>NW_025814889.1:130994094-132229927 GCF_022079265.1 Lynx rufus | reverse complement strand
ATGCTGACAGCTCAGAGCCTGGAGCCTGTTTCAGATTCTGTGTCTTCCTCTCTCTCTGACCTTCCCCCGTTCATGCTCTGTCTCTCTCTGTCTCTAAAATGAATAAACATTAAAAAAAATTAAAAAATAAATAAAATAAATAAAAAATTCTTTTTAATGTTTATTTTTGCGAGAGAGAGACAGAGCACGAGCAAGGGAGGGCAGAGAGAGAGGGAGACACAGAATCCGAAGCAGGCTTCAGGCTCTGAGCTGTCAGCATAGAGTCCGATGTGGGGCTTGAACTCACAAACCGTGAGATCATGACCTGCGCCGAAGTCAGACTCTTAACCGACTGAGCCACTCAGGTGCCCCCAGACTGCTTTGGTCATGTGTCTTATTGGCAAAAAATTTTGAGCGTGCACCATCATGATCTATGTTTTTTTGTAAATGATATACATACATGCTCTGTTGTCAACTGCTACATTATATATTAGTAATCTTAATTTCTTATTTTTCTTAGTTAGACATTAGTTAGAGTATTTTCCTCCCACGTCCCTTGGTGCCCCTTGGGGAGAACAACCACTTGGAGAGCAGTGCATTGGAGCACGCTGGGTTCCTTGGGAAGCAGGGCAGAGGGTGGGGCCGGTATTCCAAGGCCTAGAATATGTGAGACCACTCAAGAGGTGGGGATGAGTGCAGAGAAGTGTGGGGAGGGGAGGAAGCCCAGGAAATGGTACCCGCAGCCCTATAGCTGGTCTCATCGCCCTTCATGGTGTCCCCAAAGCAGCTCCAATCGTCGTCCCCTGCCGGGACCCAGGTTCTTAGCCTTGTCTACCTGTACTTCCCACTGCTGCCTCAAGCCACTTACTACCCCGTCTCTCTCTCTTTTCTCCTCCTCCCTCTGTCCCTTTGTCTCTCTTTCCCTCGCTCCTCTCTCCCTCTGCCCAGCCACCTTCCTTCACTCCCTCCTCTCTTCACGATTTCTCCCTGCTGCCTTCTCTCCGGCGGCGATGTCTCTGCATCAGCTCCGTCGGTCTCATTCCTCTGTGTCTTGCGTTCAGACTTTCTCAGAGTGATGGTCTGTTTGGGCCAGCCGCCGCCCAAGATGACAGTGGTATTTGCTGGAGTTCCAGCGCCTGGCTCCAGCATGGACTGCAGTCAGCAAGTGGACAGCTGCCTTTAACCAGTCGGTAGGGGCTCTGGGCCCAGGTGCCTGGTCCCCTGCCGTCTTTGGCAGAGGGGTGGAGGAGCGGCGGGCACTCACAGCGTCACATTCCCTCCAGGACAGTGCAAGAAGATATTCCCCACATTGTTATTTGGGACAGCAAGAAACTGGAAGGGAGGTAGTGCCTCTTGGTGGCTAAGTAGCTCTCTGGGCTCTAGTTTCTGCTGTAAAGTAAGGATAAAAGCAGTCTCTACCTGGAGGTGTTATTGTAACATTAAATAAGATAAGGATCTTATTTAAGTGTATAAAAAGTCCTTAGCACAGTGCCTAGTAAGTCAGAAGTTCTCAAAAAATGGTAGTTTTTATTATCAGTGCTATTAGCTTAATGATGAATAATAGAAGACTAGCACGGTCATTTGGGGTATATGTATCATGGACTATTTAGCCATTAAAATCAATGTTTACAAAGAGTGTATTGTGCTATGCTTTGGCGTTAAATGAAAGATATCAGTATATAAAACTCTACAGTATGATGCTACGTAAGCACATACAGGAAAATCTGGTGATGGAACCATAGTAGATATCACCGATGTTCACTGAGTGATAAGGTCATACTTTTTTTTTCCCTCCTTTGCCTGTACTTCAAAAAAAAAAAAAAAAAGAACGGGGCACCTGGCTGGCTCACTCAGAAGAGCATACGACTCTTGATCTTGGGGCTGTGAGTTCAAATCCCACCTGGGGTGTAGAGATTACTTAAATAATAAAAAAAAAAAGTTATAGATGATAGATAGATAGATAGATAGATAGATAGATAGATAGATAGGAGAAAGATTTGAGAACAAATAGGTTGTATGTTTTATGGGCCTGTTGTCCCTGTGTGACCTTCCAGCCCATGACTTTGCTTGCCCTGCACAGGCCCACTGGCACAGCCACATGTATTCGTGTTCCATTTGCTGTGTGGGTAGCCCCGAGGACAGTGACTGCTGTTACTTAATGTTCCATTTTTGAGGTCCCATGGGGAATGTTCTCCTTAGGCCTTAATCCCCAGAAAAACTACACATCCCCTGGCATGATTTTAGTCTTATAACTGGTGTTTTCCTTCGGCTCCCAGGAAACTCAAGGCAAATTTGTGTCTTGGCCTAATTTTAATTTTTTTTTTTTTTTAAGATTTTATTGGGGCACCTGGGTGGCTCAGTCTGTTCAGCATCTGACTTCAGCTCAGGTCATGATCTCACCGTTCATGAGCCCTATATCGGGCTCTCTGCTGTCAGCACAGAGCCTGCTTCAGATCCTCTGTCTCTCTCTCTCTCTCTCTCTCTCTCTGCACTTCTCCCCAGCCCCCCCAAATAAATAAACATTGAATTTTATTTTATTTTATTTTATTTTATTTTATTTTATTTTATTTTATTTTATTTTATTTTATTTTGTTTTTATTTTTGACACAGAGAGAGACAGAGCATGAGCAGGGGAGGAGCAGAGAGAGAGGGAGACCCAGAATCCGAAGCAGGCTCCAGGCTCTGAGCTGTCAGCACAGAGCCCGATGCGGGGCTTGAACCCACGGACTGTGAGATCATGACCTGAGCCGGAGTCAGATGCCCAACCGACTGAGCCACCCAGGTGCCCCTAAACATTGAATTTTAATTAAAAAATAAAAACTAAAAGATTTTATGTTTATTTTTCTTTATTTTTGAGAGATAGACAAAGCACAAGCAGGGCAGGGGTAGAGAGAGAGGGAGACACAGAATCAGAAGCAGGTTCCAGGCTCTGAGCTGTCAGCAGAGAGCCGGATGCAGGGCTCGAACTGATGAACCGTGAGATCATGACCTGAGCCGAAGTTGGATGCTGAACTGATTGAGCTACCCAGGTGCCCCATTACCTTTGTTTTTTTTAAAGTTTATTTATTTTGAGAGAGACAGAGAGAACACAAGTGGGGGAGGGGCAGAGAGAGAGGGAGAGAATCCCAAGCAAGCCCTGCACTGTCCACATAAAGGTGGATGGGGTCTGAACCCATGAAACTGTGAGATCATGAACTGATCTGAAATCAAGAGTCAGACCCTTAACAGACTGAGCCACCCAGGCACCCCCCTGTGTCTTACCTTTAAAAGGACCCTGTTCCAGCCTGTTCAGGGGCCATTGCAAACCCTTCCATGCCTCCTCGAACCCTCTCCTCTGTCACCGCACCTTCCCTCTTGGCAGTGACATTGCCTCTGCTCTGGAGAATCGGGAGGCCATCACTAGACCGTGAGCTCCATGAGGATGAAAGGCCCGTCTCCCTCGGTCAGTGGTTGGCCCCAGCCCGGCACCGAGCCGAGCCTCAGAGGCCAAGAGCTGCCCTCACATTCTCACTGCCATTCTCTCCTTGGTGCGGCTGTGACCCACCCCCATTCCTTTCCCATCACTGAAAGTGGCTGTGTCTGTCCGCCCTTGGCTCTCAGAAGGCCAAGTCCACAGGATGTGTTTCTGTTGTTCCATTAGACGACCTCTCTGTAGAACTGGCCCAGAGGATGACTCACTGCACTTGACAGTTGTATCCTTCCTCGGTCCCTGTAGCAGCTTCTCCGTCTATGCAGGCAGCACACTTTGGCCTTCCAAGCCCACGTTCTTCAGGACCCCTGCCTCTGCTCCGTCTTCTTCCTCTACACAGACTCATGGGCAGGGAGGGGGTAGACATGAGTCATCTCCCCGCATGAGGCTAATCACACTTAGGGACAGTGTCACCACCTCCAAACCCCATGCTGCACTCCGACTCCCATATCCCCCCACCTCCTGCCCTTCTCAGACTCATGACACTGCTTCTCCTCCTGTCTGGTTGAAAACCGTAGCCTTCCAGCCAAGCATAAGCCAGTCTCCTCCCTGGTCCTCACCCCTGCGTCTGAGCCATCACTGAGATTCACCTGCTGTCTTCCCTGTACCTCCTCCTCCTCCTTGCTGCCACTGCCAAGTTCAAGCCCCACACCTTCCTGTCTGGATCACTGCACCTGCTGTTTAGCATGCCTTCTGTCTGGCCATCTCAGTCCCCTCTAATGTACCTTCTCCCTTCTTCCTCTGGTCTTTTTTTTTTTACTGTTATTTATTTTTTTTTTAATTTTTCTTAATGTTTATTTATTTTTGAGACAGAGAGAGAGCATGAGCAGAGTGGGGGTAGAGAGAGAGAGGGAGACACAGAATCTGAAGCAGGCTCCAGGCTCCGAGCTGTCAGCACAGAGCCCGACACAGGGCTCGAACTCACGAGCTGTGAGATCACGACCTGAGTCGAAGTCAGATCCTCAACTGATTGAGCCACTCAGGCACCCCCATCCAGTCATTTTTACTCTCCCCGGTACCCCAGAGCCCCTCTATATGCCCCTGGGATTCCTTCTCTTAAGGCACCCATCACACTGCATTATAAATGTCTGCTTACTTGTGAACGTCTCCAGGGCAGGGACTCTCCATCACCATCTAAGCACCTAGTAGGTGCTCAGTAAATAGCTGTTGAGGGGCTGAAATGAACTTTTTGAAAGGAAGCAAGAGTGTGAATAAATAAGTAAGAGCTAGCACACCTTTAGTGAGTGTTTCCTAAGTGCCTGACACTGTTCTGAGCACTTTGTGTGTGTCACTCACTCATGTAACGGTCATGGCAGTCCTCGAGGCAGGGACGATCGCTGTCCTCTCCATTCTCCGTGATGCTGGTAGGCTGGGTCCAAGGGTCCCTGGCTGCACACAGGATAGAAATCAAACAGGGGCCAGCAGGAAGTGAAAGCAGAGTTTATTAAAGGTATAGAGAGAGTGCAGGTAGAGACAGAGTGTCTGGGAGACTCAGAAAGGAAAGGGATATGAATCTTGTCTATGTTTGGGGTCTAGGGTTTTTACTGAAGATGGTGTTCCGGTGTATGTGTCCTCTCAGCCATCCGGGAACGGTTAGAACAAAGACAAAGGCCCAGGTGTTATTCCTTGGAGCCCGGGGGTCTTGGCATCAAGATGTTTAGCATCCGTAGTCCAGAATATGCATATGATGGTTTTTCTGGTCATTCTCACCCAGTCCTCCCTTAGATGTCTATTCTAAAGAAATCATCAACTCCTTGTACTTTACAAGGAGGACAGGCACCATTTGCATTATGAGGCTTGTGTAAAGTGGGGTGTGCAGGTCCTAGCAAGAATAGAAGAGGAAAAGGAGCAAAAAGCAGGGTCTTTTTTTTAAGTTTATTTATTTATTTTGAGAGAGAGAGCATTAGCTGGGGAGGAGCAGAGAGAGAGAGAATCCCAAGTAGACTCGAACCCACAAACCGCAAGATCATGACCTGAGCCAAAACCCAGAGTCAGAAGCTTAACCGACTGAGCCACTCAGGCCTCCCACAGAAAGCAGATTCTTGTGGAGTCCTTCAGTTTCCCTCTGTCGTCTGGTTGAGGAAGCTGAGCACATACAGGTTCAATAACGTTGCTCAAGGCCACACAGCTTCTTAGCATAAGAGCTGGATTTGAATCCAGCTGGATTCGAAGTCTGTGCTCTGAACTGCTCTGACTGTATGTTTTCTCTAAGGAAACGTGAGGAACGGTGAAAAAGACAAAGCAGAGAGCTGGGCTCAGAGAACTCCCTGCCGATGAGGGAGGCTTATCCACGCACCCTGCCCCCAGCTTCCATAGGCCTGAAGGGAGAGCCAAGGAGTGTCCCCCTTTGCATCCAAGAGGGGGCAGGAATGGGATCTCTTTGCTCTTCATAATGCTAAGAGGCAGCGTGTGTGGTGTCTCTGGGGTCAAGCTGCCTGCTCCGGAGCCTCCCCGGCCATGCGAACTTGGGCAAGAGTCCTAAACTTTCGGACCCTCCCTTTCCTCTTCTATAAACCGGGGATGCCTGTAGTAGCTACCACCTAGATGGTAACAAACGAAACGAGGTGAGGGGTGAAGGGCACAGCCCTGTGCCAGACACATGGTAAACATTCAACAAATATTACACGTCATTACGCTATTAAGATGATAGCTCTGGAATCAGAGTCAGGTTACCGGGTCGCCTTGCAACGAAGTCTGAATATCCTGCCCCTCCGAGTTCGCTGATAATTCCGATTTTAGAGTTGCGTGTGCTTACCGTGAACCCCGCAGAATCTCCTGGTCCAGTGACTTGCAGCTGTGTAGCGTGTGTGTTTGTTGATTGCCGCTGATCGGAGTAGGTGACAGAACGGGGAAGCTGCCTCCAGTTACAGATTCCAGTGCTGGCTCTGCCACTCGCTGGCTGTATCTCTTTGGGCAAGAGACTTCAGCTCTTCGGTCCTCAGTTGGCTCGTCTGTAAAATGGGGATAGTAGTAACACGCCTTGTGTGATTATCTTAGCGGTTAGATGAGAATGTATAAAAATGCCTGGAAAGGCAAATAGTCCACACTCACTAAACTGAAAGGGTAAGTGTTTCTTTTAAGTTGACTCCAAAGATGACGGGTGGGAAGATGGTGTGGTTAGCGACAATAACAAGCTGTGGAACACAGGAGGAAAGGCGGGTTCTGAACGGAGAGGACTATTAATCTGGTTGCAGCTCACAGCCACAGTGAAATCATGAAACAATGAAAAATTGTGTTTTCAAAGACAACAGCAATAATAATGTGAATTTTGTTGTTGTTGTTGTTGTGTTTTTTTTTTTTCTTCCCAAGTCTTTCTGCTCCGATGGAGAATTAGAGAAGTTTCTGTCTTCTCCTTCTCCAAGAGCCATATGGCTGGATAGCTTCTGGTGGATCTTTCACAAGAGGTACCAGGTAAATCTGCGTGCTTCTCTCCCTTGCTTAAGTTACTTTTCTATGGAATAAACCCCAATGTCTCTAACACGGGCTACCAGGCTCTCTGATTCTATGGAGCACCCCTGCAGCCCCATCTGCCACCCCTTCCCTTCCCCACCCGTGCCTCGTCCATCCATCCTGTGCTTCAGCCTCCGCCCAATGTCCCGTAGCCCCCTGAGCATCAGGAACTGGTCCCTGACACATGGCTGGTCGAGCACAGGGCCGGGAGCAGGGTCGGGACCTCCCACCCCAGAGTTTGCGCACTTTCTTCAACAATCCGCCCCATGTATAAATCGATTTCATAAATCCTATAAAAATCAGCGTACTATTTCGTAAATGACAGGAGGTTCACCCTCTCGAGAATAAGAGAAGTACGTATTTAAGAACCTCAGGCCTTAGCCGTTTCATCAGGAGGCTCTAGTAACTCCATCTCCACTCTTATTCCTGGTAGCCAAACAAGGAGATCCAGAATAAGCTGTTTGATCGGATATCCCAACACTACGCGTCTCTCTTGTTGCATGAATCCAAATCCCACTATGAAGAGGCTCTCTTGAAAGTGAGCATCAACCACTGTTGGGAGAACAAAAAATCACGCTAATGCCAATAGAATGCCCTTAACATTCTTTCTGTGAGGGAGTAATTAGTAAGTTGTGCTATATTCATACACAGACTTGCAATGCCGCAGTCACAAAAAAATAAGGTAGATCTATATATGGCGTATTTTAAGTGGAAAGCAAAGAAATTTCTAGAACTCTGTGTTTAAAAATGTATATGTATATATGCATGTGTGCCTATGAATAGAAAAAAAAAAATCTGGAAAAATACTTACCCAGCTCTTAGCAATGATTATCTCTGGGGAATGAGGTTGTAAGAGACTTCCTTTTCTACTTTAAATATTCCTGTAGTATTCAAATAAGCATGTGATTTTAAAATTAAAAAGCATGAATATACATACATTCACAAAGACTGATTTAACTACGTAAATAAATTACCACAAAGTTAAAAGGCAAATGAGAAACTGCAGAAATCACGGAGCATATATGTCACACAATGGAAAGAACTCTTACAAATCGGGACGCCTGGCTGGCTCAGTTGGAGGAGCGTTCATCTCTTGATCTCGGGGTCATGAGTTCGAGCCCCACGATGGGTACAGAGATTACTTAAATACACAACAACTTAAAAAAAAAAAAAAAGAACTCTTATAAATCTTATGAAATCCCTTCTAGACCAGCGGACAAAGTACGAAACCAGAAATTCATCAGGGAAGAAATACAAATGGGAAAAAAGTTCACCCTTAACAGTCGTCAAACATACAAATTAAAACAATAGCCATTTGATGCCTCTTTTTACGTGCTGGATTGCATGGATTAAAAAGAATAATCGCCAGGGTTGTGAAGGATCTAGGGAAATGACACTCTGACAGTCTGAGAGAGAAGTGCATCGTTACATTTTTGCTACGATAAGCCCCCAACGTATCATAGCTGCTATGATTACTATCGTGATTCCATCTTCTTTTTTTTTTTAATTTTTTTTTCTTTTAACGTTTTATTTATTTTTGAGACAGAGAGAGACAGAGCATGAATGGGGGAGGGGCAGAGAGAGAGGGAGACACAGAATCGGAAGCAGGCTCCAGGGTCTGAGCCATCAGCCCAGAGCCCGACGCGGGGCTCGAACTCACGGGCCGTGAGATCGTGACCTGAGCTGAAGTCGGACACTTAACCAAGTGAGCCACCCAGGCGCCCCCGTGATTCCATCTTCTGGAAGTCATAATCGAATACTCGGGAAAAACTGCTTTCACTCATGCATTCCACAAAGTTTTGACTGCCTGCTATGTGCCATACATAGAAACGGTATCCACCGATGGGGGTGTTGAAGTAAATTTTGATATGCCTACTCAGCACAATATTATGAAGTTCACTCGTGGGAAAAAAAATCCCGAAGAGTTTCTAACAACCCGAGGAAGCGCTTCTACTATATTGTTAAATGAACAAAGCCAGATATAAATGTATAATTTGAACTCAACCGTAGTTAAGAAGGGACAACAGTTCCACGCGTGCAGAGGGGAAAAAAATAACAGTCGTAGTACTTCCTGTAATCTCTGATGGGTGGGTCAAATGTATCTTGTCATCCGGGCTACTCTTTGGAGGTGGCAGGAGGGGCTGAGCCGCAGACCACGTGCAGAGGGAAAGCGAGAGGGGGAGGTTGCTGGCCAAGCCTAGCCTGAGGTCTGAGGTGGGGTCCCCAGGTAGGGTAAGGAGCCCACCAAGATGTGGGCCAATGACAGATAGAAACTGCTCCCCCCATGAATGGAAGGCACCACGGTGTCAGGTGGAGAGTTTTATCACAGATCCTTTCCACGGTCGGGGGCTCTTTTCTGGGTGCGGAAACGTCCAGAACATGGCCTGAGCTCTGCTTCCCCCCCACCCCGCCCCCACCCTCCCCAGAGGCTGCCATCACTTCTGAGTAAAGCCCTGTACACCAGCTTCTGTTGCTGCTTCCCACAGTCCTGGTTCAACACGCACGATTTCAAGTCGGACATCTGCAACACAATGAGCCTGTGGATTTCGGGTAAGAGGAGCCTGCTCTGTCCTGGGGAACGCGATTCCGGAAACACTTTTCTGCCTGAGCCTGGGTCATAACACCCTTTACTGAGGCAGCTATCCTCTACTCTCGTTGACGTTCAAGAAGGTAAGGTGTGCGGTTAGAGCCCCATGGAGTACTGATCTCGCCTGTTTCCGCACAACAGTTCTAAGATGTTCTTAGTCCCTTTTTGTGCCCGGTGCATCTGTAGGGAACAGGCTCCAGCCGAGCCCCATTAGTTGGCCATGTGCTGTGGGCTGATGGATGCAGAACTCAGCAACCCCAAAGCGTATGCTGGTTGGACGATCCCAGCCTTCCTCCCCCGGGTGACCCCACGTGGCCCAACTGTAGTCCCCTTGTCCCTGCTGCCCGCACAGTGAGTGCCCAGGGTGGTGTTTGCTTTTAACGACTTTTCACTCCCCTTCCCCACTCCCCTCTTCTCAACCTAGATATTTTCTAAGGCCCTTAAAATCTCCTACCTATTGAGAAGTTCCTGGGTCCTAAGCACTGTGCTAAGTAAGCACTCTTTTACATTGCCTATTGTCTTGGGGGTCTCCAAGTCATTCCCACATTAAGGTATTTGCTAGGCGAACTCTCAGGTCTCAGCATGTAGGAGTATTGACAGCCAAGATTATGGCAGTGCAATGAGGTTACATAGCCAGGGAATATTCTTTTTTTTTTTTTTTAATTTTTTAATGTTTATTTATTCTTGAGAGAAAGAGAGCAGGAGCAGGGAAGGGCAGAGAGAAAGGGAGACACAGAATCTGAAGCAGGCTCTAGGCTCTGAGCTGTCAGCACAGAGCCTGATGCGGGGCTCGAACTCACGGACCATGAGATCATGACCTGAGCCGAAGTCAGATGCTCAACCGACTGAGCCACCCAGGTGCCCCCAGCCAGGGAATATTCCTAAGGGAAATGACAGGCAGGGTCTGGAGGAATTCCTGTGCAAGCTTCCTCATGCTGTTTCCCTTCCGTGAGGAGTTAGGCAGGGCACTGTCATCCCTCTGCAACAAAAATGCAGCAACACGTGTGATGTTTCTGCCCAGCCCGCTAGAGACACAGCACCCAAGCTTTCTATTGGGGGCTGGTCACATAGAGACCTCTGTCTGTCATGTACCAAAATTCCAGGAAAGCAGGTGTTCAGCAGAAGCCACACTGTTTTACAGCTTGCCACTCTTACCAGTTAGGGGAAAAATTTCCCCCAGCTTTATTGGTATAATTGATGCATAACATCGTGTATGTGTAAGATGCACAACGTAAGGATTTGACGCATGCATATGTTGGGAAATGTTACCATAATGAGGTTAGTTAACACATCCTTCATCACACATAATTATCATTTTGTTGTTATGGTGAGAACACTTAGAAGCTACTCTCATGACAGCAGTCAAATATACAACACAGTAGTGTTAACTGTAGCCATCATGCCGTAGATCCCTGGGACTCGTTCCTCCTATAACTGGAACTTTACCCCCTTTGACCCACATCTCTTCATTTCCTCCATCCCCAGCCCCTGGCGACCACCAGTCTACTCTCTGCTTCTATGAGTTTGGCTTTTTAGCTTCCGCCTATAAGTGAGATCACATAACAGTGTTTGTCTCTCTCCGTCTGCCTAATTTCACTTAGCATAATGCCCTCAAGGCCCATCCACGTTGTTGCATTGTCTGGCTTTCCTTCTTTTTATGGCTGAATAACATTCCGTTGTGTATATATATGCCACATTTTCTTTTTCCATCCACCCATTGACGGACACTCAGACTGTTTCCATGCCTTGGCTACTGCGAATAATGCTGCAGGGAACCTAGGGGTGCAGGTATCTCTTTGAGACTGTGATTTCATTTCCTTTGGAGTAGGATTCCTGAATCATAGAGTCGTTCTATTTTTAATTTTTTGAAGAGCTTCCATACTGTTTCCCATAGTGACAATACCAATTTACATCGCTTCCAACAGTGCACAGGGTTCCCTTTTTTCTACATCCTCTCCAGCATTTCTTACGTCTGGTCTTTTTGATCATGGCCATCCTAGCAGGTGTGAGGTGATATCTCACTGTGGTTCTGGTTTGCATTTCCCTGTTGGTTAGTGATGTTGAGAGCCTTTTCACATATTTGTTGGCCGCGTCTTCTTTGGAAAAATAACTGTTCAGGTCCTTTGCCCATTTTTAACCAGATTATTATTATTATTTATTTATTTATTTACTTATTTTTGCTATTGAGTCTATGAGTTCCTTATATGCTTTGGATATTTAACCTCTTATCAAACGTATGGTTTGCAAATATTTTCTTCCCTTCCATATGTTGCTTTTTCGTGCTATTGTTTCTCCTGCTGCACAGAAGCCTTTTAGTTGCACGTAGTCCCATTTGTTGATTTTTGCTTTGTTGCTTGTGCTTTTGGTGTCGTAGCCAAAAAGTCATGGCCAAGACCGATGTCAGAGAGCTTTTTCCCTATATTTTCTCCCAGGAGTTTTATGGTTTCAGATCTTACATTTAAGTCCTTAATCCATTCCAAGTTAATCTTTGCTAAGTGGTGTAAAAATTAGGGGGTTCGGTTTCATTCATTTGCATGTGGCTGTCCAGTTTTCCCAGCACCATTTATTGAAGAGACTGTTTTTTCCCCATTGTACATTCTTGGCTCCCTTATCAAATGTCAGTTGACCATCTATGTGTAGGTTTATTTCTGGGTTCTCAATTCTGTTTCATTGATCCATGTGTCTGTTTTTATGCCAGTACCATACTATTTTGATTTCTTAGCTTTGTAATATAGTTTAAAATCAGAGAGTGTGATGTCTCCACCTATATTCCTTTTCAAGATTGCTTTGGCTATTCAGGGTCTCTCGTGGATGCATACAAATTTTAGGATGGTTTTCTCTACTTCTGTGAAAAATGCCGTTGGAATTTTGAGAGATTGCATTGAATCTACAGATGGCTTTGGGTAGTTTGGATGTTTTCACAATATTAATTCTCTTGATCTATGAACACAGCATATTTTTCCGTTGATTTGTGTCTCCTTCAATTTCTCTCATCAGTGTCTTACAGTTTTCAATGTACAGACTTTTCACTTCCTTGGTTACATTTATTCCTAAGTATTTCACTGTTTTTGATGTTATCATGAGTGGGGTTGGGTTGTTTTCTTTATTTTTTTCCCACATAGCTCCTTGTCAATGTATAGAAACCCAACTGACTTTGATATGTTGATTTTATATCCTGAAAAAGTACTGAATTTGTTAATTCTAACAGTTTTTTGGTGGACTCTAGATTTTTCTGCGTACGAGATGGGGTCATCAGCAAACAGAGACGATTTTACTTCTTCCATTCTGATTTGGATGCCTTTTTTCCTTTCTTTTTTCTAATCATTCTGGCTAGATCTTCTGGTACTATGTTGAATAGGAGTAGTGAGAGTGGCCACCCTTAACTCGTTCCTGGTCTTAGAAGAAAAGCTTTTCTTCACCATTGAGTATGATGTTAGCTGCAGGCTTGTCATATGGGGCTTTTATTACACTGAGGTGTGTTCCTTCTGTACCCACTTTGTTGAGTGTCTTTATCACAGAAGGATGTTGAATTGTGACAAATGTTCTTCCTGCACCGATTGAGACTATCATGATTTTTATCTTTCCTTCTATTAACATGTATTATGTTGATTGATTGATTTGTGGCTATTGAACCATCTTTGCATCCCAGGGATCAATCTCACTTGACCATGGTGTATGATCCTCCTAAAATGATGCTGAATTCAGTTTGCTGGTACTTTCTTAAGAGGTTTTGCATCCGTATTCATCAGGGACATTGGTCTGTAGTTTTCTTGTAGCATACTTAATCTGGATTTGGTATGAGGGTAATGCTCACCTCATAAAATGAGTTTGGGAGTGTTCCCTCCTCTTCAGTTTTTTTGAAAGAGTTTGAGAAAGGTTGGAGTTAATTCTTTAAGTGTTTTGTAGAACTCACCTGTGAAGCCATCGCGTCCTGGCTTTTCTTTATTTGGGAGGTTTTTGATTACTGACTCAATCTCCTTACTCATTATCGGTCTGGTCTGCTTTTGTATTGCTTCATGATTCAGTGGTGGTAGGTTGTACACTTCCAGGAATTTGCCCACTTCTGGGTAGTTAGGGCAAGTTATATCAGTGTAGAGAAATGTTTACCAGACAACTCGCAGATGCTAGCCAAAGGCCAAGTTCACAAGCAAGATTTTCCAAGGAGAACAGCCTTGTGCCTGCTCAGCCTTTTCTGCACACCCATTTAATCCTCTTAACATACGCAGACTCCAAGAAGTCCCACAGCCACCAAACAGGGGAGCAGGCGTTCAGATCCAGGCTGTCCCGCTGCAAAGCTAGGTCTTGACCACTGCTCCATCCTTCCTCTCATTTTCTGACTCTTTTCTTCGCTTCGCCCTTCCTATTTCCCGTTTTGTCCAAGACTGTGCCTCCTTCCCCTAACGCATTCTCAGCAATAAACCCCCCCGTCCACTTGCTTTGTCCAGTGGAGGCAGCATCTTTGCATAGGTGGTCAAAACTTCTCAAGTGATCCTTGGTCTTTTCCTTTCTACACCAAAGAGCCGAGGGAGAAAGTGGAATCCTTCTAATGTCTGAGCGTTCAGGTTCCAGGAGCCAAGACTCTGAAGCACGTGGTTTTCTTACAAGAAAAAGCATCAGCCCCATTAGTGTCACCATCAAATATTTAGGGAGAACCCATTTCTGGTACTTAGCTAAGTGTGATAAGATGTTGGACAAATACTTGCTAAGCACCTGTTTGTTATGTGCTAGGTCCAGAGCTAAGCCCTGGAGGTGCGAAGGTGAATAAGGCCCAGGTCCTGCGCTCAGGGAGTTCCCAGTCCAGCAAGAGCAGAGGAGATGGGCAGGAAAACCAAAGTCTACAAACCCTTCACATCTGTGTACACAGGGTCACGTGTCCTGGTGTGATCGGATCGGATCTTGACACTCACGCTGTCTGGAACGCAGGGCGAACTTCATCTCCATTTTCTTTGTTTTGTTTTTTTAAGTTATTAAAATTTTTTTAACATCTATTTATTTTTGAGAGAGAGAGAGAGAGAGAGACAGAGCATGAGTGGGGGAGGGGCAGAGAGAGAAGGAGACACAGAATCCCAAGCAGCCTCCAGGCTCCAAGCTGTCAGCACAGACCCTGATATGGGGCTCGAACTCACGAACCGTGAGATTATGACCGGAGCCGAAGTCGGACGCTTAACCCACTGAGCCACCCAGGCGCCCCACCATCTCCCCTTTCCAGAGGAAGGCACCAAGCCGACCTAGAGAGGAAGGGGGGGTGCTCCCCCCACCTCCGCAAGGCTCAGGGCCACTGTAGGGTGGGGCTAATGCTAGAAGCCCCGCCTCCCTAGGACCAGCAGGGGGGCTCCTGGAGGAGAGGCTCTGGCTTCTGTTTCCTGCTTCCCTTCTCTTTTATGGAGGTTTTCACGATCCCTCTTCATTCTCTGTTAGGTATATATCCTTGCCTACAGAGCTATAACAGCTGGGACTACTCGGAACTAGATCCAGAGAGATTCCGGAGAGAAGAATTAATTTTGCAGAGAAAACGACTGTTAAAGAGTAAGGTACCACTTGTGGACTTTAGCCCCCTGTGGCCCTGCCACACCCAGCCGTATCCAGTTGAGGCAGGGCAGGGCCTTAGTATTGAGGTAGTCGGGCCAGGTTCCCTTTGACGCTCCCCTGTCTGGTCACCAAAATGACTGAAATGCTGATGTTCAGGGTGCACTTAAAAGTCAGCGCAACATAATTGCTGGGCTGCAGGGGTGGAATTTTGTACTCTAACGATGGATGCCGGTTACTGGGTGTCTCTGGGTGTCCGGTTACTGGGACCCATAGCGCAGTCTGGGAGGAATTTAGGCAACGCAGTGACACTACCTTGGATTGGGCACTGTGGTGGGGCTTACAGCGTGCTGAGGCGGCACGGGGAGAGGTACCCAGTCCAGCCCTGAGCAGGCAAGTGGCATTGAAGCTGAGATTCGAAGGATGTGTATTTTAGGCGGGTGAAGGGGAGAATTACTGTTCCGGGCAGAGGGAACAGCATGCGAGAAGACCCAGAGGCATTTCTCGTGGCAGCGGTGAGAGGACTTTATGGGGTAACCAGCCTGTGGGTGGCTGAGTCAGGATTCAAACACGGGACTGCAAAGCCAAAGGGACACACTGTTGGGTCAGGTGGATATTTTCTCCAGCAGGGGGAGGTCTATCCTTTCCATGGGGGCACCCCAGGGACACAGAAAAGCCCTATCTTTAGTAGGTGAATAGGACCCAGAGGGCAGACAACATCCCACTAATGAAATCCCTCAGCCACACCCAGGACCCTTTGGAAGTGGAGGATAGGAGTGAGAAAATTATTTTTTTCTCAAATATAGTGGAAACAGTTCATACCGGAAAGAATGTGAGTCTAAGCACAAAGCTGTACTCTGATCAGCAGTAAAAATCATGCTGTCGCATACTGACTCATTCTCTGCACCAGCCAGCTTGTGTTACTTTGTTTTCCGCCTACTCTACCCCTATGAGAGAGCCTGTTCCCCTCATCTTACAGCAGGAGGTGAGGGGCAGAGAGGTTCATGCGCCCAAGGCGCCCCTGCGCAGCTGGAGGGCCAGAATTTTGCCCAGACGGGCTAATCAACCTCCTGCTTTCGGCAGCCTGTGGGCCCTCTGGCCAATGAAGCCATTGTCCCCACTCAGTCTGCCTCCCTCAGGGAGTGCGAGGCCACAACAGGAAGGAGGGGCCCCCTGAGAGGCAGCACAGTCCCCACCATGGTGAGCCCCCTGTCGGCGCGGGGACGCCGAGAGCAACGCCTTTGCCACCTTAGAAGGACCAGCAGCGTCAGCGTCTCTAGCCCGGCTGCACCGGGCTCCGCGGTGGTCCCCCAGGGCTCCGTAAGCGCTGTCCAGTTTGCGAAGCGCCAGTCTAGGGCACAGGGGAGGGACTGCCTGGCAGGCCTCAGAGAAGAGCATGACCCCCGCTTGATATGTTGGCTTTCCCAGCAATCACCGTGGACACACAGGAGTTGCAAAGTGAACAACATCTAACCTGTGAACTGTCTTCAAATTTAATGACACTCTAGGAGATAGATAGATTGTTACTTTTTTTAAGGGTTTAAGCCAACATGTCTTCATTTCGATGTTTTCAACTTTTGGTTTTTCTTTTGAAGCCAGTGGTTTTTTTCCCCTGTGGGTTGAGTGCTTGCACTGTGTACGGGGCTCCGCATACATTATTTAATTGGCTCACCAGCCCTGCAAGGTAGTTGGTATTTAAGCCTTTAACAGGATCCGGGAGGTTAGGTAACTTGCCCAAGGTCATTCAGCAGGTGGAATGACTGAGGGGCTCTGGTTTGCCTGAGGTCTGTTGTCCTCCAGGGAGGGGGCTGTGTCAAAACTCCTGGTCTACGGTGCCCTCTCCAGGACAAGAAGGAACTGAGGCACAACTTTGTCTCCTTCCTAGGAAGAGAGTTTCCTTTGTCCACGTCTAAGAGCTACCCCTTCCAGAAGTCTACCCAGAGCAAGGAAGCCCAGGGCCCGAAGGTGAGTAGAGAGTCACAGACCCAGACCCTTTGCATCCCAGATGCTTCAGTGACGTCCACGTGGTTCCACATCTCTGTGCTCCCCGCCCAGCGTCTCGGGGAGGGGTCCTGGTGGTCCTCTAGGTCTGCGTGCGTGAGCAGAGCACCAAAGGGTGACCCCAGAAATGCAGTGATGGGGAAGTGAAGGGAAAAGAAGCAGAGGCTCAGCTCAAGGTGCTTTTCTGTCTTTTCCTCCCTATCAGTCCTTGTCAGAAACTTGCGCCTGGCTGTCCTCTCGACCCCTGCTTGCCCCTCTGTGCCCTGTGAGGTTCCCTCCTAGGCAGCTCCAGCACCACCCCTCCCCTCCCCTCCCCTCCCTACACTCCAGTTTGAGCTCCTTCGTATTACAGCAGGCTCCTTGCTCCCTCAGGCTCCCCGGTACCCCGGCAATCTTTTCAGAATGCAGATCTAATTATGTCCTAGGTCACCCCCCTGGCCCCACCCAACTCCCCCTACCCTAAACACCCTCCCCCAGCCCAAATACAAAATACCTCCCGAACCTCAGAAGGCTTCCTCTTGCCGTGGGGTAGACTGACCTGTGCGACCCTGCCACGTCCTGCCGGCCCCATCTCCACCTTCCTGGGCCCTTGCGGCTCCCCCTGCAGGGGTGTTCTCTCGGTACCTTGTGGACGTCACACCCCTACCGACACGTGGCCTCTGTACCTGCCACTCCTCTTGTCCCAGGTAAGCTCCCTCCTGCCACTATCATTGCCAGCATCTCCTCCCACTGGTAACACGAAACCAAATGCTACCGCTACCGATCAAGGCCTCCTTTTTCTAGAAAGCTGGACAAATAAATGTCTGGGAAAACAATGAAAGAGGCCTTTTGCTGCCCGTTTTTGTAAGTAGAACGTCACTGGCACACCGCCACGGTCCCTGGTTGACCATGGTCTTCAACTGGCTTTGCACTGCAATGGCAGGGCTGAGTAGTTGCGGTACAGACATCATGGCCCACACAGCCGAAAACGTTTACTCTCTGGCTCTCGGCCGAAGGAGTTGCCACCCTGGTTCAGGGGACACGTACTCATCCTTCTATCTCAGCTGAAGCCCTCGTCCTCAGGGTCAGCAGCCTTGACCCTCATCTGCATTTGGTTCCTTGTGATACGTACTCAGAGCTCTGTCCTTCAGAGCACTTATGGAATTATGCGGTCATTCCTATGATCATGGCTGTCTCTGCCACTAATCTTTTTTTTTTTTTAAGTTTTTATTTATTTATTTTGAGAGAAGGCGACCATGAGCAAGGAAGGGTCAGAGAGAGAGGGAGAGAGAATCCCAAGCAGGCTCCCCGCTGTCAGCGCAGAGCCTGATGAGGGGCTCCACCCCAAGAACAGTGACATCATGACCTGCGCAGAGATCAGGAGTCAGATGCTTAACCAACTGAGCCACCCAAGCACCCCTCTGCTACTAATCTTTAAGCTGTAGACCAACATCCTCATTGCTTTCTCTCTTTTTTTTTTAAATGTTTATTTATTTTTGAGAGAGAGAGAGAGAGAGAGAGAGAGAGAGAGCACGAGCGGGGAAGGGGCAGAGAGAGAGGGAGACAGAATCCGAAGCAGGCTCCAGGCTCTGAGCTGTCAGCGCAGAGCCCGATGTGGGGCTCGAACTCGTGAACTGCAAGATCATGGCCTGAGCCGAAGTCGGATGCTCAACCGACTGAGCCACCCAGGCTCCCCAATATCCTCATTTCTAATGCCATGCTTCATTCTGAATAAGTAGCATATGAGGCTCGATTCATTGTTAGACCAGACTTTCCCCTTTGTTTGGGGCGGAGTTGGGGGTGTTTTCCCCCTGGCACATTCACCCAATGTTTGGAATGGGTGAAGGGTGTGCCTTTCTTTTGTAAAGCGGGATAAAGGCTAGGTTCTCAGGACGATCACTTTTAGAAAACAGGACGTAATCGGGGCGCCTGGGTGGCGCAGTCGGTTGAGCATCCGACTTCAGCTCAGGTCACGATCTCGCGGTCCGGGAGTTCGAGCCCCGCGTCAGGCTCTGGGCTATGGCTCGGAGCCTGGAGCCTGTTTCCGATTCTGTGTCTCCCTCTCTGTCTGCCCCTCCCCCGTTCATGCTCTGTCTCTCTCTGTCCCAAAAATAAATAAAAAAAATAAAAAAAGAAAACAGGACGTAAGCACATTTAAGGATCTGGAAATGGATGTTCTTTGAACTGGCAAGGCCAGTGCTCCTTGGGAAGTTTCCATGTCCCCACAGGGCTTGAAGGTCTCTGGTTCAAAGCCTGCTCTCACAGGTTCAGATTGTAGCTGTGCAGCCTCGGACAAGTTACTTAACCTCCCTGAGACTTGGTTTCCTCAGGTGTGACGTGAGCACAATAATAGCAGGGCCTTCTCCCTGCCATGATGTAGATCGTAGCACATGTGTCTGTGTGGCCAGGGCCCCTGTCAATCCACGGCCGCACGTCTCAACGGGGCACTTAGCACTGCCCGCCTGTGCTGGCACACTTCCCCAGCATGTGCTCCCCTCCCCCAAACCCTCATGTCACTTGGTCTCCCTTCCCAGAATTCTTGTACTGCAGGCGGCCTGTCTCACTTGCCCTTCACCCCAGCACCCTCCGGGGAGCGTCTTCACTGAGAAATTAGAAGCAGTCAGCAGGAAGGCACTCCCTTTCCTACCACGAGGCACCTGCCCCCATCTGTACCCTCACCATTGGCCTATGGAGGACGGGCCCTGCCCCCGCTTGTGCCCTGGACCCCACCCCCTGGGGACCAAACCCCTCCGTCTTGTGTCGTCACTTTCTCCCACTCGGTGGGATCACGCCCATCTTTGAACAGTCCTGCCTTAGCACTTCGGGCCTTTGCCTCTGCACCGCCATTTCCTGCTGCCTTTCCCGCCAGCACTTCTTGAAAGCCTCCTCTGCACCCACATTTCCTTGCCTCAGCCCTCCAGTCGGTTCCTGCCCTCAGGGCATCATTGCAGCGGTGGCGGCTCCTGCCGTGGCCCAGACCCCAATCTGTTGCCTGCTCTAGTCTGTGTCACGTGGTTGGCTCCTCCCACCTTCCTGAACCACTTTTTCCACTTGGCTTCTGTGTTGCCAGGCTTTTGCAAGTGCCTTCCTTCCCGGCTGGCTGCTCCTTTTCCGTCTTCCTTGCTGGCTCCCTGTCCTATCAGCCAGTCAGTCTGTCCCGGCCCCTTCCCCTCCACTTACATGTTCTCCCCACGTGGTCTCATCTGGTCCCCTGGCCAGGAACACCCAAATCTCCCTCCCGACCCTGGTGTATCCAGCTGCCCCCTGGGGCCCCGCCAGGAGGATCTCGACCTGGAAAGGGGTGAGGAGGTTGCTGATTCCCAGGGTTCGGCATCAGTTTGCTCCTGGCCGACCGCAGCAGCCTCTTCCTGGGCCCCTCCCTTGGCCCCAGTCAAGTCTCAGCACAGCCACCAGAGTGACCTTCTCATAGACACCAGATGAGGCTGTTCTCCACCTCAAGCCTCCAGCAGTTTCTCCAGTGCACTGGGAATCCAATCCAGGCCCCTCAGCCTGAGTTGGATTGCCCCTCGGGATCGGGCCACCACCTCTCTCTCCAGCCTCTTCACACCCTTTCCCTCCCTCGGCACCAGTCAGCCCACCGGACTTCCTTCTGCCCTTGGACCCTCCAGGCCTGTGTCCAGCTGAGCCTTTGCACTAACTGTCCCCTTCGCCTGGAACGTGCTTTCCTCTGAGTTCTAAGGAAGGGCCGGCTCCTTCTTGACATTCAGATTCCAGTTTCATTGACACTGCCCTAGTGAGGCCGGTGCTGACTGCCCAGGGACGCTCTATCATCACGTGGCTAATTGAATTCCCTGCACAGTGCTGCTCTTTTTCCTGGGGGATTTATGTAGTGTTTAGTATCTGTCTCCCTCTATTAGAACATAAACTCCAGGGTGCCTGGGTGGCTCAGTCGGTTGAGCGTCTGACTTCGGCTCAGGTCATGATCTCACGGTTCGTGGGCTCGAGCCCCGCGTCGGGCTCTGTGCTGACAGCTCAGAGCCTGGAGCCTGCGTCTGATTCTGTGACTCATTCTCTCTCCGCCCCTCCCCCACTTGTGCTCGCGCGCGCGCACGCGCTCTCTCTCTCTCTTTGCCTCTCAAAAATAAATAAAGGCTAAAAAAAAATAAATTAAAAAAAAATTAGAGAAGACAGTTAAAGAAGATCTTTGTAAGGAAGAATCATCATCTTCTTACCTGCAAACAGTAGTCTCCTTCAGGAAGAAATGTGTTCAAGGGAAACGGTGATGCACCGCCCCCAGGAAGGGCCAACATGTTAGTTTCAAAGGCCAGGCCACCAAGCATGAAGCCCAAACCATTTCCCCCCACCCCCGCCGCCCCCTCCACCCCCACAAAGGTACACTGCTGTGCCCCAGTCAGTGTTCCTGGGACCAGATGCTCAAAGCTCTGCTCTGCTTTCCTGTCAACAGACTTCCCCAAACTGGAGTCTGCTTGGACTCTGCAGGGCACTGCTTCAGCATGTTGGCAGTGTGGTGCCATCTAAAGGGTAGACCTTTGGTGAAATGTCTGCCTCACAGCCCAAAAGAAGCTGGGGGAGTAGCTTACGTCTTTCACCTTGGGGCATGAGTCTTGCGTATATGGAGAAGGAAGGGCACACATGTGACAGATAACACCCCCAGAAGGAGCCATCTAAGCTGAGAACCAAAGGATGAGGAGTCAGCCATTAAGAGTTAATGGAAGAGGGGCGCCTGGGTGGCTCAGTCGGTTGAGCGTCCGACTTCGGCTCAGGTCGTGATCTCACAGGCCGTGAGTTCGAGCCCCGCATCGGGCTCGGTGCTGACAGCTCAGAGCCTGGAGCCCGCTTCAGATTCTGTGTCTCCCCCTCTCTCTGCCCCTCGCCTGCTCATGCTCTGTCTCTCTCTGTCTCAAAAATAAATAGAAACATTAAAAAAAGAGAGTTAATGGAAGAACCTTCCTGAAAAAGGAAACATGTGTGCAAAGGCCCTGAGGCCACACACACACACACACACACACACACAAAGAGCTTGAGCTATCCAAGGAACAGAGAGAAGGCCAGTGATATTGTCACCCGGTGCAGGTGGGGCATAAGCTAAGATTGCCTGGGGCCCCCTCCCCACCATGGCCCAGAGGCGACGGAACCGTAGGAAAGAGGGGCAGGAGTCAAGGCGAGGGAAGCAGCAGCGGCCTGGACAGTTGGGAGAGTCATAGCAAGGAGTATGGATATAATGTAAGTGCTACTGGAATCCATTAAAATAAGGGAAATACACCGTCCGACTTTTCTTTTTACAAGATCACACTGTCTTCTGAATACGGAGGATGTAACACAAGGGGACAGAGGACCAGCTAGGAGGCTTTGTCGTTGTCTCGGGAAGAGACTGTGACAGCAGATGAGGAGAAGCAGAGACCTGAAGTGTGTTTTGGAGTCAGATCTTTCAAGCTGTGCTCACAGAATGGCCTTGGGAGTGGGGAGGAAGGGTAGGGAAGAAAGGAAGGAGCCAAAAATGCTTTCCGGTGTGTGGCTGAAGCATCTGAATGGAGCCATTTACTGAGCGGGAGAGCATAGCGTTTGGGGCGGGGGAAAGCTACCAAGAGCTCAGTTTTGAACTTGTTACCTTGAGGAAGCCTAGGAGAAGCGTGAAGGCAGATGTCACCTGGGTAGTTCAGTCTGCAAGGCTAGACTTTGGAGGAGAGGTCTGAGTTAAAGATCAAGTCCTACCCAAGTTGTCTGTATCTGTGACAAAATATGGGAGTTAGAAGTGAATGACCCCCATGGAGTCATAGGGTAGCTTGGTGCAGCAGACCTAAAGTCCCCTCTAAGGTGATGCCATCTCTCAGTTGTGCAACTCTGAGCAAATCTGAGCCTCTGTGTCCTTATCTCACAATGGGCGTCACACCTGACAGGGGAGGCCCCAGGTCGGTCAGGTTTGGTCAGAGTGTCTACTCATTTTATCCGGAGTTTTCCCAAGCTCCAGGGCATGGGTACGGTAAGGGTCAATAACAGTAATGATTCCGACTCCTCCAGCTCGTGCCCGTGCCTGCTAATACCAGCTCTAAAGCCCACTGCCCTCCTGGACATTTCTGGGCAGCCCAAGATCGAATCTCACCTTGGCTCAAAAATGGCTCCGGGGCTGCCCTGTCCCATCACAGCTGAGCCCTCAGCGCGTGCCGTCTGAGTAGCAGGGTGACCACGTGGGACAGAACGGTTCCGTCTCCTCTGGGCCGTGCTGGGGAGGGAGCCCCAGGGCAATCTTAGCCTACGCCCCACCTGCACGATAGTCGCCTTGCCTCATAGCTTGGGCATGGTTGCGGGTCACAACCTGACAGAGTGCGTGGAGGAGTGTCCTCTCTAGGCCCTTACGACATCCTTGCAAGGATGTCGTATTACCTTTATTTGACAGGGGAAGCAGGAGACTCACAGAGGTGAACAGCTTCCCCCC
Source organism: Lynx rufus (assembly GCF_022079265.1). Taxonomy (NCBI): domain Eukaryota; kingdom Metazoa; phylum Chordata; class Mammalia; order Carnivora; family Felidae; genus Lynx; species Lynx rufus. The sequence continues at coordinate 132,206,521 of NW_025814889.1, read as the reverse complement.
GGGCCACACAGCTGACCTCAGCTGGCATCCGAGCTCTTTTCGCATCGCCCCACCGCCCTTCCAACAACAGACAAACCCAGGACAATCTCCTCGCGTGTCTAACATGATCTCCCTGAGGCCTGTTAACAAGGCACGTGATGCTTCATCGAGCCCGGGGGTGTTTTCTGTCTCACACACCCCAGGAACCGCTTCGACCCTATAAAACTCAGTGGCTGTCGGACAGCCAGCTGCATGGGACATGGGAGGCCGTCTCAGCATTCCTCCCATTCAAATATTGTATTTATATAAAGCAAAGTGGTTGTTGAGGCTGGTGGACTGCTCGTCTGCCTCTTGGTGGGCCATCTGTTTAACGTTGCCAAACTCCTACTCATCCTTAAAGACAGAACAAAAGCATCTTCTCTCCTTGGAAGCCCTCCAGCTCTCCCCCGGGCAGGATCAAGCATTCCCCACTCTGGCTTCCCGCGTATAGTCTGCTCGTTCAGCCTGTGGCAGACTAGTCATTGTTCCCCACTATCTGTCATTCACCTCCCCTGTAGAAAAAGAACCTTGGATATGTAGCTGTGCACATACATGGGCAGAATAAAGATGTTTCCTAGCCCCCCCTAGATTTCACACGTAGCCCATGTGACTCAGATCCAGTTAAGGAAATAGAAGTGTGTATGCCACGTGGCAGTTTTTAGGAATCTTCCTTAGAACACAGCTCATGCGAATGAATCCTTTGTCTCTGTTTCCTTTTCTCCATTCTGCTGCCTGGAATGTGAATGTGATGGCTGGAGCTCTTGCTGCCATCTTGGACCCTAAGAACAAGGGTCCTATCTTAGGAAAGGTGGAACCATGAAGAAGGGACTCTGGAAGAAGTCAGAGTCCCTAAGGACTTACCACCGCAGAAATACCATATAAACCCTGGATTGCGTACCTTCAGACTGTTACGTGGGAGGGAAATTTCTACCTAGTTTGAGCCACTGTTATTTTGAGTCACTGATCTACAAACCTAATCCTAACTTACGTTACTTCTCCAAGAAATATGTGAATCTGTCCACCCCTTTGCGTAATTATCTATTTACTATTCTCTCCCCTGCTGGACTGGGAGCTCCTCTGGGCAAGGGGCTAGGTCTCAGGGTCTGCCTAGTAATAGACGCAGTAGTAGTTGCTCAGTGAAATGTCCCCCGAGGGAGTGTGGTAAGTGATTGCGTGAACAATGGCCACAGTGCTCTCGGTCCACTTCCCATAAGCAGCCACACATGCGCTTTGCTTTGCACGCATTAGCTGACTTAATCCTCCTAAGAACCGAATAGGAAACGAAGGCAACCGAGACGTCCAGAGACTTGTCCAAGCTTAGCGGCTGCTGAGGGACAGGGCTGGGACTGGCATCCCGGGCTGCTTAGCCCTCAGCACCTGCATTTGCAGCCACCTCTTGGCCACGCGCCCTGGTTAGAGGGCTGGGTGCCCAGGCTGGGTGTCCCTCCACATGATGCATCGCTAAGAACGAGGAGAAACGTCTGGGAAATTGCATGTTGACTGTTAGTATTCCTCTCCCAACCAATTTTACTCAATTTCATCTTCTTTTTTTTTTTTTCCTCTCCTGGAGTCTTCCTGTATAAATTCAACCACGGAGAAAGGTCCTGTGGCCAAGAAGAAATCACGGGATGGCTCACAAACACAGAATGCCACAAAAGGTACAGGAACTATCTTAAAAGGGAAATGTAGGCGTTCGACTTAGTTATGATCTCACAAGCCCTGGCTTCCTGGGTTTGTTCAGACATAATGTGCCACCCTGGTCTACACTTGTGGTTCTAGCCACCCTGGTCTACACTTGTGGTTCTAGCCTGGGTCTTGACACCAAGTGATATCTTAGGAGAGAACATAATTATCTCTTCAGTTCAACAAACACTGATTAAGTTCCACTCTTATGATGAGGAGTTCAGCACAGCGCTAATACTTGTGGGGAAGAAAGGTTGTTTGCAAAGGAAGAAAAATACCTAAGACATGATTGCTGCTCCCATCCACTTCCCCCCCGCGAAACTCAACATTTGTTGAGGTAAGAATTGATTTGTGTCCGGGTGTTAATTTCTGAAGGAGACTGAGTGACCACACAGAGAGGCCAATGCCACTGAAAGAAAAGTTTGCTGGGGCGCCTGGGTGGCTTGGTCGGTTAAGCGTCGGACTTCAGCTCAGGTCATGATCTCATGGTCCGTGAGTTCAAGCCCCGCGTCGGGCTCTGTGCTGACAGCTCAGAGCCTGGAGCCTGTTTCAGATTCTGTGTCTCCCTCTCTCTCTGCCCCTCCCCTGTTCATGCTCTGTCTCTCTCTGTCTCAAAAATAAATAAACGTTAAAAAAAAATTAAAAAAAAAAGAAAAGAAAAGAAAAGAAAAGAAAAGAAAAGAAAAGAAAAGAAAAGAAAAGAAAAGAAAAGAAAAGAAAAGTTTGCTACTCACAGTTGTCCTAGGAACAGAGACCCGGACGCACAGGGTCGTGGGAGGGATCACCGGTGTCGGCCAGGGGGCGGAATGGAGCAAGGGGAAGGCTCAGGCCACCACCTTTACTGGGATTTCTCTGGGAAAGACAAGGCATGAAAGGTAAACAGGTTGGGATTATCTGGTTTGAGTTCCTGGTGGGCTCTGGGACGTAGGCACTGTCTCTGGTTGTCTGGCACCGGGCCTTGGGGTGATTTAGGGGCGGGGGAAATACTGCCTTGGTGTGGGGGAGTTGGAGAAGTCGGTGGTTCAGAGCATGGCCTCGGTCACAGGGGAGACGCGAACAGCACTGGCCATCAGTTTTGCCCTGTAATTACTGGATGCCAAATAGACAAATACAGAACCTAAGAAAACACAGAACAGGAACTCTTAAGTATCATTGCAGGCAATTACACGCATGCGATCATTATTCCAAAAAACTAAGCAATCCTTTTTCTTTACGGAGAAATGGAAGCTCAGAGATGTTAGTATGTGAATTATATCTCAATCAAGCTGTTATTAAAAAAAAAAAAAAAGAACAACTTGGGAACCACTCATTGAGAGGTACAGCCAGGTTCCAAACAGGTCAATATGTGTAGGAGAGGGGCGCCTGGGTGGCTCAGTGTGTTAAGTGTCTCAGGTCATGATCTCTTGGTTCATGAGTTCAAGCCCCATGTTGGGCTCTGTGCTGACAGCTTGGAGCCTGGAGCCTGCTTCGGTTTCTGTGTCTGCATCTCACTCTGCCCCTTCTCTGTGCGTGCTCTGTCTCTCTCTCAAAATAAAGAAACACTAAAAAATTTTAAAAAATATATTTGTAGGAGACTTTGCAAGTCCTCAATATAAGCATGCAGTTGACCCTTGAATGACACAGGGGTTAGGGACGATGATCTTGCCACACAGTCGAAAATCCATGTATAACTTTTGACTCCCCCCAAAACGTAACTGCTAATAGCCTACTGTTAACTTAAAGTCTCACCAACAACATAAACAGTTGATTAACACATGTTTTGCATGTTATACGTATTATATACTGTATTCTTATAATAAAGTAGGCTAGAGAAAAGGCAATGCTATTAAGAAAATCATAAGGTGGAGAAAATATACATATATTTAAAGTATATATACTGTCCTGTAAAAGATCTGCATATAAGTGGACTTGTACAGTTCCAACCCACATTGTTCAGGGGTCAACTGCACATTCAAATTCATGAAGACCTGTGAGTCAAAGAGGAAGTACTAAAGGGAATTAGAAAATATTTTGGGGGTGCCCGGGTGGCTCAGTCGGTTAAGCATCCGACTTTAGCTCAAATCATGATCTTGTGGTCCGTGGGTTCAAGCCCCGCATCGGGCCCTATGCTGACAGCTCAGAGCCTGAAGCCTGCGTCAGATTCTGTGTCCCTCTCTCTCTGCCCCTCCCCTCTCTCTCTCTCTCTCTCTCTCAAAAATAAATAAACATTAAAAAAAATTTTTTTAAGAAAATATTTTGAACTGAATAAAAATGAAAACCTTTTTTTCTAACATGAACATTTAATGCTATAGATTTCCCTCTGCACACGGAGGCATTTCACAAATGTTTTGGATATGGTCTTTTAATTTTTATTCAGTTTGGGTTGTCCACTTTGCAGCTATCATAAAGAATGCTGGGGGGGCACCTGGGTGGCTCAACTGGTTGAGCATCCAACTTCAGCTCAGGTCATGATCTCACAGTCCGTGAGTTCGAGCCCCGCGTCGGGCTCTGTGCTGACAGCTCAGAGCCCGGAGCCTGCTTCGGATTCTGCGTCTCCCTCTCTCTCTGCCCCTCGTCCTGTCACGCTCTGTCTCTCTCTCTCAAAAATAAATAGACATTGAAAAAATTAAAAAAATAAATAAAATAAGGAATGTCGGTATGGACACCCACAGAGAAGATTTTGTGTGGCCGTATGTTTTCATTTCTCTCGGGTGTATGTAAACATAGGGGTAGAACTGCTGGGTCATATGATTAACAGTTTGAGAAACTGCCAAGCTATACTCCAAAGTGATCATCCCACATATTTTGAAGAATGTAAGAGGAGAAACAGTCTATGTTAACTGTGTATAGCCACCGTTATATACTATTTACGTTATATATTTACTATTTTTAACACGTATTTACTGTACATAACCAAATATTTATGATTTCTATTGTTTTTCCATTCTTTTCTATTTTATTTTATTTTATTTTTAAGTAATCTCTACACCCAACGTGGGGCTTGAACTCACAACCCCAAGGTCAAGAGTCACAGGCTCTTCTGACTGAGCCAGCCAGGCATCCCATATTGTTTTTCCATTATTCTTGAATTTCCAGGTTTTCTTCTCATACCATTTTCCTTCTATCTGAGGAGAAAAAAAAAAAAAACCCTTCCTTCAGTAATCCATTTCCAATAGGCCTGCTGGCAATGAATTCCCTTAGTTTTCTTTCATCTGAGAATGTCTCTATTTCACCTTCTTTCTTGAAGGATATTTTTTTCTGGTTATTCTGGGTTGGTAGTTCTTTTCTTTTAGCTCCCCCACTTTTTTAATGTTTATTTTGGGGGTGCCTGGGTGGCTCAGTTGGTTAAGTGTCTGACTTCGGCTCAGGTCATGATCTCATGAATCGTGGGTTTGAGCCCCACCTTGGGCTCTGTGCTGACAGCTCAGAGCCTGGAGCCTGCTTCAGATTCTGTGTCTCCCTCCCTCTCTGCCCCTTCCCCACTCTCTCTCTCTCTCTCTGTCTCCCTCCCTCCCTCTCAAAAACAAATAAACAGGGGCGCCTGGGTGGCGCAGTCGGTTAAGCGTCCGACTTCAGCCAGGTCACGATCTCGCGGTCTGTGAGTTCGAGCCCCGCGTCGGGCTCTGGGCTGATGGCTCAGAGCCTGGAGCCTGTTTCCGATTCTGTGTCTCCCTCTCTCTCTGCCCCTCCCCTGTTCATGCTCTGTCTCTCTCTGTCCCAAAAATAATAATAATAAAAAAAACAAATAAACATTAAAAAAGATTTTTTTTCAGTTTATTTTGAGAAGGGAGAGAGCACGCGTGTGCGCGCGCACACACACACACACACACACACACACACACACACACACACGAGTGGGTGGGGGAGGGGCACAGAAGGAGGGAGAGAGAGAATCCCAAGCAGGCTCACACTCGACATGGAGTTGACTTGGGCTTGAACTCACCAACTCTGAGATCATGACCTGAGCCAAAATCAAGAGTCAGACGCTTAAGCTTACCCGATGAGCCACTCAGGTACCCCTATGGGATTCCTTTCTTGACCTCTCTCTTCTTTCCCACACTGGCTCCAAAGGCACCCCTGTCTGGTCTTCTGCTAGAAAGTTAGAACTTCCGTCTCTCCACTCTTCTGCATACTTCCTGTGACTGGGTCTGCCTTCATGGCCAACTGGGAAGACAGAGGGAGAAAAAAAAGTGACAGAGATTCCCTTCCTACTTTCTGAACCACAAATCCATGGTCCAGAGAAGGACTCCCGTCCCTCAGAGTTTTAGATACCTATCCAGCTGCCACTTCTCCTGCTGTCACTACCATACAGGTTTGCAAGCTTCCGGAAGAGGGCTTGCCGAGATGCACGTGTGGGAGAGAAAAGAATCCAGGATTTCCCCCACTCTTCTGGGTGGGGAGATCATGACCACAAACAGAGAGCTTCTGTTAGATCTCTTTCTGTCTTCCCCTGATGCTCAGCTCTGGGATTCATGTTGCCTTTGAGCTGGGACATTTAAGAGGAAGAAAATAAATCCAGGAAATTCACTGCCATATGGTTCTTATTTTGAGTTCTGGTTTCCTTCTCCAAGTCACCTGCCAGCGTCTACTTTTCCTCAGAAAGCTACCCCATGCGTTATGCCCAGGGTTTTTAGTTGCATTTAGTAGGAGATGGAGTAGGGACTGCTTACTTTATCTTAACCAGAACTGGAATCCTGATAGAATTCTTTCGGTTCTTTTTTTCTTACTCCATTTTATCCTAATTGTTTGGATGCTATATATTCTGTCTCTGTTCTTCGTTACAGATTATTCTTTATTGCAGTGAATCTCAAACAGGGCTAACCACTCCCCACCCCAGCCAAGGGACATTTAGCAATGTCTGGAGACATTTGGGGCCATAAATGTCTTGGGGAGAGATTGCCACTAGCATCTAGTGGGTAGAGGTCAGGGATACTGCTAAGCATCCTACGATGCACAAGACATCCCCCACAACAAGGAATCGTCTGGCTAAAATGTCTGTAACACCAAGATTGAGAAACCTTGCTTTATTGTGTGCATTTGAAATTTTCTCATGCATACTTAGCTTTATGTAAAGTTAAATAATATCTTAACCCACTTCCTTTCCCGAGCAAAGCAAGGACTTGGACAAATTTAACTCCAATCTCTTCTGTCCAGACTTAAATGCTATTTTGTCTAGAGTTTTTAGTTCTGTTCTATTTTAAAACCTCACAAATTACATATTATGCTTATTATAGCAGGTAATTTTTGTTTGGTCTTAAACTGTCAGTTTATCTGCCTGCTTCCTGATGCTCAGACCATCTTTCTGGGATCATTTTTCCTGGAAAAAAAATTAGGTAGACAGATAGATAGATATTTAGAGAGAAAGAGAGAATGAGAAAGAGAATTTTAGCAGTTCCTTTATCACAAGCATTTTGGTAAGTTCCCTTAGTTTTTATTTTTCTATGAATGTCTTTATTTCATCTCTGTTCTTTTTTTTTTTTTTTTTTAGTTTATTTATTTGTTTTGAGAGAGAGAGAGCACATGTGTGGGAGGGCAGGAGAGGGAGAGAGAGAGAATCCCAAGCAGGCTCCACGCCATTGTAGAGCCTGATGCTGGAACTCACGAACCCGTGAAATCATGACCTGGGCCCAAACCAAGAGTCAGTCGTTTAACTGACCAAGCCATGCAGGCACCCCTATTTCACCTTTGTTCTTGAAGATAGTTCCTATGGGTCCACAAGTCTACCTAAATGCTTTGATGATTTGATTCCATTGTCTTCTGCTTTCTGTTGTTACTGTCGAGAACTCTGCAGTCATTCTGTTATCCCTTTATCGATGATCTGTTGTTTCTCTCTGCCCATCTTTAAGATGGTCTGTGTCAACCTTCTCCCACAGTAAAGCCATAATTTTGTGCAAGAGTTGGGTCTTTTATTCTCAACACCCTTCCTGATTCTACTAGCATTTTATTTTGTTTGTTTGTTTGTTTGTTTGTTTGTTTAAAGTTAGCTCTATACCCAATGGGGGGCTTGAATTCACAACCCCCAGATCAAGACATTGCATGCTCTACTGACTGAGCCAGCTAGGCACCCCACTGCTTAGCATTTTGAAAGCCATCAGGCCTCTCCTTCCTTATTCTCTGGCCATGGTGTAACTTGTAGAGAACTGTATGCATGGCATCTGAGTTGGTGTTACACTTGTTATTTGCATGTCTTTTTTTTCCCACTAAGCTGTGAGTTGCTCGAAGATAGTCTATTTCCAGCACCGTGCATGGACCTAACACATAGTAAATGCTCAGTGGATGTTTGTTGGATGGATAGATGGACGGATGGATGGATGGACAGATAAGTAGAGGGACAAATGTGTGGCTGCAGGTATATATCTGGCTAAAGTACAAGTGAGATTGTATGAATTTACCTGAACTATTTCCCAATGACCTGAATACACCCAGGTAATTCATGCGATTAGGAAGCGGAGATCTGCCATACATGCTCTCCAATGATGCTTTCTTTTTTTTTTGCCAACGTTATATTGACAGAGAATCGCCGGCAGACTCTGGTCTTGAGGAAAGCTGCAAAACAAGTCAAGAGGATATCAGAAGCAAGAGAATATGAGAATATGCTTCCCAAGCAGGTGAGCACATGATTGGAAATTTAATAGTAGAGATGATTTCAGAGGGGCTAGGAGATCTGGGGAGAAAAGCCAGCCCTGTGAAGATGTCAGGGTCAGAATGGGGGTATTTCTTACAGACGTGGGTGATATAGTCAGGAAATCTCCTGAGAGTAATTCCTGGTGGAGGTAGGTACCCGTTGACTGAGCTTTTTATCTGGATTTCTCCAGGGATTTAAATTACCTGCTTGAAATTCAGGAGCCTTGGTGTAATGGGAAGAGAGCACTGAGCCTCATTGCCCTACTCTAGAAAATGGGACAGTGATTCCTAGGTCATGGCGTTCTTATGAGGTTCACCTGAGATAGTGATATTTAACATGTAATGGACATTTACTACATGTCGGACATTAAACTAAACCTGTACACGCAGTATGTTTTATTTTACTGTCACAGTCCTCTGAGATAATTCTTCCTAGTCTTCTTCAGTTTATTAGTGAGGAAAGTGATGCTCAGAACATTGTCTAAATTCACAAAGCCGATGAGTGTTAAAGCCAAGAGTTGCACACGGATCTGTCAGACTGTGAGCCTGAGCTGTTAATCACTGAGCTTTGCCACTAGCAAAGTCCCCCGAACTCGAAAGTCCCTGGATTAATGTGTTTTCTCTCCTCTTCTGCTCCCCGCCCCTAGCTCTTCCCCACAAGCCTCTGCGGACGGTAGTTTACGTCAATGGCACCTTCAGCCTTCAGTCCCTGAGCCTTCCTCATTTCTCCATACTTTACCACTGCCTGTTGCCCCTCAGCATTTAGCGGTGACGTTCTGAGAAGTAGGGCAGGGCGGGATGGAAAAGACAGATGGACATGGGTTCAGATCTTGGTGCTGAATCTTTTCAGCTGTGTTACTTGAGCAGGTGACTCAACTTTTCTGACCTCCTTCCATAAAACGGGGAAAATAAAGTCCAGCAGTGGTGACGGCCCTTCCTGCCGACAGGGCTGGCGGCGGGTGACGAACAGTCGTGTCCTACTCTGTGACCCAGCTTGGTGGGGAGGGGAGGCCAAGCGGGTGGAGTGGATGTTAACAGGAACGGGAAGCAGCTGAGAGCCAACGGCCTGGCAGAGGCAAGGGGAAGGGAAGTGCCAAAGGAGAGCTAGCTCAGTACGCTATTCACGGGGGCCCGCGGGACACTCCTGACCGAGGAGCGAACGTGTGATTCTACCACTTGAGGCACAGGTTGGGTGTAACCTGCTGCCTGTTCTTTGCCCATGGTCAAATCAAACAGCGTTGCAGGGCACGTAATAAAAAGTAAATTTCTCGGGGCGCCTGGGTGGCGCAGTCGGTTGAGCGTCCGACTTCAGCCAGGTCACGATCTCGCGGTCCGTGAGTTCGAGCCCCGCGTCAGGCTCTGGGCTGATGGCTCGGAGCCTGGAGCCTGTTTCCGATTCTGTGTCTCCCTCTCTCTCTGCCCCTCCCCCGTTCATGCTCTGTCTCTCTCTGTCCCAAAAATAAATAAACGTTGAAAAAAAAAATTTAAAAAAAAAAAAAAAAAGTAAATTTCTCTTTCACGCCAGACCCTATGCCCCTGACCCAGAGGCAAACACTATTTTCCCATATATCCTTCCAGAAATATCGGGCGGATGTCAAGGAATACAAACCTTTTTTTTATATACACAAACCACAATAGAATATACACTATTTTCATTTTGCTTTTTCAACCTAACACATAATGGCCAACATTTATTGAGTGCTTACTGTATGCCAAACATCATTCTAAACACGTCATATGTATTGAGTCATTTAATCTTCACACAACCCTATGAAAAGTAGTTTTTACTTATTATCCCCATTTTAGGCTCAGAAATATTAAGTATTTCACTTCATGCCAAATGGCTAGTAGGTGGTAGAACCAAGATTTTCAAAAGGATACAATTTATATACCATACAGTTCAGCATTGTAATGTACAATTTAGTGGGCTTTAGTTTAGTTGTGCGATCATGACCACTATCTGACTCCAGAACACTTTTATCACCCCCAAAAAAAGCTGCATACTCATTAGCAGTCCCTCCCCGGTCCCCTGTCCCCCCAGTCTCTTCAGCCACCAATCTACTTTTCTGCCTGTACAGATTTCCCTGTTCTGGACGTTTCGTATAAATGGAATCATACAATCGGTGGCCTTCTATCACTGATTTCTGTCACTTAGCATAATGTTTTCAAACTTTATCCATGCGGTACCGTGTATCAGTACTTAATTTCTTTTTATGGCTGAGTAACATGCCGTGTATGAATAGACCACACTGTGTTTATCCATCTACTGGCAGATGGACATTTGGGTTGTTTCCATCGTTTGGCTGCTATGAATAACACTGCTTCTATGAACATTCACATACAAGTTTTTGTGTGTGCATATTTTTTCTATTCTCTCGGGTATGTACCCAGGAGTGGCATTGTTGGGTCTCTGTGTCTAACTTTAAAAAAAAATTTTTTTTTAACGTTTAAAAAAATTTTTTAAGTTTATTTATTCATTTCAAGAGAGACAGAGAGAGCAAGCAGGGGAGGGACAGAGAGAGAGGGAGAGAGAGGGAATCCCAAGCAGGCTCTGCACTGTCAGCATAGAACCCGATGCAGAGCTCGAACTCACGAAACGCGAGACCATGACCTGAGCTGAAACCGGGAGTTGGACGCTTAACTGACTGAGCCACCCAGATGCCCCTCAATTTTTTTTAACATTTATTCACTTTTGAGAGACAGAAATAGAGAGAGAGATAGAGTGTGAGCAGGGGAGGGGCAGAGAGCAAGGGGGACACAGAATCCAAAGCAGGCTCCAGGCTCTGAGCTGTCAGCACAGAGCCCGACGTGGGGCTCAAACCCATGAACTGTGAGATCATGACCTGAGCCAAAGTCATGTGCTTAACTGACTGAGCTACCCAGCTGCCCCGTTTTTGTTTTTTCTATTCTTAGTAGAAATAGGACAACTTTTGAGGTTCTTAGTCTTTTGCTTATAATTCGTTTGTAGAAGTTCAATTCTTTGTCATCTGTTTGGCAAAAATGTTTACTATTTAATCTTTTTACTTTAATGATGGTATTTTATGTGAGAAAATGTAATTTGGGGGGAGAAACTTATTTTTTAAGAGCCATATTTATTGGTCTTCTGTTTTATGGTTTCTTGATTTCATTTCTTATTAAGAAAGATCTTTATCACTCTACGATTATATGACATATTCTCCCAATTTTTCCCCAATATTTTTATATTATCACCTATTCGCAATACAAAAACGTTACTCACATAACCGAATGTCACCAGGGGTCACTCTGCTCCTTTGAATTTAGCCAAAGATCGGCTCAAGCATTTGTTACACGATTTGTTTGAAGCCCAGTCCTCTCCCCAAATGTCTGTGAACTTGGGGGGCTTACTGGCACCCAGCCCCTCTTCTGTCCTGCATGTGCTGTGCACCTACCACATGGGCCCAAATATGCAACCCCCCTCTTCCCTTCATTTTCGAAAAATCGCCCACACAGGCTTGTGTATGTGTCGTGCAGACAGAAGATATCGCTAAGTTTAAAGAGGTGAGAATAAGGGAGACCTCATCACAGTGGGGCCAAGAACAGTGAGTTGCTCTTAGAAACCTTTTAGTTGCCCCACCAGTTGGACCCACCCTCCACTTCCCTCTCTTTTCTTTTTGAGAGAGAGAGAGAGAGGCATGAGTGCAAGTGGGGGAGGAGCAGAGAGAGGGGGACAGAGGATCCCAAGCAGGCTCTGCTGACAGCAGCGAGCCTGATGCGGGGCTTGAACTCAGAAACCGTGAGATCGTGACCCAAGCCAAAGTCAGACAGACGCTTAACCAACTGAGCCACCCAGGCGCCCCTGTCCATGAGTCATCGAAAACACTAAGGATGTTTAGGTTGGAGAAGGCAACAATGAGAGAAGATCAAGGGCTCTCCTCAGATATTTTAAGGACTATTCCATAACACGTGGTTCTGGAGGAAGATCGGTTAGAATTACAGAGAGTCAGATTTTTATCTCGGGTAAGAAAGAACTTCCTCAGGGTCCAAGTTGTCATTTTAAACCAGCTTTACCCCCTGGCTCTGCGGCAGACCGTCCGCAGGGCTTGTTCCAGCTCTGACTCTCAGACCTCTTGAAACTCATTCCTCTTGCCAGGTCTCTGATGCCAACCCTTCACCCTAGCCCCTACTCTGCTTTCTCCCTGCCCCTTGGATCTGACGTCTGGGAACCTCTCTCCTCTTGCACACTGGCCCGCCTTTGCCCGGTGCTGTGGCTAGGACCAGCCCTTCGCACTCCCGTCCCCAGGTCTCGGTACCCAAGGCCCCTCCCCTGCCTCCTCCCTGCGAGGAGAAATCAGGTCCTTACCAACCTTGGAACTGGATGCTTCTGAGGGTAATATGTTCCTTGTTTCCAGAGTTAGGGAAGCAAAAATGGACCATTCCCTGTTGCTAATATTATCAAAAGGAGGTATATTCGTTGGAATTCTTTGCTTATAAGTGCCAAAATCCGGCCTTGGCCACCGTGAGCAAAGACTAGAAGAACATCAAGTAGCTAGAAAGTCTGAAGTGAGTCCAGGGACCGGGAGAAGAATCATGGCCCTTCCAACCCTTGAACCATCTCTTCAAGGTAACATGTCTGGAATGGGTGAGCCCCCATGTGTTTCCAGTCTACAGTTTACCCCAGTCAAGACTCAAAATCCCAGGAGCGGGAATTTTGACTGACCAAGCTCATTGCACGTGCCCTGGTTCTAGCTGGGTGGGTGAGAGGCAGGCTCCGGAAGAAGCTGTGAAACCTCTGAAGACCCCCCTGATGGCCCTGCTAGTGGCCTTCACAGGGGAGCAAGAATTTTTTAAAATAATTTTTGAAAACAATTTTTTAATGTTTATTGTTTATTTATTTTTGAGAGACAGAGAGAGAGACAGAGAGCAAGCAGGGGAGGGGCAGAGAGAAAGGGAGACACAGAATTTGAAGCAGGCTCCAGGCTCTGCACTGTCAGCACGGAGCCCAAAATGGGGCTCGAACTCATGCACTGAGCGATCATGACCTGAGCCGGTCAGATGCTTCACCCACTGAGCCACCCAGGCGCCCTGGGGGAGCAAGACTTTTGGCTTAAAGTCCCCACAAGCCTGAAGGCAGTGGAGGGCAGGTGAACTCCCTCCAGTGCAAGAATCGGGGCCTGTCAGGAAAGGAGGGTGGATTCTGGGCAGACAAAAGAACAAGTTTAGGGTAAATGGGGAACGAGATTAGTGGACCCTGGGTCCACTTTGGAATCTTCTAGACTGTGGGAAACAATTTGTTTTTCACCAAATAAGTTCACCAAAGCAAAATGACCGCTTATCTGCCATCACCATCATTTCATAGAAGGAAGGTTATTAATACAAAAAAGCGGAAAAGGCAATCTCAGAATAAAAGAACGTCCTTAAAGTGACTCACACTCACTTTAAGTCAGATTTACGACAATATTTTTTTTTTCCTTCTTGCCCTCATTTCACTGGAGACCAGTGAACACAGACTTGCCCCCTCGTAGGCCGTAGGGTTTAGGAGTCTTGGGCTAAGTGATGTGCAGCTTCCTTACTAGCCCCAAGTTTCTGTGATCCCAGTGGGATCTTGCTGTTGAACAGTGATTCTCCATAGGGGCTGGGGAGGGGCAAGTTTGCCCCCTGGGAGACTTGGCCCCTGCCTGGAGACATTTCCAGTTGTCACAGCTGGGAGTAAAGGAGGAGATGGCATCCTACTGGCATCTAGAAACCAGGGATGCCGCCCAGCTTCCTACTATGCACGGGACAGCTCCCACCACCATCAGTTTTCTGGCCCAAGATGTCGAATGACGAGGTTCAGAGACTGTTATAGACAGAAGGAACGTCTCAGGAAGCAATTCAAGTCCAAAAAGGATTAGAGAAGAGTGCACTTAGGCGTCGTCACAGCCCTTATGCAGGAGGCAGAGTTTTTTAGTTAAATTATAACTCCTCCTTTAAATAAAATGTATTGCTTCTTTAACCCAACACCCCCCAACCACTGCAGAGACCTCTTAACCACTCCTCACATCCCCTCTCACCCACTGCAGGAGTTTCTCTGCATTGCACTCCTAGGGATCTGCAGAAAAATTAGTCCGATTACGTTGAGCCCCAGCTCAAACCTTCTGGTGGCTTCTATCACACTTACAAAAGATTGTGGTTCCTTACCTTTTCACAGCACCCCCCCCCCCACAGACCACTTCATGGAAAAGATCCCTCTCCTCCCCCATCTCCCTTCCCACCACCCTCCACCCTTTGCCCCACTTCTTTTTTTTTTCTTTTTCTTTTCTTTTCTTTTTTTTTTTTTAAGATTTTAAGTAATCTCTACACTCAGTGTGGCCTCAAACCCACAACCCTGAGATCCGGGTTCAAGAGTCACATGCCAAGCACCCCGCCTGCTTGATCCTTATCTGAAGCACTTATTATTCCATAATGTCATGTTATTCTTTCATTTGTTGGTTTGTTGATTGTCTTTGTCTCAACTGTAATGCAAGCTCCATTAGAATTTGTCTTCTCGGCTGAATCCCCAGCACCTAAAACAGTGTATACACGTGGTAGGGACCCAATAAATATTTGCCGAATGAATCGTTAACATTTTGGTAACTATGCTTCCAGTCTCCCGTCTATCTTTTTTTTTTTAACTGATTTATTTCATAGAAAAGATACAGGGGCACCTGGGTGGCTCAGTTGGTTAAGTGTCCAACTCTTGATTTCAGCTCAGATCATGATCCCACCATCATGGGCTCAAGTCCTGTGTCGGGCTCTGTGCTGAGCATGGAACCTGCTGGAGAGTCTCTCTCTCTCTCTCTCTCCCTCTGCCCCTCTCCCCAACTTGCACTCTTTAAAATAAATAAATAGACATTAAAAAAAAAAGAAAGAAAATACATAATACCATCTACCCAATTTTGCCTCTTGATTTTTAAAAATTTTATTTTACAGACAGAGAGCACGTAAGCAGAGTAGAGGGGCAGAGAATCTCCGCACTGTGTGTGGAGCCTGACACGGGGCTCAATCCCATGACCCTGAGATCATGACCCGAACCTAAATCGAGAGTCAGATGCTCAGCTAACTGAGCCACCCAGGCACCCTGCATCTTGGGGTTTTTTTTTTTAATTTTTTTAAATGTTTATTTATTTTTTGAGAGAGAGACAGAGCACAAGAGGGGGAAGAGCAGAGAGAGAGGGAGGCACAGAATCCGAAGCAGGCTCCAGGCTCTGAGCTGTCAGCACAGAGACTGATGTGGGGTTCAAACTCATGAACCGCGAGATCATGACCCGAGCTGAAGTCGGACGCTTAACCAACTAAGCCACCCAGGCGCCCCGGTGCATCTTGATTTTTTAATCCTCTATCAGATATGAAACAGTTCCTTAGTATTGACTCTTCATAAACATTTTAATAGTGGCATAACTATTTCTTGGGGTAGAGACACCAACATCTTCTTGAACACTCGGTTTATTCTGATCTTTTGCCGTTGTAAATATCTATCTGATTTAGTACGTAAATTTTTTTTCTTTAATTGGTGTAATTTCTTTAGGATGGCATCCTAAAACTGGAGTTACTGGACAAAGAATGTGATGAGTACCTTTCCATTTCTTAATATAGGCTGTAAGAATGACAATATCTTATTTTTCCCTCTCTCTTTCCTATTCAGTCTTACCCAGCCTGCAAAAGCCCCGAGCTGACTTTGAACTTCTTCAACATTTACGGGAAGAGCCCTCTGATTGTGCACTTCCTCCAGAACCACGCCAGTCTGCAGCAGCACGGCAAAGACGTGTTGATAGTCAGAAGGGAAAAAACCAAGAGCATCCCATATCCTTTCCTCCAGTGGGCAGGGCTCACGTTACGCCAGGCCTCTGCTTCTCCCAGAAGCAAGGGTGTGGAGAGGTACCCAGCCCTGAGCACAGTGCTTGGCGCATAGTAGGTGCCCGTCAAGGATAGCCATTGATAGGAGCCTAAGGGTCGTTTTAGTTCCAAATCTGCCTCATGAGCTAGCTGTGTAGGATCCTGGGCAAGTTAATTTCCCTGTGTGCAAAATCTCTTCCTGTCTACCAGGGTGAATGCTAACTAGGTGTTCAAACATATTTTGCAGCTCAGTAATGCCTCCCAGAGGCTCACTGACCCTAGAGTGTGTATCGATTAGGATTTTGGGTCCAGGTATGGGTTTGTTCTAACCTCCTCCTCACACACACACCCCTCCTCCAGGCTCATCAGCGAATCCCTGGCCCTGTTGGCATTTATCTCAAAGATTGGGGAACCGGCTCAGATCTTAAGAAAACAGATGTGACATGTTGGTGTCCTATGTCCTAGCAAGCAGTTTGCCATAGGGGGTCAGAACAGGGAATCCGGTAAACCTGGACTCAAGATAACAACCCAACTGTTGGCCAGCTGAGTGACCTTAGACAAGGCTCAGCTTCTCTCTTAGCCTCGTTTGTTGTTGTTGTTGTTGTTGTTGTTGTTTTCCATCTATAAAATAGGATAACAACACCTGCCTTCTAGGGCTGTTATGCAGAATACAAGCACAACAGCCATAAAGGCTTACCATAGTGCCTGGCAGGTAACAAGTACTTGAATGTTACCTGTCAATACACCGTTTCCCAGCAGGAAGAGCTTCCAGAATGGACTGGGCAGCACTTGCCCAGTAGAGCTCATATCCCCAAATGTATTTATATGCCTATAGGCAGAGAATAATAGCTCACATTTCATAGCACTTTATTATTCATAAAGCACTTTCCCATGTGTCACCTCTTTGCTCAGTAGACAATGGAATGCAGTGGAAGGAGCCTGGGCTGGGGACACATAGCCCCAGATTTGAGTCCCAACTCAGCAAGCCACCGGCCTTAAGGTCTCGTGTGCACAGTTTAACCTCTGAGCTCAATGTCTTGATCAGCTCCTTCCTCAAATAGGGATAATCATACCAAACCAATAGAGTTGTGACCAGGATTATGTGGTAGATGGCTGACTCTAAATAAGTAATAACTATCGTAATTATTATTAACATCATCTAAGGTAGGAATGATTATCCCTATTTTACAGAGGAGAAAATGGAGACGTAGACAATGACTTATCTTGACTTGAGATCCCAAACTTGTGAGATGCTGATGGATCCAGAAGGGGTAGAGAGGGAGGGGGAGGCACAGAGGTGGGGGAGGCACAGAGGATTTTTCAACGTACCCACATGATATAGAGGATGAGCCCTTGGGACGGAAAGGAAAGGAAAGTTGGAATCCCTTCCTCTTGGCCACTGTGACGATAGAGTAAGAATTGTATTTATTTGTTTATTTTTCGTTGAAGTGTAGTTGACTTACAATACTGTAATAGTTTCGTGTGTGCAACACAGTGACTTGACAATTCTGTACATTATGAAGCACCTCCCACAATAAGTGTAGTTACCATCTGTCACCATACAGAGTGGGAATTTTAGATGGCAGTCCCAAGAAAGCATTTCCTAGCCTTTCCATCAGCGGGAGGAGAGAAGGGCTTTATTGGGGAGGATAGCCTCTTGCCTTCCAAAGTAGGCCATGGTCAAAGAGCAGGAGTCATTTCCTGCTCAGATTCCAGTGGTCTGGTCCAGAAGCAGGTCATTTTCCCCACTCTGCCATCTCACCACCCACCCCCCCGCTCCCGGCCCGGCCATGCACGAGGCCATCCCGCTGATCAGGCTCAGAGTCAATAATACCAACTGACAATGTGGCAGTTTCCTTGACGGCTGAAGCCACTGAGTCCATCCTGACGTACGCCGAGGTCATCGAACTGACCCTGATCAACATGAAGAAGCGGAAGGAAAACCTTCGCGTGCTGAACTGGCTCCACTGGAATGAATGGAGTTATTTTCACGAATACCTAAAGGCACTACAAGAAAACTTCCTCAGGTATTTAAGGGCTTTAGGGAAGGGGCGTTGTTTGAGCACCTGTCTATTGTCACACGTGGCAGGTTTTAATTGGAGGCCTAGCCCTGGGACTATCTTTTTTTTAAGTTTATTTATTTTGGGGGGGGGGGAGTGGGGAGGTGGGGCAGAAAGGGAGAGAGAGAGAATCCCAAGCAGGAACAGGCTGCGAGCTGTCAGCGCAGAGCCCAACGCAAGGCTTGATCCCACGAACTGTGAGATTATGACCCGAGCCGGAATCTAGAGTCGGATGCTTAACCGACTGAGCCACCAGGTGCCCCTAGCCCTGGGACTCTCTTAAGCACATTCAGCTTTCTTGTGGTTAGAATGTAAACCCCAGAAAAACAGAGACCAGATGTTTCCTTGAAAGTTATTTTTTTCTTAAACTACAACATCATTTATGTTCAGTGAGAAGAAACAAACAGACCTGGAAAAGCACCTGGCCAACATTTTTCTAGAAAAAGACCTAGTCTTTTCTCCTGGGTCCGTAGAGGTGTATCTCTAAACAATCTAGTTTACAATCTAAACAATCTGTCAACCTAGTTTTTAGACTTTTTTTCCTGCTTAGCAGCGCATTATGGATATTTTCCTGTGCCTCCAGCCATTTGCAATATTTTTAATTTCTTTAGAAAATGTTCAGACCTTCCAGAAATGTTAAAAGAACAATGCAGTGAACATTGTATGCCCTCACTGTGTTTACCAATTATTCACATTTTGCCACATTTTCTTTCTCTCTGTAGCAATTAGGTCAAATTCATTTCCCCAGTGGTGCCCAGAATATCCTTTTTGGTCCTACTTTGACTGCTTCCCAGACAAAGATTGGGAATTATAATTTTTGTGATATCACTTTGGCGTCTTTTAATCTATACCGGTGCTCTTCCTCCAGCTTCGTTATTATTCCCTGAATCAATTATTACATTATTAGTTTCTTATGACATAGATTTTTTTGAAAGACTCAAGCCACATTCTGGATTTTTCTGATTATTCCTTCAGGGTATCATTTATTCCAATATATCCTCTATTTCTTTTTTTTTTATTTTTTTTATTTTATTTTTTTTTTAATTTTTTTTTCAACGTTTATTTATTTTTGGGACAGAGAGAGACAGAGCATGAACAGGGGAGGGGCAGAGAGAGAGGGAGACACAGAATCGGAAGCAGGCTCCAGGCTCCGAGCCATCAGCCCAGAGCCCGATGCGGGGCTCGAACTCACGGACCGCGAGATCGTGACCTGGCTGAAGTCGGACGCTTAACTGACTGCGCCACCCAGGCGCCCCTATATCCTCTATTTCTTAAAAAAATTTTTTTTTCATGTTTATTTTATTTTTGAGAGAGAGTGAGAGAGAGAGAGAGAGAGAGAGCCTGAGTGGGGGAAGGGCAGAGAGAGAGGGAGACACAGAATCCCAAGCAGGCTCCAGGCTCCGAGCTGTCAGCCCAGAGCCCGACGTGGGGCTCGAACTCAGAAATGGCGAGATGGTGACCTAGGCTGAAGTCAGATGCTTAACCCACCCAGGCGCCCCTATCCTATATTTCTTGTAGATGGGACATCGGGGCTATCCTAGGTGCTTGATAGGATTCAGATAAGATCTTTTTGCCAAGAACACCTCATAGACAATGTTGTGAATACACATGGCACAACACCGGGAGACACTCGGTGTCAGGTCAGCCAGACCCGTGGTCTCTGCCAGGCCTGTCCACCGTAGACTCCATTTTTGTGTCGTTAGTCTGTAATAAGCGACGTGATTCCTTGAGACTGGATGAATAGGTTCTCCCCACATCTTCGCCCAGTAGTTTTAGCATCCCTGGATGGTTTTTGCCCGAATCAGTTCTTATATTTGGGTGTGCAAAAAGGCCATCTTCCGCCTCCACCATCCCCTCCCCATTTAATAGCTGGCACTTCTCTGTAAAGAAGAGATCACCTTCTTTCGCTCCTTGTGTCTCTCCCTCTCGTGTCTTCTTCACCCGCTCCCGTAACTCTTTCACAGGGACATCCTGGCCACAAAGGAAGCTTAGGAAACAGCTGGCAAAGAGAAATTAGATGTCCATGACTGGACCAGAGCAGGACCCGCTGGGCACTTCATTACCCAAAATAACACTGGATTCAGGGAGCAAGGGAGAGAGAGAATGGCTGTTGGCTAGGCAGCTATCTGTATCTGCCATAATAGGAGAGAAAGACAACCATGAACACATAGGTAACTACTTCAGATACCAAGTGATATAGTGGCGTTAGTTTCAAAACATGATCCACGCACACTCACAAAAAACCCAGTAAACACCAGAACCACAAAAAATGCAGTTCAGCCTAAATGTTCACCAAAAGATGATTGGTTAACAAGCTGTCATATGTGCATATCTGCAGCCAGGAAAAATGGCACTGTGAATTTAATGCTCTTATTTCATAAGGAAGGATGGTCACAACATATTATTGAGACCAAAAAAAAAATCAGGATGTGGGGTGCCTGGGTGGCTCAGTCAGTTGAACGTCTGACTCTTGATTTCAGCTCAGATCATGATCCCAGGGTCATGGGATCAAGCCCCGTGTCAGGCTCAGCACTAAGCATGGAGTCTGCTTAAGATTCTCTCTCTCTCTCTCTCTCTCTCTCTCTCTCTCTCTCAAAAAAAAAAAAAAAAAAGAAAGGTAGTTAAAAAAAATCAGGCTGTAAAATAGTGTGTGTGATAGACACAGTTATTTATCCCCATTTTACAGAAGTCGAGATCAAGGACAGAACCTTAGAGGGCCACCACATATATGGGGAGGACAAAATATGGGGCAGAGGAGGAGTGGCCAGAAGGAAAGTCAAGATGCACCAACCATGAGGCCAAGGGAAGAAAGGGTTAAGGGAAGTAGTGATCAGCAGTGGGCGTGCCAGATGGAGAAGCCTGGGGCTGAGACAAGTTTGGTGATTAGGTAGAGGATGGTCTTAGCAGGGCTGAAGTCCGACACCAGAGTCTGGGACCTTAGGGGCAAGGTGTGGACCCCCAGGGGTGAAGGAGACCACTAAGAAGCAGAAGGAACAAAATTCTGTACCAAAAAGGGCAAGGTTGGATGGTGAGTAACAGGGCTGTTTAAATGTAAAGTGGAAGATACAAGCCAGTGTGAAGGGGGAGAGATGGGAGTTGCAGGTGAGGGAGGAGAGGGTCAGGATCAGGAAGCTACGGGACCCGGAAACGCTCTCCAGGACTCTCCTTGCTTCTGCCTTCGTTACTTTAGTTCCATATGCTTTGTTTCTTCTTTACTCATTGTCCCAACAGATTTTCAGCCACTTCTACGCACCAGGTGTTATGTCCTGTCTAGAACATACATGTCTGTCTCTCCCAATAGTTGCAACAATCCTTGAAGGTGGGATCCTTGGAATGACAGCGGCTAGGGTCGGGATGGAAGGGTTTTTATTTGCTGGCTCTGCGATGTCGGGCCGGTCACATGTATTCAGTTTCTTTGTTGGTTAAATGAAAATAGTATTTCCTACTTTGGAGAGTGGCACCGATCAAGTAAAATAAGGCACATAAAGCCTGTTTACAGGGCCAAGCCCACAGTAGGTAATTGGACCACTTAGAATAAGGCTTAGCTTCGAGTGACAAAAGAACTCAAGATAGTGGCTAAAACGGGATACAAATTTATTTCTACTGTTTAAAAGGAGTCCAGTAGATATGGCAGGTTGCAGTGTCAGGGACCCAAGTCCCTTTTGCCTTATTTCTCCATAATCCTTCGCCCATGATGCAGCTTCATAGTCTAATATAGCTGCTCGAGCTCCAGCCAACAGGTCCACGTTCCAGCTAGTAAAAAGGAAGCTAAGTCCAAAGAAATGCATCCCTCCTGTGAGTCCCATGCAAACCTTCCATTTTTCATTCCATTTTTCATTCCATTGACCAGAAAGAGTCACACCTAGCTGTGGCATTAGCAAGGCAAAAATAATTTAGGGCTCATACTACATTTATTGAACATTACATCTACAGTGTATTTATTTCAGCGATATACAAGGACATCCTTGTCTAATAAAGGCATCTTTATCAGGTGAATTATAGTGTAGATATTTTAAGACAGGAGAAGCTTTGTAATTGTGTGTGAGCAATCTCATTGCTAAATATATCCACTTTTTGTTGGAGAAGGCATTTCATGAAGTGATTCTAAAAATTTTGTCTGCAGAGGAAAATGGTGGCCTCAAAACACATCTGTGCTGTCAGACATCAGGGCAGGGCTACCCTTGGGGAAGTAAGGCCTGACTGGGTAGAATATGGTTGTGGGGGCCTCTGGGGAGCAGGCAGTGGTCTGTTTCTTGACCTGGGTGCTGGTTGTGGGTGGGCTCAGTACACAAAAACTCCTTGAGCTGCACATTTAGAGTCTATGAACTCTTTGGTATCTATGTTCTAAAGGAACATCTTAAGGAATTCCTTTTCCTGGTGTGTTCCTTTCCCTTGAAGTACTACAGTGGCTTTGCAGTTACCTTAGTATTTAAAAGACTCCCATCAGGGGCGCCTGGGTGGCTCAGTCGGTTAAGCGTCCGACTTCAGCTCAGGTCACGATCTCGCGGTGCGTGAGTTCGAGCCCCGCGTCGGGCTCTGGGCTGATGGCTCAGAGCCTGGAGCCTGCTTCCGATTCTGTGTCTCCCTCTCTCTCTGACTCTCCCCCGTTCATGCTCTGTCTCTCTCTGTCCCAAACATAAATAAACGTTAAAAAAAAATTTTTTTTTTAAATAAAAATAAAAAAACAGTAAAAGACTCCCATCTGAAAGAGATCCATAATGATGAAGCATTGATGGATGCAACTACACGGTGTCTGGGATTTGCTTCAAGATAACCCATTTGGGGGCCGTCTGGGTGGCTCAGTCAGTTAAGAATCTGACTCTTGATGTCGGCTCAGGTCATGATCTCGCGGTTGTGAGATCGAGCCCCGTGTTGGGCTCTGTGCTTGGGATTCTCTCTCTCTCTCTCTCTCTCTCTCTCTCTCTCACTTTCTCTGTCTCTCTGCCCCTCCCCAGCTCACATGCATGTGCGTGCGCTCCCTCTCTCTCTCTCTCTCTCAAAATACATAAACATTAAAAAAAATAATAAAAATAAATAAAATAACCCATTTGGGGTGGGAATGGGGAGTGCAAAGGGAGTAATAAATGAATCAAGATTAACCTGTTGGTAACTACTGAAGTTAGTCTAATGGATAAATGGTGTTAATTATGCAATTTTCTTTACTTTTATATATATTTTTTGAGTTTGTTTTTTTTTATTTTATTTTATTTTTTTTTTAATTTTTTTTTAACGTTTATTTATTTTTGAGACAGAGAGAGACAGAGCATGAACGGGGGAGGGGCAGAGAGAGAGGGAGACAGAATCGGAAGCAGGCTCCAGGCTCTGAGCCATCAGCCCAGAGCCCGACGCGGTGCTCGAACTCACGGACCTCGAGATCGTGACCCGGGCTGAAGTCAGACGCTTAACCGACTGAGCCACACAGGCGGCCCTGTTTTGTTTTTTTTTTTAATGGTAGCCGTAACAAAAAACCAAAAGGTGACCCATGCCCTTTGGAGTATTACTTGCAGATGGGCTAGGACTCCTCTGGGACCTCAGTTACCACTTACAGAGCATGTCAGTTAGGAGAACTGTTTTTGAAGTCGGACAGACCAAAGCTCTGTCTCTCTCTCTGCATGAATTAGGTCCATCACGTAGCCTGTGTGAGGCTTGGATACCATCTGTAAAACAGGGACACTGATTGTTCTCACAGGACAGTTGTAGGTGAACGGCGTTCCATTGTAGATATCTAGCTCTGCACCTGGCTCAGAGGAAGGGCTCAGTAAATGAAGGCTGTCAGAGATCATACCCGCAAGCCCACACCACGCAGAACAGGACTCGGAGTTGAAAGTCTGTAGTGGGGGGAGACCCGGAGCAGCCCCCCTTAGAAAAAGCAATCCAGGAGTCCCTGCTGTAGGTGTGCACCGAGGGAGCCGGGTCACTGGCTGCCGGAGAACTTCGTTTACATGTGAGTCCAGAGCCCCCAGTCCTCACGCTTGTCCGGGGGCAGAGCACCCACCATTCGGAATGCTCTTTGCAGAACCCCGTGAAAGGTTTCAACATATGATTCTGTCCCACAAACTAAAGATGCTTTTCCAGTGGAAAATACGGGCCTAAGGCACACGTAGGCTTCAACAGCTCAAGAAATAACAGTATAGAAAAATTACCGAAGAATTACGTCAACGCCTTTCCGTCAGAAAACGTGATCGTAACAAGGACACGTGCTATTTGCTGTCCCTTGCCTCTTCGTCGTACGCAGAAGCAGGCTCCCCAGGGTTAAGAAAAGTTGTGGCGGAATGTTGTTGCAGCAGAATTTCTTCCTTTGACGTGGGAAAAGATGCCCATTGTTGGGATAACCATTGGTTTTGATACAGGCAGACTGAGTCCGAGGACCCAGGGAAGGGTCCCCCAGGACCAGCCGAAGGGGTCCTTGACTTCGCGCAGGATAGAAATCAAATGCAAGCCAGAGAAAGTGAAAAGACTTTATTGAATAGTGTCAATGACAGGTAGAGAATAGCGGACGGATTGTCTGGGAGACTTGGAAAGGAAAGGAGAATGAGTCTCATCCCTGCCTGGGGTTAGGGGCTTATATTGGAAAGGGATCTAAGGTACGTGTTTCTTCAGGAGTTCAGGGTGGCGTCCGATCAGAGGTGTCAGAACAACAGGTTCCATAAATTCCCGAAAGTAGGGATATTGATGCCAGTGTCAGCCTGGAACGTGTTTGGGATCCGGCTCCTCTCAGACATTATCGGGTGTCTGGGGGCCAAGGACAAAACTCAGACAAGAATTAACTTTCTTACTTCCCCCTAAAAGTGGGAACACAGCTTCTTTGGCTCATGCAGAAATGAGACCTAGCAGAAAAACAGCAAAGACGGAGCCTTTCTAAAATGGAAGCCCTTCAGCCTCCCTACCTCAGTTTAGGCCAAGTTCAATGCTGGTTTTTTACCAGTCCTTCTGCATCTATCCTGCGTCAGCAGAGAAGTATCTGACAGCATCTTAATTCGCACGGATACATTTCTATTGCTATTTTGTGTACCTTGAGTGCCCATGTCTGCTTCTTCATCAAGTAAATGTCCGCTCACATTTCAAAAGTCAGCTGGTTTATCATCCAATTCATCATTCCAAACGTGTGCCACACACTTATCTGACACACTCCGCCGAAAACCTTCTGTAAGAACACCAGGAGGAGTAGCCGGTATTTACTGGGCACTTCCTTTATTTATTACGTACCAGACACTATGCTAAGCACTTGACCTGTATAGTAACTCAATCAATCCTCACCACAACCCCACTTCCTATTATCACCGTGTTGAGATGGGTCCCCCGGCCTGGAGAGCTTAAATAATCTGCCCAAAGTCACACAGCAAGTGGAAGAGCCCCAACCTGAATTCAGCTTGCCCTCAAAACTCAGCTTTCTTTCAGATCGTTGATTTCTTCACCTGTCCTCCTAATTTGAGTGTGTGTTCCTTGAGTTTAGGAACCACATCTTCTCTAGGTCTCCAAGGGCTGATATGACCCCTACAGCACACAGCTGGGGCTCATGACCGAGTTGTTGGTATGGAGTCAGCTCTCCACTTTAGTCAGCTGCTCTTAAATGAGTACATTTGTAAATATTTGTCTCTCTTTACGTATGAAAATAGGAGTGAAAACATCATGTGGACTCTTGAGGTTTTTTTTCATATGTGCCGTTGTGATTTCCCCCACAGGGAGGTGAAGAATATCGATCAAAGAGCATTGGATCAAAAGAAGGCAAATCGCATGTTCATCCAACCTTCAACCTTCATTGAAGAGTCCCCCGACAAGAAATTTAGAGGAAGCCATGAGAGGGAGATGGCGTTTATTTCAAGGTTTGTTCTGTTTTTCTTTCTTTTTTTTCTTTTTTTTTTTTGATGTTTATTTATTTTTGAGAGAGAGAGAAAGAGAGAGAGGCAGAGAGAGAGGGAGACACAGAATCCGAAGCAGGCTCCTGGTTCCGAGCCATCAGCACAGAGCCTGATGCAGGGCTTGGACTCATGAACGGTAAGATCATGACCTGAGCTGAAGTCAGATGCTTAACAGACTGAGCCATCCAGCTGCCCCTTTTTCTTTCTTTCTTTCTTTCTTTCTTTCTTTCTTTCTTTCTTTCTTTCTTTCTTTTTGTTTTGTTCTAATGTTTATTTATTTTTGAGACACAGAGAGAGAGCTCATGCGTGCAAGTGGGGGAGGGGCAGAGAAAGGGAGGCAGAGGATCAGAACCGGGCTCTGCGCTGACAGCAGAGAGCCCGATCTGGGGCTCTGACCCGAGAACCATGAGATCATGACCTGAGCCGAAGTAGGACCGTGTGACCGACTAAGCCACCCAGGCACCCCTCGAGGTTTGTTCTAACAAAGACCGTGGAAAAGTGGAAATGTGACCACTGTCAGAATTCTTAATGATGTGGAAATGTTGGAAATTTCAGAGCCGACGGCCAAGAAAGAATTTTTGAGACATCTTTGGTGCAAAAAGGTGGTTTTACTAAAGCAGGGGGACAGGACCAGCGGGCAGAAAGAGCCGCACTGGGGTCCTCAGGGGTGACTGATCATATGCTTGGAAGTGAGGTAAAGACAAGGGGACTTTTCCAAAAGGTTTTTCATATGCTAAGGAAGACTCACCTCCAAGAAGCTTAGCTATTGTCAAGCTAAAGTTGTTTTTCCTGCTAGCAAAGCATGGACATTAAGACTGTTGGAAGTTCCTGGAGGAACGTCACACTCTGCCTGTCTCACTGACCTGTCAATGGGCTGCGGGTTATAAGGAAATTTAATTTTATCTACATTTCTTCCTGCCTCTGTTCCCCATGTCACTAATACATGGAAAAGAGCACATGAAGGTTTACTCACTTTTATGTGTTATTCACCCAACTCTCATTTTCACTATAATTCATGGTAGTAGGCGGTGAGGTTTGGGAGTGAAGGCGGGGGGGTGTGTTTGTGGGGTTTAGAGCTGACAGCCAAGAAGGAACTCTTGAAGACATCTTTGGTGCAAAAATGTGGTTTTAGTAAAGCACAGGGACAGGACCTGGGGCAGAATAGCTGCCCAAGTGTGGGGTTGACTATTTTGTGGAGTGGGGGGAGAGAGAGTCCAGAGGTAGTTTCCAAAGAGACTTTCATATGCTAAAGACGCACAGATTCCTGGAAGCCTAGCTATTATCAAGCTAAGGTTGTTTTCCCCTCTGGCAAAACATTAAGACAGTAGGGGGTTCCTGGAGGAATGCTATTATACTCTGTATTTGCCTCAAGTATTTGTCAATGGGCTGCAGGTTATAAAGAAATTCAGTGTTACCTGCCATTTCCTTCTTGCCTTTGGTCCCCAGATCCCTATGGAGGGGTGATGTTGGGGCTCCAGGAAACTGAGTCTCTAGGTTTCTAGAGATGAGGCTATTGATAAGATTGCCTTTTTCTTCTAATTTAGTAAGATATTTGTCAACTGATAGATATTCTATCGTTTGTTTTCTGTCCTTTCCTTTGTCCTTTCCTGTGTTCGGGTAGCCGGGAGTGTCCAAGGAATATCATACATATCCCACCTGGGAGGAAGGGTTTCTGCTAGCTTGTGCTTGGCCCTCCGCTTGCCTTAGGCTCCCTCACCTGTAATAAGAGTTACCAATGATTTTGTACCTCCTCTGTGCCAAGCATTTGCACTTTATGAACTGTACGTCAGTTCAAACTAGCTCGAGCGGGGGAAAGTCCAGTGGCTTCAATAACTGGGAAGGCCACAGACAGGCCGGCTGCAGGCATGTTGGACCTAAGGGCTCAATGACATTTTAGGTTCTCTCTCTCTTTTCCCCTCCCACCCCCTTTCCCTCTGTGTGCTGGCTTGTTTTCCAAGCTGCCTTTGCCTACAGAAAAAGAGGGCCACGGACAGCCCCAAGTCTATGTTCTTACTGTCTATGACCTCAGAGGAAGAGGGACATTCTTTCCCAGCCTCTATAAACCAAGCTTCATAAAAGTCTGATGGCTCTGCTTGGGTAATGGCCCTACCGATCTGTGTATAACACAGTATTTAAGTATTCTTGAACACTGTGTTCAAGAAACAGTGCTATTTGATTAGCCAGACCTGAGTGTCCCTGTGGCCTGAGAGAGCGGGGCACAGTCAGTGACATAAGTTGAATGGGTGAGATGCCATCAGACAAAGACAACATGCCTACTTTATATCTCATCAAACCCTATTAGATATCATCACTGATGGGGTTTGGGGATGATGGTGGGGTTCGGAGCTGATGGCCAAGAAAGAATTCTTAAAGACGTCTTTGGTGCAAAAAGGTGATTTTGTTAAAGCATGGGGACAGGACCCTTGGGCAGAAAGAGCTGCACTGGGGTCGTACCCGAGTAACTAACTGTATACCTTCAGGTTGGGAGAGCGTTATGGATAGAGTAAGTCTCTAAGATATTTTGGAAGCAAGGTTTCCAGGACCTTGAGGGGCTAGCTGTGTTAGGCAAACGCCATTTGTTACGGTTTAGTAAAACCTCGGTCATGAGACCCTTCAGATGTATATCAGGGGGTCATACGCTTGGAGTAGGATTGCCAGCATATATCTTGGGGGAGTTGAGATAAAGGAAGTTTCGAAAGGAATTTTTATATGTTAAGGTAGACTTACGGGATCCTGGAGGTTGGGATAATGTGAAGCCAAGATTCCCTTTCGTCCCCAGCAAAGTGTCATCACGGGGGCAGCTGAGCTCCTAGAGGGAGGTCACTCTGCCCGTTTCAAGGACGTGTCAGTGGGCTGTAGGCAGCAGCGAGTTTAATTCTTTTTGCCTTTGTTTCTCACATCACCATGGCAAGTCCTTAAACCCCCTTACATCTATTTTTTTTAATCTTTTAATTATTTTTGAGAAAGACAGAACATGAGCGGTGGAGGAACAGAGAGAGAAGAAGAGACAGAATCTGCAGCAAGCTGCAGGCTCTGAGCTGTCCGCACAGAGCCCGAAGTGGGGCTCGAACCCCCCAAACCGCGAGATCATGACCCGAGCTGAAGTCAGAACTTCACCGGCGGAGCCACCCAGGCGTGCCCCAAACCCCCTTACATCTCGACAAGGGTGATATTAGGGCTCCAGGAAACGGAGTCTATAGGTTTCTGGAGATTAGGTTTGGATAAGATTGCCTTTTTCTTGCAGTTGACTGTTATCGGTAGACTGAAGGAGACGCCTGTCCTGCATGACTGTGACCTCTATCCGTCAGCCAACTTGCTTCTTTCCTTTTCCCCTGTTCTTGGGCAACCAGAAGTGTCCGAGGAATATCACACATTCCCACCTGGCAGGGGTGGGGGGTTGCTGTTAGTCTGTACTTTGCCCTTGGCTCCCCCCACCCCCCCATCAATCACTTCCATTTTACTGAATGGAAAACTGAGGCACTGACAAGCCAAGTAAACACTGACTGAAGGCCTAGTGTGCCAGGTCCTAAAGATACAAAGAAACAAATACAGGCAAACCTTGTTTTGTTGCTCTGTGCTTTGTGGCACTTTGCAGATGCTGTATTTTTTTTTTTTTTTTTTTTTTTACAGATTGAAGGTTTGTGGCCCCCGTACATGGAACAAGCCTATTAGCGCCATTTTTCCCAACAGCATTTGCTCACTTCCTATCTCTACGGCACATTTTGGTAATTCCTGCAGTATTTCAAACTTTTTAATTATATTTGAATTACTGCAATCTCATGATAAGACTTTAATGGATGAGCAATTGCTTGTAGGGGTGAGCATCCGCTCCTGGTGAAGACACTATGAAGATTGTTGAAATGACACCAAAGGATTTAGAGCATTCCGTGAACTTAGTTGATAAAGGGCTCCGGTTTTGAAAGAAGTTCTATGGGCAAAATGCTATGAAACAGCACTGCCTGCTACAGAGAAATCATTCGTGAAAGGAAGAATCCATCCACGTTGCAAACTTCACCATTGTCTTATTTTAAGACATTGCCACAGGGGCGCCTGGGTGGCTCCGTCGGTTAAACATCTGACTTCGGCTCGGGTCATGACCTCAAGGTTTGTGAGTTCGAGCCCCGTGTCAGACTCTGAGCCTGGAGCCTGCTTCGGTCTACATCTCCCTCTCTCTCTCTCTCTCTCTCTCTCTGCCCCTCACCCACTCATGCTCTGTCTCTCTCTATCTCTCTCAAAAAATAAACATTAAACATTTTTTTTAAAAAAAGAAAAGAAATTGCCACAGCCACCCAGCAGCCTTCAGTAACCACCACCCTGATCAGTCAGCAGCCATCAACACGGCGGCAAGACCCTCCACCAGCAAAAAGATTACCACCTACTGAAAGCTCAGAGGTGGTTAGCACTTTTTTAGTAATAAAGTATTTTTCAGTCAGGCTAGGTACATTTTCTTAGATATAATGCTATTGCACACTTAATAGATTGCAGTATAAGGTAAGTGTATCTTTTATATGCACCGGGAAACCGAAACAATAATTTACTAGCATTATTGCAATATTCACTTTATTGCAGTAGTCTGGAACCAGACCTGCAATATCTCAGAGATATGCCTCTATTTTTAAAAATATTATTTTAAGTGCTGTGTTATAATAATTGTTACTATTACTTTATAATATTATGGAGGTCTAATTTACCATAAAATTTGCCCATTTTAAGCAGACGATTCAATTAATTTTAGTAGATTTACAGAGTTTTGCAACAACAGCTGCTACAACCCAGTGTTAGAACTTTTTCATTATCCCAGAAAGATCCTTCATGCTTGGTTGTAGTCAATCTGTTACCCTCTCCGTTTTCAATTATCTCTCTGGAAATGACATATAATATTGCCACTTTATTTCAAGAGCCAGATATTACGGTGATGTTAGTTTCAAAGGAGACTGGGAAGTGTAGTTTAAAAAAAAATCTGGACATATTACCATCTTAGACAAAAACTGACTCCGTCGCTAAAGAAAAAGGGAGAGTGGATGATGGGTTGGTAACTAACCATCGCTGTCACAGATAGATCGTGTTATACTCTCCATTTTTGAGAAGAAACCAAAGCTTAATGGGTTGAGAAATTTAGCCAAGGAAACTTTCCAATCTTTTTTTTTTTTTAAGTTGATTTATTTGTTTTGAGAGCGAGAAAAAACACGAGTGGGGGAGGGGCAGCAAGAGGGAGACAGAGAATCCCAAGCAGGCTCTGTGCTATCCCCACAGAGCCAGACTCAGGGCTTGATCTGAACCACGAGATCATAACCTGAGCCAAGATCAAGAGCCACCAAGGCACCCTGGAAGCCTTCCAGTCTTAAAGGTTACAATTTTAATTTTCCTCTTAAAGAGGAGAAGACCACAGTTTTTTTTTTTCCTTTTTTAAACAATTTATTTTAGAGCGGCACCTGGGTAGCTCCGTCATTAAGCATCTGACTTCCACTCAGGTCATGATCTTGTGGTTCATGAGTTTTGAGTCCCACATCTGGTGAACTCATGCCCCGCTTCAGATGAGCTCCAGCCCTGCTTCTGTCTCTCTGTCTCTCTCCCCCTCCTGGGATTCTCTCTTTCTCTCTGCCCCTCGCTCACTTGCGCTCTCTCTCTCTTTCAAAAAAAAAAAAAAAAGTATTTTAGAGAGAGAAAGCGTGTGAGCAAGGGGAAAGGGCAGAGAGAGAGAGAAAGAGAGAGAGAATCTCAAGCAGGCTCCATGCTGAGAATGGAGCCCGACACGGGGCTCAGTCCCACCACCCTGGGATCGTGACCTGTGTGGAAATCAGGAGTCGGACACTCAACCAACTGAACCACCCAGGCACCCCCACAATTTTTTGATAATAGCAGTTTGACGTGAGACCCACCGGCTTGAACCGCAGAATCTCCCAGGATCGATAGTGACTCACTGATCTATCAGAAATGGTCTCTCTGATACCCACCTTAGATTCTCGGAAATATAAAAAGCCAACTCATTTTAATTTATGAATATTGTTGCTCCCCCCGACTTTCCCATCTTCTAATTACTTCTTAATCTAGTAACCCCTAGCTGACCCTTAAAACCCAGCTCAGGTATTACCTCCAGGAAGACTTCCCTGACTTGCCTACTCGGGGTGCCCATTGTGTGCCCTGCACTCTCCTGATCGTGCCCCACAGAACATAGCCTACTTAGTCACAGACTTGCCTGTCCGCTTGTCCATCTCCCCAGAGTGACGATTTGGGGAGCTCTCTCAAGAGAGCTTGTTTCCTTAGGGGCCAAGTTCAGTGCCTGGCACCCAGCAGGCCCTCAGTCAGCTCTCAGAAGATGGATGAGGGGACCCTGCGCCAGTCATTTGCTGTCTGCCGTTGTCATTGGTTCATTTGTCAGCTTTTTCTTTCACCATCCATCAAGATTCCAGCGCAACCTTTGAAGAAACCACACGGAGTTCTGGATCCGAGTTTTGTAAAGTCTTTTTGGTTTCCCCCCACAGGAAGGAAAAGGAGGGGAGGAAACGAGAAGCAAGACAGACGTTGAGCCTCTCTCCCTCGTCACTCTCAAGCCCTGATTAATTCTCTTCCCTGGGACTAGGAAGCTCCCGCAGGAGCCCGGATATTTCCGCCAGGTAGGGTAAGACAAGAGGAACAAAAGGAAACTGTAGCCAAAGACTGAGAAACAGAAACCGGGAAATACTCCACGATAGTTTTACAGGTTTTCCGAGGCTGCGTGAAAAGCAGAAGTGGTTTTTGGTTTCGTTTTTATTTTGTTATTTTTTTTTTTGCTTGGCTAACCACATTTACTCATGCATTTATTCTTTCGCCCATTATCTTATTTGAAATACTACAACTAACAGTGTTTTATTATACTATGATAAGGGCCACCGTTTATTAACTAAACACATTAAGCTCAACACGCTACAAACATCACCTCATTTTAACCTTCGCAGCAGCCATATGAGTAGAGGTTACCCACTGCATTTTACACAGCAGCAAGCCCAGGTTCAAAGAGGCTTCCAAAGTTCCCTGCGGTAGACACTGAATAAATCACAGTAGCTGACACACAGTCCCTATTTTCAAGGGGCTCACAACCTGGTGGAGAGAGGGCAGGTGTATCAACAAATTAATGCCCTAAGCTCCAGAGGTGCTTACACAGAGGGGACCCAGGAGCCATGCAGAAACACTTTACAGAAGCGTGGTGTCCCTTGACCCACATCTGGAAAGGATAAGAAGGTGTCTGCCAGGCAGAAGGAGCGGGTGAGGCAAGAGACAGGCATTCTTGGTGGACAGAGCAGCGGAGGCAAAAGTTCAGAGGCAGGAATTAGCATGGCAGGGGATCAAGAAAGTGTGTGACATGGGGCGCCTGGGTGGCTCGGTCAGTTGAGTGTCCGACTTCGGCTCAGGTCATGATCTTGCGGTTCGTGAGTTCGAGCCCCGCGTCAGGCTCTGTGCTGATGGCTCGGAGCCTGGAGCCTGTTTCCGATTCTGTGTCTCCCTCTCTCTCTGCCCCTCCCCCGTTCATGCTCTGTCTCTCTCTGTCTCAAAAATAAATAAACGTTAAAAAAAAAAGAAAAAAAAAGAAAGTGTGTGACAGGGTTCCCGGGAAGGTGAACCCAGAGAAGATCCTTTGACAAATCAGGAAGGGGTATCATCTGTGAAGCACTTTCTTTTCTTTTTTCTTTTTTGTTTAATGTTCATTTATTTTTGACAGAGAGCAAGACAGAGCATGAGCAGGGGGAGGGGCAGAGAGAGAGGGAGACACAGAATCCCAAGCAGGCTCCAGGCTCCGAGCTGTCAGCCCAGAGCCTGACATGGGGCTCGAACTCACAGACCGCAAGATCACGACCTGAGCCGAAGTTGGATGCTCAACCGACTGAGCCATCCAGGCGCCCCAATTTTCTAAGTCTCAGGGACCTGCTGAAAGATATTAACAAGAGAACCACATGATCATACTTGGATCATACTTGGGTTTTAAAAGTCCTGATGGCCGATGAAGCAGTAGAAGGCGCTTTGGCTCTAAAAAGATCCGGGGTTTTGAATCTTTGCCCTGCATCCTCAAGTACCTACTTCTCTGGGTCTGTTTCCTTGGCTGTAAGAAATGTGGATGGTTGCTACGTGTAGCAACCAAAGAGCCCGGCATAGAACCTGTCAATAATCAACAGGCATCGTATTATTGTTTCATAAATCTCCTTACGTTCCCGCATCCGGGACGCTTTGAGCTTGGCTGCCTGAGATCCCTGGCCTAGCCCAGCCCGGAAGGACTCCCTGGTTTTCTGGGCTCTGGAAGGCCGGGTTTCACACCTCTTAGGGCAGGCATAATCCTTCTCACACACCACAGGGCACTGAAACGGTGAAGCTCCAGAAAAGACACAAATTCTCACCTGCGGGGGGGAAAAGTCTCTAAGCTCCTAAAGTTTTGCATTCAGACAGGGCGTAGCCTGGGCCTGAAGATGTCTCCCTAGACCCTTCTCTCAGAGTCGCTAAGGACGGGGAGGGGGGTGGGGGGACGGCAGGCTTTCCAGAGCCTGAAGAAGAGCATGCCCCCTCTTCCTGTTACAAATACTGGAAGGGAAACTGAGGGAAACCGTCTTCGCCCCGTGCTAGGCATAGTCCATGGTCCCATTCAAGTCTAGGAACAGTTCTGTGGGGTGAATTTTATTTTTCCTGTTTTTCAAAGGAGGCCGCTGAGGCTCACCAGAGTTGAGACCCAGGCCCCTCGTGGGTCCCTTTCAAACATCTGTAGCTCATCGTGCTGTTCCTTTGCTTAAAATCTGCAGTTTCTCCTCAAACTCCTGAGGATCTAGGGTTAAAATTCAGTCTTAGACACAAGGCCTTCTCGAGGTAGCCCCACCCCCACTCCCAGCCACCTCTCAAGCCACACTGTGTCCCCGCAGCTATGGCAGGAGGCTGAGCTCTCCTCGGGGTTTAGGGGTACAGTCAGAAATCTACATGTAACTTGACTCCCCCCAAATGTAACTACTAATAGCCTACTGTTGACTGGAATCCTTCCCAATAACATAAACAGTCAATTAATACATATTTTATATGTTCTATGTATTATATACTGTATTCTTAAAATGAAATAAGCCAGAGGAAAGAAAAGGCTTTGAGAAAATAATCAGAGGGGCGCCTGGGCGCCTCAGGAGGTTAAATGACTGACTCTTGATTTCAGCTCAGGTCATGATCTCGTGGTTCAAGGGTTCGAGCCTCACATCAGGCTCTGCACTGATGGCGTGGAACCTGCTTGGGATTCTCTCTCTCCCCCCCTCTCTCTCTGCCCCTACCCTGTTTGCTCTCTCTCAAAATAAATAAGTAAGCTTAAAAAAAAAAAAATCATCAGGAAGAGAAAATACCTCTTCAGTACTGTAAATGTATTTATTGAAAAAAGTCTGCATAGAAGTGGACTCACATACTTCAAACCCGTGTTGTTCAAAGGTCAAGTGTACATTGTTCCTTTCTGGACTGGGAGGTTTGGGGCACACCCATTTTAGAGAAAGCATCTAGTTGTTGTTTTACAGGATTACTGCTCTAGGGAGGGGGAAGAGGCTGGTTTCAAGTGCAAATGGACTGGCAGGTGATCAGATGCTGACCTGCTCTAGGCCTTTTCCTGAGCCCAGAGCCCTGATTCTCCCATGTGCTGCGGGACAGGACAGCCAGAGGTCATACTGCTCTTTGCAGAACCCCGTAAACATATCACCACTCTAAATTCCGGCACCCGAAATACAGGTCTGGCATAAAATTTAAATCTTCAGTATATCTACAAACTTTGGTAACTTCAAGTAACACATAACATGTTAAGAAATTACAACTCGATTACTAATTAATTTTTTTCTTAATTATAACTTTTACTTATTCATTTGTTTTATCACCTTGAGCAATGGTACCCGATAGCATTGTGCTTGTCAGGTCCTTGCTCTGTTCTAAGCATGGTCCGTGTATTGTCTAGTTCCCACAGCATCTCTGTAAACTATGGGGTGTCATTATCCTTGCTTTATAATGGAGGCAACTGAGGCTCAGAGAGGTTTAGAGACTGCTGCCCAGGCTCTTGCATTTGGTAGACAGTACAATGATTTGAAACCGGCAGTCAAACTTTACGGCCTGAGCTACACCCTATATTTTCAAGTTTATTTATTTATTTTGAAAGAGGGAGAAAGTGGGGGAGGGACACAGAGAGACAGAGACAGAGAATCCCAGGCAGGCTCCACACTGTCAGTGCAGAGCCCGACGTGAGGCTCAAACTCACGAACCATGAGATCATGACCTGAGCCGAAGTTAGATGCTTCACTGACTGAGCCACCCAGGCACCCCTGGCCTAACTATTTTTAAGAGAAGTCTTCTTTTTGTTTAACTTTTTTTAAAGTTTATTTATTTTGAGAGACACAGAGCGCGAGTGGTCGAGGCGCAGAGAGAGACAGAGACAGAGAATCCCAAGCAGGCTCCACCCATCAGCTCAGAGTCCGATGTGGGGCTTGAACCCATGAAACCGTGAGATCATGACCTGAGCCACAACCAGGAATCAGGCACTTAACCGACCGAGCCACCTAGGCACCCTTAAGAGAAGTCTGAAGTAAATTTAATATGAAGAAAGTTTTATCAATTTATTTTTTTCTTTTGATTAGAGAAATAGCCACTCATACCGGAATGTAGCAGCATGGTTTGCACCCCACTGGTTTGGGCTGTGGAATGTTTCAGGTTAGGAGGGGCTTATGAATACTATTATTTCTGACATTTTGATATTTTCGAATGTAAGAGGACGGCAACCAACTCAATTCATTTTAACGAGTATTCATTGCTCTTTCCTCTTCCTTAAATATGCTTTAGCAACTTTTTCATGTGGCTAACTCCTACCTGATCCTGAAAGGCCAGCTCAGGCATCACTACCTCCAGAAAGTCTCCCCAGACTGCACTAGTGACTGCCTATTTTGTGTTCTGTGCTTTTCCAAGCTTGCTCCATTGAATATGACCTACTCTAGTGATGGAATTATCTGTCTCCCTCTCTGTACTATAAGTCTCACAAATTCAAGGACCTTGTCTCATTCAGCATTGAATCTTTTGTACCTGCTCCTGTGGCTGGCACGTAGTAAGGATTCAGTGAATTTTTGGTGAAGGAATTAATGATCAGCTACTGTGTGTTTAGCATTCTGCTTCAGTCAATTGCTTATACAAAAAATTGATTTCATTTTAGGACTTGGCCTCTCTATACCCATAAAGTTGGAAATAAATCCTCTTAAAAGCTCATACTGATTTACAAATGTTTCTGTTTTTATTTGAATTAAAATAATACATATTCATCCTTTAAAAATTAAGTAAAGAAGGGGTGCCTGGGTGGCTCAGTCGGTTAAGTGTCCAACTCTTGGTTTCGGCTTAGGTCATGATCTCACAGTTTCATGAATTTGAGCCCCGTGTCCGGCTCTGCACCGACAGTGTGGAGCCCCACTTGGAATTCTCTGTCTCCCTCTCTGTCCACCTCTCCCCCACTCGCGCTGTCTCCGTCTCTCTCAAAATAAATAAACTTAAAAAAAAAAAGGTGGTTATGAGGATTCAATTGGTTAACATACGTAAAGCACTGAGAACAGTGCCTGATGCAAGGTAATATATAAGTGCCTATTCAATTAACTGATTATGGAAAGCATAACGCAAATGCTAATTAACTAATAACTAGTTCTACAAAGCTTGTTACAAAAAATCGCACCCCTCTGGACCTCCTTTGCATTCTCCAGCAACACATTTCCACTTTCTTAACTGATAGTTTTGGTGTTTGTTATCCTTCTAATGTCTAAATACCACGGTGCTCTTTGATTTTTCAGTGTTAGGCATTGTCTGTTGAGTTCCTACCGGGAGTGGTTAAGGACTGGGCTGTCTCTCATATGCACACACTTTCTGTCTCTCATCCTCCCGGCGTTTTTCTGTTGTGATTCGGTTTGGACCACTAATCAGCATTATACCATCAACACAACTGCCGTGAGCCGTGGAGGGTACTATGGTATTTTTGTTTTCTTGTAAAACTTTTTGCTATCCCTGGAACTAAGCCTTTCTCTCTTTTTAATCTGCCTGTTTTCTTGCCTTTTTTTTTTTTTTCTTCATTATGTACTTATCACAGTTTATCTCCACATTTCTCCTTGGCCACCTAAATCTCCCCCCAATACATTCAGACACTTCATAGTCTATCAATTTCACCTTCATTTCCCAGCCTCCTGACCAGTTTCACTCTGGGTGGTTTCACTCTAGACTGTTGATGTAATCCTGGGGACTTAACTTCTGCATTCCCTTCAGCACACTGGTTTTTCAATGTTTGTTTTTAATCTGTTTGTGTCTTTATGATTCATCCACAGGAAGGACACCAAGGAGTCAAAACCAACTCAGAAAAAGGAAGTCAGTTTCCATAACCCCTCACCTTGTAACACACCTGGATGAATCCTTATCCAAGAATTGGGAGAACTTTTGGCTGAAGCCTGCCCATGTTGTTGGGTTTCATCTAAAACAGAAACAACAACAAAAAAATAATACTGCAACACATTTAATCATTCCCAGTCCATGGGACAAAGAATATTAAAGTTCACTTCTCTCTGGACCAAAGTCAGGATTTAAACTGAAGTCACCTCATTCATTCATGCCTTTACCAACTAAATCTTCCACTCACTTAGTAGCAGTAATACTATGGAATACATAATATTATTATATAACACAGTAATAGTAATCATAGGAGAATCATTTATTGAGCACTTCATGACATGCCGAGTACTCTGTTAAGTCCTGCTTTTTTTTTTAACTTTTTTTTTTTTTTTACTTGAGAGATAGAGAGAGACAGAGCATGAGCATGGGAGGGGCAGAGAGAGGGGGAGACACAGAATCTGAAGCAGGCTCCAGGCTCTGAGCTGTCAGCACAGAGCCTGACACAGGGCTCGAACTCACAAACCGTGAGATCATGACCTGAGCCTAACTCGGATGGATGCTTAACCAACTGAGTCACCCAGGTGCCCCCCACCCTTTCTTTAACTTTTTTTTTTTTTTTTAATTCTGTTAAGTCCTGCTTAGACATTATCTTGGTTTACCCTCCTGGTGGCTCCCCCCAGGGTGAGTATTGTTACCTCCATTTCTCCTGGGAGGACACTGGGGCTTGGAGAGCTTGAGCAAATATTCCAGGTGTCTGTTCTCTACCATGCCTGCAGAGATGCATAAAGACGCAGTCCTTGACCTTAAGGGGCACACAATCTGGGAGAGGGGGAAGGATGTATAAACTAACTAATACATTAATGCTTTGCTAGAAATCTGTGCGGAATAAACAAAAAACCAAATCGAGAAAGACTTCACCGATGTTGGGGTTCTTGAGCAAATGGCTAAGAAAGAATTCTTGAGACATCCTTGGTGCAAAAAGGTGATTTTAATAAAGCATGCCAGGACCCGTGGGCAGAAAGAGCTGCCCTGGGGTTGTGAGGAGTGGCTGATTATATAGTTTTAAGTTTGTGGAGGGAGGGGTAAAGATAAAGTAAAGTTACTAAGGAACTTGGAAGCAAGGCTTTCGTGACCTTGAGGGGCTAGCTACTGGTAAGGTAAGGCTACTTTTAGTGTTTAATAAAACATCAAGGAAGTAAGGCAGCCATGAGCTGCTTGGGTAAGGTCACATTTTGCATGTTTCAGGTGTCTATCAGTGGGCTACAAGCTGTGAGATTTAATTTCAGCTACATTTCTCTTGCCTTTGTTCCCCTCACCAACTGAGACGCAGAGGGACAGGGGCCAGTGTGGGGAAGGACCTGTGGCTGGGCTGAGGGGCTTGGCTTTTATCACTTGGGCCTCAGGGCACAAGGGAGTGACCTGATCTGTTAGAGAGGTCTGCCTGGCAGTGCCGCAAAAGGAAAGAAATCAAGCAGATGGCTATTTGCCTAAACCAAGAAGAAAGTAAGTGCGTTCTTGGGACCTAAGGTGTCTCCCACAGATATGCATATTCACTTGAACCCTGAGTGTAATCCTAGGTGACCCCCTTGGAGAATATCCCAGGTGAAGAGATGGAAGAAGGAGTTCGAGCTTTGGCCCCAGAAAATGCAGGGCCTTGAGTCCTGCTTCATAATAGATATAGGACTTTAGACCTAGTAGCTGTGGGGCT
Organism: Lynx rufus; assembly: GCF_022079265.1. Lineage (NCBI taxonomy): Eukaryota > Metazoa > Chordata > Mammalia > Carnivora > Felidae > Lynx > Lynx rufus. The sequence continues at coordinate 132,166,400 of NW_025814889.1, read as the reverse complement.
TGACCTTTCCTGAACTTACTTTCTTTCTTTCTTTCTTTCTTTCTTTCTTTCTTTCTTTCTTTCTTTCTTTTTTTCTTTTTTTTTTAATTTAATTTTTGTTTTTTTTTTAAATTTACATCCAAATTAGTTAGCATCTAGTGCAACAATGATTTCAGGAGCAGATTCCTTAGTGCCCCTTCCCCATGGAGCCCCTCCCCCCTCCCACGACCCCTCCAGGAACCCTCAGTTTGTTCTCCATATTTATGAGTCTCTTCTGTTTGGTCCCCCTCCCTGTTTTTATATTATTTTTGTTTCCCTTCCCTTATGTTCATTTGTTTTGTCTCTTAAAGTCCTCATACGAGTGCAGTCGTACGATTTTTGCCTTTCTCTGACTGACTAATTTCGCTTGGCAGAATACCCTCCAGTTCCGTCCAGGCACTGTCACAGTGCTTTACACAAGGGAAAAGACGGAAACCTATAGAATTTTCAGAAAAGGGTCCAAAGGCATCAGTCGGTTGCCACACGTAGACATTTTCTTATCCCAGTTGAAACAGACAATATACGGCACTGATGAGATAATTGAATATTTGAATGCTGTCTATATATTTGATATTAAAAGTTATTATTTTTTAGGTGTGCTAATGGTATTATGGTTCTGTTTGAAAAGAGTCCTTATCTTTTAGAGATACATACTGAAATATTTCAGATGAAATTATATGATGTATGAAATTTGCTTCAAGATAATAGAGGGATTGCGGCACCTGGTTGGCTCAGTCGGCTAAACGCCCAACTTCCGCTCGCTCAGGTCATGATCTCGTAGTTCATGAATTCGAGCCTCTTACTGGGCTCTCTGGTGTCAGCATGGGGCCCGCTTGGGATCCTCTGTCCCCTTCCTTCTCTGCCCCTCTCCTTCTCTCTCTCTCAAAAATAAATAGAGATTACAAAAATAATAATATGAGAGGGAGTAAGTGGATGGAGTTATAAGTGAAATAAGATTGGCCGTGTGACTTAAGAAATCTATGGGCGTCTGGGTGGCTCAGTCAGTTGAGTGTCTGACTTTGGCTCAGGTCATGATCCTGTGGTTCATGGGTTCAACCCCAGCCTCGGACTCTGTGCTGACAGCTCAGAGCCTGGAGCCTGATTTGGATTCTGTGTCTCCCTCTCCCTGTCCCTCCCCTGCTCTCTCTCTCTCTCTCAAAAATAAATAAACATTAAAAAAAAAAAAAAAAAAAAGATTGGCCGTGTGTTAAAACTTGTTGAATCTGGGTGATGGAAATGTATTATTTTACCTTTGTATATATTAAAAATTATCCATAATAAAACAATTAAAGGTATTTGCTATGAACTAAATAATTTTTTTGAGATTTTGTTTTATTTTTTTTTTTTAACGTTTATTTATTTTTGAGACAGAGAGAGAGCATGAACAGGGGAGGGGCAGAGAGAGGGAGACACAGAACCCGAAGCAGGCTCCAGGCTCCGAGCCATCAGCCCAGAGCCCGACGCGGGGCTCGAACTCACAGACCGCGAGATGGTCACCTGAGCTGAAGTCGGACGCTTAACCAACTGAGCCACCCAGGCGCCCCTGAGATTTTATTTTTAAGTAATCTCTACACCCAACGTGGGGCTCCAGCTCACAACCCCCTGATCGAGAGTCTCACACTCTACCAACTGAACCAGCCAGGTGTCCCTGAACTAAACACTTTTAAGCATGTTTTCACACATTATTTTATTGCCTTCTCACTATAGCCCTCTGCATGAGGCACAACTTTCCCCATTTTCAAGAGGCCTTTCTTGGATGAAGTTGCCCCCGGCTTTGACTTATACAGTCTTCTCCTAGGTACTCATTCTTGCCCTCTCTTGCCCCCTTCAATCCATTCTTCACACGGCAGCCCAAATACTTCAAGTGTATTAATTTAATTCTCACAACAACTCAGTACTATTATCATTATTGGTTTTCAGATGAGAAAATTGAGGCACAGACGTTAATGTCCCCAAGACTACACAGCTAGTAAATGGCTGAGCTGTACTATGTTAAGCCTGGCTCAGTTGCCACTCCTATGTGTGCTTAAACCAGGCTCCTATAAATGAAAAAAAAAAAAAAATCACATATGAATATACAGGGTCTGCCATATACTGGTCTAGTGGATTGGTTAAGAACATGGACATGGGAGCCAGACTGTGAGCCTTGAGCAAGTTATTTAAACTTGCGATGCCTCAGTGTCCTCATTTGTAAATAAGGGTAATAATAGTCCCTACCTCATGGTGTCTTTGTGACGAGTGGTTGCATTAATCTGTGGAAAGGAGTAAGTGCTATGAGTGTGGACTGTCATCAAATGTTACCTTGAGCTTCTCTCCTTTGCTTCTGAGAGCTGCTTTCTCCCTAGCACCTTCCACTCCAGCAAAACCACTTGCAGTTCCCTAAAAGAGCCTCTGAGTTGCCTCTGCCTTTCCCACCCCGCCCAGCCAGCAAACCCTCACCCATCCTCCCAGCCCCAAAGTTCGGGTCACTACCTCTGTGAGGATCCCGCAGGGAGAGGTTTCCTTGTTACCCGACTGCATGTCTGATCTCTTACCTTGCCCTGTGTGTGATTACCTGTTTCGGTATCTGTCTCCCCCTACTAGACTCAGGGCCCCTAAAGGGCAGAGACCTGTCCAGACCTGTCTTCATCTCCTTCTCCAGCATAGAGCTGGGATCACGCAGTGTTTAATAAATGTTGGTTGAATAAACTGTCAGGAGCATGCCTCTCTGGGGAGCTGTGTGCTGAAGTTGGAAGGTGTTCAAATGTGGAAATAAATCTAAATAAATGAGAAAGCCCCCAAATGACTGGGGTGTGTGTGTGTTTCACTGTAATTGCCTAGAAACTTACCAATCTAGAGCCCCATTAGGGTTTGTATCTCATTTGTTCTTTAAACCCTGGTACTCGGGGCGCCTGGATGGCTCAGTCGGTTAAGCATCCGACTTCGGCCCAGGTCATGATCTCACAGTCCATGAGTTCAAGCCCTGCATCAGGCTCTGTGCTGACAGCTCAGAGCCTGGAGCCTGCTTCAGATTCTGTGTCTCCCTCTCTCTGACCCTCCCCCATTCATGCTCTGTCTCTCTCTGTCTCAAAAATAAACATTAAAAAAAATTAAAAAATAAATTAAAAAATAAACCCTGGTAGTCAACACCTCCCAGTGTCTGACAAGTAGTAGGGATTCAGTAAACATCTTTTGGATGAACTATGTTTAAGGGGAGACGCGCCCAGTGAAGTTCTTTTTGTGTGCGTGTGATGGTCTTTCATTCTTTAGTTCTCTACCAAAGCACTTCTCATATTTGAGCTCTTGAAACTCCCAGAACATATATCCGCAGGCACCAGTTCGAGGAAACCCAACTGCAGACGCTGGGATCATGTGCCTTTTTCTGATTATAAGGCAGTTGTCCACAGAGGGGCACTAAAGTGTAACGGTTTCAAATTCAGGTACTCCCACTGCCTGGTTGTTGTTGTTGTTTTTAGAATACCATAAAAATGACACAAATTTTAAAAATTCTGTATAGAACTTGTGGACTCACTGAAGGATTTGAGACACTGGGAAAGCTTTTCGTCACAACTACTAATTGATACACAAGCTCTGGCTTGCGGGACTCTGCATCTAAAATAGGAAAGTAGCATTTTGGAACCCAGGTTTTTCTGTTTTTGTTTTTTTAATGTGGTCGTTTTTATAAGTCTTTTGTGGCTTCTGGGTTTTGTGTCATATTTAAAAAGATTTTTCTTATTCTGAGATAAAAAAAAGTCTCCTTTTCTTCTAGCACTTTTGTTATTATATTCAGATTTAATTTCTTGATCCATCTGGCATTTATCTTGGTATAAGGTGTGAAGTTTGGTTCCAATTTTATGTTTCTTCCAGATGGCTACCTAGCTGTTCCAACACCATTCACTGAATTCATCATTTCCCCACTGATTTGAAATACCACTGTCATCATATTCAAAATTTTTAGGTGTTATGAAAGGCTACTTTTTTTTTTTTTTTTTGGTCCTGATTTGAGTAGAAATGTCTTCAAGTGTACTTTTTAACTATCCTGCGTTTTGGGCTTAAAAAAAATTTTTTTAAGTTGCATAAAATCATCAGTATCCTATCCAAACATGATTTTTTATCCTCATTTCAAGGATCTGTCATTACCACGCTCATTTCAGTTTCTTTCGGTAAATGTACTGCACACAACCTTCAAATATTATGAACATTTCTCTCTCCCAGCTGTCACTACACCAAACTACATATGTTCTATTTCCCTAAATCATCTTGCTGTGCTCTTTGCAGCTCTACCATTACACTGGATGTCCTCACCTAACAAGTTGTGCAGAAGTTACTACAGTTATTTCAGACGAGGTCACAGGGCGAAAGCCAATGGTCACTACCCAGTTCACCCCAAAACTGGGCATCGGTTTCCATTTAACACGAAGGACAGGTTCTGTTTCTGGAAAATAAGACTTTGAAGAGCTGAGGCAGTTATTTGTTGGCCCTTTCATTTTTTTTTTAATGCTCTTATTTATTTTTGAGACAGAGAGAGACAGAGCATGAGCGGGGGAGGGGCAGAGAGAGAGGGAGACACAGAATCTGAAACAGGCTCCAGGCTCTGAGCCGTCAGCACGGAGCCCGACGCGGGGCTCGAACTCACGGACCGTGAGATCATGACCTGAGCCGAAGTCGGACGCTCAACCGACTGAGCCACCCAGGCGCCCCGTTTGTTGGCCCTTTAAACAATCCACTGGGGGGGGGGCAGGAAATGTCCTATAAAATGCCAACTGCTATTGTGGGAACTTCTTTTTTTTTTTTTTTTTTTTTTTGCTCTTTATTCCTGCAAAATGATTCAGACGCCGAAGGAAAAGCGTCGCCCTGTCCTGGGGCTTGAACTCCAAGAACTGTCCGCACAGATGTGCATCGTAGCCTCCACCTCAGCAGATGCTCGTTCAAATGCTTCCTGACTCTTGTCAACAGTCAGTCACCGTCTCAGGGGAGGAAGACGACGCTGCCAGAGACGGCTGGGCTGGCAAGGAGGCGGCCCTAAAAGGTCTGTTTAGAAGCTGGACCGAAATATGTTTGGCCGCCGTTGTCTATTTCACGTTGCGAGTTAAGTCGCAGCAAAATTCCTCTCCGTCCTGAAAGGGCCTCGAGACGAGAGAGTGTCACAGAGAGAGATTAGGAATGCGGGGACATTGGCTAAGACCCCAGGTTCGACCTCCTCACCGCGGGTCCCCAGTAAGATAAGCATTTTGCCTGGCACCTGTCGCCGAGCACCCCCTCCCCGCCTTGGTTTTCCACCTCGTGACCCTTTCCCAGAGGCCTCTCTCCATCTCGGAACAACCCGCACCTTAGAACCCTTCTTTCTCACAGCAGCCCGCCTTCACCTCAGCGCCCGCCTCCGTGCCCCCACTTTGGAGGCCTCTCCCTGACTTCAGCACTTCCCTCAGCTCGGGGGAGCCCCTCTCCTCAGCACATTTCTCCCCGCCTCAGAAGCCCTCCCTCACCCTAGGGAGCCCCCGCCCCCACCCCCCCGCGAGAGGCTCCTTCGGTAGCCCCTCCTCCCCCATACCTGCCCCGCCCCGGACCCCGCCCACCGAGGGCCGGACCCTCCACCCCCTTGCTCTCTGCCCCCGCGCCTCAGTCCCAGCCGCGTCCGGGGACCCGCCCACCGTGAACACACCCCCTCGCACTCCGCCCCGCCTCCACCCCGGGCCCTCCCCACCGTGGGCCCGCCCACTCCGGGCACGCGCCCGGACTTTCGTCGGTGGGCGCCAAACCCCGCGGTCAGCGACGCGCGGGCTGCCGCTCTCCGCGTTCGGGTTCCGAGTCAGAACCCCGGAGGATTCGAAAGCCCGGGCGGGGGGCGCGGAAGGGATTCCACCTTGAAAACCTCGGGGAGACTGTGGGGTACGAGAGGGGTTTGTGGCAAAAAAAAAAAAAAGAGGGTAAGCGCGTGAAGAATCTGAGGGGAAACCAAGGGTCCGTTTCTTTGGTGGCGCTTGGCGGTCGCCGCTGGGCCCCGGGCTCGTGACTTTGTGCGGCCCGTCCCCGCCCTGGGAGGGAACCGGAGGTGCGGAAAATGCCCGCGGGCGGCGCGGGGGTTTGGCCCTAACCCTGCTTTAAGATCCAGCTCTTCAGCCCATCAGTGGCCACTCGAGAAAGAACTATCTTTTCGTTTTATCAAGGGGGAGAAGACACGGACGATTTTTGTTTTTTTTTTTCCTTCCATGAGCACAGCCAGTGTGGAATTTGTGGTGGTCATATACATGATTTCCCTATCCGGGGACAGTGTTCCAGAAGATTCCTTTTACGTGGTCTCCTCTTTACCTCAGCTATTTTGCTGTTTTAGAGGTATTAGGTGACAGCCGTCATACCTCTCTCTCCCTTCGTGGTTTGTTCCCCTTCTGCTGGACCCCACGCGTGACTCCGATGTGAAGCCAGAAAATGCAATAGACCAAGAAAACGGATTGCTTGGGCTGCACTTCAGTCTCCAGTCATGCCCTGTAGATTCCTGAGATCTTGGAACGAACGCCACAGCGTTAGAGACTCCATGTAGCTGCTTATTGGTATCCTAATATTGGGTACCCACCATAATTGTACATCTTAAAAATAATTATGAAGCTAGCAAATACTATAAAGCAAAATGTGCCTAATGTCTTATGAAAGAAATCTATTGCGAGAGATCCCGTTCAAAATTAGGAAGCGGGAAGGCGTTCATCATCCCTGAGAAAAATAGAATGTATTGACCGAGGGTAGACTAAGTTCTCGGAGCCAGGGAAGATTCAGGAAGAACGACATAAGGTCAACATTCCCAGAGCATTGTGAGCACAAACCTGAAAAGTTAAGTCGCAATGTGCAATACTAACTAGCAACCCAAGACCCACCAAAAAGGCATTATCAGACAGTCCTGATATCTGTGCTATAGGAAATCAAAAGATGAGGAAAAAGTTACCAGTTTTGAGGAAAAAGAGAAGAAACCAAGTCCCCCCACCCTCACATACGTAATGTCAGGGGCCCAGCGAAAAGAGTCAAGGTGCCCAGCGAAAAGATGGGCCAGACCCGTCATTCCAAACCAAATGTTTCCCTAATTGCTCTTCTGGTCCCTGGTGACTTTGAAATGAAGCCAAGGAGGCCTCCGGGCAAAGGCCCTTGTACTGTCTGATCTATGACCGCTTCTTGAATAATATTTCTTTTTTTCCCAGAACTGATTCTTTTTTCTGCTTGCTCACCTTTCAATATGAAGGAGGATCAAGTTGTGCTGGAAGAACCAGGATTCCAAGATGAAGAGGTATGGCTAGAATGTTGAACCGTGTAGACGTGCAGTCAGTCCACAAAAATGAAGTTCCTTCTCTGTTAGCTATTATTTTTAGAAACTGAGAGTGGAAAGAAAGCATAGTTCCAGGGAGAGGCAATATTACAAATATGTGACAACTTGTTTGGCAAGGGATGCTAAGATTAGCTACTTAGCAACTAGCATGAAAGTATTTTAATAACCTAACAACTGGTATGGCCATAATGGTAATCTTTGCATGCTGGTACCCAATAGCAGAGGAAGGAGTTCAAGGTCTGGCGGGGCAGAAAGCTGAGAAGACATATTTTAAAAGAGGTTAAGTGTTGTTCCACGCCTTTGGGTTAAGGTCTTAAAAATCCGGACAGGACAGGACAAAAATATCGGGCTTCCCAGCCCTTTCAATGTTGGTGCACCTTCTAAGTCTATAGCACCGTGTTTGAAAAAAGCATATGGATCCTACCTCGATCTGTTTAGAGAAGTGGAATTTGAGGCATTTTGGAGTGACTCATAATGCTGAATTAACTCTATAAAAGATATGATACAGCTGGATATGAAGAATCAAAGCTCCTTTTTTTTTTTTTTTTCTGTTGCATTTCCTTCAGGAATCTTTGTTTCAAGACATTGACCTGTTACAAAAACATGGGATTGTAAGTATTTTTTCAATGCTGTGTGAAATCCTCCAATTCAGGGTTTCTTAGCTTTGTCCCCATTGGACATTTGGGACCGGGCAGTTCTTAGTTGTGGGGGTTGTCCTATGCATCATAGGCTGTTCAGCAGCATCCCTCGCTCCTGACCCCCCAATAGCACCCCTCTAGTTGTGACAACCAAAAATGTCTCCAGACATCGTCAAGTGTCCCAAGGGGGCAAAATGGACCCCAGTTGAGAACCCCTGGCCCAACGGGAGGTGTTCAGAGCCATCTACCCCTGTTTTCATCAACAAAAAATTCAGTTCTGTGGCAGGTGATTGGAGCAAATGATGATGACAGAAACCAGACTCGGAGTAACTAGATGAATTTCAACAGCAGTTCATTGATAGTAAAACTTCTCTGACATTTTCTTTTGAAGCCCTCACATTTAATCTCTTTCAGTTGGATTGAGAAAATAGGAGCAAGAGAAAATCCTGGCCCTTTGGCGATGTAGCTATTTGCATTCCCCAAGGGTAGAGGGAAAAAAATTTTAATTTTAAAAAGAACATATTCATAATGAAGTTCTCTAGAAGGAAAGAGCTGAACTGAGGGGGCGAACGTGTGATAAATTCGCTAGCTTTTCTACCAACAGACTTTTCTTTTGAATTCCTTGTTACATTGCCATGGTCTCACTAACATTCTCAGGAAATCAGGGCACAGCCAGAACATTTGGCAGCGTGCTGGGTATGTTCTACTCAGATATTTCCAGAACATTTGGCTACATGGTGGGTGGGTTCCACCTGGCTGCTTGTATAAAATTGGCATCGTGGTGGAAGGAGATGGACACAAAAGCACATGACATAGTATGGGAGCCTTGCAAGCTGGCATTTTATCAATCTGCTGCATCCATTCTTTTATTTACAGAATGTGGCTGACATTAAAAAACTGAAGTCAGTAGGAATCTGCACCATCAAAGGGATACAAATGACAACAAGAAGGGCACTATGCAATGTCAAAGGGCTCTCAGAAGCAAAAGTGGACAAGATTAAAGAGGCAGCCAACAAACTTATTGTAAGCAAAATCGATTCTTTGTTGTTTTAGCTTAGAAGGGCCCTGTGAGGGGCGCCTGGCTGGCTCGGTTGCTTAAATGGCCGACTCTTGATCTCAGCTCAGGTCTTGACCTTAGCTCAGGTCTTCATCTCAGGGTTGTGAGTCCGGGACCCAGGTCAGGTGTGAAGCCTACTTAAAAAAAAAAAAAAAAAGGAAGGGCCCTGTGAGACTCTATAGCCTTTCTCATTCAATGCCAGAAACTTCTGTAAATCACAATCTGTTATACTCCTCATGTTAACTTTTTATCACTTCAGTTTCAAAGCAACAACAATTAATTTCTGACAGATTGAGACAGGGGTTAAGAGACTTCAATACTATAACGGCAGTTATTTTTACCACAACTTTCTTTTTTTGCTCTCCTTTTATATTTTTCTCCCTTTCTGTTTCTCTGTTTTAAGTCCTCTTTGGTTTTGCTTTGTCTCCTCAAGTAATATGTCTTTGGTTGTTTCAAAACACTCAGCACAAAAGAAGTTGCACTCTCCTGGTATAAGCCAGTTGGTAAGAGAGCGTTGGGTTAGAAAAAGATTAACAGTGTGGGTTTACCTGTGTACAGTTGAGATAAATACGACCAAGAAAAAAAAATGCTCAGTGAGGCAGATGAGCTAAAGCTAAGCTGAACTTGTACCTTGTAGCTGGTTCACAGACCACGAAAGGCCCATACAGCTAAGAGGTTCCAAGCAAAAACATATACCTTTGACACAACCTTTTGTGTAGAACTTTTGGGGACTGACAGAGACACTAACTCTGGAAACAGGAATGTGTAGAAAGATAGTCACCAAGTCTCTTTGCAAAAGAACAAGGCTCTCCATGTCTACATGTGTATATGAGGGTCTCATTCCCAGCAAGTTCTAGAAGCTCTCTTCACTGACAGCCATTTGGTTTCTTTCCCCAGGGGCAGTGGGGATATGAGAGTGATGATGGTGGCAGTGTGGTCCTGAACTTGGAGAGGACTTAACCAAACTGCTCTGCACCCAGCTCAGTTGTTCTAACTTCTGAGTAAACTCAGGCAGTATACTCACAGGTCAATTCCACAACTGCCCTGAAGCAGTACCCAGAGTTTGGGAAACTGCCACTTGATGGCCCCTAGGCATTAGTCTTTTTTTCTTTGCAAACTAAATCCCTTATCAAAGAAAAGAACCCCTCTCCTTCTTAAGTATCACTACTGTACCTAGAGTCTGCATCCTTTCTTAACTAAAGCTGTTTACTCTTAGAGATTTGAGAGGTACAAGGAGAGAGAAAAGGAAGTTAATTTCATAGTACAGTGGTTCCAAATATTGGTGTGTATCGGAATAACCTGGAGTGGCTTAATAAAGAAAACATAGGCCCGGATTCGTTGAAATAGGATAGGCCTGGGCTTTTTTTTACCTACCCCACCCCCTTTAAGTTCTCCAAAATTTGAGAACCACTGTCATAGTATAAAACATAGAGGGAAATCCATTAGACCATGTCATTAGAGCACATCAGGGCCTAGTCTCACTAGTTCTTCTACTGCATCAGCTATAGCTCATTAATTCAGCAGATAAGTAGTATTCCTACCATGTGAAAGATAATGTCTCCTAAATAGTGAAAACTAGAATTTCTGTGCTCCTTGAAACTTGCCAAGCTGGGGGGGGGGGGGGGGCATGATGCCATTCAATGAAATCAATGGAATCATTTAGTAAAATACCATTCTGCTTTATGACATAAATATACTTCATTTAAACTTTACAGCTACCCTATTAGAGAGACAGTTTCCTTATCCCCATTTGATCCAAAAGAGGAAGTTAAAGTATAGCCAGATTAAGTAGTTTACTCCAAATCATATAACTAGTGTTAGAGACATTTCATTTTTCTTAAATTTTTACTTATTTTGAGAGAGAGAGAGAAAGAAAGAGAGTGGGTGATCAGGGGAGGGAAAGAGAGAGAGGGAGAGAGAGAATCTGAAACTAGCTCCGAGCTCAGTGCCTGATGCAGGGCTTGATCTCACAACTGTGAGATCATACCTGAGCCGAAATCAAGAGTAGGATGCCCAACTGACGAGCCACCCAGGCTCCCAAGACATATTTTGAACCTAGATAGGGTAGCTCCAGAGTCTGTTTTCTTTTTTTTTAATTTTTAATTTTAGAGAGAGAGTACAAGTGGGGGAGAGGGGGCAGAGGGAGAGAGAGAGAGAGAGAGAGAGAGAGAGAGAGAGAGAATCTCAAGCAGGCTCCACACTCAGTGAGGAGCCCACTTGGGGCTTGATCCAACAACCCTGGAATCATGACCTGAGTTGAAATCAAGAGTCAGATGCTCAACTGACTGAGCCACCCAGGTGACCCCAGAGCCTGTTTTCTTAACTATGCTCTTGTGCTGCCTTCAAAGACAAATGAACTGTAGCTTGTATCAAACGATGACTCTGATAATCATGTGAATAGTTTTGGGCAACGTATACCCTTTTGAACCTTTCCTTTTGTCTTTCTGTAGGAACCAGGATTCTTGACTGCCTTTGAGTATAGTGAGAAGAGAAAGATGGTTTTCCATATTACCACTGGGAGCCAGGAATTTGAGTGTGTATCTCATATTTTTTACAACTACTAGACACAATCTTCGGAATATAGTATTTCTTTTCTTGAGTTTGTTTAAAATAGCTTTTTCTTTTGAAGTAGTTTTTTTTTTCCTTCTGAAAGGCTACTGAAGCAAACAAATTCCAAACGATTTGTAGAAGCAGGATTAAATTCCTTATAAGAAATTCAGATCCAAATTATAAGTAGTTTCTGAATCAGCCTGTATTTAAAAACCATTTTGAAAATCAGTTTAACTTTTCATTTCCTTTTCTTTTTGTTGATAAAGGCAATTCCATTTCACTTTGGGTTTTATTTAAAAATCAGTTGTTAGACTGAATATTTTAGAAGAAATAATTCAGGGTTGTTTTTGTTCTTTAGCATCAGCGGTTTTAACTTCCCCTTTTACTTAACTATCTCGTGATTCCTGAGACGTAGTCATCATTTTCCTAATGCAAGTTGACTAGCATGTGTTTTTTTATTTTCCCTACCTTACTAGGCAGAATTACTAATTCATAAATTAGATGAGTGGCTAAGATTTGAACAAAAGCAGTATTTCCACAAAATATTCCTCAAAACCCTGGCCTCACAAGATACTCCAAGAAGAAAGGATTTCATGGTCAAATATTGCATCCAACTAATTGGATGTCTACTAGGCAACTCAGACTTCACAGATCCAAATCCAAACTTCTGATATCTGCCCCAGATCTGTACCTCTGAAAGCCTCCCTCATCTCAGATCTGCCTCTTTTCTGATCCTCAGAACTAAAATCTTGGTGTCATCCTTGGTGCTGTGTTTTTTTCCTTTCACGCCCTAACTCTTCCTCATTAACAGATCCTGATGCTCTACCTTTAACAACAAACCACCCAGTTTCTTCAACAAGTAAATCACAAGGAATCAAAACAGTCAGGAAGAAGACCCAGAGATTAAAAGAGATTTAGAACACCTTTTACCTAATCCCAATATGTGGATTTTATTTGGTTCCTGATTCAAGCACACTATAAAAAATAAGATATATATGAGACGGAAAATTGAACACTTACTAAATAGTTGATATTAAGGAATTACTACTCTTTTAGGTAATAATGGTACTGTGATTGATTATGTTAAGAATAAGAGTATTCATCTTTTAGAGATACCTACTGAGATATTTAGGATGAAATGGTATGTTGCCTAGTATCTACTTAAAATAATATGAGAAGAGAGGGAAGTGGTTGAAGGTTTATATGAAAAAAGATTGACATGAGTTCATAGTTGATAATAGTTGAAGCTAAGTGATAGGTACGTGATGGCTCATTATTATACTGTTTTTGTCTACTTTATGTTTGAGACTTTCCATAATAATGTTTATATATTTGTGTGTGTATGTGTGTGTGTGTGTGTGTGTGTGTGTGTGCAGGAAAAAAGAGGAAATAAAAATTCTCACCACCTCCTCCACTGTTACTGTACTGGTTCAAACTACCTGTTAATATCTCCTCTTGAGTATTATAATAACTTCTAACTTCTCTCTTTCAGACCTTGCTGTTTGTTCTTCACACAGGAGCCAGAATGATCCCTTTAAAAGTTAGGTCAGATCATAACACTTCTCTGCCCAAAACTACTCCAGTGACGCCCGCAAAAGCCAAAATCCTCTCTAACTTCTAATCTAATCTCATCTTTTAATCTTTTTTTAGTTTGCTATGCACAAACTGTACTGACTTCTCTGCTATTCCTAGAACATGCCAGATACTCTCCTGCCTCAGGGCCTTTATACTTACCATTTCCTTTGCCTGGAACACTTTTTCCTCCTGTATCTACATGGCTTGCTGTCATTGCTTTCAGGTCTTTGATAAAATGTCCACTTCTCAGTGAGGTCTCTAATCACTTTATTTAAATATTTAGCCCCCCTGTCTTCATCTTCTGTACTTCTTATCTCCTTTCTGGATCTAATTTTTATCCATACCATTTAATAATATCTGACATACTACATATTTTACTTAAGTATTTATTGCTATTTATTGTCTGTTCTCCCACTAGAATGTAAGCTCCACAAAGTAGAGAATTTCTGTCTTTTGTTCACTGCTTTACCCCAAGTGAATAAACCATCTCTAGCATGAACTAGGTTCTCAGTGAATATTTATTAAATGACTGAATGAATAAATAGTGAATGAAATAAGTTGGTGAAGTGTAGTATACTATATATTACTCTTTTGGAGATTCACAGTGCACACTAGCCTATTAAAGGGTATGAAATCCTACTGTGAAACAAAACACCTCTTTAACTTAACATTGCCCTAAATTTAAAAAATCACAGAATCTTTTTGTTTCAAGTAACAGCTAAGGAAGAGTCTTTGGGAATTCCTACCCCAAAGTTAATTGGTCAAAATCAGGTCGGTCACCAAAACAACTTGACTCAAATAATAACTTGATATTCTCCAGTTGCTCTACCACATCCTGATTTAGGCAACATTGGGCTAAAGAAACTATTACTGTCATAGTGAGTTTTCCGGTGTCCTCAGTATTGAGTTTTAGGCACAGAAAAGATTACTCAGGAACTAGGTTGTTTTTTTTTTTTAATTTTTTTTTCAACGTTTTTTATTTATTTTTGGGACAGAGAGAGACAGAGCATGAACGGGGGAGGGGCAGAGAGAGAGGGAGACACAGAATCGGAAACAGGCTCCAGGCTCCGAGCCATCAGCCCAGAGCCTGACGCAGGGCTCAAACTCGCAGACCGCGAGATCGTGACCTGGCTGAAGTCGGACGCTTAACCGACTGTGCCACCCAGGCGCCCCTCAGGAACTAGGTTTTTAAAAATTAATATTTGACTTATTAACATGTTGTGCATTTTTCCTTGAGCTGCAAGTCCACTTATAGATCCAGCAAATTGTAAGAGGGCTTTGTTTTTAAATTTTTTTTTAATGTTTTTATTTATTTTTGAGACAGAGAGAGACAGAGCATGAGCAGGGGAGGGGCAGAGAGAGGGGGAGACACAGAATCTGAAGCAGGCTCCAGGCTCTGAGCTGTCAGCACAGAGCCCGATGCAGGGCTCAAACTCACGGAGTGTGAGATCATGACCTGAGCTGAAGTCGGACGCTCAACCGACTGAGCCACCCAGGCGCCCCAAGGGGGCTTTCATCACATGGTTAACTAAATTTCCTTAAACATTTTAGGTTATATTTGTGATTTTAATATATTATATTTCCTTTAAGGACTTTATTGGTATAATTATTAAAATTTTCCAATTACCTGAATGTCTTTCTAAATCTAATAAATTAAACTTATAAGTATAATGAATCTTCAGCACTTTTAAATGTTCAGATACTTTGCATAAATTTAGTTATCAACTCATTTAATCAATTAGAGGCTAATCTGTTCTAATAAAAAGGTCAAATTCTCTTAAACTTTAAAAGTTCTCAAACAGGGGCACCTGGGTGGCTCAGTTAGTTAAGCTTCCAACTCTTGATCTCTGCTCAGGTCTTGATCTCAGGGTCCTGAGTTCAAGCCCTGCATTGGGCTCCAGGCTGGACATGAAGCCTACTTAAAATAATAATAATAATAATAATAATTAAAAAAATGAAATTTCTCAAATAATATGTAGATTATTCCCAAATTTAATATGAAAATAGTCATCTGTGGGTGTGAGTTGTGGCTCTATTTTTAAATATCTAGCTTTAAAAACACTATTCCTATACTTAATTCTAAATTTTCCTGAGTTTCACAGTGAACAGTTATGCTACCCAAAGTAATTTGGGGTACCCTGTCAGGTAAACTTTGGGGTTACTTTTTCACCTGATTAAGATTGCATATCAACCAGAAATTTTGTCCTAGATTTTCTAGAGCCACAGCCTTTTAGAATTTTTCTCAAGGTGAGGAGGGACAAGTAAACCTCAATTTAATAGTTTGTAGATTTATAGATCTTCAAATGCAAGCCCTCCAAATGGGATGGTCTTTCAACCCATGGCCTTTAGATTCAAGTTATACAGGTGGTACCTAGATTTTTCTTTTTTTCATTAAAGTACATAGTCCTCATTAAATTTGTGGGTAACTTCTGACATTGCCTCAGTTTACACTTAAATTGCCCTCTTAAACTATGTAAATATAAAATCTATTGGATTATCCATATCTATTAATGCTTTGTCTAATCTGTGATCATGTCTCAAAATTCATGCTAGTATAAACAACGAAGTTTTTAAAAAATTTTTAAAATGTTTATTTTTGAGAGAGAGAGACAGACAGATGGAGCACAAGCTGGGGAGGGGCAGAGAGAAAGGGAAACACAGAATCTGAAGCAGGCTCCAGGCTCTGAACTGTCAGCACAGAGCCCGACTGAGGGCTCGAACTCACAAACCATGATATCATGACCAGAGCTGAAGTCAGACGCTCAACCAACTGAGCCACCAAGGCACCCTAAAACGACAAAGCTTTTTAAAGCGCTCCTTCTGGGTCTTAGTAAACACAATATTTGTTGCATTTAATGAATGAATGACATAATGACTTAACCTTAGGTCTTTTCACATCAAGAATATTAAGTAGGGGCTTCTGGGTGGCTCAGTGAGTTAAGTATTCGGCTCAGGTCATGATCTCATGGTTCGTGGGTTTGAGCCCCATGTCAGGCTCAGTGCTGACAGCTCAGAGCCTGGAGCCTGCTTCAGATTCTGTGTGTGTCTCTCTCTCTGTTCCTTCCCCTGCTCATGCTCTGTCTCTCTCTCAAAAATAAATAAGCGTTAAAAAAAATTTTTTTAAAAGAATATTAAATACACTGAAACATTGGGTTACCAAATAAATGTATGCTGCCAAAATCTGACCATTATTCTCCTAACTGCTAGCATTACCTATAACACCTTTGAATATTTCCTATCCTGACATGTTCTTCATAGAGTGGTTTGTGTGAAATAAACCAATCATGGTGACAGTCAGTGAATTCTCCTAATATCTATTTTACATACGTTTCTCCTTATATTTAAACACTGAATAGTCCCAAGCACAATATGAACAACGCAGTTAATAACTAAGACCGTTTATTCAAGCTTCAATTCAGTTGTAAAGAATGAGACTTAAGGGGCCCCTGGGGGGCTTAGTCTGACTTGGGCTCAGGTCATGATTGCATGGTTCATGAGTTCAAGCTCTTGATCTGGACTCTGCTGTCAGCAAAGAGCCCTCCTGGATCCTGTCTCCCTCTCTCTCTCTCCCCCTCCCCTGCTTGTGTGCGTGCTCTCTCTTTTTCTCTCTCTCTCTCTCACTCTCTCAAAAATAAAATAAACATTAAAAAAAAAAAAAAGAATGAGACTTAAAGCCCATTTCCTATTGGTATCCAGAAGTAAGAACAAGAACAGCAGGGCTTATATGTTGTTTTGTTGATCCACCCTGCCCACATGCAGCAGAACCTGTGGTCTAGACAGGAAGAGTGTCATCCATTCTGCCAAGAATTCCCATTCATGTTAGATGATAGATAGATAGATAGATAGATAGATAGGAGACATATGATATGCTTTCTCCTTTCTTGATATTTCTATTTCTGTTCCTTTTACTAATGCTTACTTTCTATTTCCAGTAAGTTGCTAGGAGGTGGAATTGAAAGCATGGCAATCACAGAAGCTTTTGGAGGTCGGTAAAACCTTCGTATTTTGTTATATGAAAAGAAGTACACACACATACATACATATATAATTAAACAAATAACAATTAGTAAACTGTATCTATTTTGAAACTTATGGTGAAGTCTCAGTTATACTACAGGATCATTCTGGGCAGCAATTGAAACAAATTCCAACGTTAACAGATAGGTCTGGTTGGCGTTTGTCCTCTTTTTCTCTGACTTCCCTAAAAGAGTAGACATTTTTTCTATCATTCCTTCAAAAGGTAGTTGAATACTGGGATCAATTTTATTTCTAGGATATGCATGTTCCATGAACGTAGAGAGTAGATTTTTTCTTCCCTGATCATATCTTCTATTTTTCTTCAAAACAATTCATGCATAGCTATTTTATATACTATGTCTGGCAATTCCAGTATCTGCAGTCCTTAGGGGAACCAAGTCGGTTTTTTTGTTGTTGTTGATGTTTCTGTCGATGTAGAGAAATAAATCTGGTTTTTGTTATTTCTGTTGACTGTCAGTCTTACTGGCTCACTCCCTTGTGTATTTACTGATATTTGTGACCTTATTGCCTGATTTTGATCTATGGGAGTTCACTGGACCTAAACTGGTGCATGGGGAAGTTTTTCTCTAGAAAGGATTTGCTTTTGTTGGGAAGTAGGGCATGCCACCAATCTGAGACTACTTCAGCTTTCCCTAAGAGGATCTCAGTGTAGTAGGAGGACCTGAGGCTCTCCTTCCTTAGTAGTAGGGTCTTAAACTTTCATTTATATGACTAAAATGAAAAAACTCAGTATTTTTTTTCCCTGTGTAGTGAAAACCCAGTTCTTTCCTACTGTGTATTTTTTCCTGTGAGTCTCCTTTACTGCTCACACAATACACTTGACTTCTGACACTTCTGGTCACCAAATATATGGATGTTTTCCCCCACAACAGTAAGCAATTCTTGGATACCTGCAGGGTATCTAAGAATTCAACTCAATTCTGACACAATCTACCCAGAGATAGCATCAGATTCCATATGTTTACTAAGGGCTCAGTCCCATAAGAATCCCCTCCCCACCTGTCCCCTGCCTTCAGATGCCATTCACAAGCCCAGGTTATTACCTGCTTCTGACCAACCAGCTGAAGATCCAAGATTCCAACATCCGCCCCCGCCCCTGGGGTTGATTAATTTGTTAGAGCAGCTCACAGAACTCGGGAAAACACTTACTTACATTTACTAGTTTATTAAAGATATGCTAAAGGATATGGATGAACATCGAGAGGGAAGAGATGAGTAGGAAAAGGTATGAGGGAAGAGGTGTGGAGTGTCCATGTCCTCTCCAGGCGTGCCCCTCTTCCAGCACCTCCATGTGTTCACCAACCCGGTAGCTCTGTGAACCCCATCCTGTTGGGACTTTTAGGAGGCTTCCTCACACAGGCATGATCAATTATTAACTCCACTTCCAGCCCTTCTCCCCTCTCTAGAGAAGGAGAAGAGTGCTGAAAATTCCAACCTTCTAATCATGGCTTGGTCTTTCTGGTGACCAGCCCCCATCCATCCATCAGAAGCCATCAGGAGTCCACCCAGAGTGGCCTCATTGAAACAAAAGATGCTTGTAGTGCTCTTACCACTTAGGAAATTACAAGGGTTTTAGGAACTCTGTGCTAAGAACTAGAGGGCAGAGACCAAAATATATATATATATTTTTTTTCTTTTTCTATTATCTCACAATGATTAATCAATCCTAAGGAAAACTTGGTTTAAATAATTTTTTTTTCTAAAGGACAGTTCTGTGAACAAATACCTTTAAAATGTTGTTTTTACTGGGGTGCCTGGGTGGCTCAGTTGGTTAAGCATCCAACACTTGATGCTCAGGTCATGATCTCACTGTTGTGAGATCCAGCCCTGTGTCAGACTCTGTGTGCTGAGCATGGGGCTTGCTTGGGGTTCTCTCTCTCCTTCTCTCTCTTCCCGCCGCTCAAAATAGATAAATGTTTTTTAAAGTTATTTTTACTACTGGTATTCATATTGTAGAATGCACCCATGACATACTAGTACTTTATATGTAAGTTTTGATAATTGGAAAGAAAATCATACTCGGAGTCTGTATTTTATTCTTTATGAAAACATCTAAAAATGAACTATGTGGTTTTTGTTTTTTTCTGTATTTCACAGAATTTCGTACTGGAAAAACCCAGCTCTCTCATACCCTCTGTGGTAAGGATGTACAACAACAATAACAATAATTATTGTAGCTATCACATACTAATTTTATTTTGTGCCTGGTACTTTATATGATCTCATGTAACCTGAACAAATTTGCAAGGAAACTAAAGCTCAAGAAGGTTAAGTAAACTGCCCATCGTTACACAAATATCAGAGCCAGTCTTTGAATGCGTTAATGGTATATGTGCTGCACTCTGAACACCTGAATGGAACCAGGGAGGAAGTGAATAGGTATATGAGGGTTGATGGTGGAGAGAGGCCCTCACTGTCTCCATTTTTCCCATTTCATCTTTTCTGTATTCTGTTAACAAAAATGTCACAAAATCAGCTGAGACCTAGAATCTCTAACTTTCCATGGCGTAAGGTTGGCCTTAGCTAAGACTTAAAAATAAATGTTACTAAAACAAATAAACAAACTATCTCCTTCTGTACAAAGACATTACTCTGCATTTCTTTGACCTGAGTGGAAGAAGCATGGCTAAGCAGTTAAGAATGGGATTCTGGAATCAAAATACCTGGCTCCGGTCTTGGCTCTACCACTGCTAACTGTGTGACCTTGGGCAAGTGGCTTCACCTGTCTTATTTTCCCATCAGTAAAATAAGAGTAATGATAATGCCAAATTTAGGGTTGTTTTGAAAAATAAATGAAATAATACTTGAACCTAATATAAAGAAATTCCTTAGTGTCAGCTACTACTACCTAGAGAGACAATGCATTTTAAAATTTGACACACATTAATTGAAAGGTTACTTAAATAAGTTATATAGCATAAATTATATTTGTGATTGTTTCTTATAGGATGAAAGTAATATTTAAATTCTCTTCTCTAGAAGAGAACTAACTTTCATGAATATCTCCCATTGTGAGAGATACTGATATTCTTTGTTGAATTGCTACCATGCTGGTGGAATATTTATGATTTTACCATTGGTTAGTAATACAAGAATATAGCATGCTTTTAGAAACTAAAGGATCATGATTCTTTGCCAGATTGACTACAGAGTTGCAACCAATGCAAATCCTATGTTAATTTATATATTCACTTGTACAAAGGTTATTCAATCCTATTAATATTATTTAATTTTTTAATTGCTTCCTAGTGACAGCTCAACTTCCAGGAGCAGGTGGCTACTCAGGAGGAAAGATTATCTTCATTGATACAGAAAATACTTTGTAACCTTTTTATTTAAACAAGTTGCTAGCATAATTAGTATGATGTAGTAATGTTACTATAAAAGAAAGTCTGTTTGAAATATGTCATTTGTACAATCATCTCCTAAACCAGCAATAATGAGAAAAGCCACAGGGAAAACAGTTGGTAGAGTTTTCAAGTCACTTTTTATTTCAAAAGGTTTCAGTTCTCCAGATGAGTTTGGTGTAAAATTCACAAAATGAATACATGGGAGAAAATTATATTTTATTCGTTTTTTATCCTCTTATTTCTCCAAAGATTGTACTTAATAGTTAGGAAGAAGATTGTTGACTCTCTCAAAGTCATGGTTCAAAATAAAGGGAAAGGTAAGAAGAGAACAAAAAAGCACAGAAGAGAAAAGGGCAGAACCTGGTTGGGTGACAGAAAGAATTGTAATTTAATTGAAATGTGTTTCAGAATTAAGGCTGGAAAGGTGATTTGGGTTTTAGATAGGAAGGGCTTTAAAACCAGGTGAGGGGTGTAAATTGTATACTTTTGCGATATTGCAGGCAAGTAATGAGAGCTTGATCTAGGCTGGAAGCAGTAGGAATAAAAAGAAAAGGACAAGGGTGTGTGACTGGCTCAATAGGTAGAGCGTGCCACTCTTGATCTCGAGGTTGTAGGTTTGAGCCCCATGTTGGGGGTAGAGATTACTTAAAAATAAGATTCTTTAAAAAAGTGGGGGACAAAAATATTAGGGAGGAAAATTGATAGGATTTGATGACTCTGTTTGGTAGACAGAGGAAGGAGAGGTTTGAAACACTACTGTCAGGTTTTTTGTCTAGATGCTGGGAGGATAATCATGCCGAAAGTAGAATTGGGAAGATCATGTTTCAGACAAATGGTGTGTTTCATTTTACTGTGTTAAATGTGAGGAACAGGAAGACATCCATGGAAATGTTGAATTCTACCCGAGAAGAGGCAGAACATAACTTTGGGGTGTGCCTCAGCTTAGGAAGAGGGACTAAAAAGAAGATGCCATACAGACAGAGGAAGTAGGAGAAAATCCAGCTGTAGAGGCTTAGCCAGAGAAAAATTTCAAGAAGAAAAGCGTTGTCAGTACTGTTCCACAAAGAAAGAGAGAGAAGGTGGAAGCTGAGAAAGATCACTGAGGTTTGACATTAGGAATCCAAGAGAGCATTTGCAGTAAAGTAAGATGATGGAAGCTTGTTGTGAATAAACAGTAAGGAATGGAGGCAGTGTTATTAACCAACAAATAGAAGATGAAATACAGTAGTTTGAGGAGGTTATCAGGTTCAGAGGAAACTTTTTGGTTTTTTGTTTTACACGCATGGGGGGTGGGGGGGGTGGAAGGGGGCAGAGGAGAGAGACAGAATCTCAAGCAGGCTTGACACCCAGCCCTGACAAGGGACTTGATCTCATGACCGTGACATCATGACCTGAGCCAAAATTAAAAGTCGGACGCTCAACCGAGTCACCCAGGCACCCCAGAGGAAATTGTTGTTGTTGTTTTAAATGTTTATTTATTTTGAGAAAGAGAGAAAGCGATTGCTGGTAGGTAGGGACAGAGAGAGAGGGAGAGAGAGAATCCCAAGCAGGCTCCTCACTTTCAGTGCAGAGCCCGACTCGGGGCTTGATCCCACAAACCGTGAGATCATGACCTGACTCCAAAACAAGAGTTGGTTGCTTAACCAATTGAGCCATCAAGGTACCCCAGGAAATTGTTTTTCTTTTTTTCTTTTTCTTAAATGCTTTTATTTATTTTTGAGAGAGAGAGAGAGATCAGGGGAGGGGCAGAGAGAGAGGGAGACAGAGGAACTAAAGAGGGCTCTGTGCTGACAGCAGAGAGTCCAATGTGGGGTGCAAACTCATGAACCGTGAGATCATGACCTGAGCCAAAACCATGAGATGGCGCTTAAGCAACTGAGCCCACCCAGGGTGCCCCGAAAATTACTTTTAACAATGGAAAAGTCTTGCACAAGTTTGTAAGGCCATTCACAATGAAGCCCCAGCCTAGCTCTCAGATCTCATTACTCACTATTACCATTGTTAGAGACAAATGGATGCAGTCTGTTCTAGTCCAATATTATTGTCTCTAAAACATGGAAACATTGTATATCAGCAGTTAGTTAGATTTAACTATAAAGGTACTCATTTCTCTGTTCATTATAGTTGCTTGCATCCCAAATCTTCCTTCCCGTATTTTTGTTTTATTGAAGTACCTGCTCAAGTCATTCTTTCAGAAAAGTAATGCAGGTGGTAAACTTTGAGCCCTAGCTTGTCTGAAAATGCCTTTATTTTGTTCTCACTCTTAAGTGTTAATTTGGCCAGTCCCAGAGAAATTTGTGGGCTATGTTTCTTTAGTTAATTAATTAATTAATTAATTAAGAGAGACAGAGTGCAAGTGAAGGAGGGGCAGAGAGAGGGGAGACACAGAATCAGAAGCAGGCTCCAGGCTCTGAGCTGTCCGCACAGAGCTCGATGTGGGGCTCAAAATCACAAACCATGAGACCATGACCTGAGCGGAAAGTTGGACCTGTAACTGACTGAGCCACCCAGGAGCCCCTGCAGGCTATATTTCTATCCTCCTCCTTCAGTATGTGATCCATCTACCCCTACCTCACAGTCTTTCTGAATCATACAAATCCTTTAAAGCTGTCCTTTGAAGGCCTGCCTTTTCTAATCTTCTCTAACTACTCAACTTAAAAAACCTGGTCCTTCCTAAGCTGTTATAGAATTTACTATCTAAAATACGCTAGTAGAAGGAAAAAAAAAACCAGAACCATGTGCAGAAGACTTTATTTGGAAATAGCAGGCATGAGAAGACTCTGAAGGAGACTCCAAACTTGGGGAAGGAGGGTGGAATGCTGTGTAGGGCTGTAGCAAGAGGAGCGCAGCTGGAGTTCAGCTAGTTTCAGAAATAGTTGATTAAGAATGGTTCTTAAAGAGGGAGGAATTGTTCTTGCAGATGAGCAGCCACTGTTTGGGCAATTTGGATTTTATCAAGAATGGTGGAGGGGACCGGTTTGGAGCTAAGTCATACGCAAGAGGGAGTCGGGAGGAACAGCTGGGGTTGGGGGGAACAAGGACATTCAAGAGCCCCATTGGAATGTCCTCATTCCTTTGGTTTCTCTTACAGGTACACTGCTCTCTCTTGATATTTTGTTTTTTATATGTTTATATTTTGCCTTCTTAATTTGTTTTATGTTTACCTATAATATGGATTGTCTTACAACTCCTTATGTTGTCTTACAACTCCTCCTTCCACAATGCATTGGTAATTGGTTAAAATGATTATCAATTCCATATGGTAATTGGTTAACAAATATTTTATAGGTTGATTTGAACTTTCTTCAGCATAAGCCCACCTTTTACACACCCAGTCACATAGTAACTGGGTTCTGTAAAAAGTAATGTAGTGAAAAACATTTTTATTAGTCTTCCAATTCTTTGTCTTCTTTGACTTGCCCACCAAAAACGTCTATGGGGTATAGTCAGTAGCAATGGAAGATTTTAGTGGTTATCACTGAAGCTCTGAAGAAAAGAACATACTACTGCATTAGAATATGCAGATTTCCCAGATGGCTGGGAAATCCTAAAGACAATCCAATTCAACGTATATGGAACCAGTTATAAATGTCACAAATAAGATTGTAAATTGTCCTTGTTTTACAGTTAGTTATAGTATGATCAGTATTATAAAAGCAGTGTAAACAAAGTGAAACGAGACCGTGGATAAGACCTAAAAGAATGTTTATTACTCCTATATAGTTCAGATAGATATAAGTGATTATTAGCATCTTCCAAAATACCTTTGCTGGTGCGCTGAATTTGCCTCCCAATGAATTTACTGATTTTAGAAAGCTAACACAAGTCCTTTAGAAGAAGGTAGATTTTAAACTCTAAATAAACCAAAAACCATAGGTTGATAATTTCCTTTTGATCCTTAAAATTACTTTTTGATCCTTCGGTTCATGTAGTCAAATTTATCATTTGTTGAAAACTCATGGTTAATGATATATTAAATTATTTCATATTAAACACATAAGTAGTTTAAAGAGAGTGAATTAATTCACTGTGAAGTGACTTGAATTATAATTCAGTGATATTATCTTCCTAGGATAGATCTATTTTTATAGAACTGAGATCAAAAGAGAGATACAAGTCTTAGTCTCTAGTTTTTCTCTTGTAACTGATTTGCTGCATGATCCTGAGTCATTTGCCTAATCTCTATTGGTCAGTGTCCTTATTTGTAAAATGTAATATAGGCCATAACAAGCAGCTTCCAAAGTTATTGTGAAGATTAGATTATTTAATATTTATTTCATTTATTTATTATTTATTTATTTATTTTAGAGAGAGAGTGTGTGCACAAGGTGGGGAGAGGGGCAGAGAGAGAATCTTAAGCAGGCTCCACGCTCAGTGTGGAGCCCCACACAGGGCTCATGGGGGGCTCCATCCGATGACCCTGGGATTGTGACCTGAGCTGAATTCAAGAGTCCGAGGCTTAACCGATTAAGCCACCCACGTTCCCCTAGATTATTTAATATTTAAATTCATCACTGCCTCATCATTTCTATCACTGTTATCACTACCTAAGGTATTTATTAATCTGGACACTTATGAAAAATAAAATCTGATATAGATTTGAAGTGATTATTAGTATCCTCCAGAATACCTTTGCAGGGATGTTGTTTGCCTCTGTTAGTTTACTTACTTAAGGTATTATTTTTTGTAGTTGTTACCTAAACTTTTTTTGAAATTGATTTATTGGATCCTTAATCTTGGCATACTCCAGCCGTCCAGATCGTCTTCGGGACATTGCTGACCGCTTCAATGTAGACCATGATGCAGTACTGGACAATGTACTTTATGCACGTGCATATACTAGTAAGAGCCCCATGTTAATTTAATGCTTGAGCTGTTTTAAGGTTGGCAGCACTGATTTATTATTTGGGTGATACTTATAACATTTTGGCACTGTTCTTTTTCTTAATTTTACTTTCCTCCAAATGTATTTAGCCCATAAATGTTACCTATCATCTGGCAAGCCCTTAGATATTAAAATGCTCTCAAATGAGTCCTTGTTCTTTGTCTTTGAAATGGAGAGTAACATTCTTTTTGGATAATGTAGCATTTGGCATGCATGCTAAGGCAGAATGTGAAATCATATTTAATAAAGCCTTAAATAGGGGTACCTGGGTGACTCAGCTGGTTGAGTGTCTGACTTCAGCTCAGGTTATGATTACATGGTTCATGAGTTCAAGCTCCACATCTGGCTCACTGCTGTCAGCGTGGAGCCTGCTTTAGATCTTCTGTCCCCCTCTCTCTCTGCCCCTCCCCCTGCTCAAAACATGAATAAACATTTATTTTTAAAAATCCATAAATAATTAAGAAAATCCTTTCTTCTTTTTTTTTTTAAGTCTTACCTATTTATTTTGAGAGAGAGAACACAAGCAACAGAGGGGCAGAGAGAAAAGGGAAAAGGGAATGCCAAGCAGGCTCTGCACTGTCAATGTAGAGCTCAACACGGGGCTTGAACTCACAAAACCATGAGATTACAACCAAGAGTCACACACTTAACCGACCGAGCCACCCAGGTGCCCAAGAAAATCCTTTCTGTACTCTCTTTTGCCTGACTGCAAGAACATACATGATCTTAGCCTCTGCTTCTTCTAGCTTTTGTAACATTTTCTCACTGCATTTCCCACCAGGTGAACATCAGATGGAGCTACTTGATTATGTAGCAGCAAAGTTCCACGAAGAGGCTGGCATCTTCAAGCTATTGGTACAAGATTTTAAATACTGCTCCCTCACAGAGCCACTTAGCATATTATTTTTCTTCTATTGATTCCAATTCAAATTAACTTCTTTCCTTTGCCGAATGCACATTTATTTTTACGTGAATCCTGTGTAGATCATTGATTCAATAATGGCCCTTTTCCGAGTGGATTTCAGCGGTCGTGGGGAGTTGGCTGAACGGCAACAAAAATTGGCCCAGATGTTGTCACGACTCCAAAAAATCTCAGAAGGTAGATTTTTAAAATAAATGGTACTATCAGAATAGCATCTGTGACTGTTGAGTAGGCTTTGCAGAGAACTCAGAATAATGTCAGGAGGCAGTACATTTTTAAAAACTAAAATTCATGGGACTACAACTCTTTTATTAAACCAAAATACTGACTTTAAACCAAAATAAGGTACCTAAAAATAATAACAATAATAACTTTAATTTATGTTATCAAGGAAAAAATAGGAATGTAATATTATTTACAAAATAAATTTAAAGTACAGTATTCCTAAACTCTGAAATCTAAACAATGAACTGTTTATATTGCCATTCTCTTAGTTTGTCAATTTTATTTATTGATGCAGAATATAATGTGGCTGTGTTTGTGACCAATCAAATGACTGCTGATCCAGGAGCAACTATGACGTAAGCCCCAATATTCTACTTTTGTGTTTCAATTAATATCAAAAAGGTTAGAGTGAAGAATAGGAAATAATTCCAGAATGATCAGTTCTGATGTGGGCACAAATATATCACAAATCACTTTATTGCACAGTGCATATTACTTTATAAATGCAAATATGACTTGTTTTCCAGAATCTCTAGTTCTTTACAGGATGAAGCAATAGTTTAACCATTTTCAGAGATACTTTGGGCTCCTCGTTTGTCTAGGACTAAAAAGATATTGGAGGACAATAAGAAAAAGATAAAAATTTATATTCCATATACATGAATGGCTTCTATTGTGCTAATAAGCTGTCAGCCAAAAACAAAAAGGGAGGCTCTCAACGTTTATTTATTTTTGGGACAGAGAGAGACAGAGCATGAACGGGGGAGGGGCAGAGAGAGAGGGAGACCCAGAATCGGAAACAGGCTCCAGGCTCTGAGCCATCCGCCCAGAGCCCGACGCGGGGCTCGAACTCACGGACCGCGAGATCGTGACCTGGCTGAAGTCGGACGCTTAACCGACTGCGCCACCCAGGCGCCCCAAAAAGGGAGGCTCTCTATAGGAGATACATAAGAGGTCCTATGAGAGAAGTCTCCTGTTAGAAGAAACAGAACTTCAGTTCACACTAGGCATATTCAGAATCTATTGAGGTGTCTGTGCACGTTACATACTTATTGATGGCTCTGCTTGACAGATGGCAGTGAACAGAAAGGCAAGGAGACCTAAAATAGGATGATGAAAACAGAAGATTCAAAGAAAAATTAGTTGCCACCATCAAATATTTTGAACATTATGTATCTGAATAAGCAATCAAAATAACCCCACATTCGTGATGTCAGTCTTTTCAACAAGCCTATATTTAGAAAAAAATTTTAACCAGAGAAAATTTGCAAGACTAGTACAATGAATACACATATACAATTCACCAAGGGTCATCTATTCTTAACATTTGTCAGATTTTTTCTCTCTCATGGTTGTGTGTGTGTGTGTGTGTGTGTGTGTGTGTATTTTCTAGTAAACCATTTGAGAGGTTTTCCACCGGAACAATTGAGAATTATTTACAGATGTTACAACACTTCAGTTCTTAATACTTCCGCATATTTCCTGTAAGAACAAGAACATTCTCCTACGTAACCACAATATAAGTATCAGTCAGGAAATTTAACATCGGCACACTAGTGTTATCTGATATACATTTGTATTCAGCTGCCTCCACTTGTCTCAATAATGTCTGTTATAGCTGGTGGGGTTTTTACATTTTGTTTTTGATTCGGGACTAATGAGGATCACGCACTACATGGAGTTGTTCTGTCTCTTTAGTCTCCTTTAATCAAAACAACTCTTCAGTGTTTGTTAGGCTTTTATGACACTGACGGTTTTGAAGAGTACAGGCCAGCTGTTTTTCAGAATGTCCCTCAATTTGGAGGGTGTTTTTCCTCATTAAAATAGTAAACACTTTTGGCGGGAAAATTATTAAGCAATAATATGACCTTCTCTATAGATCGTATCAGGGGACACACGATGGCAGTTTGTCCCATTATTAGTGATGAGAAGTTTGATCATGTGATTAAGATCGTGTTCACAAGATTTCCCTACCGTAAAATACCTTTTCACCTTTTTAATGAATAAGCAGTTTGTGGGGTGATACTTTATGTGTGTAAATATCATGTTCTGCAATAAGCTTTCACCATTTAGTTTTAGCATCCATTGAAGATTCTTGGTTAAATCAATTATTACTCTGGTGATTGCAATATAGTTTTATTTAAAACCAAGATGGGGCACCTGGGTGGTTCAGTTGGTTAAGTGTCCAACTTCGGCCCAGGTCATGATTTCACGGTTCATGAGTTCGAGCCCTGTGTCTGGCTCTGTGCTGACAGTTCAGAGCCTGGAGCCTGTTTTGGATTCTGTGTCTCCCCCTCTCTCTCTGCCCCTCCCCCACTCATGCTCTGTCTCTCTCAAAGCTAAATAAACATTAAAAAAATTTTAAACCGAGGCAATATATCATTTAATAACAGATAAATGGGTCATTGACATATGTACTTGAGGATATTTGATATGCCAATGTAAATTTTGTAAATTGTACTGAAATGTATGTGTCTCTTTTTAGGCATTTTCTTTATTTTTTTTAACTTTTTAACATTTTATTACTTTTTTATTTTAGAGAGAGAGAGCGCGCACAGGCAGGGGACAGGGGCAGAGGGAGAGAGAGAATCTTTTTTTTTTTTGAGAGAGAGAGAGAGACAGAGAATCTTAAGCAGGCTCCATACTCAGCATAGAGCCCAACGCAGGGCTCTATCTCACAACCATGAGATCATGACCTGAGCCGAAATCAAGAGTCTGAGGCTTAACCGACTGAGCCACCCAGGCACCCCAGGATTTTATTTTTAAGTAATCTCTGCACCCAATGTGGGGCTAGAACTCACAACCTCAAGAGAAAAAGTCACATGCTCCACCAACTGAGCCAGCCAGGCACCCCTCTTTAGGCATTTTCTAAACTAACCCTAAGAATATTGCTGCATCTTCTACAATTTATACTTGCACTTTTCAATACACTTTTATGAGTATTTTCTACTTAATCACAGGAGATTCCAATGTGAAAGACATTAACTGCATGAATGGTATGAAGCAAGTTAAAAAGATTGAGAAGGGGAAGCCGATCACTTATTCACTCAATAAATACTTATTGAAAAATCTACTATGTACCAACCTTCTGGGAATTCACTAGTGAGCAAAAGACTATGTGCCTTGCCTTCATAAAGAAGAAAATAAGTGATGTCCACTTAACTCAAAATTGTGAAGGCTTGGTAGGTCACGCATTGCCTGTAGTCCTTGAGTGGTTAAGGCAATCTTCTCTGTTTTATAGGGTGTCTTTCATACACAGGACATGAAGTACTTCACAAAGAGTGTAATTTTAAACTGAAGAGAAATGGAAGATTTTTAGGGCTCACTTTAAAAAGAGAAAATGACTCATTGGCTCAGAGGGAGGAAGTGGGTTGCATTCAAATAAAACAGTACAAGTTAAAGAGCAATGTTCTTTCTTCAGGTGTGAGGAGGGAACACTGCAGAGGCCAAAACTGTCTATCTAGAGTTAGAAGGCAAAGGAGATCTGTGGAAATTGGGTCAGATAGGGGTTCTTTTTCTTCTATTTGTAGAAAGTTTCAAAAAGAGTAAAACCATTTTGAATGGACTCCAATAAGACACTAAAAGGAGAAATAGAGAGGTGACAGAGAGGAAATAATTGAAGGAACTGAAGAGAGGAGGAGATTTATAACGAAGTGAGCCAAGAGCCAGAGAAAGTAACAAAGACTAGTATTTTTGCTGGGTGACTCTGCTTTGAAACATCATCTCCTCTATTGAGCCAAGTTGTGAGCAATCAAACTTCACTATAATTAGTATATTCTGAAGTATGTTAAATTATAACAATATAAATTAAATGCATGCCTTCATATAAAGCACATAAGTTGCCACAACTCAATCAAAAACAACAACAACAACAGTACAGTTTTAAACTAAAGGATCTCAAATGCTATTAGAAAACCTCCAATAAAGAAAATCTTTGTTTCTCAGTGTTGAAGAACTCCAAGCTGCAGCTCGCCTGGGACCTGTCAGAGAAATAGCACTATAATTGGTATGAGTCCCCAAGTATACTGACAATAATTGAGGCTTATATCCCATGCATTATACTTGATGGCACATCGTATTAAAAAGGAACAAAATTATAGAGGCAAGGAGCTGCTGTATCATACAGCAGAGCGTTAGCTCCTAGACGAGGCTTACAGATACAGATTTTAGAACTAGAATGATCCAGCTGATGAAGGCTTGGAGATAAAAAGTGAAGGTATCAGCCTGCAAAGCCCCACACCAGGGCAAATAATAGGAGCAACAAATAAGACCATGATGTTGCCACCTACTTCATTTGTGTATTTGTTTTGCTAAGACAAGAAGTCATCTTAGAACATTTGTGGTCTTGTAAATGTGCAGTCAGTTTATTCTCTAGGGGTGTCACTCACTGATTCGACATCATTTGCATAAATTAAGAGGCAATATGGTTAAAGAGGAAATATTAAGCCAAGTCCACTAGCCTGGTGACCATGAGCAAGTCATTTAAACTATTTGAACTTCAGGGGTGCCTGGCTGTCTCAGTCAGAAGAACATTCCACTCTTGGTCTTGGGGTTGTGAGTTTGAGCCCTATGTTGAGTGTAGAGATTACTTAAATAAAATAAATAAATAAATAAATAATAAAAATAAACTATTTGAATTCCATTAAGGGATTAAGAGAACTTTTATTTATTGATTGCTCACCATGTGCCAGATGCTTTTATGCATCATCTTACATAATTCTCATATCAACCCAGCAAATCTCAGGCTCCCTAGGCCTCCCTGTTCTTTCTATGAAGCAAATCTCAGAATAGTGCTATGTGTCCCCCTAGCTCAAAACCCAGAATTCCATCTTCAAACTTTTGAAAAAAATGTAGATTTTTCTGCATACTTTATGAGAAAATGGTGGGAGTGGGGGGAATTACTTAACAAAACTTCTTAAACATAACCCTTTTAAAAAGCCATCTTTTCTTGGGGCACCTGGCTGGCTCAGTCAATGGAGCATGACTCTTGATCTTGAGGTTGTGAGTTTGAGCCCCATGTTGGGTGGTGTAGAGATTACTTAAAAATAAAATCTTCTAGGGGAGCCTGGGTGGCTCAGTCAGTTGAGGGTCTGACCTCAGCTCAGGTCATGATCTCACAATTTGTGAGTGTGAGCCCCACACCAGGCTCCGTGATAAATAAGCGAACATTAAAAAATATTAAAAATAAAATCTTTTAAAGTTTTGGGGGCACCTGGGTGGCTCAATCAGTTAAGCATCCAATTTTGGTTCAGGTCAAGGTCTCACGGTTTGTGAGTTTGAGCCCCATGTCAGATGAGCTTGAGCCCTGCTTTGGGGTTCTTTCTCTCTCTCTCTCTCTTTCTTTCTCTGCTTGCTCACTCACACTCTCTACCTCTCTCAAAAAAAAAAAAAAAAAAAAATCTTTGGGATGCCCGGGTGGCTCAGTCGGTTAAGTGTCCGACTCTGGATTTCAGGGTCATGAGATCAAGGTCATGAGATCAAGCCAATGGGATTCTCTCTCTCTCTCTCTGCCTCTCCCCTGCTTGCTGATGCTTTCTCTCTTTCTCTCTCAAAACAAATAAATAAACATTTAAAAAAATCTTTTCTCTTTCCCCCAAATTCTTCTCTTTTTGCAGTACTCTTCTTTCCATATCTTCCCTTAATCTCAAAGGATCCTCCTCATTCTTGGGTATGTTCACTCAGCCTTTCTCTCCTCAGTAGACCCCTTCTCAGAAATTCCATCCAAAAGCTTCCCCTTTAGCAAGTACCAGGAGTTCCAGCTGTCCCTCAGGGACAGTACCAACTTGCCCTTGCACAGACCCCTGAAGGTCTCCACTCCAACCAGTATTTGAGGTCGATACTATTATTATTCCTAATTTGTAAAGGAGGAAATAGAGGCTCAGAGTATCTACTTGCCCAATCATACAGTTTAAAAATGGGAGCTGGGGGTGCCTGGGTGGCTTAGTCAGTTAAGCGTCTGACTCTTGATTTTGGCTCAGGTCATGACCTCACAGTTTGTGAGACTGAGCCCCACGTAGACCTCTGTACTGTCAGTGCAGAACCTGCTAGGGATTCTTTCTCTCCTTCCCTGTCTGCCCCTTCCCTGTGTGCGCACGCCCTCTCTAAATAAATAAAACCTGGAGCCAGGATTTGAACCCAGGTTCAAATCAAATGTTTGATTTTCAAATCTTTGATTTCAAAGCTGATGCTCTTTTAGTCTCACTGCACTACCCTCCCCATGCTAGTCCTAGGAAAATGTAACCTGCCCTACCATCACCACAATCTTGTACTTCATGACCCCAGCACCCTGGTTTGAAGTTGGGAGGTCAGTCTCTTCTGGGCCTTACCCTCAACAATGTAATACACTGTGTCTGTTCAACCAGATGGGGATAAATGACACAATCTCTCTTGGCCTCTCTTCATACCCACCCCTCTCTCTTCCTCCCACTCATCATATTCTCCCATCCCCTGAGAAAAGGAGGAAAGAAGAGAAGAAAATATGAAAGAAAGGGAAATAAGAATAGGCTAAAGGAGGGATGTGGGTGGTTTTCTGAAGCTGTTTTTACTGGATCAGAAATAGAAGTAAATTAAAGCCTTCTCAAAGGATGCGGAATTCTATACCTTGTCGTACTTAACTTCAGTCCTTAGTTATAACTGCTAGAATACTCAGGAAGTTCAAAGAAACTTTAAGAAAAGTTTCTTGGTTTACATGTCATTGAAAGAGTGACTGTTTTAACTGAATCATTTAATTAAATAATTAAGTTACCATTTATTTGGTATCTCTCATGTGCCGAGATTAGTATAACGGTAGAGCTAATGTGCATAAGTGACCTGACACAGCTCCTGGCATGTAGTAGGCTTTCAGTGAGTTATATTAAATATATCTCGAGAGGCGCCTGAGTTGCTCAGTCGGTTGAGCGTCCGACTACAGCTCAGGTCGTGATCTCGTGGTTTGTGAGTTCGA
Organism: Lynx rufus; assembly: GCF_022079265.1. Classification (NCBI taxonomy): domain Eukaryota; kingdom Metazoa; phylum Chordata; class Mammalia; order Carnivora; family Felidae; genus Lynx; species Lynx rufus. Next base: position 132,132,911 of record NW_025814889.1, on the reverse strand, counting down.
GCCCCGCGTCAGGCTCTGTGCTGACAGCTCAGAGCCTGGAGCCTGCTTGGGATTCTGTGTCTCCGTCTCTCTCTGCCCCTCCCCTGCTCACACTCTGTCTCTCTCTGTCTCTCAATAATAAATAAACACTTAAAAAATTATATATATATATATATCTTGAAACCCCATGGTAGCCCTAAGAGGTAAAGTCTTTTTGTTCCCATTTTACAGTTAAAGAAACCAAAGTTCATAAAGCTAAGTAACTAGCCCATGGTTACACTGACGATATGTGTTTGAGTCAGGATTAGGAAAACAGATGATTGTAGCCACTGGTCTAATGCCTTACAGATACCCTGTATTCTTACAGATACCCTACCAGTTAGATACTTTTACTACCCCCCAACCCCTTTCAAAATGAAGAAACAGACACTTACAATGCTTAAACTTGAACCTGGTCTAACTCCGAAGCTCATATATCACACAGTACATCAGGGCCTTATATGCTTGGGGAGAGGCTGGCGAGCTGTCATTTGAGAAACTTTGCAGGGATGTATCCATTACCCTGGTGAATTGACCAGAGTTCAGAGCCCTCAGCCTTATAGGCAGAGATTTAATTGGGTTGCCTACTGAGAACCAATCCATTTCTCAGGGGCAGACTCACAAGCTCAGGAGGCTCCGTGAAAGATCAGAGGGCCAATGAAAAATGTAACTACATTTGAGGTTCTTAGAACCAGTGCATTCTCTCCTTGTAGGCAGACCTCTGTAGGAATTCAAATTTTAATCCAAAGTTATTTACTAAATATGGAATTGAAGCAAAAGGAAATCACTGGATAAGTTAAGAAGGGCATCTGCCACATAGTAAGGATTCGATAAATCTTCGCTGTTATTATTATAACTAATGGCCATTGACATCAGAGGAGAGAGAAACCATGAATCCCTTAAACTTACATGAAAAGTTTGGGTGTGTACACATGTGCATTTTTCTGGGGAAGAGTCTATATCTCTTAATAAATTAACAAAGTGTCAGTGACCTATAAGAAAAGTTAAGAGCATAAATTCTATGCAAAATTCTATACAGAATCCTGAACACCTTGATGGATGTAAAATTCAAGTAAAATTTGACTTGGCTTGGTATTCTCCCAGAGCTAAGGCTGTTATGGTATGTTGAAATCTATTTGAATGACATATAACCTCTTAGTTTATGAATCACTTTTGAGGACATTTTTCTTCCCATAATATCTTTGCTATATGTTTTCTTAGTACTTTTGCATATTCTGTAATTTATTTCCCCACTTAGTTCATTCCAAATCATCTCCCTTTGGAGATAATATTCTTAACATTCAGGCTCCTCACCTACAGTAATCAGTAATAAGCAGTAGTACCTATTCTCTTTTGTGCATAAGATACCACATTGGTAGGGGCGCCTGGGTGGCTCAGTCGGTTAAGCGGCAAACTTCGGCTCAGGTCATGATCTCACACTCCGTGAGTTCGAGCTCCGCGTCGGGCTCTGTGCTGACAGCTCAGAGCCTGGAGCCTGTTTCGGTTTCTGTGCCTCCTTCTCTCTCTGACCCTCCCCTGTTCATGCTCTGTCTCTGTCTCAAAAATAAATAAACATTAAAAAAATTTAAAAAAAAAAAGATACCATATTGGTAACAGCAAACAATAATTTGCTAAGAAAACAACATGGCTATCCATCTAAATGCTCCACCTTTCTGTTCTTTAAATTATCTGTCATGGGGTGGGGTTGGATTACTTCCATTAGAGCAAAATTCTGTCTCCTTTTACATTTACCTTTCTGTCAGAACACCTTTCAAAATTTCCTTGAATTATAACTTCTTTGAAGGTGTGTCACAAAATCTGTATCCGGAAAGATCTAAACCAGGGATGCCCAAACTGTCCTCCTCTCCGTTCATTCAACAGTATTTATTCAGTGCCTTTTACATTATTGGCACTTTCCTAGGCACTGGAATGACAAAGATGAATAAGGATTTGGAGTATGGTAGGGGACTGAGACCCATGGATTTAAAATTCCAACGTACTATTCTTTGAAAGGAATGTGTGGTGGCATGAAAGCACAGACAAGGCAGGCTCTACTCTGTTTCAGAGAATCAGGCAAGGTTTCCAAGAAGGGCTGACACTTGGTGGGTAAGTGGGTAAATGAACAAACACAGTGGGAAAGGGGCTTTTGTTTACAGGGAAGTATGTGTGTAAAGGCATCAAGGTGTGAGAGGACTTGGAATAAGAAAAAAGAAAAGTTGGAGAGGGAAGTAGGAAGGATGACTACAATCGTAGGTAAGTATGTAAATGGCAGATAGGAAGAAGGGAAAGTTGAGGCAGTTTCTTCCTGAGAGCATTCATTTTTTTGTTACAAAGAAGCAGGCATTGTTATCCAAGATGAAGGGACAAGAATGGACAAGGGGGCTTAAGGACACCAACCATGCTCATATAGGAGAACTACTAAGCAGTACTGAGAGACCATCTGTGAGAAGCAGTAACCATAGCTGTTGAAACCTGTCCTCACCCATTTAGCTTTACTCTCCTTGTCTCCCCTTGACAGAAATTTCTAATTGGTCTAACTTGTGGAAGCACTAATCTTTCTATCATCCAATATTCTTGATATTTTTTGTAACTTCCATGTCTTATGTTCAAAAAAAATTTTTTTTTATTTTTTTAACGTTTATTTTTGGGAGACAGAGCGTGAGCAAGCGAGGGGCAGAGAGAGAGGGGGAGACACAGAATCCAAAGCAGGCTCTAGGCTCTGAGCTATCAGCACAGAGCCCAATGTGGGGCTCAAACTCACGAACCGTGAGATCACGACCTGAGCCACCCAGACACCCCTCAAAAATGTTTTTGAGGACCCACTGTGTAGGTGCTTGCTACAAACTTAAATCCAGTTTTGTCTGCCCTTAAGGACCTTAGTGACAGGTAATAGAAGAGAGATTGAGGGGGAATATAATAGGTGAATAATAATAGCACTAAGGGCACAACATGAAAAGTGCATTAGGGAAGTGTAAATATAGTATTTGCAAGTTCGGAGGGCACACACCTGTTTGATATCATCAGTACCTCAAGCAGCCTATCTGTATAGAACATAGGATTCTTTTAAGACCTTGAAGAACCACTGATAATGTAGGATGACCTGGACAATTTGATTCCATTAAAAAAGAGTGGTATCGATCTGTAAGCATTATACAGACAACTCACCTCCAGCTATTTTATCCAGCTGAGATCATTTTATTGCTTTCTACCCCTTCAGCTGCCTTGCAGAAAGCAACCTAACCTTCTGACTTTTTTTAAAGTTTTTATTTATATTCCATTAATTAACATACTGTGTAATACTAGTTTCAGGTGTAGAATTTAGTGACTCAACAGTTCATACAGCTCCCAGTGCTCATCACTCCTTAATCCCTATCACCTATTTAATCCATCCCCCTCCCCTTCCCTCTTGTAGCCATCAGTTTGTTATTTAAATCTTTTTTTTTTTTTAAGGTTATTTATTTTGGCAGAGAGAGAGCATGAGCAGGGGAGGGGCAGAGAGAGAGAATCCCAAGCAGGCTCCACACTGTCAGCACAGAGCCCCACACAGGGCCCGAACCGACGAACCGACAAACTGTGAGATCGTGACCTGAGCTGAAATCAAGAGTCAGACTGGGCCACCCAGGCACTCCCATCAGTTTGCTTGCTATAGTTAAGAGTCTGTTTCTTGGTTTACTTGTCTTTTTCCCCCATTTGCTCATTTGTTTCTTAAATTCCACATATGAGTGATCATATGCTTTTGGCTTTCTCTGACTAACTTATTTTGCTTAGCATAACACTCTCTAGCTCCCTCGACATTGTTGCAAATGGCACTACTGGGTATTTACCTAGAGGATACAAAAATACTACATAGAAGGAAGACATGCACCCTGATTTTTATAGCATTGACAACAGCCGAATTATGGAAAGAGCTCAAATGTCCACTAACTGATGAATGGGTAAAGCGGATGTGGTATATAGCTTTCTGACTTTTCTTTTAAGTTTATTTATTTTGAGAGCAATAGAGACAGAGCAAGTGGAGGAGGGGCAGAGAGAGAAGAAGAAGAATCTCAAGCAGGCTCCACATCAGCACAGAGCCTGGTGCAGGGCCTGAACTCACAAACTGTGAGATCATGACCTGAGCTGAAACCAAGAGTCAGCCGCTTAACCAGCTGAGCCACCCAGGTACCCCAAGCCTTCTGACTTAACTGCTGTCAGTCTCAACTTTCTGGCTGCTGCTTTCTTGATAGTGGTTCACTTCAAAATGAACGATCTGTGTTTGTTCCAACATTGGACCTACTGAATCTTAACCAATCCTAACAGCCCCAGCCAGGGATCTTCCGGTCCTAACCCCCGAAACCATTTAATCGAGCAGCAGTTTATAATAGCAGATTCCTTTCCCAAAGAGCTTCTTATCCTCACTACCCTACAATCTATTTAACCTCATGCCAGTCAGCCACATCCTTACTACACCATGCTCATGCTTCGAGTAACTAGAATTCTCAACACCTTCGTGGAACAAGCAGAATTTAAAATGACTTGTAACCATATTCTCCCAAAGCTGAGGTTAGTATGCTATGTCACAGTTTATTTTGATCAAGTATAACCTGTTAGTTTATATTCAGTTCCCCTTCTTGATGATTTCAAAGCCTAGGTTTTCTTCTGCGTCAGCTGGGAAGATTATGTGGGTTTTTTTTTTTCTCCTCCATTCTGTTGATATGGTATGTTACACTGATGATTTTCCTATGTCGAACCACTCTTGTATTCCTAAGGCATATCCTACTTGTTCATGATGTAGAATCCTTCTAATATGCTGCTGGATTTGGTTTGCTAGTGTTTTAGTAAGGATTTTTACACTTGGTTTTTGTAAAGGGTCCACTATTAGGGTTATTAAGAACCTTTCGCTTCTTGCCAAGGAAGTGTTAGTCCCCTAGTGAGTAGATCTCTCATGGTGAGCATCAATAATATTTGTAACTACCTTGAAATCATATATTTTTTTAATCCATATGATCAAATGTAGTAAAAACTCATCTGTTCTTTTTTTTTTTTTTTAATTTTTTTTTTCAACGTTTATTTATTTTTGGGACAGAGAGAGACAGAGCATGAACAGGGGAGGGGCAGAGAGAGAGGGAGACACAGAATCTGAAACAGGCTCCAGGCTCTGAGCCATCAGCCCAGAGCCTGACGCGGGGCTCAAACTCACAGACCGCGAGATCGTGACCTGGCTGGAGTCGGACGCTTAACCGACTGCGCCACCCAGGCGCCCCAAAACTCATCTGTTCTGCAACTTATTTTAGAAGAATAAACTTTAGGCTTAAGTAATAAAGACACAGATATTTCCAAGATTATTCTCACTGAAAATTCATAATGAGCGCAACATCGAAGGCTTCCAACATACAGTTAATGACTAAGAAGGAAGTTCTCAATCTGCTCTCATTTACATCATGTCCTCATAGTGATAACTGGGTATTTTTTATTCATTAGACTAGAATAGTGCTTGGGACATAGTAGGCCATTAATAAATATTTCTGATAAGTGAATGAATAAGTTCAATCTTTGTATTTTATAAAGAAGAAAAATCACTTACCCCCAAGAATTATCCTAAGACAGTGAATAATGTTTTATTTGTGTTTTGTCCTTTTAAAAAATTAAAACATAAACAGTTCATCATAGGACTCTCAAAAGCCTGAAGTGGATGGCAATGGGGTACATAGCAGCTCCAAACCCTACCCCACTCTATAGTTAACAAATGAGCCTCTGCTTGCTTAGAACACATACCAATCCCATCCCTTGCTGTTCTCCACAGAAAAATTCCCTCCTTATTGCAGATTTTACTGTATATAGTCCATATGATAAAACCTGAAAAGGTGTAGGGACACCTGCATGGCTCAGTCTGTTAAGTGTCTGACTTCGGCTCAGGTCATGATCTCACAGTTCATGAGTTCGAGCCCCTTATCAGGCTCCACACTGACAGTGCAGAGCCTGCTTGGGATTCTCTCTCTCTTTCCCTTTCTCTCTCTGCCACTCCCCCACTTGTGCTCTGTCTCTCAAAATAAACAAATAAACTTAAAAAAAATCCTGAAAAGGTGTTTATTAATTCAGTTTTCAGGCAGACCCCAAAAAACCCATCGGGGGACACATTCTGGCTCATGCTTCAACAACAAGAATAAGCTTAAGAAAAGGAAGAGGAGAACTGAGAATTGCCAAGATTTATGACAGGTAAATATTTTCTTTTCTTTCCTTTTTTTTTTTGTTTTTGTTTTTTTGGTGTTTTTTTTTTTTTTTTTTTGAGAGAGAGAGAGCACAAGCTGGGGAGGGGCAGAGAGAGGGAAAGAGAAATCCCAAGCAGCCTTCCTGCTGTCAGTGCAGAGCCAGATGTGAGGCTCCATCTCACAAACCATGAGATCATGACCTGAGCTGAAACCAAGAGTCAGACACTTAACTGAGCCACCCAGGCGCCCAATATTTTCTTATTTTTAATCAGATTCTTGGGCATATGGCATTAAATAGAATTGCCTCTCCTAAGGGGCTGTAATTATGCCACTGGCAGATACTACATGCTTGAATTTCCTTCTCAGAAAGTATTCAATTCATTGTGACGTCCCTACTATGGACTGGGTTCTAGGGATTCAGAGATTCTGTTGACACATAGACTTGGTCCCTGGCCTCCCAAAGTTACAGTAAACCTAGATAATGAAAGAATCAATTCCAACCAAATTGTGTCCGTGCAGGGAAAGCACAGAGTATGATAGAGATATATTATTCTCCTTTCTTCTGCCAGGTTTTGTTTTGTTTTTAGGTTTCAGTTTAAACATCCCTTCCTCAGGGAATCTTTCCCTAACCCTTACAGTCTAGGCTGTACCCTTTACTGTACTATATATTCTTTTGTGGTACTTTACGTATTTAATGAAAAATTATAAACAATAAATTTTTTTTAAATTTTTTTTTAACGTTTATTTATTTTTGAGACAGAGAGAGCGTGAACAGGGGAGGGTCAGAGAAAGAGGGAGACACAGAATCTGAAACAGGCTCCAGACTCTGAGCTGTCAGCACAGAGCCCGACACGGGGCTCGAACCCACAGACTGTGAGATCATGACCTGAGCCGAAGTCGGTCGCTCAACCGACTGAGCCATCCAGGCGCCCCAAACAATAAATTTTTACAGAGAGACATACTACATACCAGCTATTTGAGGTTCTGGGGATAGAACAATGACTAAAACAAAAAGATAAGGCCCTACCATCATAGAGCTTATATTCCATTGGTAATGATTTATATAATATATCTCATCCTTGCTAGACAGCAAATTCCCCGAGGATAGAGACACGATTCTCTTGCTCACTGCTGTATTCCATCAGTGCCTGAGATGTAATACGTGTGCAGTATTTGTGACTGATTTATTAGCCAACCCTGAGCAACAAGGCGAAGATTTGTAATAACTCTACCCAAAGGAGGAAAAATCAGCAAAAGGAAATCACATGAGCTCTTAATCTGGTTTTTGCCATGTGTCACGGTACTTATTATGAGCTGTCATCGAATAAACATTAAATAATCAGTTCTCCCATTTATCTGATTTTTATTTAGACTATTTTTTCATGACCCGTCCCTATAAGCTATAATATACAAATTCTGTTTTATGTAGCTTCAGCAATCTAAATGTTCTTTATTGAATTAAATAGGTAGTAGGATTTTTCCATCTTTTCACAGATATAAATTTCTTGGTCTGCATCTTAGACAGATTGCTGTGCTTAGAACTTTCCCTAAACACTTTTCACTCTGAATTACATCAGCTGGCTACATGTACCTCTCCCTCACAATAGGAACTGAGTCTGGTTCACCAATGTCCCCAGCACCTAACATGGTATGTGGCACATAGTAGGAACTCAATTACTATTTGTTGAATTAACAAATGAATGAACTCCATCTATATGTTCAATCATTTGCGTATTTTATCAGATCCTCCCTATTTGTAGGAACAAGTAACTCCTGCAGTTCTACAGTCTTGAGAGAATACTAGGGTTCTGCATACTCAATAAAGGGTAATTAAAGTTATCATAGAGGTTAGTAATGTCAAATTTCCATAAATTTGAATAAAAACACCAAAACTAGATCAGAGCTTAAAATGTCAAAACTTAATTTGCTATGCAGCTTGTCCTCCCTTCTTTCTGGTCCCTAAAGATTTCCCACAAAGAATTCTTGACTTTAAAGGAAACTTTTTGGTTGAGAAGTTGATGATGCTAATAATAATGGTAGCTAATACCCATTGAGTGGCTGCCAAGTCCTGGGCTTTGCACCAAGTGCTTTATATATATATATATTTCATCACTTATAACAACAACCCTAAGAGATGGAGGTCATTATCCGTAGTTTCCACATGAGGAAACAGGTAACCATTGCCTCTCTACAGTCCATTTCATTTTTTTTTAACTCTATTCATTTTGAGAGAGGGAGCACAAGCAAGGGAGGGGCAGAGAGAGAGAATCCCAAGCAGGCTCCCAACTGTCAGTGCAGAGTCCGATGCGGGCCTCAAACCCATGAACTGTGAGATCATGGCCTGAGCCGAAATCAAGAGTCAGACGCTTGAATGACTGAGCCACCCAGGCACCCCTACAGTCTATTTTAAACATAGAAGCCAGAGTGAACCTTTGTAAAATTAAGTCAGATCATATCTGTCCTCTGCTTTAAACCCTCCACTGGCTCCCCATTTTAACCCCCAATAAAAGCTCAAGTCTCTGCAGTGGTTTACAGAGTGCTATGTAAATATCCCTATCCTGTTTCCCCTGTTCTCCCCCTTCTCACAGCACTGCAACCCGAGAGGGCACTTTGCTGTTAGAAACATGCCAGGCACACTTCTACTTTAGGGGCCTTGCACTTAGTGTTATCCCTGCCTGGAATACTCTTTCCCCACATAGCCCTCATTCTGGTAACCAGTCTCTCCTCCTTCAAGTCTTTGATCAAATGTTACCTTCTCCACAATACCTGTCTAGATCTCCCTATTTAAAATCGCAACTCCTCCCAGTTCCCACACTTCTGTCTCCCTCACCCAGCTCTATTTTTTCTTTCCCCATAACACTCATCATCTTTGAACATATTACATAATGTATTTATTATGCTCATTATTTATTATCCATTTCTTCTTCTTGCCAAATATAAGTTCCACAGGGCACGAATCTTTGTCTATTTTTTTCACTTCTAGATCTCAAGTGCCTACAATAAGGATATAGCAGGTCCTCAATAAATATTTTCTTAATGAGTAAATGAATGGACTCCCCCGATGAGTAAATGAATGGACTCCCCCGAAATCAATCAATAAAGATTGGAATCAGGATTAGAATCTGTGTTGTCTGAATCTAGGGCTGACACCTTTATTTATTTCTTTTTCTTTTTTTTTTTTAAGTTTATTTATTTTGAGAAAGAGAGAGAGCATGCATGAGCAGGGGAAGGGCAGAGAGACAAGGGGAGAGAGAGAATCCCAAGCAGGCTCCATGCTGTCAGCACTGAGCCTGACATGGGGCTCAAACTCACAGAATATGAGATTATGAAATCAAGAGTCAGACACCCAGCTAACTAAGCCACCCAGGCACCCCTAAGGCCGACACTTTTAATCTTACACCATTTTTTAATTTGTTGAAGATGATCTATTTAGGACAGTCATAGCTAGTCCCATGGCCTCAACTACTACTTTATACAGATGTAGTAGAAAGGCATTTCCTGTTCAGAAAAAAAACACAAAATTCTCAAGGAATTGAACAGAAAGGGGTTATCAGAAGAATTCTCAGAGGTACAGGAGTGACTACAAAAAGGGACTCAGTTCTTTCCGTAGGATGTCACTATAGTTATTGCTCCCATAAGTAACTATTGCTGGCCCCCAAGTATACATTATTCTCCCTTTAAAGCTTTTGAATCAAGAAAAACCCCATTTATTTTATTCTACTTAGCATATCTGAGGTCAGTGGACAGTAGAAACAAAGAATCCCGCTGAATTCAAAGGAAAAACAAATTTTAAATAATTACCAAAAATTGAAAAGGTACCCAAATGGTCAAGTTTCTGAAGTAATTTTTTTTTCTGTTTCTAGAACAGAATAAAAAAAACACCAGTTCAACTTTGTAGATAGCTTGCGAGGCTTCCCTCTTTCTCATCTCCTTATCTTCCTGCCATTTGTAAGTAGCCAGCTGAGTATTTGCCATCAAACATTCTTTTCTGATTCTGTTCAGGCCTTTTTAGCAGCTGTAGTTTTAGCTTAGCAAGCCTTATTTATAGCCCATTTGCTATCCTCAGGGGAACCCCCCCCCCGCTATTTCCTAAGGGAAGTAACCTGACCCTTAGGGTGCTCAGAGTGTACAGCCTAATCTCTACCCCTCTAACAAAACAAAACAGAACAAAACAAAACAAAAAACAAAAACAACTTTGAGAGGTATTTTAGTCTAGTGGTTAAGAACATGACCTTTGGGGGCGTGGGTTAAGCGTCTTGCTCTTGATTTCAGCTCAGGTCAAGATCTCACGGTTCGTGAGTTCAAGCCCCACATCAGGTTCTGCCCTGACAACACAGAGCCTGCATTGGATTCTCTCTCTGTCTCTCTCTCTGCCCCTCTGCCACTTGTTCTCTCTCTCTCTCTCTCTCTCTCTCAAAAAAAAAAAAAAAAAAAAAGAACATGAGCTTTGGAGTCAAATACTTTAGTCTCTAATCTGGCATCATCATGTACCAGCAGTGTGCCCCCTGGTTACTTCTCTCTGAACCTCAATCTTCTCTGTAAAATGTGGATAATAATACATACCCAAGGGTTCTCATAAGATTTAAGTAAAATAATATAAAGGAGCCTGTAGTAAATTAGTAAATACTTAATAAATGAAAGCTATTAATATTACTAAACAGTCACCACACTTGGGTATAATAACAGCACAAAGTAGCAGTAGGCTCTTTCTCTTGTGATCAGTGATTTTCAAATTTTTATTTCTTGTTTATTAACCTTTTACTCAAGCTTTAGATATTCACTTCCAACTGCTTACAGAACTCCTCTACAGGAGTATCCCACAGGTACTTTAAACAGAACATATCTAAAGCTAACTTCTTAGTCTTCTCTTTCTTATCTACAAAACAAGTATCTCCATTCCAATTTTTTATTCATGCTATTCCCTCTACTTGGAATACCACCCAATTCTGCCTCAAAAACCTCTTCAGAGGCTTATCTATGAGGCCTTCCCTAATCAACCTAGTTGGGATAATGCCTCCTCTCTTCAGAGTTCTATAATATATATATTGACTTTATGAAATTTACCTTACTTTGCATATCTGTCATTTGTCATAGTTCCACCTGTTAGACTTTTTTTTTCTTTTTCTTTTCTTTTTTTTTTTTTTTTGAGAGAGAGAGAGGGCACAAGTGAGCAAGGGAGAGAGAGAAAAGCAGGGTTTGTGCTCACCCAAAGCAGGGCTCAAACTCACTCATCCCAAAGCAGGGCTCATGCTCATGAACTGTGAGATCGTGACCTGAAACAAATTCTCATGCTTAACTGACTGAGCCACCCAGGCGCCCCTCACCTGGTAGACTGTCTATTTTTGCGAAATCTGTAAGATCTAGTATATAATAAGGTATGATTTTCATAAGCTTAAAAACATTACTTTCTTGCAAGTAAATATAAAACATATGTCAAAGTCTTGTTTCAACTCCTTAATTGATGAAGACATTGATTCAAAGGATAATTTGACAGAGATTTATGTAGTCAATCAAAGGAGTGATGAAATAAATTTGCAAATAGATGGAAAACTGGTTAGTATCCTACAAGGTGATAAATTATAACATTTGAAGTTGTCTTTTCTACTGGAGGGAAATCAGTTGCTTCTCTACACAATGCTTCCAGTGCTATAGCCTGGCATCATTTGCATTACCCCCAGACAAAACTCATCTCCATTGCTATCGTTTTTCTACAAATTAACCTTGACCCCTACAGTGTTGTAGAATAAATTAAAAGGTAAAATTTTAAAGACCATACAATCACATACAAATATGAAATGTCAAAGATTTTATTCAACTCATTAATTAATGCAGGAACCAATACAATTTTATAACCAGATCAAAGAAAAAATCAAATGAGCACACATATGGAGCCAAATGAGGAATGCTAACATGAATTATAAATTGATCAAAAGCAGGTCAGTATCCACAGGACAATAATCCATTGTATTCCTCCTCATACAATTTACATTTCTATGGACAAGAATAATTTGTATTACTCTTGGTTACCTACAATTTACAGAGTTGTAAATAGCTCAAAGACAATGGAAGGCAGAGTCCTCACAGAACTGGGGAACTGGGAAGGGTGTCCTGGGCAACCTATTTTTCTTTTCTTTTCTTTTTTCTTTTTTTTAATGTTTATTTTTGACAGAGAAAGAGAAAGTGAGAGAGGGACAGAGTGTGAGTGGAGGAGGGGCAGAGAGAGAGGGAGACACAGAATCCAAAGCAGGCTCCAGGCTGTGAGCTCTGAGCTGTCTTCACAGAGCCTGACGTGGGGCTCAAATCCATGGACCGCAAGATCATGACCTGAGCCCAAGTCAGACAGACGCTCAGTTGACTGAGCCACCCAAGCACCTCAACCTATTTTTCCACTGAAGGCCCTCAGTAATCTTTCAGTTCGCTTCAAAGCCTTTCACAATTTTCCCCTGCATTAGTCAGTAGAAATGTGCACATCCCTTTCAAATCGGGGCCCCTAAAGGTCTGCTACACAATGCCTGAGAGTATACTAAAAGAACCCCCTAGTTTTTCTTTCTGCCTATTTCCAAGTTTGGGGTAATTTTTCTTGATATTCAGAACCTTGCAAATGGAAGTTGTTCAGTAAGTGTGAGAGTTGATAATACTTGTGGGTAAATTTCTGTAGTCCACATTTAGCTCTAGCAACTCTGAAATGTCTCTGGAGACTCAGACTGATAGGAGTGTGATGCTTGTGACATGAATATGGTATTTATAGAAATGGAGCTTTTTATAAACTTCTGTTCCCTTGTATTCTGTTAGCCCCGAGATGCCTGAAAATGAAGCCACCTTCGCAATAACTGCTGGAGGAATTGGGGATGCCAAGGAGTAGGTGGCGAATTGATGCAAATTGCTTCTTAGTGCTTATTAGGAGCTAAAGAAATGGCAAAGCAGTCTCAAATTTCAGGTCTCGAAGTAAGAGTTTGTTTTTTTCATGTGTTATTGTTAAAGGAAAGTCAGCAAAAGAAATTTAAATCTTACATTTACGCTAAAAGTCTCTGATGTGTAATAACTATACACTGAATGTCAATTCAGGAATATATATAAACTATTGAAATATATATAAACCTATTGAAAACTGGAAGGGATAACTGATCCCCTCACTTTAGCGTCCAAATGAGACACTAAACAGATGGAAAACCTGAGTTCGAAAATGTCCCATTCCCTCTTGAACACTTAACAGAGATAGATACACTTCCAAAGGAGGGAACCATTTAAGGAAGGAATGTTTACAGGACACACAAAAAAGTTTTTGTTGTATTTACAGCATTAAATTGTATATTCACCTTTAGCAACAGAAAAGAAATATTAAACTAAATTTTAAACCATTTGACTTTTTGACAAGTTGAAATTACTTTTAAAAAACGTGTTTTTTATATTTTTTATTTTTTACAAACATTTTTTATTGGGAAGATAAAGAGGAAGGTAACTAGGAACTTTATAGTTCGGGGTAATCAATAGTGCATGAGTTTTATATTTTAAGTTTGGGGTAGAGAATTCAAAATATTAAAAAGATATATTAAAGTTAATTTCATGTAAAATTTCCGAGTACTAATTTTAGAAATGTACAAAAAATATTGTTTTTCTGTGACACAAAAATAAAATGTAGTTTTCAAAATGAATGTATGATTAAAAGTATTTAAAAATTAAAATACTAGCAATATTTACAATGACAATCTTTATTGACCACAAAAAGATTTCATAGCTTATGTTGCATCACTTCATATCATAGCTTATTTCATAGCTTATGTTGCATCACTTCATATCACTTCATATGAAAATACAAGTATTGAAAGTACCATTTGTTACAAAAGGTATTTGATTATCCATTGTCATTCACTCACCAATGCTTGGAGCTAAAAGATGTACAAGGAAAGTATGATTCCTGTCCTCAAAGAATGTGAACACTAGTTAAGATACTAGTGTTAAAATACTAATAGTTGTGAAAGAATGAGAGAGAGCGAGTGATTATATAATTAATCAGTAGTGTGGTCTTGGATTATAGGATTGCAAAAATGGGAGAGGAAAGGTTAAGCTGTGGGACAGCATGTGCAAAGGCAGAGAAGCTGGGATTTGGAAACAGAGACCAGCCTGACAAGCAGAAATTGTTCAGAGTGGTGTACTGGGAAATAAGAGCTTTTTTTTTTTTTTTTTTTTTTACTTTTTTTAAACCACAGAAGCTGCTTCTCTGAATAAGCAGAGACAGTCATCTAGGAGCAGATTTTCTGTATTCAGCAAAGTCAAATGTCTTCTTTTGGTATACAAATATAAATGCATACTTTTGTCCTGGGGAAGGGAAGATTTTGTTACTTGATAAAAACTGAATAACAACTAAAGATACCACGGTTTATGGAGCCCTGGAAGGGGAATGGACTAATTTATGTAGAAGCCCAGAGCCTTTTTGGTAGGAAAGGAAATAAAAGTCCCAAGATTGGAAATTCAGAAAAATTTTCTGGGTTAAACTGAGTAACCCCCTCACCAGTGAGAATTTACCGAGAGGTGGGTAGTGGGTTTGGAAACCAGGGCTTAATACAAGAAAGAGCCTATATAGTTCTTTTTTTTTTTTTTTTTAATTTTTTTTTTCAACGTTTATTTATTTTTGGGACAGAGAGAGACAGAGCATGAACGGGGGAGGGGCAGAGAGAGAGGGAGACACAGAATCGGAAACAGGCTCCAGGCTCTGAGCCATCAGCCCAGAGCCCGACGCGGGGCTCGAACTCACGGACCGCGAGATCGTGACCTGGCTGGAGTCAGACGCTTAACCGACTGCGCCACCCAGGCGCCCCGAGCCTATATAGTTCTGTGGAGAGGCTAGTTTTAATATGCATGTAGCTAAAGCTCTCTGGGTCCAGCTACTCTTTTGTGTCCTGCTCTGGAGAACAGTAGCTGAGAACTGAGGACAGTGAATTAAGAAGCTGTGACCTTGGGGCCCAACTTTGGGACAGCACAGCAGATTGTGTGGCACCCATGGAATTCTGCTAGGCCAGGGTTCAATTTGTCAGGGCTTTCAGTCCTCCCTCTGCACCTGACTATAGAAACAGCTCTCGCCCCTTATTCTAAGGGGGACAGAAGAGCTCAAAAAAGAGATTTTATTGGTCAGAATTCGTTTGGTTGCAAGCCACAGAAACTCAGGGCGGCAAATGGAAGACACGAATACATTGGCTCATGAAACTGAAAAGTCCAGAAGTAGTGCTGACATTGGCCACAGATGGAGCCAAGATCTCAAACAGCATCATCAGGACTTGCTCTTCCTGCCTCCTTTTCCTGTTCTGATGATTTCCATGCTGCTATTGTTTTCAGACAGGCTTTCCCCACACAGTAGCCAAGAAGCTGCTTGCAGCTCTAGGCTTACATCCCACGAAATTAAAAAAACCCACTAGAAAAAGCATGCCTTTTTCTCTCCATTATTAATTCTGTAGAAAAACAAAAAACAAAAACAAAAAACAAAGACTACCAAATGAGGACGGAGGCTATGTATTCGCAGTTTGCTATGGCAAGAGAGTTAGTGACCTCCATTTGCTTTTGGTAGAGACTCAAAGGCAGGCAGAGGAACGGGAAAGCTTTATAGCAGAAAAAAGGAAAGGCTTTAGGTGTGCTCTGGTTGGAAGTTGTGGCCATGGCAAGTTGGGGGATTAATCTGATGGTGATGTGGAAAATGGATAAAGGAAATAACATTGGCATCAGGGAGACAATTAGGAAACAGTTATAATAACAAAATTGTGAGATAAAGAATGGGACTGGAGGGGTAGCAGTGAAATAGACATTTCAAAAGTAATTAATGGGGCACCTGTGTGGCTCAGTCGGTTGAATGTCGGACTCTTTGATTTCGGCTCAGGTCTCATGATTCCAGGATGGTGAGATCAAGCCCCATGTCGGGCTCCTCACTGAGCATGGAGCCTGCTTAAGATTCTCTCCCTCTCTCCCTCTCCCTCTCCCTCTCCCTCTCCCTCTCTCTCTCTCTCTCCACCCCCCCATCTGCCTCTCCCCTGCTCACATTCTCTCTCTCTCTAAAATAAATAAATTAAAAAAATACATTTTAGAAAAAAAACAAAAGGTAGTTAAGAATTGGTGTGAGATTCAGTAAAAAACAGGAGTCACAGGTGACAAAGTTCTCTGACCTATGAGAGGAGATTATGTTTGTATCATGAACAGGAACGAGGAAGTGTCAAATAGAGATTAGGGCTTTTACCTCGGAAGGTTAGTGTATTTGTTTGCCAGGACTGCCAAAACAAAGTACTACAAACTAGACAGCTTAAACAACAGAATTTTATTGTCTCATCGTTCTGGAGGCTAGAAGTCCAAGGTCAAGGTTGGTTCCTTCTGAGGTCCATGAGGGAGAATCTGTTCCATGCCTCTTCCCTAGCTTCTGGTGGTTTCCTGGTGATCTTCAGCATTCCTTGGCTTGTAGAAGAATCACCCCATCTCTGCCTTCATCTTCACATGACATTCTTACTGTGTGTGTGTCTTTGTGTTCAAATTGGCCCTTTTTAAGGATATCAGTCACGTTAGATTAGATGCCCACCCTACTCTAGTATGACCTCAGTTTAACTAATTACATCCATAATGACCTTATCCCCAAATAAGATCACATTCTGAGGTTAGGACTTCAATATATGAATTTTAGGGGGGGACACAAACCCATAATAGCAGTGAGTAAGAATCAGGTGCAGTCAAGGGTCAACCACTGATGGCTTGTAACTTCCTCAGGAGCTTCCTGGGGGTCATCTGAAATCGGTTCCCAAGGTGGAAGGCAGGGGGAGATTGAAGAAAGAGGCAGGGCTTTCTGTTGGTGGGTGGTCATTTTAGTAAGCAAAGGGAGCTTAAATATGAAGCTTGTCTTGGGCAGCAGTAAGACAAATGGATCCCTGCCCCTGCCAGCCAAATCTTAAAAGTATATGTAGAGGCCTTAACTGGGTTCAGTTACGTATTATACCATGCAGGTGTTCTCAACTTCACATCACTATCTCAAGGCTATGTCCTTGGCAAAATGGGAAATACAAGTGAAATCCATACTCCAAGGACAGAGGAAGGGCAAGGAGCCTCTGATCACCTGAGTCCAGCTCTCAGGTCAATAGGCATTCAGGTCTTCTCCATGACCTCCCTGCAAACCCTCCATGACCATCCCCCCAGGATGCACAAGACACATTCTCTACTCAATACTGGCTACAGTCAGAAACATGTAAGTCAAGATCTGGGGAAACCTAGTATCTATTTAGAAAATGAAGAGGTTGAGGGGCCCCTAGGTGCCTCAGTCGGTAAAGCATCTGGCCGACTCTTGATTTTGGCTCAGGTCATGACCTCAACAGTCATGAGATTGAGCCCTGCCTTGTGTTCCTCGTTGGGTGTGGAGCCTGCTTAAGATTCTCTTTCTCCTTCTCCCTCCATCCCTCCTCTGTGCACTCTCTCTCAAAAAATAAAAATAAAAAGTAAAATAAAATAAAAATGGCCTTAGAAAATGAAGGCGTTGAAATAGAGTATCTCTGCCACCCCTTTCTTACTTTCCTGTTCAATTGTTCCTTAAAGAGCAAAAAAAAACCAAGTTCAGAAAGCCAGAAGATCAGAATAAGGTGGCCAAGTCAAAAATAGGGAATCCAGTAGACAAGACACCTGAGAAGAGGTATCTTTCATGGAGAAAAGAGGGGTTGGGACCTTGGAAACCAAGCTGTAGCCAGTCAAGTGTTCTTCACCTGACACTGACTTGGATATAGTGAATATGTATACTTTTTTGGTTGTGCAGTTTCCATTTCTCCATCATAATAGCACCCTGGTTTTCTTTTCTTTTCTTTTTTTTAAGTTCTTCTTTATTTTTGAGAGAGAGAGCACACAGGGAGGAGCAGAGAGAAAGGGAGACAGAGAATCCCAATCAGGCTCTGCGCTGTCAGCACAGAGCCCAACGTGGGGCTCAAACTCATGAACCATGAGATCATGACATGAGCCTAAACCAAGAGTTGGACGCTTAATGACTGAGCCACCCAGGTACCCCACTCTGGTTTTCTTTTAAAGAGTTACCTCTTACAGATACCATATGGTTTCACTCTTATGTGGATCCTGAGAAACTTAACAGGAACCCATGGGGGAGGGGAAGGAAAAAAAAAAAAAAAAAAAAGGACGTTAGAGTGGGAGAGAGCCAAAGCATAAGAGACTGTTAAAAACTGAGAACAAACTGAGGGTTGATGGGGGGTGGGAGGGAGGGGCGGGTGGGTGATGGGTATTGAGGAGGGCACCTTTTGGGATGAGCACTGGGTGTTGTATGGAAACCAATTTGTCAATAAACTTCATATAAAAAAAAAATAAATAAAGAGTTACCTCTCAAAAAAAAAAAAAAAAGAGTTACCTCTCCCCTAAAAAGATTTTTTTTTTAACAAAAGGGGAGGGCACCTGGGTGACTCAGTCGGTTAAGCATCCAAGTCTTGGTTTCGGCTCAGGTCATGATCTCATCATGATCTCATGGTTCATGAGTTTGAGCCCTGTGTCAGGCTCTGCACTATGAGTGCAGAGCCTGCTTGGGATTCTCTGTCTCCCTGTCTCTGCCCCTCCCCCACTCACAGTCTCTCTGTCCCTCTGTCTCTCTCTCTCTCAAAATAAATAAACTTAAAAAAAATTGTTAAAAAGAGTTACCTCTCCCCAATTCATATGGTCTATCCTGAGACATTGGACACTGAGTGACAGTTGCAAGGATTAAAACATGGGTTAGAAGCTATTCATTCGTGCAGTGACAGCAGGGCGGCAGAGCCAGCAGCAGTGGCAGTGACCTGGCAGTCTGTTCCTGCTGCTAGACTGCAGGTTTCTGAAACCTAAACTGCAGTGTCGCTCAGACTCCCGTCCATTCCCAGGGTGGTTTTCCAGCCTCCTGCCAATTCAGTGACTCCTAATGTCCTTCTGACAAATTTTCCTTTGTTTCAGTTAGCCAGAGTTGGACTATACTACTTGCAACCTAGAATTCCAACCAAGGCACAGAGAAAGTGACTCCCAAATGCTGCTTCTGGGGAATGGAGAAAAAAGAAGCCAGGAGAGGCTTGCTTAACACTCAGATGAGAGATTCCTCCTCTATACCGGTCTTTAATGGTTTAATTTTTTTTAACATTTCTTTTTTTTTAAATTTTTTTTTAACGTTTTATTTATTTATTTATTTATTTAAATTTTTTAAACGTTTATTTATTTTTGAGACAGAGAGAGACAGAGCATGAACGGGGGAAGGGCAGAGAGAGAGGGAGACACAGAACTGGAAGCAGGCTCCAGGCTCTGAGCCATCAGCCCAGAGCCCGACGCGGGGCTCGAACTCACGGACCGCGAGATCGTGACCTGGGCTGAAGTCGGACACTTAATCGGCTGAGCCACCCAGGCGCCCCAACATTTATTTCTTATTGAGAGACAGAGAGAGAGAGAACATGAGCATGGGAGGGACAGAGAGAGGAGGAGACACAGAATCCGAAGCAGGCTCCAGACTCCCGAGCTGTCAGCACAGACCCTGACACGGGGCTCGAACTCACAAACCGCGAGATCATGACCTGAGCCGAAGTCGGACGCTTAACCGACTGAGCCACCCAGGCGCCCCAACCAGTCATCAATAGTTTAAAAGGAAAGTTGAGATTTTACGTGGCTGAATATAAAAGAAAAACTGAAAGATAGCAGTGTCTTAAAATCAAGGTTTGTATTTCTCTCATCGGCAAGTAACCTGAAGCCAGGCAGTCCAGAGATGCTATGGTGCCTCTACTTTCTCCTCAGGACCCCTGCTTTGTCATTAGGCTCTGTCTTTCTGCTTGACCACCCTAGCTCTTGGCTTCCATCCTCAAGGTCACCTTATGGCCTAAGATAGTGCTTGGAACTCTAGTCAGAGAAACCAAGCTGGGGGAAGAAGCATGAAAGGCAGAAAAAAAAAAAAAAAAGGTTCCTTCCAGCTGAGTCAGCCCCTGTGAAGCAGCCCTCCCACACAACACTTCTGCTTGTGTGTCATTGACTTGAACTCAGTCACACGGCCTACAAAGAAGTAGGGAACTAGTCTTTTGTTCTAGACGGCAATATGCCCAGCTAGAATTTAGAGTTCTGTAATTAAGGGGGAAGGGGAGAACGGCTGTTGGGTAAGCAAACTAGCAGTCTTTACCACCAAATCTTTCACTTTCTCAGCAAAGACACACTGATCAGTAGTCTACTTGTTTTCTACTTGTACAGGTAGAGCTGGTTGAAGAGGGTATCAGTTAGAATGCCTTCAGCTGCGGGGGCACTTGGCTGGCTCAGTGGAGCATGTGACTCTTGAGCTCAAGGTCATGCGTTGAAGCCCCACATTGTGTGTAGAGATTACTTAAAAAAAAAAAAACAAACAAAAGAATGCCTTCAGCTGCAAATAACAGAAAACCCAGCTCAAAGGAACTTAAGCAATGACGAAATATGCCATTTCATATAATAAAAATTTCAGAAGTTGACCTTACTAATTAACTAGTAAGTTCATTAATGTAACTAATATTAAGTTAATAGCAACTATATCATGTCATCAAGGGCTCACACTCTTCCTGTTTCTTCACTTTCCCATCCTCAGTGCTGGTTTGTTCTCCAAAAGTTCCTCTCATAGTCAAAAGATGGCAACAGCCGTTGTACCTTCACATCCTAGCATGACAACACCTAGATAAAGTGGCAAGAAAGCAGCCCACTTGCACAGCTGCATTCAGCTCTGGGTTGGCTGGAGGGTCTAAGATGGCCTCACCCGTATGTCTGGGGTCTCGGCAGGGATGGAGGGGTGAAAGGGTAGGACTTCTCTCTGTCATCATTCAGTAGTCTAGCCAGAGCTTCCACCTGGGAGCTGGGTTTCAAGAGAGCAAGTGCTTATCCAACCTCTGCTCGTCTCATGCGTGCTAATGTCCCATTGGCCAGAGCAAGCCAGGCACCAAGCCCAGAGTCATAGTGGGAGGGGACTGCCCAGGGGCTTGAATGCCAGGAGCTGGAGTTCCTTGGAAGTCATCAGGATAACAGTCTTCTACAGGGTATTCTGTTGGGCCTTTGCAGGTAGGGAGACTTCATCTTCAAGAGCTTACAATAGGGTCAGAAACATGAGACACAAGCTCTTAGAAAGTTAAATAGCAACACGGGATTTAAATATTTAAATAACATTTTAAGACGATGTAAGTCTGATGGTAGGCTCAGAGAAAGGGGTTTTGACCTGGGAAGGCTAGCTGGAATTTTCCCAAGAGGTCTTATATAGTGGTGAATGTTTCATGCTTCAGGGGCAGGCCTTCAAAGTCTTCCTCTTCAATGTGTTTAGTGCCCCAGTATTGATTCATTTCTAAAGAAATGGCTCAGTCTGACTAAGCAACATAAGCTGCCAAGGAGAGTATACCCGAATGCCTGTGATACGGAAGAATGGACTTTAATGGCAAGCAGACCGGATGTAAAGATTGACCTGAACTACGCATTGCCTCCCGTGAGCAAGTTCAAGTGAAGTTAAGGTTGCTTGATGAACATGGAATCAAAATAAGGTTTCTTGGGTATAAATCTTAAATTCTTAATGGGCTCTGATGGCCCACTGCATTTATCCTCATTCATTCATTCGCATGTATATTTTAAATATGTTATGGAGTACTTGAGACAAAAAAGTATAAAAAATAATGCAATGAATTTTTTGTGAAATGAAATATTACCAATATAACTGGAAGACCCCTGAATATCCTCTAGGATTGAATCTCTTTCCTCCCCCACAGAGTTATTCACTTTTATGAATTTGTTTTCAAATACTCCCATATATTTCTTTATTCTTACATTACATATATGTGCATCCCTAAGTTACAAAGCATACTGTCTTGTATTCCACCAATACTGAAACACCAGTTAGTTGCCAAGTACAACAGATACAGTAATGATTAATCGAGACAGTCTCTGAGGCATGAACTTGCAGGGAAAATCACCCAAATCACCCAAATAACCACAAAGCAAACAGCAAACAGCTACAAAGCAAAAGGCCAGGTAGCTATGAGAGTACGCACTGAGGGAACTGCCTTGTCTGGGGTTGACCTGACCAGGTTTGGGGCAGATACGAAGACCTGCCAGGCAGCCTGGACATTCACGTTGTCTGGACAAGGCACCCTCTGCCTTGGGTAGCTCTTGGATGGCTACTTTGCCAACCTTCCCTCCACCCACTTCCTCAAATACTTTCACTCCTTGTTGGCAGAGAGCAAAAAAACCTGTCCTGAACACTACAGTCCCAATTCAATTCACAAGTACTGCCCAGGGAGTCAACTCCCTCATTTCCCAATCTAAGAACTGGTCTTTGCAGCAATTCCAATAGGTAGAGGAGGTAAAGCCATGTGAATCTACTCGCACTGACTTCTCTACTCTGAGCAGGAGTCCGTTAGGGAAACAACAGGGCTGCAGTACCCCCATAAATTCTCAAACATATATGCCTAGGATTATATATGTATTTAAAAGCAAAAGTCTTCCCTTTTGATTCGATCTGAACCACCCCCAGATCAGGTAGGTATATGTGTGAAGGTGTGTGTGTGTGTGTGTGTGTGTGTGTGTGTTTAGGCTTGATGTCCTTGTTTGACACAGTCCTTCCCTAAGAGATAACCCTGATGCTAGTTGGTTTTCCTCCAAGTGTGTGCAAACTGCATTTTGTCCCTGTGATCAAAATTATTTAAACACCAGAGATTTCCTTCTCATTATATAATGCCTTAGAGACACCAGTTGGTGTTTAACTGACCCATCGATGTTTTCACTCTTTGTCCTTATGTTCTGATTTTTGGTGCCAGCCTGTTTTTCTTCACATTATTGTCTATGTAATTCCAAAGTACGATTGTATTTCTAAAGCGCAATTCTAAATGTACAATTAAAGTACATAATTATATACTTTCTGGTCAATTCTTTTCATTCTGTTCTTCAGCAGGACATTGCCAAGTTTCCTCTCAGATTCTCTCCTCAGCTCTGGACCTGATCAACATCCCTACATCTGTCTGGAGGACACAGAGGAATCTATTTAAACACATGAACTCATTCCTCTAACTCCTGCTCGGCTGCTTTAACATATACCTACTCCCTCCCCTCCAGGGTATGAAGGCTGACTTTTCCTCTCTATGATTGTCAAAAGTAAACCAAGATTGCCAGTCACTGGTTCTTCAGGTTTGTCTTCCCCAGCAAAGATAAGGCCCTGCTGCGGGTTCCGAGACTGTCAGGGCCTCCCAGGCACCAGTGGTGCTAGTCACACAGCTCTGGCAGGTCTGATCTGGAACCCTTGAGCCACACCCAGGAGAGCTCGGAGATTGGGGCCCAGCTGTGACATGGCAGATGGTTCTTGGCCAGAGTGACCCAGAAATTTGCTTGGGTCAGTTTTATGCTTCTCCAGAGCCAAGAAGGTACCATGGAAATCACCTTGGTCACTCAGTCTGTGGTCAGTCCAAGCCTGTGACAGTTGTTTTCTATTGCTAGCATGCACAGAAGAGCCAGTAACGTCAGCCATACCGAGACTCCCAACTGCTGAAAACCCCGGGATTGGCCGCAACCTTTGCAACAGGGGACATGGGGCGGCGAGGGGGCGGGGGAGACAGGGGCTATAGGAGTGAGGAGCAACAGAGAATTCGGGGAACCGGAATCTAAAGAAAATTAGCTCCCAGTGCTTTACAATCTACTGGAACATCTCGGAACTTTCTCTGGACTGAGAACCAATTAGTTACCTCCTTTGTGGCTTCGAAAACACTGACCGTCTCTGCTCTCAACCAGTATCCATCTTGAAGAGGAACTCAGCACTCCATGGCATTTTAATGGCACCTCCGTTAAACAAACACCCTCTGCTGAGCACTAGAGAACATTACCAATTTTACTGAAGGTGAAGCCATTGCCTTACTGCCTCCTCTCCCACTTCCCCATGCAAAACTTTTTTACCTTCTCTGGCTTCTCAGATTTTGCGCTCCCATACACATCATTTAACCCTGTCTTTAAATTCATTTATATTCACAAAACAAAGAGCCTTCCGCTACTAGGATCCCTTGACTTAGAAGGCTGCTGGGGAACTGTAACAACTTTTTCTGTCACCAAAAAAAAAAAAAAAAAGTTTCTTGTCCCACCCTAATTAGAAAGGTACATTTGCCGAGGGAAAGGGCAGGGTGGATGTATCATCCTGTGTATTCCAAAAGATAAGTGCCAAGCGTTTGTGTATGCGAGTGTAGTATTTGTCACACCTTGTTAATTATAATACCCCCTTTCTCATTTAGACTCTTTAAGACGAAGTAACACTGTTAATCTCTAGGCTTGTGAGTCATTCTCTTTAATTCTTGTCTATGTCACCCCTAGTGCGCTGACTGTATAGTCTCAACTCTCTTCTTCCTCAGCCTGCTTGCATGCTGTCTTGAGGGGAGGAACCCAACAGCTGCCCCCATTGTCTATCAAGAGAACAGAAAAAATGTTTCCAGGTGGTGATTAATGCCTCCAAATGCCAGAGCACAGGAGATCACTTCTCCAAGTTTCCAAGCAGGGAGGGGACAGAAGTAGACCTTGAGTTTTTCTACTCGCATGTATAGACAAGAATTAACAAAAATCACAAACGTTAGCATAAATATTTTATTTATTTATTTATTTATTTTAGCATAAATATTTTAAATGTGGGTAAAGGCTAGAGAATAGAGATTTGCTGGAACAGGGAGGTGGTGAGAGGTTGGAGCCAGAATTTGGAAGGCCTTCCATGTCAGACTATGGAACTAAAACGGGGTCTTCAGGCCATGGCGAGCCGTGGAAAGTTTTTAAGCAAGAGACTTATACAGAATAGCGAAGTTGAAAAACAGTGACAGTGGGATTCCATTCTCCTATGTCTAATACAGAAGCCACAAACACACACATTCAACTCGAGTCCGTAATTAACACCTCTCGGCCTAAATTTCTGCCTAGCAACAATTAGCTGGATGGTGAAGCACCCGTTCTAGATGGAGCATGGCCACCTGGTCTGGGTTCACCTTTTTGGAATAGCAGTCTTCAAATAGGACCCTAAGAAAATTCTGAAAACAGAATATATGCTGACACCTAAACTTCTTCATTGTAGGTTTAAATTGTTTTAAAGGATGAAATTTATGATATGGTGAAGTATTGACACTTTATTTTATTTTTTAATTTTTAAAAATTTTATTTTATCCCTTCCCCAAAGCATTGACATTAAAAAATTATTTTTTTTAAGTTTATCTATTTTTGAGAGAGAGAGAGCGCACGTGAGTGAGGGAGGCACGGAGAGAATCCCAAGCATGCTCCTTGCTGTCAGCATAGAGCCCCACGTGGGGCTTGAATTCATGAACCATGAGTCACGATCTGAGTCGAAATCAAGAGTTGGATGCTTAACCAACTGAGCCACAAGGCACCCCAAATATTGACATTTTAAAATGAAACTGTCACATCACTCTTTTAAATGTGTCCCGGTGTAATTTAAATACCATAGCAGTTTGATACCCAGCATCTCCCTTTAAAAATACATGAATAGGAGGGAATGGCTAAATTGGTAGAGCATTTAGACTCTTGACCTCGGGGTTGTTGGTTCAAGCCCCACGCTGAGTGTAGAGATTAAAAATTTTTTAAATCTTAAAAAAAATAAAAATATATGACTAAGTTCTTAAGAGTTGGACATTTTATATGGTTTTCTTTCTTCTTTGAACTCTTATTTCCTTTCCAGAATTCTATCCCATGTTTTTTTTTTTTTAATTTTTTTTTTTTTAACGTTTATTTACTTTTGAGACAGAGAGAGACAGAGCATGAACGGGGGAGGCTCAGAGAGAGAGGGAGACACAGAATCTGAAACAGGCTCCAGGCTCTGAGCAGTCAGCACAGAGCCCGACGTGGGGCTCGAACTCACATACCGCGAGATCGTGACCTGAGCCGAAGTCGGACGCTTAACCGACTGAGCCACCCAGGCGCCCCTATCCCATGTTTTTATATCCAATACCTTATTCATCATTTAATTTTATTTCTCTGTCACCCAGAATTGTGGCACAAATATTAATTTTTTTTTCTCATTCCCTAGGATTCTAAGGCTCTACATATTAAAATTTCTTCTGGATTAAGTTATCATTATAATTATTAGAACACAATTAAACAAAGCATCATAAATACATTAAACCTCTTAATAACTATTAAACATAGTACATTTTTTATTGGGAATTTATCTTTTTTTTTTAACTTTTTAAAAAAGTTTACTTATTTAAGTAATCTCTATACCCAACATGGGGCTTGAACTCACAACCCTGAGATCAAGAGTTGCATGCTCTTCCTACTGAGCCAGCCGAGTGTCCTGGGAATGTATCTTTTAAAAACAAGATGGAGGCAGATTAAGAAAAAAAGATCCTGTATCCATGGAATAGTATTACTTTTGGCTTTTTTAAAATTTTTTATAGCTGTAAGTGCTGAGATTCTTTGATCACATAATTTAGTAGGTGGGAATGGAAAGAATTTTGTTATAGTAATGTCACTCAGTTCTTTAATCTTTCAAGTTATATGCCAAAAATCTAGTAATCTATCTTAAATTATTTTTAACAATCTATTGGCTGAAAATTCTACGTGGTCCCCTTTCCATTTGTTGAAAGCAAAGAACTGGAATTCTCTTTGCAAAAGGATGTGTTACCAAGTCATTAGAATCATTTACTTTTCTCACTTCAATATTATCATTCCTAATTGTCCCTGTACTCAGCACCTCTGAGGTTTTACATGCATAGCAAAGTCCATAGTGAGATTTTAAAAAAAATTTTTTAATGTTTATTTTTAATCTTTGAGAGAGAGAGACAGAGTGTGAGCAGGGAAGGAGCAGAGAGAGAGGGAGGTACAGAATCCGAAACAGGCTCCAGGCCCTGAGCTATCAGCACAGAGCCCGACGCGGCGGCTCCGAATTCGCGAACCGTGAGATCATGACCTGAGCCGAAGTCGGATGTTCAACCGACTGAGCCACCCAGGTGCCCCAAAGTTTATTTTTGAAAGACAGAGAGAGACAGAGCACGAGCAGGGGAGGGGCAGAGAGAGTTGGAGACATAGAATTTGAAGCAGGCTCCAGGCTCTGAGCTGTCCGCACAGAATCCGACACAGGGCTTGAACCTACTAACTGCAAAACCATGACTTGAGCCTACGTCAGATGCTTAACTGACTGAGCCACCCAGGCGCCCTCATAGTGAGATTTTGGATAGAAGAGAAATACTTTTTGTTTGTAAAATAGGAGGGTGACATTTTAAATATATTTCTCAGTTTTACCAATTTTAGAGAAAAGTATATATGAAAGTTCATGCTTTGGAAACAGATTTCCTAAAAACTCTGTTTCAGTGTGTCCCTCACATACCATAGTTTAAAGGCAACTTCTTTAAGTTACCTTTGTTGACTTAAGTATGTCCGTATTCTCAACTTCTTATATCTAACGTACAATGAACCAAGCTAGCAAAAAACTAACGTCAGTCCTACCAAGACAGAAAGCAGCGCAACTGCATTTCACCTCTGGGTGAGTTTAATGACCCAAATTGCAGAGTTGTATCACTGAGAAGAGAGAATGTATGTATAGAACTTAGCATAGGTGGTTGATAGTAAAAGTAGCTTAAAAACAAAAACCTGTGGCTTTCAATCTAAACAAGAGGAACAACTCTCTTCGTGGTTGGAAATTGGGTTTTGAATATAAATTTTACTGCTGTAATAACAATAAAACAGATAAAATTGAAAATGGCATTGGTATTGGCACATGGAGTGCAGAAGGCAAACGAAATTTGCAGGAAAACTTGACAATTGAAAGAGAATGATCATCCCCGGATCCCGCAGGGAGGGAGTGTAGCATAGGGGTCCTAAAACAGTGGTTCCCAATTGGAGTCATTCTCAATGTTCCCGAGGAGACATTTTGTTGTCACAACTTGGAGGAGGGGGGAGATTCCATGGGCCTGTAGTGGGTGGAGTTGAGGAATGCTGCTAAACAGCTTACACTGCATGAGACAACCCCCCCCCCCCCACAAATTCTCTGGCCCAAACTGTCACTAGTCCTATGTGAAAACCTCCGAGCACCTAGGTTTGAGTCCCAGCTATGCCAATGGCTCTGTGACCTTGGCTGAGTGACTGAATCTTCCTAAGCCTCAGCTTTTTTTCTGAGAAAGTGGTATTTCCCTTGATTCTGAGAAAGTGACCTCTTCTGAGAGATGATAACAGGCAACGCCACTCTGAATGGGATTTTCATTGGCTCTAAAATCCTATGAGGTACTGTTACCTCGTTTACAGAGGAGAATAAAATAAAATAAAGTAACAGCTCATAGCACATACCTAGGATATGGTGAGCATAAGCATTCCACGGTTGTCGGTTCTCAGGGTTTTGTTTTTTTTTTTTTTAAGGGTTTATATTTTTAGGGAAGTTTTAGAATTACAACAAAATTGAGAGGAAGGTACAGAGAGTTCCTATCTACCTCCTGTCCTACACATAGAGCCCCTGGCAATTATCAACCCTCTCCACATTCGTTACAATTGATGAACTTACGTTGATGTATCGTCATCACCCCAAGTCTGTAGTTTACATTATGGTTCATTCTTAATGTTGTACATTCTCTGGGTTTCGATAAATGTATAATAATACGTATTCACACCATCATGGTACCATACAGAATAGTTTCACTGTCCTAAAATTCCTCTGTACTCCCATCTACTTATTCTTCCGCCCCCCCCCCACCGGTATCCCCTGATACAATCACTGATCTGTTTACTATCTCCATTGTTTTGCCTTTTCCAAAAGGTCATGCAGTTAGAATCATACAGTATGTAACCTTTTTAGATTGGCTTCTTTCACTTAGAAATACACAATTACGATTTCTCAAGGTCTTTTCGTGTCTGGATAGTGCATTTCTTTCTGGTGCTGAATAATATTCCATTCCCCTGATGTACCACAGTTTATCTGTTCACCTACTGAAGGACATCGGGGTTGCTTCCAAGTTTTGGCAACTGTGAATAAAGCCGCTATAGCCCCCCGTGTGCAAATTTTTGTGCGGACTGAAGTTTCAAATCTTACAGGTGATACCAAGGGGCACTTGCTGGATCATACAGTAAGTGCTTAGGTTTTCAAATAGAGATGAATTGAGCAAAGCACATTTCCTTTTTCTCAACAGTCGTGGCTGTTAGTGATGAAATTCCTAGGTTCTCTGACCGCTCTACTTAATAAAAATCTTTCTCTGTGTTTAGAAAAAATTTAATAAGCTTCAACCATCTTTGGTAAGAAAACAGACATGTATCAAGAATGAGAAATGCATACTGTGGATTCACTTTATAATCAAAAACTTGTCTGACATAGGAAGACTAAAAGTTCACTTTTTTTGGACGTGGTATTCATCAAATAATGACGTAAATATATAATTGCATGCCGTGAAAAGTTTTATAAAGACAGAGGAGCTATGAGATGCTGTCAGACAAGGACCTGATCTCGTAGCAAAATACAGATTATTTCTCCTCAGCAAAATGTAGGGAGGGTTTCAGTGGAGCTACCTTACTTTATAGATTGTTATATGGAGAGCCTCAGATTTAATTACTTAGCATACATGATAAATAGGCAAACTAGTCCAAATTATTCCTTCAGTGCCCATACGTTCTAAATCACGGGAGCTTGACCGTTGTGCCACTCCTACAAGATTTATCCTTGAGTCTTTTTTATTTCATATCCCACCCATTAGCAAATCACTGGCTAAACTTCCAGACCATTCCTCTTTCACCCAGTGCTATTAACCTGCACCAAGCCCATCATCTCTTGCCTGGACTACTGCACCAACCTCCTAATTAACCTGCTTGCTGCTGCACTAGCCCACTCTCAATTTTTTCTCTACACTGTCATCATAGGGGTCCTTTCATTACGTCACTCGGCTGAAAACTTTCCGGAGATTTCCATTTTACCAAAAGGAAAAGATAAAGCTCACAATCTGGCCCTCTCTCTTTCTTCCTCCTCAAAATACGCCGGGCCACATTCTGCCTCAGGGCCTTTGCACATGTTCCTTCCCTGTAGTTCTCTGCTTAAATGTCACTTACTTAGGGAGGCCTTCCCCAGGGCATTCTAGGCAAGTAACGTTATGACACCTACACATTCCCCTCTCCCACAGGCACACAAGTACTATGCCCTTCCTCTTTTTTCTGTTTTAGTTGGCGATACTTAACCTAACATTTGTCTCCTCTCCCCCACTAGAGTATAAACTCCATGAGTGCAGGAACCCGTAAGTTCACTGCTCTAACCCCAGGGCCTAGCACAGTGCTTGGCCCATTAGGCGTTCGACACTTGTCCAGTGATTCCCACTGCCCATTCGCGTCCATGGTCCCAGAGACACCTGAACGGCTCGTCACCAAAGCTCCTCTCCCTATGCTTTTATAGGAATTTGGGAAACATTCTCAACAGAGTAGGAGACAACACTCAGCCCCACAGCGAGGGACCTCAAATCTCCCATCTGTAGAAAGAAACAAAAGAGACGACAGATGAGCTGTTCGGAGGGCCCTAGCTGCTTGACGATTCTGCGACACCATCCGGCCTTGCTTGGGAGACTGACGTTCAGTCTGGGAGAGAAGCAAGCAGGAGGCTGGACGCCAGCTTAGAAGGAATTGAGGGAGAGGAACGCCGTCCGGCCTGGTTAGAAACACGTGCTTATGCCTTCACCTCTTCCGTGTCTACAGGCCACAGCTTTTGAGCCTTTTCGTCTCCGGAGAGCGCCAAGGGTCTCCCGAGGGCCTCCGGAGGCCGCGCCGAGATGAACGGCGGCCAAGGGACCCCGGCGTCTATCTCAACAGGGACCCCACCCACGTTTTGGTTCGTTGCTAGCCGACTGTGCTCAGCCGGGGACAGCGGGAACATTCGGCTCAGAAACAGCACTTCGGTGCGGACCGGGCGTAGTGGAGAGGACTTGAACCCAACTGAGACGTCGTCGACTGATCACCTCCCGGAAGAACGGACGAGGCGCATCCATCATGGCTGCCGGCGACGGCGCAGCCAGAGGCAACCGAAAGAAAATGGCGCCGAGGCGCGCGGCCCGTGACGGCAGGCCCAGGCCGGCGGGGCCAGGGAGCCGGCAGCGCTGTTTAGGAGCGCCGGCCAGGGACCCTGAAGACCCTCCTGGGCTTAAGGTGCCTGAAGGCCCTGACACCTGGCGACTGCAATATGGAGGACAGTTATTGTCTCCGCAAAGCAACTTGCACAAGGAGGACGAGAGACCGTCCCGCGTTCGGAGCACGGCAAAATCCTCTATTCTCCAAACAGAATGCGTTACGCACACTGCGCATCTCCGCAATAGTGGGCCGGCTAACGACGCAAAGAATGTTACGTCGCACCGGAGGCTCTTCCCCTCACCCCACCCCACGTTCTAGTTCAGGTGGCGCGAGAACTCTACGCCCGCTTCGTACTTTCTTTTTCTTCTACTGAACGCAAAACGGGCTTGTCTGCGCAACTGACGTAAAGTGCTTCCAAGAATACCCTTAGGACTCCGCGAAGCCCTCGGGCCATTCCAAGACGCTGTTTACGTATCGTCTCCGACGTACGTAGCGTTAAGCTGGAGCAGTCTCAGCGCCGGCCGCCATTTTGTGCAGTCGCTGGGAAGGAAGGAGACGCCTAGACCGCGGCACTGCCGGGTTTGAGCGTAGCCAAACCTACCCGCTGTTTTTATAACCCCGATTCTCTGTGTTTTGCTCCCGTCTCCGACGAGAGAGGCGGCGACGGTGGCGTCTGCGACGGGAGACAGCGCGTCGGAGCGAGAGAGCGCCGCGCCTGCCGCCGCCCCAACAGCGGAGGCGCCGCCGCCATCGGTCGTCACCAGACCGGAGCCGCAGGCCCTCCCGAGCCCGGCCATCCGTGCCCCGCTCCCAGATCTCTATCCGTTTGGGACCATGCGCGGAGGCGGCTTTGGGGACCGGGACCGGGACCGTGACCGTGGAGGGTAAGGGGGGAGGGGGAGAGGGAAGGCCTCGCGTGTGCGTGGGCCGGGGGGGGAGGGGGAAGGTTGTTTCCTGAGGAGACCGCAGCCTCCGGCCCAGCGGGAGACCTGGAGCGGACGGCGGGCCCGGGAGCGACGCTCCCGACTCCGGGAGGCGAGGCGACCGGGGACTTAATGGCGGTGTGGGGCGCGGGTCTGCGGGTGGGCCTGCGCCCCGGGATCGCGGGTGAGCCGGCGGGGGGCGGCGGCCTGGCGACGCCCCGGCCCCTCCTCTGCGGACCGCCGTCGTGGCGGGGAGCGGCAGCGGCCGCCCCAGCGCCGCAGACCCGGCCCGGCCTCGCCTCGCCGCCCGGCATTTCGAGCCCGGCCAATTTGGTCAAGTCATTTGATCTCCAGGCCTCAGCGCTCATCTGTGAAACCACGGATGTTCTTGCTGAGAAGAGGAGGAGGAGGTCTCCGAGTTCGGCCTGGGAAAATCTTGACGCCAAATGGCTTCCCTTATGTTGTCGGCCGCCAGAGATCACTGTTAATGGAGCTGGAAACCTGGTCGGAAACTAACTAGAGACCCTAAGGCTGACTTCTCGTTTTAAACGTATTTTTAAATCACCTTTAGTCGTATTTCAGGTAATTCGAAGGAAGCACATTGGACAGTAAAGCAGTGGAATTGCTAGCGATCTAATTGATCTTGTTTGAGGAGGGAGGGGTTTTTTTTTTTTTAATCGTGAGTTTAGGGTCCCTCCTCCTCCCCCCCCCCCCCCCCCCCGTGTTTCGGTCTCTTTCTCTCCGCTTGGTGTCGGGTATTAGCTTCGCGGCCTAGCCAGAAAGTTTTTGGTGGGGTAATGCCACGGTTCCTGGGTTGAAAGTTAATAAGATTAGGCCCGACGTCTTCGCAGATACTGAGATTCAACTTAAAATCCGTAAAAAGAAGAAGTTGCTTAAGAGCTCCGTGTTGGTTTCTGCTGTTACTTTTATGTAATAAAAGTCTTAACCTCTGGATAAAAAGTAATGGAACGCCACTTATTAACATATATGTGACCTTGGGCAAGATCCTGGACCTTTGTGAGCCTGTTTTCTCAACTGAAGATGGGCATAACGCTTGCCTTTACTTTGCATTGTTCTCTGGAATTAAGATACCATGTGAAATTGTCTCTTTGTAGTAGGGTGTTCTGTTACTTGATGTTTTCTTCAAACATTTTTGTTTTTTGTGGTTCAGATACACACGTCCCAGACGTACTAGTCACAAGCACTTCAGTTATCATTTGAGTTGCAAAATAAAAGATTATTTATGCTTTGTTAGGAAGGAAAATATTTGATCTTAGTGTTAAATTTGGAGGGCTAGAAGTGGAATGTTTGCTTAGTGTTTCACAGTATAGCTAAATTTAGAAGTGAGTGAGTTTCTGTGCAACCATTTAGGAAAGGGAATTTGAGGTTAGCTAGGAAATTTGAAAATGACCAAGTAATTCCCCTCTTAAGCTTTATACTGTAGACATTCAAATGCAGAGAAACCTTGTACACCTTCCCCAGCATTTGTATACAAAAACGTTTATACCAGCATTGTTCATGTTAATAGTGGACACAGCTCCTGTGTATGTCTGGATAAAGTGTGGGTATTTATACAAGTAGAATACAACACAACAGTGAAAAGAGAAAACTTAACATCAACATGGATGACTCACAAACATTAAGTAAAAAAATCGTGGTAAAAGGATAATAGCTATAAAGACGTATATGACAAAACTATTAAGCAAAATTTGAGATGGTTGTTAGGGGGTTTGTGAACTTGAAGTGGGCACAGGGAGCTACCAAGGTACTGATAATGTCCTCTTTACTGTGGGTGTTTGGTTTAATACTTAATTTCACCGTATATATGCTGTAACAATAAAAATAAATTATTTTAAAAGAGGAAAAAGTGAATTACTGATCCCTACTTTATCCCGTATTGACTATCAGATGACATTTTAGGCTTTAAAAATGGTTCATATCAACAAAATGACACTTTTTCATAATGTCTGTGTCTTAATTCTACCTTTACCATGAAATTTCATTTACAATTTAAATTGCTATTTTTCTTAACTGAGTGTTAACAGAGCTGAAATGGATTGTTAGTTTGAACAATGGATTATTTGAACATTTTATACATTGTAAATTTAAACTTGCATGATGTTGCTGAATCTTAAGAGCTGCATTTATTGCAAAGTCAAACTTAATATGCAATCAAGACATTAATGAACAGTATGGTATGTCAGGGATTAGGATATGTGCTCAAAAATTCTGTGAAAGTAAAAGGCTATCTTATTTGGGTTAGCTTTATAAAGGTGCAGCATATTTTTGAAGAATCCCGTGTTTCAAAATATATTTGTAGTATAGAGTAGTATGTCTTGGAGAACGAAATAGTCAGGATGATACGGGGGGAAAAAACCTCTTCTTTTGAATAATCCTTTAAAGGAACCTGACTTTCCAAAGTTCTCTTGTAGATCATTAGTTTAAGGACTGGACAGCATTGGAATGCAGCAGCATTGAAAGAGCACCTAGGAACTACATAAATTAGTAATAGTATCAACTAGGCTGACAGTCTCAAAAAATAGTATAAACTAGGCTGATAGTCTCTCAAAATTGGTACTATAATTCTTTGCAAACCTGACAATCAAAATACTTGACTTACCTACTTATTTAGAACTGTTGCTTCCTTTATAGGGAGGCAAGTTGACCCAGGTGGTCTTTGATCTCTTGACCTTTGGGCCTGAGGGCAAGTTGAAGAAGTCATTGATCCTATGTCTTCGATATATGTATCTTTGTAACATGCTTCAGTTTTGATTCCTGATTTCTGTTAACAGTTCAGTAGTATACATGGAATCTGTCAAGTTCTGCCTGTTGAGTGTAGGTACTCAGTGGTCCCAAGAAAATATCCTGCGGGTCAGTCTTTGTATTTAGAGAACTGTCTAGTTGGTTAAGTTTTAGGAACACTTTGAATTCTAGGAAATTGAAGCCCTTTAAAATAATACAGCTACTGCCTGTCAGTTGTGATGTGGAACCATCTGCAAGATGATGTGAGTGGGTTAGAGTGGAAAGGGGAAGTTAAATTCAGTATAGTATTTTGGGAGGTAAAGAAATGGCATGGAAACATCATGTAAGTGTATACTACTTGTATTCAAAACAATGGCCCACACTTCAATAGGTTGAAATACAGAAATGAAGATCATCTTTGTGGTCTAAGAAGAGTAGGACATTGCAAGTTGGCCTAGTGGTCATATTTGTATTCCAGTTGAACATGTCTGTTATGAATATTGGATAAAACAAAGGTTGGCCTTAAATCTGTTTGAGTTTTTAAAACCCTAAGTAAGGGGTTCCTGTCTGGCTCAGTCAGTGGAGCATGTGATTCTTGATCTTGGGATTGTGAGTTCGAGCCCCATGTTGGGCATAGAGGTTACTAAATAAAAAAAGACAAAAAAGAAAAACTTAAATAAGACTCAGTAGTGTTTTCTTCGGCACATTTATAGTTAACAGTACTATTTCCCTGGGAACAAAGAGGAGAAGGTAAAGGTGGCAGTTAAGAGGAAGGAGAGGTCATAAATCATTTCTGGCTATTCACTAGCATTAACTAAAGGTGAAGAGTAGCCTCCTGGTCTTACAGGGGCCCTGGTAGTTTTCCTTAGCTTAGCAGACAACAGGAGTACTTAGCACAGTTATGGATAAGGAGTCCACGAAACTGTTGCAGGTATGGGGTGACTTGCTTCAAGTGGATCTTTCTACCTGTCCACCTGCTTGCCTTTAATTTAAACATAAACTGATGTCTTCCTTTGCCTATGTGTCTGATTGTTATACGAGAGTAGAGATTTCTGTTTTATTCAGTTTAATATCTCCAGGAACCGCTTAAAACAGTACCTGGTACAGTAACTTTGTTGAATGAATACAGTTACGCTAACTTGAATACTATGATTGAATACTATGCCAGATACTTTTTTTTAATACTTCTCACACGTTCGTTTCATCTTCATAGCGGTCTCTGAAATAGGTGGTGGTAGTAGTATTTCCACTTACATAAGAAACGGGTACAGAGAAGCTAAATTGTTCAAAACAACATCTTAAGTAGTAGAATCAAAATTCAAGCCTTTTCAGTGATTCCAGAATCTGGTTGTAATCCCTATGATACATATCTGTAAACATAAAAGAGTTTTTAATTTTTCACCCCTCATAACCATACCTGTAACAATATTAGTAAAGGAATTTTTATGAACCCTTTTCCTCCATACCTTTGAGTAAGAAAAACATTCCTGGAGGGGCCTGGTAGTATCCTAAGAGAAGAGTTTTTTGCTTGTTTTTTATGGCACCTAAGGTGCCACCCTCATAAGTAAATACTCAGTAAAGTAAAAATTTTGGTGCTTCTAGATTTGGAGCAAGAGGTGGCGGTGGCCTTCCCCCGAAGAAATTTGGTAATCCTGGGGAGCGTTTACGTAAAAAGAAGTGGGATTTGAGTGAGCTCCCCAAGTTTGAGAAGAATTTTTATGTAGAGCATCCGGAAGTGGCAAGGCTGACTCCGGTAAGTTTTGGGGGTTTATTTCACCTTTTTTGTATACACAGTAATGAACTAAATTGACATATTAGGCAGTCTTAACTCACACTGCTATTACTTGTTTTATTCTAGTGTGGTACCTAGATTCTTACTTGTTTGGTTTTCGTTTATTGGTATACCTCCCAATTGGTCATGTAGGAGATTTTAACTGTATAGGAGGTTCATGTTTTTTCATCTCTGAAGTTAAAATTAAAACATTGGCATAAATATAGGGGCACTTGGCTGTCTCAGTCAGTTAAGTCGTCTGACTGTTGATTTCACCTCAGGTCATGATCTTAACCATTGGTGAGTTCAAGCCCCGTGTCAGGCTCTGTGCTGACAGCATGGAGCCTGCTTGGGATTCTCGCTCTCTGCCCCTCCCCCCACTTAGACTCTTGTGTGTGCTGTCTCAATAAACTTGAAAACATAAATTAAAAAAATAAAACATTGGTATAAATATACTTCTGTTTGTCTTTTTTAAACCTCATTGTGATTGTTTTGGATTCTACTCATGAAATGGTTACTTGTTCAGAAGAAGGTGTAATGGAAAGAGCATTTGGTTCCAAGTTCCACTGTTTCTCCTTCCTACTTCTGACCTTGGGCACGTTACTTAATATTTTGAAGTGTCTCGTTTTCTCATGGGGAAAATGGGACTCTTAACCATTATCACTTCATGGACTCACAAAGTTGGGAGGATCCTTACAAATTGGGTGACGTTGAATGTATGTGAAAGAGCTGTTAGAAGTGTTAGATATATTTTCCAGTGTAATCGTGGAATGGATGATAATTGTTGAGCTTGATTGGCAAGTAAAGTTTTGCATGTTTAGAATAACTTTGTTCACTTACTTGTTTTACTTTGTTTTCTTCCATAGTATGAGGTTGATGAACTACGCCGAAAGAAAGAAATTACAGTGAGAGGGGGGGATGTTTGTCCTAAACCTGTGTTTGCCTTCCATCACGCTAACTTCCCACGTAAGTGTTCTTTAATCCAGGATTTTACTTGTTAGTTTTTATTGAACCATAAACATGGGTAATGGGTTGTTCAAAGGTTTTCATTCGGGCTCAGGATTTTGTTGAAGAGGCAAATAGAAACCCTTCACAAAGGTGATGATAAATGTTTTGTTTTATAATTTCAAGGCTTGGAAGTAAATGCTGTGTTAATTGAATAAGAGATTTTTTTTTTATGCTTATCCATTTATTTATTTATTTCATCTTCCCCTAGAACTTTTGTCTCCTTCTTTCAGAAAGTAGAATGAAATTGCTTTCTAGCTGGATATGACTTGGCAGACAATACATGACTGACAGCCATGTGCCCACTCTATACCTTAGGGCAGTGGTTTTTAAAGTATTAAAGGGGGGGGCGCCTGGGTGGCTCAGTTGGTTGACCGGCTGACTTTGGCTCTGGCCATGATCATGCAGTTCATGGGTTCGAGCCCTCGTTGGGCTCTGTGCTGACAGCTCAGAGCCTGGAGCCTGCTTCAGATTCTGTGTCCCTCTCTCTCTGACCTTCCCCCACTCATGCTCGCTCTCTCTCTCTCTCTCTCTCTCTCAAAAATAAACATTAAAAAATTTTTTTTTAAGTATTGAGGGGAAGGGTAGATATATCTAGCAGCAGCATTCAGAGAGGTAGTCGTCATCGGGTCAGAGATTCAGTAACTAAAGAAAGAAACAGCACTTTCCTTGGAGGGATGTAAAGCCGGGTAAATCTTTTCTTTGATGAGTTGAACAGTTTTTTAGAATTCTCTTGGCTGTGTTCTTAGTTTTTTATCTAAAAGTGGTGACGGTTGTTCTCTTACAGAATATGTAATGGATGTGTTGATGGATCAACACTTCACAGAACCAACTCCGATTCAGTGCCAGGGATTTCCGTTGGCTCTCAGTGGCCGAGATATGGTGGGCATTGCGCAGACTGGGTCTGGGAAGACATTGGCGGTACGTACCACCAGGAGGGGAAGGTTAATATTGTGGTGACTTATTTTGCTATTCTGATTATCCCATTAATTCTTAATTCTTAAAAAGTTCTGATTCAGATGGTATAGGTAATATTTCAGCTTTCTTAGTTATGTGAGATATGTGCAAGTATTTTGTGTTCAAATTTACATTGCATGTGTGTTTAACAGTTGTGAGTTCTGTTTTCATTTTTGTGATTAGGCATTATCAGTTACTGTGATAATTTAAGATAATGGCTTAGTTTTGGAATAAGACTGTCATTCTTTCCCCCCCCCCCCCCCAGTATTTGCTGCCTGCAATTGTTCATATTAACCACCAGCCATACTTGGAAAGGGGAGACGGCCCAATTGTAAGTGTGTTTATAATTATAAAATTAACTATAATTTATTGATGACTGTGTTTCAGGCACTGTGCTTTGCATGTGTTTTCAGATTTCATTCTCAAGTCCATCCTCCATATCTGAAAGTGATACTTTCTTACTGATAAATTTTAACAGTGCAATTAAATGACTAGTCCAAATAGCTATTTTTTATTTATTTTGAGAGAGAGCATGCGCAAGTTGGGGAGGGGCAGAGAAAGGGGGGGAGAGAGAGAAACCCAAGCTGACTCCTCACTATCAGTGGGGAGCCCGATGTCGGGCTCAAACTCGCAGACTGCGAGATCCTGACCTGAACTGAAGTCTGACATTCAACCAGCTGAGCCACCCAGGCGCCCCTAGCCAAAACAGCTATTAAATGGCTGAACTTGAGTTTGAACCAGTGTTACTTTTAACCATTATATATACTGCTTTCATATATAGGCATTTACTGTGTAGTAAATTCAAATACAGTTCTTAATTGCTCAATGGTGCTGTGAGGGATTAAAGGAAGTATGAAATGATGTCACTTCTCTGCATGTCAGTCAGATTTGGGTTGTGTATTCTTTGTGGTTAAGTAGTATTTCTGTAAGTGTTTCTGGGGCAGGATGATTTTCTGGTTTGATTGTTTTCACTTAGTGCTATTTCCTGTAAGTTTTGTGTAGTGGTTTTCAAACATTTTGAATGTACATTCTTTTTTTTTTAAAAATTGAGGGGTGCCTTACTGGCTCGGCGCAATCAGTAGAGCATGCAACTCTTGATGTCAGAGTTGTGAGTTTGAGCCCCACGTTGGGTGTAGAGATTACTTAAATCTTTAAAAAATTGGGCTCGCATTTGATAATGTGTTTACAAATAGGTACGTCTCAAAATATTTGCAAAAAGAAGTAACACATTACTTTGCATTATATGATACATCATGTATTCCATATGGCTAATAGAATTAGCTTTATTATTGTTAGCTAATACTTAACGGGTCTGTACACAAAACAGGAGTCATTGATAACCATGTATACGATACCTATTTAAAAGAGTCCTAATTTTGTATTGTTTTGAGTGTTCTAGAAGTCATCATTGTTTTTGCCTTATGTGTCTGGCTAAAAGTTTAAACTGGAATTCAGAAAAGTGTCTGCTTCTTTCTTATTTATCTCTTTTTACTAATATTTAATCTGTGGTTAAAGCCACTTGTTCATTTTGTGAGTTGTTAAAACTAGGTGATAAAATCCTGTAAATCCACTTAAATAGCAATAAACTGTAATGAATCCTGTATTAAAAGTAAACCATCATTCCATATGCTAAATATTGTCACAATTTTTTGCCACGCTCCGGTGCACAGTCTTAAACTCTCTGCCTTCTCCCCCCATCGTGTAGTTTTTAAAGTATCCGATTAGGCAGTAGAAAGAATTAGATAACCTTTTTGTTCTTTTTCTTTTTTAATTTGGGAGAGGTGTATTAATGTGCATGTTTGTTTCAGTGTCTAGTTCTGGCTCCTACGAGAGAGCTTGCCCAGCAAGTACAGCAGGTGGCTGATGACTATGGCAAATGTTCTAGATTGAAGAGTACTTGCATTTATGGAGGTGCTCCTAAAGGTCCCCAGATTCGAGACTTGGAGAGAGGTAATCTCTTTTAAAATTAGCACGTAAGAATTTTATCAGTTTTTATGAATGAAATCGAAGAGGAAAATAGTGGGTCCTTGTGGGAAAAAATTCAGTATTCCAGCAGGTTAGAAATTCTCAGGTATGGTTGAAATGCTATTAGGGGAAAGTTTAACATCATTAGAGACAAACTTGGTGGAGATTTGATAATTACACATTAAGTGTCTTTATATCATGCTTTTCCAGGTATGGTGTTAAATGTAGCTAGTGCTCTGTGGTATTGAGCGCAGCCACCGGAGCTGGTGCTTCTGTTTGTTGAGGCTTGGAGAGCGTATGAAGAATTTTTAGTTGACTAGATCTGTGGTTTTGTTTTATAGGTGTCGAGATCTGTATAGCTACTCCTGGACGCCTGATAGATTTCCTCGAGTCAGGAAAGACAAATCTTCGCCGATGTACTTACCTTGTACTGGATGAGGCCGACCGGATGCTTGATATGGGCTTTGAACCTCAGATCCGTAAAATTGTTGACCAAATCAGGGTGTGTGAAGCTGATGATCTACCGTCTTCTTATGCCTAGTGCCTGTTGCAATCCTTAGCCTAAAAGAAAGCTCTTTCTTTTCCTGGTAGCCTGATAGGCAGACACTGATGTGGAGCGCAACCTGGCCAAAAGAAGTAAGACAGCTTGCAGAGGATTTCCTTCGTGATTACACCCAGATCAACGTGGGCAATCTGGAGTTGAGTGCCAACCACAACATCCTCCAGATTGTGGATGTCTGCATGGAAAGTGAAAAAGACCACAAGTAAGAGAGATTTGACTGTTTGGGTGCTATTAAACCTTTCCTAATTATCCTCCAAAATTAAAGCATTTGAGAAGCCTGACATTTTTTGAGGCCCCAAAACATCAAAAGCATTACTAGCTTTCTTTATATCATTCATCAGAGCACTGTCGTTAGAAGCAAGGATTCCGGATCCTTAGTTGTGATAGTTACCAGCTATATAGAACATAATGTGAAAAAAAAGTACCGTAGTTTTGGGGAGTTACGTTGTAGACCTCCCTTCTACATAGTGTATGGGGAGGCCTTCTCTGAATGACTGCATTTTTGCTCGTCTTGTTTTCAGGTTGATCCAACTCATGGAGGAAATAATGGCTGAAAAGGAAAATAAGACAATAATATTTGTAGAGACAAAGAGACGCTGTGATGACCTCACTCGAAGGATGCGCAGAGATGGGTGAGTGCAGCGCTGAGGTAATTAGCCTCAGGTTTTATATTTATAGTTAAGTAGGAATTTTTAAAGTTTAGATTTCCTCTTTTTTAAAGATTTTTGAAATATTGGTTACTTTTCCTCTGACAGTTGGCCAGCTATGTGTATCCATGGAGACAAGAGTCAACCGGAAAGAGATTGGGTGCTTAATGGTGAGTTCAAAACTAAATATTGTCCGTACTGTTTCCGAGATGGGCACGCTTTCTGTAAAGGACCAGGTAGTAAAGATTTTCTGCTTTGCAGACTCTATGGGGGTTTGTGTCATAGTCGTTCAGGTCTTATGTTACAGCAAAAAGATGGTCAAGAACCATATGAAAAAAATGGTCTGGCTGTGTTGCAGTAAAAGTAAAAATAGATATTGCCAGATTTGATCCATAGGCCAGCGTTTGCCAAACTCTGCTCTTGTTTATTGAATATTAGGGGCATTTTTGGCATATCTCTACTGTCCTTTAAAGTCAATAATGCGGGCTGTTTACACTTTTTCATAACTTACACCACATTTTCTTTCATAAGGTCTTTTTTTTTTTTTTTTTTTTTTTTTTTTAAGCTTATTTTGAGAGAGTGAGAACGCCAGCAGGGAAGAGGGAAAGAGAGGGGGAGAGAGTGTGGGGCTCGAACTCACTGTGAGATCATGACCTGAGGCAAAACCAAGAGTTGGACACTTAACTGACTGAGCCACCCAGGCGCCCCTAAGGTCTTATCTTTAAAATATATACGTTCACCAGCCTGTAAAGCTCCCCAAACCCTGTACTTCTGGAATTTTTATGGAGGCTTTATAACATAGGCCTAATAGATTATTAACTCGATCTCCATCCTCTCCTCTGAGGATGAGGGGTAGGGCTGAAAGTTCCAAGCTCTTATAATCATGGCTTGGTCTTCCTGGTGACCAGCCCCCATCCTGAAGCTTTCCAGGATTCCACCAAGCATTGCCTCAGCACAAAAGGTACTTCCGTCACCCAGGATCTTCCGAGAGACTTGGGGTCTGTGTGTCAGGACCTAAGGTCAAAGACTAAGAATAAAAGACTCGCCTAGCATTTCTGTTTACGAGCGTTTTAGGAGCTGAGTGCCAGGAGTTGGGGGCAGAGACGAATACACGTATTTTCTGTTATTTCACAGAGGAAAGTAGGGTTCCTCCTTTCATTTCACATCTTTTAAAGTTGTTTCCTTCTCCTGCCCCTTACTTTTGGTTTTATTTCATGTGAAAGGTAAGTTCAGTGTCATAATTTAAGGGCAAAAAGTTCTAGCTCATTTAAATTTTGTTACAAATTGCTCCATAGTTTTAACAGTCCTTTTCAGTAGACTTAACTTTTGGTCTGTTGCCTCTCTGCTAAAAGTGAGGAGAGTGAAGATTTTCAAAGAATCACTGTTTTCCTTTGAATTTATCTTGACACCATCACTTGAAATTTAACATGGTAGAGTGAAAAGGCCAGATAGCTAGGAATGTCTGTGTGGTCATTTTTAAAGATAATCATTTGGCCTTGATTGTGTAACTTGGCTTTCGTGGTACTATTCTTGTTTTGCAGAGTTCCGTTCAGGAAAGGCTCCCATCCTCATTGCCACAGATGTAGCCTCCCGTGGGCTAGGTTTGTATAGATAGGCGTCTCTGTCAATGGTATATGTATCTTTTGGTTTAAAGATTTCTTTGTCATTTCAAATTAGAGTCGTGTATACATGTGTTTAGATAAATATCTAAAAGAGAAGAACACAAAGTGTGATAATTTCCCTTCCCCCCACAACTTTTTTTTAACCTTGGTGTTTTTTGTTTTTTGTTTTCTTTTATTTTCAAAGTCTCTTCCTGCTCCTGACAAACAGGCTTTGGTCTGCAGCAAGGCCTAGGCATGGCTATTCAAATGGTTAGAGGGGACAGGAGACATTCAGTTGAACAGCTCAGCTTTTTCCTGGTTTTATTCTGTTTTCTGGCTGGATAGGATGAGTCTGATTGAACCTAACTTATTAGAAGCTAGTTTCGGCAGATACTCCCCTCCCTCCCTCCCTCCCTCCCTCCCTCCCTCTCTCTCTCTCTCTCTCTCTCTCTCTCCCCCCCTCCCTACCTCCCTCCCTCTCCCCCCTTTCCCGGTCCCTCCCTCCCTCCTCCTCCCCCGCCCCTCTCCCTCTCTCCCTCCCTCTCTCTACCCCCTCCCCCCCTCTCTGTATATGCATATACATATATATATACACGTGTGTATATATACATATATATGTATGTGGAGTTCCGATTCCATGAATGCTAACATAATCTTGGTATTTAATGAGTCCATAAATATGTTATCATTCAGTAATTAAATTTGCATTGCCCAATTTTATTTACTGAAGTAAGATAATTGTGTACGCTCAGTTGTCCCCTCCTCCCACCTATGCTCCTATCATCAATGTGCTGTCTTCCAATTTAAGAACTTAACTTGAAGCTCATGTTCTTTTGGAGGTTTCCACCCATTATGATTTAAATTTATAGAACTATTTTGTGGTACTTGATCCCATTATTTTCTGAGGTACACAGGTACATCTCGAAATTTTTATATTAAAAAAGATGACATTATGTCTGTCACAAAGATATTTTTAAATTACTGACAGGTGTTTAATTTCTTGCCCAGTAAGGTGAGAAGTACCATATTCCCTTGTAATGCATAGCGTAAAGAGAAAGTGTTCAACCGGAATACAAGAGAATGAAGGCTTTTTATACATTGCATTCATCATTCCCTCCTTCAGAGGTGGTGGCCTGCAGCCATGACTGAAAATTGTCTCTGCCCTCAGAGGTCATGTCTGGATCTGTGCGGTTAGAACTTGGGCCTGTTGGGAGAAGAGGCTGAGGCCTGAAAGCAGTTTACACAAAAGCTTTCAGTGATGGTGGTTTTTAAACAGGCTTGCTATGTGCTGGTAGCTTCTTTGTGCATCTTGCCTAGACAATTAAAAATACTTCCTCCCTTTCCCCTTGCATTTCTAAACCAAATCAATTGGCTACCATTAGAATAACTTAGACTCTTCATCCCACCCCCACTCATCCAAGTGAGGGGAGAGGGAAGGTACCTGAGTCTGTTTCTTGTTACTCAGCATCAGTGCTTGTTTTGGGCCCCTTTGTTTGCTGCCTTGTAAAAATCAAGAGGGGGAAAACCCACCAAAATGGCAGAATGCTGACCAAGGTCCTACAAGATCCTGGA
Source organism: Lynx rufus (assembly GCF_022079265.1). NCBI lineage: Eukaryota > Metazoa > Chordata > Mammalia > Carnivora > Felidae > Lynx > Lynx rufus. The sequence continues at coordinate 132,087,955 of NW_025814889.1, read as the reverse complement.
AAGTGAAGGCTTCTACCTCATAGGGGTGCAATTTTCAGCTGAGTCACCAGGCCTTTTTTCACTTCCTGTCCAGCGATGGCCTCTTAAATGTTCCCTTCAGGTAAGTTCTTCAATTCCCATAGTTTTATGATAGTCGTCCTCAGGAAACCACTATTCCCTTTGCACTGGGATATTTTTAATTTTTCTTTTTCTTTTTTTTCGTTTAAACTACACACTGTTAAACTAAAAGTATTGAATTGATTTTGTTTTGTTTTTTAACAGAAGCTTTGATATCAGCTGCAGATCACTCAGTACATGGCCGAGGCAAATCTACATTGGCCCGAAGCAGCTCTAGATGAGCCTGTTGGCTAGTCTCAGTCCCTCCCAATTAGTGATTGGGAGGGGTTTGTCAGACAAAAAGTTGTTATCCCGGGCAGCTGGCCAAAACATTAACTTTTCAGTGTCTTACCCTGCTACAGCATCTCCTCTAAAGGCAGCAAGATCATATTGTGGCAGTGCGCAGATCAGATCAGGGCAGGCCTGACTGGAGAAAACCAAATTCTGCGCTTGCTCTTTGGTGCCCTCAGCCAGCTCTGTGTGCACACACACAGGACCCCTTTCTAGGGTGAAGAACTTGCAACATGTCCGTCCCCTATCGAACCCCTCCAGAAATACTCCCGACTAAAAGTTTCTGAACGGTTGACTCCAGTCCCCAGTGCTTTCTGCTAGGAAAGCACACGTCTGTGCCTCCAGTGCAGTAATTCAACTTGCTCTGCTGCCCACGGTCCTACACCGTGGGATTGACTCTGAGGAGCATTACCATAGGTCTGAAGATGTGGTCCTGGAGCGTAATTTCCCAGCCCTTCAGCCCACATCCATCCTAGCCCTGGCAATTTTTATTTTTCCTTTGTTGCATCAACGACCCTAGCCGGAGACTCACGCTGCCCCCTGTGATAACTGCCTTCTCGTCTTTCTGGTGTGATTTCAGGACTTTAGGGGTCAGTAAAGACTGAGGAGCCTTTATCGTAATAAGAAACAGACATAATGCCCCTTTCTTCACAGGCCCTTTAACAACAGCTGAATTTTTTTTTTTTTTTTTTTTTTAATCATCTCCCCTTTCCCCTGAAATTGATCCAGTCTGGGCAATAGATGCAGTCTGACCCTTTGGATGTAACTTACATTTTTTAATTAATTATTTTTTTCTACAATCACCCCAATTATCCTTGGGGGAGGCGTTGGAGGACCTGAAATTTTTACCCGAACCCAGGTTCTCCGGCGCTTGGCAACCAAATGGGGCTACAGAGAAGCATCTAAGCCAGTTCACAGAGCGAGCGTGTGTGGGGACTTCTCACTGCCACGGACCCTTGATGCATGCTCCCCGCGCTCCAGTGGTCCCGTGTCAGAAGGCGGAGTTTTCGAAAGGAGGCCGCCAAAAATAAAAGGCAAAGAGACGGGATCGGCTGCAGCGGTTTCCCAAAGGAGGAGGGAGTGTGCATCGGTCTGGTAACAAACAGAGAATGTTTTTTAATTATTTATATCACAAAAATCTGTGTTTTATCTAGGATATTTTCTGAATATTCTTTGTAAAATGCAGATTTTTTTTCCACAAAACATTAGGATTCTTTGTTATATTAGACTTGTTTGTTTAAGTAGGTAAAAATCTACATTTAGCTGAAAGCATTACACTAACATTTACATACTTGAAGCATTAGGAGGTTATTCAACCCAATTCCCAGCAGTGGATAGAACATTAAACTTGTGTCTCAAGGTTTCATGGTTTTTCCCACCCTCTTTGGCTATTTTAATTTCCCAGGTTATGTAGACAATCTTTGACAATTGAAGCAAGTACTGAGTTGAAATAACCTTGAGTTGAGCAAAAAAACCTCATTTGGCAGAGCTGGGCTTGGTAGTACAGTGAAATTTTAGTGTAATGTGCTCTTGTGGTAATTGAATGGGGAAAGATAATTCGGATATTTCTGCAAAGGAAAATAGGTGTGTACTGTACTTTGGCTCTGATCAGTTTTTTAAATAACGAGAGCAAAAATTCTTTTAATCTATTCTGATTGAGTCTCCTTGAAAATGTAGTAAAGTATATATGAAGTTTCTTTTTTCATTTTGCTCTGTGACTGGTTTAAAGGTAAGTTTGTTATATTACTGGTAGATTTTGCCAGGCTTCTCCCAACAGAGTAGAAGTAATTTGATCTTGTAGCTTATCGGTGGTACCGCTTTTTTTCTACATTTCCGGTTTTGAAAAGGAGCTGGAATTCGATACAACTCCTGCCAGTACGTTGGTTAAAATAAAGAGGCAAGAGTCCGGGCGGTTGAATGGGATTCCATTAGGATTTCATAGCTGATAAAGATGCCGCTTCCTGTGCATGTCCCAAGAATCAGTAATCCTCTTTTACTCTGTTGGGATGAGTCTTTTTTTGTTCCTGTTCAGAATGGTTACTAACTTGATCTTCTTTCCTCTTGCTGTCATCTGCATTCGTGCTTCCCACCTGTTGTTGGCATGTCCTTTACCTTCTCTTTCCCTGCCACATCAACCTACACACCGATTCGTCGTTGGCCTCGAAGATGTGGAAGATGTCAAGTTTGTGATCAACTATGACTATCCAAACAGCTCTGAGGATTATGTGCACCGTATTGGCCGAACAGCCCGTAGCACCAACAAGGGCACTGCCTACACCTTCTTCACCCCAGGGAACCTAAAGCAGGCCAGAGAGCTGATCAAAGTGCTGGAAGAGGCTAATCAGGCTATCAATCCAAAACTGATGCAGCTGGTGGACCACAGAGGAGGCGGCGGAGGAGGGGGTAAGGGTAAGTCCTGGAGTTTTCCAGGTACTGCCAAGGTATCTTTTTGGGCTCATTGGGCCTTTTTTTGGTTTGTTTAAGTCCTGTGAAGACTTTTAAGTGTTACTGAATAACAGAGGATAGTGATTAATAGGTTTTCATAATTGTTTCTAAGTAAGACCGTGTGATTGGGGCGGGGGGGGGGGGGCTGTCATGTTTGGCCTCCTAGCAGCATGGTATTTCCATAGACAGTAATATAAAACTGACTTTTGTGTTGTGAAGTATATGGTGCATGTTCAAAATTCAGGTGAATTACGGTTATTTTTAATACCTTCAAAAACTTTAGTGTATTAGGCTTTCAGTTTCTCATGTGAAGAGATCAGTAATTTTATATCGTTTTGTGGCAGTAGAAACAGGTATAGTTAACGAATATAAAAATTGGGTAGTTCTGGGACACCTGCATGACTCAGTTGGTTAAGCATCCCAACTCTTGATCTCAGCTCGGGTCTTGATCTCAGGGGCATGAGGTCGAGCTCCGCCTTGGGATCCTCACTAGGCATGAAGCCTACTTAAAAATTGGATAGTTGCAAAATAGGCTAGGGTCATAGCTTCTGAACTACTATTTTGGTATTCTTTTGTCCCAAACTTACTGCATGCTAAAGCTCTGTGTCTGAATTACCTGAACGGTTTTTAAAATACAAGGTTTTTGGTTTATTTGTAAGTGGGTTTGGAATTGAGCCTAGGAACTTCAAGTTTGTGAGATAACTTTGACGCGGCTAGGCCCACGGGGCAACGTACGAGCTGGTGTGCGCTAGTAGACGGTCCTCGTAGGGTCATACCAACTTGGCTGCTTATCTTTTTGTTATTAATGTTTATTTATTTTTGAAGGAGAGACAGAGCGTGAGCAGGGGTGGGGCAGAGAGAGGGAGAAACAGAATCTGAAGCACGCTCCAGGCGCTGAGCTGTCAGCACAGAGCCCAGTGCAGGACTTAAACTCATGAGCTGTGAGATCATGACCTGAGCCCAAGTCAGACGCTTAACTGACTGAGCCACCCAGGCGCCCCACTGTCTTTTTATTTTTAATCTATGGTAAGTCACCTCAACTTCTTTACCATTGTTGCTACATTTGTAAGATTGTGTCTCTTAATAATCCTCAAAGAAAAGGATTTACAATGGTGAGAAGTTGAATGTCTTTTCGCGTTTACCATTCTTTTGAATATGTCCTATTAAAGAATCAAATGATGGCTATATTTTAAAGTAACGGATTTGGAGGCTGGCCTGGGTAAAAATCAGATCAAGAAAGAACGTTGACTGCTTTTGTACCTGGTAGAAGTTTTTACACGTGGTCGTGTGTGGACTGTATTTCTGGCATTAAAAACTCCTCGTGTCCTCCCATCAGGAGGTCGTTCTCGATACCGGACCACTTCTTCTGCCAACAATCCCAATCTGATGTATCAGGATGAGTGTGACCGGAGGCTTCGAGGAGTCAAGGATGGTGGCCGGAGAGACTCTGCGAGCTATCGGGATCGTAGTGAAACCGATAGAGCCGGTTATGCTAACGGCAGTGGCTATGGAAGTCCAAATTCTGCCTTTGGAGCGCAAGCAGGCCAATACACCTATGGTCAAGGCACCTATGGGGCAGCTGCTTATGGCACCAGTGGCTATACAGCCCAGGAATATGGCGCTGGCACTTACGGGGCTGGTAGCACCACCTCAACTGGGAGAAGTTCACAGAGCTCTAGCCAGCAGTTTAGTGGGATAGGCCGGTCTGGGCAGCAGCCACAGCCACTGATGTCACAACAGTTCGCACAGCCTCCGGGAGCTACCAATATGATAGGTTACATGGGGCAGACGGCCTATCAATACCCCCCTCCCCCTCCTCCTCCTCCCCCTTCACGTAAATGAAACCACTCGAGTGGTAGTGACTTGCGCAGACTTAACTACATTTAAAGGAACGCTGTCTTTCCCTTTTATTTCTCTTCCCCTTTTCTTTCTTTTTTTTATTTTTCCCCCAACCATTGTGATTTGTCTTTCATGCAGATTAGTTAGAATTCACTGCCAGGTTTCTTCTGTCCGCCAAAATGATCCAGTCTGAAATAACAGATTTTGTAAAAACATATATATAGCTGACTGGAAGAGATTCTTTTTTTTTTTTTTCCCCAACTTCTTGCATGTTGAGGATACTTGAGCTATTTTTCATCTTAAAAGAAAAAGTAAGGTATTAGGCCCTTTTGTGGGAGCCCATTTTTGTTGTCCTGAGTTGGGGGTAGGGGGGAGGGTAGAGGGTTGAATTCTGCAGAAGAAGGTGGCATCTGTGCTTTAGATTGCTCTCATTACTTGGGTTAGAAAACCAGGAGGGAATTCCCTGCACATTCTGTAATACTTTTTAATGTTCCTTGGGCCTGATGAGTATTTAAGACAATGCACTGGCCATTGTCATTTTGGCTGATTGCTCGTTAAGTGCATTTGACAGTTAAAAAAATTCCTAATTGGTTTTGTCTCCCTTATATTCTGCCTTGCCCCTTCCCAATTACTGAAAAATAACCATTTTAGTCAGGTTAGACATTGAATTGCTGAGTCTGAGTTTCTTAAGTGTGTCTTTTAAAAACCCCAAGTGTTTATTGAAATGGTTAAACGTAGCATCTCGGCGTCTGGGTGGAAGCTGCCTAGTTTTCTTCCCCACATAACCAGGGACCATCTGTGAAATTCATTTTCCAACTAGATAGTTGCTCGGGGCAGAATGAACGTAAATGCTCACTGAAAATTTATTAACCAGTTAAATAATTTAACCAGTTACATATGTGTTCACCTGCAGTGTAAAAACCACTTTTAATTATAAACAATATACTCAGTGGCAAAGTTTCTTTTTAAACTCCGTATCTATAAAGCTAGAATAAAAGCAACTCTTGCCAGCTACTCTGCCCTTTCGGCCAAATTCTCTTGAATAAAGAACCTTCGGGGTCTGTTAAGAAAGAACTCTTAATTCTCTTCATACTCTTCTCTGCAGTGCTTTGTTGTAACAGCTTTGGGATGCACATTTTCTTCCGCATCCTTTTGCACTCAGCTTTTTACAGGTAGGTAGTGCTTAAGAGAAGTTACAGAGGACTAAAGCCTAAGTCCTTTCACTTATCCTCCTTCCGAAGGTAGGTGAGTTTGTCCCCTTTAGAATGATACTGTTTAACTGAGACTTCCTGTAGCACACGGGCCTAGAAAGAATTCTCTGCTCTTGTGGTCACCGTAACAGGACAGGGAAACCAGACAGCCCCAGAAACCTCTTCCATATCCAGTGTTGGACTATTAATTTTTTTATGCTATTGGTATCGTTCATTAACAATGTAGTTAAAGGGGGAAGGCTCCACTGCGTCCTTTGGCTAAGGCCTGAGGGTGCTTGCTGGTTTGTAATATCTAAATACTTGAGGTTCTTTTGTTTTTTTCTTTTCTTTTTAAAATTCTTCAGGGAGAGAGAAGGGATGGTTTCTGAGGGGTTCTGAAAAGTATGGTTGAATGTGCAACATACAGGTAGGTTGTCAGCATAAGCTGAAATCTGTGCATGTGAGAACTTTGACATGTCGTCTCCCCCCAGTCCCCCCACACTTTCTTCTTCCTTTACTTCTCATTTTTCCCCCGTTATAGAAGTTGAGGCCGAGGGAGGATGGTAGGCACAGGAAAACTTGGGCAGAACTGCTCTGTGCTTTCAAACCAAAGTGCCCCTCGCCACAGAAAAATTTTGTCTGAGCACTGACCAGTCCGTTGTAGACATTTCTTTCTACATCAGACTTGTGACTATTTTTAAACAGAGGTGCCACTGTAAGGGGTGCCATTTACTCTCTCGCAGGTCTTAAAGCCTCCCTTGGTGGCGAAGGCCTCTGGGCCCGCAGACGGCATTTGGTCCGCCACTCGCTTCCCTTTTTCCACCAGGGATATTGTGGTCATAAAGTCAAAATAACAGCATATCCCGAATCTCAAAAGCTATCGTGGCCTGAGCGCAGCTGAGATCGAGCAGAGTCTCTCCTAAACGGCTTTAGAGTAACTCTTCTGCCTCTGCGTCTGTCCCTCATAATTCAGGCTCTGCCTTTGCTTCAGAACATGAGCAGAAGAGTCCTCGTGTGAGGCTAGTTACTGCAGTCACGGTCGAAACTCATTTAGGGAAAGGATTTCAATATTAAGCTCTGGGGCTGCTTCTCCCCAGTTCCTCCCTAACCATTCGTTGTGTGGACTTCTCTCATCTAAAAGGTTGGTGGCTTTTGCTTGGGATCAGTGCTCTATTCATGTTCTTGCTGGTCTCTGAACACATTCCTGTCGCATTAAGACTTGAAAGATTTGTAGATGTGTGATGTTCAGGCACAGGATTCTAAGAGCTATGTTACTATTCTTAGTTTGTCAATTGTCCTTTTGATACCATCTTGTTTTCTTTTGTAGGTATAAATAAAACACTGTTGACAATAAGGTGTGAGCTTTTTATTGCTTAAAACTTCTCTGACCACAGGACAGCGGTAGTTGCCTTACAGTTTTTATTCGCTTCAAGACTAAGTTTGGGGCGTGTTGGGTTGAGTAGTAACCTTAGCACCTAAAAACGTGGAAGGGAGGTGGGGTTGATGGGTCTTACCGGGAAGATTTGAATCCCAAAGCAACGAGGCAGGACACCTAGTAGGTTAAGGCTTCAGCATTGGTTTCCTCACTGATAGAATGGTCCTCATGGTAGCAGTACCCACCTAGGTTATTGCTTGGATTTAAGTACTCCGTGTGGAGCTGCCGTAGCCGTGGCAAGACGCAAGGCCATTTTAGAGCTGAGGCACACAACTACTGAAGTCTGGCCAAGGCTGATCTATTTGGCTTTTGTCTGGCTTTTGGAGGCGGGTTAGAAGTGAAGTAACGACACTTCATCCCTGTGAGACCATCAGCTTTGTATCCCTGCCTAAACTTGGTCTCGTGTCTGGGAAGTGAAAATCGCCACAGCAGCCTGCGTTTCTTGAAGTCTGGTCTTTGGGGGCATTTGTCTTCTACACAGAGAGACATCTTTCCAGGTGGGACTGACTGTTCCTTAGTGGGAGGCTCACACTAGGGCCATAGAGAGCAAGGTTATTTCACCCGTATATGGGTTAAGCACCTAAGATTTCTTGAGGTCCAGCTGACAGGCACCATGCTCGTATAATTGGCCTGGGTTTCTCACTGCAGCTATAATTTAAGGGAGAGATTGGTGAGAACGTCTTCTACGTAGATCAGTGCTCTGCTGAGATATCCCCACTAAGCATTTTTCTGACTGACATTAGGCCTGAGTCCTGTAGAAGTCGTCCAGGAGACTATTTCAAAGAGTTTATTCTGTGTCCTCGTGAAGGCGTAGAACCATCTGTGGGGCCCTCAAATTGGCATTGGAAGACTTAACTTCTTTCCTTTAAGGACTAGGAGAAAATAGAGACGAAATGAGAATTCACCACACTGATAACTCCCTTTTAACTACATAACCCTAGGATCTCTAATGCCCAGTCCACAGTAGCTACATGTTACAGCCAAGGGGGAAGCTTCATCACGGATTACCTACAGACTCCCTCACCCCTACGCCCCACCTATGTTCCTGATCCCACTCTCCCTTAGGCCACAAATGCAGTTGGCCTCCACTTCGGTTTCACATCTATCCAGTTCCTCTCCGCTCAAGATTGCCCACCCACTGGTGACCTCTTCCAACAACCACACCTGCCCCATAACAAGTCTCCCTGCTTCGGCCGCCCTTCACTCTGCCCAGCAGCTGCTGGCTCTGTAAATGAGCCCTCCGGTGGCTGCCCTGTGCGACGCAAACCCATTATTACCCTCTGATCTCTCCAGGTTCATAGATTCTGAACACGCTAGCCTTTCTGTCCTTTAGCACACCAAGCTGGTTCCTGCCTTAGGGCTCCTGCACAAGCTATTCTTCTGGAATGTTCCTTGTATATCTTTCTAACAAGCATTCTGTCCGATGTCCTCTCACAGTCGACCTCTCTATGTATATCATGTGTGTCCGTGTCCTGGTCTGTAGTTCTTCATGGTGCTTGTTTCTTAACAACACTTGTTCGTCTCATCCCACTGAAACAAAAGCACCACGAGGGGCAGAGACTTGGAGCTATGTCCACTTCCCAAATTCCCTCCACTAGTGAACTGGTGACACCTGCCAGTGCCAGCAACACTGCTGTGGCCACGCACCTACCTTTGGTCACATACAAGTAGAAGAAGTCACAATAGAAGATGGTTTGTACTACTCCAGACACCACTGCAATTTGGTCGTAGAAGTTCTCAGTCTGGTACCGCCTGATCCAGTTAGCCAGGTAGAGTGCCCGGTACAGCCCGAGAAAGAACAGGTAGTGAGTAGTGATGGTCTCAGCCTCTCCGGTTTTACTGATCATGAAAAGCTGGGGCAGGATGGCCACGGATTCCAGGTAGATCGAGAAAGTCCAGAGGATCTGAGCCAAAGAGGGAAGAGGCCGGAGGAGGCTGATCAAGACCAAGAAGGGGGCCATCTCTTCAAAAGAAGGTAATTACTAAAATGTTCACGGGACAGGATACAACGAAACAAAAAAGTTCCCGAAATGTAATCCATTCCACCCCCTTTGCCCTGTAAATAGGAAATATTTGAAAAGTTCCAAGTAAACTGCTTTTTTTTCACATCCCATGGACCTTTTCGAACATAATTTTTTAATCGGAGCAGAACTTTAGTGTATAAACTCGCCTTAATGGAGGCCATAGTTTCTCACAGTGCACGAGCATCACAAGTTCATGTTTGTTGGTCCACAGCCCAGACTTCCTGAGTTACGTTCTCGGCCTGGACTGTGCTCAGGTGTCCACCTTTGGGACAGAAGTTCTCAATAACCATAAGTGGAGCTGTGATGCCTGCTCTGTTTATCCACAGGACTATTTGGATGCGCCCATTTCCAAATGGAGTCGTGTGAATAGCTTATTACCAATTTCTCAACAACAATATACGAGTGATGGTCACGGTTGTACCAAAACACAAGCCCAGACGTTACAAAAGATCAGCGGGAAGGATGTTCGGCAATGCGTTTACCCTTAGCAATTAGTATTCCGCGTCCCTTCACTTACCTCCAAGGGAGTGAAACTGTAGTTCTCAAGGAAGGAGAGACCAATGACAGGGACCAGAAGAAATTCCAGGCGGAACGTGTCATTCTCACTGTCAAATGTTTTCCGAAATTTCCCATAGATCATGTACACTGTGACGTAGGCACAGAGGAGAAAAACCACCTAACAAGGGAAAGGGCCACAGGGGAATCCGTAATGAAGTCATTTCCCACTCTATTGGCTGGGCTTCCAAGCTACCTTGAGTTGGGACCAGCCTAACTAAAGGGCCAGTGCTCTTGCCCCAAGGGGGAAGAAGTGAAATGCGTACAATTTCTCCGGAGTCATTGCCCTTGATTCCGAAACTAATGACCCTTTTGCTAAGTAACTCCTTGCTTCTAATTAGGACCACTGGCACTAACCGTGTGAGGACCCAAAGGTGCCTGGGCATCTCCTTACTGGAGAGCCTCAGGCAGGAGATGGGGTGGAGGGTTGGTCTCTGTCGGGGGATTTAGCAGTGGCATTCCAGGGCTCTTAAATGTCAAATTCCTAGATCTGCATCAGTGACCTGTGAGCATTCTTCCACTAGGACTAACGTCCTTTGAATCATTTGGTCATTGCTCCTGCGGAAAAGCACTCTCTTTAGAAAAAAAATTTTTTTTTAATATTTACTTTTCAGAGAGAGAGCGCAAGCAGGAGACGGGCAGAGAGAGACGGAGACACAGAATCTGAAGCAGGCTCCAGGCTCCGAGCTGTCAGCACAGAGCCCGACGTGAGGCTCAAACTCACAGACCGCGAGGTCATGACCTGAGCCGAAGTCAGACACTTACCCATTGAGCCACCCGGGCACTGCTCTTTTTTTTTTTTTTTAATTTATTTTGAAAGAGAGAGAGAGCAAGCGGAGGATGGGCAGAGAAGAGAGGGAGACAGAATCCCAAGCAGGTGCTACACTGTCAGTGCAGAACCCGATGCAGGGCTCAAACTCACGAACCGTGAGATCATGACCTGAGCCGAAGTCAAGAGTCAGACGCTTAACTGACCGAGCCACCCAAGCGCCCCAGAAAGCTCTAATTGCAGTAGCCGTCCTCCAGCATGTGACGTTATGGTTTGGCCTCTAACTTTCTAGGCCAGAGGTTCTCAACTTTGTGCATCAGAATCACATAAGTAGCCACCTTTTTCCCCGCCTGCCCCCAGAGTTACTGATTTAGTAGGTCTGAGTAGGCCTGTTGTATTCTAGCAGGTTCCTATGTGATGCTGATGCTGCTGGTCCAGGAACTCACTGGCCTAGAGAACTCCTATGTGAACTTCAAAACTCAGTTTCTCACCAGAATGAGGCAAATACACTTGGTGTCGCCATAGCTCCACGGGAACATATACGATGTCCCCCATAATCACATGCTCTGGAAATGTCTGTGTACCCGGTCTCTTTCCCCCATTTTCTGTAAGCGGGTCCTGACTGTCCTGTCCACCTCCGAACACCCAGCCCCTAACTCAGGGCCCGGCACAAAACATCCCAGAATGAATGAATGAATCAGTGAAGTGGTGATCACTTCCTCACTTCACCAATGCAGAAACTGGCCTCTCTGAGGTTTCTACAACTAACTCATTCTGCCATGCCAAGCGCTGGGTCCTCAGCCCCTCCCAGGACCGTTCAAGTCCGACCCCTCAGGCAGAAAAATGAACCGAGCAGGTGGTGGTTGCTAGTTCCGTGTTGAATTTAAGCAGACTGTGATTTCAGGACCTCAGACAAGTTCACACAGTTCGACGCCCCACAGGCAACAACATCTTCCATTCCAGCAAGATGCCTGGAATCCCAAAGTCACATCCCTGATGTGGAGGAGAAAGTACCTTCTGGGTGCTAGGCGCTTTACCTAAATCATCTCATACAGTCTTCACAATAGCCCCGCGAGATCGGTAGAGTTCCCCATTATGTAGCCTTCCTTCCTTAAAAAGGGAACTGTTAGTGGGGCGCCTGGGTGGCTCAGTTAAGCATCCAACTCTTGATCGCAGCTCGGGTCATGAGCTCACAGTTCATGAGATCGAGGCCTGCATCGGGCTCTGCGCCGGGAGTGTGTGTGGAGCCTGCCTGGGATGTTCTCTCTCTGTCCCTCCCCTGCTCATGATTGCTTGCGCTCGCTCAGAAATAAACTTTAGGAAAAAAAAAAAAAAAAAAGGAACTATTAGATGATGTGCCCAACTGAAAACTACATTTCTCAGCCTCCTTTGCAGATAAGGATGGTCAGTGACGCGCAGTCACTGGCTAGGGTTAGGGAAAGCTCTTTACAAAGGGCTTACCCAGATGGCAGGTACACTGTTGCTCTTTTTTCCTTTCCTCTTCCTTCCTGCCCAGAATGTGATGTGATGGTAGGAGCCCTGGCATCCATTTTGTGACACTGAGGCAACCTTGAGGCTAAATGCCACTTGCTATCTAACTTGCAGGGCCTCTTTAAAAATTAAAAATTTCAAGGGGTGCCTGGGTGGCCCAGTTGGTTGAGCATCTGGCTTCAGCTCAGGTCATGATCTCACAGTTCGTGGGTTTGAGCCCCGCATCGGGGTCTGTGCTGACAGCTCAGGGCCTGGAGCCTGCTTTGGATTCTGTGTCTCCCTCTCTCTCTGCCCCTCCCCTGCTCACACGCTCTCTCTCAAAATAAATAAATAAACTTAAACAAACAAACAAAAGGAGCTGCCATCCCAGCCCTGGATGGCCCACGTCCAGATTCCACATTATGAGTAAAGAAAAAATAAACCTTCATCTTACTAAAATCACTCTTTTCTTATTTTTATTTTTAACGTCTTTATTTATTCTTGAGACAGAGACAGAGCATGAATGTCTCTCAGAGACATTCAGAGAGAGAGGGACACACAGAATCTGAAACAGGCTCCAGGCTCTGAGCTGTCAGCACAGAGCCCGACGCGGGGCTCGAACTCACGGACCGCGAGATCGTGACCTGAGCCGAAGTCAGACGCTTAACCAACGGAGCCACCCAGGTGCCCCTACGGAGACCACTCTTCTGTTAAGTCTCTGTTACCAGCATCCAAGCAGGAACATTCCACTTCCCTGACTCTGAAACCCGGGCTCCTTCCACTAACCTGTGTTGCCTTAAAGAGTTAAGATGGCTGAGGGAGGGGCGCCTGGGTGGCGCAGTCGGTTGAGCGTCCGACTTCAGCCAGGTCGCGATCTCGCGGTCCGTGAGTTCGAGCCCCGCGTCAGGCTCTGGGCTGATGGCTCAGAGCCTGGAGCCTGTTTCCGATTCTGTGTCTCCCTCTCTCTCTGCCCCTCCCCCGTTCATGCTCTGTCTCTCTCTGTCCCAAAAATAAATAAAAACTTTGAAAAAAAAATTTTTTTTTAAAAAAGATGGCTGAGGGAGATGTTCCTGGCCGCTCGCTCAGTCGGTGGAGCGCGTGACTCTCGATCTGGGGGTCGCGAGTGCACGCCCCACGTTGGGTGCGGAGTTTAAAAAGACGTGGGATGGCTAATTTGGAAAAAGCTCACCCCAACGTAACCTCCAACGGTTGTGGCCCGGGGCCCAAGACGTCAGAATGGGACCAAGACATTCTCAGTTTCCCCCTGTGAAACAGGACCATGCTACAAAGCAACAGTTTCCCATCACAAAGTTGAGTCCAAGTTAACCTGCGCCCTCCCCGAGCCGTCGGCGGCAGAGCCCCTGCCTGTCCCCTGAATACAGCAGGCTTGATCCCACCTGGGTGGTTTCTGAACCAGCTCTTCTCTCTGCTTGGAACGCTCTTCCTCTGATCGCCTCGTGGCTGGTTCCTTGTGTCACCCAGACCTTGGCTTACGTGTGTCACCTCCTCAGAGAGGCCCCTCCTGGTCACACCCCCTGAACATTTTCCTGTTCCTTCTCTATCACGTAACCCAGGTATTAAAACTTCTTTTATTATAACCAAAGGAGGGGCGCCTGGGGGGGGGGTGCTCAGTCGGTGAAGCGTCTGACTTCAGCTCCGGTCACGATCTCGCGGTCCGTGGGTTCCAGCCCTGCGTCGGGCTCTGTGCTGACGGCTCGGAGCCTGGCGCCTGCTTCGGGTTCTGTGTCTCCTGCTCTCTGTGCCCCCTCCCCCGCTTGCACTCTGTCTCTCAAAATAAATAAACGTTAAAAAACAGAATGAAAGCCAACGTCACCCTATTTTAATAATATCTGCATAACCTCACCCCTAACCAAAGTTTTGCTGGCCGTTTTATCATCTGTCTCCCCAGTGAGAATGTAGGTTCCGTGAGAACAGGAGCCTCACGGGTCTTCTTCAAGTACCCGGCTCACAGGAGGTGCTCAAGAAATATGGGTATTTGTCAAATGCATGTCGGATGAGTAACCTCTCTGCAGGCTCAGGGTACCACGTTTGATTTTTGGCTCATTTTTTGGAACCGGCATAATAAAGCGACCCTTTATCGAATACTTGATATACGATGGCTGTGGTGTATTTGCATTTATTACCTCATTTCGTGTTCACAACAGAACCCGCCGAGGCGAGTACCGGCACTGTCTTCAGTCTGAAGATGAAGTGCCCAGGGCCCAGGGCCTCGCCCAAGCCCAGGGCCCCCAGCGGCTGTCAACACAGTCAGGATTCCCATCCAGGTCTGCCCAGCTCCACAGCCCGTGTTCCCGAGCGCACAGTCTCGGTCTGCGGGGCTCAGGGGACCCCGCCACCACGGCCACCCCCACCCCTCCCCCCCCCACCGCCCTCACCTTCATCACTGTGTTGTAGACGGAGATGAAGTTGGTGAACAGGTCCAGGTACCTGGTGGTGAAGACGAGAGCAAAAAGGATCTGGCTCTTCCCAGAGATGCCTGTGGCCAAACGAGAAGAGGGGAAAATGAGACCCGGACTCCTAGGCCCCACGACAAGAGGAGCCCAGTGCCCGGGGTCGCCCCGGGGCGGGGGGGGGCTCCGTCCTGTAAGCGTCCAACTCTTGACCTCAGCTCAGGTCTCGATCTCAGGGATCCCGGTGTCCCTGCGTGTGCCTGCCCGGATTTCAGCTCTGGAGAGGGTGTGTGTGTAGTGGTGGGGGTAGGGGGGTCCGGGCTTCGCTTCGCCTCACCCTCACACTTCCACTGAGTCCCCAAAGTTCTGCCTTTTAGACGGCAACTCACTGAGAGTTGATTCATCAGGGAGACCAGAGCGGGCAGAGGAAGAAGCAGGGCCAGAGGACCATCCTATTTTATTTTCCAAATTTTAAACATTCAAAACGCGGGGCGCCTGGGTGGCTCAGTCGGTTAAGCGTCCGACTTCGGCTCGGGTCATGATCTCATGGTGCGTGGGTTCGGGCCCCGCGTCGGGCTCTGGGCTGACAGCTTGGAGCCCGGAACCTGCTTTGGATTCTGTCTCTCCCGCTCTCTCTCTGCCCCTCCCCCACTCATGCTCTGTTTCTCTCTGTCTCAAAAATAAACCTAAGAAATTTTTAAAAAGAAAATCAATTAAGAAATCAAAGATTCAAAACGCTTTTTTTTTCAGCGATAAAAGGAGTAACTATTTTTGCTCTTTGTAAAACAAAAAGCAGCTGATCATAAAGACAGTGCAGAGGGTTCCCATATACCCATCCCCCAGCTTCCTCCCGCAGAACATTTACCAAAACTAGGACGTTCACCCTCGTATGGCACTATTGACCGAACTCCAGGCTTCAGTCAGGTTTCACCCATTTTCCCACTGACACCCTCCTCCTGTTCCGCGAGCCAACCCAGGGATCGATGCTGCATTTAGCGGCCACGTTCCTTAGTCGCCCTTCGGCCACTTCTGCTACGTCACGGAGGTGGGGGAGGCAAGGACAGTCTGGACACCTCGCCAAACCATCCCCATCGACGATGCCCGCGTGTCTGATCCAAAGGTCAACTCACCCAACCTCCCCAGAGGCGGCTGAGGACTGCGTTCAGAACCACATCCTTCCCCGGGCTTCTGCGACTGTCCTCATGGCTAGCTCACCGCCCCTGGCCGCTCCCGTCCTCACCACCTAATCGTTGAGGGCTCCCCGGGCTTCTCCCTGGCCCCGTGCCGTCTCAGGGACGCCCCAGCTCCGGACTCTCCTCCGAGTTCTGACCCCTACATTCCAGCCTGACCAGACTCACCATCTCCCCGCGAGCCCCGCTCCTGTCTCCCCTCCTTCGAGAATGCCGCCACGGCCCCCTCCAAGCTCACGCCAGGAAAGCAAGAGCCATCCACCTCCACCGCCCCCACTCCCGTGCCCCTCGCCGGCCCAGCACCCTACCTCAGGGCTCCCACCCGTCTCCCCAAGTCCTTCCTTGCTGCCCCCCCACCCCCATTCCACTTGCCCACCAACGGGCTATTTTTAAAATAAAATTCCACTTAGAGCCCTTAAGTGGCTCCCAAATGCCCTTTAAAATAGAGACTCATATCCTCCTCGTGGCTCCTGAGGTCCCGCCCAACCTTTCCTGGCGGCCTGCCTGGCCCCATATCTCATCACTGTCCCCCTCAGTCCCTCCCTCCGGTCACGATGATAACATCTGGGTTTTACTCTACGTGTAACCGAGTGACTGGGGACTTTGGCACCCAGAAGTGACATTACCTGATTAAGGGCCCGCTTCCTTTATACGCCTGAACTGTGCCTTATCTATTTCTCTGGTGCTGCACATTTTGGGGAGGGAGACAACTGCCGACGCCCCCCAACGTTCTGGGGGGCACCGGGCCCCCGTGCTGGCTTTCCTGCCAGTGTGGCGAGCCTGAGCCCCACACTCCTCATCTGTAAGATGAACGCCCCCCCCCCCCCACGGGTGGGACAGCACTGACTTGAGGCCTACGCAGGATTCAGTGAGGGTGTGAGTGCCCCCTGGGGGGGTCTGGGACTTGGACTTGAGGCAGTGGGGCTGGCTGTGGTGACGGAGCCCACTGCTGGGAGTGGCGCCTGGGGTCCAGGCGGCAATGCCGACCCGAGGCCAGCTCCGGGCCATGCCTATGGCCACCCCATCTCACTGAGCCCTCCCAGAGGCCTCTCCAGGGAGGTCCTCGGCGCCACTTAGGAGGGTCCAGGAGGAGGCAACCCCGGCGGGGGACAGCTACCCTCTCGGCACATGGCCTTCCTCCCCCGCTCCCCTCTACATCCTTAGCCTGCTGGGTTCCTGGGCTTCACTCACACCTCAGTGCTCCAGAGCCCGACAGTCAGGAGCACAAAGGTTTTCACGCTCCTTTGAAAGCAGTGAAACATTTCCACCGAAGGGAGCCAGGCACAGAGACCCGGGACAAGGAAGGGAATGCGAGCCGGTACCTGGCCAGAGTCCCCCCACCGCCCCGCCCCGGGGATCCACTGAGCACACAGCAGCCCTCCTTCCATTTGACGGGTGGCAAAACTGAGGCCCGAGGTGACACAGGGAGTCAGTGGCTGGGCAAGACCTAAGCCCCAGTCTCCTACCTTTTGGGGTGGGTCAGCGAGGGTCACACCAGGCTCCGCGTCTCGGGGCAGACGGGGCTGGCGTCCAGGCACCTCACCTCCTCAGATCCCAGCCAGGCGTGTGCCAATCCCCCTGCACGCGCGCGCACACACACACACACAGACACACACAGACACACACGCTTCACCGCCCAGCTGCCCTTTTTCTTTCCCCGTAGCACTTAGCACCTCTAAGAAACCGTATCATTTACTTGGCTGCTACGACTGTTGCTGGCTGGCACGTCTCCACTGCTAGAAAGTCCCCTCCACCAGGCACGGGGCCCAAGTTGTCGGTGTTCCGTCTGGGGGGCCAAGGGCCGGGCGGGGCAGCGTGGGTTGGGGAACGGCGCCCCCTCCCGGTCATGGTTGCTCACTCCCGCCTAGGGCCCTCCGTGGAAGAGCAGGGACAGGTCCGAGCTAGACTCCCCCACCCCCCCCACCCCACACCGGAGCCCCTCGCAGGGCTCCTGCCTCACTTCCCCAAGTGGGAACTTGAGGGGCCCAGAGTGCCCATCTCTCCAGAGACTGGAAACCGGAATGGCCTGCAGGTCCAGGACCACACCCTCTTGTAATGCCTCTCGCGCCAGCACCCAGCCCCTCCTCCGTGGCCAGTACACGAGGGAGTGACCTGCTTCACGTCCCTTCCGAGCCCCCCTCCCCTGCTCCCCACACTTCCGCCGCTCCCCAGTCCCGACTCCCTAGCCTGACCGACAAGGCGCTTTCACATTTGGACCCCCCACCCCTCTGCCACTCATCTCCCTTGTGGACCTCCCCCACATCGGGCTGCTAGCTCTCCCTGAGACAATCCCTGTGGGCTTTGGCACCCCCAGCACCCTCCACACAGCACACCCTTCCTGGTGACAGCCCGCCCATCCTCCAGGACCCAGCACAGAGCTGCTCCCTCCACCAATACTTCAGGGGTCTGCTCTCTGCCTCCTCGGGCCCCCACTCCGCCTGCATTCATCTCTGTATCCCCTGACCCCAGTGCCAAGCACAGGGTGGGCCCCTCCAGGACACCAGCGCGGCAAAGATGGCTGCAGGAGGCCTGAGCGGCCTTTTTGACGCACCGGGTCCTTTTGGCCACCAGCAGTCCCACCCTGAAACGTCTCCAAACCCCCCAGGGAGGGCAGCCAGACTGCTGGGCAAAAGGGGGACTTTTCCTGCCCTCCCGGGGCTTCTGCTACGGGGGCAGGTCCGGGCTCGCCAGGGCCCAGCCTGGTGTCCTTCCTGCCACATCACAGCCTCGTGTGCCACGCGCAGGCAGAGGAGGGAAGAGGGCCCAACCTGAGGGGATGTCTGGAAGGGGCCGTGGAGAGTGGTGGGGGGAGGAAAGAGAAGCCCCTGAGAACTGGAGGCCAGTCCTGGGTGCAGACCCCCCCCCTCCACCTTCGGATCCCACTCTGGGCCTGAGTGAGGGTACACAGTCACAGGCCGCCAGCTCCTGAGAAGCAGAAAGAGCAAACTGTCCAAAAAGCCAGACTAGCGGAAGCTAGAGGGTATCACCTCCTGCGCACCCCCTCCTCTTCCCACTGGCAGGGGTGGGGCAGGGGTAAATCACCCCCCCTCCAGAATCTCCGAGGGTCCTCCTTCTTTGATGGGGTGCACCTTTCCATGTTCTCAAGCACCCCCAGGCCGAAGTCCCCACCCTGAACGGAAATTCAGCAGCCCAGGCCCTCCCTCCCCCACCCCACCCCCCCACCCCCCACCCCCCACCCCCCACCCCGTCGCACACCTCCGCCCGGGCGACCCTCACCGGAGCAGCACTTGGACCTCCAGATCTTCCCCAGGAGCAAGATCATGGCCAGGAGGTGGCTCAGGTCGCCGAGGATCCGGAACACGTTCATGGTTCCCCGGGCGGGCGGCCCCCACCCCCGCCCCCGCACCGCGCGCGGCCAACTCCTGGGAAACTTTCTGGCGGGAGAGGCGGCTGCCACGTCCCCGGGCCGGGCTCTGGGTCCCGCGCTCCGAGCCCCGCGCTCCCCGCCGGCGCCGCCGCCGCTCCGCCAGCGCACCCTCGGCCGGGCGGTGACGTGGCCAGGCCGGCAGCCGTGCCGGGCGAGCCAGGAAGCGCCGCCGCCCGAGATCCCGCCTCCCTCCCGTCCCAGCGCCGCGGCCCGGGGCCTCCCGCACGTGACCTTGGGCGGGCCACCGCGCCCCTCCCGCCGCCGGGGGCCCCCTCATCCGCCTCCAGGGTTTATAACTCGGGGGCCAGGGTGGATGGGGGGGGCGGGGCGCGCCAGCGTTTGGCCTAAGCCTAGAGGGTTGGCAGCGCCCCGCGAATGTGACCCACTGCCGCTGTCAGCATCCGCCTGGGGTTCAAGGCCTCCCTCCTTTCCCGCGCTCTTACCTGTCCACTGCCAGAGCCCCCCTTGTCCTGACCCGCCCAGTCGGGGCGGTGAAGCTGGTGAAAGATGGCCCTCGGGTTTGGGGTCAGGCTGACCTCTGTTCCGGCCTGAGTGCTGTGGGCCTCCCTCCCCCGCTCTTGGCCTCAGTGGTTTCATCTGTGAAAGGAGGTTGCTGTGAGTATGAAAGATGTCCCTCAGGGAGACCCGGGGGGCCGCGACTAGTGTCTCCCTCTTCTTGGTGTGACAGGATGTAAACCGGGAACACAGGCCGGGAGACTCCAGGGGGCTGCGGCCTGTTGGCCAGCAGGCTGGGAGGCGGGAAGGGTGAAGGGCCCGCAGGGGTCTTTCCAGTGCTGTGCCTTGGTCTCTGGGCCTTGGTCTCTGCATCTGTAAGAGCGGACGGCATGAGCTAAGGCCCCTCGTTACCACCCTCCTTTTGACCCCAGGATCTTCTCTCCCAAACACCGGCCTCCTCCCAGCCTCATCCCTGCCCCGGCCAGAGAGGCTCTGCTACCATGGAATCTGTCTCGCCCCTACTCATCACCCTTCCGTGGCTCCCTCACCATGACTCCTAGGGCAAGGCAGCCCTTCGAGACTCAAAATGCGGTCCGAGGGCCAGCAACATTTGTATCACCTGCTGGGAATGCAGAATCTCAAGCCCCCGGGGCTCCTCGGGGGCTCAGTCGGTTAAGCATCTGACTTCAGCTGAGCTCACGATCTCACGGTTCGTGGGTTCGAGCCCCGCACGGGGCTCCGTCCTGACAGCGCGAAGCCTGCTCGGGATTCTCTCTCTCGAGCCCTCTCTCTGCCCCTCCCCCACTTTCTCTCTCTCCAAAACAAATAAATAAATTTAAAAAAAAAAAAAAAGGGATCTTCAGTCCTACCTCAGGCCCAATGGATCTGCATCTGTGGTTAAACAAGATCCCTGGCTGATTCAGGGGCCCGCGGGAGTTTGAGAGGCACCGATATAAGCAATACTACGAGGGAGGTACTGCTATTGCTCCCATTTTACACCCGGGGAAACCGAGGCACAGAGAGGTTAGGTGATGTGCTTCCAGTCACGCAGACCCTAAGTCTGGAGCCTGGATTCCAGCACAGTCTGGCTCCAGGGTTTATGTGATTTGTGGCTTTAAAAAAAAAAAAAAAGAGGGGCGCCTGGGTGGCGCAGTCGGTTAAGCGTCCGACTTCAGCCAGGTCACGATCTCACGGTCCGTGAGTTCGAGCCCCGCGTCAGGCTCTGGGCTGATGGCTCAGAGCCTGGAGCCTGCTTCCGATTCTGTGTCTCCCTCTCTCTCTGCCCCTCCCCCGTTCATGCTCTGTCTCTCTCTGTCCCAAAAATAAATAAAAACGTTGAAAAAAAAAATTTAAAAAAAAAAAAAAAAAAGAAAAAGATTTTGCGTTTAAGTAATCTCTGCACCCAACGTGGGGCTCAAACTCACGACCCTGAGATCAAGAGTCGCGTGCTTCTCTTCCCGAGCCAGCCAGGCACCCCCAGGGTTTATGCAATTCAATGAATGTACGACACTGTGGGTTGTCAATAGGGGATGATGAGATAGATCCCTGTCACCAGAGGTGGGTGAACAGAGAGTGGGTGTCCATTTGTCAAGGATGCCGCCGGGGGGACTTCTGCCCTGGCAGGGAGGTTGGAGTAACAACAGCCGCCAAGTATTGAGCAGTGACCGGGTGCCTTGCATGCGTCGGGCACGTTAG
The DNA here is from genome assembly GCF_022079265.1 of Lynx rufus. Classification (NCBI taxonomy): domain Eukaryota; kingdom Metazoa; phylum Chordata; class Mammalia; order Carnivora; family Felidae; genus Lynx; species Lynx rufus. The sequence continues at coordinate 132,066,701 of NW_025814889.1, read as the reverse complement.
TTGCTTCTATCCGTTCAGCCTCCACAGACACCCTCCGAAGCAGGCTTGCAATCCTCGTTTTGCAGGTGACAGCTGTGGAGGTCCAGGGAGGTGAGGTGCGGAAGCCAAGTGTTTCTGGAAGGAGGAGCCAGGCACTCGTCTCGGGGCTGTGACAGGTTCTGAATGGGCTGCTCTGCTCTCTCCTCCCCCCCAACCCCGCCGCCCCCCCCCCCCGCCGCCAGTCCTGCCCAGATGCCTCTCTTCCAGCGTCGCCCAGAGAAGGCGGTGGCTATTTAAACCCCTCAGGTGTGGCTACGGTTCTCTGCCCTACCAGCTGGCATCTCCTTCTCAGCGCCCACCTCCTCCCCAAGCCAGGGAAAAGCACGTGCATTTGCCATTTGGTGAAACATCTGTCCTCCCGAGAAGCAGCCCCAACTACCAGCGGGGGCTGGAACAAGGCTAGAATTCTCCTCTTCCCTCTCTTTCTCCAAGCCCCCTCCCCGTCCCAGGGGAACTGGCTGAGACCAGGGTAGGTTTGAGGAATGGCCACCGTGGTGGTGGAGGAGAGAGATCCCAGGCTGGGTGGCCCCCGTGGCCTTGAGTCTCCCAGGGCCCCTCCTTGGGCCTCGCTTTCCCACCTGTTAATGGGGACAATGAAGGGAAAAGTATTGCTGACGGGGGACGTGGTCCTCCTGGCCTCTAGTCTCCAGCGTCCCCAGGAAACTGGTACTCCCTAGGTCTCAAGACAGGGAGCTCATCACGCCCATTTTACAGATGAGGAAACTGAGGCTCAAAGTTGTCTCTTGCTCCCCCAGGTCACGTAGACGGCTCCCTCCAAAGTCCTACCACTCTGTTCTTAGTGACCCGCCCTGCCTTTCTCATCCTCACCCCATCTTTAAGCTGGAACACTTTTCAAAGCTCCTCGTGGAGAAGAGGGAAAGCCCTTGGCTCTGGCTCATGCCCGCACTTAGGCCACCTGCACCAGCTGACACTGTCCTTCCCTGATGCTGGGTGGTTCTGGGCACATCCCTCATCCCGGCAAGCCTCACTTTCCCGACACCCAACATGTGTCTGCGGTCGGTGGGTGGGTGTGTCGGGGATGCGGTTGGGGAGGGGGGGGCGCCAGGAGGGAAATGTCCTTCAACTCAAAGGGCAAGGGTTCTGTTTTCCTCATTAACAATGCAAATTGTACATTCAGAGTCAAAGGAGAGAGGATGGGGGGGTTACTGAGTTATAGGGGGAAAAGAAAATGGGTGTAACAATCTCTTTTCCTCCCTGGTCCTCGCCCTTTGTTACACTTTGTTACACGCCCAGTTGAATAGCCTGCCACCTGCCTCAAATTCCGTGTGGAAGGAAAGTGCGGCTATCGAGTGAAAAGCACTGTCCCGAGGAGACCCACCAGTGAATTGGCTGCCTCTCGCTGGGCAGGGCCCTGGAAACACTGGGGAGCTATGGGCCCCAGCTCCTAGGACTCCCTTAGGGTCACCGGGGGCCGCTATGGCATCCTCTGGCCTACACGAGTGGGCGCCCCCCAGTAGGAGGAATGAACTCTTCCCGGGCAGCCCCCCCGCCAGGCGTCATTCGGGAGGGGCGGACAAGTCCATTCCCTCACCTAGTCTGGGTGGGCTGCGGGCAGCCTTTCTCCTCCTGCAGTTCTGCCCAGGTGTTCTGGAAGCTTCCCACCCCCCAGTATCTCTTGAGCGACGTTCCGCAGAGCGAGTGCGGCCCTATTTTTAACACAGTGGGAAACCAAGGCTCCAAAACCTCTGCTTTTAGCTCCGAGCACGTTTGTTGAAGACCAGCTGTGTGCTGGTGCCTTGCAGGGTGAACAAAGAGGAAGCCTCAAGGAGCCCCGGGGGCACCGTGGGAGGCGGGGTCCGTGCAAGAGTTAAATATGACACAGGGGAGAGACTAATTACCCTTGGTTGTGGGGGGAGTCGTGAGGGAGGACTGCAGTTAGGAAGGCTTCAGACGATGCCCCAGTGGGTTTTGCAGCATGAGTAGGAGCTTGCCTGAAGGACAAAACCTGGGAGAAATGAGTAGGAGTCCCAAATAGAAAGAACGATGTGCCCCAAGGCACAGAAATGGGATACGACCCGCTCTCCCAGCTTATTTTATTTGTATAGATCTTTAAAAGAGGCCAATAAATGGGGGAAAGGGGAGGGGGGTGAAGAATGACCATCAAGGTTAGACAGATCTTTGTTGAAGTCTCAAGTTTCACCACTTACTGAGGAGCTGTCCGAATCTGGGCAATTCGCTTTCTCTTTCCAAGTCACACGGTTCTCATGGGTAACCTGGGTGTGAACCGAGTACTGACTTCATAGGTTAGTTATCGGAGTCAAAGTTAGCTGAGTCTCTAAATCGCTTTGCAAGCAGGAAACCGCTCAACAAGGGGAACCAGTCCCTGGCTTCCATGAGGGGACACCAAGGCCCAAAGAGGGCCTGGCGAAGCAGAGCCGGGAGAAAAGAAGAAAATTCCGAAAATTCCGTGTTCTCAGAAGGCGATCATCCCCTCGCCGGTTTATTCCAGGAGAAGTGCAAAAAAGACAATTAAAAATAACCTCTGGGCCCGAGGAAGCCTTCTGGGGCGCTGTTTTGATCCGGGCGGTGATCACAGGTTTTATGCACACGTAAAAATCCACTGAGTTGGACCCTTTAAGATGTAGGTATTACGGCTTGTAAGTTACACCTCAATTAATAGAAAAAGGAAACATACCAAACCTTGCGACACCCCCTCCCTTCGCTCCCGGCGACAGGTGTCCTTCTGAGACATCAAAGGCCACACTCCGCGCGCGCGGCGCAGGCCCCGCGCCCCGCGCTCCGAGAGTCGTGCGCCGCGCGCCTGGGCCGCCGCGAGGTTCCCAAGGCAACCGCGAGCCGCTCGCCGCGTCTCCCGAGTGACGAGGCGTCAGCGAAGACCCGGAACCCGGATCGATGAACCGGAGCCACGGAGCGCGTGGTGCGCGGGGGCGGGGGGGGGGCCGGGGGGTGTGGGAAAGGGGTGGCTGGCCAAGTGCGGAGGCGAGCGACCGGTGCCCTTCCTCCTTGCGGTGCCGTTCTGAGGGCATCCGGCAGGCACCTCTCTCTAGCCCTGTGGCTACAAACTACTGAGCGTATACACCCCCGGGGTCCGCTCTCAGCTTTCCTGGCGGGGAGACGGAAGGCTTGGCTGCTCCCCAATATCACAGGGCGAATCAGGGGCCAAGGCAAGCCCTGCACCCCGCTGGCCTGCTTTCCAGCTCGTGCAGTGCAGCCGAGTGGCAGGCGCGTGGAGCTGGGTGCTGGCACCTGCTTGGGCTCCGGGTCCAGCTCTGCTAGTGCCTCGCCGCGTGGTCTTCCAGTCCCCTCTCCCTCCCGTGCCGCAGAGATGGGACAGCACCACGGATAACTCAGAGTAGCCGCTACCAACTATGTGAAATGACAAGTGTCAGGTGGCTTGTAAACCGCAAAGCGCTGTGCGCATGTTAAGGACCATCACTGCTGCCACTCCAGTGCCCTCTTGTCTTCATCCTCACCCCGCCCCCACCCCCACCCCCCCTGGCTTCAGGCCTGGTGACATCCAGATGCCCGGTGAACCTGGGGCTCCCAGCTCTCCAGGCCCGGAGGTTTCCGGTCTGCAGTTCCCTCCCGGAATTGCCCCCTTCCCAAGAAGTGGACCCAGGTTAGTTCTCCCAGGCACCAGGGATCCTCTGGTCCCCCCACCGCCTACTCGAGGAATTCGCAGAGACATCGACCTCTACTCACGCTCCTGTACACCTCCTCCTAATCTTCTACTCCGTGGCCGCATCACAGGAGTTCTCCACTGAGTGAGGATGTCTGGAGAGCCCTGGGGCGCGCGTGGCTTCTGCACAGAACCCGACGGTAACACCACTCGGGGCTCTCTGGACGCCACGTGCTGGGCACGTGTTTGTCCACTTGTATATTCACGGGCTGTGAGACTGTATATACTTCGGGATGTGTGTGTGTGTGTGTGTGTGTGTGCGCGCGCGCGTGTGCCAGGCATGCGTGCATGCACTGGTGTTTGTGTGTACTTGGGATTCATATTTGAGTATGTGTATGTCAATGTGCGTATTTATGGCTGTGGGTATGTTTTTGCAGGTGTGTGTTGTGTATTTGAGGCATATGTGTTTACCCGTGCGTCTATTTGTGTCTTGGGTGGTGAATAGGCATATCTGGGGAGGGGGGGTGGCATTTGTGCGTTTGTACTTGTGGTGTGCACAAGTGGATGTGTAAAACGGTGAGGTCTGTGATGGTGCACGTAGAGGAGTGTGCCGGGGGGGTTGGGGTGCAGCGGCTCTTTTCTCCCCCACCTCCCCTCATCTGGGTGACCTTCCTCCAGCCGAGGACTGTGGTCGAGGCCACGGGCCAGCCCTTGCCCCCTCTGCAGACCTGTGGCTGCCCAGGTCATTGGCTTGCCCCAGTGTTGGGGCAGCGTGGCAGCAGGGGCAAGGGTGGGTGGGTGAAGCTGGGTCCGGGGTTCGTGTGCCACCCCCTCCCCTCCTGGCCTCCTCCCCTCCCCGCAGCAGGAGCAGCAGCGGGAAAGGTTGGCGGAGGGGGGCTATTTTGGGAGCGTTTCCTTAGCAACAGCTGCCACAGGCCGTCTGTGGCGGTTTTTCTATAGGTGCTAAAATATTCCACCCTGGTGACTACTGAGTGCTGGGGGGTGGGCGAGGGTGGGAGTGGAGGGCGGGAGAGACCCCTTCGGTCCTCCATACCCAGGGCACCGCCTGCTGGGCTGGGTCTTGGCCCGCTGGACCCCCGTGGCCCCTTTCCCCACCGTGGGTCCTCACCCCCTCGGGGCTGCTGGGACTTTAGAGTTCTGAGGCAGGCCAGCTGTGTCCTGGTCTGATTACCAAGCTAAGCGGCTGGGCTGCCTCAGTTTGTCCCATCTGTAGAATGGGCTGGCCAGATGTTAAGGAACTCTCTAAGCCCCAAACCCCTGGGCTCTGTGACTCCGGCATTTTGAAACGGCCCTTCCCGTCCACCTCCCCCATTCTAGGTGTCCAACCTGCTTGGCCCAAGCCCCCTCACCTCCAGTCCTCCCTGCCCTCTGCACAGGCTCTCAAGGCCCCCGTGGGACCAGGGAGGCCTGACTGGGCTCCCAGAGCGAAACAACCAGTGAGCGCCCTGCTGGCCTGGAACGACCTTTCCAGAAACTGGGAATCGGTTCCACTTCTGGCTCAGACACTTGCTTACTCTCTGAGTGAGCCTGGGCACTTCCCTCTCTCCGTGTCTTAGTTCAGTTTTCTCACCTGTGCACTAGGGACGCTCGTAGACTCTCCCTCATAAAGACATTGCGAGGATCAAATCTGAGAGTGGGAAACGGGCAGGGGGGCTTTGGCAAAACGTCCAGGCGGACGGAGGTTTCGCCGTCATTACCCGTCCAACTTCAGAGCAAGTCTCGCCCTTCCAGAGAGCTGTCCCTGGCCGCCCGGGGCCCCGCCGCTCACAACAAGATGACCCGTGCCTCAGTTTCCCCGTTGGTAACAAGCGCCTGCACCATAGAGTTCTTGCAAGGACTAAATGGGACAGGGCCCCCGAAGGCCTGTAATATAGTGCTGGGCTAATGGAACCACTCGAGGGGGCCCGTTCTACTCACTCCTTCCGGGGCGTGCTTCTGTGCTAGATGAAGTCAAAGCCTACTCACCCTCCGGGGACCCAGTCCAGACTGTCCCACCACAGGTGAGGCTCCTGAGGTCCAGAGATGACAAGCCACGTGCCGGGGGTCACCCAGGTTCTGACATCTAAGCCTCTCTCCCCTGCCCCTTCAGGCCTCCGCGCTCCTGCCTCACATCCCTCCCCCCGCCCCCTCCCCACCCCTGCCCTTCCCAAATATAGCGAATTCTCCCTCTAGTCTCAACAGTGGGGGTATTGTCCTATGATATGATAGGGTATCATACATATGAGGAAACCGAGGCACAGAGAGGAGAGGAGAGCCGCCCAGAGGCGCTCAAGGCTTGGGCGTGGGGAGGGGACTCTTCTTCCTGGGGTCCCTGAACCTCTCTCTGACTGGAGCTGCCCTGTCTGCCTCACCGCACCTCCTCTCAGTCCACGGTCGGCCTCCACCAGACCCTCCTTACAGGAGATGAGCCAGAGGGGTCCCAGAACGAGCAAGGTGGCCATGACCAAACGTTTCCTCTCAACCCTATGGTGTCACAGCCACCAGGCCTCCCTCTCCTGTCTCCCAAACGTCACTGTCCCCGAGCCTCTACCTTTTCCTTAATCTTGTGCCCAGTGACCTAGCATCAGGACTGATCCCACAGGAACAGAGGCTCTGGGTCTACAGACACCTCTGTTCCCCCCCCCCTTCTTGCCCCTCCCTTCTTCCCTGGCACCCCGCATTCCCAGGGCAGCCACCAGGCCAGGCCTCTGGCTGGGTGAAGGGACCACACAGGTCATCTGCCTCCCCTGAAATCCTTCCAGTTTCCCTGGAAAGGTGTGACAGTGACCAGGCACTTCTCTGCCACCGACCCAGGATTCCGATTGCCTAAGTTCCCCCCAGCGGTTCACACGAAAGACTCACGCGAACCCCAGTCCTGGTTGCCTGCCGGTGAGGCCACCGCAGAGTCATGAGGGAGGGGGCATGGAGTGCTCCCTGGGGCTCTGCACAGTGTGGAAGGGAGGATTGAGAAAGGGCCGGTCGCGTTTATTGAACACCTACTATGAGCCGTGCGAGATGGTCACGTTTATTGAACACCTGCTATGAGCTGTGCTTTCCTTGTGCATCTACCTCCCTTAATCTGCCCCTGTGAGGGGGCGGGACTGTTAGGGACCCCGTGTTACAAACAGGTTAAATAAAAAATCGGGGCACCAGGGCTGGATGAATGAATGAGTGGGTAATGAACGACTTCTGCTTCGGGCGTCAGGAGGCCCTCCCGGGGCAAGTGGCGGGGAGACTGGGCTCGGAGGGCCCCAGGAATTCTCTGGGCAGGGGAGGAGGCAGGGCACTTCAGGCAGGAAAAACAGCACGGGCAAAGGCAGAGAGGTGCGGAAGCATCTGGTATGTTCTGGAATCTGTGGGAATCAGGGCGTATGTGTGGGTATATAGGGTGCTGGGTAAGGTGGGGCCTGACTGTACATCACGCTGAGGAGTTGGGACTGGATCCCGACTGGAGGTGGGGACGAGGCACGGGGAAGGGAGGCTGTCATGGTGGTTAGTGTGCGGGACACATGCTCCGGGATCAGCTTGGAGGAGAAGCTGGAGGAAATTTCACCTTCAATAAATTCTCAATCCGGCTTTGGGGTGCCTCAGTCTGTCCGCCTCTTAACTGAGACTAGCCACAGATGGCCAGGCTCTCGGGGAAGTTCTTCTGGCTGTCTAACTATAGGTATTCTCTCCTCCCACCACCGGTGGAGGAGCACTTCCCCTCCTCAGAGGGTCGGGGTGGCCAGGGGCGGTGAGGGGCCGGGGGGTGTACTCCCCGCAGCCCAGAGTGTGGGGCCCAGACCTGGGGGGACGCCGGGGCGGGGATCCTCCCTTGCAAAGACAGTTCGGAGTAATGCGGGCGCAGAGAACCGGAGACTGGGTTTGGGTCCGGCTCTGCCACCTCTCCGTGACCTTGGGCAAGCTCATGACCCTCTCTGGCACTCAGTCTCCCGGTCTGTAAAATGAGGCGCCGCTGTCTAGGCGGCCGTGAGGGTCCCTCCAGCCAGGCCACCTCCGTCTCCCCGAGCACGGTGCGTCGGGTCTTTAAGTGCGGGTACTCCTGGAAGGGGAAGGGGAGCGCTGAGCCGCGAGGCCGGGAGCCACGGAACCCAGGACAGACCCTCTCCCACCCACCCCCTTCCCGGCTCGGAGGAACCCTACCGACCTGTCCCTGGGGGCCCGGAAACCCGGGAGCGGATTCTCGGAATGGGTTCTGGGAGGAGCGCTCCGGGAGGGAGGAGGAAAACCCGGGCAGGATCGGGGGCAGGAGCGGGGCCACGCAGCCCCCCGCCCCCGGCCCTGCCCCGCGCGGCCGGCCGACGGAAGGGGGCTGGAAGACCCGCCGGGCTGCGGGGAGGGGCCCGGGCCGGGGGCCCGCGGGCCGCCGGGGGCCCGGGCCCGGGGGGGGGGGGGGCGCGCGGCCTCCGCACTGGGGCGCGGGTCACGTGTGAGGAGGGGCGAAAGTCTCGCAAAGCGGGGCGGCGTGCCGCGAGTTGGGAGTTCTCGGCACGCCGCGGGCGGCGGGAGCTCGGGCTCCCGGGCGAGCCGGGGACGCGGCGGAGGCGCGGGCCCGGGTCCGAGACAGCGGGGGCCGCACCGAGAGTGGGAGGGGGAGAGAGACGGAGACGGACAGACGGGGACCGGGAGGAGGACAGATAGAGACGCGCAGGGGAGAGAGACAGGGCAGAGGCGGAGGCAGGCAGGGGAGACACCGGGAGGGCGACGGAGACGAAGGGACCCCGCAGGGAGACACGGAGAGAGCGGCAGCGGGAAGGAGGAGACCCACCGAGCGACAGAGATCCGGGGAGGCGGGCGGGGGGGGGGGCAGCCGGGGGAGGTGGCGGCGGATCCCGGGCCGGCCGGCCGAGGAGGAAGGGGGTGGGGGGGGGACAGTGCAGCGGGGCAGGGAGCGGAGCGCAGGGCGGGGGACGGCGCGGAGTGACGGCGCGAGAACAGCAGGGGGGGCGGCGGAGGGCAGGCGGCTGCGGCGGGGGCGGGGGGCGCGAGCGCGGGCGGCCGAGCGCCATGGGCCCCCGGACCCCCGCGCTCTGAGCCGGGGCCCGGCCCGACGATGCTGACGCCCAGGCGGCGCCGGGGGCGCGGCGCGGGGCAGCGCTGAAAGTTGGGCGGCCCGCGGGGAGCGGCGCGGGACGGCCCGGAGGCGCGGAGACCCGGAGACCGACGGACACGTCCACCTGCAGCCGGGGAGGGGGGCGGGGCCGGCCCGCCGAGTTCGCGGGGAGGGGGCGCCGGGACTCCCCTCTCCCCGCCCGGGACGCCGCCCGCCCGACCGCGCCGGGGGATGTAGAGCCCGCTCGCCGCCTCCTGGACCTTCGTCGGAACCTCCGCCCCGCGGTAAGCCGGGCCCACGCCCACCGCTGGCGTCGTCCGTCTGTCCGTCCGGCCGCGTGCGTGTCTGTGTGTCCCGGCTGGGCTCCGTGGGCCCCGCCCGCTGAGCCCCTTATCCCCGCGGGTCTCGGGTTCCAGGCGCGCGTTCAGCGCGGTCCGGCGACTCCCCGGGAGCTGGCAAGCTCTGTTGCTCGGTCGCTCGGTCGCTCGGTCGGTCGGCGGGGAGCGTGAAGGTCTGGGTTCTGGCCGGAAAGGCCGAGAGAGGTGGGTGGAAGAGGCCTTGACCTCCTGCCCCGGCCACGACCTTTCCCTGCCTCCACCCACCCCCGGTTGTCAGCCCGTTCTGAGGAGCTTCAAGGCAGGTGACTTGTGGCAAAGGAGGGGGGGGGTCCCCTTTCCGCTTCCCCAGCTGCAACCTGTTTGCAAAGGGCCCTGGCCCTCTGATCTGACAGAAGACGACAACGTCCCACTTCTCATGCTCTGAGCACCTACTTTGGGCCAGGTGAGCCCAGGGTGCGGTCCGGTAAACGAGGTAGAGACTGTGGAGAGAGGCGAGGGCTGCTTTTCCCTCTCTGGAGGAGAGCCCCAAGGAAAGAGGTCTGAATGAACCCCTGAGCAGGGAAACTTCCCTGCCTCCCCACCGGCATCAACACCACACTTCTGCCGTGGGTGCCTAGGCTGTGAGATGGGGAGAGAATACAGGGAGATGGTAGGTGGGAGTGTGATGCAGGCACCGGAGGCAGGGCGGCCTGGCTAAGCTGGCAGGTGAGGCCCTCAAGGCCAGTGGGATGCTTAGCAGCGGCTTGGGGGAACCGGGAACTGAGGGGACGGAGGTCCCAGGGCCACGCGCACGAGACCCAGAGAGGAGCCAGACCCGTGTGTGTGTGTGTGTGTGTGTGCGTGTGTGTAAAATGTCTGTTCCGCTTCTCCCCACATACAGTCCCGTGACCTCCAGGGCTTCGGCAGTTTGGGGAGCTGTTGGCAGGACTCTGGGGGCCCTGCGAGCCACGCAAGCCCTGCCTTGGCCTGGGATGGGAGGAGCCAAAGCTGGAAGAGGTGGTGGGATAAGGTCTGGGTTGCAACATGGCAGGAGCACGGGCTGCTGGCCGTCGAGCCGACCCATATCCAAGTTGGAGCCTGGAGGGGTGAGCCTAGAACATTCGACCGTTTTCCACAGGAAGGCGGGCTCTTTGGGGAGCTTTCCACACTGGGCAGGGGGCTTCACATACCCTACATTCAGGCTCCTGGAAATCAGCTCACTAGCTGAGGGACCAGCGCCCTGAGGCAGTCACTCTCCTCCCCGACCCTCAACTTCCATAGCTGTGGAATGAGGACACAGCTCCCTGCCCCACTGACCTCCAAGGGCTCAGATGAGCGGAAGGCTGTTCACAGACTCAAGAAAGTGCTGGGCAGACGGCAGTGAGGATTCCTTTTACCTTCAGGAAGGTGAACAGCTAACGGGGAGGGAGTATATGGCCTCCAAGAGAGGACTGACCAAGGAGGGGAATGTCCAGGAGTTAGAGGGGCATCTGGGGCTTGGGCGCTATTCCTCAGGAACCTTTGGGGATCCTGGAAAAGGAAGCTCCTCTCCCCATGAAAGCCTTTGGGGTGACTGGGAACAGGCAGAGCTGGCCTTGAGTATCTGCTGGGTGACCTTGGGCCACTGGCTCGACTTCTCTGGGCCTCAGTGTCTTCAACCGGAGAATGGGGACGTTGGTACTGACTCCACTGGGTTGCCGAGCGACTTGCCGACTATTTCAGGCCTCTGAAAGCAGCTTGCAAAAGCCTGGAGCATAGTAGGTTCTCAGACATTTGCAGAAACCAGGATGAAGTAGCTCTAGAGGCTGTGGAAAGATTTCTTTGCTTCGGATAAGAAGGAAGGGGAGGAGGAACAGTGTAGGCTTACAGGGCGGGTTGGTTCTTAATGTGGATCTGGGGGAGGCGGGGGCGAGTGCCGAGGGGGGTGTGAGGAGGAGGGGCCCCCTCTGCGGGGACCACTGAGTCACGAGGACATGGAAGCGACATGACAACCAGCAACATGGTAACCAGGAGACTCGTGGCGGTGGGAAACGGAGCTGGAGCCGTGTGTCGGGGAGGGGTGGGGGGTGGCAGTACCGGGGCTGGAGGGTCCGGGGAAGAAGAACCGGGCTGGTCTCCCAGAGTGAGCAGGGGGGAGACCCTGAGGTCAGGTGGGCTAGGGTGGAGAGAAGGCGAGGGCAGAAGGAGAGGCGACTCTAGGGGCCGCCGGGCAGGGGGCTTCTCCCGCACCTCCCCAGGCTCCTCGCTCCTCTCCTCCACATCTCCACTTTTCATGCCTCTCCCCCTAGGATGCCAAATTTGGCTCACGCAATCTGTCGTCTCTCTTCTGAGATTGGCACCGGGACCAAAGCCGAGTGCATTACATCACCGCCGCTCCCCCTGCACGAGGAGAGGGAGGGACAGAGGGCCGGGGGGCAAGTGGCCAAGCCTCAACTTTCATTCCTGTCTTCCTGCTCACTCTTGCTGCCTCGCTCCCAGGCGTTGGGGGCTTCCGGGGAGCAGGCAAGCAGGGCCTGGAGGCAGGACGAGGGCTCCCATCTTGGAGAGATCCCAGGGCCAGGGCCGGAGGTCAGACCGCGTCGCTGTCCCCCTGGCTAGGTGGCGCCTGGGAGGCAGGGAGCCTAAGTGCAGCACATTCTGTCATCGCCTTGCTGTGTGTGACCTTGGGCAGGTCCCCCCGCCCCCCACCCCCGCCCTGTGCAGTGTCTACATCTGTGTGGAGAACAGTTGGCCACTCGAGAGCTTGGGGACTCTCCTGAAAAAAGATGCCCTTGGGTCCTGCTGCGCTCCTGGGCACAGAGGAGGAGTTCTGCATTTTCAGTGGCTCACTGTGACTTTTAGCAAGACCTTAGACCTGCGTCTCTTCACCTGTCAAACGGGGTCGACAGAGCCCTCAAAGGCGCTAAATGTGAAAGAGGTACGAGACACACAGGTGAGAGACAGGGGAAGAGACAGGGGGGTCTCTGGCCCTGAAACCACAGACCCTCGGGGACCCTGTGGCTCCCGGCAGGCTGGGCTGGAGGCGACGGGGGCAGTAGAGCAGTATCTCAATACAGACAGAAGGCTTGGCCCTTAAATCACTGGGCTGACGTCCTTGTTTTAAAAAACGGAAACCGAAGCCCAAAGAGGGAAGTGGACCCCCACCCCGAGGCCACAGTGGTGGTTTGGCGGGTAGAGGAAGTAGAGGTGGGGCCTGAACCCGGGGCTCCTAGTTCCCAGCCCTGCCTAGAAGCAGATAGGCAGGCAGGAAGATACCTACCCCGTGGAACACTGTGGCCAGACTGGACAGGACCCAGGAGTTTGAGGGCCCCGTTCTCACTGTGGCCTCCTCTGTTCTCCCTTCCTGCTCCTTGGCTCCCATCATTTCCACCATCGCTGGGCATTAATCCCTCCTTCATTTGGTCTGTTTCAAGAGCTCCCTTTTGGGCTTTTTTTTTTTTTTTTAATATGTATTTTTTTTAAGTTTATTTATTTTTTGGGGGGGGGGAGGGGCAGAGAGAACGAGAGAGAGAAAATCCCAAGCAGGCTCCAAGCTGTCAGCGCTGAGCCTGACACGGGACTCAATCCCACGAACTGTGAGATCGTGATCTGAGCTGAAATCAAGAGTCGGCCGCTTAATGGACTGAGCCACCCAGGTGCCCCTTGGGCTCATTAAAAAGATTTTTTTAACGTTTATTTATTTTTGGGAGAGAGAGAGCACGCAAGCAGGGGGAGGGCAGGGAGAGAGGGAGACCCAGAATCCAAAGCGGGCTCCGGGCTCCAAGCTATTAGCACAGAGCCTGACACGGGGCTCGAACCCACGAAATGCGAGATCATGACCTGGGCTGAAGTCGGGCGCTTAACCGACTGAGCCACCCAGACACCCCACCTTGGGTTCATTTTCAAGTGAGTTTCAAGCCGTCTCAGGCAGCGACAGGCTCGATTTGGAGTTAAGCTAGAAGATTATGGCCCCTTCTAGAAGATTCTCAGAGCTGGAGGTAGAGAAAGATGGGGAGCCTCTGGATGGTTTGTGAAGTAGTGAGCTCCTCACTCGCAGAGCTATTTAAGCAGAACCAGATGAGTACCTGCCAAGACCCAGTGAGTCCTACTTTATGGGTGAGTTTGAATGACAGTCCCGCCTCCCAAATCCCAGGAGCCTTTCCTATCCCAGGAGGGGCTGGGACGCAGCAGCCGTTGCTTGCCCGCTTTCCAGCAAGGAAACTCACTGTTACGCCGGGCATTGGGCTGGGAGCTCTTTGCAAAGACTTTCTCTTGCAATCCTCCCATCAACCCCGCAATGTCGATCTGATGTCCCTGTGTCACAGATGGGGGAGCCATGGCTCAGAGAGTCTGTGTGATCTGCCCAAGGTCACCCAGCAGGGAAGTGAATGAGTCTAGATTTGAGTCCTGGCCAGTCTGATTCTCGGGGGCTGTCCCTGGGACTTCCTTGAGAAAAGAGCGGAAAAAAGTCCCTCCCCTGGGCCGGGGCTTGGCAAGAGATGATGTGTCGCCCCCACAGCATGACACCCCCTCAAGGATCCTCTGGGGGCTCCATTCTGGAGACATAGTTATAGACGTGCACCCAAGGGAGAACTCACTTTACAAATGGGAAGACTGAGGCACAGAGACGAAGAGTGACCCGCCCAAAGGTGCCCAGAGAGTCAGACTTGGGCCAGGGGTCTTTCCCTGCGCTGGTGAGGCAGGAGGCTCCTTTGGGCCGATGACGGTGTTAGGTCTGGGATTGGAGGTGCAGGCTGCTCGGTGGTTTGGCAGAGGGCTGAGAGAGAGTGCTGGCTCTAGGCTAGGGCCGTGGGGAGCGAAGTTGGCCTCCGGAACGCGGGAACGCGGAGAAGGGAGCAGGAAGAAAAATCAGCAGGGACAGCGGGTCCACTTCTGTCCTCCCCGGTCCTGGTCCTGCCCGCACATGTCCATGTCAGACCCCCGGTGAAGTCAGGGGAAACTGTGGGTGGGACCTGCCTGGCAAGAGCGGAGGCTCTTGGAGCTAGCCTTGGGTGTGGCTCCCTGTGTGACCTTAGGTTAGTCCCTCACCCTCTCTGAGCTTGGTATGCTCACCCGTGTGACCAAGAATCTGGACCGAATGATCCGTTTCCCAACGAACGTAGCAGCCGCTGGGCTGTCATCCCAAAGTGCTCCTCCCATCCCCACGAGGACCCTGGGCCCCGGGAAGGGGCAGGCAGGAATCCTGGAGGTTGGCATAACCTTTAAGCCTCCTCGGCGACTCAGCCCTCCTTGCGGTGTGGGGGGAATCTCCGGGCGCAGCCCTTCTTCTCCTTTTCATCTTTATTTTTCTCCTGCTCCCTCTTCCCCTTGCTACGTGGGCTGATCGCTGCTCAAACTTTTAATTCAGATGGTAATTGAAATAATAATATGGGCTGAGGCCCCTCTGCTTGTGACGCTGCAGCTGGTGGAGCTCAGCTATGAATAGACCCTGAGTCACACACGCGCGCGCGCGCCCGCTCCTGCCGGCGCGCACACGGGGCTCACGGGGTGGTGGGTGGGGTGCAGCGTGGGGGGGCAGGGTGGGCTCATGCTCCAGCTGGCTCTGGGTCTCAGCCCCCCACTCTCAAAGGCCTGGGACCCTTCTGCCCCCTGCCACCCACTCCCTGCTCCCTGTGGCACACCGGCAAGACTTGGGACATCGGTGGTCTTGATTACCGGAGGGGAAACTGAGGTCCCAGCAAGGGGGAGTGGCTGGCGGGACGCAAATAGAAAGGGGCCCGGACTAGGTTTGAGCTGGTGGGTTTTGCCCGATTCTTAGACCACTGTTCTGCCTTAGGGCACACAGGCAAATGGGGGAGAGGAGTACAGGGGTGTGGCGCTGTCTCCCTTTGGTGTCCCCCCTGCCTCAGTCTTCCCAGCGCACGCTCGCACCCCCCTCTCACACCTTCCCTCGGGCGCACACCCAGACGCTCAGCTGCTCCGAGACGCGGTGCTGTTGCTTCCTGGCTGGGCTGCAGGGAGGTTTTCTTGGGGGGGTCCTGCTGTAGGAACGGGGACAGACCCCCAAGTGCCAGGCTCTAGGCGAGGCTTTTGTGTTCATGATTTTACTTAATCCTCCTTGTCACCCTCCGTTGAGGAAACTGAGGCTCAGCTAGAAGCAAGAGTTTGCCCAAGGTCCGGCGGGGTGGGCTCAGCCGTATACCGTCATCCTGCCGGAATGTTCCCAGTTCTAGCCATTCCGGGACCCTCCATTTGGCCTGCTGCAGGAGGAAGTGTGCGTCTCTTCCAGCCTGGGGCTCCCCTCTTCTCCCCCTGCATTCCTCCCTGTGGCTACCTGGCCAGTTGTTGACCAGCTCTCCTGCCAGCAGCAGGAAATCCGGTCTCGGTGGGCAGGGGGAGGGGACGCGTCCATGCGGGGCATTGCCAGGCCAAAGAGAGAAGCTACCAAGACGGGCGGTCCTTGGTGTTCCAGACCCCAGCTGGAGCTGTGCAGGGAGAGGGCCTTGCGGTACCCTGTCAGCTGGGAGATTCGGTCTAGGCCTGCTGGGTGTGCCCAGCAGGGGCCTCCGGAAGGGCAGAGGGGAGATGGGCCTGGGCACGGGGAGTGCGGTCGAGCAGAGTTACCCCTGGGCCTGGGACGATGGAGAAAATTCTCCGCAACGTTTTCTGGTGGCCCCGTCGTCTCCCGTATCTGCTCATTCTCCAGCACTCTGCTAGGACACGGAGCCGCTGAGCCCAGAGACCACAGTGAACTGCCCAGGGCCCCTCGTGACTCCCCTGCCTCCTGACTCCCCTGACGACACCTGCTCTCTGATTTAATCCCAGTTTAGCCACTCACTTACCCCTTGTGACCTTGACTGGGACGAGGACCTTTGCTCCTCCGTGAAGCAGAGGCAACCTGCGGCGATGGGGGGCTGTGCTGGGCTTTTCCCTTCTGTTCCCCGTCTGCTCTCAGAGCACAGCCCGGCTCCACCTGGGCAGCGAGATGGGAGGGGACCCGCTAGGCCAGGGAGGAGAGGGTGCATGACTGTGCGGGACTCATCCCATTTTACTGATGGGGAGACTGAGGCCTTGGGGAGGGAGTTTGGCCAACCCTGATTTGGTAGCAGAATTGGTACCAGGTTTTACCATCTGGCCTCTGGGATACCCCGCCCCGCCCTCGGCAAAGTCTCTCCCCCACCCCGCCCTGCCGCTCCCCTCCCAACCTCTACCTCTACTCCAAACTCCCACTGTAGGCCTGAAAAGAAGTCCAAGCCCCCTGCCCTGGAATGGGGGCCAGCAATTTGGAAACTCCATGGGGCCATATAGGGGAGGTGGCAGGCACAGAACTGGAGGTGACCTGGTTGTGGGTGGTGAGGTGGGGGAGGGCAGGAGGGGCTCAGTCACTCTGGCACGTGACCCCTCTTGTTAAAAAAATTTCTTTAATGTTTATTTATTTTTGAGAGAGAGAGACACACACACACACACACACACGCAAAGTGTGAGTGGGGGAGGGGCAGAGAGAGAGGAAGACACAGAATCCGAAGCAGGCTCCAGGCTCCGAGCTGTCAGCACAGAGCCCCACACGGGGCTCGAACCCACGAACCGTGAGATCATGACCTGAGCCGAAGTCGGACGCTTCACCGACCGAACCACCCAGGCGCCCCAACGCCTCTTGCTAGGGAGCTCACCATCTCTTGGGGCAGCCCACTGGGTCTGGAAGGTTCTGCTAATTGGTACCTGCCTCCCTCTTTGGCTTTCGCTCGGAGGGCCCCAGCCTCTTCCCTACAGGAGAGGTGGCCCGCTATCCCGTGCCCCCGAGGCTTCTCTCCTCTGGCCTCCCTGGTCCCGGCGGAGGCCTGTGGATGGGAGACAGATCTGGGTTGAAGTCCACCTCCACCCCTGAGTGGCTGTGTGGCCTCGGGCAGCCTATTCACTTCTCTGAGCCTCTACCTCTGACCTATGGGGTAGGGTGGGCTTGTTGATGGGAAGATCCGTGAGCTTTGACTGTAACACGGCCTCTGGTTGCCTGAGCTGCTGTGTGGCCCGAACCGGTCGGTGGCGACTCCTCGCAGGTTTCCAGGCCCCAGGCCCCACGCCTTCACTGGCCGTCACCTTCCCATACTGCCTGTCTAGTTATCTCGGGTGTCAGCGCCTGAACTCTCTGCCGAACCCTCCAGACCTGCCCGGGTGGGGGTAGGGCTGGCTGAGTACCAGCGCCGGGCCGAACAGCTGCAGACCCTCAGGCCGCCTGACCTTGGAAAGAGCCTCTCTGGCTGGGTTTCAGAGCCATCCCCGCCCCCCCCCCCCCCCGACACTGGGCAAGAGCTGGGCAACAAGGAGGGGAAGGAACCAGGTGGGGCGGAGAGCAGGCTTGGCCTCGTGCTGGAGCTGGCCTGGGTCCCTGAGGTGACAGGCCAGGAGACAGGAGAATGGACGGCCAGCTATGGGAGGGGGGTTACAATTATCAGCTGCATTAATAGCACGGCAGAGCCTCCCCACGCTCTAGTGGTTGCCTAAGGAGGGGGTGAGCTCCCTGTCACGGGAGGTGTGCAAGCAGCTGCTAAATGACATCTGTTAGGAGGACAGCAGCAGGTTCTCATACAGGGCCAGGGGAAGGGATTAGGCCCAGAGCCCAGAGTCCTTGTTGTCTGGGCCTCAGTGCGGAGGCCCCGTGACCCTAAGGGCCTAACAGACCGTCCCAAGTATTCCCTCGTGACCTTCACCAACTCTCCCCACGGTTGTGCCCTCCAAAAGCCCACGGTCAGTATACGGTATGTTTGTTTTTACTCTGGGTCTTGGTCCGAAAGTTTAAAAGCTACTGCCCTGTATAGAAATCCTGGAGGCAGCGCTGGGAGACGCTCCGTGTGCAGATCCCTCTTTCTCCAGGATGCTCAGTTCCTAGGAATGTAAGTGCCAGGAATTCCAGGATGTCACTATTCTGTCCTCAGACCTCCCTTCCCTGGCCCAGCAGCCCGCTTGGCTCCAGGCCGTCCAGTCCCCCCCACCCCCACCCCCCCCACAGCCACCCCCCTCTCCAGGGCCTACATCCCGCTCTCTGCCCAGCCCAGCCCTGGCCCAGCCCTGCTTTTTCTTCTCACTTCCTGCTTGCCCCGCATCTTCCTGGGGACCTCTCTCTAAGCCCTCTGGCCTTGCAGACCCTTTGTCCCCGGGGCCTCACCTGTTTACCCAGGGACCTGGGCAAAGCACGAGGTGTGTCTGACCCGCTTCTCTTCCCCGAGCACGTGGCAGGTGCTCAGTAAATGCTCGCTCCTTCCACAGCGGTTTATAGAGAGCACCGTCCGAGGCCAGGCTCTGTGCTGAGTCGGAGACACACGGGGCAGGAGGGCGGAGGTCCCTGCAGCTCAGCGGACGTTTAGGATGAGGAATGAATGAGTGAATGAATGAATGAATGAATAAACGAATGAATGGAGTCTGCGAGTCTCTGGCCTCAGGAGCCGGCTGGGCGGACGGTCAGAATGGGGAGCACGTAGCGCTCTGCCTGTGTGTTAGGCATCCTGCTAGGGACAGTCACTCGTGTCTGTGGATGAGCAGGAGTGTTGGGGTAGAAGCAGGGGCTGGGTGTTCCTGCCGCCGTCTCTTGGCCCTTCTGAGACCTGTCCGCCTGCCCCAGCCTCCCCGCCCTCCTCCTCCGGTCCTTGGAGCTTCTCTTCTGGGCCTGGAGCCCTTGTTGTGAATCGGGGACACCCAGGGGCCCCCCAGGGGACACGTCAGAGAAGCCTGTGCTCTGTGGGAGGGTGAGGCGAAGGCCTGAGGCCTCAGACGTCCTGCACTCCCTCTGGTGCCACAGAAGGTCTCCATCTGGCTCCACTCAGAGACCACCTCCGCCTGAGAGGTTCTCCCTGACTACGGGGACAGGAATAACTCCTCCTTGGTCACATTCTGTCATATCCCCTGCCTGGATCCTTCGCGGGAATTATGGACGAGCTGGAATTAGCTTGTTTCTCGGTCGGTCGTCAGAGGTTTGTTAAGGGTCCACTCTGTGCCGGGCACCGGGGGTCGGGGTGAGGCAGAGAGCAGAGGTTCGAGGTCCCTGCACTTAAGGAGGTTGTACGTGAGATGGGCCCGGATCGGATGAATGCCGTGAGGATCGGGACACCGAGCATGGGGGGCGGGGGGAGGGGGGCTCTTGGAGGAGGCAGGCTCTGACCCATGCCTGAGCGTCTCAAGGTGTGAGCAGTGGCGTCTTGGCGCATTTCAGCCCGAAGGAACGGCCAGAGTAAAGACCGGAGGGGAATACGTTCGCCGCGTTCGAGGAACGGGAAGGAAGGCTGGGCAGGGGTGGGGTGGAGAGGAGAGGCCCAGGGTCGCGTCGTGGGAAGTCCGGAGGGCTCCAAGCCGAGGGGCAACGTGGGACCGCAGCGGGGGAGGCCCTGGAGTCGTCTGGCCACGACGTGGCGTGGAGCAGGGAGGACGCTGCAGCCTGGACGGACAGAGCGTGGGGCCGTCCACCTTCTTGGGGGAGCTCCCGAGACCCAGGTGAGGTTGAGCGTAACGGCACCCACCTCCGGGGTGGGGGTCAAAGTTGTGGCCAGGGTCTGGCCCACAGCTAACGGTGTCAGTCGCTACACCATCACAAGCATCATGGCGATGATGGCGTTGGGGGGGTTGAAGGGTGATGCCCCAGTGTTAGCTGAGCAACCCTCTGGGCCGGGGGTGGGGGTCACAGACTGCGCTGGGGAAGGCTGGGGAGGGGTCGTTGGTCGTCTCGGCAGCGCTGGGTCGGCAGTGCCCCTTTTTAGCAGACGCCGCTGGGGAGCAGGAGGTCACTCTGCCCGTCGCTGCTCCCAAGGACGGGTGGGGCGGTCAGGGGGGTGGGGCCGGTGGTATTTTAGGCCAAGGCGGAGCCTGGGAGCCGCAAGAGGTGTGCATATCAGAGGCGGCAGGAGGGAGAGTGAGGGGGCCATCCGGAGAGGGGCCTTCAGGCCCGGAGGACTCAAGGAGGAAGGCAGGGGTGAGCCAGGGCCTCCCTCAGAGCTGCCGAGCCCTGGAGGGGAACCCTGGAGGGGAACGTGGATGCTGGTAGAGTCACCCCGTTCGAGAAGGGCTTCTGCGCCTTACGGTTTATAAACTCTTCCTGTCCACCACTACTGTTCATCTTCGCAGCATGCCTAGGAGGTGGGCGTCATTCCTCCCCATTTTACAGACGTGACTCAGAGAAGTTAAGGCATTTCCCCAAGGCCACACAGCACAGAAGTTAAGGAGTCTCAGGCTTTCTGGGATCCCGGGCCCTTTTGAGGACCTTATGAACGCTATAAGCCTTCTCAGAAAAATACACATATGTGTGCACTAATTTTAAAACTTTCTATGTGTCTTTTTTTCTGTAGGTAATACATTCATATGGTTCTAAAATTAACAAGACATAAACAGGAATACAGTGAGAATTCTTCCTCCCACCCCATCCCCAGCCACCTGCTTCCCCTCCCCGGAGACAGCCAGTGTCACCAGTTTCCTGGGTCTCCATCCACAGACAAGCCGAGACAAGCAAATATGTGTGTCTATAAATTTCTTTCTCTCCTTTTTTACACAAATGGTAGATACTACGCTCAACATTCGTCGCTGCTGCCTTTTTTTTTTTTTTTCTTAAAAACACATCTTGAAGACCCACATCGCTCCTTCCCAGGCTCCCTCCTCCTTTCCCCGCCACCCCCCCCTCCCGGCTGTGCGATGTGCCGTTCATGGGTGGGCATTGGCTTCTTCCAGGCCAGGCTGGGCATACAGGGCACCTGGCTCCCCATGCGCGTGACTGTCTGCGGGCTGAGGTCCCAGGGGTGCCCCCAAGCGCCCCAGCCAGTCCGTCCCGTGCCTCTTCCAAGCCACCCAGGGCCACGCAGAGCAAGACAGGAAGCAAGCCTGGGACTTGGCTCAGACTCCCCTTCCCTGACCCTCCCTTCTTCCCGACACCTCTTCTTAGGTGTGGCCTATGGGCCCATCGGAGAATCCAGAGAATCCTGTGCCGGTGTGAGCGAGGGACAACAGCCCCCATGCCCCACAGCTTCAGGGGACTTCCTCCCCCCGCCGTCAGCCCCAGCTCCTGGAGTCTGGTTTGCTGAGAAACCAAGGTTGGGGTGGTGGTCTCCTAGCCTGCCCTCTGCTCCTGCCCCCTGGCCCACCACAGCCGCTGTCCCCACACCTTGCCTTCTCCTGTTGCCCATGTCCTCACTTCACCCCTTGTGGCCAAGGGAGGGACAGCATCCAAGTGGAGAAGGGACATGGGGCCGCTGGCCTTGTGTGGTCTGGGCTGGTCAGGGCCAACTGGGCGGCCCTGCTAAAACCCCTCTTCTGGCTTTGGGGACCCCGCTGTCCTTCTGCTCCTCTGGTCTTCTGCCGTGCTGGGTCCGGGTCCTCTTTCGTGGGCAGGAGATGCCCAGCGGCCCCGGGGCCCTTCCCTCTTCTTCCCCGGCATTCTTGCCCCAGGCGGCTGCATCCGGTTTGCACAACTTAAAACACCGCCCCGGGCGGTCAGCACCTAACGTCTGAGCCCGGACCTCGGGGTCTGACATGCTGTGGATTTCTCTACCTGGACCCCCACAGCCACCACACACTGGAAACAGTCACTCCTTAAATCTGGTCCTCTTTCAGCGTCTCGTTACCTGCTCCCAGCACCCCTCTTCCCAATCGCCCCGTGCAACCTGCCACCAGGCCCTGCATGGAAATTTAAACGGTCAAACCAGGCAAACCCCAACCACCTGCCCACCTGTATCCCGTGGCCATGAGGATGAACCCCATGATTCTTCCCCCCACCTCTGGGGCCTCATCCTGGGCAAGTTCTCTCCCCCTCGTCTTGCTCACTTCACTCCCATTACCCGGCCTGCTGCAGATTCTCGACTCACCAAACTCTTTTCTGGAATGTTCTACACGCCACCTTTCACACAGACACACGATTCTCCTCACCGGCTGGACTCCCCAGTCACTCCTCAGGTTTCAGTTTCAATGTCACTTTCTCAAAGAGGCCCCAGGGGACCCCCAGCCAACCAGAGGCCCCTGTCCTCTCTCACGTCCTGCCGAACTTCTCCTTCAGGCAGCTTGCCACAATTTCTGACCCCCCGTCTATGCAGATGCTGTTATGTGTGTGGCGTCTCTCCGCAGCTGATCCAGAAGGCTGGGTGGGTCCACGGCCTGGGTCTGACCCGCAGCAAGGGCGCAATAAATAGTAACTCAGCAACTTTGGAGGAGGCATAAGCAGCAGACCAGGCCCCTAGAGGCCCCAGTAAGGCCGTGGGGGATCGAATCCCCCCACCAATGAGAGAGCTGAGGATGTTCTAGAAACAAGAAGCCTTCAGGGATCTGCTCTCGCCTTCTAATCCCTGTATAGAGGGAGGGCACAGGTGTTTGGGGACAGTCCCTTTGGTGGGACTGTCCGGCCAATAGAGGGGGCTCCTGCAGGGGTGGGGAGCATTCCGGCAGGGCAGGGGCCGGGCGCTGGTGGTGCAGTAAAGGGCACGTCTGCAGGTGGGAGCAGTGACCCTTGGGTCCTCCAGCCACCAGCTCCTGCTATGTGACCATGACCAGAAGGTAGGAGGCCTCTCTGGACATTCTAGGAAACTAATTTTCTTTCTTGCTTGCTTTCTTCTTTCTTGCTTTCTTTTCTTTCTTTCTCTCTTTCTTCTTCCTCTCTTTCTTTTCTTTCTTTCTTTCCTTTCCTTCTTCTCTTTCTTTCCTTTCTTTTCTTTCTTTTCTTTCTTTCTCTCTCTCTTTCTTTCTTTTTTCTTTCTTTCTTTCTTTCTTTCTTTCTTTCTTCTTTCTTTCTTTTCTTCTTTCTTTCTCTTTCTTTTCTTTCTTTCTTTCTTTTCTTTCTTTCTCTCTTGCTTTTCTTTCTTTCTCTTTCTTCTTCCTCTCTTTCTTTTCTTTCTTTCTTTCCTTTCCTTCTTTTCTTTCTTTCCTTTCTTTTCTTTCTTTCTTTTCTTTCTTTCTCTTTCTTTCTTTTTTCTTTCATTCTCTTTCTTTCTTCTTTCTTTTCTTCTTTCTTTCTCTTTCTTTCTTTCTTTTCTTTCTCTCTTGCTTTTCTTTCTTTCTTTCTCTCTCTCTTTCTTTCTCTTTCCTTCTTCTTCTTCCTCTTCTTCTTTTTAAGTGTTTATTTATTTTGAGAGAGAGAGAGAGGCAGAGAGAGTGGGAAAAAGAGAGAACCCAAGCAGGCTCTGTGCTGCCAGCGCAGAGCCTGATGCAGGGCTGGAACCCGCGAACCACGAGATCATGACCTGAGCCGAAACGAAGAGTCGCACGCTTGACTGAGCCACTCGGGGGCCCCGCCGGGGAGCTTGCTTTCTAAGCCTGCTCACCTGTTGGCTGAGTGGCCGGGAGGGGGAGCTGGGAGTTGAGGTGCAGAACTGGAGGAATGAACCAGTTCACGTCACGCCGCTCAGAGCCCCTCGGGGAGCCCAGCGTCTCCCGCGTGTCTGGCTCTAAAATCAGGGACCAGGTCCTGGCTCCAACTCGCCCTATGACCCAGCTTCTCCTTTCCCCAAAGGGCTGACTGCACAGAGTCAGACTTGATAAATGTTTACCAGCTGGAGGAAACAACGTGACAGTGTTCCTTTGGGGCGGGAGCCTAGGGTGCTTAATGAACGTGCTCTGGCGCCCACTGCCTGGATCCAAAACCTGGCTCTGCCGCTAATGAGCTGTGTGACCTTGGACGAGTTGCCGGACCTCTCTCTGCCTTAGTTTTCTTCTCAAGTAGGGATAATAATGGTAACTTCCTCTGAGGTCATGGTGAGGATGGCAGGAATTGATCAGCATAAAGCACTCAGAACAGCGCCGGCCCAGAGGAAGCGCGTGCTAAATGCTCCGCGTGGATTTTGCAATGTCACACCGTCGGCCAGTGGGGGAGGGGGTGCGCGTGCAGTGGGATTTCGGGGTATAGAAGGTGCGAGGGAGGAGCGGCGTTCGCTGGGCACCCCCTGTGGGGCCTGCACGTCTGTGACCGTTGGCAGCCTGCGTCCGGCCCTCACGACCCCCCTGCAAGGTAGGCATCACCACGCTCCTTTGCCAATGAGGACACCAAGGCCCAGAGAGAGGTCAAGGAGTCTGCTGGAGCGAGGCGGGACCCGTCCCACTTCCGGGTCAGCCTGGGGAGAGTCCGAGGCCACGGCCCTCACTCAGCTCCTCCCTGTGCTGGTGTCGAAAAACGAACCGGGCGGGGCCGTGTGATGGGTGCAGGGCCGGCTCTGGGGAGCTGCGGCTGAAATGCAGGGGAGGAGGTCAAGGGAAGGACTGGGCAGCCCCGGGGAGTGATTTGTACCCACTTAGCAATCATTTACTCCGCGCGGGCCACGTGAAGGGCACGATCCCATTTGTTCCTCATTACAGTTTTATGAGGTAAGGACTATTGTTAGCCCTACCCAGGGATGCGGAGGGCAGGGACCAGAGAGGCTAAGTAATTTGCCCAAGGTCACGCAGGCGGAAACTGGTGCAGAGAGTCCAGAGCTGAAGCCATGGCAGGGGGATGATGAGGGCTCTTGAGACTCCTGACGAGGACGTGGTCGGACCTCCTGGGGCCTGAGCAGCAGGTCAGAGCTGAATGAACCCTCCCCCCCCAACCAGGCCGGCCAGGCCGGAGAAGCCTCAGTCAGAGCGGGAGAAGGGGCAGGCCCCGTGCTCCTCGCGGGGCTGGGAAAGGGGGACGAGGGCGTTCATTCCTTCCACGGCCCCTCTAGAACCTCCCACCCTCTAGAACCCGTCCTGGGTGCACTTGAGTCAGGAACCCCTCGGCCCCGCCTCGTCTCTAATGCCCTGTGTCTGCTCCCTCTGGTAGAAGAAAAGAGTCAGCCTCCCTGTCCAAACCCCAGAGGAGTTCAGGGATGAACGGGGCTGAAGAGACTCGGGAGCACCCACCAGATCCCCCGCCTTATTTCGGACTCTGTGCTGGGCGCCTTGTTTCTCTCCCACTCTCCTGCCAGGGAGCAAACATGGTCCCCCATTCTGCAGGTGGAGGGAAGGAGCGCCTGGCCGGAGCAGCTTAGTGGTGAAGCCAGGGCTTGAAGCTGGGTTTCCCGACTCCCTGTCTCGTCATCACCGTCATCTTGGTCAGCAGCACTGCCACCATTGTCACCTGCCTATTCTTCGCATTTTGCCGGCCCGGCGTTTCTGTTCCAGGCCGGCCGGCGTTTCTGTTCCCAGTAGTTATATCACATTGGTCTCAACAAAGGGCCGGGTGAGGTAGGTACTATCGGCATCCTCTCCGCTTTGCAGATGAGGACACTGAGGTCCGAAGGGGACATGCTGGGAGGTGACAGAGCTGAGACTGACAGCCAGGTTTTACCACCCAAACGCGAGGGCTTAGCCAACACGTTGTTTTTCTGAAGTCGAAAAGGAGCCGGGTGGTGCAGACAGGCGGTGAGGGCCAAGGGGCTCTGAGAAAGCAGGGCTAAGGCTGGTGGGACAGCCAGGGAAGGTTCAGAGACTGGGGCCGGGGTGGGGTGGGGGGCTGGGCCTGGGGGGCTGGGGGGAGGGGTGCTGGGAAGAGACACAAGGGATCCGCGTTGGTCGCGCAGGGTGTTGTGGAAAGTGAGGGGAGCCGGAAGCCAGACTGGGGACCGGGGTTGAGCCGGGGACCTGGAACCAGCCGGACCTGAGTCAGAATCCCAGCTTTGCCACTTCTGCTGTGACCCCGGTCCTCGTCCCCACTCCCCCCACCCCCAGCCTGTGATTCTTCAGCTCGGAAGAGAAATAATAACCCTGCTTGTTGCTGTGATAGGCGCTTAATAAATACTTGCTAAATAAACACAGGGTTGCAGTGACGCTTCGGGGAGATAGACCAGGCAGTGCCTGGCAGGGAGCTGACACTTCCAGAGGGTTCCTTGCCTGGAAGCAGCCGCAGAGAAGGAGACAGTGTCAGCTGGGCCCCAGGGCTGAGCAGTAGGACCTCGGGCAAGTCGCTTCATCTCCCCTCCTGTCCCATCCAATAACAATTACATGCATAAAGGCCCTGCAGGCCAGCCTGTCCCTAAGCTGTCTGCCCCCTACGAGAGCCTGCCTGCCTCAGGTCTCTGGAGGGGCCGCTGCTGAGGGCTCGAGGGTGCGGTGAGATGTACCCGCAGCCCTCAGTAACTCTCCCGTGAGTGGGGTGGGTGCACGCAGGGAGATTTGCCCTCGTAGCCTGCCGGGGTTGTGGGAATCCACCTGGCCCGCTGTCACTTTAGCAGCTTTTCTTTCTTTCTTTTTAAAGTCTATCTATTTTAGAGAGGGAGCGGATGAGGAAGGGGCAGAGAGAGAGGGAGAGAGAGAGAATCCGGAGCAGGCTCCACTCTGTCAACACAGAGCCCAACACGGGGCTCGAACCCACGAGCCGTGCCGTCCCGACCTGAGCCGACACCCAGAGCCGGATGCTTAACCAGCTGTGAACCACCCAGGGCCCCCTAGCAGCTTTTCTTTTGCAAAGGGAGTTGTGGGCCAGGAGGGGGGGCATATGGTGTCATAAAATCAGAGGGAAAACAGAGCGACGGGCGTGGGGTCCTCTGGACCCCTGGCAGGCAGGGTGCCCAGCCCTCTTCCGGAAGAAGCAGGCTAGCAATAGCGCCAGTGAGCCGACGGCTCTGGGCCTCACTGTGCCACAGCCCTGCTCTTGGCCTCAGTTTCTCTAATTGTCCAGTGAGTTCTGGTCTAGGGGCTCCAGATTTTGGATGTTTGCAGCACAATCAAATTGAATGGAAAAACGTTTTTTTGGTAACGGATACAACATTGCCAATCCTTCATTTTGCCAAGAAGGGACGCTAAGTTGTTTTTTTATTTAATTTATTTTAAAAAATATTTACTTTTGAGGGGCGCCTGGGTGGCTCAGTCGGTTGAGTGTCCGACTTCGGCTCGGGTCATGATCTCACGGTTTGTGGGTTCAAGCCCCATGTCGGGCTCTGTGCGGACAGCTCGGAGCCTGGAGCCTGCTTCGGATTCTCTCTCTCTCTCTCTCTCTCTCTCTGCCCCTCCGCCACTCACACTCTGTCTCTCTCACCTTCAAAAATAAATAAACATTAAAAAAAATATTTACTTTTGAGAGAGAGAGAGAGAGAGCGGAGCAGGGGCAGAGAGAGAAGGAGACACAGAATCTGAAGCAGGCTCCAGGCTCCGAGCTGTCAGCACAGAGCCTCACGCGGGGCTCGAACTCACAAACTGTGAGATCATGACCTGAGCTGAAATCGGATGCTTAACCGACTGAGCCCCCCAGGTGCCCTGGGACGTTAAGTTTTTAAAGGCAGCCAGCATCTTCCAAAGAAAGAAAGTTTACCATGAAAGGGGTCCCAGGATGCACTCAGAATAAAGGACAGTGACCAGCAGGCGAAGCTGGCCAGGAAGGGGAAAGACTTGTCCAAGGTCACCCTGCACGGCAGGGAGAGGGGCCTGGCCTCCCAGAGCCTCCGCCGTAGAAAATGTGTTGAGACCGTGTTCTTCCACGTATGTTCGTTTCGTGGCACCCTTGTTGCAAGAGAATTAGACCAGCTCCCTGCCTTCCAGAAAAGTACGGTTTAATTGGAGACACGATCCAGGCACCTGCACAACCAGGGCGTGCGCTCTGATAAAACGTGTATTCAGAGGAGGGTGCCCAACTGTCGATGCCTCTCGCTCCTCCTCGACGATCTGTGCCCTTTCTCTTTCGCGCTTTCCCCGTGGGCCCCTGGGCCTTCGCCAGGAAGCCCTGTGTGACAAACAAGGGAAAGAAAACCTGGCCGTCTCGCGGTGGTCGTCACCCGAAAGCACCGTGCCAGGCTGGTACTTTGCACGTTTCGGTCGGGCGTTGTGCGGGGGCAGCCCACACGTTGACAGGTGAGCCTGTCACTCCTGCCGAGGAGTCAGCGGTGACGGGAGTGTTCGCATCTTTGAGCGGGTCACCGCAGACAGGGCCCTCACCAACCGAGCGTCTTCAGGGGGGCAGGCTCCTCCGTGGTGGAGGGTGGACGGGTCTGGGGGTAGCTTTCCCAACAGCCCCGCGTGGACATTCCCGAGCGTGGCTGAGCGGGGAGCAGGCAGAGTGATGGGCGCAGGGTCTGGATCACCGCAGGGGTGGGGGACAGGCTGAGCCCCCACCGGGCTGAGATGTGAGGCTGGCGGGGATGGGGTGATGGAAAGGTAGGGGCTGGGGCTGAGGGTTGAGGTTGGGGGTGGGGGAGTGTCAGGTGGGGACATGCGGAGCCTCGGGGCTGACCCCGGAGCATGGGGCTGGGCTGATTCCTGCCACTTCCGCTCAGGAAAGGGGGGGAATAGTGGGCAGTGCTGGTGAGGGAGGACCGAGAGCCGAGAGCATGCAGAGATCTTCTCCCTCACCCTCACCCCCAGGGCCCTCCTAGAGAGTGAAAGCCCCATAAAGAGCCTTCTCCTACAGCACAAGTCCCCTTGGGCAGAGAGCCAGCGGTCCCCAGCACCCTGGGTTTGGGCTTGGCCTTGGGTAGGCCCTTCACCCTGTCTGGGCCTTAGTGTCATCGGTCAAAGGCCAGGTCACCACACTTTGTCCCCTCTGCCCCTCTTCCTGAGGCATGCGGCCGGTGGGTCCAGGGCATGCTGGGGCCAAGCAGGTTCCCCCTCTTCTCTAGCCCCACACCGCACTCCAAGTACTCCAGGGAGGACGCCCTTCTTTCCAGGGGCACCTTAACCTTCCAGGAGCTCTGGAGCGGGAGTGAGGAGCCCTGGGTCAGGGCTGGCCCACCCCGCCTCACTCTGGCACCCTTAGCAAATCTGGGCCTCAGATAGAAAATGAGGGTCTTGAAATCAGTGATCGCCCGTTCCTTCTCGTTCTGGTTCCTTCTGTGGTGCTAATGGAGGCATTCAAGACAGTGGGGGGCAGAGCAGAGGGAGATGTTTAGTGAAGGAAGACCTCCCTAAAAACTAGAAGGCGCTCCTGGCCCTGACCACCGGGAGCCCTGGCTGTTAGGGCTCCGGGGGAGGCGACAGAGAGGGTCCGGGACTCCCGGCTAAAGTTATGACCTCTTAAGGGCCGGCATTGCACACCCACCTTGTCTGTTAGGTCTTTGGACTGATGGGTCTCACCGGTCCCATTTTCCAGAAGAAGAAACTGAGGCTCACAGCAGCCAAGTAGCTTGCCCGTGTTATGCGGTGGATGAAGGACTTCAGTGCATGACTGTGGGACCCAGGGAGCGCCTTTGAGGTGGGGAAAGAGGAAGAACCCAGAGTGGGGGGTGATCGCGGGGGAGGTGGGGGGCAGGGCTCACTCTCCCCAGGCCTGGCCGAGGGAGGGAGTTTCTCCCGGGGAGAGGCGCAGGCAGGCACCAGGCTGTTGATCTCTAAATTATAGCGTTGGCGCGCACTGGTTGCTGCGGCAACCGAGTTGTCCTGAACGGGGAAGTGTATAAACATTGCCACAGATGCACAATTAGATCAGGAAGAAGAATAGAACAGAAAATAGAAACTTCCAGCCTTATATAATTCTGGGCCAAAACGTTACCGGGAGCCCGGGCCCAGGCCCAGCCCTGCCAGCGGCCGCCCTCCCCACCCCCACAGCACCCTGTCTCTGCCGGGGCCCCAGTGGAAGGGAGGGGTGAGGGGAGGGTCTGCCCTCCGTGCGCCCAGCTGGTGCGCCTGCCACCCGGTGGGGCAAGGGCCGTCCGCCTCCACTAAAACAGCCGAGGACGCTGACAGGTGACTCCTGCCTCTCGCCGGCTTCCTCCCGCTCTGGAGAAGCGGGAAGGAGGACAGCAGGGTGACCCGTTTTAACTGAGCACCTACTATCTCCTTCGGTCCTGTGAGGTAGGGTTCGGATACCCATTTCGCGGGTGAGGAGACCGAGGCTCAGAGACGGGGCACGAGTTATCTGAGGTGTCACGGCGAGGCAGTGGGTGTGCCTGCCTCCCTGCCTCTGGGTCTCCACAACCGTGAGCTCGAAGACGCTGACGGCACCCGGGGAACTGAAGGTTAGACACACCTGAGTTTGGATTTACGCATCAGCTGTGTGGCCTCGGGCAGGTCACGTCCCCTCTCTGAGCCCTGTTCCCCCCACCTGTGACTTGTAGAAACGTTCCCTGTCCACTCTGTCTGCGAATGGCAGCCAGTGGCCGCAAGCGGCCGCCGAGCACTTGAAATGCGGGCAACTGAACTTACAACTGTATTTAAGTAAATGTCAAAAGCCCCAGGTGGCCTTTGGCTGCTGTACTGGACCGCGTGGGAGGATGTCCAGCCCCAGAGAGAGACCCAAGAGGGCAGAGGCTGGACCCGGGGAGGTGAGCGGGGGGCAGGCCAGCGCATTCACAGCTCCCTCTGCTCAGCGCGCCTGGGACAGACGGCGTGAGGAAGCTCCCCGGCCGGGGTGGGGGCCAAGGAGGGCTGGAGGGGGCAGCGTGAGGGGCTGTCCTGGTGGCCTCAGCTTCTGGTCCCCGGAGGCACTGGCGCTGGTCCCGATACTCCCTGCCTGTCTGCAGAAGAGCCTGATGTCCCACATTCTGCGGCGCAGGGAGAGGGGGGCCTGGGCCCCGGGCCCTGGGCCAGGCCCCTCCCCTTGTGAGCATCTCTGGGGGGGGGGCGCGGGGGACGGGGACAGGGGAGGGGGAGGGGGAGGTCCCGGGCCACCAGCGTCTCACGCGTGTCGGGCTTCTCCTCCCCAGGCCCTGCGTCTTCCCAGGTGACCACGCCGGCTTCAGGACATGCACGGGCACAGCCGCAACGGGCAGGCCCACGTGCCCCGGCGGAAACGCCGCAACCGCTTCGTCAAGAAGAACGGCCAATGCAACGTCTACTTCGCCAACCTGAGCAACAAGTCGCAGCGCTACATGGCGGACATCTTCACCACGTGCGTGGACACGCGCTGGCGCTACATGCTCATGATCTTCTCCGCGGCCTTCCTCGTCTCCTGGCTCTTCTTCGGCCTCCTCTTCTGGTGTATCGCCTTCTTCCACGGCGACCTGGAGGCCGGCCCGGCGGCGGCGGCGGCGGGGGCGGCGGCGGCGGCGGCGGCGGCGGCGGGGGGGGCCCCGCCGGGCGGTGGCGCGGCGGCCCCGGCGGCCCCCAAGCCCTGCATCATGCACGTGAACGGCTTCCTGGGCGCCTTCCTGTTCTCGGTGGAGACGCAGACGACCATCGGCTACGGGTTCCGGTGCGTGACGGAGGAGTGCCCGCTGGCGGTCATCGCCGTGGTGGTCCAGTCCATCGTGGGCTGCGTCATCGACTCCTTCATGATCGGCACCATCATGGCCAAGATGGCCCGGCCCAAGAAGCGGGCGCAGACGCTGCTGTTCAGCCACCACGCGGTCATCTCGGTGCGCGACGGCAAGCTGTGCCTGATGTGGCGCGTGGGCAACCTGCGCAAGAGCCACATCGTGGAGGCCCACGTGCGGGCCCAGCTCATCAAGCCCTACATGACCCAGGAGGGCGAGTACCTGCCGCTGGACCAGCGGGACCTCAACGTGGGCTACGACATCGGCCTGGACCGCATCTTCCTGGTGTCGCCCATCATCATCGTCCACGAGATCGACGAGGACAGCCCGCTCTACGGCATGGGCAAGGAGGAGCTGGAGTCGGAGGACTTTGAGATCGTGGTCATCCTCGAGGGCATGGTGGAGGCCACCGCCATGACCACCCAGGCCCGCAGCTCCTACCTGGCCAGCGAGATCCTGTGGGGCCACCGCTTCGAGCCCGTGGTCTTCGAGGAGAAGAGCCACTACAAGGTGGACTACTCGCGCTTCCACAAGACCTACGAGGTGGCCGGCACGCCCTGCTGCTCGGCCCGGGAGCTGCAGGAGAGCAAGATCACCGTGCTGCCTGCCCCGCCGCCCCCGCCCAGTGCCTTCTGCTACGAGAACGAGCTGGCCCTCATGAGCCAGGAGGAGGAGGTGATGGAGGAGGAGGCCGCGGCCGCCGCGGCCGTGGCCGCAGGCCTGGGCCTGGAGGCGGGCTCCAAGGAGGAGGCGGGCATCATCCGAATGCTGGAGTTTGGCAGCCACCTGGATCTGGAACGCATGCAAGCCACCCTCCCGCTGGACAACATCTCCTACCGCAGGGAGTCCGCCATCTGACCTCCAGGCCCCGCCCTCGTCACGTCCCACAGGAGCCTCTGCCCCGCCCCCCCGGGGGGGAGGGGTGGGACGCCAGGACACGCCCCTCCACGCTCAGGACAGAGCCGACCCTGGCTCCGTGGACCTTCTGGAGGGAGGCGGGGGCTTCAAAGACTGGGGAACCCCTCCCTATTGACTCCAGAGCCCAGGCCTGGGAAGGGCCCAGGACACCCTCTGCCCTGTCAGCCGACCCGCTGGCGTCTCGGGGACCCCAGACCCACCACCCTTTTCCCGCTGACACTTCAAGGACGTGCCCCCTTTGCTCTCAGAACCTTGGGGAGGGCGGCTGGACTGCTGGGGGGTGGGCATCATGGGGTTCTGGGGTGGGCAGGGGTTAGTGCAGGGGGGAGGGAGGGCGGGGGTGCGTTTCTTTTGCATGACTGTGACCTGTTGTTCTTGCCTTTCTTTTGTAAATACCTATAAATGCAGAGTTGGAGGCACCGAATCCACCTTCTGCCATTTGTACCTGCAGGACAAGGAGGTGCGGTCCCTCTCGGTGAACCCCTCTCCCACCCCTCCCTGCCCGTCAAGCCTAGCCCCTTCCCCCTGCCCCGCTAGCTGGCTGGTCCCCAAAGCCAGCCATCTTGGCCCCTGGATGGTGTTGGGTTTGGGCGCAGAGGTGGGACCCCAAGGGGCAGGATGAGGACCGTCCCCACCCCCACCCCCCGTGGTCCCTCCAGGTCCCCGGGGTCCGGCCCAGATTGACAATGGAGTTTGTAACTATATATTTTTAATAAAGTATATGGTCCACTAGGGGTAGGCTGGCTGGAGATGGAAAGCTGGGAAGAAGGGTTAGAGAAAGAGAGACCGAAATGGTGTGAGTGTGTCTGTGTGTGGTACGTGTGTCCCTTTCTGAGACACTGACCCCTGGAGGGAACCGTATCACCTGCCATTCTCCTTCCTGGGAGCCAATGGGAAAGATCCCGAGAGGGCTTCAGAGGACCTGGGCTTGGGTCGGAGCTTCGCTGCCTCCTAGCTGTGTGGCGGCTAGCCAGTTACCCGGATGCTCTTGGCCTCGGTTTCATCATCTGCAGCATGGGCCGAACCATCGCTCCCTCCCAGGAGATGACGGGCAGGAAAGCCCTGTGTGGATGTCAGCTAACCCTTTGCAGCTCGGGGAAGAGCCTGCATCTACACAGCGCACACACGCACACACCCCAGGCTGGGCTGGTGAATTTGGCCTCGGGACCCTGGTGGGAAGGGCTCTAGGGGGCAGCTGGGAAACCCGGTCTTAGTCCGACTCAGTCTCTGTCTCACTGTGGGTGGGACCTTGGGTAAGTTCCTTCCTTTCTCCGGGCTTCAGTTAGCCTGAGCTCTACAGCGAGCCACCCCTCAAACCTAGACGACGGTGCTTTATTCTTTCTCGAGGTTCTGCGGGTGGGCTGGGTGCTGCCTTGTCTGGTTTCTCTGGGCTCCCTCCAGCAGCAGGGCTCAGCTGGAGCGCCACCTAGGCGGCCAGGCCCAAGCGGGCTGTCCCCCCACGTCAGGTGGTTGGTCTGGCTGTTAGCTGGGGCCTCTCTTCCTCCAGATTCCTTCGTGGCCTCTCAGGACAGCAACCTAAGACGGTGAAGGCAGGAGCTACCAGGTCTCTGGGGCCTAGCCTTGAACTTGGATAACATTTCTACCACATTCTATCGGCCAGTCGGGTCACGAGGCCAACCCAGAGCCGAAGGATGGGAAATCGGGCTCCAGCTGTCGGGAGCGCGGTGACGTCGCACGGCCAAGGGTGGGACTGTGGCCGTACTTGGTAGTCTATCACAGAACCCTTCAGTTTGAGCGCTCCTTCCAGCCCTGCCTCTAAGCCACATGCCAACTGTATACCCACGGAGTATAAGGAGGCAGAGGGACCCTCCCTGTTCCCAGGAATCTTCTGGGTCAGGGTGCCCCCACCTCCGGAAACACAAGGAACCAACAGGCAAGGTCACCTACTGCGAAGTGCGATGAGCTCCTTCGTGAACGATCGCCTCCCACCAGTGCTGGCAACATGGGTGCCATTTGGGTAAAACGCTGTGCACCCCACGTGCTTGAACAGCTTAACAAGCCAACCCGGGATCCAAGCCCCTCAACAAATCACTGGTCCTAATGCCTCCCGTTAACATGACACCCTTCACATTCCTTCGTCCGCTGAATCCTTACCAAATATCAAGAGGTGGGGACGTAAGGATTGTGGGCTCACTTTACACGTGAGGAAATGGAGGCCGAGGAACTAAGGCGCTGGCCTGAACCCAGGTGAGGACCGTCAGAGGCCAAGAGGCCTGTGTCCCTTTCGCTTCCCCTCTCCCCAGCAGGGACTGAGTGAGGGGGAGGGGCTGCCCCATCCAGATTTCCCAGAGTGCACTTGTGGCCTTTGGGGGCCTGGGGTGGGCGGGGGGGGGGGGCTACGGGGGACCACTCAGCAAGACAAAAGGGCAGCTTCCCAGTTGCCCGACGCTCTCAGAGGGCCCCTTGGTGCCCTTCTGCCAGGCGGGAGCACCCTGGGGTCCTCACCTCCCACCCAGCTCATCAGAGATGTCCCTCTATTCTCCCCTGCAGGCTCCTGGGTGGGCCTCACCAATCTCATCCTCTCCTGCCGACCTCATTCCCAGTATGCTTTGGTGCCTGGGTAACCAGCAGTCCCTAAGGAGGACCTCAGACTCAGGCACTCTGAGCCCCCAGAACATATCTTAGAGGTTAACATAAGGGCACGATCTAGAGGACACAGGGTTGGAAAAGCAAGGCCCGTCTGGGGTGTCAAAGAGGAGTGCCGTGCCCGCGGGCAGGGGGCAGGGCCACAGAGCTGCAGGGAGGCTCCCAGGCCACTCGGGCTGCTTGCAAACCCCTGCTTGCTCGGCTTGGTGCTGACTCACCTTCCCTCTCCCACCTGCTCCCCTCTCACAGCCCTCCCACCTGCCCTCCCTCCTGCTGCTGGCAGGCGACTCCTCTGATCTGTCTCACTTCACTCGGGGCTCCTCCGGGAGCAGCACTGAAATGGGGGGGTCGCTGTCTCTGGGGTGGAGGAACCTCAGGTATCATGAAGCCTGGAGTCACAGAAACGGGCTGGCTGAAGGGGGGGGCCGCTAAGCCCCTCCTCGCTGCACCCCCATCTTCCAGGCCTTCACCTCCCCTGCCCTGCCCTCCCCCTTCAGTCACAGCAGGGGCAGTGGTGGGCGGCTGGGAGGGAAGGAATGGAGAAAGGGATAGCAGGTGGGAGAAGGAGAGGAAGAGAAGGGGGGGCAGGGCGCGAGAGAGGGTGTGGTCTGATGGAGCTGAAAAACACCCCCTCATCTTGCCTCAAATCCCACCTTTCAGGCATAATTCCTGCAAATCCATTTTTGCTTCCTTCCCGCCAGCTTCTGAAAAACTTACTCCTTGTGAACTCAACTCAGCTGTCTCACCTGGTCAAAGCCCCCCCTCCTTATCTTTGCTGGCCCTTCGTTAGGTCACCGGCTGCGATCTGGGCCCCTTCCTGGATCAGGCTTTTCTCACCGTAGTTTGTCATGGGTAGTGCCTTTTCTCGGTATCGATGGAGTTGACGTATTTCCAATTTTGAATTTTTTTTTTTAACGTTTATTTATTTTTGAGACAGAGACAGAGCATGAACGGGGGAGGGTCAGAGAGAGGGAGACACAGAATCCGAAACAGGCTCCAGGCTCCGAGCTGTCAGCACAGAGCCCGATGCGGGGCTCGAACTCACGGACTGCGTGACCTGAGCCGAAGTCGGCCGCTCAACCAACTGAACCACCCAGGCGCCCCGACGTATTTCCAATTTTGAACGACTGCACACTGTTCATAGAATCTTAGAGCTAAGCGGAACAGCCCCTCGCCTATAGGTGGGGAAACTGAGGCCCAGAGGGGAGTAGCCCTGAACCCCGCTGTCCTGGACCCCGGCCCAGGGCCCTTGCCACGACGACACACAGAACCGGCTACACAACTGCGGGGTCCCCCTGCACCGCGAAAATACGTGTCCCTTGTTCAAAAGTTGGGGAAACCGCCACTAAGGGCACACCCAAAACATAAAGCTTCTTCCTGTCTTTAGATTACTTGCCTTCTCTGCTCACGTGCCTGCCACGGTGTCTCTTCGGACTTCACTTACGAAGCACAAGTTCAAGGAGAAAATTAAGACTTTTAAGACAGAGACTACGGGGATTAAACCGAGCTCAGGTCCCTCCCGTGAAGCCAGCCTTCAGATGAGCTCTGCTGAGCGAACCCGCCCCTGCGGGATCACCGTGAACGCCAGCTTTTCTCCACGAGAAAAGCTCCGACCAACACCTTTGTACAGCTTTTTGTTATGTTGTTTCTTGTTTGCCTTCATGTGGTTGTTTGCTCAGGCTATGAACAGAATTCTGGGCTACATTGGACAGATTGTGTCAAAGTGCAACCCCAGCGTCTCAATCTTTCCACAAGGACAGTACAAACCTGAGTTCTTTTTTTTTTTTAATTTTTTTTTCAACGTTTATTTATTTTCGGGACAGAGAGAGACAGAGCGTGAACGGGGGGAGGGGCAGAGAGAGAGGGAGACACAGAATCGGAAACAGGCTCCAGGCTCTGAGCCATCAGCCCAGAGCCCGACGCGGGGCTCGAACTCACGGAGCGCGAGATCGTGACCTGGCTGAAGTCGGACGCTTAACCGACTGCGCCACCCAGGCGCCCCAAACCTGAGTTCTAAGTAAGGATGGCGAAGGGGAGAAGGTTTAAAGCCAAGCTCCCCTTCCACAGCTTCTCTGGGGGCCGTGTGTTGAGACGGGGCGGTCAGGGGAGGGCACAGAAGTGGCCCCGGGGCGGGAGCTGAGAGCAGAGAGTGGCACCCTTGTGTGTATTTGCCCAGAAGAGAGGCTGTGGGTGTGAGAGCCAGAGGGCCTCAGCCTTGAATTCTCCCCTCTACCACCTACCAGCTATAGGACTTTGGGTCAGTTATGTCTCCGGACCTGTGTCCTCATCTGTGAAAAAGCACCATTCATACCTCTCTCACATGCTCGCGTGGACCAAATGAGATCTCACGTGGGACCAGGCACGGCATGATGTTGGGCACATTAGGGGGCCCGAGTGAATGTGAGTTGCCTTCCAGAAAACATTTTGATGGGCTTGCTTTAGGAGACACAGACAGTTTGAAAACTGACCCCTGAGCTTCCTGGCAGCCATGCAAAAAGGGAAACCAGATAGATCACTTAGCTCTCAGTATATGAGGCGTGGGAGGCTAGAGCAAGAACTGGGGTTCTGACTTCCTGTGTGATCCTGCCCTTCGCTGGACCTCATTTTCTCCGTCTTTGAAGTTAGGGGGTTGGACCTAATGACCTCCAGGATCCACTTCTGACTCCATCCACTGACTGCCTCACGTCTGATATAAAAGTCCCTACACCAGCCGCAGCGGGAACTCCCCAAGCAGAGGCATTTGCCTGCACCCTGACTGTCAGCTCAAACATCAGCATCACTCTTACAGATTCCCAAGGGCTTCTGTGTCATTCATTCATTCATTCATTCATTCAACAAATACTTGTTGAGCACCTACTATGAGCAAGTAAGGCCCCTGGTCTAGGGGCAGGGGTTCAGCACTGAGCCAAACAAGCACAGATGTAGCTGGGGCCTGGGCCCCCAGACCCCCAACCCCGGACTTTGGGGCTGGGCTGGCAGCCCTGAGGCCTCTGGCCTGGGTCCTGCTGCCGACTCCAGGTGGCACCATGGGCAGTCGCTGCCCCTCCTCGCTTACGCTTAGGACAGTGAGCAGGATTCCCTGGTCTCCGCCTCCGTAACTGTCCACTGCGGTGACAGGTGCTAGAGCAGTGGGGCAGGTGGGCCGGAGCCCCCACCGGACAGAAGCCATTGCCAGCACTCACCGTGCCTACAGTGGGAGGAAGGCCAGGAGGGGACCCCTGGGTACCTCAGGGACGGGGTATGGACGGGCTCAGGGAGACATCACACAGAGGGGCAGGTGCAGAGCCCAATCCGGGACCGGGCTCCTGACCCCCGACCTGCCCCTAGGATCACCTGCACTGGAAGTAGCCACTTGGAAAGAGGGCCCAGAGGCCAGCACCTGTCCCTCATGCTTCTGGAACCTTCCCTGCCAAGCAGAGCAGAGGCTCAGCTCACCGTCCTCTCTTTTCAGCTCCAGGACTTTTTGAGGCCTGTCTGAGCCCCCCCTCTGGCCTCCCCTCCTCCGGGGCCTCCCTGTCAACAGGGGCTCAGGGTGAGTCCACAGAGGTGACGGAGGGTTCCAGGGCTGGTGCCCATGCCGTGAGGGATGAAGGGGATATTACACACCGATATGAGAGAAGGTGACACGGACAGACCGGCTGCGACAGAGGTGGGGGAGGGCGAGAGAACACAAAGACACAAAGAGACCAAGAGACAGTGAGAGAGCCAGAAGACGAGAGACAGTGGCAGAGACAGAGGCCCGCAGGACAGACAGGGAGAGAGAGCCGGCCAGAGGGAGGCAGAGGGAAACTTCATGGAAGAGAAGAGCTGCCCGGAGTGGAGTCCGAGGAGGAGGTGCAGAGGCGGAGAGAAGAGGTGGGTTGGGTTGGGGATGTGGATGTGGCCTCCCAGCCCTGTGTTCGAGGCCCGGTGGGGCAGCCCCACCCTGTCCCACGCATCCCGCGGGGCCTCTGGTTACAGTGCGAGGTAAATCTCCCCAGTCCTTCACGGGACAACTGCAACAATGAAATGTCTGCATTTTATAGATTACAAAGCTTTAAAAAAAAAATTTTTTTTTATCTTTATTTTTGAGAGAAAGAGAGAGACAGTGCAAGCAGGGGGGAGGAACTGAGAGAGAGGGAGACACAGACTCAGAAGCAGGCTCTGGGCTCTGAGCTGCCGGCATAGAGCCCGCTGCGGGTCTTGAACTCGAGAACTGGGAGATCATGACCCGAGCTGAAGTCGGACACTTACCCAACTAAGCCACCCAGGCGCCCCTACAAAGCCTTAACCTTTGATTTCTCATTTGACATTCCCATCAGCCCTCTGAGGAGGGACCCTGTTCGGATCCTCACTGCACAGGCGGAGGTTCTGAGAGGCCGTGCCCCCCTTCCCCAAGGTCTCACAGCAATGTGACCCTTTCCCCGGGCCTGCTGGTGACGGGCTCTCAGCCCTTGAGCCACAGCAGAGGCCGGCTGACAGGAGAGCGGGGCTGGAAGGGGGTGCGTGTGGGAGAGGACAGTTGCCAGGCGAGGAGGTGAAGATCTGGGCCTTTCCCTGCAGGCCGTGGGAGCCCTGGACGGTCTTGGAGCAGGGGAGCGAGTGATGGGGGAGGCACTCAGGAAGCCGCGCTCGGGCTGAGTGGGCTGGAGCGGGGAGTGGGCAGGGACGGAAGCTGGCTGTCCAGGGCAGGTGGAGTGGCAGCCCCGAGGGGGTCCGGACTGAGATGTTGCCAGAGGAGCCTCAGCCGGGGGCGGTGGGGGTGACGGGGTGGGGGTGGGGGGAATGGAAGGGGTGGGATGGCTCCCGTCTTCGCCATGACAGGTGAAGGGAGGGAGGACACGGGCAGTTGAGCACGGCGAGCAGCAAAGGTGGAAACCTACCTGGAGGATGGACAAGGCTATTTAGGGCCCAGACCCTGCAGGGAAGGGGTGGGTGAGGAGGAGGCCACAAATGACCTCCCCGCCCCAGGGACAGCCAAGAACCCAGGCTGGGGAGGTAGGGGGGCGCGGTGGGGGGGTGGTGGCTAGAAATCAGTCTTCGACTGAGG
Organism: Lynx rufus; assembly: GCF_022079265.1. NCBI lineage: Eukaryota > Metazoa > Chordata > Mammalia > Carnivora > Felidae > Lynx > Lynx rufus. The sequence continues at coordinate 132,027,106 of NW_025814889.1, read as the reverse complement.
AACGCCTGGGGCTGACTTTGTTGCTTCAGGAAGGAGGCAGCAAGAAAGGGCAGGGTTCTTGAGCCCGCAGCCTCCCTGAGCGTCGCAGTCACGTCCTTCCCTTTCTGAGTCGTCCTGTGGGATCTGTCTTCCCTCTCGGGGCTTTACCGGTAAGAACGACACAGTAACAGCGGCTCTTTCATGGGGACGAGGACATACAGACAGACTAGAGTGGCACAGTGTCAGGCAGGTTCTGGGCTAAGCAAATGAGCATTCCCTCTCTGCCCTCGGGGATGGGTAGGCCTCGGTTGAAGACCTGGAGAATGGGTTTGCTGGAGGCAGGGCAGGGAAGGCAGGCTCCGAACGCTCCCTCGGTCGTCCCGGCCCCCTCCCCGCCCCAGCCCTCTGTCAGTCTCCCGGCGACACGTCTCAGAGTACCAGAGCTTGCCAGGCCCCCTGGGACCGGGCCTCATCTCCTTGAATTACAGATGGGGACACAGGGGCCCAGAAGGGGAAAGGACGTGACCGTGGTTGTGTGGTAACTTGGATAAAGGCAGGAACACCCCAGGCCTGACCCTTCTTGGCCTCAGGCCCGTCTGTGGAAAGGGGATGATGGTGGCTTCCCGCCGGGATGGGGCCTGGGCTCCCAGAACTAACGTGTGCAAAGGGCCCCCCACGTAGTAGGTGCTCAGGAAAGGGCTGAGCCTTCTGCTTATCGCGGTCATGCTCACGCACACAGCTGTGGTTAGGAGCGCAGTCTCCGGCGCCACCCAGACCCAGGCCGAATTCCCGGCTCTGCCACTGCTGCTGTGTGACCTTGGGTGAGCGGCTTGGTGTCTCTGAACCTGGGTCTGTTCTGTGAAGTAGGGAAAGCCCCAGCTCCTACTGCCCAGGGCTGCTGGGAGTGTGGAGGGAGGTAATGACTGTGCCATCAGGCTGCCGGCCCCCTCGGCAGCTGTCGTCCTCAACCGCTTGCCAGCCTGTGCCCCTCGCCCCACACCCTGCCATCCGTGCCCACACCCTGCCCCTCCCGCCAAGCTGCGGCCTTGGCCTCTCCTGCCTCCTGGTGACGGCCTGGGCGCCCAGGGCCCTTCACCGAGCCGAGGCTGCCTGTTCCTCCTGGCTCAGTTCCAATTCCAATGGAGGGTCTCAGTTCCACTTGGACACCGTGTCTCCCATAGAGCCCAGGACCATCACACTGGTCAGGGGCCCCGCAGTCTCCACTGCATTATTCAAACGAGGCCCCCTGCATGTTTCCACAGCCCCATCAGAAGTCCTCCTGGGGGCAGAAGGAAGGAGACAGGACTGCGAGGTTAGGAGTGCCACCATGCACCTTATTCATTCAGCCCACAGAACCTTCTCCCCAGGGCGAGGCGCCATTTTCTAACCTCAGCGTCCCTGCACCTGTAGTTCCCCTGCCTGGGACGCCCTTCTCCTTTAGCTCCAGCTGGGACTGGAAAGCGGGCGGCCTAGGTCCGCGCCCTGAACCACTCCAGGGTCCCTCTGGAAGAACATGCATGCGGAGGGACGGCATGGGCTGAGCAGAGCCTTAGGGAAGAGAGGTCGGCTCTCATGGGGCAGAACACGCTCCACTGAAGGTAAAGGCTGAGGCTCAAACAACATTCCCAGGCCCCACCTCGACCCCCACCTGGGCTCCAGGCTCCCAGCTGCTCAGCTCCTCCCAACAGTTCCATCAGAGTCCCAGAATCCTGCCCCATCGGCCAGGCTTGAGTCACCTGCAACCCTGAGCCCACCACGGCCGTCAGGGGCATGGGCACCTGACTGGCCAGGCCTGAGTTGTGGACAGGAAGAGGCGCTTGTCTTAACGGGGGGAAAGACAGCCTCAGCGGGGCGGGGAGGCTGGGGAGGCTGAGAGGAAAGCCGGAGGGAGGAAGGAAGCCGGGCACCAGGGATGGGAGAGGGAGGCGGGGCAGGAAAAGATCCGTCCCCTTCAACCCCAGCCAACTTCTACTCAGGCACGAGCACAGAAGCCGGATGTCAGGGGACAGACGCTGCTGGGCTGTGTGACCTCAGGTAAGTCACACCATGTCCCCGAGGCTCAGCTTTCTCATCTGTAAGATGGGGGCAATAGTGGCACCGAACCCTTGCGCTGTTACGGGAGAGTTAAGGGGCTTAAGCCCTTAGTTAAGGGCAGTTGATATTTTTATCCTCGTCCTTCCAAGTTCACCTTTCAATCCCTGCGCGCCGGGTGACCCTGGCTCAGCACCAGACAGGTGGCAAAACCCCTTTCTAGCCATCATCCGCGGGGGAGCCCCCAGGCCCTGGGAGGCACCGCAGACTCCGTCTCCCAAGGCGACAGAAAAGGCCCGGCTGCTGGACCGCCTGCCCGAGGCCCCCAGCTGGTCACAACCCGAGTCCCTTCCATCACAGCAGCTGTTGGAATTGGATAAAGATGGGGAGGGAACAGCTCCTTGCCTGTTTCCCCTCCAGCCGCAGAAGACACCAGAACGATCGCTCCCCAGGGAAGTCCGCGCCAGAGAAGCTGTTAAGAGTAATTCTCACCTCGCCCCCCGCGGGGCCTGTATTTCCCCCCCCCCACCCCCCACCCCCCACCCCCCACCCCGGGGACCCTGCGCGGTTCGCGGGGTCCCTGTCCCACACCGCCGCCCCGTGGCGGCCTCGGGGACTGCAGGCGGCGGGCGCCCAGCCGACGTGGCCCCGGGCGGAGCACCGGCACCCCCTCCCCGCCGGGCGCCCCGGCCGCCGGTCCGCTGGGTCTCCGAGGCTTGAGTCCCGCTCTCCGCCTTCTCTGCGCCACCAAACCTCCCCGCAGCCGTCCTGCCGCCCTGCCACCAACACCCAGCGGGCGCCTGCACGAGGTCTCGGGTGCTCCTCCACCGCCGCGGGGCAGGGCTCGTCCGCCGGTTCCACCCGGGCGCGCACATCCAAGCTCCGGAGGTGAAGGCAACTTCCAAGGTCTCGGAGCGGCACGGGGCGCGGAGAGGACGCAGTCAGGATCTGAGCCCAGGTGTGACTTTGTCCCCGTATTTTGTGTGGGGTACCAGAGTTTGCAAAGTGCTTTCCAGAGACACTCTCCAGCCCAGCGTCGCCCCCACTGTGCCCCACACCCCCGCCGCCCAGCCGTCCGGATCAGACTCGCGGGCTGTGCTTTCCAGAACCGCCGCCCGGACCCCGCAAAGACCACTCGACGCGTGGCTCATCGGAGTTGAGACGGCTGTAAATGTAAAACACACGCCTGATTTCAAGGACTTAGTGTGTTGTTAAAAAAAAAAAAAAATTAAAATAAAATAAATAAATTTTAAAAAAGCATGCAAGGGGCCCAACTCCTGATTTCCGCCCAGGTCCTCGCTGAGCCCGGAGCCTGCCAAGATTCTCTCTCTCCGGCCCCCTCTCCACGCGCCCCCCCGCCCCCCGCGTCTGCCCCTCTTCCTGCTTAAGCTCTTTCTCTCTCTTAAAGAATAAATAAGTAAATAAATACTCCAAAACATGTGTCTTGGAAAGGGTCTCATTCTTCTCGAAAAAAAAAAAAGCGAAATATCTCCAGTAACTTTTTATTACCGATTACATGTTGAAAATGATATTTTAGATACCTCGGGTTAAATACAATGCATAACTAAAGTATTTTAATGTATGTATTAAGTATATTTATTGACTGTATTTTGCTCTTAGGGGCACCTGGGTGTCTCGGTTAAGCTTCCGACTTCCGCTCAGGTCATGACCGTGGGGCTTGATCTCACGAAGCGTGAGATCATGACCTGAGCCGAAACCAAGAGTCGGGTGCTCAACAGACTGAGCCAGCCAGGCGCCCTTCTTTCTACTTTTTTATGTAATAGGTAGAAAATTTAAAAGGACAAATGCAGGTGCTGTTTGAGGTCACATATTTCCACAAGATAGCTCTGGATTAGGTAGACAAAAAGTGCCCATTTCTGCCCCCCCAACCCCCTCCCAGGCGTCTGGCAGCCCTGAATTGTAACAAATCTTTCAAGGGATGCGGGGGACCACCAAAGTCTGAGTTTAAGCTCCAGGAAGGCCTCTGGCGGGTTCACCGTGATATTTCTCAGACTCTTGTATGGGGCCTGGCACTAAGTAAGGGCTCGCTAAATATTTGCCGAATTCTCACCGAATCCTCCTAGTAAGTAAAGGAGATGAGACACTTTACCAAATAGTAATTGTGGGGTTCTGTGCACCAGCCAGAAACCCAGCATTGACTTCTATGTACTAAGAGGAAAGATGGCCCATATATATTGCTAAAGAACATTATCTATGGAATCCCATCAAACAAGCTATTTTTTTAAGTTTATATATTTATTTTGAGAGAGAAAGAGCGTGAGCAGGGGAGGGACAGAGAAAGAGGGAGAGAGAGAATCCCAACCAGGGTCCCCTCTGTCAGCGCGCAGCCCAATGACGTGGGGCTCGATCCCACGAACCATCGTGAGATCATGGCCTGTGCCAAAATCAAGAGTCAGCCACTCAACCCACTGAGCCACCCACAGGCGTCCCCAAAATATTTTTATATGAAGGAGAGATGACCTGATCTCTTCCACAAAGTGCAAAGAAAATGAGATACAGTAGGAACCTACAGATGGAGACTTAATTGACCAATTACACCCTGACAGGTTTTGTTAAGATTCCTGACTTAAACAAATGGAAAAAAAAATGACATTTGATAATGTTAGGGAATTGTCATTATAGGATGGTAATGGGGTTTGGATTTTTTTTTTTTAAGTTCTTGTAGAGATACATCTTCAGGGGCTCCTGGGTGGCTCAGTCGGTTAAGCGTCCGACTTCCGGCTCAGGTCATGATCTCGCCGTTGGTGGGTTCGAGCCCCACATTGGGCTCCGTGCTGACAGCACGGAGCCTGCTTGGGATTCCCTCTCTCCTTCTCTCTCTGGCCCTCTCCTGCTCACATTCTCTCTCTCTCTCTCTCAAAATAAATAAACTTAAAAAAATTTTTTAAAAAGAGATACATCTTCAAATGTTTAGGGATTGATTTATATGTATGTGGGATTTGCCTCAAAATAATATGGGATGGGAGAGCTAAAATCGTTTGATGTGGTATATGTCTAAGCAGGTCGGTGGGTACAAGGAGGTTCACTTTATGTGACTGTGTACTTCTGTAGTTGTTGAAAAGTTTCTATAATATAAATACTTATAAACTAAGAAATCGGGTCACCTCTCACTAAGCCAACTAGTAGTAGTTTGTTTGGAGGCAAATAAATTGTCCTTCTTTGGAAAAAGATCAAAATCAAAAGACTTTTCACTCTATTAATAACAGACAAATGAGGCTTCAAGGCAAAAGCATAATTATTTTTTAATGTTTATTTATTTCGAGGCAGAGAGAGAGAGAGGGCTCATGCATGAGGGAGGGAGGGAGGGGCAGAGAGAGAGGAAGAGAGAATCCCAAGCAGGCTCCAGGCTGACAGCAAGCCTATCACACAGGGCTCGATCTCATGACCTGTGAGATCATGACCTGAGCCGAAATCAAGAATCAGATGCTTACCTGACCAAGCCACCCAGGCGCCCCAAGGCAAAGGCATTATTAGAAACAAAGAAGGAATATATAACTCCAAGAAGATTGAACAGTTCTAAACTCATACACCTGGCAACATAACCTCCAAACACATAAAGCAAAACAAGGAGAAATTGGCAAACCCACTATTCACAATTAGTGATTTTATCTCAACACTTTCGATGACTGATCTGTCAAAAAGAGAAAAGAATCACTAAGGATACAGAAGATATAAACAAGACAGACAGCCAGTATCATTAGTAATCAGGGAAACATAAATTAAAGCCACAATGAGTTGGAATTTTACTCCCACTAGCTTGGCAAAAATTATAAAGTCAACCAGTTCCGCATTTGGCAAAGGCATGGCTCAGTGAGGACGCTCACCCACTTTGGGTAGGAGTCAAAACTGGTTCAATCTCCTTGGAAAATAGGTTAGCCTTGCAGAGGGGCAGAGAGAGAGAGAGAGAGGAGAGAGAGAGACTCTCAAGCAGGCTCTGAGCTGTCAGTGCAGAGCCCTACACGGGGGCTCGAGCTCACGCACCCACGAGATGGCGCCCTGCGCCGAAATCAAGAGTCAGACACTGAACCGACTGAGCCACCCAGGCGCGCCTGGATTGTTCTTTAAATTGTTTACCTTTTGCATGCGTGTCTTACCATAAAAACGCTACGCCTGTATATTTGCATATACCACATCTGTATGTAAGGGCACAAGAGGTTGGAAGGAGACCCCAGACTGTTCACAGTAACTTTGCCTATAGAGTGTTGGGGGGGGGGGGGGGAGGATGGGCAAGCAGAGAATTCATGCTTGCTTCAAATATTTCTGGATCGTTTGCAGTTTTTTCCAGAAAGCAATTGTGAAGACACAATTAAAGCAAACGAAGCAAAAGAAAACCCAAATAACGTTACCACGAGTGGGGGAGAAAACGGGGCACCGGGGCATTTTAGGAGGCTGACTGGTGGGTTTGGGAAGGGCTCGCCGCTGTCTGGCGAGTCACGTGATTTCCTGAAGGCTCCGTTTCCTTCTCTGTAAAATGGGCCTCCTGCGGTCCCGTCTCATGGGTCATGGGGTCTCTGAGGGACTGGGATGCGATGGGATGGGTGTAGGGCTGGGCTCAGCCCTGGGCACAGGAAACGCTCCTAAGCGGGGGGTGGGGGATGGGGGTGGGGGGGCAGGCGTGTTTGGGAGTCTAGCAGAGGGGATGGAGGGCAGGACTGGGAACGCACTTTCAGCTGGGAGGTGCGGAAGGCTTCTGAGGGAGGTGATGTGTGTGTGCCAGGCCCTGGGGACCCGGGGAGAACGTGCAGATGGGACACGAGAACGGTGTATCTGGCTGGAGGACGGGGGTGGGGGGGGGGGGAGTGAGGAGGAGGGGCTTATACAGGTCCGGGGATGGGGGCAGGGCTGGGGGATGAGGTGGGAGGGGAGAAGCTTTCCTTAGGCCCAGGCAGAAAGGAGCGTGAGGGCTAACGGAGGCTTCCTGGGGAACCAGAGAAATCATGCAAATATATGCAAAAGACCCTGCACGTGAGCCCGGCTGGTGGCTGGTGGGAAGAGGCCCCAGCTGGCGATTTTGTTCCCGAAGTGTGGTCCCGGGCCACCTGTGACAGAATCACCTGGGGAACGCATCCTGGTCCCCTGCCACCCCCAGACCTACAGCTTCCATCCCCCGGGGGGGGGGGGGCTGCAGCCCAGGAGCCCACGTGTCTAAGGAGCTCCCCAGGTGATTATTTACTTTCGCATTCATTTATTGAGCAAGCACACGGTCATGCATTATAATTATAGCCCCTCGGAATATATGCGCCTCGTAATGCATGATGTAAACATTCAAACAGAAAAGTGAGTCTCCTCATTCTCCGCCCCGTGCCCAGAGGCAAGCACCAGGACTGTTCCCCTGTGTCCTTCTGGAGGCTACTCTTCACACTCCCATTTGATCCCCTCCCTGAGCCCCCACTTCCTCATCTGTATCGGGTGGCAGTGGCTCCCGGATCTCAGGGCAGCAATGCTGTGGGTCAGGAGTCTCGCGCAATGGAGAAGATCAGACTCTTCAATGCGCGCTGGTTTCCTTCCCGAAGAAAAGGCTGTATCTGGAGCAGAGGTGATGGGAACAGGGAGATTTTTTCCAACATAAGCTGGCCAGGCTTGGGGCCGATGGGTGTGAGTTCAGGGTGGGAAGGGGGGGCTTGTTAACTCTCCCTGCTCTCAGGCAGAGATCTCTCTCCGCTGGGGTTTTGGGTGCTCCGGGGCCTGGGAGGGCAGCTGTGACCCCCGGCAAAGACGCACCCACTCCCCTTTGGCATTCAGGGCCCCCCAAGGTGGGAGGGGAGCCCAGTAACATCTCCACGTTCACTCTGGGTCTCTCTGAATCAGCCTTCACTTTCTTTTTCTTTTCTTTTCTTTCTTTTTTTTTTTTTTTAACGTTTATTTTTGAGAGAGAGTGAGAGACAGAGCACCAGCGGGAGAGGAGCAGACACACACACACACACACACACACACACACAGAATTCAAAGCAGGCTCCAGGCTCTGAACTGTCAGCACAGAGCCCAACGCGGGGCTTGAACCCACGAACTGTGAGATCATGACCTGAGCTGAAGTCTGACGCTTAACCGACTGAGCCACCCGGGTGCCCCTAAGCAAATTTATTTTAAAAGGAAACTCTCTTGGGGTGCCTGGGTGGCTCAGCAAAGCCTCGCTACTTTAGTCCAGCACGTAATTCAGCCGGGGCCTGCACCTCTCCAAGGCAGGGCGCTCACCAACCCTCAGGGCCACCTGTTCGAGTGACACGACGCCCCAGAAGCATTCCTGGTTTCCCTATTCTAAGTGACCCCGTTCAAGGCACTTCTAGGGGTCGCAGGCTCAGGCCCGAAGGTTTCGGACAGGGACAGTCAGGGCTCGTCTTCTCTCAGTGAGCTGCCCCGCGTCCGCGGGAAGCTTGGCACCGAGGAGTGCCCCAGCCCTCCCCCTCCCCCCCTCCGCGTGACCCCGAGCGGGAGGCACCGCGGCGTCCCGGATGCAGCACCCGCAGCGGCCACACGAGGGCAGCAGGCGAGCGCCCTCCACGCCGCCCGCCGCCTGAGTTCTAGCCCGGGGCCTGTGCCTGGACTCTTCAGAGAGCAAAAGCCTCAGGGAGAGGACTTGGGCCTGGGTCTGGCTGTTACTACCTGCTCTGGGCAGGTCACCTCATCCGGGGAGCCTCAGTTTCCCCATCTATCAAATGGACTAGGCTGCCTCCAGGGGACTTTTTTTGACCCTGGCAATCCCTCAGTGAACGTTAGTAACAAACGGAGAGGGGCTCTGTGCCTTGGTGTCCGGGCTCAGACGGTGGGGTCCTGCCTCCAACAGACAGAAGCCTCTTATCCCCAGGTGGAGAAAAGCTGGGAGACGGAGGGAAGTCCCTTGAGGTCACACCTGACCCGAAGCCCCGCCCGGGGCCTGTGGGAATCCCCAGGTACAGATGAGGAACCCGAGCCCCCAAAGGGGAAGCGATGTGCCTGTGCTCTCACACTGAGGACAGGGCAGAGGTGTGCCTCTGTCTCTGACCAGTGCTCCCTGGACCTTTAAGGGACGTTTAAGTCCATTCTGCACACAGAGGGACGAGGGAGAGGCTCCAGAGGCCCCGTGGGAGGTCCTGGACTCAGGGGACAGCCCCCCTTCACAACCTCTGCAGTGTCGGCCCTGCCGCCCAGCACCTGCCTCCCACCTGGTCCCCTTCCAGCTGCCTCCTCATGGCCAGCCTAACACAAGCCCCTTCCATCCCCCGCAAGAGGGAGGACAAAGCTGGGGGCGCCTTTCAAAGCCCCGAGGCATGGCCCCTCTCACGCGCACAGCACAGCAGCTACAGGAGGCAAACGAAGATACTAAGGCTCAGAGTAGCTCAGAGGCAGGCCAGGACTTGAACCTCCCTGTCTGCAGGCCTGTCTACACCATCCAGCTGTCATACCTCAGGGCAGGAGAGAAAAGGCAGAGGGGATATTTGCCGAGCCCCTAACCACAAGCCTGGCCCTGCCCTGGAGTGCTTGCCTTACTGGGTGCTCCGGTCCCCGTGGGACACAACACCAGCACCTGTCCCACTTACAGACGAGGATGGGGCCATGGCCACTACGAGTGAGCAGGCTGGAACCATATGACCCGGGTCAGCCTGGCTGACACCTGGCACTGAGCCTAGGGTCTGCCCTGTCTCCTGGGCAGGGGCCCAGCGGGCTGCTTCCCCATGTGGCCTCAGATGGGGCACAGTAGGGGAACAGGTTTCTAGAGTGGCCTGGGTGAGTCAGAACACCTCCCGTGCCTCAGTTTCCCCAGGCCTACCCACTCACAATGCAAAAAGTACCAAAGAGAGCCTCCCAGCTGACCCGGGGTAGCATGTTCCAGACAGTGCCAGGGTTGGGGGAGAGCATCAAAGGCCAACCCTCCAGTACCCCCCCCCCCAGGTTATGGGGGGCGGGAGGGAAGGCCACAGAGGGGACAGCCAGGGCCACCAGCATCAAGGACCATGGGGAGGGGCGCAGAGGATGAGAGGCTGGTGGCATGGTGGCGACAGCTGCGGTCCCCCCCCCCCCCGCCACCCTGCCCTTAGACCCAGGCAGTGCCCAGCCTTGGCAGAGGTGGTAAAAAATGTGATCCCGGTCTGCAGGGACCGCCCTGGTCAGAGAAATGTGTCAGCGGGAAGGCTAGAGATTCCTCCCCCTCTTCATCATCACCGCCATCATCATCATCATCATCATGGACTTCCAAGAATTTCAAAGAATTTCCTCCCCTGGCCCCAGTTCAAGGCCACACTATGGAAGCAGAAGTGCTGGGTGAGAAGCCCTCTGGAGCCCCCCCACCCCCACCCCCGCTGCGGTGGGTGGAGCAGGGGGAATCCTGAAGCTCATCGCGTGATTTTCTGCTTGGGAGTCAGGGAGACTTCTCAGAGGGAGTGGCCTTTCCCCCGAGCTTTTTCTTTTTTTTTTTTAACGTTTATTTATTTTTGAGACAGAGAGAGACAGAGCATGAACAGGGGAGGAGCAGAGAGAGGGAGACACAGAATCTGAAACAGGCTCCAGGCTCTGAGCTGTCAGCACAGAGCCCACGCGGGGGCTCTAACTCACGGACCATGAGATCATGACCTGAGCGAGCCACCCAGGCACCCCCCCCCCCCGCCTGGAGCTTTTTTTAATGTTTATTTATTTTCAGGACTGGGGGGGGGGGTGGAGATAGAGAATCAGAGTCGGGGAGAGGCAGAGAGAGAGGGAGACATAGAATCGGAAGCAGGCTCCGGGCTCCGAGCCATCCGCCCAGAGCCCGACGCGGGGCTCGAACCCACGAAGCACGGGATCATGACCTGGGCTGCAGTCAGACGCGCAACCGACTGAGCCACACCCAGGCGGCCCCTCTGGGCTTTTAGAAACGGGTCGTATGGTTGCACTCGCATGTGGTACCCAGAGGAGGCAAATTTGTAGAGACAGAAAGAAGGGTGGCGGCCCCTGGCTGGGGGGGACGGGTTAGTGTTCGGTGGGCACGGAGTTTCAGTACGGGAAGACGGTGATGGTGACAGGGGCACGGCAGAGTGAATGAATGTATTTAGTGCCACTCAAAAATGGCTAAAATAGGGGCGCCTGGGTGTCTCAGTCGGTTAAGCATCCGACTTCCGCTCAGGTCATGATCTCACGGTCCGTGGGTTTGAGCCCTGCATCCGGCTCTGTGCTGACAGCTCGGAGCCTGGAGCCTGCTTCGGATTCTGGGTCTCCCTCTCTCTCTGCCCCTACCCCTGCTTGCACTCTCTCTCTCTCTTTCTCAAAAATGAATAAACATTCAAAAAAATTTTTTTAAATGGCTAAAATGACAACTTCATTAAAAAAAATTTTTTTTGATGTTTATTTTTGAGAGAGACAGAGGTGAATGGGGGAGGGGCAGAGAGAGAGGGAGACACTGAATCTAAAACAGGCTTCATGCTCTGAGCTGTCAGCACCGAGCCCGACTCAAGGCTCGAACTCCCGACCCGTGAGATCATGGCCTGAGCAGAGGTCAGACACTCAACCGACTGAGCCACCCAGGCACCCCAAATTGTTTTCATTTAAAAAAAAAACAAAACAAATTGCAGGAAATCAGGCAGGCAGAGCAGAGCAGTTTTGAGCAACTTCTCAAAGTTGTAGAAGAGGAGGGAGAGTGTGTCCCCAAGAGGCAAGGGGACTGAATTGGGAGCACAGAGTGCAAAAGGGGAAGGAAATGGGGCGCTGACGGGGGACAGGCAGGCAGGGCACGGCTAGCACACTCCAGACTCCCTTGTCACTGTCATGCAATGTCCCAGCACCTCCCAACCCATCCGAGACCCCGACCATCCCAACACAGAGTCACGCTGGGCAAGACACTCCATGCTCCCGAGAGCACGGTCATGGTAACTCAGGGAGTCTTAGAGTCCTCCTGCCCCTACCCCAGCTGTCACGCACACCCTTGGCCTCTGGGAAAACCCTCGGTCCTGTCCTCTGCTAAAAACCTTCTGGGACCCCCCATAGTCTGCAAGATATGACCCAGAGGCTTTGTTCTGGCATTTAAAGCTCCTGGCCCCTGGCCCCAGCTGACCTCTCCCGCCACCCCGCGAGGGCCAATGGGCCCCACCACGCGCAGGACCCTATGCTCGCCCTGTGGGCACCCACGACCACCTCGAGGAGCAGCAGACTCACGGGAGCCCACGTCCTGCCGTTCCTTCCCTCCCTCCTTTGACTCTGGCCTTCCTGCCTCTAGGAATGGCCCCTCCCACCCTCCAAGGCCGACCTTGCCCCCACTTCTGGGTGCCTCCTTCGACTTCCCCCAAGGCCCCGTGACCTTCCACTGGGCAGAGCCGGCTCCCCACAAACTCCAGGCTCTTCCTGGTGCCAGCGCCCAGTAGGGGCTCCGGCACAATCTGCCGAGAGGTCTGTTTAAAGCGGGCTCCCTGTCCGCCCTCTTAACTCAGTGGGAGCAAGTGGGGCTGGCAGAGAGTTCAGAGTCTGGAACCCTGGGTTCCTGCCCTGTCCAGATTTGCTGTGTGACCTCAGGCAAGTGTCTCCCTTCTCTGGGCTTTGGTTACAACCTTCTAGGAAATGTAGCCTCCTGAGTAGTCAGTGCCAGGGAACACGTTCGGTCACAGAGTAGTAGAGGTGGGGCCGAGGGCGTCATCAGAGCCATGATCTGAGGGTGGGGCTCAGGTGGTGAGACAGCCAAAGTCACCACCGCCACAGGGGAGTTTTCTGGGTGCTCACCCCCACCCCCCAACCCAGAGCTATGCTCGGCGCTTAGCTGAGGCTGCCCTGCCCTGCCGGAATGTCAGGGAGGGGCCAGAGCTTTGTCCCTACCACCAACACCACCTTCATCGTCATCATGCCCAACTCCATCATCATCAAGAAGTTCAAAGAATTTCCTTCTCTTCAGGGCATCTCTGGCCAGAGACGAGCCAGCTCTCTGTATACATAGAGGGCTGGACGAGAAGACCTTCCCAGGCCACTGGAATTGGGGCTAAAGGGAAGCGCCTGTGTCCCTGTCCTCCTCAGGCATGCGAGCGAGGGAGGGGACCCCGCTTTACTGACCAGGTGCTGGGCTTTCTCTCCATAAGCTTCCAGGAAGGATTCTCTGCCCATCTTACGGACGGGAAAACTGAGGCTCGGAGAGGTCAAGCTTGCACAGTTGTAAGTGCACGAGGTGGGGCTTAAACCCAAGTCCTCTTGCCTTCTGTTCGCTCACCGCGATGCTGCTGGGAATGTAGAAAAAGCGAGAGAACCTGCCTCTGAGAGCTGCTCCTTCCACATCCCCGAGCGTCCATCCCCCCTGCCCGTGACCCGGTGTGCTGGGAGGCCGGGGCAGTGCGGCAAAGAGCCAGGCTCTGGGGCCTCAATGCCCGGGTTCACATCTAGCTCTGTCTCTTACCCGCCCCGTGAACTTGAGCCCCAGCCCCCAGGCTGGCCGCAGGGCTAAGCGGGTCAGTGTGTGGAGAACGATTAGAACAGAGTCAGGTACACAGCGGGCCCTTGAGAAGCATCAGCTGACAGAATTCTCTTTTTCCAGCCGGGCAAACACCTCCTCGTCCTTCAGTATCTTCCTGACCACCCTCCGGGGCCCAGCCCAGGGCTAGCCCCTGCACGCCCTCAGGTCTGCTGCTGGTTGAATAGGCGACTCCACGTCAGTTTCCTCCTCCCACTACTGCTGGCCATCTCCTCACCTCCCAGGACTTTGTGGAATCTTCCCTGACCTCCTGCTGCCCCATCTCACAACTCCCTGAACCTAGATTCTCCCCAGTCTGCATCCCTCTACCCTTCAAGCACAGGGTGAGGCTCCTCCTATAATCTCTCGACCACACTGCACACCTCCTGGCCTCAGTCCTGCTCTCTAGGAGCCTGGAGTCCTGACCTGCCCCACCCACCGGCTCTGTGATGTTGGGCAAGACTCTGCCCGTCTCTGAGCCCGGGGCGGGGGGATGTCAGCTGTACGAGGGGGAAGAGAACCCACGCCTCAGTGGATGGCTCTGGGTATTAAAAAGAGAGGGTGGGGAACTCTTCGTAAACTGTAGAGGCCGGTGCACTTTGGAGATCTGTATTAGGGGGTGCTAGATGCTAGATTAGGGGGGTGCTGGGATATCATTCCACCATGGGTTAGTTAGAAACCCACCCCCCCCTCAGAAGAACTAAGCTGAATGTCCCAGCTGAGTGGGAGGGAGGCTTGTGTCCCGTGGCCTGGGACCCAGAAGGCCTGGGGTGAATTCATTCCGCCCCTGGCCTGAGTCCTTGCTCTGGGCCAAGACATGTGCCAAGCATTGGGACCAGGTGAAGCCACAGTCTGCGTCCCACAAGAGCAGGGAGCCTTATAGGGCAACAGTTCTGGTAACCCTTCCCTACCGGCCAGTGTGAACCGGGAAGCCGGGGCAGGGAGGCATGACTGCTGTGGAGGGCAGAGTGTGGGGGATCCTAGAGGACTTCCCAGAGGAAGTGGCCCCAGGACCAGACTTGGCAGGAAGCCCCTGCTACACGGAGTGAACCTGACTGGTAGGAGCCTCCAATGCCCCCAGCACTCCTTGGTAAACTCTAGAAAAGCTTCAGAAGGAGGCAAATTAAGTCTTGAAAGAAACTGCCATGATCCAATCGGAAAATAATTTCGTTAATTTAGTTAAAGAACCACTTAATTGCATTTCTTTCCAAATCCATGCCTACTCAAAAAGCTAGTGAATCCAGCGTCTGCTACATTTAAAGTAAACTCCCAAATCATCCAAGGAAGGGGCCAGTTGAGTCAAGCCCCTGGTAAACCTAGCCCAGAATCATTCCAGTCCTATGACTGCTCATTCAATCGGCTTATCCTTTTTTTTTTTTTTTAATAAAGTATAATTCAGGCAAACAATAGTACACTTCGGTCAAATAACCAGAAAGTTCAGGATGAAGCATGGCCGGCACCAGTTGAATGAGAAATCCGTCACGCCTGCTGGCCAGCTGGGGCTGGCACTGTGTGGTGACAGGGCCGATAGGAAGGTCATGAGCCATGAATGTGAGCTAGACGTTGGCTCCCCACCGCACCCCAGCCTTGTAAGCTCAGGGTGTCATTCTCCGGCTCTGAGTCTCAGTGGCCATATCTGCAAAATGGGGAGGCTGCCATGAGGATTAAATCAGGAGACCAAGAAGGATGCCCTACCAGAGGACAACCCTTCTCTCCTGCCCTCCTCCACCCTGGGCCGCCTATGAGAGGCACTTACAAACTGGACACCCGCGGAGCCGCTCTCTGTAAGACGGACCCTTAAACTTTGAATTGCATGTAATTTTTTGGAATGGAAAATCTTTGCACGTGGATCAAAGTCTGAAAGTTACCAAAAGGGGTACGGTAAAAGTTTCCGTCCCGTGTCTTGCCCCCAGCCCCCCACTTCCTCTCCTGGAGGGGACGGCCACTCAACAGCTTCTGACACGGCCGGCCAGAGACACACGCGTCTGATAGAAACAGAAGAAGATGATGTGCGTTCTTTCTTCTCCCTGCCTTTTTCCATAAAGAGACACCGACGCAGCACAATACTTTGCGTAGCCCTTTCCCCATTTGTAAACAAAGAGCTTCCTCGTTTATGTGACTTCCTTATGGTCCCTTGGATTAATGTTCTATGATTTACTTTCTCAGCCCTTTTACTGATGGACAAAAGGTATTTCCAACCCCCCCCCCCACACACACAAACACACAGACTCTGCTATGAATAACGCTTTCGATAGGCCATTTCCCTCCTGCGCGATTATACTTGTAAGATAAATACCTAGATTTGGAATTCCGAGGGCAAAGGAAATGTGCAGTTGTCAATTTGGTAGATGTTACCCTCCTTAGAGGCTGTTCTCATTTACTCTCCCACAAATGAAGGTGCCAGTTCCCCCCGAGACTTGCCGTCAGCGTGTTCCCAAAATGTTGTAACTTTCCTCACCTGCCGGCTGAGTGTGGAATCTCTGTGTAAATTTTAATTTGCATTTCTCCTATTTTGTTTTTTTCTTTTTCTTTTTTTTTTCAACATTTATTTTTGGGACAGAGAGAGACAGAGCATGAACGGGGGAGGGGCAGAGAGAGAGGGAGACACAGAATCGGAAACAGGCTCCAGGCTCTGAGCCATCAGCCCAGAGCCCGACGCGGGGCTCGAACTCACGGACCGCGAGATCGTGACCTGGCTGAAGTCGGACGCTTAACCGACTGCGCCACCCAGGCGCCCCAACATTTCTCCTATTTTGAATGAGGCAGCAGTCTTGACCTGGGTTTCGGAGACCTTTGTATTTCCTTTTCTGCAAATAGTCTGTCTGTATTCTTATTTTCTTATTGATTTCTAGGTGTTCTTTATATATGAAGGACAGCATGATTTGCACATTTTTTTTCCCCTTCTGGAGGGCTGGACTAGGTGGCCTTTCTCCTTTCTAGGGCAAGAGCTAATGACCCCCAGGTCTATCTCCATCCGTTTTTCTTAGGCATTTGAGGGTAGGGACCATACCTGGGTGCAACATCCAGGCCTCACAGTGCGCTGAACACTAATCTCCAGACTCCTATCCCAGTGCTGTCTGTACTCCTCACTCTGTAATAAGCCTGCATATTCTAAGTATGTGATGGGCCAAACCACACCCTCTCTTCCTCCTTCCCAAAGACACACATTTGTGAGAATATGTCCATGGTGAGGAATGGAGTCTTCGACTACAGCCCAAGTCACACCTCAGGCCTCATTCGTACGGTGGGCTCATTCCACTGCCTTTAGTCCCCGTGGCAAACTCCTACACATACTTGAAGGCCCAGATCCAGTGACGCTTCCTCTGGGAAGACTTCCATGACTCCCATATCTTTTTCTCTTATGGTTCTATACACCTTGTTTGTGTCTATAGTTAGCAGAGCAAGAACTGTGTTTTCTCCCTTTATCTGTCGTCTCAAATCTCCTGACATGGATTACCAAATGACTCATCAAAGAAAGGCAGGTTTCTTCACCATTTTGGGCCTTAGTTTTCCTCATTTGAAAAGGGAGATCAGGGGCACCTGGCTCAGTTGGTTAAGCACCTGACTTGGGTCATGATCTCATGGTCCGTGAGTTGAGCCTGCATTAGGCACTTTGATGGCAGCCTGAAGCCTGCTTGGGATTCTCTCTCTCCTCTCTCTCTCCCCCTCCCCCTCCTTGCTTGTGCGCTTTCTGTCTCTCTCTCTCTCAAAAATAAATAAATGTTAAAAAAAAAAAAAGAATAGACTTAGGCTGTGATTATCAATGGATGTTAAAATCACTGGGTCAGATGTTGATGGGTAACTTTATAAGAGACAACAAGGCTAACAACACCTAAAGCCGCCGATCAACGTTACCATCACTACAAAGTAGAAGAAAGAGCCCGATAGCACAGCTCTTATGCACCAGGAAGCTCCTATGCAGAGCTCTTATGCACCAGGAAGAAGATGACGTCATCTGTGGAATATTCTTGATAAAATAATTGTATCCAAATCCAATCAAGCCTCCAGCCTCAAAGTCCACATTTCAATGACCAGTTTCTAGGAAATATGGGGGATAGTGGAACATGTTAAAAGACACCACAGGGATGCAATCAAGCAACTCCAGACTGGGAAACTCAGTCTGGAATGTTATTCAGCCATGAAAAGGAAGGAAGTACGGACAACATGCTATGTGGTTGAAACTTGAAAACATGATGCTAAGGGAAGCCAGACACAAAAGGTCTCATACTGTATGATCTCATTTATAGGAACTATTTCCCATAGGCAAAAGACAAAAGTAGATCAGTGGTCCCCGGGGACTAGGGGAGGGCAGAAATGGGGAGTGACTACCAGTGGGTAAGGGGGTTTCTCTTTGGGGTGATAAAAATGTTAGAGAATTAGGTGGTGGTAATGGCTGCAAACCATGTGACTCTACAAAAAGCCACCAAATTGTACGCTTTAAAATGGTTCATTTTGGGGCGCCTGGGTGGCTCAGTTGGTTAAGCATCCAACTTTAGCTCAGGTCATGATCTCACGGTTCGTGGGTTCGAGCCCCGCGTCGGGCTCTGTGCCGACAGCTCGGAGCCTGGAGCCTGCTTCGGATTCTGCGTCTCCCTCTCTCTCTGCCCCTCCCCCACTCACGCTCTGTCTCTCTCTGTCTCAAAAATAAATAAAAACATTAAAAAAAATTAAAAAAAATTAAAATGGTTCATTTTATGGTATGTAAATTATAGTGCAACGAAAGAGAGAGAGAAAGAGAAATGTAAGAGATATATCAACCAGATATAATAGGTAGTAGGCCTTCGGTGGCTCGTGATTCAAACAAACCAACTAGAAAAAGACTTTTTTCTTAAAGTGTTTCGTATTGGGGCGCCTGGGTGGCGCAGTCGGTTGAGCGTCCGACTTCAGCCAGGTCACGATCTCGCGGTCCGTGAGTTCGAGCCCCGCGTCGGGCTCTGGGCTGATGGCTCAGAGCCTGGAGCCTGTTTCCGATTCTGTGTCTCCCTCTCTCTCTGCTCCTCCCCCGTCCATGCTCTGTCTCTCTCTGTCCCAAAAATAAATAAACGTTGAAAAAAAAAAAGTGTTTCGTATTTATTGTGGGGGAGGGGAGGGGAGAGAGAGAGGGAGGGGCAGAGAGAGGAAATCCCAAGCGGGCTCCACGTGGTCAGTACGGAGCCCAACAGGACACGGGGCTCAAACTCATGGACCATGAGGTTATGACCTGAGCCGAGATCAAGAATCGGGCACTTCACCAACTGAGCCGCCCAGGCGCCCCAGGAAAAAGACGTTTTGGAGGCACATTAGGGAATTTGAACAGGGACTGCCTCTTAAATAATTTGATGAAAAAAACGGTGTTACTATTGCTAGGTGTAGGGAGGGTATTATGTGTGTGGGTTGTTGTTTTACAAACTCTTCATCTGTTAGAGGTAATTACTGAAGTATTTATAGGTGAAATAATACATCTGGAATTCCCTTTAACAAAATGTAGGTGAGGGATGGATGAAACAAGAGTGGGAAATATTGGTGTTTGTTGAAAACGAGTGCTGGGTGCATGGGTTTGTTACACTATATTCCCTCAACCGTTCAGTATTATTTAAAATATCTAGGGGCGCCTGGCTGGCAGTGAGGCATGAGACGCTTGATCTCAGGGTCATGAGTTCGAGCCCCATATTGGGTGCAGAGATTACTTAAAAATAAATAAATAAATAAATAAATAAATAAATAAATACACTTTAAAGAAATAAAATAGAATACCTATAATAAAAGGCAAAGCAATAAAGGGGTCGGCTTTTGCTTTCTTCTTTATGTTTTATGGGTCTCTCCAATTTTCTATAATAACTATATATTGCCTTTATAATCAGAAAAATATATTCAGGCTACAACTAATCAACGAGGCTGAGTTAGCTGACCTCTCAACTTTGGAGCTTGGTCTCTGGAAAGCTCTATCTTCCCTGGGTCCCACCAGTGTGAGTCAGCCTCAAAGTCTCCCAGGCAGGAGGGAAGGACCCACCCACAGGGAGGAAGGAGGGCATGCTGAGACTCTGTGGTTCCCTGTCACAGTGTTTCTCCTCTTAAAGCCCAAGGATGGACAAACCCTCTCCGTGGCTCCCTTTAGCCCAACTGAGGCTGGTAGCCCTTTTAGCCTGGTGGCTAATCAGGAGGGTGCTTAAAAGTGCCCCTTGGCCTTGAAAGAGAGAAGGCATTTCTGACCTTGAGAAACAACCTCTCAGACCTTGGTTTCCTCATCTTGTATCATGAGGAAAATAGTAATTCCTATTATTCAGCGCTATTGCAAGGATTACGTGAAAGGGGCTTATCCTAGATTCTAGTAAGTGCTCAATTAATGAGAACGTTTTATGAAATAAAGGAGCTTTGGGGAACCCGGGTGGCTCCGTTGGTTAAGCGTCCGACTTTGGCTCAGGTCATTAGCTCACGGTTTGTGGGCTCGAGCCCCGCATCGGGCTCTGCGCTGACAGCTTACAGCCTGGAGCCTGCTTCGGATTCTGTGTCTCCCTCTCTCTGCCCCTCTCCTGCTCATACTCTGTCTCTGTCTCAAAAATAAATAATAAACACTAAAATAAAGGAGCTTTATAAAAGTGATATAAGCCCATTAGAAGAAAATGCAGGAAAATAGAAGGATGAAAAAGAAGCCTCATAGTGCCCCCACCCAGAGAGAACCACAGCGAGAATTTCTTTCCAGGCTCTTTCCTGTGCGTGAGATTGTGTTCTGCGTTTAAGCGCAACTGTAATCCTGCTGTCAACACATTTACATCCTGCTTTTCTTCTTGTAATAGTATAACACATTTCCTCATATTATTATAAGGTGTTTGTAAACATCCCTTTTAATGGCTGTGTAATATTCCACTGTGTGTTTGTGCTGGTCACCCCTGCCCTGGGGTTTTGGACACCTACACTTATTTCCAATTTTCACCATTATAAAGAACACCACAATAAATAAATAAATAAAGCAAGCAAGCTATAGGAACACGTCGATGAACATGTATTCTGAATGACTTCCTTAGGTAGATTTTCAGAAACAGAATTGCTCAGGGTGCCTGGGTGGCTCAGGTCGTGATCTCACGGTTGGTGGGTTCAAATCCCCCGTGACGGGCAGCTCACAGCCTGGAGCTTGCTTTAGATTCTGTGTCTCCCCCTCTCTGCCCCTCCCCCACTCTCTCTCTCTTTCTCTCTCCCAAAAGATAATACACATTAAAAGAAAAAAGAAAAGAAAAGAAATGGGATTGCTGGGTCCAAAGGTGAGCACATTTTTAAAGCTCTGGATAGGCGAGGCTGGATCGCCTTTTCAAAGAAGCGGTGCCCTTTCTTTTCGCCACAGCCGGCAGGTTGGCGTTTCCAATACAGAACTTTGCCAAATATAAGCAATCTCGCATGATATAAAGTAGATGAAAACAGTTTTCTGACCACAGGTGTCAGATGCCCGATTACCTTTTCCTAACCCCCAAGGGCTGGAATCACATTTCTTGGTTACTCACCATACACCCCCCATTCTGGTTTCCTTGGCGGAAGGGGTCGGAGGAAGGGTCCTGGGGAAGCACCCAGAGGGGGGTACAAAGAGAAGAAAACACTCGGGGGAGCAGAGACTCCCTCTGTCCCTCGGACGTCACTCCTTACTTCCAGTGATTTGAACCTGGAACCTGCGGACCTAACAGTCCCTGTAAACCCGGGGTGGTGGTGGAGGGGTGGGGGTTGGGGGGGGGGCACTAGGGATCCCCGCTCTTTCCAGGCTTCTCAAAGGGACCCTCGCTTTGGAAAAGTAGTACCTCCCCTTTCAGCCCGCCCACCCCCGCGGGAGCACTCGGAGGCTCCCTTTGGTCGGTGCGGCCGGTGGCTGGGGGCTCCGCCCACGTGGGGCGTGCGGGGCGGGAGGAGTGTCCCCGGCAGCTCACCCCGCAAGCACGACAATCACCACCGCCTGGGGCCGGGAAGCCGGGGCGTGGCCTGGAAGCCGGGGCGGGGCCGGGAAGCCGGGGGCGGGGCTGGGAGGGTGGCGTCACGGCCCCGCCCCCGGCCGGCTCCCTCCTTCCTGCGAGGCGCCGCCGCCGAGTCCTCACCTGGAGGGACAGGTGTGCTCATCTCGCGTCTCGGGAGGCCGGCCAGCGAGTGTCAGGTGAGCGTTAGCAGGAGCCCCGGCTGGGGGCTGGGAGGAGGGTCCGGGGCGGGGGGTCCTCACCGGACGCAGAGGAGAGCCTGGTCAAAGCAGGCTGGTCAGAGAGTCGGAGCTGTGCGTGGGTCTGGGGAGGCGCCGGTTGCCCCCAAACTCCTGCGATGCCTCTTGGCTAGAGTCACGTTGTACTGAACATGTAGGCTTTGGAGGGATTGGAAGGAGAGGAAGTTGAAGTGGAAAACAGCAGGTTTCCAAGTATTTCAGCCACAAAGCTATCATTTTTTTGGACCTGGTATCTTTTCTTCGTTTGAAAAGTAAGGCGCATGGATTGACTGTTGGGCAAATGGAGCAAAGTAGGAAAGAAATCAGCCGTGGTCCTAACACACGCACGAAACGACTGTGGATATTGCGGTGTATTTTCCTCCAGCGTCTTGTTTGTGTGCACGATCGTGTGACTATAATTTTATCACACTGTATTTACAATTTTTGTGTCTTGCTTTTCTCCTCTTTACATTGTGTCATGAGCATTTTCTCGTGTTGTTATTAGTCATCTGTGTGTGTGTAATCATTATTTTTAATGGCTGCATAATGTTACATTTGAGGGAGGGGCCGTGGCTGGGTGCTCCTCTGAACCCTTGCAGGAAGGATTTGAGGGGGAGACGGGGAAGTGTCAGAGGAAAACACGGGCTCTGGCTCAGGCCAACCTCCACCTCCAACACTGGGATCTCGAGAATGATCTTTGCATCAGTTTCCACATCAGGGAACTGGATTAAGTGAGCTAATTTATGTAGAAAGCCTCCCACATCATCCCCATGGTTCTGGAAGAAAAAGGGTCCACATGTTTGTGAGTTTGGAGGAGGGATTTGGGCCAGCCAGAGCTGCTGAGGGAGTAGACGAAGAGCTGAGGACAGGCTCCCCAGAATGGAGATGTCTCTGGGTCTGGGGCCGATGGGCTCATATCCGCTGTGTGGGGGCCAGGCACAGACAGGACCCTAAGGCAGGGCTGTGACCTCCAGGCTCCTAGAAGGGTTCAACCCCTTGGGATAAGCTTCCGGAAGGGCTTTGAAGTGAGAGGACTGGAAGAAAAGTAGGAGGGGAGGGTGAAGGTGGAGCTTAGGAACCAACCCCTGGTACAGATAAAGAAACTGAGGTTCAGAGAACAGGGGATCTGTTCAGGATGCACACAGGAAGCAGTAACAGAGTAGGTGTAGACCCAGGGCTCCTAACCCCCACCCTCACCCCCCCCCCCCCCCCGCCCCAGGGATCTCTGCAACAGAGACTACGGGATGCTGGGGGAAGGAGGAGGTCAGGGTTGAGTCATCACTGCCCTTGGACTAGGCTAAGGTATGCCTAGAGAAAACAGAAGTCTGTTCTTTGGCCTCCGTTTCCTCATCTGTGAAATGGGATAATAACTCCCCCCCCACCCCCACCCCCCCCCTCCTAGTACCCACTGCCAAGCTTGTCCATTGACGGGTAGCCAGGGCCTCCTTCCATTTTTAGGGCCTGTTCAATCTCTGGTCATACACCCCCCCCCCCGACCCCCTCATCTTCATGGCCCCCTGGCCATCTTCAGAGGGGGATCTGGGTACCTGTCAGCTGAATCTGGTGAGTACCTGTGGCCACATCTTGGTTAGGATGAGAAATTCCGTACCTCATCTGTTTCTAGGCCCGAGAGATTTTGCTCTGTGTTTCTAATTTGGCCTTCCTGGAACGTCCCCCTACAGCATGCGACTGCATGGTGGGAGTTTCCCACGTGCTAAAAAAATCTTGTAGTGAGGGTCCCCGACCCTCTGAAGCCACCTCTTTCTGCCCAGCCTGTCACTCTAGGACAGTAATAAGGCTGTCAGCCTCCCCTAGCAATTTTAGCAGTCTCCGTCTTAACCCTGGTCACACTGATTTCTAATGACTTCTTTTGGGTTCTGGGTCTCCTACAACTGATGCACTTCCCTAGGGCACAGCCCACCCCAAGGCCCAGGCCAGTCCCAGCTCTGTTCCCTGCGACTGCATCAGTAATAACTGTATCTGTCATTCAGGTGCCAGACTCCGGGCTGCAGGCTTTATGTGCATCAACTCTCGTAATCCAATGGACCTTCCATGTCTTTCTTTTCTTTTTTTTTTTAAGCTTATTTATTTTTGAGAGACCGGCGGAGCAAGTGGGGGAGGGGCAGAGAGAGAGGGAGACACAGAATCCGAAGCAGAATCCAGGCTCCGAGCCGTCAGCACGGAGCCCAAGGCGGGCCGAGCTCAAGAACAACTGTGAGATCATGACCTGAGCCGAAGTCAGCCGCTTAACCGACTGAGCCACTCAGGTGCCCCTCATGTGCGCATTGTAAAACATACATGAAAATAGAATATTTGGAAAGCTAAGATTGGAAACTTAAATAAGAATACAAATTCTGATCTTTCTTCCCACACCCCAGTAGATTGCCTAGGGAACTTCCTGGGCGCTGGCATCTACTTTGGAGACAGCTCCGTCAGTGGTCACCAGAATCCCCTGGAAGCTTTTCAGCGTAGGTGAGCAGACTCACGGTGTCCTGAAGAGGAAGGGGACCCGTTCATCGGGGCCTCAGATCCATGCAGGTTCCTGTTGGCGTGCCCCGTGGGAAACGAAGGCTGAGTGGGGTACAGTCCCTAAGGCAGGGTGAGGCCCCGGGGTGGGTCTGAAGGGTAAATTGGAGTCCTTCCTAACCTTTGTGAATATTAAATCACGTTCTGGGGGCGCCTGGGTGGCTCAGTCGGTTGAGTGTCTGACTTCGGCTCAGGTCATGATCTCACAGTCTGTGGGTTCGAGCCCCGCATCGGGCTCCGTGCTGACAGCCCAGAGCCTGGAGCCTGTTTTGGATTCTGTGTCTCCCTCTCTCTCTCTGACCCTCCCTCGTTCATGCCCTGTCTCTCTCTGTCTCAAAATAAATAAATGTTAATTAAAAAAATTTTTTTAAATCATGTTCTGGTACACTCTCTCAGTCTCAGGTTTCTACCTGTAAAACAGGCGGGGTGATCTCCCGCTCATAGGCTGGCTGTAGAATCAAGCACGAGCCAATGAAAAGTGCCTATTGTGGTGCCTCCCGGTCCAGCAAATTCGAGTTCCCTCCCTCTCTCCCTCTTCTTCCTTTCTGTGTGCAGAACTCCAAGCTGTTCTGAGCAAAACCGGTGGATAAATCCCATATTTAGCTGCTTGCGATTAAAGACCCTTCGTGCCTCCGTCTCCCTCATCAACCTTCTCCCCCCGGGGAGGGGGATCCTGGGTGCCATTTGACTGGTCTCCCTACGGTGGCGCCCCCCCCCCAGCTTCAAATGTCTGAGATTCCTACCGTAGCGTCGGGTTGGCTCGGGCTGTTCCTCTCCACCCTCCAAATCTCCCCACCTTCGAGCCCCTCCTCCTTCTCCCTTCCCCAGGGGCAACTCCCCAATTTCTCCAGGGAAGGGGCTTGGTGGGCAATCTGGTTAGAAGAGGCCTCAGGGACTTTTCTGGATGTTCATGCATGTAGCACTTCGCATAAAGTTAGAAACTCCCCCGTTGTGCATTTCACAGGATGCCCTCCCCGGGTGCAGGGTGAGAGGGGTGGCCGGCCACCCCGTGGTGCCACCCCCCCCCCCCACTGACCCCAGGCCACGTGGACGTGACCTGTGGTGCTCACTATCTAGCAGGTCCTCTCCGGGATCCTTCATCCATCTTTTTTCCTGCGTATACCCAGCTGCCCCAGGATTGTCAATTGAAGGCGAGCAGGACTCGGTGTGGATCTCTCAGGCCCCGTGAGGAGTAGGCATCAGGAAGTGTTTGTGGACAGACGTGTGACATGGTGAGATGATGAGTCGCCCCAGCTATGCTGAGTCGAGAAGTGTTGCTGTGGGAATTGGGATCATTAGCCGTGGCAGTCATCGTAATTCCCGCGGCCCAGTTAATGAGTGGTTGTGCGTCCCAGAGATGGGATTCCTTGGATTCCCAGAGGATGGAAGGAGCACGTTTTGGAGAGAACCGGCCACAGTGCGAACGGGGAGGTCGTGTTGAGCCGAGGGGCAGCGAGGTGACAGGCCGAGTTGAAGGAAGGATATAGACAGAGGCGGGAGAGCAGGGGTGGGGAGAGGTGAAGCCGGTGGCCCTTCGGTGATGCTGGGGTGCCTGTGCCTATAGCGACCGGCGTTCCCAGCTCCTCTGGGAGTTGATGCCCCCAACAAAGACCAGCAGCACAGGGAACACTGAGAGAGGCTTTGCCCCGGCGGAGGGGGGGCGGGAACAAGAGCCCACCCCAAGAAGGGGTGGACGGGGTGGGGAGGAACCACAGGATAAGTAAGGCCTGTCCCTAAGGGAAGGCTGTCAGGCATCGGCTGGCCCAGGGATGGAAAGTGCCAGGCCCTCGCCTCCACTCCTACAACCACACACCCACAGCAGAATTTGCTCATTGTACAAGTATTTATGGGGCACCCATTACCAATTGGACACCCACAGGAGCATATGAGAGGATTTCTCTCTCCTGGAGCTTATGTGTAAGGGCATTCAAAATAAACAAGTTAATGTTTTCAGCCTGTGGTAAGTGCCATAAAGAAAATAAGATGGGGACGCCTGGGTGGCTCAGGCGGTTGAGAGTACGACTTGGGCTCAGGTCATGATCTCGCAGTTAATGAGTTCGAGGCCCGCGTCGGGGGCTGTTCGAGGGCTGACGCTCGGAGCCCTGGAGCCCGCTTTGGATTCTGTGTCTCCCTCTCTCCCTGCCCTCCCCCGCTCACACTCTGTGTCTGTCTCTCAAAATAAATAAATAAATAAACATAAAAAATTAATAAACAAAAAAAAAAAGAAAATAAAAGAAAGCAGGATGATCCAGTAGGAAGAGGCAGAGGGGAAGGAGGCCTGCTTAAGATTGTGTGGTCAGGGCACCTGGCTGGCTCACCCGGTAGAGCACGTGAGTCTTGATCTCGGGTTGTGAGTTCGAGCCCCTTGTTGGGTGTGGAACCTACTAAAAGACGGTGTAGTCAAAGAAGGCGTCTCCGAGGAGGTAACTTTTGAGTTGTGACTTGAACGCCAGTCATTGTGTTCAAGCCATTGAAGATCTGGGGGGAGATAATTCTAGGCAGGAGGAATGGCAAATGCAAAGGCCTTGAGGCCTTTGAAATGCAAGAAGAAATGAAAAAAGATAGTTTGAGATGAGGTCCGAGAGGCAGGCCGGGGCCAGATCATAGCAGGCCTGGGAAAGAACGTTGGATCGCACGCTAAGGACAGAAAATACTAGTGTATTTTCGGTAGCCGAGGGGTGTGATCTCCCAGGTAACAGACCACTGCAGTATCCGAGTGAAGGATGTAGACAGTGAGAGGTGACTGGGTTCAGAGTACAGTTGGGAGGTGTTGCTGATGGGATGTGTACAATGTTTTAAATATGGGAGTGGTGGGGGGAGAAAACCCTTTCCCTCTGAGCCCACATGTGTGTGACCTCGGGATCTTCCTCAACAGAGTGCCCCAGATGTGGAATGTGTAGACCTTCCCCATCCAGTCCAGCCCTTAGTTTATAGATGGGGAGACTGAAGAAAGGGCCTTAGAGCTCTCCTTGTCCAGCCCCTCAGAGAGGGGCTGCGAATTCTCCAAATTCCTGCTGAAATCCGGTGGCTGAGCTGGGACTCAAATGTGGGCTTCCTGGCCCCGGGTCCAGGCCTCTTGCTACCGTACCCGGCTGCCTCACCACCGAAGCTGGAGGAGGAGGAGGAGGGAGGAACCACTGCCGGAGAAAGACCAGGCATGGCGATGTGGTGAGATCACCAGGAGAAGCATCTAGAGCCAGTGGAGTCTGGAGAGGCCCGGGCCAAGTCCCTTGCAGCTGCCCTGAGAGCAGTCAGAGGTGGGCGGAACATCATGGAAGAGTCTGGGGGCAAGCTGCCAAGGCCTCGCTGGGCGAGAAGAATGCACCAGGGCAGCATTTTCAGGCTGGCAAGCTGGAGGAAGACCCCTTGGAGCCTGTGGTGGGTCATCGACCCTCGGGGGTCTTGGGAGAGGCACAAGTAGCAGCTAAGAAGAGGAAGACTCAGAAAACGCCCTGCAGGGGCATCTGAGAGCCAAGGCCATAGGTGAAGACGCAGGGTGGGCAAGGCCAGTGGCTCACCTGGGCCCCCCTGCACGTGCATACCTCCGGCCCACCTCCACTCAAGGGGACGACGGGGAGGGCAAGGGAAGAAGAAGCCGGAGGTGATGCAGCCTGTGTGCTAGAAGTCCGAGTCAGGTGGTCTGGATTTCCCTCCCTGCCCACTCCTCACAACATTTTCAACATCTTCCTCTCCCTCAGGGCCTCTTCTGGGCTAACTTGCCTGTGCATCATCATCTGTATTATCCCCATTTTACAAATGAGACTCAGAGGTTAAGGAACTTTCCTAGGGGCACACGGTTCAAAAGGAGCGAAGTCAGAATTCGAGGCCAGCTTCTTAACCACAGTGGGCTTCCGTCTTGGGCTACCTTTGTGACTTCGAGCGAGGCTCCCTGGGGCTCATTTTCCGCCTGTAGAATGATCGAGCTGGAATCAAGGAGCCCCCTCGGGCTCCTGTGGCTCTTGGTGGGGCCCAGAATTGCTTTTCTAGGAGAGGGGCTCAAGAGTCTGATGGAGGGGCCGGGGACTCGTCTCCGCCCCGTGTTCTCCACCAGCTTGGGAGAAGTGGTTAGGGGCGCAGATTCTGCCGGTCTACTTCCTCTGCTGAGGATGGACGTGTAGGTTGGATGACTCAATGCGGGTAATGTGTCCTATAGAGTGCCTGGCACACAGTAGGTGCTCAATATGTGTAGCTCTTGTTTTGTCAGAGAGAGTGAAGGCTGTCTCTTCACAGACTATTCATTCGCTCATTCAGCAAATATTCATTCACACCTCCTGTGTGCCAGACGCTATTCTTTTTTTTTTTTTTAATTTTTTTTAATGTTTTATTTTATTTTTGAAAGAGACAGAGCGTGAGCCGGGGAGGGGCAGAGAGCGAGGGAGACACAGAATCGGAAGCAAGCTCCAGGCTCTGAACTGTCAGCATAGAGCCTGATGCGGGGCTTGAACTCACAAACTATCAGATCATGACCTGAGCTGAAATCGGCCGCTTAACCGACTGAGCCACCCAGGCGCCCCGCCAGAGACACTATTCTTAATTTTTTTTTTTCAACGTTTATTTATTTTTGGGACAGAGAGAGACAGAGCATGAACGGGGGAGGGGCAGAGAGAGAGGGAGACACAGAATCGGAAACAGGCTCCAGGCTCCGAGCCAT
This sequence comes from Lynx rufus, assembly GCF_022079265.1. Classification (NCBI taxonomy): domain Eukaryota; kingdom Metazoa; phylum Chordata; class Mammalia; order Carnivora; family Felidae; genus Lynx; species Lynx rufus. Next base: position 131,998,381 of record NW_025814889.1, on the reverse strand, counting down.
CAGCCCAGAGCCCGACGCGGGGCTCGAACTCACGGACCGCGAGATCGTGACCTGGCTGAAGTCGGACGCTTAACCGACTGCGCCACCCAGGCGCCCCCAGAGACGCTATTCTTGATACTGGTGACCAGTGGTGTCCCCAAAATAGCAATAATGTCCTGCCTTCATGTAGCTTTTATTCTAGAAGGAGACTCAGACCAAAAAAAAAAAAAAAAAAATTCAAGTAAGTATCATGTAGAATACGTTATAGAGAGATATGTTATATAGAGAATATGTTAGAGAAATGATACATAGAGAATATATTAGAGAGAGATAAGTGCCAGGAAAAAATGAAGCAGAGAAAGGGGGAAGCAGTGCCCTAGTGGGGTCAGGATCTTCAGTTAGGAGGACTGGAAGATCTCTCTGTGAAGGGGGTGAAAGCCAAGACCTCAGGGAGGTGAGGGAATGAGCCATGTGGGTGTCTGAGGGAAAAGCATCCCAGGCAGCAGGAACAGCCAGGGCTAAGGCCTCGGCACAGATTGCATAGGGCCATTTGAAGGACCTTCCCTGATGTTTAGTAAACCCCAGGGTGCCCACAGTCAAGACTCAGATTACAGATCCCTTTGGTAGGACTGAAAACTTCCCCCCCATCTCTGGTTTCTTCTGCAATATTGCTTTGTGGTCTGGCAGTTCCAGGGCATTCCTTGAGATCCCCAGCCCGGTGCTCCAGGGTGTCAAGGAAACAGTAGGGTCAGATTGGGAGAGTGCTGGGGAGTCTCTCCTCCTGACCCCAGTGCAGAGCAGCCAAACTCCAGGGTGGGGCCCATGTGAGCTGGGACCTATGGTTCAAGGTTGATTGCATCTTCTGGGTGAGTGAGTGGGTGTGCAGGGAGCGGACTGGGGTGAACTCAAGCGGGCCACACCTTGGGTGTTACGTCCCAGGAGGAATCATTGAGAACCTAGTATGAAGACAGAAGTCAGGCCCAGAGGCTGCTAGAACTCCGTAAGCTTTCTCCCCCCCCCCTTGGAACTGCCTCCATTCCTCCACTCAGTTTTGTGTCACATCTCAGTTTCTCCTTAGAGCTGAGCTGCAAAGCTCTTTAGAAGGACCCTGGGGGGCTAGTCTTCTAGGAGTTTAGGAAAGAGGAGAACTGGGGCCCACACATAGGTAATCAGAGTCTGCGTGTGGGCGGTGGGTGGAGACAGCAGGAGAAAGCCTTGGAGCAGGCCTTAGGGGACAAGTAGATCTTAAGACTGGGTGGCCCAGGAAACTGACCAGGATCCTTCCGTGGGGGGTGGGGGTGTGACAAGATTGGACAGGGAAACTGGGACTTTGTGGTTAACGCGTGCCCTTAGGCAAGCACTGTTAAGAGCCTCAGATGCGGGCTCTGTGCTCTGTGCTGTGTAAACTCAGGGAAAGAATAGAGTAGGATTTAATCTGTTGTTGTCTGAGAGGTTAACCACCTCCCCCAGGGCCAGGTGCTTCGTGGATGCTAAAGCCGGACCAGTCCCTTCCTGGAGAGGGAGGCCATAATTGGGAAGCAGAGCCCAGGTCGGAGGGGTGGGCGGTGACACAGGGGTGCATTCCACCCTTGCTCAGTACTTCCAAGGGCCCTCTGCCTGGGGCCCCAGGCCTGGGCACCTTGTGTCACTTTAGGAGAACCTGCAGCCCCATGGGGCTGGCATCCTTGGACACTGGAAACAGAGCCTCTGGATTCAGGGTTGGCGAGATTGAGATGAGAACAGATGACAAAGGGCATTGGTATGTATCACAGGGTGGTGGCTGGCCTCTAGGACAGGGTCACACTTGGGGACTTCTAGGGGATGAAGGAAGTCATAAAAATGGATACAACAGACTCACGTGAGGAAACGAGATGGGGGCTGCTGCCTCGGCCAGCTGAGTGTGGTCACAGCCCGGTGTGAGTTTGGACCCAGAGTTGCCCGTTTTCCCAGGGCTTCAAGAGAAATAGGGAATATGGATCTGTAACATGAAATCGGCCTATTTACAATACTGGTTATCAATGAACAAAACAGTATAAATAACAAAGAAACACCGTGCAAGTCCAGCAAAGCCCACCACCTTCCCTGGTGACCCCCTGCTCTGGCAAAGGGTGCGTTGAGGTCAGGTCCTCAGCTGACTGCTGATCTCCCCTGGGAGAAGGTTTGTTGTCACTTTCCTGCTCTCGGAAATGACCTCATGATAGACTCAGTCTTCCAGGGACATCGGGAGAACAGAGCTGTCTCTTTGGCTGTGCTGTGTGGTCCTGAGCAAACCCCTCCCCTCTCTGGGTCCCATTTCCTGCTGTGTGATAGAGAAGAACCTGGTCTGCCGGGCTCCCACCAGTTTGGACAGTGTGTGACTAAGTCCCTCAGGCTTGAGGGAAGATGCAGTTATTATAGAAGTGACTCTTCCCCGGGAACCATGCTTCCGGGATTGGCTACAGTGCACTCTGGCATTTTGCGTGTCCGCAATCACAGTTGTGCCTGTGAATGGATGTGTGTCATAATTTGGAGCTGTGCATGGCGCAGTGTCAATATCGTCTTAATAACTTTGCCCTAGAACCTTTCATTGGCTACCCTGGAAGCTGGTGAGAAGCCTTAATTAATTCTCCCAGGGACCTGGGGAGCAGGGTCTTCTTCCTGATTTGCAGATATGGAACCCCAAGCCCAGAGTTGGGAGGTGCCTTAGCTAACCTTGCACCACTGGCGCCCCTGACTCAAGTGTTAGTTCCGCGGCAGTGTGTGGGGTTCCTCATGAAACCAGTGAGACCAGGATTAGGGTTTGGGGGTCTGTTTTGTACCCATCACAGTTTGAGCTGCTGGAAAAGCAGGGAGGGAGACGGAAAAGGTCTTTGCCTTTGATCTTTCTATGGGTGGTGGTGGTGGTGGTGAGGATAGCTGAGCCCTGGCTACCTCCCTGGGTCTTTTGTCAACATCCCTATCTCTTGCTGTCCTGCCAAATCATTGACCCCTGAATTAACCTGGACTGTGTCCTCTGCAGTCCTCAGAGCCCCCGAAACATTCTCCTCTGGTTTGAGAGGAGAGAGAACCGAGCAGGTGGAAGAGGAGGCTCTGGGTCTAGAAAACCCCAGCTTTTCGTGCGCCCGCCTCCTCCCCACCCCCACCCAGCGTTTTCCACCTGTGCCCCAGACTGGATCAGGGTGTCGGTGTCTGTGTGTTCGCCGGCCCCACACGTAAGACCGCCTTCCCGCAACGCGCTCCTCGCCAGGCTGGGGGACTGTGTTTCCCTGCCGCGCCCCCCTCCCCCCACCAGCGTCCCCGGGAGCCGAGGGCGCGGGCCCTTTAAATCCTCCGGGGCGGCGGCGGCGGGCCGGGGATGACATCAGCGGTCGGGCCCGGGGCTCAATGGGAGCCGGCGGGCGCGCGCCGGGCGGGAGCGCGCGAGCCGGCGGCGGGGGCGGGCGGGCAGGAGGGCCCGGAGGAGGGAGGTGGCGGCGGCGGCGGCGGCGGCGAGAACCTAGAGCCAGAGCCCGGCCGGGGCCGAGCGGAGCGGAGCGCGGCGGCGGCGGCGGCGGCGGCGGCTGGGCCGGGAGAGGCTGGCGCGCCGGGCGGCTCCGCGAATCCTCCGGCATCCGCCCCGGCGGGCCGCCCCCGCCCGCGGCAGCCCCCAGAGCAGCGGCCCGGTACCGGCGCCTTCCCGGCGGGGTAAATATTGGGGGGCCGCGGGCCCGCGGAGGGGCGCAAACCCGGGGGGAAACGGGGCTCCCTCCGCCTCTTTGTTTTTGCGCGAGAGGGAGGGGAGGGGAGGGCGGACACACGCGCGTTCGCACTCGGGTACGGGGAGGGGGGGGCAGCCCGGGCGCCGCCCGCTCGGCCCGGCGAGGACAAAGGCGCGGCTGGGGACGAGGAGGAGGAGGGTGACTATTATTTTGCAGGCTTAACCGGGGGAGGCCCCCCCAGTCTGGCCCGCCTCCCCCTCCCCCAGCTGGACCCTTCAAGGCCCCAGCCGGCCGAGAGGCCACCCCGGGCTGGGATTGGGGGGACGCTGCCGGGGGGAGGGGGAGGTCCGGGACTAGGGTGCTGGGGCCACCCTAGACTGTTGATACTGTTGATTCGGGCTTCTCGGCCAAACCCTGGGCTTCTGTGTGTTTCACTGGACAATCAGCAGCGCCTCCCCCCTTCTCTCCCGGCTCGGGGCTCCGGACCTGGGGGTCAGCGAGGCTGCTCCCGTGTGTTGGATGGGGGTGCTCGGGGTGGGGGGGGGCGCCTGGGGGCCCTGAGGTGATGGGGTGTGTGGTCACTCAGCCACAGATTCTGTTTTCCTTTGTGGCGAGAAAGAAAGGGGTGGGGGTTATTTATCAGATCGCATTCTCCCGTTTCTGCTGGGAGAAATCCATGTTTTGCGAGTCTCCGTGGACACAAACTATGTTTTGTCCGGGTCTCTCTAGAGAGAGGATTCCCAAGCTCCTCTTCACGCCCAAACTCAAAGTGGGGTGAGCCCCCTCCCCAACTTTTCCCTTAGTTCTCTTGCTTGTGTTCTCAGCACAACCTTCCTGGGCACAGCCTTCCTCAGGGAGAAGGATTTGGGGAGAAGGCGATCCAGAGTGTCTGAAGTTACGCCCAGCGAATGCCTGTTTGGGGGCTCCTTTGCCTTACTGTCTAGAGCGTCCCTCCAATTTTTATTTTAATGGTCCAGTGATAAGGGCTCTGGCTGGGGGTGAGGGGGTATCAGAGAGTAAGAAAACTGTCCATGTGCTCTGCTGCTTGGTAGTTTGTGTAATTTTTGTTTAACCAGCTGAAACTCCGGATTTGCGTCTGCCTTTTTTTTTTTTTTTTTCTTTTTCACTTCGTTTTTTCCACCCCCCTCCCACCCCCCCCCCCCATGGGAGAATCGGCAAAGAACTGGAAAGCTTCTCCTTTTCCTGACTCTATCCTTTCTCCTTTCCTCTGGGCGGCTCTTTAGGGGACAGTGCTGGGACAGTCTAGGCTCTCTCTGGGGCCCTGCCCCCCGCCCCGGGTCTGGGTGGCTAGCGCCCAGCCGTGGTTTCCTGCAGGGCTGTTGTTTGCACCCTCTCTTCTTCCCTTCTCTGCCCACAGCCCGGTGAGTGGGGAGGGGCTGGGGGGTCATGTGCAGTGTATTTATGTAATTTATGTAAGACACCCAGACGGAGGGCGCGGGTATTTATATAACCTGGCGTGGGTATTTATGTAATATAGGATGCGGGTATATTTATGTTTCTCTCCTAACCTGCGGCTTTCCTGGCTGCCATGTGTGGTCTCTGAATTGGCGTTGGCAGAAAACGGACTGGGGGGGCAGTGTTTGTGTATGTACACACCCGTGACCCCCCCCCCCGTACCCTCCCCCTCTGTGCGGTTCATGGTGTGCGTCTGCTTTTCTTTCTTCCTTTGGTGGGTACACACAGGTCGGTGTGTATGTGAAATGTGAGTTTTCTGCAAATGTGGAGAGTGTTCCGCTGGCAGCCGTGGCACCTCAGCCGGGACTGGCCAGGCGTGTGGGCAGAGGCCCTTGGTTGAGAGCCCAGAGTTTGGCTGGCATGGGGTGGAGGCTACTTCCTTGTGGCCACCGGGGGAAGGGCCAGTGGCGGCTCCCTGGGAGTTAGGTGCCAGGGCTGGATGTGTCTCCTGGGCAGGAGCTGTTGGCTTCTGGCCTCTGCGGGGCCAGAGAGCTCCAGCCTGGCCATCTGTGAACTAGATCTCGCCCATCTCCCCTCCCAGGTGGGTCTGGCTTTGGGGATAGCGTTTGGCATAGGAAAGAGGCAGGGCTGCTGTGCCTGGTACAGCTGCTTTTCCGTCTTCCTGCTTTGCTTCCCAGGCCTGGCAGGAAATCAGTCCTGATTGTGTCAGGTGGGGCAGCGGGAACCCCGTCTGGGTCCGAGGTGAGGAGACTGCCACCAAGTTGCTGCTGGGGAGTGTGGGGCAGGTGATGTGGCCTCCCTAGTTCCCTGTCTGCAAAGGGAGACCCCCCCCCCATATGAACACTCTGAGACGTTAGGGATCCCCCGTCTTTCTCCCCATTTGATAGTTCACCATCCCCTCTCCCCTAACTGTAGAAACCATCTCCTGGCCTTTGAGTTTCTTCTTCTGCAGGCCAGGATCCTGGAGGGCACAGGGATGGCCCCTGTGTCTCATGGGCTTGGGCACAGGATGGGGCACAGGAAGGAGGGGAGCTGCTCACATCAGCATCCTTCCCTCAGACCTCTCCTCCCACCCCAGAGGCCAGTGGCTAAAAACCTGGCTTTGGTTGCCTCAGTTGCTCTGTGGGGCCCTCTGGGGAGACCCTCCTTCTAGTCTTGAAGGAAGCCAACCCCAAACTGTCCATCCCCAAAAATACGTGCAGCGAGACCTGTGTGAGGTGCTTGGTGTTGTGGGAGAGGGAGGTGACTGGGTGTTCTGGCGGCCCCCTTTCCTGGCTGCCCCCTGAGTTGGGGAGGAGGCCCCTCTCCAGCAGGGCACACTGCACACTGGCAAGTTCTGGCCTCTGGAAAGACCAGGCCAGGCCGTGGAGGCCTCGTGTCCGGTTCCTGGCACTAGAAGCAGAGAAGGTTAGGGGTGGGGGCCGGGGTTAGGGTTCACCTTGTCCTTCCGTCCCTGGAGGTTGGAACTTGCCGGTGGTTGCCATGGTAGCACCCCCAGAACGAGCAGCTCCTGTGTCCCCCCTCCCCCATCACCCCCTTTGTCTTTGATTTTCCTTTCAGGGTCTTGGCCCTTTGTGACTGGCCCGCACCTGAGAGGCTCTTATTGGAGGGTCCCCAGATGCATGTCCCCCGAGGAGATGCTTGCTTGGCTCTTTCCTCCCGGGCCTTATCTCCACTTCCGCCTTCTGCCTGGCCACCCTGACATGTGTTCTCAGCCCGCCTCCGCTATTGCTCACACGTGGAGGCCATCAGGCCACCTGACACCTGGATGCCCTCGGGCAAAGCCAGGCCAACTCTCTTCCTGTGCAGTGGGAGGGAGAATGTTGGTCTCCCGAGTTCCTCGTGTCTTTCCCTGGCCTTTGGTGGGGGATCTGGTGGGGTCTAGCGGCCTAGGCTCCCTTCCCGGCTCCCCGCTTCCCTGACCCGTGTGTCTCTGCTTCCCTCCGCAGCGAGAGTGAGTCATGGAGCTGCGTGTGGGGAACAAGTACCGCCTGGGACGGAAGATCGGGAGTGGGTCCTTTGGAGACATCTACCTGGGTAAGTGTCTCTGGTTCCGGCCTAGTGGTTTTGGGGCCCTGGGGACAGCGCCGGGGACAAGCAGGAGGGAATGTGGCAGGTCTTCAGGCTCTGAAGCCAGAACTTGGCCTCAGGCCTCCCGTGGCATGTTTGGGCCATTTTGTCCCCAGGGCCATCCCAGGTAAGGAGGGAAGCAGCAGGTTGTGGGGGAGGCAGGCCAGGGGGCTCCTCACGCAGTCAGGGTGGGGTGGGGTGCCCACCTGCTGCAGGCTGGGCAGAAGAGGGTATTTTTAGCTCTGGTTTCCAGCTGCAGTTGACCTGGGTCTCCAGCCGGGCGTGGGAAAGGCCGGGCTGGGGTAGCACCCCTGTTTCTTGCCTCCTGGGAGAAGGATGCTAATAGGCAGAGGAGGCCTGGGCCCCCTCCCTCTGCTTGGGGGGCCCCCTGGAATTCAGCCCAGGCGGGCTTCGGAATGACAATGACGCAGGCTCTCCCGGTAACCTCTGGGTGGGGGTGGGGGGTAGGGGTCTGGCCATAGCGTTCTGGATCTTTCTCTCCGATGTGCTTCCTGTTGAAAGTGAGTTTGTTCCCGTGTTGTCATTTGAAACGAATCGCTCACCCCGTTCCCTGACCTGGCAGAAGAGGGTCTGGAGGGGAGATACTGTGTGGGTAACCTTGAATGGGAGTTGTTAGAGCAGGGTGGCCAGCCCCTGGGGTTTATCCTCATTCCTGTCCCTCTTTTCCTCCTTGGAAAAGCAAGGTAAATAATTTCTGTCCTGGGCAGAGAAAAGAAAGCATCAAGGCAGTGTGCTGTGCTCATCGGTTCTGAACTTGGGGAGGAGGGGGTTTCTCTCACCCAGTGGTCTGGGTCTCTGCCCTCTTGGGGTACGGACTCCTTCTTGGTGAGCTGCTGCCTCCCCCATCGGAGGGGACAGGGAGGGGACGTTCTCTGAGCATGTAGTTGGTTCTGGGCAGGGTCCTAGTTGAATGTGGTCGCCCCGCACAGCAGCAGCCTCTAGAGCCGTGCTGTCCCTTCCGCACACATCAAGAAGCAGGTGCAGTACCATTGATGGCAGTACCTGGCCATCAAATTGGCCACCCAGGGTTTCTCTTGAACACTAGAAAAGGCAGTCTTTATACCCCACATGAGCGAGAGGGTGTGACAGAACATGAGGGGAAGACGTCAGACAGACCCGAGTTCCAGACCTGGCTTTGTGCAGCTGCAGGAAAGTCGTGTGGCTGCTCTGTGCCTCAGTGTCCCCATACGGGAAGTTTGTGTGATGTTGAGGCCTGGCTGACCAAGAGCAAAAGGCACGGGGAGTAGTTTTTGGCACACGTGCACATCTGCTTCTAGGAAGCATCCAATCCAGGGCCTTCTCTTTGCAGAAGGGAACAGAATGGGGAGAGGCAGGCCAAGGTCATTTCAGAAAGCTAGTGTCCCTGGTCCATGTGGTGGGACCTCCCTGGGGGCAGGACTTCCTGTTTATCTAGTTTATTTTAAAAACCAGACCCAGATTTGCTTCTCTTTGGACAGGCCCTGATGTAAATTCTACCAGGGTGCTTCTCGTATGCCCTTGAACAGGTGATGACCTCTGCCAGCCTTGGCTCCCCTGTCAGTAGAACGGGGTCATGAGGCCCGCAGGGTGGTGAGAAGTCACGAGATCAGAGTGTGCACAACGCCTGCACGTGTCGGCCCAGCGGTAGTGTTTTTATGTTGCCCCCCCCCCCCCCCCGCCAGCCCTCCGTCTTTTTTGGGATTTGCTACTGTCCAAAGGATTTGGGTCCCCTTCGGCCTGAGTGGAGGTGGGGAGCCCGTTCTGCCCTGAGCAGCTGCCCTGTCCAGCCTTTGCTGGGTGCTCAGGCCGAGGGGGTCCTGGCATGACGCCGCATCCTGCTCATTCCTGGGCTCCTGCTAGTGTGGGGACAGTGGCGATTGTAGGGCCTCCCCGGCTGGCCTCGCTGGCTCCCTTTGTTCAGAGCTCTGGCTGCATTCTTGTCGCTGGTGCCTGTGCCAGGGCCTGACTCCAGATGGCCTCTGCAGGTGGGGTTGGGTGCGGCCTCCAGGCCCTGCTTTCCAGGATCACCCGAAGGCGAGTGCTTTGTGGATATGGCTTCGAGGCCTGCAGCTTCTCTTCCGGTCCCGCCTCCAAGTATCACAAGGGGACAACCAGGAGAGTGGGACCAGCTTTGTCAGGGCCTCAGGTCAGCTACACGGGGTCCAGAAGTGGCCGAGACTGTGCCCACTCTACCACCACTGGCTGTGCGCCCTTGAGAACTCCCTATGCCTCTTAGTCTCTGCTCCTCGGTTCTCAATGGCGAGGGGACGGTGCTCCCCAACAGGTGCTTGTGGGGGTGCTTTCTTCTGCACTTCCAGTCCAGCCAGGTCCCTGATTATACATGTGAGTCTGTGCTGGGGAGAATGAGCCCCCACGTGAGGTTGGTCACCCCCTCTCCCCACCCAGGACTTCCCCAGGCCCCAGATCCTAGGGCTGGCCGGCTCCAAGCCCTTCTCCGTGTCCCAAGTTTGTTTTCCAGACTGGCCCATCCCCCAACAGGGCCACTCTATCCAACTGCTGGGTCACCTCCACCACCCCTGCTCTGGCAGTGTTCACTTAGAATTCTCCTCCATTGCCTCCACAGAAGGTGAGCGGTGTTCATCCAGGACAGGGCTGCCTCAGTGGTCCAGGGCTCACTGTGTATGTGTCTGTCGATTGAACGACTGAGCTGCTAGACAGTTGGAGTAGAGAAAAAAAAAAGAGTCTTTGGGGACTAACATTTAAATCCTGGCTCTGCCCCCAGCTAGACCTATGACCTCGGGCCAGTTACGTCACCTTACTGAGCCTCAGTAGCCGAACGAAGGGAGCTCAGAGACAAGGCTTGCAGCTTCCTGATAGAACCCAGAGGCAGCAAAAGGGGCCTTGTGGTGGTGGGAGCCTTTGGGGGCAGGCAGCTGTGGTGGCTTTCCAGCACTCTGCAGGGACACGAAGCCTTGGCCTAGGAGCGAGGTCCGTGTCCTGGGGAAGCGAGCGTGGCATTTAGTCTTTGACCTTTGGTGTTTTAGTTTCTGTGGGTGTCAAGGAGAGATACAAACAGTAGTCCTTGTGGGACTGCAGGAGAGTTCAAAGGAATAAAGGGCTCCTTCCCCTCTCCCTCCTGCACACATCTGCTGAATCATAAGAGGCCCCACTTCCAAAGTGTCAAGGTCTCTGCCTCCTGCCTGGCTGGGACCACAGTCAGCTCTTGCCTGGACAGTTAGTTGGAGCGGCTCCTTCTGGGGCTCCCTCGCCCCTCACATGCCCTTCCAGTCCTTTCTAATATGACGGTGGGTCCGAACGAGGCCGGGGGGAGTACAGATTTATTTGTCCCACAGGAGACATTTGGCAAGATCTGGGGACATTTTTGATCGTTTCAACTCGGGGAAGAGGAGGGTACCGCTGGCAGCTGGTGGGTGGAGGTCAGAGATGCTGCTGACGGCGCAGCAATGCACAGGACAGTCCCCACAGCAAAGAACTGCTGGGCCTCAGGTGTCAGTGGGAAGGCCGAGAAAGCCTGTAATAAAGGCATTCATACCTGGCCTGCAGAGTCTCAGGCTCATGGCCAGGATCTTAGCCTGGCATTTGAGACCCTTCTGATCTCTCCCTTGCTCACCTCTTCCCGTGTCTTCTTCAGCTACCTCAAGCTCTGGCTGCACCAAACGACTCAGAGTTCGCTGCACCCCACTCCCGTCTGGCCTTTGCAGGTGCTGTGACCTCCCTCTGGCACAGTCCCGCTCATGCATCGGGAGCCCTGGCGGCCTTTCCTCCCACTGGCCTGCGCGTGGTTAGGACCCATGTGGGCTCACCTCTGAAGCCCGGGGGCCGGTACTTACCAAACCCAACTTTTGTTGAGCACTTACTGCGTGCCGGGCACTCAAAACACCCTCTCCCGTGCCACATCCTTACTGTCCCCCAGACACGTGTGTGGCTGTCCCCAGCGATGACTGTTGCTATGCCAGAAGCGCTTTACAGTTTGCAAAGTACTTTTTCTCCCGTGGCTCCCTGGATTTGGTCCTCTGTGTTCTTTTTCATTTTAATTTCATTTTACGGGGTTCAAAAATGAAACGACACAAAACCAAAAACCAAAACACAAAAGCATGCGAAGTGAAAGAAGCCAGTCACAAAAGATGGCACGTCGTGTGATTTCACTTACACGAAACGTCCAGAATAGGCACATCCATAGACACAAAGGAGATGAGTGGTTTTGCCCAGAGCTGGGGTTTGGGGGAGATGTGGAGCGAGTACTGAGGGGTACTGGTGTTCGGGGTGAACTTGTGAATATGCTAAAAAACCACTGCATTGTATACTTCAGAAGTGATTGGAAGTGTGTGAATTCTGTTCCAACACAGGTGTTGGGAAAAGTGACCACGAGGAACCTGGTGTCCAGTGCGGTGTCCTTCACCCTTCCGGGGCTAGGGGTCGGCGTAGCCCTGTAGCCCTCCCGGGTCCTTACTGGTTTCTCACGCTTCTTTGCAGTGTTCTCTTACGTAGATACAACCAAACACAGATAGGGACAATTTCCCCACCTTTCTTTGTTTGTTTGTTTTTAAACTGGAAAGAGCAGAGAAGACATACTACTCTGTACTTTGCTTTTTCACTTCCTGTATCTTTGAGATCTGTCGGCTTGGGCACAGAGAGAGCTTCCTCATTCTTTTTCCATTGTATTCTGGGTTATTGGGGGGCCCTTCTTTCTTTAACCCGTGGCCAGAATGATGGCCATCTGGGCCGTGTCCACGTTTTGTTGTTGGAAACAGCTCACCACGGACAGCCTCGTCCCGGGCCTCTTTTGCACTCGCCAGGGTGTGGAGTGCACTCCCGAAGCGGGAGCGGGGATGCACCTGGGGCACAGTGCCCACCGCCCCACAGCTCTGCCGGGACAGCGCACGCGTCTTACTGTTGTGGCATTGCCACCGGGCAGAGGTGGGAGTGCTTTTTCAGGACCATGTGCGTTTCTCTTATAAGGGGGCTGAGCATCTTTTCATAAGAGTACGCCATTTTTATATGAATGGTTTCCTCCTCTCCAAGTGTGTGTTCAGATTCTTTACACTATTTCCTTTGAGCCTTGAGTCTTTTTCCTACTGATGCGTAGGAGCTCGTTAACGTAGTAGGGCCACCAGCTCTTTGCCGCTGCGAAGAGTTACAAGTATGTATTTCTTAGGACTTTGTTGCTGGTATTTTTGCCACAGAGAAGGGATTCCCTTTCTGGATGGGACAGAGCCCCCCCCCCCCTTTTTTTTAATGGCCTTCGGATTTTAAATCAGGGATTAAAAGGCTTGCCTACCCCAAAGTTAGAAGGCAGTTCTCTCTTCTATTCCTCTAACGTCTCATTGTTTTCTTTTTTTTTTTAACTTTTTAATATTTTTTTTTGTTTTTAAGTAATCTCTACACCCGAAGTGGGGCTTGAACTTACAACCCCGAGATCAAGAGTCACATGCTCCACTGACTGAGCCAGCCAGGCACCCCTCGATGTTTTCTTTTTATTAAGCGTCGAGTAGGCACAAAGGAATACGTACAACAGATATGCATGGTATTGGGCACCCTTCCCCTCGGGGGAGGACGCGCCTGTCATCTTGCAGGCCCCTGGCAACCCACTGTATCCCCTCCTCTGCTTTCCCCTCGCAGAGCGAACCACTGACAATTGAAATCGTTCCCTCTTGCGAAAGAGTTTTATCACGTTTGTATCCCTAGACCTGACACTGCTCAGCACTGCACGTTTTGAACTGTGCCTGCCTTGTGCTGTCTTCCTCTTTTTTCAGTTGAGGTGAAATGCACATAAGAAAATCAACCGTTTTTAAAGTACACAGTTAAGTGGCCGGTGGGACGTTCCCAGTGTCGTGCCGCAACCACCATTCCCACCTAGTCCCGAAACATTTTCATCACCCCAAAAGAAAACCCTGTACCCATTAAGTAGGTACTCCCTCTTTCCCCCTCCCCCGACCCCTGGCAGGCACCAATCTACTTCCTGTCTCCGCAGATTGACCTATTCTGGACATTTCCGATAACGGAATCATGCAATATTTACGCTTTTGCGTCTGGCCTCTTGACGTAGCGTGTTTGTAAGGTTCATTAGCGTTGCAGCGTGAGTCCGGCCTTCGTCCCCTTTTTGGGCGGGTTAACATCCCACCGCGTGGAGAGATGCATTCAGTGTGTCCACGGGTTCGGTGCTGGGCACTGGGTTGTGTTCACGTTGGGTTCCTGTGAATGGTGCCGCCCCTTGCTCTCCTGTACTGAGTGTGAAGATGCCGGGAGCCGCCCGCCAGCCTTTCCTCTGCACTGCCCTGCGGCATTCCTCTCTCTGAGACTGCGTCCTGACTTGGCCGTTCTGAGGTTGGACCTTTGGCTGGTTTGGTGGTGTGCACATTCTTGTCCTCCTGGGGGCTCACATGTTTCTGGAGGGCACACACTCAGGAGTGGGCTTGCTTGGGCGAGGGTTTGTGTGTGTTCAACTTTACTAGATGAAGAAATGTCAACCTGGTTTTCAAAGTGGCTATGCTTGGGTGCCTGGCTGATTGAGTCGGTAGAGCATACAGCTCTCGATCTCAGGGTCGTGAGTTCAAGCCCCACATTGGGTGTAGAGATTACTTTAAAAAAAAAATGGGGGGGGGCCGCCTGGGTGGCTCAGTTGGTTAAGCGTCCGACTTTGGCTCAGGTCATGATCTCATGGTTTGTGGGTTCCAGCCCCACGTGGGCTCTGTGCTGATAGCTCAGAGCCTGGAGCCTGCTTCGGATTCTGTGTTTCCCTCTCTCTCTACCCCTCCCCTGCTCATGCTCTGTCTCTATCTCTCAAAAATAAATTAAAATGTTTAAAAAATTAAAAAAAAAAAAAAAAGGCTGGGGCGCCCTGGTGGTTCAGTCACTTGAGCATCTGGCTCTTGGTTTCAGTTCAGACGGTGATCTCATGATTTGTGAGTTCAAGCCCCACGTCAGGCTCAACGCTGACAGCCAGGAGCCTGCTTGGGATTCTCTCGTTCCTCCCCTCTCAAAATAAACTTGAAAACAAAGTTGGGGGGGGGGGCAAAGTGGCTATGCTCACCTACACCCCCCACCTTTTTCTTTTTTCTACACACTTTTGCTTCACTTGGGCTTTCTCCTGGTGTGCGGTGTGAACTATGGTGACTTTTCTCAGACGGCCAGCCGGCTCCTCCTTTCCCCTGACTTGAGACTCAGACCTTCCCTCACCCTAAATTCTTCTCGTGGTAGTGTTCTCCTCTGGACTTTCTGCTCGTTTGTGTCTTAAGACTACACTGTTTCAGTGGTTGCAGCTACAGTTATAGTGGCCCATCTCTCAAGTCTAGCCCCCAGACCTCTAGCTCAGTCCACTCAGTATTGGAGCTGGGGAAACTGAGGCAAGGCACAATTTGGATTTGGGTCTTTGTTGAGACAGAGCCTTGCCCTGCCCGCTTCTCTCCTTCCCACACTGACATCCCACTGACCTCACTCCTCTCCGGCTCAGTGGCTCCCATTCACCAGGATAAAATTCCTTTTACGTGACACGTCTCCCTTTACATCTGGCCTTCCCGCTGCGCCGGCCTGTGGCTCTGTGACATGTCTGTAGTTCTTCCCATCCCTCCCCTCACACATGCTGCCTTTCTTGCTCTCTGCAGTCGCCTAAGCTGGGCTGGTTCCTGCCCCTGTGCCCGCAGCCCCTCCACTTCCCTTGGATGCGGTGCTGGGCCCTTTGCCACCATTCCGGCCTCCCCCGAGGGGTGCTGAACTGCTCCGGGGCAAACACGAGTTAGCCCTGGCCCGGGGCCACCTGCCTGGCCCAGCGTGACCTGGGTCCCTTGTGCTCCTCCCCCGCCCCTGGCAGGTGCCAACATCGCCTCTGGTGAAGAAGTTGCCATCAAGCTAGAGTGTGTGAAAACGAAGCACCCGCAGCTGCACATTGAGAGCAAGTTCTACAAGATGATGCAGGGGGGAGGTGAGAGCTGTCGGGGCCTGGGGGCGGAGCGTGAGGAACTGGGCATGAATATGCGCATGCGTTCACAGGAGGGCCTACCCTGACCCCCCCCCCCCCTCTGGCCCTCAGTGGGAATCCCGTCCATCAAGTGGTGCGGAGCCGAAGGTGACTACAACGTGATGGTCATGGAGCTGCTGGGGCCCAGCCTGGAGGACCTCTTCAACTTCTGCTCCCGCAAGTTCAGCCTCAAGACGGTGCTGCTCCTGGCCGACCAGATGGTGAGCCCCCACCTCCCCTCCCAAGCCAGGGACCGTGGGCTCTGCTGGGCTTGCAGCTGCCCTCCCAACCGCTGCGTCCCCACCGTGCCACTGGGCACAGGGTGCCAGCTCTGCCTGCTGCCTCTGGAGGCTGCCACAGCGGGAGGCAGTGACAGGGCCATAGGACAGGCTTGGTTCCTGGACCGGGACCAGGGGTCCTTGACCATTGGCTATAGAATGGAGGAGGGCGTTAAATGCAGATTCCCGGTCCCACTCCAGAAATCCTGGGTTGGGCTCTTGGGGTAGGACTCTGCTCTCGGGTGATTCTAAAACTAGTGATCATACAGACCTGGGTCCCGCCCCGCTGTGGTGACTGTAGGAGGCCGCTAAGCCTCTCGGAGCCTCAGTCGTCTCAGATGAGAGTCTCCCCTTGGCTGGGTTGTTCGTTGTGGGGTCACATGGGACTCCACACAGTGCCTGGACCAGAGCAGATGCCTACTGATGAGCTCTCCTTGGGTCCTGACGCCCTGTTAAACTCAGGGGAGGAAAACTCTTTAAAAATATAAAAGCACAGAATTTTGGACTCTTATTTTATTTTTAAATTAGCTCTGCGCCCAACGTGGGGCTCAAACTCACGACGCTGAGATCAAGAGTCGCACACTCTGCTGAGTAAGCCAGCCAGGTGCCTCAAAAGCGTAGCATGTTGGACCCGGAATGATACACAGACCTCTTATTAGGCAGGGGTCAGGGTCTGCGGCTGACCTACCGAAAGTCTGCAGGCACCTGCAATTTTGGTCTAAATGTGTGTGTGCAGAGGAGAGTCGTCAGGTTCTCACGGGATGTGACACTCAATAAAGGCTTAGGAAATACTCAGCCATGCCAAGGGAAGCTGTGGATTTTCAGAAGCCTGAGGTCCAGAGAGGGGACTGACTAGCCAGAGGGTGTATCGTACGCGTGTAAGTCAACTTACCTTTCTGACCTGATGTTTAAAGGAAGAGAAGAGTCTGTGTGTCTGCCTGACTTGGGTGTCCTTTGCAAGCTGGGGGACAAATCCTGTCTTTTAGACTCCACCTCTGTCACCACTGTCGAGGCTTCATTGGCTCTTCTCCCTCTCCCCCCTTCCCCCGTCATTTGGTTGCCAGAACACCCTTCGAAATGCTTCTCTGACTCTGGCTTCAGGCAGCAAAGGCTTCCATGGGGGCCCAGATGCCTTTCCAGGTTTCATTTCCTGTCTTGCTCTCTTTCCCCATCTCACAACAACCTCGGTGAACTCCTCTTTCAGAATTTCTGTATCACTTCCTCCAGGAAGCCTTCTCTGACTTGCCCCTGGAAATCGTCTTACATAGTCGCAGACAGATCTTTCTCCCCTACCCGGGGCAGGGACCATGGATGTGTTTTCTGTCCCTGCCACCCCAGTCCTCCGCCCCCAATCCGGGGCCTGGCGCAGAGTGCTTGGTGAAGGCCCTTCCGTGGACCGCTTGCTGAATGATTTGCTGTCCCCTCCCCAGATCAGCCGCATCGAGTACATCCACTCCAAGAACTTCATACACCGCGACGTCAAGCCCGACAACTTCCTCATGGGGTTGGGGAAGAAGGGCAACCTGGTGTACATCATCGACTTTGGCCTGGCCAAGAAATACCGGGACGCCCGCACCCACCAGCATATCCCCTACCGGGAAAACAAGAACTTGACTGGCACTGCCCGCTATGCCTCCATCAACACCCATCTGGGCATCGGTGAGTGTCCGAGGCCCAAGAGCAGTGTGCACCCATGGGCTGCTGGCCGGGACCCTGGCTTTCTGTGGCCTGGATTTACCCCTCACCACCATCCCCCTCCCCCCACCCCGGCCTTTTTTTAAGTTTATTTATTTATTTATTATTTTTTTTTTTTTTTAATTTTTTTTTCAACGTTTATTTATTTTTTTTGGGACAGAGAGAGACAGAGCATGAACGGGGGAGGGGCAGAGAGAGAGGGAGACACAGAATCGGAAACAGGCTCCAGGCTCTGAGCCATCAGCCCAGAGCCTGACGCGGGGCTCGAACTCACGGACCGCGAGATCGTGACCTGGCTGAAGTCGGACGCTTAACCGACTGCGCCACCCAGGCGCCCCTAAGTTTATTTATTTTGAGAGAGAGATTGAATCCCAACTAGGCTCCGTGCCATCAGCGCAGAGCCAGATGCAGGGCTCGAACTCACAGACTGCGGGATCGTGACCTGAGCTGAAATAAGAGTTGGACGCTTAACCAACTGAGCCACCCAGGCACGCAGTTCCCCCAATTTTTGCCCCAAAGTCAGGTCTTCCCCTTAAGAAGAAGAACTGTGGCGTAGCGAGCGCCTGAACGTGCCTTTTTCATCCCCACGGCAGCCTTGGAGAACGGGTGGGGACGGTCCCCTTTTACAGTGTGGGGAGCGCGGGCTCACAGGTGCAGCACAGGTTGCTTTAGGCTGTGCAGCTTGGTACGAAAGCTGGATTTGATCTCAGCCCTGGGTGATGCCACGCTTGTGCCCTGCCCGCAGAGTGGGCTGGCGGGGAGGTACCAGGGTACCCGTTATACATAGTTACTGATTGAATAAGTACCTGGGCTGGAGAAACTGCCCTTTTCTTTCCTTTTTTTTTTTTTTAATGTTTATTTGGGTTGGGGGGCAGTGTGTGTGAGTTGGGGAGGGACAGAGAGAGAGAGGGAGACAAAGGATCTGAAGCAGGCTGCGTGCCAACAGCAGAGAGCTCAGACCATGAAGCGCGAGATCATGGCCCGAGCCGAAGCCAGATGCGCCCCCAAACTGCCCTTTTCTGCAGAAGCGTTAATAACCTGCACCTGTTTGTGTTGGGGTTGCAGCAAGTGAGCGTGAGGGGGTGCAGGGGCGGTGCCCCCCCTGTTGAGGAGGGTGTCCTGGAGGAGGGGATCCCGGCCCAGGCGGACCCTGCCCCTCACCCCGTCCTCGATTCCATGCAGAGCAAAGCCGTCGAGACGACCTGGAGAGTCTGGGCTACGTGCTCATGTACTTCAACCTGGGCTCCCTGCCCTGGCAGGGCCTCAAAGCGGCCACCAAGCGCCAGAAGTACGAGCGCATCAGCGAGAAGAAGATGTCGACGCCCATCGAGGTCCTCTGCAAAGGCTACCCCTGTGAGTAGCCCAGGTGGGGAAGCGGCCAGCCTGGGGACCCCCCGAAGGCCTCTCGGAGGGGAAGACAAGGCCGCGCAGCCCACACCGGACCGCTGCTGCGCCCCCGCGCCAGAACCGTTAATCGCATGCGCTCTGTCGCTGCTCGGGCCTCCTCTCCGGCCTCTTCTCGCAAGGGCTGCGTGTTAGGAAAAGCTAGTTCGGCCTTACCCCGGGAGCCTCCTTGGCTACCCGCATAGAACATGTCCCTTCTGACGCTTCTCCCCAAACGTGTGGGGTGTTACCCGCCCCTCGAGCAGTTCTGTGCGACACCAGCTGGGTGTCCTCTAGTGTAGCTCCGTTCGGCCGCCGTCCGCCTGGAGGTTCAGGGCTTGATCCCACGGGCTGTCCTCCTCCTCCCACCTCAGATGCCACTGACAAGTCCAGGTTGCCACCTGCGCCGTGTGTCTGAGGTTCCCACGCCCTGCTCTTCGGCTGGGATTAATTTGCTAGGGCGGCTCGTAGGAGCCCGGGAAACTTACCTCGTCCGCCACTTTATTAAAGGCTGTGCCGAAGGGTGTGGACGAACAGCCAGAGGAAGGGGTTCATAGGACGAGGTGTGGGAGGGGCCCGAGCACAGGGGCTTCTGTCCCCAGGGAGTCTACGTGTGTCACCCTCCTGTATGTGGATGCGTCCACCTGGAAGCTGCCCAGACCCCACACCGTTGGGGTTTTTACGGAGGCTTCCTCACGTGGGCATAAACAGTCACTGACTCTGTTTCCAGCCCCCTCCCTTCTAGAGAAGTGTTTGGGGAGATGGGCGTGAAAATTCTAAGCTTTCTAATCGTGGCTTGGTCTTCCCGGTGGCCAGCTCCCATCCATCCAGGAGCCGCCGGGAGCCCGCCCAGAGTCGCCTCATCCGGAACAAAAGATTCTCCTAGTGCTCTTAGCGTTTAGGGCTTCCCCGGGGTTTTAGGAATCCTGTGCCAGGAACCGGGGGCAGAGCCCAGTGTACGTTATGTTTTCTGTTCTCTCACGAGGGGCTCTCCCCACCCCTGCTGTGGGCAGGAGGAGGTGGAAGTTCTCCCCCTGTGGCTTAGCGCACGTTGGGAGGTCCCATTGATTGGGCTCTTGGCTGTCCGTTGGGCTTGACAGCTCTTGGTCTGCTATCTGCAAGGCTCCCAGAATGGTCGGCAGGAGCAGGCAGAGCGGTGACCTGAGGCCCTGTGGGGCCTGCTCACCGCGGGGGGACGCTCGCCCCTAACACACGCCTCCTCGGTCTTCGGAGGCTCTGCCCGCGGGCAGGGACGGGTTTTAGTGCCACCCGGACGCCCGGAGTTCTGCTCTGGTGCCATCTTGCTCCCCCCCCCCCCCCCCCCCGCCTTAGGTGGAAAGTATTTGTGGGGACGGTGGGTGGGTGGGACGACACAGGCTGCTGGGCCGCCCGGGAGCCCGGGCCTCACCTTTTCTGTGCCTTGTGACCCCCGCCAGCCGAGTTCTCAACATACCTCAACTTCTGCCGCTCGCTGCGGTTCGACGACAAGCCCGACTACTCCTACCTGCGCCAGCTCTTCCGCAACCTCTTCCACAGGCAGGGCTTCTCCTACGACTACGTCTTCGACTGGAACATGCTCAAATTCGTGAGTCACGTGGAGGCCAAGGCGGGCTTGGGGGACTGGACGGGGAAGGCCCTGACTCACGAGGCCAAAGTGACCCAGTGGCGGGCGGGGCTCCCGAAAAACGGGAGCTATGAGCTGGACAGCGCAAGCGACCTCGCTGGGGTCCTGGAGTCCCCGCGGCCCCCCCGCTCCGGCCTCATCTGTGCTGACAGCACGTGCCGCTGTGGTCAGCAGGGCCCGGGCAGGGCTCCACCTCCCACCAGACCCAAGAGGACCTGGCTGGGCCTCGAGTCCCTCCTGGGTGCTCTCGGTGGGGCGTGGGTGGCGCTGGCGGGCCCCCCCGCTGTCCTCATTGTCGCCTACACCACCCTGCTCTTGTTCTGCACGTCCCAGGCGGCTGCCTTCACCGTGGCCCCTCTGGCCAGCCTGGACCCATTCATTGTGGTTTCTTTCTTCCTGGTCATGGGACCCTGGGTGTTGCTAGGCGGTTGCTCTGTCTCCCTCTCTTAAGGGTCTTGGGGGTAGGGTGGGGAGAAGCGTGCGCCAGCCATGCCCCGGAGCTCCGGAATCTGTGAAATTGTGTGTCTTGTTTCACATCTCTTCTGGAAAAGGGGGCTTCCTCGAGCCAGGCTCAGCCCCGTGACAGCGAAGCTATTGCACTGCCCTGCCCCCGCCCCTGTCCCTGTGCCGGGCCCACGTACCCACCCTCTTACTGGTAAGGACCCTCTGAGGCCTGGCCTTTCCAAGATTTACCGCTTGGCTGGGCAAGCACAAGAGGCTGAGCCTCTGCTGTGCTCTCTGTCCCTTCCAGGTGCCCGGCGCCCCTGGGCACCCAGGGCCCTCCAGATAGGCCCGTGGAGGAGGTGGAGGAGCTGCCCCCCCAAAACTACTGGCCCGTGGTCTGGACTCCAGGGCCCCAGTTCTGACGTCACCAGGTGTGTCTGAGCCCATCGGGGCCAGGCCTGAGGAGGTGTCCCTTGGCGTGGTGGGGTGCGGTGGAGAGGGGGTGGTGGAGAAGGCCCTGCCGGGAGCTTCTTGGGGATGAATCAGCAGCTGCCTGACGAACAGAGCCTGAAGGAGGGATGATGTTCACCCGCCCCGGAGGGCCTGGTGGGAACGGGCGCCGGGAGCGGCTTCAGCAAGACCCTGACGGTGGCCTCTGTATCGAACCTGAACTCATTAAACGCCCCCCACCTGTACTGCGCTCCATCCTGGTGTGCCTGTCCTTTCGTGGCGGATCCCCTCGGCTCGCTCTGCCAGACGCTCAGGACGCGAGGCCTTATTCTCTTGGACGCTGGGGTCGGCACTGGGTCTCGCGCCCCTCTTCTCTCTGGGTCTCAGGCAGTGGCCTGGGACCGTTCCCTGAGGAGTTCGACAGAGGTCGGGCAGAGAACAGCGGTCTCACAGGCCAAGGGACCCGAGGGGTAGGGGTGGGAGATGGGCAGTGGGGCACCTTACAACCCAGACCTTGCAGCCGGGAGTGTGGCCGAGGGCCGGCTCTTCTCGCCGGAGGGCGTTGCTCAAGGCATCTGGCCGCCGGGCACTCACTCATCTTTGTGGAAAGGCATTCCTGGGTCTGGTTCGGGGATGGGCTCGGCCCTTCCTCTCCGTGTAGCTCCAAGAACGGGTTTTACATTGTCTAGGCTTGTGCCAGGCAGTA
Source organism: Lynx rufus (assembly GCF_022079265.1). Taxonomy (NCBI): domain Eukaryota; kingdom Metazoa; phylum Chordata; class Mammalia; order Carnivora; family Felidae; genus Lynx; species Lynx rufus. The sequence goes on along the minus strand of NW_025814889.1, from coordinate 131,976,702 downwards.
TGGTAGCCCCTGGCTCCGTGTGGCTGATTTTTAATGAATTAAAACGAAAGCTGAAAATGTAGTCCCTCAGTTGCATTTGCTACATTTCAAGCCCTCTGGAGCCACAAGCGGCTGGTCAGTGGCTACCATATCCAGCAAGGTGGACGTGAACCTTTCCGTCATCACAGAAAGCTCTGCTCTAGATGGCTCCTCACAGAACCTCTCGTGGGACCATCTGGCTGGCAACATCTCACGTCAAGCCAGGCCAAGAGCACCCTCCCCGCTCACTGCTGCCACTCCGAGCCCTTCCTGGGGTCCCTTTAGAGGCAAGCTCTCGAGTCGGAAGCTGAGCAGAGGTGCCAGCAGCCTTACTCTGCACCGATCTCTGACTCGGCCTGGGCTGGATCAGCGGGCCCCTTTGACGCCGTCACCGTGGTGAACTCGACCGTCTTCACCTGCCCTTTGGCGGAAGCATCTGCAGACCTGTGACGGGGACCTTCCGTGCCTTCACCTCAAGGCCAGGCCCCCCGGTGCCGTTACCAGCACCTACCTGCAGACCGGACACCGTGCTGGGCACAGAGGGCCACGGGAAGGATCTTGCCCTTGACTGAGAGCTTCTCTCCCTGAAGTGGCCGCCTCGTTCAGCATCAGGGCCCTGGAATCCCTGGATACCTGGAGCCTGGGACATTGCTCTCAGCACACAGAGCCGCTGTGTTCCAAGGTCCAACCAGCAGGCCAGGAGGATACTCCATATAGCCAAGGACAGGGGTCCACACGACAGGGCTGGATGCTTGTGTGACTTTGATGTTGACCTTTTGTGTTTTCTGTGGGCAAATAAAAGCCAAGAAACCTCCCCGGTGTGCATTTCTTGAGGCATCACTGGTTAGGTGGAAACGTGGAGAATAGCTCCTCCTGCTTCGGGCCTGGCCTTGACCCGAGACCGCTGGGGTCACAAAGGGCAGGGTCTCCAGCCCTCTGCTCAGTCGGTCGCCCCAAGGCTGTGCCCCTCTGAAGGGACCACTTGACTTCATCAGCCTCAGTTCCCCCAGGCAGGGGATGAACACATCCCTAGCCTGCCCTCAGGAGGTTTCCTGAGCGGTGCTGCGGCTCTTCTCACAGGCTTCCTCTCGTTCTGGCTGAGTTGCTCTCAGCCAGCTTGTCGCTGAGTGGGCAGGAGCCCGGGAGTGGAGAGGGGGTGGAGACTGGGAGTCAGGAGGTTGAACCCTGGTGGTTCCAGGCCTGCCGGCACAGGCCTGTGGGCGGGCGGGCTGGGCATGCGCATCCCTAAAATGTCCTACAAGGTCCTCTGGGGTGCGGAGCGCAGAGCAGAGCCGGGTGGCAGAGGCCTGGATTCAGATCCCGGCTCTACCCTGAGCTGTGACCCCACGTAGGTCATCAGAACTGCTTGGGCCTCAGTTCCTCACTAGGATTCAGGGATCATTCTGATCCCTAGTCCCTACCTCTTGGAGTTGCTTCAAGGCCGCGGCCGTCCCCAGCCGTCATTTCCCAAGGACAGCAGGGCCTTCTCGGCCATTTCCCTGGGAGAGACACGGGGTTGCAGGAGCCTGCACCCCGTGGCCTGTGAGCAGGCCCCCCCACTCAGCCTGCAGCTCTCTTCTCCACAGATGCGGCCCCCCTCCTGCCAGCCCCCTGCCCTTCCCTGTGGACGACCCCAGGACCAACTAGGTAACGCGGCCGGGTGCCGCTCCCACGCCGGGCTCCTTTCTCTGGGCCTTTCTCCTTTCCTCCTGCACTGGGCGGGGGCAGCAGCTGGAGGGCAGGCCCTGGGGGCTCATGTTCCCCCTTCTGCCCCAGCCTGCCTGTTGGGCCTCTATTTCTTCTATGGGGCATCTAGCCCGTTCTTTCTCGAGCTCCCCCTGAGCTCTTGTCTTGTCCCAGGGCCGGCAGCATCTGTGTGAGTCCCTGGGCCTCCCCCACAGCACCTGCCAAAAGTCACTGCCAGGTCCAGGGACAGGGGAAGAAGAGCCTTTGACAAGATCCCCTGGCTGGCGCCCTGGTCCAAGTGCTGGCCCTGCCTTTAGCTAGCCTGTTACTCCTTCTCTGGGTCTCTGAACACCTGCTCTGCTCTGTTTGGAAACCTGGAGGGGCCAAGGGCTTCTGAACACAGTAGGGGCCCAGGTTGGGAGGGCCAAGGAGTGCCCTTGGTCTTTGTGGGGCATTAGCCCTCTCGGCTCTGCTTCGGCCCCATGAGACCAGGGCAGAGTGACCTCCCTCTGCTTCTCAGACCCAGCTTCCTCCTCCTTGCGGGCGGTCGTGTGGCTTCGTTTCTCTGTACTGTGTGATCGCGGGTCATTCCCAGGCTTCTCGGGCTTCCTGCCTGGTGGGGAGGAGGTTGGACCAGAGGGTTTCTGAGCTGCGTCTCCCCCAGGTGCCTGCCTGGCCTCCTTCCCTGTGCTCTGCCCTGCGTGAGTGCCGGATCTCAGAGCACCCTGAGCTCACAGGGGCTGACCAAGTCTCATCTCCTCCCCACAGGGCGCAGCCCGGAACCCCGAGGACGTGGACCGGGAGCGGCGAGAACACGAGCGCGAGGAGAGGATGGGGCAGCTCCGGGGGTCCGCCACCCGGGCCCTGCCCCCTGGCCCGCCCACGGGGGCCACCGCCAACCGGCTCCGCCCTGCTGCCGAGCCTGTGGCTTCCACCCCAGCCTCCCGCATCCAGCAAGCTGGTGAGCGGGGACCTTTGTGTGGTGGGCCGGACCCGGGGGGTGCCGGGGGCACCCGGGGACCCGGACACTGAGGGTGGCTTCCCCCCGCCTCACCCTCTAGGCAATACTTCTCCCAGAGCGATCTCACGAGTCGACCGAGAGAGGAAGGTGAGCATGAGGCTACACAGGGGTGCGCCCGCCAACGTCTCCTCCTCCGACCTCACTGGGCGGCAAGAGGTCTCCCGGATTTCAGCCTCACAGGTGAGCCGCCCTCTCTGCAGTCCTCCTGCACCTCACCACTACGCCACAGGGCCTTGGCCTGGTGGGAGTCCGGGCCCGGGCTTCTGTTCTCCCCCCTGCGATAACCTTGGAGCAGCCCCTTTTGTTGAGCAGGGACTTGGCTTCCTTTAATCACTCTGAGGTCAGCTTAGCCCCACTGACCAAAGTAGACTGAGGCTCAGAGAAGTAGGTCGCCCCAGCAGGTGGTGGAGCTGGGATCCTGCCTTCACTACCGGGGCCCGGCCTGGGTGGGCAGCAGGGGAGCTCACAGAGCAGGGGCTCGTGGTCCCTGCCATCAGGAAGCCTCCCTCGGGTCAGGGTCAGCACAGGAGTGAGAGGTGGGCAGATCCCGTCTGGTGGCCTCACTCAGGACCATGTTTGGACTGGGAAGGTTAGGAAGGGGCAGTCCGCGGTGGCCCAGGGAAGGTGTCTCGGCAGAGTGGGGCAGGATACCTCCTCTGGTCCTTTTGTCTGCCGTGGGAGGGGCTCGGTGCGCCGCGAGCTGGGAGTCTGGTGCCTTGCCTCTCTAGGCAATGTTCTTGGCTACAAAGCAGCTACATCCTAAGGTTGTTGAGATCACACAGCCCTGCCCTTTGCTCCAGGGGCAGGGGCTGGGGCCGGGGCGGGGGCCGGGGTGCGTGGAACTCCACAATGGGAAGAGATTTGCCAGGTTACCATTACTAGCAGCTGATCTCCTCCCCCCGCTGTGCCTCTCCTCCCAAAGACAAGCGTGCCATTTGACCATCTCGGGAAGTGAGGAGGAACCGCCATCCGACCAGTATTTGCTTAGGTGAGTCCGTATCTGCTGTGGATGCAGCCCAGCCAGGTCTAGAAACGCCCCTGGCCCCAGGAGGAGACGAATCTATGTTGTGGGGTACGGCGGGGAGTGGCAGGGACCCCTAAAACCAAGAGCTCTCAAGAGAATTTAAAACCTCGGAGCCACTTGATTCAGGCTTTCAGTAGGCCCGGCCCACACCAGCTAATTTCTGCCAGAAAACTCTTTGCCGTTAGGCCGGTCATCCATCTGCCCACCCCGCCTCCCCTGCCCGCCTCTTTGCCCTAAAGTTGTCCGGAAAGTTAGTTCCTAGCAGAGAGAGTCTCCGGACCCAAACCCTGACCTCCCCTGGGGCTTTAGTCCTGCCTGTCCCAGCCCTCGGGCTGTTTTTAAACACTTCTTTCACACAAAGCACTAGAATAGGGACTTAGGAGTGCTTAGGAGTCTACGTGCTGGAATAGAAGGCGCTTGGTGGCCTCCACAAGCCCTCTGGCCAGTGTGAACCTCGATGGGAGTTTATGACCATGTGTGGTCTTCAGGTGGTGGACAGCAGGCCTCTGCTCTGGGGCCTGGCTTGGGGAAGGGGAGGTGGAGATTCTTTGGGGGCATGTGAGGGGAAGGTCCCAGCTCCCCGGGGAGTATGTACATTTCAGGGGGCTCCGCCAGCTTGGCCTCACACCAGGACGCCCTGGGCGCGATTTGCTTTGCACAAATTCGTTCCAGAGACCGAGCTGGGACCTAAAACAGGGCTTACCTTCGTCGGATCTCAGGTCCAGGGACCAGTCCTTCCGTGGCAGGGTGGGGCAGATGTGTGGCCACTCAGCAAGAGAACAGAGGAGGGAGAGAGATTGTGTTCTTCCTGTGAAAATGGAGCACCCGCTGTGTGCCCCAAAGAGGGTCCCGTTCAAAGCCTCAGGTCAAGAGCGCAGGAACTGCGGGTGGTCTGGCGGATGGGTGGCCAGAGGCAGACATGCGCCTGATCTGTCTTTTCTCCTCCTTCTAGTGTCTTCACTGTATTTTCTTTTAAAAAACAACAACAACAAAAAGATGGGGGAAAAAACCACTCAAAAGAACAAAAAGGAAAAAAAAAACTCAGCATAAAACCGACGATGGATTTTGTTCCTTTGATTTTTTTTTTCTTTTCTTTTCTTTCTTTTTTTTTTTTTTTTTTTTCCTGCCAACGGCAAGAAGATGGGAAACCTTCAGCACGGCGGATTCTTGTCCCTCCGCATTTGCCACTGTCCACAACCTTCAGGCTCCCAAATGCTCCCCCAGACACTGGGCTCCACGTGCCAGACGCCAAGGCCCCGCCCCAGCCAACACAGACACCAGCCGGGAGGGGAGATCTCTGTGTTGGAGATGCAGACGGTCCTCCGGTGCCATCAAGAGATGGCCTGAGGAGCTGGGGGAACGGTTTGGCTGGTCGGAGGCAGATCCCACTGGGTGCTCTTGAACCTCAGGACCCCAGGAGACATGCACAGCCCCTCCCGCCCTGCAATGACCGTGGCCGAGTTTCTGCGTTGGGCTTTTACCAGCGTCCCCTGAGCGTTTGGGTCCCTTCTTTGCCTCTCCAAGAAGACTTTGAGGACTGGGTCTCAAGGTGGTGGGGGCCGAGATTCCTTGTGTGCGTGTGTGTCTGTGTCTGTAGCTCCCAGGACAGCAGGTGCCCCGCCCCACCTGCCGGGCCAACGTTTTGTTCTCCTCCTAACAAGGACACAGCGACCTCCACGTCCCTCAAGAAGGCCAGCGGGTCCTCGCCACCGCCGACCCCTGAGACTGTCATCAGCCTGGGGCAGCCCCCTCCCACTTTCCTGGTCTTAGGGCAGAATCCGTGGAGACTGCTTCCAGAAAGCATCTGGCTCCTGGGTTATAAATGAATTCTCCGGTCCTGACACCCACTGGGGTCCCACCGTCCCTGGGTCCTGCCTCTCTTGAGGAGGAGCCTGGGGTCAGGGCTGGGCGCTGGATTTATCCACTCCTGGTTAACACCTGTTTTTACTTTCTTTTTGTTTGTTTTCTCCATGTGTGTATTTCCTAATTTATTTACCTCTTTTTCCCCTTTTTTCTTTTTCTTTTTTTTTTTAATTAAAGAGCAAAGCTTTTTATTACTTTGTAATTTAAAAAACTGAAAAAAAAATACTGAAGAACTTTGGGGGGAATTTTGTACTTTTTTCCTGTGTAAATATTGGACTTTTTTGAGCTTTATTGTGGTTGTTAATTTGAAGTAATAAAGTAGAAAAGGATAAAGTGACATGGGCAGCCCTCGGTCCACCTCTTTGCTGGGGCGGGGCGAAGGGGAGTCCCCCCCCCCCCCCACCGCCCTTCGGCAGCAGACCTGGGAGCCGGTGTGGCTGGCAGTCATAGGTGCCTCCCTGGGGATCTTTTAAATCAATCTGAAAAACTGCAGACGCCTGCCAGCCTGCCCGGGGCCTCATTCAAGTGCAGATTCTGACTCCAGAGGGTTGGTGTGTGGGGACTGAGTGTCTGCCCCCTCACAAGGTCCAGATGATGCCTCTGGCCCAGGACCACAACTGCAGAGGAAGGTTGAAAGCTCTCTTCACAACCTGATCTTAACCTACGCTAGAATTCTGAGTGAGGTCCTATTAATCTCCCTGCCTTCAGATGGAAAAACAGAGCACAAGTAAAATAACTTGCCCAAGATCACACAGCTAGCTCTCCAGCAGCAGAAGCAGGATTTGAACTCCACCATCCACCAGGGAGCCCTGGGAGTGGGGATCCTGGGGTCGGGTTCCAGGGCCAACGGTGGCCAGTGACCGTGGGAGGCCTGCCTGGGAGAGTCAGTGGCCCCCCAGCTCTCTGTGTGCTCCCCTCAGGACCTCTCAGGCTGCATATCTGACCTCAAACAGTAAGTGTCGTGTTCTCAACTACAGGCCCTGAGGGAAAACCTGAGGAGCTAATATTTTTTTATAAAAAATCTATATCCTGGGGCTCCTGGGTGGCTCAGTCGGTTGAGCGTCTGACTTCGGCTCAGGTCATGATCTCGCGGTTCGTGGGTTCAAACCCCACATCGGCCTCTGTGCTGACAGCTTGGAGCCTAGAGCCTGCTTTGGATTCTATGTCTCCCTCTCTCTGCCCCTTCCCTGGCTCACAATCTCAAAAAAAAAAAAAAAAAAGTTAAAAAAAAAGAAAATATGTATCTTTTGCAGCAAAAATCCTAATACTTAATAACACTAATGTGTTGTTGTATCCTACAATATACGTGAGTTTCAAAATTATAATGAAAATTCTTTTAGGTTTACTTATTTAGAGAGAGGGTGAGAGTGTGCACGGCAGGCAGATGGGGGGTGGGCAGAGAGAGAGAGAGAGAGGGAGAGAGAGAATCTAAGCAGTCCGCTCTGCCAGCACAGAGCCCAACAAGGGACTTGAACCCGTGAATCGCGAGATCATGACCAGAGCCGAAATCAAGAGTCGAACACTTAACCATCTGAGCCACCCAGGCGCCCCTCAAAATTACAATTTTAATATTACTGTCAAATATATACCTGTGGAGTAAAGAGGTGTGTTTACAGTTTTCGGGGGATTTTATTGTCCTTGGAATGCATTTCACTAAGGATGTATTGTAAGAGCACAGTGCCCAGAAGTAACTTGAAATTATCCTTTTCTCTGTGGTTATTGCATTGATTTAGAAAAAAAAAAATTTATTTTTTTAAACTTGCATCCAAATTAGCATCTAGTGCAACAATGATTTCACGAGTGGATTCGTTAGTGCCCCTTCCCCATGGAGCCCCTCCCTCCTCCCACAACCCCTCCAGGACCCCTCAGTTTGTTCTCCATATTTATGAGTCTCTTCTGTTTGGTCCCCCTCCCTGTTTTTATATATTTTTTGTTTCCCTTCCCTTATGTTCATCTGTTTTGCCTCTTAAAGTCCTCTTATGAGTGAAGTCATATGATATTTGTCTTTCTCTGACTAATTTCACTTCGCATAATACCCTCCCGTTCCATCCACGTAGTTGCAAATGGCAAGATTTCATTCCTCTTGATTGCCGAGTAATACTCCATTGTATATATATATACCACATCTTCTTTATCCATTCATCCATCGATGGACATTTGGACCCTTTCCATACTTTGGCTATTGTCGATAGTGCTGCTATCAACTTGGAGGTGCATGTGTCCCTTCGAAACAGCACCCCTGTATCCCGTGGATAAATGCCTAGTAGCGCGATTGCTGGGTCATAGGGTAGTTCTATTTTTAGTTTTTTGAGGAACCTCCATACTGTTTTCCAGAGCGGCTGCACCAGCTTGCATTCCCATAGAAAAAAAAAATTTGATGTTTATCTACTTTTGAGAGAGAGAGGGAGAGGGAGACACGGAATCCAAAGCAGACTCCAGGCTCTGAGCTGTCAGCACAGAGCCCAACGCGGGGCTTGAACCCACAAACCGCGAGATCATGACCTGAGCCAAAGTCGATGCTCAGCCAACTGAGCCACCCAGGCACCCCTGTATTGATTTTAACAATGAGTTAGCGCTCTTCCCCCATCCTCGTGTTTTCATTTTATTTTGGAGTTGTTACATAGATGAAAGTCAAGCTATATAAAAAGTGAGAATCGCTCCTGTTCCTGTCCCCTCACCCTGTTCCTACCCATGATCCTCGCTGGTTTCTGGCTCATCCTTCCCGTTTCCTATTCTGTGAGCTAATGTAAAAGGGAGCAGGTGGTGCCTGACAGTCTCTGAGGAACTGACATTTAACTGAGACCAGAGGTGACCAGGATGCGTCAACCATGCACACGGTTTATTTTTATTGAGTTCGCCAGATAATCACCCGGAAATTTTGCCCAGACTGGAGGGGGCAAACATGCCACTTGGTGAATCATTTTCATTCATGCAACAAACAAACATTGACTGGGCTTGTGTGGGAGGGAGCCAGGGAAGCCAGGTGCTGAGCTGAAGCAGAGTAGAGTGCTGGGGTGAGGGGTAGGGAGCACAGGGCTGGAGTCCCGAAGGCCAGCTTGGCCCCTCTGTGACCTTGGGCATTGTCTGGGTCCTGGTTTTTCTGTAAGATGGGGGTGATGATACCTGCTTCAGAGGGTGATAGGATTAGGTGAGATGACAGAACAACGTACGGGTTCTCCATGCCAAGCCATGTTCCCAACCCTTTGCTCCTAACGATCCTATGAGGTTGGTGGGTAAGGATGCCCGTTTTGTAGATGAGAACATCGAGGCTCAGAGAAACCTGCCTGGCTCCGTAGCCCATGCCTTTAGCCTTCACTACAGCCAGGCACTTTATATGTGCTCAGTAATGGTGACTATACATCTCAAACGTGAGGTGTGACCTTGGCTTCCAGGGACTCACAGCTTAGGGGAAAGACTCAGACAGACCTAGCAAATGGTTCATCCCAATCCAGAATCCGGTGTGAGATGTTCAGTGTGAACAAGAGACAAAGGAGGGAGGGGAATGTGTCTGGTGTCCTCAAGGAAGGTGTTTCAAAGATACTTGACCTGAGCCTTGAAATGTAACAGTTTGTCGAGGGCAAGTCATTCCTGGCCGAAGAAATAGCATGTGCAAAGGCCCAGAGGTATGAACTAGCTTGATATTCTAATTCCAAGCACAGGGAGGGGCGCCTGGGTGGCTCAGTCGGTTAAGCATCCAACTCTTGTTTTAGCTCAGGTCGTGATCTCACCTTTCATGGGATCGGGTCCCGAGTTGAGCTCTGCACTGACAGTGTAGAGCTTGCTTGGGTTTCTCTCTCTCTCTCTCTCTCTCCCTCACTCTCTGCCCCTCCCCCACTCATGCTCTGCCTCTCGGTCTCTCAAAAATAAATAAATGTTAAAAAATTAAAAAAAAAAATAAAGAATTCCAAGCACAGAGAGGAAGGAGGAGATCCAAAGATCCACTCCACAGCAGCTGATGCTGGAGGACACAGAGGTGATTCTGTAAAAACTTGGGGTGCAGAAAGCTGTTCTTACTTGCAAGCAACTCATTATTCTTGAGCCTTGGTTTTCTTATCTGTAAAATGGGAATGATCATGCCATACAGAAGCTGTAATTCCCCACAGGCCCGACCAATTCAGTGCCTACTCTCCTGCCTGACTTCATCTGCCAGCACCTACAATGTGAGACACGCCTGATTAGGGGAGAGGATCCCCATGGATGTGAACCTGAGGGATGTGAATCTGGCAACAGTAGACAGGGAGAAGGGTTAGGGAGCCATGCCAACAACCCGGGCAGGAGGCATCCAGAAGGCAAGGATGACTGAACCGTTTCAGAACACGGTCTGTTTTTAGCTCGCTGAGAGAGGGAGAGGAGTCAGGAGGCTGCGAGGTTGCCTGCTTGGACGCCTGAGAGCACAGCAGGAACACCGACAGAAAGCTTGAAAGCAGGCGGAGCTGGAGACGTGCGTTCTCAGAGTTCCAAACCCGGGGCCGGGAGGCGGCCAGCGAGGTGGGGGGAGCAGAGCTGGGGGCGGGGCATCAGAAAGGAGGGCGTGGCCAGCAGCCAGCCGCGAAAGAGCAGCTGAATGGGTGAGGCTGCCGAAAAAGAGAACTTCTGGCTGACCATTTTGAGTTCCTTAAAAAAGGAATATAATTTAGAAAAAAATGCACGTATCTTAAGTTTACAGCTCCATTGTTCTTCACCTGTCTCTACACACCTGTGAGATCACCACCTGATGAATTGTAGGCGACTGTCAGTACTGCAGCGGGCTCCCTCCAGCCCCTTCCCATTCAGTGTCCCCCACTCCCGTACAGACACAGGACGCCACCTTTCCGGATTCCATCAACAGGTGATCTTCTGACTCCAGGAGGTGGGAGGAGGCAGTGCGCGCGCAGGAGCCCCCACGGGAGAAGGAAGGTCTGGGCCCAGCACCTCCTCCGGTGCGTTTTGAGGGTCAGAGACTTGTGCACCTGTTTGGAGGCCGAAGAACCCTTGGGCGGGGGCGGGGGGGGGCGGTGACGGGCTGCAGAAGGTTTAGAGGAGCGGGGAGAGGAGGGGACAGAGGGAGAACCTGGTCTGGGACAAAAGGACGGGCAGGGCCTCTACGGGACTCGGTTCGGTCACTTCCCCTGTGTGGCTGGTCACCCGCAAAAAGCACAAGCCCCTGGTGTCACTGCGCTGCTCCCTCCTAGACGGTGGCCTCCCGTCTGCATTCCTACCTACAACCCAGGGCCTCCCACAGGGAGTGGACCCGGCGGACCCCTGTGGCCAGCTCCAGGGGGAGGCCACTTCGGCAGGGCTTTAGCGAAGGGAAGAGCCTTCTACTCCAAGATCCTCTCGCCCTCTGCCGCTCCCCCAGCCATGCCCTAGCTGAGAAACAGATGTGGGCAGGGTTGGAGCTAAGAACGCCGAGCCCTGCGTCACATCCTCCCTCCCAGAGCGCACCACACAAGCGCCCGCAGAAACGCGCCCGTCAGTCCGAGGGATGAACACCTTCCGAGCTCCCGCCTCGCCCGGCCCGATCCCCAGCCTGTACGACTCTCTTACTCACGCCACACTTCTCTGGGGCCGTGACCCTGCCGTGGGGGAGAAGGGGTCTGGTGCGCACGATCGATGTTGCCGTGGTGACACCTGTCCCCTCCCCTCCTCCTCTCCCTCCGGCCCCTCCCCGCCTCCTCTTCTTTCAGCCTCTCTCCAGCAGCTTCTGGGCCCTCCCAACTGCCTCCTGAGGTTCAGGAAGCTGCCCTTCGGGGCCTGGCTTCACCCAGGCTGTGCTGCCCCTGCAGGAGAGGCTGTCGGGACAGGGGAGCAGCCCAGCCAGCTTCCCCGGGGTGAGCAGAGTGGAGGGCCCAGCCCTGGGGCACAAGGAGGCTCCCCGGGGACCCCTGGGGACTGTAACCTGGCCTCCTGCAGGTCCCGGGGGAGAATAGCACCGGAGGTAGGGGCGGCCCCTTTGAAGTTGTACCCAGTCACTGTAGCTCCGAGGCTGGCACAGCCCAGCCTCTTGCTTTCTCCTCTCCTCCCTCTCATTAAAGCCTCTCTGAAGAAACCCTGGACCCTGCCTCCCTAGCTCCCCACCTGCAGTGAACCTCTCTTTCCCAGTGGCAGCCCTCCAGGGTAGCTGGCCGCAGCCTGGGATTTTGTAGAGAATCTGACCCATGTTCCTAGGAACTCCAAGGAAACTGGCAGTAAATCCTTCTCTCTGGCCTGCTTTCATTTGCTTGTTTGTTCGTTCCAGCTAGGTAAATTAGAAGTGGGACTCGGCCTCACCTACATGGGAGGGACAGGGGTGTGTGTGTGTGTGTGTGTGTGTGTGCACGTATGTGTCTCCGCTCAGGCTCTTTTCGCGGCAACCTGTAAATCATCACCAGCCACATCCCTGATTTATACACACACACCCCAGATGGCATCCGAGAAACGGCCTTGCTGATGGCCACCGATGCCCTGAATGTCACCACCCCTACAAGAGAGGCTGTGCGAAGTCGGAAGCATTTTCTCTTGCTGCCCGATTTTCCTAGACCCCTTTGGGCTGGCATGGGTCCCGGGTTCATGTCACAAACATCCTGTGTGCCAGGCTGCTCTGGTGTGACCTTGGCCTCTCTGTGCCTCAGTTTCCTCATGGCAGTCACTGCTGCTTGCTGAGATGACAAAGAGGTTAGTGCATTGCTGGCTCCGAGTAAATGCTCAATAAATAGTAGTTGTGATAAAGGTGATGGAGAGCACACCCCCGTGTGTCAGGTGCTGGGAATGCAAAGATGATTACGATCCGGTCCTTTTTTGCCCTCCATTTATGGGAGCACTATTCTCCTGACTTCCAGAAATTTTCTGTGCATTTTAAATCATACACACACACACACGCATACGCCCCCCCAATACATATGCCCATATGTATTTGCATTAAATGTGACATCCAGGACTCACTGTCCTTTGTGATATTTTCTTTTTTCCACTTGATGACATAGCCAGCGGAACTGATATTTTATCAAGGACCCGAGAGGAGGGGCAGAAGGAAACGGGGCGGAGATAGGAGTCAGGAACATGTTCCCGGTGATGACAACAACAGCCTCAAGGCCCTGACGCTGCTAGAAATAGAATCACTGATGGCAGATCAGAATCAGCCCCGTAGAGCTTGTTTTTGTTTTCAGTTCCAGACAGGAGTTTCAGGAAGGGCCTTCTTACTGTTTCTATTTGTAGCTACTAAAAACAGCACACACTGAGTGCCCGTAACATGCCAGGTCCTGTGCCAACAGCCTGACTTGTGTTATCTCATTTAATCCTCCCATCAGCCCTGCAGGGATGGATGGTACGGTTAGTCGACCCATTTTACAGAGGAAGAAACTGAGGCTCGGAGAAGCTAAGTGATTTGCTCAAAGTCTCGCAACCTATCCGCGGTGGAGCTGGGATTTGAACCCAGTAGTTTGGCCACTGCACAGACCAAAGGCCTCAGAAAGAGCCACCCCCTCCCGATGGCTCTGTCCTAGTTCCCTCCTGATGGCTCTGTCCTAGTGCCTTCGGTGTCTGCTGTTGTTGTCCTTTCTGGGTGACGCTGGGAGAGCCACTTAAACGTTCTGAGCTGCTGAACGTCTGAGGGTTTTCCTCCCCAGACATCCCCTTTTCCTTAACAGACCCTCCCTTCCCTCTCAGTACTTTGGGTTCCTTAGCGGCTGACTCCACCCCCTGGCTCTGGGGGAGGGCCATGATCTAGGCCTGGCCAATTGGAGCACTGCATCTCCTGGCTACAATCATTGGCTCAGAGAATGGAACATGACTCAAGATGGGCCAATCAGAGGCAGTCCTGGGATAAAACTTTTTGAGACTTCTTGAGAAAAGAGGTACTCTGCCATCGTCGCTGCGGGGGGCAAGAATGCCCGAGAACGAGGTCGGCGCGTGCGCGCGAACGTACACACACACACAGACGCACACGCGACAGAGAAATAGTGTCCCAATGACCCTGCGGGAAGCCTCCGGTCCGGCTCTGCCTTGCACTTCCTAATTGAGCCCATAAATTCACGTTCTTTGTGTAACTTGAACTGGGTTTCAATCTCTTGGCAAACAAAAGGGTCTGATTCAGGTAAAAAGTTAGCTGGGTCTTCAGTGTGGACGGCAGCGCGACCATCAGCGGTGTGCACAGTACTGGGCTGACATTTTCACATACATTTATCAGGACAATTCTGCCAGATGGGATGTTCTTACATTCCACCTACTTACTGATGGGGAAACTGAGGCTCCAAGAGGCAAAGCCACATGCCTAAGGTGCTTTGCCTGCCACACCATGCTGCCTTTCCAGGGCACCAGGCCAGGTCCCCCACAGCATCCTTGGGGACAAGTTGGAGACACAGAGGCTGCAGGTAACCTGAGTGCTCTGGGCTCTGGGCCGCTCATCAGCTTGCCCTGCTGAGGCCTTCGCTCTTCCCGAATCTGCACTCCCCTGCCAAATGCTAGGAGTGGGTTTTGGATGTGGAGATAATCCAACCAGGTCCCTACCATTGAGAGGTTCTCAGATGCACAGTGAGAAGAAAACAGAAGGAAACAGATCATTTATGTAAATAACCTTTGTTCTTATTTCGGAAATATTACGAACAAATTTTGGAAAATACAGGGAAACAAGGTGGCTGGGGAGGGGGAAGGTAACCAAACCAATATTTATAACCCTGCCACTTAGAAGGACCCACTGTTGCCCTGCATTCAGCTCTCTGCTGTCAGCATAGAGCCTGCTTCAGATTTCAGGTCATCTGTCTCCCCCCCCACCCACCCCGCTCTCTCTGCACCTCCTCGCCTCACGTTCTCTCTCTCAAAAATAAATATTTAATAAAAGGACCCACTGTTGACATTTTGTCATATTTCCTTCCAATCTTTCTTCTAATCTTTTTTTTTTTTTTTTTTTTTTTTACAGAGTTCAGACCAGGTTGTCATGCAAATGTATTACTTCCTTTTTACTCATTATGATTCCTAATCATTTCCCCACGTTATTAGAAATGTGTAAAGAGGCTATTTTAATACCTACACAATATGCCATTGTATGGATAGGCCGGAATTTACTTCACGATTCTTTGATGACTTTCAGGTTGTTTCCAAACTTTCTATTGTGGAGAAACGAATTCAGACATGGGGGGGAAATAGGGGAGGGATCGAGAAGGAACCAAAAGATGACCTCTGGTACGGTCTTTGAGGGAAGAGTAGCTGTTTGCTGGAGGTGGAAAAAGGCATTCTGCCCTCAGTACCCACTGGGCAGGTATAAAGATGACTGGTGGGCGGGGAACTGTTATAATTGTCCAGAGATAAGGGGACCGGAACCAGGGCAGTGACCCCATGCGTGGAGGGGAGAAGGGACCGACATGAGCAGCATCTTTGAGCCTCCGTGGATGAGCAATTGCATGGACTGGGGAGGAGGCAGAGGGGGTGAACACTGATCTTCATTTTGGAAAGCCTGGGAGAGAGAAGGAGGAAAAGCAGAGAGCAAACAACCAGGGTTCCCACTTCCTCCTGTGAACCTGCCGTGTCACCCAGGCCAGGTGACTTTCTGTCTTCAAGCTTAAAAATACCCACGACTTGTCAATGACCCCACCAGCCTAGGGCCTCCGTAACTTGAGACCCAAAAGTTAAGTAAGTACCCTTGATGAGCAGGGGCTGAGAACCCGAATTTGGGTGCGGTTTGGCCCAAACACTCTGAAGGGGTTGGCGGAGGTCGGAATGTGTCTGCTTTGTAAGCTTTCTACGCTAAGCATGAGAAATAGTGAAACCGGGACCAGAACTTTGCCCTGGAGAGCTGGAAAGTCATACACAGATGATTATAACGCAACCAATAAGGCTTGTTCTGTGTGTTGGGATAGCCGCGAGGAACTTCTTACCTGAGGCTGGGAAAGAATTTTTTTATAGGACTCTTTCTAGAAGGTATTCATTAGTGCTACAGATACCTTTTGAGCGTGTTCTCTATGCCAACCCCAGTATGAAGTACTGGGATTAGATCAGGAAACAAAAAGAATGTACATCTTTGTCCTCATGGAGCTTTTGTGCTACTGACGGAAGACAGAGAAACAGGCAAACTATCTATGAAGATAGAAATTAAGTGATAAGGGGAAAAATAAGAGCATAGTAAGAGGGAAATCAGGAGTGCAGGTGAGGGACTTGGCAATTTTATTGGTGTGGTCAGGGAAGGCCTCCATGAGTGAGGAACATTTGAACAAATCCTTGAAGAAGATGAGGGAGGGACCATTTGGATATCTGAGGGAACAGTGATCCTAGCAACTGGAACAGCTAGTGCAAAGGATTTGAGGCAGAGTGTGCTTGGCTTGTCCTAGGAACAGAAAGTGGTCAGTGTGGAGAGAAAGAAGAGGTGGCAATGAGGTCGGACAAACCTTGGTGGATAGAATGTCAAATCAAGCGAGGCTTTGTGAGGATTTGTAAGGACTTTTGCTTTTACTCAGAGTAAAATGGGGGAACAACGGGGGTTTTTTGAGCAAAGAACTCCCATGTTCTGACTTGGGTTTTAAAAGAATCCCTCTAGGGGTGCCTGGCTGGCTCAGTCAGTGAAAAGTGTGACTTTTTGAGCTTATTTATTTATTTTGAGAGAGAGAGTGTGTGTGCAAGACCGCGTGTGTGGGGGAAGGGCAGAGAGAGGAAGAGAGAGAATCCCAAGCAGGTTCTGCTCTGTCAGCACAGAGCCCCATTTGGGGCTTGATCCCATGACCCATGAGATCATGACCTGAGCCAAAATCAAGAGTCCGACGCTGAAATGACTGAGCCACCCAAGCATCCCTAAAAATAAAATCTTAAAAAATAATAATAAAACAAAAGAATCCATCTTGCTCCTATACTGATAGAGACAGGGATGAGGTTGGAATAAGAAAACAGGTTAGGAGAACATTGTGATAATCTTGGTCAGTTTGGGCTGCTGTAACAAATTACCATAGACTGGGTGGCTTATCAACAACAGAAATTTATTTCTCATAGTTCTGGAGGCTGTAAGTCTGAGATCAGGGTGCCCGCCAGCACGATTGGGTTCTGATGAGAATCCTCTTCTGGGTTATAGATTGCCAACCTTTCTATTCTCACATGGCAGAAAGGCTAGAGGACTCCCTGGGATCCTTTTTATAAGGGCACTAATCCGACTCATTAGGGCTCCACCCTCGTGACCTAATGACTTCCCAAAGTCCCCACCTCCAATACCATCATACTGGGAGTTAGGATTTCAGCATATGAATTTGCGGGAGACACATTCAGTCTATCACAAGAATATTGCTGTGATCCTTGGCAGAAACTGGATGAGGGTGTTAGCAGTGGAGATGGGGTGGAAGAGATTAGAGTCTAGATATATTTTGCAGGTAGAGCCAAGAGGATTTCCGGCTCCAGTGGGTAACGGAGTGGAAGGAGGGATTCGGGGATGACTCCAGGAGTTCTGCCCTGAGCACTGGAAAGACAGGGTTGCCAACAGAGAGGCTGCGAGGGTGTGGGTTTGTATGTGTTTGGAAGGCACGCTTTGAGATGTCTACTGGACCTCAAGTATGAGTTTTTTTGTTTACTTATTTATTTATTTATTTTGAGAGAGAGAGAGAGGCAGTGTGAGTAGGGGAGGAACAGAATGGGGGGAGGGAGGGGGAGAGGAGAGAGAGAATCCCAAGCAGTCTCCTCACTGCCAGGGGAAAGCCTGCGGCGGGGGTGGGGGTTGGTGAAACTGAGCCACCCAGGCGCCCCATCAAGCATGGAAGTGTTGAGTAGACTGCTCAGGAGAGGAGTCTGGGCAGGGGATATAAATACATTTGGGGATCTGAGCACACCAACGCCAGAACTTGATTGGATTTTTTTCAGTTAAGTGGGTAAGGTGTAGACCCGGCAGACAGCAATGGGATAGGCGGCTTGAATGACCTCTGAAAAATTTTGCCGGTTAGGCTGCCTAGAGACAGGCGGGGCAAGAATGAAGCGCCTCTGTGAATTGGCACGGGAAGAAAAAGTCTCGTTCTCTGCTCTGCAATTTCATCTCGCGTGATTGCATATAGGACTTCAGTACACGTTAATTCCGCATTTCCACAAGCATCCTCCCTCGACAAATAGCCATTATATATTGTTCCATCTTCAAAACAGGCCCAAATGGAGGTAATTAGGGTTAAGAGAAGTGAAGCGCCAGACAGCTTGCGAGGGTCGGGGACAGACCTCGGAGCCCACGGCTCTGTCTGTGCACCCTAAGAAGCTCTGTGGTGGGCAGGGTTGGGGGGGGGTCGAATTGAGGTGGGGGAGACAACTCTTGAGGGTTTGTTTGCGAGCGCCGGGAGAACCTAGGTCTGCCGCACCACCCCGCGGAGAGCTGGGGATTCCGGGCGCGGCCCCTTTAAGGCCGGGCGGGTGATCTCAGCGGCGAGTTCGCCGCCCCGCCCTCCCCGGAGGCGTGCTCAGCGCGCAGGCGCGCCGCGGCGGCACTCCGCTGGGCCCGGGACCCGCCGGCGGCGGCGAGACACCGGGGCTGCGGCGCCGCCCGCCCGTCCCGCCAGGAGAGTCCAGCTGCCGCGCGCCGTCCGCACACGCCACCGCCACCGCAGCCATGGGCTCCTGAGGTACCCAGCCTGGCCGGCCTCGCGCCGAGGCCCCGAGGGGGGTGGCTGCGGACTCCCGGGGGCGGGGGCTGCTCGGTCTTGGAGAGGCCCGCGCGGGGAGCGCCCCACGGGTCGCGTTGGTCGCAGGTCCCGGGGGGGGGGGGGCGGGGAAGGCACGAAGGTGGCCGGCCCGGCCGACGAGGGAGGGGGCGTCCGCCGCCCAGCCCGTCCCGCCCTGCGCCCCCTCCCCGCCCTGCAGGGTCGCCGGGCTGCCCGTGGGTGTGCCTTGGCCCCCTCCTCGCCAACGTGGCAGGCCCTCGCCTGGAGTGTAATCGGACCTGCCTGTGGGGGTGGCGGGGGGAGAGGGAAGGCCGATGGACAGGCCCTTTGCAAGTGGGGTTTGTGTGTGCCCGGTGGGTGTGCTGGCGCCTGGCACCACCGAGCGGGGGAGGCATCCGTGCCCTGTGAGGGTGGCTGTGATCTGGGAGTCTGGTTGGCCTGGCCAGGCCTTCGGGGATGCTTGCATGGAGGGTGTACACGCCTTGCATAGGAGCCAGCTGCTTGGAGGGGCACCGAGGCTAACCTAGGGCTCAAAGGATATTTGTTTCGAAAGGGACCGTAGAGGCTGCTTTAGGGTGTATGTATCCATCCCATGGGTTGTACATTTCCTCTCTGGGCACACTGCTCAGGTCTAGTGCTAATTGACTCCAGGCCATGGCAAGGCAAGAGGCTTGAGGGAGGGGCATGGGTATCTGTTCCCAATTCACGTTCTCCCTGGGGTTGTGCCAGGCCAGATAGCATATACACGTATGCACGGGTGTGCCCGCACGCCCAGGGCACCATGGCGCAAAGCAGGCGTTTGCACGCCTGATACCTGTGTGTGAGGTGAAGCCCATGTATTATTTATCTGACTGCCGGGTGTTTCGAGTAAGGAAAGAAGCAGCAATCTGTGCCCTGGAGGCCTGTGCGCTGCGGAGCCAGCCAGGCAAACAAGTTCACTTGCACCTGCAGGGGAGATGCAGGTCTCAGAGGTGTGACTTCCTTCACGGGAACCGTGGGGTGGGAGGGTCCCAGCAGCCCGAGCCGTGTGCCCATCTGGTCAGCCCTTGGACCCAAACTATTGATGCCCTGGGCTTCCGGGAGCTCTCAGGTTGGTGGAGGGAATCAAACTTCGAAACGAGTAATCACAATGAAGTGAAAAATAGAAAACAATAGAGGGGGTGCAGTGGGGCTTCACTGCTGGAAGAGGGGGAACATGGCCAGCAGCAAAGATCCAGCACATGCGGACGGCTGAGCTGAAGCTTGAAGGATGACGAGCACGCGTCTGATGCTTTGGTGTTTACCACATATGTTTTCCCAGTGAATTTTCTCAGTGGCTGTGTGAGCACAGAGCCGTCGTCATCCCTGTGTGCACTTGAGGAAACTGAGACCCAGGGACAGCACATGACTCACTTGTCTGTGGTGCATGGCAGACCTGTGTGGAGTTGTCCTTGAGCCAGGACCTCTCTTGCTGCCAGAATTGGCTGCCTGGTAGCTGATTGAACATCTACGTGCTGGGCACCGTGCTAGGGGCGCAGGTGTCTGAACATGAATGGGGCCTGGGGCCTGGCCTCAGTCCTCCCGGTCTGCTGGGGAGATGGGCATAGACAGTGACCCCCATTCAGACACCAGGGCCCAGTAGCCCATTCGGGTGGAGAAGGCACCGAATTCCCACCCCACCGAGGACCACAGACAACCTGGGGTACCTTCGTGCGCCCTTTGGGGTTCTGGGTGTGTTGTAAGTTGCTCCCACTTGGTGGCGGGCTATACAGAGAGCCCCTTCTAAAGCTCTCCAAGTGGGCGGGAAGGAGACCTTGAAGGCCGAATGGGTGCCAGTGAGCTCCTTGTCCCACTTCACTCGTGTCGGCCGACTCCTGTGGAGTTTGCTCCCCGTCTGCCTTTGAGGTTTTGCTCCTGGTTTCTGGCGGGCCAGCCCAGCTCTCGCCCCAAGAGGGGCTCAGTGCTATTTCCAGTCCCTGCTGTGCTCATTTCTCCCCGTACATTCCCTGGAGTGGAAACAGCCTCAGTCGGGCAGAGTACAGCCCTTCATTGTTTTGAAACTGAGTTAACAGCGAATGCCCTTCTCGCTCCGTGGGGCATTTAGGCTGGGAAATTGGTGCGCGAGTTGTGGAAGGCCCGCAGCCGGGCCCTGGGAGAGCTCTGTGTGAGGCCTGCCGTGGGCCTTCACCGTGGCGGTGGTGGTCAGCACTTGCTGAAGTCCTACTGTGTGCGGGGCTCCTTGCTAGGCCTCAGGGGACAGAGGCCTGAATGGTGCCTTCTGAAAGGCTGTGGTTGGCTGAGGGAGTCCAATGTGTAGCAAATATGCAAGACAGTGCTCTACTTGTGGTTGAAACAGAGGCCCTAAAGGGGTGCAGAGGACAATAGGAACAACAGCTTGTTTATTAAGCACTTACTGTGTGCCAGGCACAGTTCAGAGTGCTTTGATGAATTACTGTGTTTCATCCCCCCACCACCTGGTGAGGTGGGATCAGTTACCTTCCCGCTCTGCAGAGTCAGCCTAGCGGGTTCAAGCGGTGGTAACCCCACGGTGTGGGTGTGCCAGAAGTCTTCTAGAAGCCAGAAGGTTGAGGAGCCCCTGGGCAGAGTGTGGAGGCCTGGGATACCTCGCCTCCCAGACCACAGTGGCCACAGTGGGCCTGGACATGAAGGTCTTTGAAGGCCCACCCCCGCTAAGGAGTTTGAACTTGACCCTCCCCCCCCCCAGCCCCCAGTGTGGTCAGCAGGGAGCCCCCGGAGGTTGCAAAAATGAATTGAGGTCCCCAGCCGTGGGTTACACACGTGAGGGACAGCGTTACCATCTTTTCTCCTTCCCTTATTCCTGCAGAGAACTCCGAGAACACCTGACCTCCCTGTCTCCTTTTTTGCTTTTCCTCAGGACGCTTTTCCCACAGGCATCCTTTTTATTTTAGGCCCAGCTGCCTTCTCCTTTTCTTCCAGCAGCTTCTGGTTTTGACGACCCCGTGTGACCCCGGATAGGCTCTGGAGCCCACTGTTGTCTTGGTGTCTGCCCTCCAACTGGCTTCTGGGACCGGCTGTGAAGTGGCTCCACTGGACCAGAACCCGAGTTCTCCCTGGCTGTCCCGGGTCTTGTGGGTCCCCACTGACTTCTCAAGCCGTAGATCTGGAATGAGCGTGGGCAGCTCCCTTTCCCTGTGGAGAGCTATGGTGGGTGTGCCTCCTCCACAGGCCCCCACGCTTGCTCGGCAGCGCCATAAATACAAGCGGAGGGGAGTGGGGACGGAGCAGGAGCGGGAAAGCTGGGCTTAACTACGGGTCCCATGCGTGAGTTCACTGGGGAGATGCCTGCTCTCCCTGCCTGCTGTGCAGGATGTCCAGGGGCCAGCATTCACGCAGCTTCTCTAGACCCCAGGCCCCGGGGCCGAAAGATGAGGACCCATGGCGGAGGCACCCGCGTCGCATCGGGCGTGGGAGCTTGGGGTATAGGACACGAAGGGAGGAGTCAGAAGATTTCTGAACTGGCTGCCTTGGGAGAGGAGGCTGAGAATTCAGTAAGGGGACGAATGGGCACTGACAGCACAGGGGAAAGAAATGCCCCTTTGGGCACAGGGGTGGGGGGTGGGGCGCGGCTGAGCAGTCCTGGTGGCCTGGGAGACCTTCAAATCGGGAGACGTTCAAATCCTCACTCTCTTGTTAGCCCTGCGGGGTCTTGGGCAAGTCGCTTACCAGGTTCTAATTTCTGTTCTTTAAAAGTGGGGGGAAATGACGCAGTTTCCTACATCTGTAACGCGGGAGTAAAAATAGTGCAGCCGTCACGCAGCTGTCGTGACCTCATGTCTGCACGGAGCTCAGCACGGCATGTGGCACATAGTACGTGCTCAGTGAACACTGGCTTTTATTGTTACGTTACAGGCTGCTCAATTTATTTACGCAAGAAGTGTTGCTGGGGCGCCTGGCTGGTTCAGCGAGGAGGGCGTACGCCTCTTGATCTCAAGGTCCTGAGTTCAAGCCCCACCTTTGGTGTGGAGCCTATTTAAGAAAAAAAAAAAAAAGTATCTAAAAAAACCAAAGAACTGTGTGTCAGTGTGTCAGCGCAGGGAGCTGAGTCCTGCTGGGGAGAGAGACGGCAAACAGGAGCCATGACAGTTGTCGTGGGCACTCTGAGGGAACATCAGGGCACACCTGCCTGGGCAGGCACTTTTCTGATGAGGTGCCATTTAAGCTGCTGTCTCGGGTAAGGAGAGGAGGCGGGTTCCAGGCAGAGGGAACAGCATGTGCAAAGCAGAGGTCTGAGTTCCTGTCTGTAAAGTTATTTGGCACCGGGTCTTAGCACCTGGTGGACCTTCAATCAGTGATCATCGAATGTGATCTTCTCAGCCTCAAAGAGGACAGGAAGGAGAAGAAGTAAA
This sequence comes from Lynx rufus, assembly GCF_022079265.1. Lineage (NCBI taxonomy): Eukaryota > Metazoa > Chordata > Mammalia > Carnivora > Felidae > Lynx > Lynx rufus. Next base: position 131,954,160 of record NW_025814889.1, on the reverse strand, counting down.
GCGGGAGGGCGCTGCGGAGAGAATTGGATGGTCTTGAAGTTTTGGGGTTACTCCCGTTCCCTCCCCTCTGCTTCCACCGGTACCTGAGTGCAGTGCCACTAAGCTACCAGCACCCTCTACAGGGACCCGTTCTCGGACCCTGCTTTGTCTCAGGACTGGGCAGGGGAGGGCGGCGGGGAAGACCTCAGGCAGAGGGAGTTGAGATGCCAGAATTAGGTTGCACACCCAGGCAGCGTTTGTTCACATTTCTGTTGCTCCTGTGCTCGGGCAGAACTTGGGAGGATGATGTGTGGCCTCTGGTTGGTCGTTTCCAGTCTCGGGTGAACGATGGCTCAGTGTCTGCACAACGCCTTGCACAGAGTAGGTGCTGAATAAGTTTTCGGCCGCCCAAATGAACGACTGCGTGGGTTAATGTCATTGCCACTCAGGATAAAGCTGGAATTATTCTCGAGAGGTGACGGACATTGAGGCCAGGATTAATCAGAACAGGATTGTTGATTAGAGCCAAGCTTCCATCAGGAGCCGATGGGGCACATGGGAGGTCTCGGATCCGGGAGGTCTGGGGCCTGTGCTGAGAGGCAGGAAGCCCCGCAGTCACCTCCTTTTCCTTCTTCGCTGGGGCGGAAACCAGAGCGGGAAGATCCCACCCAGAAAACCTTTGTGCCTAACCTGCCTCACTTCCGCCTCTACTATGTTTTACAAAGTCACACGCGAGTCGTTGAGTATTTAACGGAAAGTTTGCAGGGGTGATCTCTTTCAGCCTTTGAAAACAATAGGCTTCTCTTGGTTTGGACAACAGTATACTTGTTGATTGTAGTGAACTTGGAACACAGAAGATTAGTGGGTAAGAATAAACATCACTGCCAGTTTCATAACCGAGAAATAGTCACTGTTGACGTGGGGGCATATTTTCTTTCTAGGTATAATCCGGAATTATCTCGTTGTTCACATAATGCCAGCTCATAAGCATTTACCCATGAAATTAATAAGTTAGCCATAGATATAAAAAAAAGTTAGAGAAGTTAAAAAACAGAACCCCTGGGGCGCCTGGGTGACTCAGTCAGGTAAGTGTCCAACTTCGGCTCTGGTCATGATCTCAAGGTTTCGTGGGTTCGAGCCCCGCGTCGGGCTCTGTGCTGACGGCTCGGAGCCTGGAGCCTGCTTTGGATTCTGTGTCTTCCCCTCTCTCTGCCCCTCCCCCGCTCATGCTCTGTGTCTTTGTCTCTCAAAGGTAAATAAATGTTAAAACAAAACAAAACAGAACCCCTGCTGCTGTATCTGGTATCTGTGGGAAAGATGATGTCCCCACCCTTTTTGCACTAGGATGGCACTATGACTCTAAGTGCCAAGCAGAGAACTGCATGGAAGTCAGAGAACTGGTGACCTTGGGCAAGTCCCTTGCCCTCTGTGGGGGCTATTTGTACCCGCTCTGCTCACCTGCCGTGTGCTGCAAGGCTCAGGTGAGGTCTGTGGTTATAAAGCCTTGAGCTCCCCAAGGGGAGGGCCTGATTTAGAGTAAGAGCAGGTCACGTGAAGACGGGGGTGTGTGTGTGTGTGTGTGTGTGTGTGTGTGTGTGTGTGTGGCTTCTTTTCCAACCTGCAGTTTGCTTGGTGATCCTTCTGAAGACTTCGGTCTCCTCGCTGGTGACCTGTGATCTGTGCAGTCTTGTGCCTGCGTCCGTGGGCGGTCCCTGGATAGCAGGGACAGCCACCCCCACCTCAGGGTGGGTGGGGTGAAACCTCTACAAGTTACTGCCTCTGTCACCGCGAAGGGATTTTCAGATCAGACAGCCTCCCTGCTCTGGAGGTCATGGTGGAGTTTGGTGCTTTGGTACTGGATATTTTTCTCCTGCTACAGCTTCTGTGGACGGCCTGCCCCCGGGGAGGCCCTGCCCCGCCGGCAGGTGGCCGAGAACCTGCACTCTGCTGGGCCGTGCTGTTCCCCAAAGCCCTCTGGGTCACCATTTACAGGAAGACTCTGAGGGAAAAATAGCTAACTCCATGGCTGCAGAGCCTCCTGGTCTTTGCCTGTAGCGCTTGGCTTTTTCATTCTAGAACAAACAGAATCTGGGATCCCATCAACAGTCATTTGGGGAGCCTGCAAAGCACAACAGTGGGTATTGGTGAAGGGATGTGTGCGAGGGTATCAATATTAATCAATATTAACCTCCTTTAAAAAGGTTTCCTTATTTCTGAGAGCGAGAAAGAGAGAGCGTGAGCTGGGGAGGGGCAGAGAGGGAGGGAGACAGAGGATCTGTCTGGGCTGTCAGTGCAGGAGCCCGACGTGGGGCTCAGACTCACGAACCGTGAGATCACGACCCGAGCTGAAGTCGGACGCTTAGCCAACTCAGAGCTACCCGGGAGCCCCAGCATCTTAACACCAATGTTACTAATCCTCACCAGAATTTGTGTAGGGCTTTGCAGTTTGCAAATCACATTCCACATAAATTATTTCTTTTAATCCTCCCGGTGGTCCTGGAGCCTTGGAATTATTGTGCCTATTTTGGAGCTGGATAGACTGAGGCTCAGAAGGGTGAATTTGCCTGAGATCCTGTGGAGGGAAGCTCACAGGTTTTCGATTTTAATCCTGCGCCCTTGCCGCTCTGAGTGGCCCCCCAGCACAGCTGTGCTGTGAGACCCTAGATTTACCAAAACAGTACGGGTGGGCTCTACAAAGAAAGGTTGATGCGCTGTGCATTTGTTAGAAGAATTTTAGCGGCAGTAACCTCAGTGCATTTGATTTATAGGAGTTCCTGGCCCTCCGGTCCACTGGAGCGGAGCACGGGCCGGAAACAGGAAGGTTGGTGAGGGTTCTTCCTCTCGAATGCTGTCTTTGGTTTGCCAAGAGGTATCTCCTCCTGTGTTGGGGGTAAGAGACCATTTCCTTCCCACTTCTCCGTAGTTGAGCTGGATTGGTGCAGGGGGGAGGAAACCCTGCCCTGCCCGCTGTGTTTACCCAGCTGTCCTCACAGGGAGGGCACTAGGCATCCGGAGGCCCGCCTCCATCCTCCGCCGGCTGCCCACTTGAAAAGGAGGGTTTAGGTGGCCATTTTGGTCAGACACATGTCATGTCACAGGCCCGTGGTAGACACAGCAGTGAATGTCGTAGAGCATGAGCGTGTCTTGTGTGGCTGTGCCGTCCCTGCGGCCTGAACAAGGGAAGCACCAGGCGCTCGTCACTCGTTTGGGATGGCCGGGCTGGAGACGCTTGATCCTCTCGGGCTCTCCACTCCCACCCCTTCCCGCCAGGCCTGCTCTGCGGCCGGCTCCTCCCCTGGGCCCTGGCACCTATGCCCAGGCGGACCACTTAAGTCTGGGTGTTCGTGGTGACTCCGGTCACCGTCCACCCTTCCACCTGCCCTGGGGCCAGGGCATCAGAGCCTGTCTGCGCTGGGAAGGGCCGAGGGGCTGAGCAGCTCCGGCCCTTCACCCACAGGTGAAGAAATACACGGGGAGGAGGGCGCTGGGCGAGCAGAGGCCGATGCGCTCTGTCTGCCGAACGGGGCTTTGCTCTACCGTTTCGTCATCTGGGCACTCTTAACAACTACACGTCGTCAGTGTTTTTCCTAACAATTAGGCTTATTTCTTGATGAGGATTTAAACAGATCCCGTCTCTCTGGCAACATTTTCAAAGTCACTTGTACGCGTTCACCCAGCCGTTTGGACTTCCAGGAATTCACCCTACAGGTGTTTTAACATGGGGGCGAAGTGATCTATTGGAAGATTAGTCATTGCTGCCTATTTGCACTAGCAAAAGATTAGAAGGAGCCTAGCGTCCATCCACCGAGGGCCGGGAACAAGTTATGCTGCGTCTAAACCATGGAATACTGTGCGGCTGTGGAAGATAAGGTTGAGACTCCCTGCGTGGGTACGGAACCGTGGCCGGCATAGTCTGCTGTGAAAGAAACGGGTGCAGGGCAGCGTGTCCGGTGTGCCTCCATTTGTGTAAGTAAAGTGCACTTGCTTATGTGCGTACATGAGGTCTCGGGGGGTCTGCACCGAGTCGGTGGTTATGGTGCCTCTGGGTTCGGGCTGGTGCTGGGAGGCTGTTTGCTAGAGACCCTTTGAAGCATTTGCATGCCGAGTCATGGCGATAGACGATTTTTTTTCAAAAAATAAATTAAGGAAACAAGAACCGCAAGAAATGTATCCTTACATCTCGCCCGGTGCAGGAAGGTCAAGGGTCTGGCCACTCCCTCAAGGACCTGCCAGCCTCACTCAGGCTCCTACCACCATCTCATCAAAAATGCACGCTTGGAGCCCCGGGGCTGGCTCGGTCTGTAGAGCATGCGACTCTTGATCTCAGGGTCATGAGTTTGAGCCCCGTGTTCGACACAGAGTTTACTTGAAAAACAGGGGCGCCTGGGTGGCTGAGTCGGTTAAGCATCCGACTTCGGCTCGGGTCATGATCTCGCGGTGCGTGAGTTCGAGCCCCGCGTCGGGCTCTGTGCAGACAGCTCGGAGCCTGGAGCCTGCTTCAGATTCTGTGTTTCCCTCTCTCTCTGACCCTCCCCCACTCACGCTCTGTCTCTCTCTCTCAAGAATAAATAAACATTAAACAAACAACAACAAAACAAAACAAAAAATGCATGCTTGGGTCTCACAGAGGGGACCAGCCGTGAAGGTTTGGATGTTTCTTGGTAAATACGACCCGAGCCCCAGCCCTGGAGAAACTAGTCACCCCCTTCCTCTGAAACACTGCTATTGGCTGGCTTCTCATTTTATTATTATTACTATTTTATTTTTAATTTTTTTTTAAATGTTTATTTACTTTGGGGGGTGAGGAGCAGAGAGAGAGAGAGAATCCCAAGCAGGCTTCACGCTATCAGTGCGGAGCCCAACGTGGGGCTCAGTCTCACAAACCACGAGATACCTGAGCTGAAATCCAGAGTCAGATGCTTAACTAAGCCACTGGGGCACCCCTGTCTTGTCAGTTTAAATCCTTGCTCCAATACGCTCGCTTCTTAACCTCTGAAACTGGCAGGGGCTTCCCCACTGACAGCAAAATAAAGTTGAACTCAGCCCTGGGCCTTCTAGGCCCTCTTTCCTGGGCCCCTTCTTGAGCCACACTTGACTAGTTGCTTTTTCCCCCGTGCGCCTCCCTGACTTCCCACCTCCACGCCTCTGCCGATGTAGGTCCCTCTCCCTTCCTGCCCTTCCCTCCCTAGCAGTCTCCGTGTGCCCGAATCCTGTCTGCCTTTCAAGGCCTGGCTGCATTTCCACCCCCGTGGGGCCCTCTGACCTCTGTGGCTTCTTTATCTGTTTCTCTCGGCTGACAGGTAAGCCTCTTGACATTGTGTCCTCGGTATCTGATTCCCCGCCCGGCTGTGGGCTCCTTTAAGGCGAAATCCAGGTGAGATTGGAAGCTGTTTGGGGCAGGGCCTGGTTCACCCCTGCGAACCTCAGTGCAGCCAGGCTGAGCAAAGCAGGGACATCGGTCTCGTCTCGGGCCGGAGTGCCTGCATGCGAGCTTTCCTTGCGTCCTCACGAGAACCCCTGGGGTGCAGCTGCCATCATGCCCCCTTACAGATGAGGAAGCAGGGCAAGCAGCAGGAAGCTGGATTTGGGCACCCATCTGGCCGCCTCCAAGTCCTACATTGCGTCAATTTTTTCTGTCTCCTCCCCCAAATCACGAGTAATACTGATACCCTGGGCTGACTCACAACCTGTCGCCCTGGCCACAGACGGCCTTGTATTATTTGACTATATTTTCTTCCCCACCTGACTATGAACTCTTAAAGGATTAGAGTCTCGTCTGAGATACCCTTTGGACTTAGCACACAGAAGGTGCTCAAAGATAAATATTTTTGTACTTAAAAAATTTTTTTTAATGTTTTTATTTATTTTTGAGAAAGCACAAGCAGGAGAGGGGCAGAGAGAGGGGGAAGGAGGATCTGAAGCGGGCTCTGCGCTGACAGCAGTGAGCCCGATGTGGGGCTTGAACTCACGAACTGTGAGATCATGACCTGAGTTGAAGTCAGATGCCCAACCGACTGAGCCACCCAGGTGCCCCAATATTTTTCTACTTTTAAAGTTTTTAAGGAGGTTAACTTACTACATATAGTAAAATACATTAGTCTGGGCACCTGGGTGGCTCAGTCCGTTAAGCGACTGACTTTGGCTCAGGTCATGATCTCACGGTTTGTGAGTTCGAGCCCCACATCGGGCTCTGTGCTGACAGCATGGAGCCTGCTTTGGAGCCTCTGTCTCCCTCTCTCTGCCCTTCCCCACCCCCTCTCTCAAAAATAAATAAACATTTAAAATAAATAAAGAAAATACACTAGTCTTAGACCTGTAGCACAATGAGTTTGTACATCTGTAAGTACCCATATAAACCATGTGCAGATCAAAGTTGCAGAACATTCCCAGAGCCCAGAAGCCTCCCAGGGCTTCCTCCCAAGGTAACCACTACTCACACCTCATCGCTAGTGACTCGCTTTGCCTGGCTTTGACCTTTCCAGAAATGGAATCTCATAGAAATACTCTGAGATTCGTCCAGATTGTGACCAGCAGTCCTTTGTTCTTTTTGCCTGCTGTGTGGGGGCCCACCGTTTGAAATTATCACCATTTAGTTATCCACTCCCCTGAGGATGGGCACTGGGCTTGTGTCCCACCTCTTGCTGTGAGCACAGGGCTGCAGTGAAGGTTCTTGTTCTTGTCTGCGGGACACGTGCACTGGTCGGGTGAACCCCCGGGAGGAACGCTGGCTCCCCCAACTTGGCACGAATTTGCAGGAGTGAAATTCAGGTTGGGATTTCTCACGGAGACACCTGGGATAGGAGCCGGGTTCCTTGCTCAAGGCACCTCCCGGGTCGGGGCAGGTTCAGGGGTCTTGCTTGGACAAGCCTGCTCACACGGGACAGTAGGACAGTTGAGGTTCGTGTGTGTGTGTGTGTGTGTGTGTGTGTGTGTGTGTGTGTGTGTGTGCGTGCGCGCGCGGTGCTGAATGGGGTTTGATCTGACCTGGTATGTATTAAACAGCAATAACAACAACTTAATTACAAGGCTGAACGAAGTCAGCCCTTGCTGACGAATTTTGGATGGCCCTGTTCGCTTATATTTCTGCTCCACATGAAGGATAGCTACAGGATTGGAGGATTTTTCTCTCGTGGTTGGGGGGTTCGTGGGAGCTTGGCCCCGGGAGAAGGGGGAGAGACGAGGAGCCATTGGAGTGGCCTGGCTTGTGGGTGTTGATGAAAGGGAGTGGGGCTGAGAGGGGACCCTGCCCCCTCGTGAGGGCACGTGACCCTCTTCCCAAAGGCTGCCCAGACAGAATTGGCCAGCTCCGGCGCTCCGTTCCTCTAATCCCCTCTGGTGAAGGGCCAGGCTGCGGGCTGCTGACCTGCTCTGATGTGGGTCAGCCTCCCCCCCAGAAGGCAGCCTCCCCAACCCCCTGGAAGTTCACAGAGCCAAACAGCCCCAAGAGGGAGGAGGGCTGTTGTCACTGGCAGGTGTTAGAATGGGGGCAGAGTGGCCAGTTCAGATTAGCAATTCCTAAGTTCTACTAGTGAGCTATGCTAAGATGGAATGTTTCATATATATCATATATATATATGATATATATATGATTATATATACATATGATTATATATACGTTTATAAATATATAGGGGCGCCTGGGTGGCTCAGTCGGTTGAGCGTCCGACTTCGGCTCAGGTCATGATCTCACACTCCGTGAGTTCGAGCCCCACGTCGGGCTCGGTGCTGACAGCTCAGAGCCTGGAGCCTGCTTCAGATTCTGTGTCTCCCCCTCTCTCTGCCCCTCCCCTGCTCATGCTCTGTCTCTCTCTGTCTCAAAAATAAATAAAAAAATTAAAAAATATATATGTATTTTGTTTTTTTGTTTTTAATTTGAGAGAGGGAGAGGGGCAGATGGAGAGAGAGAATCTTAAGCAGGCTCCATGCTGAGCTTCCAACATGGGGCTCAACCCCACAACCCTGGGATCGTGACCTGAGCCTAAATCAAGAGTCAGACTGAGCAATGCAGGTTCCCCTACATACATACATACATATACATACATATATATATGTGTGTGTGTGTGTGTGTGTGTGTGTATAATATATATAAACATAATATATATAAACTTTATATATATATAATATATATATATATATATATAATATATATGTATATATAGAGAGAGTTTATTCTGAGCGAGAGCAAGTGTGTGCAAGGAGTGGGGAAGGAGGGACAGGGAGAGAGAGAGAGAGAGAGAGAAAGAGAGAGAGAGAAAATCCCAAGCAGGCTCCTTGCTGACAGCAGAGAGCCTGATGTGGGGCTCCACCTCATGAACCACGAGATCATGACCTGAGCCGAGCCAGATGCGTAACTGACTGACCCACCCAGGTGCCCCTCCATATATATATTTTTTATTTTATTTGTTTATTAAAAGAATTTTTTTAATGTTTATTTTTGAGGGAGAGAGAGCGAGACAGTGTGAACAGGGGAGGGGCAGAGAGAGAGAGAGGGAGACATGAATCCAAAGCAGGCTCCAGGCTCTGAGTTGTCAGTGCAGAGGCCCACACGTGGGGGCTCGAACCCACGAACCGTGAGATCACGGTGTGAGCCGAGGTCGGACGCTTAACCGGCTGAGCCAGCCAGGAGCCCCACCCCTATATATTTTTAAAAATGAAATATATTCGGCAAAAATCCCTCTCCCAGGCTGTGTTAACATCCTGGGGACGAGCGTGTGGACAGGTTGCCAGCTTAGCTTGGCCTGTGGGTGTGTGTGGCAACTGCCCGGATGAGCGCTTCACGGCTGCAGCTCAGAAGGGCTTGGGTCTGAACCTAACGAACGAAAATACGATCTCAGGAGGTTTAAAACAGAGCAAACAATCAGAGACAGGAGGACAAGCCTGGGCGTCAGAGACTGCCGGGCATGTGAACCCCCAGCCTGACCGCAGGATAAAGCGGCTCTTAAATAGGAGAGTCCTTGTAAGAGACAACATGATACAGGGCCGGACCCAGCGCTGAGGGCTTTCCTGTATTAACCTGTTTGTTCCTCACGGCTCTCTCTGAGGCGGGGGTGACCGCAAGCCCATTTCACAGCTGAGGAAGCTGAAGCAAGGACACAGAGCTAGTAAGTGGCAGGGCTGGGGCTCAAGTCCAAGCGGCCTGAGTGCAGAGCCCGCAGCTCACTGATGGCACTTGGAAATCTGTGGATCTGATGGTGCGGCAAGGGCAGTGTCTGCGGCCCTTTAGCCGGAAGCTCTGGGCAAACCGCCTTGCCCCACTCCCCCCACCCCACCCCGAGCCTTTGTTTCCTCATCTGTAAACCGGGTGCATTACTTTCCTAAGGCTTCTGCAAGAGAATGCCAGAAACTTAGAGACTTAAGATACGAATTTATCATCCTGCAGTTTTGAGGTCAGAAGTCCAAAATGTATTTCACTGAGCCCACATCAAGGTGCCGGCACAGCCATGTTCCTTCGGGAGACTCTGTTTCCTTGCCTCCTCAAGCTTCTAGAGGTCACTTGCGTTCTTTGGCTCATGGCCCCTTCCTCCATCCTCAAAGCCAGTAGCCTGGCACCTCCCAGTCTGTCCGCTCTGCGTCCACTGTCACACTGTGTCCTTCACACCCTCAGCCTCCTGCCTCCTTCTTGTAAGGGCCCTCGTGATTATATCCCGCCTCCGCAGATAATCCGGGAGAATCTCAGGGTCCTTAATTTAGTCACACCTGCTGAGTCCCTTTTGCTGCGTGAGGCAACATATTCCCAGGCTCAGGGGTTTGAGATGTGACATCTCGGGGCGGGGGCGGGGGGGCCCAGGAAGTCTGGGGGTGGGGGAGTAACAGCAAGGTGTCCCCTCCAACATGAAGTGAAATACTCTGAGATGGTGAGGTGTTCTCTGAAATCCCTAACTCCCAAGGCAGGTGACTGATCTCACACACAGCTTTGTAGCTTTTTCTGGAAGAGGTGGGTATCTTCAGGAGGGAGTTAGCCAGAAGATGTCTTGCTCAGAGAAGGATGGGGGTAGGGGCTGTATCAGGGGAAGTGAGCATCTGTAGCACTCAGGGTGGTTTCCTAAGCAGGCTCCACGCTCAGCTCCGGGGTGGGGGTGGGGGGCTCGATCCCATGACACTGGGATCATGACCGGAGTTGAAATCAAGAGTCGGGGGGCTCGGGGCACCTGGGTGGCTCAGTTGGTTAAGCGTCCGACTTCGGCTCGGATCACCATCTCACGGTTTGAGTTCGAGCCCCGCGTCGGGCTCCGTGCTGACAGCTCGGAGCCTGGAGCCTGCTTCAGATTCTGTGTCTCCCTCTCTCTCTGCCCCTCCTCTGCTCACGCTCTGTCTCTCTCTGTCTCTCAATAAATAAACGTTAAAAAAAATAAAAAGAAAAGAGTCAGGGGGCTCGATCCCATGACCCTGGGGTCACGACCTGAGTCGAAATCAAGAGTCGGACGCTTAACTGACTGGCGCCCCGAAGCCTGGCTTTCTGACCCACAAGGTGAGTTCTGTCCAGCCCTGTGGCTTGGTGACCGCCCCCCGCGGGGCTCTGCTTTCTAGAGCCCCCTGTGGCCTCCCGGGGAACTGTACCCCCGCCTGGATGCCCCAACTACACCTCACGCAGCTGTCAGGAAGGCCTTGTCAATCTGGAGAGCCACAGGTGGTCAGTCAGGCACTGCCTGTCCCCCACCTCGTCCCCCCTCCCATCTGTAACAGGGGCTGGATGCAGAGATTCTGCCCCGGGCGTGCTCCTGACCGAGTGCCTGCCCACAAACTGTCCCATGCCTCTGTTCATGTTGTTTCCTCTGCCCCCTAAGCAATCGGTCAGTAAGTACTCTGCCAGCATGGCACACGGTCCCTGCCCTCATGGAGCCCAACTCACAGGATGTTAAGGGAACAGATTAGAGCAAACTCTAATAGGTTATAGAAGGCGATACCTGTCGAGGCTGGAGGGGACAAAGATCCGTGGGTGGGAGCAAGAGAATGCTCCACGCCCCAGGGCTGGGCATGGTGGTGATGGAGGGCATCACAGAGGTTCAGAACTGGAACGAGCTGCGAAGGGCAAACACCCATTCAGCTGTTCCCTTATCCATCCCAAGCGTGGGAAGTGTGAACTACGTCCAGGCCCTGAGACCGGTGCCAGGTCACGATTACACGTAAGACATGACCTCTGAGCTCCTGGAGGTTGCAGGCCAGCTGGGGAGAAGACAGGTAAGAGTGAACCACCCAACGGAGGCTCCTCGGTCAGTATTCCTGCCCCAGGGGACTTCTAGCCTCATTTGATTGGGAGCTTCCTTTTTCTAGAAGCAACCGGAACATCGCTAGATTGTTCCAGTTGTAAAAACATCTCCATCTCAGCAGACCCATCTTTTGCTGCTGCCACCAGGTGGACTGGGGGTGTCTCCTGTTGGACCTCATCGAACACGTCCCTTTGCCCTGGGTGGCGGGGCCTCTCCACTTTGGAAGATGGGTGTGGGACAGCGTGATGTAGCCTTCATCCTCTGCCCTCACCCGGCCCCGTTCCTCTCTCCAGCCAAAGGTCCAGGTCCTTCAGCCAATGTCTGGAGAGTGTCCAAGGTGGGGAGGGGACCAAGTGATGGCAAGCCTGTGTGGTGTGCAGCAGTCAGCTGCTTCACGGGTTCTTGTCTTCCACATCCCTACGATGGTGTCTGACACAATGCCAGGCTAGAGACCGATGACCCAGGCGTGGGGAGACAAGAAGTGTCCCCGCTGACCTCTTAGTGCCACGGAGCGAGCGCAGTGTGGCTCAGCAGGCATGGGCTGGCCCTCGGGTGAGGCCGTGATGCTTAGGATGGCTTGTGAGTGAAGAGGCAGCTCTCCTTAAGAGGACCAGGGCAGAGTGGAAGGCAAGTTGGCACAGAGGCTCAGGCCGTGTGTGTGCGGGGACCCTAAGGGAGGAGGCGGGGGGGGGGGGGGCGAGGCTGGGACTCGGCTGCCGGGGGCCCCGGGCTTCTCTGCAAAGGAGTCGGAGCTGCAGCCCGCCCACGTCACATCCCGACTCGTTCTCAAAGGACCTCAGGTCAGGAGGAGGGACACGGTCACGTTTGAAAATAAGGGCAGAAGTAGACCACGCTGATTCCTGCTTCGTCGAACATCAGCCTCCCTGCAGCTCTGGAGGGCAGCCCAGGCCCCCACCTTTCTGGAATCCAGAACACTCAAAATCCCAAAGGTTCTTCCAAGTGTGCAGCAAACTAATTTTGTGGCAAAAATCTGACCTGAATTGATGTGAGACTAATTATGGTCTTTAAAAATATCTCCTGTTTCTCTATGGAAATACTATGTGTTTGATTTTTGGGTGCTGCCCACACCCCTCTGGGGTGCCATTCTATGCACACCATATCCAGCACTGTAATCCTTTCTAAATCTGAAAAAACTCTGAATTCCTAAACTCTTTTGGGCCCAGGGGCCCCGGCCACAGCATGGTGCACCCAGCAGACAGGTTCAGAGACACCCAGGCACTTGCCCAGTCACAGCTGGGTGGTGGCTCTGGGATTCCAGCTGTTTCCCTGACTCAGAGCCTAGGACAAAGTACAGACCGTGGCCTGGCTGCTTCACAGCCTGGGGGTTGCGTGTCGGTGCGAGGACACAGGCGTGGAGCGACCTGGCCGGCAGGTGGCTGCCGGGAGAGAGGCGGGCCCAAGCCAAGACTTGGCTTTGTGTCTGACTCAGCCTGGGTTGGAGGGAACAGGTGCGACCCCAGGAGAGGCCTGAGGACAGAGAAGCAGAGGCATCGGGGAGGAGAGGGAGCCCTGTCGGCGACTGGCTACACTTTTCAGATTCACGCCTCCCTGTTGGTAGAAAACTTTATGGTTCTGGATATGCACCCCCAGCGTATGCATATTGCTACGTACATGTATTGCCTCGCTGTGAGACCACGTACATCCTAAGACCTCCACCAAAAAATCAGAACCAAAGCAGGAGCTAAAGATGGGATACTTTTTTTTTTTTTGGTGGTACAAAAACCTTCTGGCTTCATGTGCTTGATTATTTCTGGAAAGTGTGCTTTAATGCTACAGTTGGAAGGTCTGGCTCTGTGTTCAGTTTGTTTAGATGTTTGGTTTTAATGGCTGCCCTCTCTGAAAAAGATCCCTGCCTGAGACATGTAGCTGTGCACAGAGGAAACGCATCACTGGCTCTCTTTCTAAATTGGGTTACTCATTTTTCCACCCTGTCCACTGCGTATGCGGAGGATTTGTTGAGATTTGGCTGGTACATTTCCATCCTTCCTGATGCCAATCAGATGTTTTTGTAAACTAAATGGAAGGTATTTTATTTTAAAGTTCTTCACACATGAGTCCAAAACCCACTCCAGTGCTTTGGAAATTTTTAAACAGATTAGAAAATTCTGTTACGTAGGTTTTTAGGAGTTCAGGTCTGAGAGTTTTCTAAGTTACAGACTTGCATTGTTTTCAGTAACAAATCTCTATGGCAGTGGGAACATTCCCAACATTTCCGAATATCCTTTTCCAGAAGGCTCCGCCAGCCTAGGTTGCTTCTGAAAGAGTAGTTCTTCTCCCATTTGTTGTGATAACACGCCTTTCCCACAAAGGGACGTGTTAACCATGCTTAAAGATGGTTCAGAAACTTAACTGGGAAGCATATTCCTGATAGCCCGTGGTCACAGAGAAAGAAGGACAAATATGGAATTTTTTTTGTGAACGAAAGAGGTGTTGAAGTAGGCGGTTAGGTCTTTTTGATTGCTTTTCTACAAGATAACCAGTAAATCTCTGAAACAGATGATTTCCTGAGTCACTGCCCATCTCATTACAAATTTTGTGGAAAATTCTGTTCTACTGTCTAAAGCGTTTTATTGTGGAAAATTTCAAACACACGGAAGTAGAGCAAATGATAGAATGAATTTCTGCCTGTCAGTCCCTGCGCTTCAACAGTAAGGAATGTCCTGCCGTCTGGTTGCCTCTATCCCTCTCCCCCTTAAAAAAATTGTTTTTAACGTTTACTTATTTTTTAGAGATAGAGACAGAGCATGAGCAGGGGAGGAGCAGAGAGAGAGAGAGAGAGAGAGAGAGAGAGAGAGAGAGAGAGAGAGAGAAGAGAGAAACAGAATCTGAAGCAGCCTCCAGGCTCTGAGCTGTCAGCACAGAGCCTAACGTGGGGCTCGAACTCACAAACCGCGAGATCATGACTTGAGCCGAAGTCAGATGCTTAACCGACTGAACCACCCAGATACCTCTATCCCTCTCCTCCATTTACAGAGCGAATCCCAGAAGTCCTGTCACTTTTTACCCTTTAATAATTCAGTATGTCTGTCTTCTTGATAAAGACTTTTTAAAAAACTTGTTTTATTTTGAAATAATTATAGGCTCACAGGAAGTTGCAAAAAATAGTATTCAGAGTACCCTGTGTCCTTCTTCTCTCAGTGGTGACATCTTGAATTGCTGTAGGACGGTGTCAAAACCAGAAGTGGACATCAGTATGGTACTATTAACTATACCACAGATCTCAGTCAGTTTTCACTGTTCGTGTGTGTGTGTGTGTGTGTGTGTGTGTAGCTCTGTACAGTTTTATCACCTGCAGACTCATGTAGCCGCCACCACTGTCAAGGTAGAAGGGATCTCGTCACCCGCAGGGAGGTTCCTGTGCTGCCCTCTATTTGCGCACACACCTTCCCGATCTGTTCTGCATCTTTATAGATTTGCCATTTTGAGAGTGTTCTATATAACGGATCTAGACAGGATGTGACCTTTTGCGGTTGGCTGTTTTCACGAAACAGAATGCCCTTGAGCTCCATCCAGATCTCTGCCTGTATCAGTAGCTTGTTGCTTTTTATTGCTGAGTAGTATTCCATGGTCTGGACGTACTGGAGTTTAACCTTTTGCCTGTTGAGGGGTATTTTGATTGTTTCCAGGTTTTGGCAATTACAGACACAGCTGCTGCAAACCTAAGTGTGTAGGGTTTTGTGCGAGCATATGGTTTCACTTCTGTAGGAGAAACATCTAAGAGTGATCACTGGGTTGTCTGGTAAATTGCATGTTAGTTTTATAAGAAACTAACTGGTTTCCAGAGTGGCTTTACCATTTTATGTTCCTAACAGGAACGTATGTAAGAACGAGTTTCTTCCTCATCCTTGCCGGTGTTTGATGTTGTCTCCCTTTTGTATTAATGTGTGTATAGTGATGTCTTGTGGTTTCAGTTTGCATTTCCCTAATTGCTAACAATGTTGAACAGCTGTTTATGTGTTTATTGTCCATGTATCCTTTTTTAAAAAGTTTGTTTATTCTGAGAGAGACAAAGACAGCACAAGTGGGGAATGGGCAGAGAGGGAGATAGGGAGAGGGAGAGGGAGAGGGAGAGAGAGAGGGAGAGAGAGAGAGAGAGAGAGAGAGAGAATCCCAAGCAGTCTCCTTGCTCCCAGCACAAAGCCCACAAAGCTGCAAGATCATGACCTGAGCCAAAACCAAGAGTTGGATGCTCAACCGACTGAACCACCTGGGCGCCCCTCCATGTATCCTTCTTGAGTGAAATGTCCATTCATACCTTTCGCCCATTTTCTGATTTCTGTTTGTTTGTTTGTTTGTTTGTTTTACTGTTGAGCTTGAACATTCTTGCTGTATTCTAGATGCTTGCCATTTGCTAGATATGTATCTTCTAAAAATTTATAGCCTTGAATTTTAGATTTAAATCTGTGATCTATTTTGAATTAATTTTTGTATATGGTATAAAGGCTTAGGTTAGCGTTCATTCTTTTTTTTTTTTTTTTTTTTTTTTTTTGCCTCTGGATGTCTAGTTGTTTCAGTTCTGTTTATTGAAAAGATGATTCTTCTCCCAGTGATAAGGACGTTTTTGTACCTGCCCTCCACGATCTCACCTAAGAACGATCTCACCTAAGAATTCCTGTGTGTTACCTATTTCAAAGATATCTTTTCTTCATTGGTTTGTTAGCCTCAGGACCTAACAAAGTCCACACGTTGTATTTAATTGTATCTTGAGTCTCTATTCTGTAATAGCCCCTCAAACACCTTTGATTATAAGCCACCGATTTGTTGGCGAAACCAAATCATCTGACCTATAGACTGTCCTGTAGTCTGGATTTGCCCGCTGCTTCCTCGAGATATCATTTAGTCTGTCCCGCTACCCTCTGTATTTCCTAGATACTGGTCGTAGTTCTAGAGGCTTGTGTCAATCCCATTTCACTTTTGGGTAAGGGTCCTTCTCGGGTGGTGCTCTGTGCTCCCTGTGCATCCCGTCAGGAAGCTGGAAACTTCTCGCTGCCCCATTTTGGGGATGCTGATCTTGACTGTGGGTTCAGAGTTGGACTTCCTCCAGCTGCCTGGTGCATCCCTTATCAAGTTCTCCATCAGCCTGTTAGCCAGGGGCTTTATCATCCATTGATGACCCATGTCTATGTCTAGTATTTGTTTTTGGAGTTGCAAAATGGTCCTTTTTATTCTGTTATTGTGTCTCTCGTTATTAATGGGCCTGCTCTAGAGTAGGACACACCCTTAGCATTCATGTAGTTACCCTGAAGTATTGTGCATAGGGAAACTGAGGTTCTTAGAGATGAAGTCACTTGTCCACACTAGCCGATGGTGGAGTCTGGCAGGAATCCTGTCGGGTGACCTCAAAGCTGAAGCTTGGCTGTGCTCCTTAAACACTCTGCCCCACAGTCCCTGTCACCTTGAAGCCTTTCCTGACCCTCTCCCCCCAGCCTTGGCCGAGGCAGGTGACGCTGCCCGAGTGTTTACTTCAAAGCTGCTGTGAGAAAAAACACGAGGCGATGCTTGGGAAGATGATTTGTAAACCACGAGCGCTGCCTGGCGTCAAGGAGGTGGCTGGGAAACCCAGAAGCGCGGCGAGCACGGCCGGGCCGGAGAGCCCTGCCAGCATCGGCTGCCCCTTCCTGCCAGGAGGGTCTCGGGCCTGCTGGGAAGGGGCTGTGTCCCGGAAGGAGGCTCTGGAGCCGAGGGGGCTGCTCACGCGGAGCCCCCACCTCCGAAGGCGCGGGGGCCGCAACGTATACACAGGACCTGGGTTTGAGTCCTGGCCCTGACGTTGGGGCGAGTCCCCCACCCTGCTGAGCGGATCTCCTCCTCCTGTGAACTGACTGACAGACACGGGGAGCGTGAAAGAACTCGGCATGCCGTTGTCTCTCCGGGGTCGGAGAGGGGGGCGCTCGAGCGGCCCTGAGCAGAGCCCCCGGAAGAAGCTGGGCCTGGGGCCTTCGCCCGGCTTGCCCGGCTCCCATAGCTGAGGAGCCGTCCTGGCGCGTGTCCCCACCCCGTGAGCAGGGTCAGCTCAGCGGTGCCCCTATGCAGGGCCTCTCAACGCTGCCTTTGGTGGTGAACAAAACAGCCTTTGACCCACCCGCCCGCCCTTGCTTGGAAGCCGCAGGTTTAAGAGTATTTGTACTCCCTCCAGGCGCCTCCCCCCACCCAATTCCCAGCGTTTATTCATTTAATTTGGGATGACAGACAAAGATGATGATTTACAACCCAAATCTTCTTTTTTAAAGAAGTATTTCTGGCACCGGTTTCCAATTTTGCAGCCATACTTACAGGAGCTATTCTTAGACTTGTCGCTGTTTCCTTTTCAGAGCTCGCCACTGCCACCGGTCTTTATATAGACACCTTCTCCAGTTTGGAGTTTCTTTATATAGATGCCTTCTCCACTTTTGATTTTTAATCTGGATTCATCTCTTGGTCAGTGTGTTAGAGATCACTTATTTGCGCAGGAAAACAGAAATGCAAAGGGCTCTCGTAGGGTAAAAACTCACAGCTAAGAGCAGAGGTGGCGCGTACGGGGGGCGGGGGTTCTGGAGACGTGGGAGAGGGGCCGGGGGCAAAGCCAGGAGCGTGCGGACACAGTAGGCAAAGAGCCTCTTCGTGCAGGGTCAGGCTGTGGGCCTGGGTGCACCCAGGGCGCCTCTGCTGCGGGGAGATGGCGGCTCCAGGGTGGCTCTGACCAGCCCGTCAGCAGCCGGCAGAACCGAAAGGGACGCCTGTCAGGGCCGCGGGGCTCCGATGCCCTTGGCCACTGCTGTGGCCAGCCTCTCGAGAGTGGCTTTACTCTTTGACAGCAGCTTTTCCTTGGGGGCACCCGGGTTAACTTTTTAATGCGAAATTGTTCATTTGTTACCAGGGGTCTTAGAGTTGCCGCCGGGAAGGGCAGCGGACGGAGAGCCTGCGTGGGGTAACCGGATGGGACCCTAGAACGCCAGCCTGTGTCCCATCCGCTCCCGTCTTTATTGTCCCACCCAGAAGCTCCCGTTATGCCAATCTCCTCAGCTGTTTGCTTCTCCGTGAAAGCCTCAAAAATGGTTTTTTTTTTTTTTTTTTTTTTGTAATAAGGACTGCAAATCAACAGGCAATTAAGTAAATGGCTTTGGTGCTGAGCTTGGTGCTGGGGACTGAATGATGGAAATGTGGTCTTGCCTCGAAGAGTGGACAGCCCCAGGAGGAGAAGCACACGAGCAAGTGACAGGGCTGCATGTTACACAGAAGCCCAAAGGCATGGAAAAGGGATCGACGTCCCTGATGGGGGAAGGAGGGCGGGCAGGCATTTAGGAAGAGTGATCCAGAAAACTGGATTAAAAGAGCAGTTCGAAGGCCCACAAGGTGGGCCGCAGAGTTTCTAAAGCAGCACACACGGATGATGAACGGGCGTCAGCCATTAGGGAAGTTGGGGAGAAATGGCAAAGAAAAGGCACAGCCCTCTGAAGAGATAAAGAAACAAAGTGATCTTGCTAGACTGGGAAGCGTGCAGGTGTGTTTATCGAGCGCCTGCTGTATGACAGATGCTGGAGAGCCCACTGCGAGCAGAACGCAGGCCCTGCCCTCGGGGCGCTTATGTTCTGGGGAAGGAGGCAGAAAGTTAGCAAGTACATGAGCAAATGTACACTTTGTCAGAGGGCGTCAGGTGGGAGTGAGTGCTCTGGAGAGAGATCAAGCAAAGAGGTGAGGAGTGCCTGGGGTCGGGGAGGCGTCACCATGTGTGAGCGGGTGGCCAGGGCAGAGACCTACAGGCAGTGCAGAAGCGAGCAGTGTGGCTGAGCAGAGACAGCCGGTGCAAAGGCCCTGCGGCAGGAGCAGGCTCGGCACAGTGGAGGAGCAGCAGGAGGCCCGTGTGGTTGGAGTGGAGGGTCAGGGTGAGAATTGTAAGGAGGGGAGGTGAGAGCCTTGGGGAGCCGTTGGCAGTCTTGTGGACCATTGGACAGATGGCAGCTTCCGCTCTGAAGGAGATGGGACCTACCGGGGAGTTTTGAGCAGGGGGGGCCCAGTCTGGCTAACGGCTGAGAAGCCTCATGTGGCCGCCGTGTGTGGGGACTGGACAGTAGGGGCAAAGGCAGAAGCAGAGAGACGGCCCAGGAGTCTGTTTCATGAATCCAGGGGAGACACGGTAGGGGCTGGGACCATCGTAGTGGCCGGGTCAAGGAGACACGTGGTCAGAGTCCAGTTACATTTTGAAGGTGGACAGAAGAGACCCGGAAGATGGTTTGCGACGCTGCCACTCACCCGGGAAGGAGGCTAACAGTGCGATTTCCTCTCTTTAGGCCAGCTCCTCGCTTCCCGCAAGAGTTTCTCTCAGGGACCCCCTGCTGCCAGGCACCATGACGGTGAGGGGGGCCGCACTGGCCCCGGATCCAGTGTCGCCCACGACCGTGGCAGCCTCGCCCAGTGTCTCTGTGACCCCTGAGGGCAGCCCCACGGCCATGGAGCAGCCTGTGTTCCTGATGACAACTGCCGCGCAGGCCATCTCTGGCTTCTTCGTCTGGACGGCCCTGCTCATCACCTGCCACCAGGTACCCAGGCCGGTCAGGAGCCTTTGAGCCAGAGAGCCTCTGAAGGCCCTCTGGAAGGATCCTAAGAGGTTTTCTAGCCCAACAGAGTATGAGGCCGAGCTCTGCTGCAGTAATAAATAAGCTGAATCTGGGGGTTCCACCAGGTAGAAGTTGATTCTCGTTCATGTCCCGATCGGTGCGGCTCAGGCCCCACTGTATGGCTCCCACGTCCTGCAGCTTCACGGTGTCATCCGTCTGACGACTGGTTGTGGCTCTTCAACCGTCTCAGTCCAGAAAGGACACGCGTCACTTCTGCTCACCTTGCGTGGGGCAGAACGTGTGCGGGTTCCATGTGCAGCCTGAGCTGTGGGGGGCCCTGCGCGGACACATGGACGTCAGCGGCCCCTTTGCAGATGAAAAACTTGAGACCTCGAGATGGGAGGGGGTGCTGGCCTACTCCCGCACAAGTTGGTGGCAGCACCGGGAGAGAAGCCAGGTCTCCTGTCCCCCCATACGCGCAATCCCCACAGGAGGCTGGTGTGGGCCGAGACCTGGCTCGGCCGTCCGAGGAAGGAGAAGGTTTGAAGAGGGGAGGCTGAGCCCATTCGGGTCCCCGTCCGCTCCTTACCTACTGTCCTGAGTCCCTGTCCCTCCTCGAATGCGTTGGCTTCCAAGGCAGTTGGCTCGTAGCAGATGGGGAATGTTTTGTTCTCTTCCTCCCGAGCCCAGGACTCGGCGGGGCCAAGTGTGAAGTCACGAGAGTTGGGACGGGACTCTGGCTGCTGGGACTGAGGAGGGTGGCCAGAGCAGTTGTTGGCATTTGTGTGTGGCTTCTGTTTTCCCCCGCTTTCTAAAAACTGCGCTTCATTCTCCCAGCTTCCCAGTGAGGCAGGCAGCGCTGCCTCTGTGTAACAGATGGGAAAGTGAGACGCAGGATGACGTCACTGCAGCCGCTCAGCCAGAAAGCGCTTCCACCTTCCATGGAAGCGAGGGTCCCGTCTGTCCCACACACGGGGTGGACGCTGCTGCCCTGAAACCCCTGGGACCAGGCGTCAGGGAGGCCGGGGTGGAGGCGAGGAGATGTAAATATCTCCTCTGTGCCACTCGCCTGAGGTTCCCAGCCCGGCTGTGCACACGGGTCCCCAGGGAGCTTATTATGACTCTAGACTCCCCGGCCATCCTTGACTCTGATCAGTGCAGCCTTGGGCATGCTCTCACGGTCCCCGTGTCTGTGAGTCTGGCCTGGGCACCGCTGAATGCGCCCCTGCAAGGTTTATGCGCCCTCTGGTTTGATGTTCAGAACAGCCCTATGGGGAGTTTCATCATCGAGGAGGGCGCTGAGGCTCGGGGTTCAGCAATGTTCACAGGGCTGGCAAGCGGCAGAGCCGGAGGGCAGAGAGGAGGAGGAGGGTGGCGGCGGTGCTGCCGTGACGGTCGGGGGGGGGGGGGGGCCCGACTGAGCCCGCCCCCTTCCGCCCCCAGATCTACATGCACCTGCGCTGCTACAGCTGCCCCAACGAGCAGCGCTACATCGTCCGCATCCTGTTCATCGTGCCCATCTACGCCTTCGACTCCTGGCTCAGCCTTCTCTTCTTCACCAACGACCAGTACTACGTGTACTTCGGCACCGTGCGGGACTGCTACGAGGGTGAGGAGGGCGTGCGGGGCGGGGCGGGGCGGGGCGGGGCGGGGCGGGGCGGGCCGCACACCCCTCCCCCCGGGCTCCCAGAAGCCCCCCTCCCCGGGTTCCTCCAGGGCCTGCCCCTCGCTTCTCTACCCACTTCAGGGCTTCCAGCCAGGCCCCAGTTGACAGGGGACAGCACACGTGGTAGCACTCTGCCACGTGGCTCCCACAGCCCCTTTACAGGTTACCTGCAAGCAGGGACCCCGCCCCTGGGTCTCCTTTCTCAGTCCGGCATCTCTGATAGGGGTGAGCGGTCAACAAGTTGTCCGTTCGTAGATAGAAACCCCAGGTACGGATGGGTCAGGGGTTTAGCCAGGGGCCCATGCAGGGCAGTAGCAGGGGCGAGCCTCCCTCCCCCACGTGCCTTAATTCTGAGGGCTTTGTCCCGGGAGCAGGCTCTGCTGTGCCACCCAAGAAAGCGACCCGCTGCCTTTCACGGGCCTCGGGTCTCGTGTGTGGTATGGAAGCTCTGGTGCTGAGCTCCAAGCACCGGCCAGGCCCCCCTGCTGGCTGCTAGGCCGAGAGGAGGAAAGCCGGCCCCTCGGTGCCTGCCTGACCGGCCACCGGACGGGGCAGCTCTCTGTGAGGGCCTGGCCACAGGCACAGGGCAGACAGGAGAGCTCATGCACAGGGCAAGGAGGAAATCCCTACTCTGCGGGCCGGGAGGTGTGGGGAGCCGGGCTGGGGGCTGGCCACGGCCAGAAGAGATTAGATTAAATTAGATCAGATTCTCTTTTTTACTGTGGATGCACAAAACTATGACGTGACTGGAAATTGCAGGTTAGAAAATCTCTCTGTGGAGGATGGGTGAAGGAGGGAGAGGCCAGAGGCCCTGAGACAGGTCACAGGCCCATGATCCCTGGGCCGGCATAGGCCGGCAGGGGTGGCGGGAGGGGGTCCTTGAATTCAGGATCCCCCACTCTGATGCCCTCTGCCCCTCCTGTCAGGGTCGTGCATTTTTCTCTTTCCTCCCGTATCTGCACTGTTGGTCTCAGGCAGAGTGACCAGATGTCAGGGTTCCTCATGTTGAGGCGGGGCAGCGCTGACCACGACCAGTTGTCCACGTCCCTGACTGCGCGAGGGCTTTGCCTCGGGCCCTGGGCTCCGTGGATATTGGAGTGCAGCGTGCTCACCCCCGTGGCATCCGAGTCTCCCTTCCTGTCCCACTTTGAACCCGTGTATCCCTGAGGTCTCGTGGGCCTCAGGAAATGCCTTCGGACTTGGCAAAGAAGTGCGGGCGCCTGACAGGAGCGCTCTGGGCCCCTCCTGCCCCTCCAGCCACAGACCTCGCCCTCACCTGCCCCTCCAGCCCCACCCTCGTGGCCTGACCGTGCGTGCCTGCTTTGCCCTCTTCTCCCTGAGTAGCCTCCGCTCCTGCGAGAGCAGGAACGGGCAGAGAGCCCAGGTGGTAGGGCCAGGCCAGGTGCTCACTCAGCCTGTGTGTTTTGAGTGAATAAGGGACTTTATCAAACACCTGCTGTGTGCCTTGCATTCGCGTGGGGTCTCACCGAATTCCCGGGCTGGGATCCCTGCCTGGCTCTTGCAGCTGAGAATACTGAGGCCGGGTGGGGACCCGCTCCGGGCATAACTGGGGCTCTAATGTCTGATGTCCCTGGAAGCAGCAGAGTCCAGGGAATCCTCTGGGTCCCCGGGGAGCTGCCAAGGCTGGTGTTGAGAATCCTTTTCTGATCACAAATGTGTGCCCGGGGGCAGCCTCTGCCCGCTGGTCCCCTCAGAAGCAAGAGGGTGCTCCCTGCCGCGGGGTCCTCCCCTGTGCGGTCAGGGGGCCGTGTAGTCTCCCTCCTCTAAGGGGCCCAGAAGACTAGGCGCCTGGCAGAAGAGGAGCCTCAGTACCATCCTCAGAGACGGCGGCAGATGGTTGGCTGGGTCCCCCCACTCCAGAAGCCTCTTTGTTCAGGCCCCTCCTGTCCCAGCCTTCCTCCTGGTCCACTTAAAGGTCCTGGTAAGAAGTCTGCCTCCCTGCTTACCATGTCTCCTAGCAACGCTATTATCCCCTCGCCTCTCCGCCTCTCCCAGGGAGTTTACAAACAGTGAGGCAGCTGCGGGGAAGTCCAGGCCGCCCCAGGGTTCACCAGCTTTAGTGTCTGGGTTGGTGGGCTTGGCCTTTTCTGCACCTCTGCTCAGCGTCTGGGACCCCCTCCCCTTGTCCTTTCATCTGCAAGATCCCCTGCAGAGTGGGTGATAAGAGTAGGTCCCTTAAAATTCAAAAAGAGGCCCCCCCATTCATTCCCCTCCCACCCTTCCTTCTCAGTACCCCCCCGAACCCGGGAAGGGACAGAGGGGAACAGGAGTACGGCTCTGCTGGGCGACCCCTATTTCGGAGCCAGGCAGCCCGCACCTCACTGGGCACTGCACAGATATTGGCTTGTCTTTTCTTTTTACTTTTTTTAAGTTTTTTTTTATGTTTATTTTTTGAGAGAGAGAGAGACAGAGTGCAAGCAGGGGAGGGGCAGAGAGAGAGAGAGAGAGAGAGAGAGAGAGAGAGGAAGACACAGAATCCGAAGCAGGCTCCAGGCTCCGAGCTGTCAGCACAGAGCCCGATGCGGGGCTCAAACCCACGAACCGTGAGATCATGGCCTGAGCCGAAGTCGGACGCTTAACCAACTGAGCCACCCAGATACCCCAATTGTCTTTTTAACAAAATTAAAACAACTAAAATTTTAACTCTCATAGTGCACACAGTTGAAAGATAAAATCACCCTGACTCCTCCTCACTCCCAAGTTCACTGCATTTTCAACTCTGTAGACTGTTTTTTTTTTTCCTAGAATAACCTAAAAATATGCTTATACTATTGTTTCTTGATCTTTCAGTTTTAGATAGTGCTACATGGTGACCTCCTATTGTACAAGGCTTTGATTTAGGCACCTTATCCCCCGCCCCATCCACATGCACACACACACAGTGCTCTTTTCTTCATTGTGACTAGATCACCGTTTCTTCTAAGTCTGCATTCAGCATTGGCTTTATTACCTGTCTGTAAATATTGATCACAGCTGAGCCTGAGTTCTGAGACTACATATCCCTGTATAACTTTTTATTTTCCTCTGGTTACTGCTTGTCTTGCTTTTTGGTTTGCTCTGCTGTGTATCTATCATTAATTTGTTCCCAAATGCTTCAGCTGAGTAACAGAAACCTCTCCTCCGTGCAGACACAGCAGTGAATCTGTTAGCTCTGGGTTTCCCTTGCTGGCACTCCCCCGGGCCTTGCTTTTCTTGCTCTGGTCTGGACTGGCTCCTGTCTGGCCTCTTGCCACTCAGCTTCTGTCCTGGGTCTCTCCATCACCATCATTCTGGAATCCTGCTTGCCTCCTCTGCTGAATCGCCTGTTCCCTGGATGCCATTTTTTCCCTTATTTGTGGTCTACTCCCCCTTTTTTGGTCAGTACATACCTTCCCAGAGCTTCCTGGCAAAAAAAAAAAAAAAAAAAAAAAAAAAAAAGTGCCTGAAAAGCCTAAAATCTGAAAATTATCTGTAACTATTTTTACTGTATTGTCCTATTTGGAGTTTGACGGGAATCCAGTTCTAAGTTGGAAATCATCCTCCCTCTGAAGTTTGAAGACGTGTTTCCCCCTGTATTTTGGCTTTCAGTGTGATCCTTAATGCCTGTATGTGACCTACTTTTTTAAGGCTTGCTTTTGGGACCGTGCCTTTATCCCCCGTATTTGAGAATCTCCCAGGTAACGGGACGTTCCTCGTGTGGGGCATCTCGTGGGCCCTCTCCGTGTGGAAACCCCTGTCCTGAGGTTCTGGGCAATTTTCTTGTATGTTTCTGGGTAACTTTCCCCCACCACTTTATCCTCCCTTTCTGGAATTCCTGTTTGTAGGATGTTGTGCTTCTGGATTGAAGCTCGGAATTTCTTTATAATTTTCAAGCTGTTTTTTCGTTCTGTTTTCAAGGAGCTGTTGTTTTGTTTTGTTTTAATCTTTACCCTTGAGCTTTTCTATCAAAGGCTTTATTTATTTATTTATTTATTATTTTCTTTAATGTTTATTCATTTTTGAGAGAGAGAGAGAGAGAGAGAGAGAGCTGAGTGTGGAACCTGCTTGAGATTCTCTCCCTCTCTCTCCTTCTCTCCCCCTCCCTCTGCCCCTCTTCCCTGCTTATGCGCACTATCTCTCTTTCTCTCTCTCTTTAAAAAAAAGGAAAAAATGGGGCTTAAAACTGCTGGGCCTCCCAGCTGGGTAACGTGATGTGCCCTCTGCCATTTTTATGCAGGGGAGCAGCGCAGGGGGCAGGCACCAAATGAAGACTTTTTGATTCTGGGCCTGTTTCCCCAGAGAACAGTGTTCTCGCTTCCAGCCTGGGAGGCAAAAGCTGGGCAGGCTGAGTTGAGGGCGCAGATGGGGCAAGGGACCTGGCATCACGCCCGTCGCATTCAGGCGTTGCCCACTTTCTGGCCATCTCGATGCCCTCCGCTGAGCCATGTTCTCCGAGGACAGAACCGTCTCCACCTGCTCTGAAAGTACAAACCCAGTAGCTCCGTGCGGAGGCTTGTAGCTGAGTTTCCCGCTTGCGCCCTCACCCACAGCCATCAGAACTGCCCAGCGTGTCCAGTTTTAGGGCTTCTCCGGGGTTCTCGTTGGCCTCCCCCCATCTCCGGGTCGGTGACCACACTGTATCTTCCAGAGCTGTGGGCAGCATCTCTGGTCGGCTGTCTCCTTGTGCGTGAAGGTTTGTACTCTCCCCTCCCCCACCCCCCGACCTGTTCTCACTTCAGCGGCGTTTCACTGGAGGGGGGGGGGCGGCAAGTAGAACTGAACCCCGCAAATTGATGGCAGTATTGCTGTCTTCCAAGGTGGGGGTTGCATCTCAAAGAAGTAAATGGCTCACCCAGGGTCACATTTCTCCCATCTGGCAAGGGCTGTGATTCACGTGGCGCTAGATTGTGCCATCGGGGCAGGGAGACAGAGGAGGGCAGAACGAGCCCCCTGCATGTATGTAGTGCTCGTGCTCAGGGCGAGGGTAGCCCCTAATGATGACTCTGAGACCGCCCTGGGGAGCTCTGTGATCAGGGGTGCAGAGGGGCCAGAGCTCAGAGGAGGGAGACCTGACTTCTCCCATTGCTTTATGCAAGCACTATTTTCTTTCTTTTTCTTTTTTTTTTCCTTTAAATTTTTTTTTACGTTTCTTTATTTTTGAGAGACAGAGAGACACAGCACAAGCAGGGGAGGAGCAGAGAGAAGGGGGACACAAAATCTGAAGCAGGCTCCAGGCTGTCCGCACAGAGTCCGACGTGGGGCTCGAACTCATGAACCATGAGTCTGTGACCTGAGCCGAAGTCGGCTGCTCAACCTAAGGAGTCACCCAGGCGCCCCAAGCACTGTTTTCTTAATCCTGTTTGTGTAGCATTTCAGTTTTACCACCTGTTTTTCGTTACTGTTAGCTCATTCTCCCCTCCCAGTTACCTGGTGGATATACGATCATCCCCATTTTACACGTGCGGAGAAAAGAATTTGAGTCAGTGAAGAAACTTACGATTACCTGGAGAGTAATTGCCAGAGGCCAGACTCACCCCAGGGTCTTTGGTCCCCAGAATTGCCCTGCGTGTCAGCCTGGGTGGAGGAGTGCAAGATGGGTTTCTCTGGTGGAAAATCATGAGCTCTGGTTAGGAGAGGAGATTTTACGTGCCTGGAAAGAAACAGTTCAAGAATGATGCTTCATCCACCCTGTTTCAGATTTTGGACAAACGTTGCTTCCTGGAATCCGGCCCAAAGTGAAATGCCTTCCTAGGCAGAGAGAGTACAGCAGGGTCACCCGAACCCAGCCGAGGGCCACACACGCAGGTGTCACGAGAGACTCACCGGCCGGGGTGCTGCCAGGCACTCGCTGGCTGTGGTGGACCAGGGGTGGCTGTCCAGGGTGCTGCCAGAGCCAGCAATGACAGGAGCTGTCGATCAGAATGAAGAAAGGTATTGAGAGGAAACCAGTCAGAAGAGGCATCAGAAACGGTGATCTGGATGGCAGGAAGCAGCCTTAAGCAGAATTGAAAGGACAGAAAAGCCACAAGGGAGTTGGAGAGAGCTGCTGTTGGAGCAGCTCGGGGCAAACCCCCGGCCCACCATGGCTGCAGCGAGTGGCATCCATTCCTGTCCATGGTGATCGTTGAAAAAGAGGGGGAAGCATGTTCTGAAGCTCCTATTTCCTGAGCACAGAAGATTCTGGCCCAAAGTGGTCAGAATTAAGTTTTCCAGGGGCGCCTGGGTGGCTCAGTCGGTTGAGCGTCCGACTCTTGATTTTGACTCAGGTCATGATCCCAGGGTCTTGGGATCAAGCCCTGCATCAGGCGCCATGCTGAGCGTGGAACCTGCTTAAGATTCTCTCTTTCTCCCTCTACCCCTGTATCCCACTTGCATTCTCTCTCTCTCTCTCTCTCTCAAATTGAAAACACAAATTTTTTTTTTCAGTTTTTTTATTTATTTGAGAGCGAGAGAGCGAGAGCTTGTGAGCAAGTGGGGAAGAGGCAGAGAGAATCCCAGGCAGGTTCCGTACTGCCGGCGCAGAGCCCAACGTGGGGCGGCGAAGAAGGCTGGGCCACAGGGCCAGCTGTAGGTGCTGCAGGTGCATGGAGGCGGCGAGTTTGGAACAGCAGTAGGTTGCCCCCAGGGTCACCGAGGTTCCGCACACGGAGCGTGGCACATCGGAGGTGTCTAGTGAGTGGTTACTGAACGAACAGACAGATGTGCCCGTTTTGACCTGTAGCGGGGAGCTTGTGAGGACTCCTGTCCAGGCAGCTGTGGGTGAGAGAAGCCTCCAGTGAGGAAAGAAGGGCCCGGGTCTCAGGGACAGAAGGGACCTGTAAAGACTAGGTCTCTTAGGAGTCCTTCATAATGTCTGCTAAGAGACTCCTCAGCCTCTGATTGCACAGAGCTCACTACCTTTCATCTCTGACGATGGCCTGTTGGCAGTTGTTTCTTACACGAGGCCGAAAGCCTAGGATCTGCCCCCTGTCAGACAGGCGGGTCCCGTCTGACTCTCTGGACCACGTCATGTCCTTTATACGAAGAGAGTGACCGTACTGTCTTTTCTCCGGGCCTCAAGGCTCTAGTATGATCTTGATTTCATCTCCATCTCCATCTCCTTTGCTCCTGCCTGTGTACCTTTGCCCCAGTCCATTTAAGATTTGGTATCTAGAATGGAGCAGAAAGTTCCAGACGCCTGATGGTCCAGGGCAGGACAGAGAGAAGGACCATCCCTTCCCTCGTGCCGGATGCTCCCCCTCTAGACCGGAGGGCCTGGTTTGTGGGTCCCTTGGTCGCTTATGTGTCCGCGGGGCCGAGCACAGAGCCTGGCACCAAGCTGTCGTTAGTATTTAGGGAGGCATAGAGTCACTTTGTGTCTCTGGGGCAGAACCGGAGCTGTGGTCAGAAGGGCAGGCGGGCAACAGCCTGTTGCCTAAGAACTGCACCGCTGACCCCCAACTCAGCAGTTTTGCTCTTCTCAGGCCCAGGGCCGGCATGTTTTCATGTTTGTTCGGGGTGGGGGGCGGGCGGGGGGGGGGCGGTGGTAAAGTTGTCCACTGAAAATACCCTCGCTGGAGTGGGGGTAGTGTTTTGCCTAGCTCTGTAATTTCCTAGGAGGGGATTGATTTGTGCAGATGGTCAATGGGTGCTGATGTGGGCTGTTTGAGTCATCTCGAGGAGATTCTATCTCGTCTCCCTTCTCTAAGAGTGCATTATTGACTCACTAATGATTCTTGAAAGGAAACCGTCAGCGAATTGGTATTTTACAGACCAGCTGGCCCTAGAGCACTGGTAAAAGGTCAAGAACCTTGAACTGAGAGAGAGATGGATGAAATTTGATGATTCTAGCCAGTCGAACACAGGGCTGGCTGTGGATAGACAGCTCAGCCACGTAACTCAGGAGGGTGCTGACGTGTGTTGTGACACAGGAAAGGATGTGAGCTCAGACACCAAGGTCCTCTCAGGAGTGGGTTACAAGACGGCCTGGCTTTGGAGGGTGGTTCCGGGCAAGGGGGCTGATGAGCCTCTGCCCCTGTGGCTTCTCTTGAGGGTTTTTGTCTTTGGGAACCAGAGTCTGATTGCCTGGCGCGGGCGCAGCTGCGCAGCCCAGGAAGGGTGAGCTCCGTGGGTGCACAACGGGGTGCAGGCCCTGTGCCGGCCCCGCCTGCCCGCCTCTCCGAGCTTCACCCCAAGTTAAGGCCCATGTCCGTCCGTCTCTTCTTTCTGTGCTGATTGAGTGTGAGTGCCAGGCCCTCTGGTAGTCAGGGGTAGGCCTCAGTTCCTGCCTGCAAGGACTTTACAGTCTCGAAAGAGCAGTAGGTAACACACTGTGGATTGCTCAGTGTGAGCTCGGCCTTACCAGAGGAGTCACACTCTGCCCTTTCCTCACAGCAGCCCCACAAGGAGGGAGCTGCTGTTTTCCATGGCTTACAGATGAAGAAAGCAAGGCACAGAGCACTTAAGAAACCTGCCTGAGGTCACACAGCTCATAGGTGGTGGGCCCGCCGTCTGTACCCTGGTAGCCTGGCCCCAGGGTCCACGGCTGTCCTGCTTCATTATGCTGCCCCTGAACAGGAAGGATCGGACGGATCAATAGGGAGACTGTGGTGTGCGGAGCGAGCCGGGCAACGGACAGAGGGCTGCCAAGGGAGAGGTGGCACCTCAGGGCCTGCCCCTGGGAGTTAGCAGAGGCGTCAGAACAGGCTGCCACAGAGGTGTGAGAGCCCATTGCACATCCTGGCAATTCCAGGAGTGTTTTTATATCACACACACACACACACACACACACACACACACATGCATGTACATACACACACATATAACTATATGCACACTTACATGTGTATGTACATGCACATACGCATGTATGTACACACCCACATACATATATGCACACACACATATCGTGTGCACATATATGCACATATGTACACACGCACAAACATGTGCATACACACATGTATACGCATATGTGCCCACATTATACACACGTACGCGTATACATATATGCATACACATACATGCATATACACAAATATACACACATTTATGTATATGCGTATACACAAAAAACACATGCATACACACATACATACACGTAAATAGACACATACACATGCATATATACGTGTACACATGTATATTATATACCCCCCTATACAAATATGTATACACATATATGCACACGCATTATATGCATGTATGCATATTTATACAACACACACGTATATACATATATATACACACATACATATATACACACACATATGTATATGTATACGTTTACTATGGCTGCATAAATAATCACCCCAGACAGACTAGTGTAAAACAACCATTTCTTTTGTTCATGGACAGTGCAGTTCAGTAATTTGAAAAGGGCACAGTGGGGATGGTCTGCCCCTGTGCCTTGCTATCTGGGCTTCCACTGGGGGACCTTCAGCTGGGGTGGGATCCGAAGTCCGGTTCACTCATGTGTCTGGCAGTCGATGCTGGCATCGGCTGGTCCTCAGTTCCTCCTGCGTGAGCCACTCTGGGTAGTCTCACCACGTGGGCTGGCTTGGCCTTCCTTGAAACGTGGTGGCTGTGTCCAAGGGCAGGCATCTCCAGAGAAAGAACCAGACGACAGAGGCCTCCTCTAAACCCGGCGTCAGACGTCTTGGAGTATCGCCTCTGCTGTAGTCACCGCAGTACCCCCAGATGCAGAGAGAGGGAGGAAGACCCTGTCTCCCCACAGAGGGGTGTCAGTGTCCCAGGGTGTGGCCATCTTTGGGAAGTACCATTGGCCACAATGTAGCTGGACCCAGCTTGGAATGGACACATCCAGTCTACTTGGCCTTGTGTGGTTTTGGACATTAGCAGACTGCTGTCAGATTTGGCTTGACGCCCACCCTCTTTTAGCCCCAAAGTTCTTGTCACTGAAGAGTGCTTTGGGGCTCGGTGGAGATTTCTGCAGTCCCCACGTATCCGGAGCTGCTCCCATGCCAGGCAGGCAGCTTACAGCGTCCTCCGCCCTATCCAGGGATGCTAGCCCTCACGGAAGACAAGCAGGTAAACAGTACTGGCCACCTAGTGAGCACTGCTGAGTGCCAACCCCTCTTCTGAGTCCTTGGCGTACTCAGACCACCTGGCAAGGCAGGTACCTTTACTGTCCCCATTTAACAGATGGGGAGACAGAGGCACAGAGAGGCCCACAGCTAACCGGTGGCAAACCCGTGTTGCAAACCCTCTGCTGTGTGTCCATAGAGGGACGGTCACAGCACAGTGTGGTGGGTGCTGTGGGTCGTGTATATTGGGTGCTACCCATCCCAGCTGTGAGCCCTTAGTAGGTTAGAGCAACTGAGTGGTAGGAAGCACCTCAAAAATACTCCTTTTCCCAACTGCTGGAGGCCACTGTTTGCCTATAGCTCTGTCACCAGGCTTGGATGTGCTCCAGTTCAAGGTAGTCCCGTGTTAGTGCCGAGCGCGGTGTCCTGCTCTGGGGAAGAAGTGGGCCCCTTCCAGGGGCCGCAGTCCAGTGACAGCAGTCAGGGATCACGCTCAGCCACACTGCGGGGCGGGAAGTACCGCACAGCGTCTGCGGATCAGCAGTTCCGTGGGTGAGAACGCACCAGCCTCCGTGGCGAGGGGCCAGAGACTTCTCAGGGGGTCTGATAGGTTCCACGGGGACCAGGAGCAAGGAGAGAAGGGCGCCCCAGGTAGGGGGATCGGCAAGGGCAAAAGCATGGAGAACATCATAGCCTGCCGGGAAAGAGGGGTATCTAGTTGCTGGGAAGGGTGGGCGGGGGCCAGGTCGCTGTGGAAAAACCTTGAACGCCAAGCCAAGGGCTGCACCGGGAGCCTCAAAGCCTCTGTACTACGGGGGGACAGCAAGGAGCAGATGAGAAGGAACCCTCTGGAGGCAGGGCCACTGGTACCCACCCTGCCCTTCCTGTCCCCTGATCCCATTTGGACCCTCAGTCCATCCTTTGCTGTGTGCTCTGGAATTTCCCCTGCTCTGCTCAATCTTCCTCCTGTGCCTTTTCCTTTCGGCGGCCTCTGCTGCGTTCCTCCTGCTCCTCTCCGCTCTCCCTGTCCTTGCCCCTGGTGCGTCCCCAGGCTCCTAGCACCCGGCAGGCTGCAGCCTTCATCTTGCTGGCCCCGCAGAAATCCTCTGACCAGGGGACCCGCTCACAGCGTTTTGCTAGAATTGTAGCATGGACGACATACTTCTGTGCCGTCGGTCACTGTTGCTGAGTTGTGTCTTTGCGGTGACATCGAGCCGCATCCAGAATGAGCCGGCCCAGCTTCCCACGACGTTTGTGCACCCGCAGAGTTGATGGTGACGTGGGCACACTATCACATCACTGCAGGTTGCTGAACGGACAAAGGTGCTCCTGTCTCAATCTTGTAAAAATTTCTCCTGAGATCCCTCTAGAGAATGTTTTGTGCTTCTTGTGTTGTAAAACTGTGATCCGGCACCACACAAACGGAAAAGTGTCTGAAACTAACAAGCAGTCATGAAGCCAGTACCTGTTGAACCCCAGAATGTGCCCGTGGCTGGCTCCCACCAGCCCTGTGAGCCCGTCCTGGTCTCCCGCTCCTGCGGCGTCCCCACGCAATCCAGAACTTTGTGCCGATTGCCTCCCTGTGTTTCCGGTACGATCAGCAGCGTCATGTGCGCGGCCCGAAACAACATGACTTAGCGTTGCCTGATCTCGGTCACAAATGGAATCCCTGCGTGGGTCCTCACGTCCCTGCGGCCTTGCTGCCCCTGACTGGGGCGCTTTCGTCTCCGCGGCTGTTTAGAATTCCACTATCTGTTTACCCATCCTGTTGATTTGAGTGGTTTTCTCTGGACGCTTTTCACAGCCTTGGTCATCTATAATTTCCTGAGCCTGTGCTATGAGTACCTCGGGGGAGAAAGTTCCATCATGTCAGAGATCAGAGGGAAGCCCATCGAGTGAGTATGAAGTCTCCCTGGAGCCCCCCACAGCACCCCGTTTCCTGGGCCTGTCCTGGCGTCAGCTGGATGCACGGACCGCCTCTGCCCTCGACCTGGCTTTGAGGCGCCCCGCCACACTTCCTGAGCCACACTGTTCACTGGGACTCGGGGGAGGAGGGCCTCTCTCTCTCTTCCCGTCCCTCCCCGTCTGCCTGTTTTTCCCTCTGGCGGTTTTTCCCTTCACTGCTTTTTACCTTGGTTTGTTGCTGCCCCGGCCAGCGTAGCCCCGCTCCCTCGAGCCCTCCCGCAGGCGCACGCACCTCCCTTTGTCTCTCCGTGTGCTCGGCCTGGGCTCTGTGCCCCGTTCCCAGCCCAGGCCCCTCCACCCGGACTCGTGTGTATGTGAGGGAGGGCGGCCTTCCCCAGCCCCACCATTCCTGAATCCTGGCTGCCTGCCCGCCAACCCCCTTCTCCGCTTGTCTCTTCCAGGTCCAGCTGTGTGTATGGCACATGCTGCCTCTGGGGAAAGACTTACTCCATCGGATTCCTGCGGTTCTGCAAGCAGGTGTGTGCCCCCGCGGCCGCCCCGGGCAAGGGTTACCGGCCAGGGACCGGGAGCCCCTGGTTGTCAAGTGGCAGAGGCGGACGTAGGGCCCTGGGGACCCACTTGCGGGGCCGCCACCTCCCAGCCCCGGCACCCACTCCCCACGCTGGCAGGAACGCACGCGCGTTCGCAGGGTGTGCTCCAGGGCGCAGCGGCGGGTGTCCTGAAGATGTCTGGAACGGCCCTGGGGCGCGAAGTGGTCCCATACTTTTGCTCACTTTGACCAAGTCTCGGTGGCTGGGGGGGGGGGGGGGATCGGAAAGCGCGTGGGGATTCTAGAATCTCGGTTTGAAACCTCTCCTCAGCTGCGGCTGGAGGCCAGGAGGGCTTCTGCGTGAAAGATACATGCCAAGACGGGCCTGTGCAGTCTCTGGTCTGTTCCCCATGTCTCCGTTGGCAGACCACCAGCTTCCGGTTTCCTCGGCTGCCTTCCCTGTGGTCTCGAGTAGCCTGGGCGGAGGCAGTGTGGTGTTGTGGTTAAGTGCATGGGCCTGGGTGTCTGCCCATCTGAGTTTGATTTTCAGCTTTTCCTCTGGACTGTGTGACCTTGGCTAAGTTATGTAACCTCTCTGAGCCTTACTTAGCTAGCTTCTCCTTCTGTGAAATAGGCATAATGATACTTCTTGAGGGCTGGTTGAAGGAACAGGTGCGGCGGTGGGTACAAAGCAAGCGACACAGACTGGCACGGAGCCCGCTGTCTCTTGTTCGGAGAGGTGCCACACGTCGCCAGTATGACCTCAATTTAGTCTCCCCTTTGGTGCCAAGACCTCTGCCAGCCCCTCCAGCGTCGCCTAGAGAGTAGTCGCAAGGGGAGATGAAAACCACAGCTGATCACTGTGGCCACCAGAGGGCTGGCCTTTCCGCTCCCCTCTGTGCAGGGCGGGTGGGGGCGGGGGCTGCCTGCAGTGTGGACATACCCACAAAAGCACCTACCTGGACGTACCAGGTCTACACTGCTGCTTCCAGCTCTGCCTTCCCTTGGGTGTTCTAGATCCCCAGTCTCCCTCCTGGGCCCGGAGGGCAAGAGTTAAAACTGTCCTGGGGTCACGGTGGGTGGGGCCTTTCAGAGCCATTGTTTACCAGCCTTCCAGCCGCCCAGGGCCCAGCTGTGACTCACTGCCTTCTTTGATGAGTATATTGTGTACAAAGTTTTGATCCCATGATCGCTAGCTTGCGTAGCCTTGTTATAAATGATTCCCCAGCCCTGTGGGTTCGGACGTCCTGCTGACTTTCCTGGAGGTGGCAGGGAGAGGTCGTAAGAGGAAAGAGGATAAAAACAGCACCCCTTTCGCTTGGGAGAAAGTTTCCTCCCGAGAAACGCAGGGCCAGCACCCAGTATCTGAATCTCCTGGAGAGCCGGTTCAGGGTAGAGACTCTCTGGCCAGCCACCCCCACCCCAGCCTGACGGAGAAGGTCTGTTAGGGAGCTCCGGGCCCGGAATGTGTTTATAGCTCCGCGGGTGGTTCTGATGTCCAGCCTGGCTGGGAACCACTGACTGATTTCGGACCCGATCCAGGGGTGTGGTTGAGCGAAGGCTCTGCGGCCTCTTCTGCCCCTTCAGCTTCTCCGTGCCTTGGTTTCCCCAGCTGACCAGGACGGCACCGGCCTGTTGGCGGGCTCTTAATTCTCCCTGGGCACAGACTGCTGTTCTTTCCTCTTCCCCGAACGTGCTGGTCCTGCTCCCTCAAGGTGTCAGGGTTGGCTGGTGGCAGCATCGCACCTCTGTCCCCGTCACACGTGCTTCCCCACAGCTCAACCCTCCCCCTTCCCCCGGGACTCCCCACAAACTGCACTCAGGTCCCCGACGGGGCAGAAACTTTGGGTTCAACAAGTTACTGTCCCTGCCCCAGGGTCCTTGCCCGGCTTCGAGCCACACTGGCTTCTCCTTTTTTTTTTTTTTTAATGTTTATTTTTGGGAGAGAGAGAGCAAGCTGGGGGCGGGGGGAGCGGGGCAGAGAGAGGGGGGCAGGGGGTCCGAGGCAGGCTCTGCACTGACAAGCAGCGAGCCCAGTGTGGGGCTCAGACTCACAAACGGTGAGATCATGACCTGAGCCAAAGATGGACGCTTAACCAACTGAGCCACCCTAGGTGCCCCTGGCTTATCCTTTTAAAGCTGCTCCCACCTCTACCGAAGGGGCCTTGTGGTTTGGCCTTAGGTTTATTGATTTCAAAAGATCGGTGATTCTGGTGGTTTTATGGGCCCCCTGGGTTGTCCTGGAGTTTACTGGAACCTCTGTAGGGCCCTGGGAGGACCCGGTTTAGGAATTCTGCCAGTGGCCTAGCAGATCAGTGGAGGCCTTTATTGAACACAGAGAGGGGGGAGAGCTCCCAGAAGACGCCGATGTGTCCTTCAGCCCTGCGGCGTGGCGCTGGTTACATCCGTTTACCAGTGAAGTGGCCGCTCAGAGGCTAAGTGACCGCTCACTTGAGCTTCCCCAGATGGTAGCGAGGCCAGGATTCAGACTCGGATTCGGGACTCCAGACCTTGTGCTTTGGGCTGCTCCCTTTGTTGTGCTCCTGGAGGTCCCCTCCAGCCCCAGGGAGACCCCCAGCTCGGCATAAACCAGCATGGGGCCAGGAGCCAGACCCGGGGGTGGATGAGGAGGCCTCGAGCGGGACCCTGGCCCCCTTCCTGCCCGCTGTCCATCACCAGCATCTTCCTGCTTGCCTGTGTCTGCTCTCAGCCTCTCCGTCTCTATAGGAGCTGCGTGCTCTGCTGTCCTCGTCTCTCTGGCACGTTCCTTCTGACCCCTTTTGTGAGGAGCCCTCTCTGATGGGCTCTTCTGTGCTTCTACGCCCCTCCAGTGGCTGTCCTCTCTTCCTTCCTTCCTTCCTTCCTTCCTTCCTTCCTTCCTTCCGTCCACTCGCACAACTGCCTTGCTGACCCCCATAGAATCAGCCTCCCCTTCCAGAAGCCAGTCCCCTCGGGGCAGGACGTGGGGCCCCCCCACCCCGCCCCCCAGCATCCAGCACAGGCCCAGCTGGCCGGAGGAGTGCTTGTCACACAGTTCCTTCACTCATCCTCAACTCTTGACCTTCTCCCCCACCAGGCCACCCTGCAGTTCTGCGTGGTGAAGCCACTCATGGCTGTCAGCACCGTGGTCCTCCAGGCCTTCGGCAAGTACCGGGATGGTGACTTTGAGTAAGCAGCGGGTCCCCCTGAGGGGCGTCGGGGGGAGGAGTGCGGGTGCAGGAGTGGGTGGGCCTGCCCAGAGGCTGATGCCCTGCCTTAGGGAAGGGAGTGGTTGTAGACTGGCTGCACGCCCATGACCTTCCTTAGAGGGGAGGCCAAGCACAGCACGGCCCTCCTCACGCCTCCCTGCACCCCCGAGTTGCAAGGCCCAAGCCTGGCAGTGACAGCCATCACACCCGGCCCCGCCTGCAGCCCAGGAGCCAGCCCTCCGCACACATCCCCTTCACGGACGGCCTCCAGAGTGGTGCCCCAGGGGTGGGTCAAGAAGGGACAGCGACCACCCCCAAGGCAGGGAGCAAGAAGGTCCGAGCCCTGAGAGGCCTGTCATGAGTCCCCGGGTAGAAGACTTCTCCCACGCGGATTTCATTCCGTTTTGCGGGTTAGTGACGGTGCCCGCGTACCCAGGCCCTGTGCTTGCAGACGCTTTGTGCAGACCCGCTGTACCCCGCGTGATGGCCCCACCGGGGCAGGTGAGCAGACTGAGGCTCAGAGGGGGACGTGACTTGGCTCAAGAGAAAAGAGCAAAGCCGAACTCCGTGTCACTCTGACGCCTGTTGCCTGACCGTCGGGATGAACCCCCGCCCCCGACCCTGGTGCTGTTGGCTTCCGTGTTGGTGTCCCCACCAGGAGCCTGGGCACCAGAGCCGCAGGCCTGCAGCCTGGACACACCTGTGAGCAAAGCAGAGGCGGCAGGGCCGGCTGCACCCCGGGTGCACACCCTTGCACGCCTCCCCTCCTCCGCCCCCTGATGTTTTGGTCGCTTTGAGCCCTTTCTCAGTGGCTCGTGGGGCACAGCTTGGGGGCCACTGCTGAGAGCCGCCGTGGGGTTTGGCATACTGGAGGGGTAGAGGAGGGAGGGAGACCCCTTGTCCCTCAGAAAGCTCTGTCCAAGCCAGAGAACACTCCGTGTTCCCCGCAGTGTCACCAGCGGCTACCTCTACGTGACCATCATCTACAACATCTCCGTCAGCCTAGCTCTCTACGCCCTCTTCCTCTTCTACTTTGCCACCCGGGACCTGCTTAGCCCCTACAGCCCTGTCCTCAAGTTCTTCATGGTCAAGTCCGTCATCTTTCTCTCCTTCTGGCAAGGTGAGCCTCTTCCCAGCCCCTGTGAGGCCAGCCCATGCTGCCCTGTCCCCTAAGATATGTCCCCTCCTCCTGCTCTTTGTCCCAGTGCCCATGGGGCCTGTGCTGTC
This sequence comes from Lynx rufus, assembly GCF_022079265.1. NCBI lineage: Eukaryota > Metazoa > Chordata > Mammalia > Carnivora > Felidae > Lynx > Lynx rufus. The sequence continues at coordinate 131,915,879 of NW_025814889.1, read as the reverse complement.
CCTGGATGATCCCAGCCTGGAGCCCAGAGGGTCTCTGTCCACTGGGCACCTCCTGGCCATGGGGGACCTTCGGTGGGGCCACTTCATGGATGGGGGATCCAGGGAACCCCATGTAACTGGTGACATCTCAGTGTTGGTGGCCAGCAAGTAGCCAATAGAGTGGGGTTTCCTGAGGCCTCAGCTTGGTGTTGGCATCCCTGACCCACGGGAGCAACCGTGGACCCCGGCTGTCATCCTTCCCGGGGGGAGTGACATTCGGGCAGTGCTCCAGGGAGGAAGGGGGGACCAGAAGAGGGGTCCAGTCTAGGGCCACATGCCCATGCTTCCCCTTCCAGGCATGCTCCTGGCCATCCTAGAGAAGTGTGGGGCCATCCCCAAGATCCACTCGGCCCGCGTGTCTGTGGGCGAGGGCACCGTGGCCGCCGGCTACCAGGATTTCATCATCTGTGTGGAGATGTTCTTTGCGGCTCTCGCCCTGCGGCACGCCTTCACCTACAAGGTCTATGCTGACAAGAGGCTGGATGCGCAAGGTATGAGCCAGGGTCCTGGAGATGACTCCCCGGCGGGAGAAGCCTTCCCCGGCCCCGCCCCAGGGCCCCTCCTGCCCCCCAGTGTCTGACAGGTGGTGACAGGTCAGGCGTCTCCAGCTTACTTGTGGGAGAGGGGACACAGGTCGAGGCTCTTCCCCCCCCCCCCACCGCCCCCAACCCAAGGTCGCAGGGACGTCCTGGAAGCTGGAGACCCACCTGTCTCTTGCAGCAGGCCTGGAGTATGGAGACCCCCGAGAGGCTACAGCACAATATCCCCACGGGAAGGCCAGGGTGGAGACCCTAGAATAGACAAGTTCCTCGGGGTTCCTCACGCCGAACGGGGCTTTGCGTTCTGTGCTGTAATTGCCTCCTCTCTAAAGTTCTTTTTAGCCCGGTTTACTGCTAAGAAACACGCTCAGATGATAATCGATTTTAACAGCTTTCTTTTTACACCTGCCCGTCTTCCTCTTTGTTAGAAGAGGTTGGCACCCGCCGTTGTACATTAGAATGCCCCGGAGACCCTTTCAGAATCCCATGTGTGAGCCCACCCTCCGAGATCCTGCGATAATAAGTGGTCTGGGCCTGGCGGTAGGGGGTGCTTCCCAAGCTCCCTGGGGCCTGGGGTCAGGGGACCTGCCTCTGGCTGCCGCTGGGCGGGGGGGGGGGGGGGGGTGGCCAAGGGGGGTGGGAAGAGGAGGCCGGGCTCGCCTGAAATGACTTCTGCGGGTCTGGGGAGGGGAAACTCCTGGTCTAACACGTCCACCCGGAGGCTGGGCTGCTGGGCGGCTCCCTTCCATGTGGCTGGAGGGTAGAACCCCACTTCCCCAGGCCTAGCGCCCAGGCCCACCACAGGCCCCGGGAGTGGGGGTGGGGAGGGCGGCAGCAGAGCCCCTCGGCCCCCTCCCCTTCTTCCTGGCTGGAGAGAGACCCTCTAGATGCCTGTGGACTGAACCGCACACCGGGTCGCTCAACTCTTACGCGCCCGACCGTGTTCTCCCAGCACACTTGCCGGCCGAGGGCTGTAGGCACCCCTGCTCGGTGCCAGGCGCTGTGCTGGCCATGCCCCACTGCTGCCAGCTGGTGTCCCACCCGCTTCCCGCTGGGCCCCCCCCTGGAAGGACCTGACAAACACCCACCCAGTGTTGAGAGCGATGTCCCTTGGACTTGGTCCCGACAGAGCCTGTGCCCTTAGGAAAGTCAGCATTGTGCCTGGAGCCTGGGGCCATAGCAGAGAACCCTTTCTGGACCCTTGAGGTTTTAAAAAGGCCCACGTGGTGGCTCTGCCGTGGCCCTCTTCCCACCCACTGCTCCCAGACATCCACCCCAGTGAAAAGGAGCGTGGCTAGAAATCCGGCTCTAGCAAAGACCCCAGGCCAGCCCTACCGGGGAAAGGCAGGACCCCACCTCTGTGCTGGGCCCGGGCCTGTTGCCCACCCGCTAACCCCTCAGCCCTCCAATCAGGCTTGGGTCCAAAGCCGCCTCGACTGCGGGTTCTGCACAAGTAAGCACCCCCCCCCGCCACCCCCCACCGGAAGCGCGAGCCCTGTGGGAGGAGTCATCCCTGGGAGACATGCCCTGCCAGGTGCCAGGCTCCAGGGGGCAGCCGGGGCTGCCCGGGTGCTAGGTGGGGCCTGGCGGGGAGGCGGGAAGGGCGCATGGTTCGGTGTGCCGGCCTCGGTGGTGGGCAGACGGTGTGACTCAGCCGTGTCTCTTGTCTTCTCTATTTCTCTGGCTTCTCTCCCCCTCCCCTCCCCTCTCCGCCCTGCTTTTGCCCCGGGTTTGGCCGCGGGCAGTACCAACATACGGCCCTTACGGTAGGTTCTGCTCTCGGTCTACGCGTCTGTCCTGCACGTCAGTCCTGGTCACTGTCACCAGCATGCCTCTCCCCCTAGCCCCTTCTCTGTGTCCCTGTCTCCCCGACAGGCACCCCCCGGGCAGCAGAGCTCAGAGCACCTGCCTGCCAAGGGCTGCGCTCTGTAGAGTTTGCCTGCTTCCACTCTGGGCTCTCATTGTTCCGGAATGTGCCCTGCCGGGTTCCGGGGGCTTGCGAATGGGAAATCTATGGCCGAGAACATGAAGGTGGAAAGAGCATGCCAAATTTGAATTTGGAGACCCGGGCTTATCCCTTACCTCTAGGTTTTATGGCCTGGGCCAGTTCTCCCCCCTTAACCCACGGGGACCGTTCATTAGAGAGGGAGTCGGGAGGAAGCACGTCAGGGCTGGCGGCTTCCGCCCTCTCGGAGGGGAGCCGGTGAAGACTTACGTCAGCCCCTCTGTGGGCCCGGGCCCCTGGCCGCCTGCCCTGACAGAGCTGGTCAGGCAGACTCCGGTGCCCGTCCCAGAGTGGAGCTGGGCCCCTCCCCCAGCACGCCGGCCTCCCGGGGGCACGCCAGGCCCCTCGTCTGCCGGATGCCATTCTCCACCCTGGGTCCTTTCCCGCCAGCCGGGCTCACGGGCCTCCGGTGGCCGCTTAGCTCGGCGCCCCCTCTGTGCCCTGGCCAGAGAGCCGTTCCTTTGCCCGTGCCTCCTTGTGTCCGGGACCCCGTTCTCTGCTGCAGGAGGGGGCGGGTTGGGTGACAGAGCCTTGGGGTGGGGGTCAGTCCCCGGACCAGGGGCCTCCTGCTGCCCCAGCCCCTCACCCCTGCCTCTGGGCTCCCACCCTGCAGGCCGCTGCGCCCCCATGAAGAGCATCTCGAGCAGCCTCAAGGAGACCATGAACCCGCACGACATCGTGCAGGACGCCATCCACAACTTCTCGCCGGCCTACCAGCAGTACACCCAGCAGTCCACCCTGGAGCCCGGGCCCGCCTGGCGCGGCGGCGCCCACGGCCTCTCCCGCTCCCACAGCCTCAGTGGCGCCCGCGACAACGAGAAGACTCTCCTGCTTAGCTCTGACGACGAGTTCTAGGCGCGGCTGCTGGTGGGGAGGACTGGCGCCTCGGCTCAGGGCAGGCCGTGCTCCCCTCCGGCCTCACGCCCGGGCCGGGAGGCAGGCTGGCACGGCTTTGGCGTCGCCCGTTAATTTATTGGACCAGAAACACTCACATGTCGCTTCCAAAAGAACAGCCAGAAGCTGTCTGCCCAGGGGACAGCCCCGGCTCACGACGAGCCTTCAGGAATATTTATACAAGGCCACCCCCGCGCTGCTGGGCGAGGGACAGAGGATGCGAGGAGCGACTCCCGTGCCCCCGTGGCTCGTCCTGCCGTGTGGCCGTGGTGGGCCGGCGGCCGCAGCCCTCTCAGCCCCGACGACGCGGGTCACGCGCTCCCCCGCGAGACTTCCAGCCCTGCCCCCAACACCGTGCAATACTCTGACCTGGGCTCTTTCCTGCCTGCTCCCTCCCCTGTGCCCTCTGTCCTTGCTAGATTAGCCTCACCTCGGGCAGGAGGGGGAGGAGGGAACCCAGACGCTCCCGGTGGCCTCTCTTGACCCAGGGCCTGCCTGGCATGCTGCAAGGACCAGAGCGACACCAAGAGCCACGAGGCCCACGTCAGAAGGGCGCTCCGGTGCATCTGGGCCCCTCCTCTGTTGACGAGACCTCTCCAAGCAGGGGTCTCCGGGCCCCTGGGTGTCCTCTCCGTGGCGGCCCCTCCTGCCTGCCTCGTGCCCCTTCCTCCTGGCCTGCGGAGGGCAGCCAGCAGCCCAACTGCCCTAGCTCTTGGGGTCTGTCTTCTTGAGAGCATTTTGGGCAGGGCCCTTGCTTCCCGGCTGCTCAAAGCGTCGGCGGCTCCCAACCCTCCTTCGCGGGCTGAGCAGCGAGAACCTCCACAGGGTCCTGGCCTCTCCCTAGGGCTTCTCCTTCCCACCTCAGGGGAAGGGTCTGAGTTTCCACATCTCAGACCAGCTTCTGGAGGAACACGGTCCTGTGGGAGGGAGGACGGAAGGATGGGGCATGCAGCAGGGAGCTGGGAAGTGGGAGTGGTAACCCCAGACCCCTCTTCCTGGCGCCGTATCCACACAGGGCCCGGTGTCCTGCCTCGGCTGGCCCCTCGGCCCATCTCTTCTGTGCCTTAGTCACATAACGAAAGCTCCCCCTTCCTAGGCCCTCAGTCTGTCTGGCCGCAGACAGCCCCTGGGGGCGCCCTGTCAAGCTACCGGCGCTCAGGATCCTGCAATGCGGGGCCGCGCACCCTCGGACGGGCCTTAGGGGCGGCCAGGATCACCGGTCCCCTCCCCTCGCTCACCTCCACGCCCGTACACCTGGAGCCTCCTAGGGCCGGACCCCCCGCCCCGCCAGGCAGGCAGGGCTCATGCCGGCCACTGTCTTTCTTCGGAAGAGCCTCTGGACAGATAACGATGTAACGATCATACAGGCGGAGCCTTCTGTCCTTTGACACCCAGAGGGCGCTGGGGTTTGGGCTGTAACAGCCTGGAGAAGGTGACAGGGTGAGGAGGGCCCTGCCCTGTGGCACCAGAACTTCACCGTGGAGTCTCTTCCTTTTCGTTCATTACTGGAATGAACTGTGCCAAGGGTCTGCTGGGATGGGGGTGGGGGTGGGGTCCACGACAGCCGTCTTCCCAGGCTTCCTTTGGCCCTTGTGACCCAGCCGGCCCCCAGGTCACAGAGGCCTGCGTGCAAGGGTCCCGGAGGCCAGCTCTCGGGCCCTGTCTGGTGGGCCTGGCTCGCTGGGACCAAAGTGCCCAGGAAGGCAGCGAGTGGGAGCGGGCTGTCTGAGGAGAGTCTCCTCCCCCACTCCCACCTCTGCTTTCGCGAATCTGTTTCTCTGACTCTCCCTCCAGGCCAAACTCCCTGCCGACTCCCTGCCCCCTCGGTCTCTGCCCGCCCTGGCACTGGCCGGCTGGCATGGTCCGCGGGGGGACACGGAGGGGGACTCAGCGGCAAGGAGCTAGCGGCCCCCCGGGGAGATGAGGGCCTAGGAATGCGGGCCCGCCCACTCCACCCCTCCTTCCTAGGACGCATAACCTACCTGTCTTTTTTGTTTTTGTTTTTGTTTTTTTTTTAAATTTTTTCCCCCAATAGAGTAGCTCTTTGTACATAAAAGATACTTGAAAAATTAATTGTATGATGTATGAGAGGACAGAGTCCCCTAGTTTTGTATCTCGTGTATGACTGCCATGAGTTCCACCAGAAAGCCGCTCTATTTTGGTCTCTGACATTTTAAATGCGTGACAGAAGTGAGCAAATAAAGTGAGAGATCTATATATGAGATAATATAGATTGTATTGAAATCTCTTCTGCCTGTGGGTGAGGTTTTTTTTTTCCCTTCCTCTTCCCGGCCTCCGTGTTCGTGCTTGGGGGTGGGCCGAGTGGTCGTGGGCAGGGGTATCCTAGGAGACGGGATGTGACGTGTAGGTAATGGGGGGGAAAAAAGCCCACATTGCCAGAGGCTGACACTGGGGTCCGGGCTCCCACCGGACCAAGTGTCTCCTCCTTCTCCAGCCGGTGGGACACGGTGGCAGCTTTGGTCCCAAGGGGCCCACCCTCCCCACCCCACAGGGCTGGTGCGTGCAGAAGCTCCCCCTTCTGTCAGCCAGCGAAGGGGGGGCCTAAACGCTGGCAGCCCCATTCCTGCAGGTTCCCCCCAGGGGTTGAAGGGATTTCCAGGGCAGCTGTTCTTCCCAGGCTGTCTTCCTGCCTCCCTGAGCCCACCCTCCACCGTGGGACCCTAGGTACCTCCCCCTCGGGGTAAGGAGGCCCGGAGCAGGGCCCGCTGGGCCTTGGCCTACCAGGCCAGGTGCCTAGCCTCAGGGGGCACCACCGGCCTTTGGGGAGGAGGAGCTGGCCTGCTGACAGGAGCGCTCAGGAATGCGGCGTGGGTGGGGGGACTTCCCAGCCAGCCACTAACCTCCACTTGTCCCAGCCCCTGGCTTCCTGCTGCCCTTTCGCAGGCCTGAGCTCGGCATCCCGGGGTCAGGGATCAGGATCGAGGGCCTCAACCTGAGAGGGGGAGAAAGGCCCGAGGTTGGAGCCCACCCATGGTTCGGTGGTTCGGCCCCTCCCCGACTTTCAAAGCGGGCAGCTTCCCCAGACGTGTCCTTCCCCGAGCCCAGCCCTGCCATCTGTGTGGACAGAAACCCTCCTCGCTGCAGCTGTCTGTGCCGCTGGAGACGTTTGCTCTGCATGTTCCAGCCTGCAGCCCCCTCGGGTGCCTTCGTCCTACCCGTGGGCAAACCCAGGTTGCAAGAAGCTAAGTAAGTCACCAGAGGTCACGCGGATTCAAACCCCGGTCTCCCTGACCCCTCCTTCTCAGGGTGACCCCGAAAGGCAGGTGGATTGGGTTGAAATTAATGACAGCGAGTTCGGAGCCCAAGACGAGACACAGGGTTGCCGTTTTGGCCTGCAGGCTGGGACTGAAGAAGCCACTTCTCTCTCGGCCCCCCTGTGCCTTCCGGAACATGGGGAAAATATTTTCTACTTGGCTGTAGAAAATCAGACCTCGGTGGGAAAGTGCTGGAAAGATTACTCTTAAATCCGGGAATTTTCCTCTGGGCGGGACTGTTTATTCACTGAAGGGATGCCAGGGAATTTAACCCTACATTTCATTGTCCTCCTGGTATTTTCTTCCCCTGGGAGGCTCCAGGCAACCAGACGGAAGAACCAAGGTTTTGGCATCCGCCTGCCCTCTGAGCTCCCAGTGCTAGTGAGCGAGCGAGGGCTGATGGCACAGTTTCTTCACTTGCGAGTTGGAGCAGAGGGTCCCGGATGGGGTTGAAAGCTGGACTCCAGGGGCGCCTGGGTGGCGCAGTCGGTTAAGCGTCCGACTTCAGCCAGGTCACGATCTTGCGGTCCGTGAGTTCGAGCCCCGCGTGGGGCTCTGGGCTGATGGCTCGGAGCCTGGAGCCTGTTTCCGATTCTGTGTCTCCCTCGCTCTCTGCCCCTCCCCCGTTCATGCTCTGTCTCTCTCTGTCCCAAAAATAAAATAAAAAAACGTTGAAAAAAAAAAGAAAGCTGGACTCCAGCTTAGGCCCCTCGTTCGGAACCTCTCCCACCACCCCCTCCCCCAAAAGACCGTAGCCCAGAGACGTATACTTCTCCGTGGAAAAAGAGAACTCGACTTTATTCAGAAAGTCTACAAAATACAGAAGGCGGATAAGTCGCTTACTGTAAGTCAGAAAATAAATAAATTCTAGGGGCCGGGCGAATTTTTTGCGTTTTTTTTTTTTTTTAACATTTTTTGGTCGTTGCCATCCGGCTCTCCCTAAATATAAGATAAAATGTGATTTATTTGCAGATATAAAATATAAAGTCCAGCGCAGGGCCACACACCGCTTTTCCCAGGGAGTGGGCGCTAGGTTTCTGGCTGGGGAGAATAACTTAGATTCGTGCAATAAATAAACAGCGGGGAGGGACAACCGTATTGTGGGGCGGGGCGGGGGGGGGGGAGAGGGAGGCGCAGGGAGGGTTGGGGCTGGGGCTGGGCTTCCCAGGAGAATGGCAATCAACGACAGTGGCCAGCCCCTAAGCCACGGTGGACATTCCCAGGGGGAGGGGTGGGACTCTTCCCTTCTCAGGACCCCCACCCCTGGCTGCAGGACTTGAGCATCTGTCTTCCCACCTGCCACAGTGGGTGGTCACCTCCTTGGTCCCCTTTCTCTTTGGCTGGCCAGCTCCTTCCATCTCTTCCATCTGTATCACCTTCTCTGGCCTTCTACTTCTCTTCCCCTAACTCACAGAGGCGGCTCCCGGGTCAGGGAGGCCCTTCCATCACCCTTTCCAGGCCGTGTCCACAAGCCCCCTGCCAACCCCCGGCGGGATCCCCTGGCTGGAATCTCGGGGCAGCAGTAAGAAAGCCTAGCTTTTCCAGCTCAACCACTAAGCACAGATGGCCTTGGGCACTGGCATGTCTGCTGGAGGACTGTGTCCCCATCTGTTAACTGACCTTCCCTTCTCAGCCCCGGGAGAGGACATATTCCTAAATCCTGGGGGGAGGCGGGGCTGTGGCACGATCTGAGCAAACAGTTTACACAATGAGGGGTGGCCCTCTTCTCCCCGACAGCCCTTCTCTAATCTGCTCTGTATTCCATCCTCCCAGTCCAAGAAGGCAGGACTCTCTCCGCCAAAAGAGACCCCAGGCGCCAACCCCACCCTACCATTCTCACCAAAGGTGCCCCACCCCAGGGCCACCTATTGGGTCCCGGTTATAGGGGCTACAACGAGGAAGACAGCAGGCTCGGGAGGGAACATGTGTTCACCACAAGAGCTGGTGGCTGCAGAGAAATGGCACCAAGGGACAGAGACCACGCTTAGGCACTTTGGGAAGGAAGCGGGGGTCGGAGGGGCGTGGCCTGGAACGGGCGTGGCCGGGCGGGGCGGGCACTAGGAGCAGGCGGCGGGGGCGGGGCCGGGGGCGGGGGCGGAGGCGGGGCCCGGGCCGGGGGCCGACTTGACGATGGTGATGACGCTGGCTGGCGCCACGAGCGCGGCCGGGCCGCGGGTGGCGGCCACCGAGCGCGCGAAGCCCTGCAGCGCCTCGCACTTGCCGCGCAGCGCGTCGAGCTCCAGGCGCATGGCCGCGTTCTCGCGCGCCAGCTTGTCCACCTCGCGCTCCAGCTCCGACTTCTGCTTCTGCAGCTCCTCCTTCTGGCACACGCGCTTCACGCGGCAGCTGGCCGCGTAGCCGCGGTTCTTGAGCGTGCGACGTCGCTGCTTGAGCCGCGTCACCTCCTCGGCCGAGAGCCCGCGCAGGTGCCGGTTCAGCTCGCGCACCGACAGCCCCATCAGGGCCTCGTCTGACAGGTGCGGCGTGTTCTCGCTCAGCTCACGCTTGATCTGGGGACAGCACGTGGAGCGCATGGGGAAACCGAGTGACCTGCTCGCCCCACCCCACCCCCCACCCCCGCCCCCCAGCCACCTCCCTGGGCACACAGCCTGTGATCAGGCCTCTTGCTTTCCAGCCCACGGCCCTTCCCGGGGCCTCACGAACACCTGAAGCCTGCTGAGCCCTTGAGGATGCCAGTAACTGAAGAGGCAGTTGGGATGGGCCAGCCTAAGCCAGAAGCGAGGGGGAGAACAGGGACAACAGAGGCAGCATCCTCACCTTCAGGGCTTTGCTGGATAAGGGGTCCACAGACATGTTTGCAGAAGGTGCCCTCTGAGCTGAGACCTAGGAGAGAGAGAGGAGACCGAGGTTACTTTCTCTTCTACTTGGAATAAAACTCAGACTCACTGCCTCGGCATTCAAGGCCTCTGCTGTTCAGGAAGTCCTGTCATACCACCTTTCTCTGTCCCAGGGGCCCATTCCAGCATCAGGACCTTTACACTTTCTGCTCTCTTTACTGTTCTCTTGCCTTTCATCTTCCCATACCAGCCATCCTTCCACATGGGGTCCAGATATGTCTATTTGATTGTTTTTAACTTCTCACTGAAGTATAACCTACATACACCAAAGCACCCAAAACATATGTGGGGCACCTGGCCGGCTCAGTCCGTAGAGTATGTGACTCTTGATCTCAGGGCAGTGATTTCGAGCCCCACGTTGGGTATGGAACTTACTTAAAAAATAATAATAAATAGGGGCGCCTGGGTGGCTCAGTCGGTTGAGCATCCGACTTCGGCTCAGGTCATGATCTCATGGTCTGTGAGTTCGAGCCCTGCGTTGGGCTCTGTGCTGACAGCTCGGAGCCTGGAGCCTGCTTCCGATTCTGTGTCTCCCTCTCTCTCTGCCCCTCCCCTGCTTGCACTCTGTTTCTCTCTCAAAAAGAAATAAACATTTAAAAATAATGAATAATATAAATAAAGAAACTTAAAAAAAAAAACCAAAACACCCAAAAAAAACAGTCCCCTCCTCCCTCTTCCCCAGCCCAAGCTTTCCTCACCAAAGTTTGTCTTGGAGAAGCTTCCTCTGCCCGGCAGCCGCGAGCACGAATTCAGCACCACCCTGGTCAGGCAGGGCAGTCAGACCTCAACTGAGGAGGGGCCCAGGGGCCTTCAGTGTATCCTCCATAGGCCTGAAACCTCCGTGTTCCTTCGGCAACTATTTATCGAGCATCTACGGTATGCCAAACACTGACGTGGGGGAGATATGGAGAATGCATTCCGGAGGCCAGTGCCCACGAGGGTGACGGTCTCCCCAAGCCCCCTTTTAAAACAGCAGTCCTCTCTGTCCCTGCACATCGGATCTTCTCCCCCATTCGTTGTTAGCCCGCACTTCCTCATCTGTTACCATCCACAGGGAGGCAGTGGGGGGGGGGGGTGAGGAGCACAGAGGACAGGGCGGGAAGACGCCCTGTGACCTCAGATGCAGCACCCTATCAATTCTCATTAGCAGTACCCAGTACGTCCGCAGGGGCAAATGAGGGCAAGCCCTGGTTTCTCGAGCTTTCTGAGGGACACACCTCACAGCCTCAGCTCAGCCTCTGATACCTTCCCACGGGCCCCGAGAAACGCAAGTGCCTGGACCCGGGTGCCAGACACACCCGGAGCTTTTTGATGGCGGTTCCACTCACTACCTCCGATTCTGGTAGATCGGGTAACTGTTCTGTGCCTCAGTTTCCCCCACAGAGTGTGTTAGGTCACTCATGTTACTTCTCCCTCGGGACCCTCCCGTGGCCCCCATCTCTCTTGGGAGTCAAAGTCAAAGTCATCACGATGGCTCACAAACCACTGCATGATGTGGCCCCAACACACGCTTCTGACTTCAGCTTCGGCTCGGCTCCCCTTCCCTGGCGCTGCTCCAGCCACACCCTCCTCCTTGCTGTTCCTCAACAAACCACGCCCACTCCTCCCCAGGGCCTTTGCACTGCCTGTTCTCCTGGCCTGGCTTTCTCTTCCCCTAGATGGCCACAAGGCTTGCTTCCTCACCTTCGGGGCTCTTTTCAAATCTCACGTTCTCACTCCATTTAGAATTCCCAGCCCTGGATACACACACACACACACACACACACACACTCTCTCTCTCTCTCTCTCTCTCTCTCTCTCTCCATTTCCCTTTCCTACCTCACGTTTCTTCATGGTACTTTCCACTATATGTAATTGTTATGACATCTATTGCACATATAGGTTCAGTGTCTGCCTCCCCATTGGAGCGCGAGCTCCACGACAGCAGACATTCTGTCTTGCCCTCTGCCTGCGTGCCAGTGCCCAGGGCCTGGCACACAGCAGGTGCTCACGTATTCCTGCCGAACTACCGTTGGAACTCTCACTGTGACTCAGGCCGACGTGCAGAGAAGCCCCAGGCTTCTCTGGAGCCCCCCAGCAGCTCCTGGGGCCCGCATAGCCAGGGGCTCTGGCACCCCGGAGGGAAGCAAGGAGGGGGACAGGAGGGGGAAGGTGGCACTTGAAGAGATCCCCTGAGAGGGGCAGCCACCGTGGCCGTTGGGCTGGGAGGGTCCTCAGAGCCACCCAGGCTCCTTGCGGTGTAGCTGAGTCCCAGAAAGTCCCAAGTAGGACCCTGGCCTTTCACCGACCCTACCCTGAGACCCTCCCAAGCCACCCCTGCCAATCCTGCCCTCCAACACGGGCCTCTTAAATAGCCTTCCCGCCACACACACACCTGGGAAGGGCCTAGAATGCTTCTCTGCTGGCCTCCGCTCATCCTCTTCACAGCAACTGGACGTTCTTTCCACCGTGTGACCACGTCACCACCCAGATGAAAACCTTCCATGGCCCCTTACTAGCCCTGAACAGGGTCCAGGCCCACCTGCGCGGCACCTGAGGCCCGTCTGCCATCACTGCCCGCCCCCATCTGGCAGCTCAGAGTTTCTTTCACTTCCTCCCTCCCACACCGTATGGCCCCTGGGCAACCCCACGCCCCGTGACACGTCTCCCCCTGACTTTATCTGGCAGACTCCCACTCATCCTTCTGCCCTGGGCCCAGACAACTCCTCCTCCAGGAAGCCCTCCCTGATCCGTAAGAACGTCATGGGTGCCGCCCACCCTCGCACATCCCCCCCCCCCCCCATCTTGTGATCGCCTATTTCCTCGTTGTCTCCCCACCTGACAGGGAGCTCTGCGGCAGAAACGGGGCCGGAGCAGTTCTGGGTGCCGAGGCCACCAGCCCCGGGCCCGGCAGGTAGCAGGCGCTGGTGAGACGTGGGTGGGTGGTCTGACACCACGACCCGGCTTGTCAGTGTCCGAAGCGAACGCCAAGCCCGAGCCTAGCTGAACACGGTCCAGGAGAAAACCTCCCCGTGCCCGTCTCCAACTCTTCCCCCGTTCTACCTGCCGCCTTCTTCTGCCTGGCAAGAATAGAACACAGAGGCTAGGGAGACGGGAAGGGAGCAGAAGGGATTCTGCCCTCACGACGCTGGGCCCCCAGGTGGGCTATGGGAAGGAAGGAGCACTGGATGGAGTCGAGCCTGGGTTTGAGTCCCGTCTCTGTCTTCTCCGGGTTGTGTGGCCTCGGGCAAGGCACTGCACCTCTCTGGGCCTCCACTTTTCCTACTGTGGGATCAGAACGATACCCGCCGAGCAGGGTTTTGGAGGAACCAAGTGGTATAGAACGCAGAGGTCAGTGAGCACCTGGGGGTCATTAGAATCGCTGAGTCCGTCCAGGAGGGGTCAGGCTGGTAGCCCGCACTGGGACCTTGCTTTGACTCAGGGTCCCCAGGCCGGCTGGGGTCACACGGGAAAGGCCCTCGGAGAGCACCCAGCCCTGCATCCTCACTTCACCCACGAGGAGGTGGAGACCCACGGAGGGGCATCTCTTGCCTGAAGTCACACGGCAGGTGAGTGGCTGCCTCCCCCCCAAGTTGGCGGGGGCCGGGGGGGGGGTGGATTCTGAACACGTGTAAAGGACCCAGAGCTGGATCCGGACCCCGTTCATAGGACCTGACGGCTCTGTGAGGTTAATGCCCAGAGAAGTCAGTAGGGTAGTCCAGGGTCACCCACAGAGAGACCTGATAGGAGAGGTGAAGCAGGTTAACTGAGAGCCCGTTGGGTGCTAGGTGCTGAGCCCTGGGTGCTGTGGCTGATGCGGAACCTCGGAAGCACGGCCTGACCCACAGACAAGAGGGGAATCTCTGGGCCTTGGTTTCTTCACTTGTAGAGTGGGGACAATCATAACAGTCTAAGCACGTAAGATACAAGAGACTTAGACAAGGTCAGGAGCTGCAAATGGCTGGCTTACCTCCCCATCGCCCCCACCCCCTCCACTCTCTCTGCAGGCATCACTAATCAATCACAGCACTGTTCCCCCACTGAGCTTTGGGGGGGGTGGCGCCTGGGTGGCTCAGTCGGTTGAGCGTCCGACTTTGGCTCAGGTCATGATCTCGTGGTCCGTGAGTTCGAGCCCTGCGTCGGGCTCTGTGCTCACAGCTGAGAACCTGGAGCCTGCTTCAGATTCTGTGTCTCCCTCTCTCTGACCCTCCCCTGCTTGCACTCTGTCTCTCTTTCTCTCAAAAAAAAAAAAATAATAATAATAATAATAATAACAAATAAACATTTTTAAAAATTAAAAAAAAAAAAAAAGACAGCCTCAGAATCCTTCTCAACACGGGGCGACTGGGTGGCTCAGTTGGTTAAGCGACTGACTTCGGCTCAGGTCATCATCTTTCACTTTGTGAGTTCGAGCCCCACGTCGGGCTCTGTGCTGACAGCTCAGAGCCTGGAGCCTCCTTCAGATTCTATGTCTCCCCCTCTGTCTACCCCTCCCCTGCTCATGCTCTGTGTCTCTCTGTCTCCCAATAATAAATAAGTGTTTAAAAAAATTAAAAAAAAAAAAAAGAATCCTTCTCAACACAACACACGCCCAAGAGGCGGAAACTGTTGGCCATCTGCTATTCTATAGAACGGCTGAAGTTCCCATCCACTCAGCTGACTGGGATTCTAAATACTTTCAGTTTCTAGGGACACTGTGAACCTGTTCTTCCCTCTTCTCCTCCTCCTTCTCCTGCTCTAGCCTCAGCCCCTTCAAGCAAATCCTGGATGTCAGCAGAGGCACCTTTGTTTGCCCAGGAATGTCCCGGCTCAGCAAAGTCAGGTAATCACAGAGGGAAAGTCACAAGAAGGGGGAACTGTCTGATAACCTCAGGCTTTCACTCTCCAAGCCCAGGCCAGGGGTCACAGGGCTCTAAGCCAAGGGGCGTGGGTCCTCCGCCAGGCTGCCTCGGCCAGTCTGGGGGACCCTGGGCCGGAGACAGCAGCAGGTCCAACCAGCTCTGTAACTGAGGCAACCAAGCGACTGTTTGATGGCAGTGATGGGCTGGGACCCAGGGGTCCCGATTCCCAGGACCCCCAGCTCGGGGCCCTTTCTTCAGTGCCGGCCACCACATCTCCCCCCACCTCCTCAGTTTCTCCTCTTCTTCCCTCGGAGGCCAGCAGAGTTGACCTCCAGGGTCTGCAGGTTCCCCACATTCTTTGGGAGGCACGAGAATGAGTTTACGCTCGGGGATTGATTGACAGCTGCCTCGCCCAGTCAGCAGCTGCCAACCCCGCTGCACCCGCCCCCCTCCCGGGCCCCGGGTCCACTCCAGAGACATCCTGCAGACGGCCCACCCACTGGCATGGGCTTCTCTCCGGTTGCTGAGCCATTCTGCTTCCTCTGTGAGGACAGAGGGAAAAAATGTGTTTTCCTGGGCCTGGGCCGCCAGCGCTGGTTGGAGCCTCCTCCCTGCTGGAAGCCGAGCAAAGCTGGGAGAGCCCAGCACCCCATGGAAGCAGGGCCCTTGCATTCGAGCTCTGGTTCTGCCACCCCCTCACGCTCACCAGTGTGACTTCAAATCCGTCCCTCCCCTCTCTCTCTCTGGGCCTCAGTTTCCCAACATGCCGAACTTCCCCCAAGCCCAATGCACCTCCCAGCACTGATGATTTGGGAGTTTTATAGAGTGTCAGATTCTGGTCCAGAATGGAGCTCCAAAACCAGCAGCAGAGTGGACGCCCTGGGAAAGGAAATCAGTGAAGGCTCCCTGGAGGCAGGGGCATGAGAACACAAGCTCGGAGACCATCGGCCTTGACCATCCCTCTGCTCCACCTGCCCAGCCAGGGACCACTTCCCCTTTCAGCTGAACCAGGACTGCAGCTGCCTCCTCGCTGGCTTCCAGTCTGGGCTGCCTCCACGGCCGGCCCTGCCATCTGTCCCGCACCGAGTGCTGCCCGAGGGTCTGCTCACTTTTGAGGGGCTGCTTCAAGAACCCTATAGCCCACTCGGGCTCCCTGCTTCACTGGAAGTTTCCCAGGCCTCGTTTTCCAAGTGCTGTGGAGTTCTTTCGGGACACGGGCCTAGTGTTCATTCCTTCATTCAATCAGCAACCATCCAGGAAGCACCTACTCTGTGCCAGGCTCGGTGCTGGGTCCCGAAGGCCCAAAGATGAATCACAGTCCCTGCCCTTAAGGGCCTCGTAGATGACCAGCACGCCATCCGAGAACCCAGCTCACTGGTCACCTCCTCAGGGAAGCCTCCCTTGATTGCCCTGGCTAAGTCGGAGCCCTGTTTATATGCTTTCAAATCACAGTGGCTGCTGCCCCAGACTACCCATCTCAGCCATGGTTCTGCATCGAGTTTGGTAGCTCTTCCTTCAACTTTGGCTCCCCCTCCTCGATTGGAAGCTCCAGAGGGATCTGATTTGCTCACCATCTAATCCCCAGCATCTGGCCCATGACAGGCTCCATCGCTGGGGGGTGCCTGGTTCCTGTGCTCCTGGCTGCCGCCTCCCTCACCCAAACCCTATACTCCCGGACCTCCCTGGGTCCAGCCTGGGGCTGTTGGCTCTTCTTTTTCTCCCATAGGCTGCAGGTGGAGGCTGCCACACCCCACCCCACCCCACCCCCCTTCTACACCCATCCTGCCGCCCTGCATGTTGCCTAGTCCCTGCTGCAGATGGAGATGCTGAAGTTCTGAGCTGTGGAAGCAGGGCTCACCAGGGCTCAAAGATTCAAGGTTAAAAGTTCGTCCGGTTCCTCACCCCCTCAAGCTCAATCACTGCCCCCCCACCCCCACCCCGCGGACGATTCTGAAGCCCTGTGGTGGGAGGGGGAGGGCAGAATAGGACCAAGGACTCCCTAGACCCCATCCCGTGCCACGAGGCTGGTGCGGCCGGGGGGGTTGAGTTCCGGGCCCCACCCCTCATACGTTGTTCAGGACCAAGATCACCTGTTCCACTGCCTGTTGACCATGCCTAGCCCAGGGTGAGGACTCCGGGTCCTAGGCCTGGCCCAGGCCCTCAACTAGCTCCTCAGGTCCAGCCATCCATAGGTCTGACTAATCCCACCTGGGAACTGAAACCACCAGGAGAGCAGAAACCAGCTCCACCCCAGTCTCCCGGTCTCACCCTCCCCAACCCAGCAGGTACAACCTCCAGAACCAGGACCAGCCAGAGGAGCCACCAAAGAGAGGAAGCCACGGATTCCTTCCTACTTCCCAGCTTTGTGGTGGGTTTTCAGGCCCTTCCTGTTCCTCCCGAGAGGGAGGGGATGAGCAACCCTGGGGAGATGAAGGAGAGTCCCTAGGGTCTGCCTTCCTGGGGCAGCTGGAAAACCTGGGGACAAGGACAGAGGCATCAGGGTGCTGGGGCGGGGGAGGGGTGGCCCACTCATCTCACCCCCCAGCCCAGCCGGATGGGGCCTTTGATACTTTGCCCCACCCTAGGGCTGCAGGCGCCGGCTCTGGGCGGGGGACAAACACCGCAGTCACATGGCCGTGTCCCTGGGAAACTCCGGGGACAGCCAGGGCCTGGCCGAGGTCTGGACGAAAGGGGACAGCCGGAGGGAGAATTCCCGTACCCCCGTGTGACCTTGGAACTGGCCACTTCCCTCGGTCGGGTCCTTATTCCACATTTATTCATGCGGGCGCACTCTCTCCAAGGCACACACAGGCCCCGGGGTCTTCACCCCCCTGGGAGCGCGCGCGGCGGACACACCACACACACACACACACACACACACACACGCACGCACGAACCGGGCAGGATACGCGGGACACTGGCCCGGGAACACATACGCACGCCCGCCTTCGGACGTAAACAAACCGCGCACGCACTGCTCGCGGGCACCGGTCCAGGGACTGTTCTCACCGAGTCACGTACGTGCACACACCGCCCCCGGTCCCGCCTGGGCGGACGCTGACGCTCGTCGGCCTGCGCTGCCCCTTCCTGCCCCGCTCGGCCGCCTCCCCGCGCGCTCCCCCAGAAGGGGCCCGTCACCACCGCACCCCGCCAAGCTCGCCTGGGCCCCGTCTCGGAGCTCCCGGACCTCTGGCCCCCGCCCCCACCCCCACCCGCCAGCCGTCCGGGCGAAGGACACACCAAAGCGCCGACGGAGCGGGGCCCCGGCGCCCCGCCCCGGGCACGTTCCCGGGCACGGAGACCCTGCCGCCTCGGGTTTCGCGCGCCCGTCCCCGTCTCGGACCCGCGTCCCTCACCCGCGGCCGCTTCGCCTGGCGCCCCGTGCACGCGCGGCTGCCGCTGCCGTCCCGGCGTTGCTGTCTCGGCCCGCGCCCTCCTCCTGTCCGGTCCCCCTCCGGTCCCGACCGCCGGTCGCTCCGAGCCGGGCTCCCGAGAGCGCAGCGCCGAGTTTTGTTGTGGGGCGGGCGGCGCGGGGGGCGGCGCGGAGTTGTAAGGCGAGCTTCCCGGAATTACTCACTCACAGGATTCCTTTCATTCATAAAAACCCAGTCATGCGGTGACGTCACCGCCTGGCGGCCCCTACGGCCCCGGAGCGGCCTCCCGGCTCTGGGCCCCGCCCCCAGGCGGCCCCGCCCCGATCGGGCCCCGCCCACACAAGGCCCGATCTCCGGGCCTCCGCGCCTCCGCGCGGCGGGCGTTCTCGACCCCAGTCAGAGGCGGCTGGGTGCGTTCACGTGATACCTCGCGAGAGCCGCGTGGGCGGAGGTGTCGTTTGTCTCGTTTTTGCAGTCGACAGCCCCGTACCTCTTCTCCTTTCACCCTACACCCTCTGCCTTGATCTCATCCAGTCCCGTGGTTTTAAACGCCATCCATATGCCCAGGATCCCCAAAGAGCTTCTCCAAAGAGTTCGAGACTGCCCACTCTGCACCTCCACCCGGGTGCCAGAGGAGGACCGCAAAAATCCAATTCCTGACCACCAACACTACCTCAGCTCCCCCACACCCCCAGACTCCCCGATTTCAGTTGTTCAAGCCCGATTCTAGGAGCTTTGCTCCATGCCTCTTTCTCCCTTCCTCCCCACCAGTCAGGCTGGCTCTCCCTCCGACGCCGCCCTGCATCTGACCACTCTACTCCATCCCCCGTCCCCCCACCTGGTCCAGGCACCCTCAACTTACCTCGACAATGGCAGCAAGCTTCCTGATGGCCTCCCCACTTTGCTCCCAACGGCTTTCTTCACGCACCAAAGTTCTTCTTAAAACAAGGATCAGATTGTTTCACACACTTCCTGCTCTCTGGCTTAATTCCCTCACCGGCTTCAGTTTGCATTTGAAATATAAACTGTACTCCTCCTTTTGGTCTATAGGGCCCTAAGCCACCTGACCTCTACCCAATTCTGCAGCCTCCCCTCCTTCCACTCTCCCCTCACCCCCTATTCTTCAGTCACACTGCCCTTCTTACTGTTTTTCAAACACGCCTAGCGCGTTCCTACCACAGGTCCTTTGCACAAGTTGTTTCCTCTTCCGTTCGCTGCCAGGCTCTTTCTCATCTCTCAGGTCGGCTTAGATGTCACTGTCTCAGAGAGGCCTTTCCTGACTGCCCTAGCTAAAAGAGCCCCCACTTCTGAAATAGGTTTTTATATTACCTTAATATCTCCTATAGTTGCTCACTATGTAATGTCTGTCTCCCCAACCAGAATGTAAGTTTCTTGTCTACCTTGTTCATCACTGCATGTCCTGAGCCTAGAACAGTGCTCAGCACATAGTGAGCCCTCAACAAACATATACTGAGGACATACATGAGTGGAGGCTCAGAGAGAGAAAGTGACTTTCCAAAGTCACCTAGCTAGGAAGTACCAGAACTGGAATTTGAATCCAGACCTGATTGATTCCTGGTCCAGACGTTTGGCACTATACCCAAATGAGTGGGTCCCAGTATAAACGGGAGGGATGTATTCAGTGCCTGGAGCTCCACTCAAAAGGGGCAGTTTGGGGGGCACCTGGGTGGTTCAGTTGGTTAAGCATCCGACTCTGGATATCGGCTCAGGTCATGATCTCATGGTTCTTGGGATCAAGCCCGGCACTGGGCTCCAGAATGAGAGAGCCCTTGTTATGCCTTCCCGCCTCTGGGTCCAGGTCCATCAGGGATGGGGACAACTATCTCTCACTTCCTGAAAGCCTTGGGTTTCCTATGCAGATTGGCCCACTAGCTTCCCAAGTGACCAAATGTTGTGGCGAATTTGACTTGACGCTTAAAGAACCACACCCCCCAGCAGATTGCCCACTTGCCCTACATCTACACGTCTCACAGAGCCCCTCATGTTACCCCTGGGGTACAAAAGTTCTTGATTTTACAAACTGCGCCCTTGTGGCTGGTGGTCTTTCTCTCTCCCCACCTCCATTTTCTAAGAGCATCTCAGGCCATAGTAGTGAATGAACTAGTGAATGAATCCCCGGTGGCCTGCACGACACCCCTGGACACCATGCTCCCTGAAGCCTTTGCTCCCATCCCCAGCCTGCCCTCGTCAGGGGGTCAGCACTTCAGTGCCCACACAGCAGAGACTGCTTCCCCGAAGACATGGTTCCCTTTCTGGTCAAGGTGGAGTGACAGTGTCATTTTTTATTTTTTATTATTTTTTTGCTAATTTTTTTTAATGCTTACTTGTTTTTGAGAGAAAGAACATGAGCGGGGGAGGGGCAGGAAGAGAGCGGGAGACCCAGCATCCGAAGCAGGCTCCAGGCTCCGAGAGGTCAGCCCAGAGCCCGACGCGGGGCTCGAACCCACGCACCGTGAGATCGTGACCTGAGCCAAAGTCCGAGGCTTCACCCACCGAGCCACGCGGGTGCCCCCAGCAACGTCGTTTTTAAAAGCAGCAGCTCTGCGGCTTGAAAGGGGGCTCCCACAGGACAAACCTAGGACAATTTGAACATCGAAATAAATAACAGTAATGATGATCAGAACCCATTAAATAAAAGGAGAATCGATGAGTCTATACTAATGTGAATAAATGAATGAATGGATAGATGAATGAATGAATAAATAAATAAGACAAAGCTCCTCCTTCCAGTAGAAGGAATGACAGGGTGAGAAAATGACCATTAGGCAAGCATTCTAGTAACAATGGATTCCAAGAAGAATCGTCAATGGATACGAAGATTTGATGAGCAGCGTGAAATTGTGTAGCCTCCAAGTATTGCCCTAAATACGATTTTTTAATTAGAAAAGGAACGATAGTAATCCTACAGTGGAGAAACCTGGCCGATACCCCTTTCACTAAGTGATCAAAGTTCCCATCCGCAGTGAGGGGACAAATCGACCCGTGCTTCCCCTAAATGATGCACTGAGAAGGACGAGGCATCCAAACACTCCTGGTGAAGGTGATCGTGAGGAAAACGTGTGACCACCCTAACGCCGAGAGACCGTACGTTTGAAAGAAATGGCGAGATCACGAAAGACGAAAAGAGAGGGCAGCTGTTCCAGGCTGACAGGAGACACGGCAACCGGCAACCGAAGGCGGTGTGGGGTCCAGGATTTCCTGCTGGTATGAAGGACGTTGTGAAGAGAGCTGGTAAAACCCCAGTGAGCTCTGGAGACCAGCTAATAGAATCTCACTGGTGTTAATTTCCTGATCTGGGGTCCTTGTCCTGCCGTCAGGCAAGAGAGAGTCCTCGATTTTAGGAAACACGTGTGGGCATATTTGGAGGGGAAGGGGCTTGCAATTTACTCTCAGATGGTTCAGAACAAGACAGAAGGGAGTTAGAAAGATAATGTGATAAAATATTAACAGCTGGGGGATCTGGGTGGAGCACATACAGAAATTCTGTCATTCCTGCAATTTCTGTTTTAATACCATTTTTTTCCTTTGTTTTTCTTTTTCTTTTTCTTTCTTTCTTTCTTTTTTTTTTTTTAAGTAGGGGCTCTCAGGGTAGTCTGCCGGCTTCAAATCCTGGCCTCCACCCCTCCACGGGCTGAGTGACTTAACCTCTCCCTGCCTCACTCTCCTCCTTTGTAAACTGGGTTTACAAATAGTGCCGACCTCATGGGTTGAGAAACAATTTAATGTGTTCACACTTAAAAGCATGTGGCCCGGTGCCAAGTGCGGGATAAGAGACTGATAGATATTGGGTGAGAGAAAGAGGAGTCCTCCGGGATCCCCTAGCTTCCTCCCTGGGCGAGTGGCACAAAGACAGTGAGGACCCCGCCCCCGGGGCCAGAGACCCCACCTCCTGCCGGCCGGCGGGGCGGGGCCCTGTTGCCAGTTTCTAGGGAGGGAGCATTTCAGCCAGCTGAGTCAGGCAGAACACTGACTGCGAAGCTCCACCCCCCTGTCGCCTGGCCAAGACACCAAATAGCACCCAAGCACATCTCCGTGGGACCCCAGCCCACAGGGCGTGCCTTGCTCAATAGCAGGTGCGCGGTGACAGCTTGACCCAGGCCGGGCTCTCAGCTCACTCGCACCCCTGGCTGACCCCGGTGTGGGGCATTCCTCGCTCCCAGCCTCAGTTTCCCCATCTGCAGTGACAGCCTGGGATTAGGTCAGTGATTTTGAAACAATCTCAAACCCACTAAACTTTCTTCGAAGGAAAGTTGACTCTGCCGTGTGCGTCCCACATTGTAGAACAGCCTGGAGGCTCACTGCCAAGGGGGACCGGTGCTGGCTTTGAGACTCCCGGTTGGTTGGTCGAGTGTTCTCTGGAGGTGCTTCCTGCCCTGAGATTTGATTTCCAGGCCCCTAAGAGCTCCTGTCCCTGGACACTGGGGCCTTCCCAGCCCCCCTTAGGGGGGGCAACCCTCCCTCAACTGAACCAGGTGCCGCATTTCGGGTGCATTCCTCTGCTGGGTGGGAGTGATGTCACAGGGATCATTTCTGGCCCTTGTTCCCAGTTCTTCACCCGTCGCGTGCCTCTTACCACCTTATTACTGCTTAGGACTCATCACTATGTTTAGGGGACGCTTCCTATGTGCCAGGCACAGCACTAAGTGCCTCAGACCTGTTTGCACGGTGTGTATTTCCCCGGATCTTTTCTCCCACTGCTAAATCCACCAACCACCCCCCCCCATCACCTGTGCTTTTATCGCATTTCAGCGTCTTTATAACTTCACTTTCCTTCTCACAAAAGCCCTCCACGTGGCAGGCGGGCAGTGGGGCACAAATGATCAGCCTCATTTTAAAGGCGAGGACACGGACCAGTTTACGGGCTCGCCAGCTGCCCAGAGGGGACCCCGTTGCTGGATGTGCTGGGCCTGATTGCCACAGGTCCTCTCCACCATTTGAGCAGCTAGGTGTTATCATCGCCAGACGAGAAATCGAGAAATCTGAACGCCAGGAGGGGAGGCAAGACCACCAGCCCAATATCCACGCGTCCAGTCGGTGGCAGAGGACCCATCCCCACCCCCCCAGCTCCTGTCCACTCTCTCAGCACCGACATCTTCCCCAAGCGGCTGACATCACCAATCCCCACCCCGCCCCCACCTTTTATCCCCCCCCCCATCACCCCAGCCCCCAGCCCCACCTTTTCTTCCCTTTCACACCCAGATCTCTCTCACCCCCTCTGTGCTTTCTTGCCCCCTCGCCTCCCCAGGACCTCCTGGTTACTGAACCCAGGTTCCCTTTCCGTCCCAGTCCTGTCCTTGGACAGCATTGGACCGTGTGGCTCCCTCCTCTCCGTTCTGAAACACTCTCTTGGCTCTGCCTCTAAGGCTTGGGCTTCCCTTCCTACCTTTTCAGTCTCTATCCCTGCTTCCCCACGAGCTCAGTGATTAGTGATGCTCCGAGCTGGCCTCTGATTGCTCTTGCTGTCCCTGGGGAATCTCATTCCCCTTCAAGATCTCAGGGGCCACCGGTGCTGATGACTCCCAGATCGTTGTTCACGACTGCGACATTCCCTAGGCTATCCCTGCCTGGTCCCGCGGAACACGATCTCTTGTCATTTTGTGATTTTTCCAGGAAAATCATATTTGCCTGTAGTCCAGGGCTTCGTCACAATAAACGATGACCTGTGTATCTGGGGCAAGTGTGCATTAAATTGTGAACTCTAAGGACAGGAACAGAAGGACCTTTCGTGTCCCCACCCCGCCAAGAGTGAGGCTGTGCACGTAGTAGGTGCTTTATCCGTACTGGCTGGAGAAACTGAAGTGAGGAGCCCCGGAGAAAAGAGAAAGGGAGGAGACCCCCACGTTAGACCCCCATCCTGAGAGGCTAGACTCCGCACGATCACTGGCACAGGTCCCACATCTTTGCCCGAGATGCCCTCTGCCCAGCCTCTGCAAACCCTCACCAGCCTTCAGGATCCAGGTTCAGGCTAACTTCTTGTCAAAGCGTCCCTGGCCCTCTGGCCCTGAGGCCACGGTCTCTCCTGTGAGCCCCTGAGCTGGGCTGAGGGGCCCCTAGAGCGGGGACGTCCTGGCTTAGCTGGCCAGGACCGGCTTTCCTCCTTGGGATGGGAACACACGTAGCTGCACAGCCCAAGGTCACCTGCACTCATTTCCTTCCAGAAGAGGGTACAAGACCCGATGCCTCCCACCCCCCCCACCCCCGGCATCAAGTCAGAAGCCATGTAACTGGTGTAATCATTACACAGCTGCCTGTGACCTCTGTGCCCTCCAGTCACCTCTCTCATGTAATCAGGGGGATTTTTTTTTTCCCCACGTCGGTTGTCTGCTTGTAACCCTTCCGGGGCTCCCACTGCCTGCAGAACAAGATCCGTATCCTCAGCCTGGCACTCGAGACCCTTCACGCGTGGCCTCTGTAGCTCACTGCCCACTCACCTGCTCACACATCAGATTCCAGGAGCATTCAGCCTCTTGCAGTTGCCCCAAACGATCCGCACAATCTTATGATGTTGACTTTTGCTCATACGGTTCTTTCCATCTGGCATGTTTTTACTTTCTTTCTTTCTTTCTTTTTTTATTTATTTCTGAGACAGAGAGAGACAGAGCATGAGCAGGGGAGGGACAGAGTTAGAGGGAGACACAGAATCCGAAGCAGGCTCCAGGCTCTGAGCTGTCAGCACAGAGCCCCACGCGGGGCTCGAACTCACGGACCGTGAGATCATGACCTGAGCCCAAGTCGGTCGCTCAACCGACTGAGCCACCCAGGCGCCCCATGTTTTCACTTTCTTAACCCAGCTGGCAAACTCCTATCCAACCTTTGAAACCCCACTTAAGAACGGGGGTTAGTGGAGGCACCTGGGTGGCTTGGTTAGGTGTCCGACTCGGCTCAGGTCATGCTCTTGTGGTTCGTGGTTTGAAACCCTGCATCGGGCTCTGTGCTGACAGCTCAGAGCCTGGAGCCTGCTTTGGATTCTGTATCTCCCCCTCTCTCTGCCCCTCTCCTGCTCACTGTCTGTCTTTCTCTCTCAAAAATAAATAAACATTAAAAAAAAAAAAAAGAACAGGGGTTAGTAAATTTTTTCTGTAAAGGGCCAGGGAGAAATATTTCAGGCATTGTGGGCCCTATGGTTTCTGTCACAATTACTCAAAATTCTGCCGTTGTAGAAAGCATAGGCGTGTGAATGAATGATGTGGCTGAGTTCCAGCAAAACTTTGTTTGGAGGACCAGGTGGTAGGGGGGTTATTTTGCCCGCCCCCGTTCAAGAATCATCTCACAAAGCTTCCCACTGGACAGACCTCACCAATGCCTTCTTGCAATGCCCTCTACACCTTACGCGTTCTATCATGACACAAACCCCAACCGTAATGATTCTGCGGTCGTGGTGATTGGATGGGATAACGGGCCATACCGTCGTCTCTCACCCCACTTTCTAGACAGCCTCCTCACCGGCCTCCCAGTCTCTGCTTTGCCCCTTATGGTCTAATCGTGCCCGAACAGATAATGATCTGTTAAAATGTAAATCCAATCAGGTCACGGTGCTCAAAAAACGCTCCGTGGCTCCCCATTTCCCGCCAAGTGAAAGCCAAAGTTTTGAAGCGGGGCTCGATCCCACGACCCTGGGACCACGACCCGAAATCAAGAGTCAGACCCTCAACCGACTGACCCACCCAGGTGCCCCTTCCCCAGCTTTTTAATTATAAAAATGTTCAAACACACAGAAAAGGGAGGGACTAACACGACGGCACTCACATACACAACCCCAGATTCAACATGCAAGGTATTTGGAAAGATGCTAATAACATCATGACACTTCACCCGAAGACTCTAGCAAAACGCACTCCGTGTTTGGCTTTATCTTATCATCTGTCTTCCCACCACAAGACTGCAAACAGCACAAGGGCAGAGATTTTTACCTATTTTGTTCAGTGTGGTTTCCTCAGCACCAAGAACATTACTTGGCACCCAGTGGGGACGTCTACAGAGTAGGGAAAGAAAAGAGAAGACAAGGTCCTGATTCTGCTTCTGCCTTTTATTGACCCGTGACTTGGGAGATCATTTCACACTGCAGAACCTAGGTTTCTGCAACAACAGAGTAGGGGGCGCGCCTGGGTGGCTCAGCTGGTTAAGCTTCCGGGGTCTTAAATTCCACTCAGGTCTCCATCTCACAATTCATGGGATCCAGCCCTGTGTCAGGCTCTGCGCTGACAGCTCAGAGACATTCTCTCTCTCCCCCTCTCTCTCTGCCCCTTCCCTGCTCATGTGTGCGCTCTCT
This sequence comes from Lynx rufus, assembly GCF_022079265.1. NCBI lineage: Eukaryota > Metazoa > Chordata > Mammalia > Carnivora > Felidae > Lynx > Lynx rufus. The sequence continues at coordinate 131,889,785 of NW_025814889.1, read as the reverse complement.
CCCTCTCACAATAAATAAACGAACATTTAAAAAACGCAATAAAGTGGAGGATAATAGTAACTACTTCTCAGCATTGTTGTGAGGATCAGACAAGGTAAGGGTGGAAAACTGCACCATTCGGTAAATTTCAGTTACATTTCCATCCAACTCTGAGGCAGAGGACTTGGTCTAGCCTGATTCTCTGGCTTCTGGGCTCCTAGAAAGCAGACCTTTTGCTCTGCGATGTTTGTAGCTGCCAGCCCCACCGAGATGTTTCTAGCACAGCCCCTCAAGAGAAGTTCTTGGACTTGAACGGCCCCAATGCAAAATCCAACAGAAACCCAACGGAGTGTGTTCCCTTGCCTACTCATTTGCCCCCGGCCCTCCCATTGCTTGATCATTCAGTGCTACCTAATCATCCCCTATACTTCATCTCCTGCTTTATCCACTCCTTTAACAGTTTTCACCGGAAATACCTAGAGGAGGGGCACTCGATTTCATCAGGCCCTGAGATTCTACTTTGTGAATTTCTTTCATGGATCTCTGAGGGTTTCTAACAATTGATCCGGCCTCCCTTGGCCTTTTCTGCATTTCAGGTTCGGTTGTGCGTCTGCGTTGCCAAACTTGTCTTTCAGACCCACTTTGAATACCCGAGTGGGTGTTTGCTGAAGAATGGGACTCGTCCCGCTGAACCTACATGTTTTCTTGGGTCAGATTACTCCGCAGAGGGAGGAATGCCTGGCCTTTTGCAAGCTTCCTGATAACCATCGCCCTAACTCCACTTGTGTGGGGCGTGGAGAGCAAAATATTTGCAGTGAGAAGTCTGAGTCTTCACCTGGTTCTCTCGACTCAAAGCTGAAACTCTTGAGCAAAATTCAAATTGTGGTTTAGGGACATTTTCTTCACCTGTAAAATGCAAACCAGAGGAACTGCAGGGGCACTTGGGTGGCTCAGTCGACTGAGCGTCCAACTTGGGCTCAGGTCATGATCTCATGTTTTGTGGGTTCAAGCCCGGCATAGGACTCACTACTGTCAGTGCAGAGGCTGCTTCGGATCCTCTGTTCCCCTCTCTCTCTGCCCTTCCCCTGCTTGCACTGTCTCTCTCAAAATGAATAAGTAAACTCAAAAACAAACAAACAAAAAAACAAAAAAGAAAAAGAAAGAAAGAGAAAGAAAGAAAAGAAACTACAATTCAGAGATGATGGATGTGAAGTCAAATTATTTTGTAATGGGTATTAGTTCACGTGATCTGCTTGGTCACAAGCAAATCTGTCACTACAACCCAGGCTCCTCTCTTCTCTTCTGTGTCCCTTTCTCAGCATTACTAATCATAACAACGACCATTTGTTGAAATTCCACTATGTGCAGGCACAGAGATTAATTTATCTCCAGGTCACAACATCCTTATTAAGGATGAGGAGTCCACAGAGACCAAGTCATTTGCTCAAGTTTCTACTAAAAGATATTTCCCGAGATTAGCTTGCTATAGGGCTGCCAGATAACAACGAATATATATATATATATATATATGTATATATATGTATATATATGTATATGTATATATGTATATATGTATATATATGTATATGTATATATATGTATATATATGTATATGTATATATGTATATATATGTATATGTATATATATACACACACACACACACACACACACATATATACATATACATATATATATTCGTATATATATGTATATTTTTTTAGCACAAATGCACTTAGTGTTTTTTTATTTAAACTGAAAAAGTATTGGTGGTTGAGCCAAAATTCAAATTTAACTGAACGTCTCATATTTTTATTTGCTCAATCTGGGGGTCCCCCGGCAAAACCAAAGCAAGTTCCTCCCCGCGACGCCCTACGTCTCCCTGACACTAGTTCAGACTCCAGACCTCCGGACCCTTTCCGGAGGCGGAAGGCGGAGAAGGCGGAGACTCCTGCCCCTCATCAACATGTCCACCAACGAGCCGGCGCGAGGACCTTCCGCCCCGCACAGACGTGGCCGCGCCGCGCCGCGGAGGATTGGCTCCAACCCAGAGCCCGGCCTTCCTTGGCGCTGGGAGCCCCTTCCATTGGGCAGTTATAAAACATGGCGGAGCCCCGCCCCCGCCTTCCTCGCACCACTCCCTCGCGGCGCGGGGGCGGGGCCGCAGCGGCGGCCGCGGTAAGGGTTTCGGTGATTGGCGGAGGGCCGTGGCCGGACCGTCACGTGGCCTCGGGCACGTTTGTTTGCGGAAGTAGGAGGAAGTAGATGTGCTGAGTAAGCCGAGGTGAGTGACGGCCCAGGGGAGGCGGGCCTTGAGGGCCCTTCCCAAACCTCCTCCGCGCCCCAATTTCGGTGGTCTCCACCCGGACCCTCCTTCGGACCTCTTTTGTGTTCCCCGGTTTTTAGTCGTGTCCTCCATTGGCCCTCGTGTGACCCCCTGAGTGCCCGCAACTTCCGCCCTTTGATCCCCCAGCGTCCCCAACTTCCATCTGTGACAGCTCTTGTCTCATCTCGAGCTTGTGACACCCCCACCCCCTGGGTCGCCACCTTCGACCCTGGGTCCGTCCTTAGTACCCCGGTCTCCTTGATGTGTCTCTCCTCTATCCTGGCTTCCTTAGTGAGGCCTTCCCCGTCTCCCTCCAGCTCCGGTGCCTCTCAATGCCCTCAGCTTTCACTCTGGGCCGCGTTGATTGACCCGTTTCCTTCCTGTGCCTTTGTCAGTGCTCCCCACTTTTCTGCCTCTGTATTCCCACTTGATCCCTCATTTCACCTCTTTTCTGACTTTCTCCATTTGTGCCTCCCTTGTTGTCCATTTTACTCTCCCCCATTTCTGACTCGCTTCTCCTTGCTTGTTGTCTCTCATGTGTCTCCAGATTTCATCTGTCCCTGCTCCCCACCACGTTCCCCGTAGCTTCCTCACCCAGGGTCTCCCAACCCACCAGTCCGTGTCCAGCTCCTGCTCCCAGAGATGCCCTGACATCTGGTGACAGGGAGTGCATGACCTGTGTGACCATGCAACTGAGATGGGCAGGCCCGTGGGTGTGGGACAAGGAGGGCACAGGGCTCAGGGATCTGTGCCCATTTTTTTTTTTTTTTTTAGTGGACTACGCATAAACAAATACCTTCCCTTCCCCTGAGCTTCTGGGTCTTTCCCTCACCTGCCCTTTCACCCACCCAACAGGATGTTAGGCAGGTTTGGGTTGGCAACACAGATGCCCCACCCTTGTGCTGAATGCAGTGTTTCTGTTATTGTCTCTGCTTTAAAATGTTCCTGGAGCATGGAGGCTGTTTTCTGTCCCAAGTCTCAGTTTCCTTATCTGTGAAAGGGGGATTGAGGTTGAAATTTTGAGAAAATGTAGCAGATGAAGCTTCGTAATCGGCACGGTCCTGTGCAAACGCATGGGTTTGCTATTGTGTCATAGGCGGGAAAGGGAAAGGCATAAAAGGACAAAAAGCAAGGAGGGAAAGGCAAGTAGAAGGAACGTTGTCTTTCATTTAGCATTTGGCCATATTTATGGCTCATCTGCTGTGAGTTAGGCTCTTTTGTGTGTTGCTGCTTTTACCATCCGTTCATTCCTCATTTATTGAACAACTATTTATGGACTGTTTATTACGTTCTGGGCTCCTCTTGACGTAGCCAATGTCATTCCTATTTCACGTAAGGAAGAGAGGCACCAGATGTTGAGAGGAGACTGGAGTCCCACCCTGAATACCGTACTTTATAACACCCGTGTGGGCCCGTGTGATTGCCCTGCTGGGCAAGGGTCACTAGTGTTGTCTCAGGGCCCAGGGCACTTTTTCTCCCTTCTGTGGATTGCTTTCTCGTTAAGGGATAGCATCCTCAAAGGAGAATTTCCTTTTCACTCAGCAGAATGATGTCACCAAGAGAGAGGAAGTGCTGTGTGTGGGTCTGCAAACATGTGCTGGGTGTGTATGAACGGGGTGAGGGGGTGTAGTGAAGGGACTGTGTTACGAGCTTCACTTCATAGAGGGTGGCTCCTGGGAGAACATTTTAATAGACCCGTGCCTTAAATGCCTCTTGTCTTTTTTGATCCGTCTTCATTTTTGCGGGCGATCTCATCCTGTCTCATTGCTTTAAGCACCATCTCTACTCTGACAACTCCCAAATTTATGTCTCCAGTCCAGTCTAGGTCTTTCCCCTGGATGATAGACTCACCTGGCTTGCTCAGCACCTCAAATGGAGGCCTTTCCAAGTTAAAAGCATTCAGAATTAAGCTCCTGACATTCATCTCCTGCGTCCCCTTCGGCCCTGCCCCACCTTCCCCCAAAATCTTCCCTTCCTCCCCGCCCCTTACTTTCCCATCTTTAGGAAATGGCAGTATTCTTTTTTCTTTTCTTTTCTTTTCTTTTCTTTTCTTTTCTTTTCTTTTCTTTTTTTTAAATTTAAGTTTATTTATTTATTTTGAGAGAGACAGAGACAGTGTGAGCAGGGGAGGGGCAGAGAGCTAGGAAGAGAGAGAGAATCCCGAGCAGGCTTCCACCCTGTCAGCACAGAGCCCGACACGGGGCTCAAACCCACATACTGTGAGATCATGACCTGAGCCGAAGTCGGACGCTTAACCCACTGAGCCACCCAGGTGCCCCTTCTTTCTTTTTTAACGATATTGTTTTGTTTTGTTTTTTGTTTTTTGTTTTTTTCTAAATTTATTTTTGAGACCGAGAGAGACAGAGCAGGAGTGGGGGAGGGACAGAGAGAGTAGGAGACACAGAATCCGAAGCAGGCTCCAGGCTCTGAGCTGTCAGCACAGAGTCCGACGCGGGGCTCGAATTCACAGACCGCGAAATCACGACCTAAGCCGAAGGGGGACACTGAACCAAACGAGCCACCCAGGGGCCCCAGAAAATGGCAGTGTTCTTCTTCAGTTGCTTAGACCAGGGCTGTCAGGTTATCCTTGAAGCCTCTCTACACCCTGCCGTCCAGCCAGTGATCTGTTAATGTTGCTCCTTTACTCCAGGCCTTGCAGTGGCTTCTCTCACTTGTACATGCCTGGCGCTCCATTACCCCCCTGACCTCATTGGCTCTCTTGCTGTGCCCGGAACTCATCAGGCATGCTGCAGCCCCAGGGCCTTTGCACTCGCTCTTCCTTCTGCTTGGAAAACTCTGCACCTGGGTATCCGTACCATTTCTGCCCTCATTTCCTTTTAGTCTTTATTCAAGGTCACGTCCTTCGTCAGGACTTCCCCGGTCACCCTGTCCAAAATTTCAGTCTCTACCTCCACACTTCCTATCCCTCTCCTTTGGTTGACTTTTCTTCTCAGCATCTAAGTAGCACCTAAAACCAACGTATCTGTGTTGCCCATTTATCTTTTTTTTTTTTTTTTTTTTATAGCTCTCTCTAAAATAGAAGTTCTAGGACGGCAGGGGTTTTTGTCTATGTTGCTCACACCAGCGGAATCTCTGCTGTTAGAACAATGCCCGCCACAGAGTAGGGCCTCGATAAATATTTATAGAGTGATTCATAAAATGGGCCACCCTGTACCTAGGCACGAGCCCAAAGATCTCTTCAGGCGATCGGTGTCTCCCGTCCTTGGGAGCCCCAGCAACACATCTGGGGCAGCCCGCTGTCAGCTGTGGTCCAGCCAAGCAGAGCAAATGAAAAAAGAAACCTTCTCCTCCCTTGAAGGGCGTTTGCCTCTGGCGCGTGTGAATGGCACTGTGTTTTCAGACGTGAGCCTTAGCTTTCGGAGGACAAGAGGTTGACCGTCGAGCCACTCGGCCACTTTCCGTTCAGGCTTTCTCCTTGAAGGCAGTTTGAGGATGACGAGATGGCATGCCAGCGGCCGACCCCTTGGGTGCAGAGCCTGGCAAGTTACATAACGTCCTGTGCCTCAGTTTCCCGTGTGCAACGTGGATAGAAGTACACCTTCTCTTAGGAGAGTCGTGAAGATTAGATGCGATAATTGCCTCAGCCACATGGTGAGGTGCTGGGTGCCCCGTGGGTGCTGAGTGCACGTGGCAGTGTTGTTTCCTGGGTACAGGGACGGGAGCCAGCTCTCCTCGTTCCTCACTCACATCAGGAGTTCGGGATGCGCTGGGATCAAAGAGAACATCTGAAGGAACCTTTTGGTTTGGAGGCAGCTTTGGCGGTCCAGAGCCTGGAGGGGGGATGGAAAGAAAGGACATTTGACCTACCCCTACTTTCATCCAGTCTTGTCTCATGCACTAATGGAGCACCGACTGTTTGCAGGCCCTGTGCGTACCGCAGTTCAGGAGTCCAAAGAAGAAGCCACCAAGGGCCACCTGCCTGGGTGGCTCAGGCGGTTAAGCTCCCGACTCTTGATCTCAGCTCGGGTGTGGATCTCAGGGTCGTGAGTTCAAGCCCCGTGTTGGGCTCCGCCTGGGGCGTGAAGCCTACTTTAAAATTAAAAAAATTAAATAAAAGGAGAAGAAGCCATGAGTCCAGCCACCAGGCAGTACCTCCCACTTCTTTTCTCTGGGCCTCGGTTTCCCTGTGTGGCAGACAGGGACAGCACCCGCACCTTCCTTCCTTCACGGGTGTTTGTGGGCTTTGGGACAGCCAACAGAGGTGGGACATGTTTGCCAGCCATAAAATGGGGTGGTCTCGTGAGAGGGCCTCATGAGGCGGTGCGCTCACGTGTTGAGAGGTGCGGCCGGCGGGGCCGAAGGAAGGAAGGCGGTGCTCGGCCTGGGCTCGGTGCCCTGACCACCCTGCCCGGGCAGTGGACCGGGGGGACACATCAGCCGCACAGGAGGGATCGCTGGCCCGTGCCAATTGTTCCAATCATGGGACATCCTGTCCTAAGCAGCCGGGGCTCGGGAAGCCTGATTTACAACTCGAGCGGTCCTGTGTGTGCTCCCAGGATCCCCCACGAGGCCAGGCCTGTGAGGTCAGCTTCCTGACCCGGCTGCCTGTGGGATCCTGTCACGCACCTCTCCCGGGCAGCTGTCCCGGGCCTCTGGCTGGGCTTCGTCCAGAAGGAAGCAGAGGGCTTAAAGAGGTCCCCTGCTTAGACTCGGAATGAGCTCAGCTTCAGGTGTATAAAGCCAGACTTTCCAGACCAGAGCTCGGTGCCACTCGGGAGGCCCAGCAGGTGCCCGTGCTCGTGACCTGAGCCGAAGTCGGACGCCCAGCCGACTGAGCCACCCAGGCGCCCCGAAACATGTATTAAAGATCCACTATTCATTGGGAGCAGCGTGCCATGTGCTTGGGTAAAAAAAATAGAGGATAGCAACCCAAGCCAACAGATGCACCGTCATCATCACGGGAGAAACGCTCCTTTGGGGGAGCCGCTGGGCTGTGTGAGGGTGTCCGCAGGGCTGAGAGTAGGGGAGGCTTAGGGTAGGACTTTCAGATGCGGTGTCCTGTGAGCCGGTTCTTGAAGGACGCGGAGGGTTTTTTCGTTTGTCTGACGGTGCGAGCGTACCATGAGGCAGAGGAGGAAAGCAGGGGAACACAGTCTAGGCGGGGGTGTGTGTGCAGGTGCGGGGAGGCCTGGGGGGGGGGGCATGTTCCAGGAGGTCTCTGGTGCAGCGTGGCTGGAGGAGGGGTGCAGGAGGTGGGCTCGGCCAGCTCCTGTGGGCGCTTGCCTCCCTGGCCCGGAGCTTGGGCTGCCTCTGGAAGGTGGTGGGAAGTCTGTGGGCAGGTGGGGGCATCCGATCTGCATCCTGCGGTAGGCACAGAGGGGCTGTAGGGCTGGACAGGCCGACCTGGCTTTCGTGTCGCACGGGCACCGACAGGATATAGTGCAAGCTGGGAGTGTGGCAGGGGGGACCCGTGTGGCACCCTGAGTCTCCACAGGGGGCAGCTGGGCCTTGAAGGACAAGCAGAAGCTGTGACAGAGATGACAGTGGTGGCGGGGGCAGGGAGAGGACGATCCAGGTAGGACAGGCAGACAGTTTGAAAACGCGGGGCCACCCCTGTCGCTGAAAGAGAAAACTGTCCCAAGGAGGAGGACGGGGGACGGGGCCCAGGACCTGGCGGCTTTGCACTTCCTCCCTTGCTTGACCCCTGCCTGGGGTCCCTCGGGGACTTCCCGGCAGAGGTGGAACCAGACATTCGGGGACGGAGTTCTCCACAACCACCGCTGTAACCAGCCCACGTGCTCCCTGTTCCTTATGGCACTTCTTCAGCTGTGTCGTCTGCAAGCTAATTCATTAATTTAGAGAGAAGAGAGCGAGCAGGGTAGGGGCAGAGAGAGGGAGGGAGAATCCCAAGCAGGCTCTGCGCTGACAGCGGGGAGCCTGACGTGGGGCTCAAACTCCTAAACCATGAGATGGTGACCCGAGTCGAAACCAAGAGTCGGAGGCTCAACCCACTGAGCCTGCCCCCCCCCGCCCCAGGCGTCCCCCGAGCACGGCTTTAAATTAGACGCTGGCAGAGCGGCTCCGTGGCGACCAGTCTTCATGTTGATCCAGCAGTGCCCGTGGTGCCCATCCACGCCGCCCAGGCCCCGTGAAGGTGCTCGTCCCCGGACACGTCATACGGGCCGTCTCCCTGTCTTCCCACAGGTCCTCTTGTGCTCCGTCTGTGGGGTGGCCTTTCACCCGGGACCCCACTGCAAAGTTCAGCTCAAGAATCACGTCGTGCAGTCCTCCTTTCCTGACTCTTCCCCCCCCCACCCCCCACCAGGGGACAGAGACTGGGCTTGGGTCCCCCCGGGGCTACTCATTTTATGAACCCAACCGGCCGCTTCCGGGGAACTCACCAGAGACGCCGCCCGTTGGTTCCAATCTGCCTGTGACCCCAGTACTGTTTCTTTTTTTGTTTTGTTTTCTTTTTTGGTGGACATCGGTATGTCCCACTTGAACTTGCCCTTCCCACACCCACAGTCTGAGGCCTCCTCGGGCCTCAGTTACTTTATCTCTAAAATGGGGACACTAGGACGCGTCCTTCCTGCCTGACAGGTCCTCTCCCCTAGGGGCGCCTCACCCAGCAGAAGAAGACTTTCTGAGTCTTCCCTGAAGAAACCAAGCAGGCGGGCTGGGCCTTTGACAGGGGATGGGTCAGCAAAAATAAGGATAAGAGGCCAGAGAAATCCGGCCTCACTGAAGGGAAGACGTAGGTGACACCCGGAAATCGCAGGAGTGCAGAGGCGGGACTGTCAGCGTCCCCCTCACCACAAAAGCTCTTGCTTTTCTGCCTGTGGCATCTGAGAGCTGCTCAAAGCCTTAGGTGCCCAGGAGCGGACAGTCCCTGCCAGATGACCTTGGTGTCCCCTGCGCCACCACCTACGTGGTGCGGGGAGCAAGCCCAGGTGAGGAGCCATAGAGACCGGGTGTCAGCAGATGAAAGCGAGTGTTGATGATCTGGGGAGGGAGGTCAAGGGCAAGTAGCTGTGAGAAGCCAGAGCGGGGAGGAAGGCAGGGGTGAGGGGGTTGGGGGGGGGGCGCTGTTCCCATGGCAGCCTGCTGCCCAGCCCCGCGTGCTCCCCCCTGCAGCCTCGCTGGAAACAACGTGGGCTCCAAGGTCAGGGGCAGGATGGGAGGGAGAGCGCAGAAGCGAAGCAAGAGGGAAGCACAGGCATGCGCTCTGTCTGCTTCTCACTCGCTGCTTTCCGGGCTGGTCTGTTATGATTGTTCCAGGATGTGGCCCAGGGGTTTCATTTCCTTTCTTCTACCTTGTGATAACAATGGCCCCTGTTTGTGTGCCCACGGTCGGCCAGCGTCTGGGACGCTTTCCCTCCATTGTGTCATTTCACCCTCACGCCCACCCTGGAAGCCTCCGGGTGATGGCCAGACCTGTCCTTTCTGTGGCCAGGCTGTCGTCAGCATGTGGGAGGCAGCCCGGCCACCAGCCCCAGGACCCTGAGGAAGGCGTCTTCTCCTCTGGGGCCGGATGTCTGCTTTTCCATCCAGCTGGTCGCCCGTGGTGACTCTCCCCTCAACCTCCAGTGGGCTCATGGGCGCTGGTGCTCTGGACTGTACCCACTGCCTCTGAGCCCCTCTCCTGGTGCCACCCACCTGCTCTCTGGGAAGCCTCTGTGCTGCTTTTCTTTTTTCTTTTTTTTTTTTTCTCTTTTTAAAAAGTGTTTATTTATTTTTGAGAGAGAGGGAGCGACAGAGCATGAGTAGGGGAGGGGCAGAGAGAGAGGGAGACACAGCACCCAAAGCAGGCTCCAGGCTCTGAGCTGTCCGCACAGAGCTCGACGTGGGGCTCGAACTCACGAACCGCGAGATCGTGACCTGAGCCGAAATCAGAGGCTTAACTGACTGAACCACCCAGGCGCCCCTGTGTTGATTTTCTAAGCCAGGCCTGACCCCCGTGGGTCCCCATGTCCCCAGCTGTGGGTCCCAGGGGCTCAGCCTTTACTCCTACTTTCTTTAAAAAAATAGAATCATCACACACACAAAATCCTTTTCCATTCCATTTGACAAATAGGAAAAAGGGGGACAAAATGGCCCATGAACCCAATATCCTCATCTCCCCTTCGTATTTTGGTATTTTTCTATCCCTTCCGTCGTGGTTGTTGCATAATTTTTACTCAGTTAAATTATGTTTTCACAGGCTTGCTGTGGGCCACGCCTGTGCCAGGGCTGAGTGCACGTTGGTGAAAAGACCAAGCACCTGTCCTTAAGAAGCTCAGACTCTCTCTAGGCTCTAACTCTTGTCCTTCACCCACTCGCTGTGTGACCTTGGGCCCGTTGCTTTACCTCTCTGTTCCTTGATTTTCTCATAGGTGCAACGAGGATGATAACGGTAACAATTTCATAGGGTGGTGGTGCAGATTAAAGATGAATATATGTCAAGTTCTTGGCCCAGGGCCAGAGAGCACAGAGAGGCGCATGAGTGTTTGGTCTGGCTGGTGTGACGTCAGGCAGGAGGATCAAGGAGAGGAAGGACATAGCAGATAGACAGCTCAACAGTGGACAGGCAAGGCGGTGCGAGACAGCCCTGCTTTCTGGAACCTTGTGAGGTTTGGAGCCCAGTGGGTGGGACCGACCGGGAGAGGCGGCGCGGAGAGGCAGGGGCCTTGCGGTCAAGTTTGCAGTTCACAGACAGCACAGGGAGCGTCGAGGACTCGACGCCACAGAGCCTGTAACACCACCGCGTGCTTCCTGAGCTGTAACGGTCACCGTCACTGTCTCTCGTGACTCCAGGGGCTCTCTGGAGTAAACACGGCGGAATTTACAACTCCTGTAATGTTGGGTGTAGAAGTTACTTCCGTTTCTGGGTGAAAACAAACATTGTTGCCGCGCACACTGATGCGTGTGCCACGCCTTCTGTCTCGGAGGCGTCTTTTCCGGGGACAATTTCCCATGCCGTCTTTTGGGGTCCCTCCCGTCTCCTCTGGCTATGGGGAGGGGCGCAGGTCCCCCCCCCCAGCACCTCTGTCCTTTCCGCTCCCAAGGGCAGGAGAAAGAAGGACCTTGGCACAGGTCTAAACATTCTTAGATCACAAGAGGAAGGGTGCTGCACAGCTGCAGAGCACTTTCAAAACTCTGCAAGCACGGTCTCCGAGCCTCAGTTTCCTTATCTGTCAGAGGGAGGGCGATCGGAGTAAAGAGGACTAATAATGTTTATTGAACGTTCGCTGTCTGCAGGTTCTGTTACTGGGCACCGTTACGGTTCTTACGGTGCACATAAGGACACTGAGACACAGAGAGGTTAAGTGACTTGCCCGAGGACACACAGCTGGTAAGGATTTGAACACAGTTTTGCTCCGGCACCCTGCGTCGTGTGGTTTTCTCAGAATGGAATGAGACAGTCACGTAAGATGCTTGGCTCAGGGCCTGTTGCCCAGTCAGTCAGGGCTCAGTAAACGTCCCCTGGTGTAATTATCGTCATCGACCCTTGTTCCCTTCCTAGGTGGTTCTTCGTAGGCTTCTTGTTCTTTTTATCCCCAAGCTCGATCCTCTCCTCAAGAGCTGGGCCAGAGTGTGGCCAGTGTCCGTTCACATGTCCACCCTCCCCCGGGGTGCCCACACTCCCGACCCGGAGCCAGAGGGCAGCCTGTAGCTAAATGTCACCCAGCTTTGGTGGCCCTGCCTCAGGAACGCAGTATGCTTTCTGGGAGCCTAGGCAACAGTGAGACGTCTGATTCTGTCGTCCCAACTGGGAACAGTTTCCACGGCAGAAACCGTGACCCTTTGAATCTGACACGTAAATGTGTTTCCATCCAAACACACGTTTGTGGTGTCTAAGTCTTGATGTTCACGTTCATTGCCGAGGCACTTGGGAAGCCGGTGGTAGCAGGCACCAAAAATTGGAGACAAACGCTTCCAGTCCCCCCCGCCCCCGATGGAGTGTGGGACGATCCTGGTCCCCTTGCGGCTTCTTGTAGAGACGGGACACTGGCTTCGTTTGCAGAATTGAAATGACTCATGGCAAGCTTTCTGAATGCTAAAATCCTGACTCTGAACCTCAGGTAGCAAGAACCCCTCCATCTGGACAGAGCAGTATCGTCTATGTGTATTCATGTCTGCCATCTTCTTTTTTTTTTTTTTTTTAAGTTTATTTATTTATTTTGAGAGAGAGAGAGAGAGAGAGAGAGAATATCCCAAACCGACTCCATGCTGTCAGTGCAGAGCCCGACATGGGGCTCGAACTCGTGAACTGTGAGATCATGACCCGAGCCGACATCAAGAGTCGGACACTTAACCGACTGAGCCACCCAGGCGCCCCTTTGTCTGCCGCCTGGTTGAGTGATACGGCTCCACACTACAGACGAGGAAACTGAGGCTCCGTTGGGGAAACTGGTCAGGAAGCAGGAGGGGTCTGGTCCCCTGGGTATGGTGGCAGCTTCCCATCAGGCCTTCTGACCCCCTACCCAGTGTCATTTCTCTTTCTCTCCCTCCTTTCCAGGTCCCTCCAGGCCCAGAACCAGCAGCACTGGTGGGGAGCGATCTGGGAGCCTGTGCAGGAAACTGCTACCCTTGGTGAGGTGGGCAAGGGAGACTGAGCCCAGCTGACCAGAGACCCCGTTTTCTTCCAGACCGAGGGGGCAGGTGGCAGGGCCTCCCCACCTGCCCCGCGGAAGATGCAGTTCTTTGGGCGCCTGGTCAACACCCTCAATAGCGTCACCAACTTGTTCTCGAACCCGTTCCGGGTGAAGGAGGTGGCTGTGGCGGACTACGTCTCGAGTGGCCGGATTCGGGAGGAAGGGCAGCTGGTTCTGTTCCAGAACTTTCCCAGCCGCACATGGGACTGCGTCCTGGTCAACCCCAGGAACTCACAGAACGGATTCCGGTGGGTGACGACGGGCTCCCACACGCACCTCTTTCCTTTGACTCCTCGCACTGGAGGTCCCTTGGGCAAAAAGCAGCTTCTTTGGGCCTAACATCTGAGGGCTCTGGAGTGGGGGGGGGGGGGAGGGCACCTCCTAGTCTCTGCACCTTCTGGCCTGTCAGGGGCCCCGCAGCAGGGGCGTGGGGATAGAAGCCTAGGCTTCGTCCTGCCTTCAGGCTGGACCCATGCTGCGGGAGGGAAGGAGGAGGGACAGGAAAGCCGAGAAGGGCCAAATCGGGTCAGGTCGAGGGATCACCTGTAGCCCTGGATCTTTAAAGGCGTGACTGTCCTTGTAGGGGCCGGCCAAGGTGCGGGAGAATGTGTAAGGGGTGGACAGCGCTCACTTTTCAGGGCATGCTGGGTCTCCCGTGGGCTGGAAGGAAAGGGTGGGAAGCCAGGACAGGGCCAAGAGAACTGAGCCAGCTGCCGAGCCGAGTGGCGCAGGGGGGGAGAAGTGGCCGAGCACCCGCCACGCAGGGTCCAGAGGAGCCTGGCAGACTGGCACTGGGCTAGTGCTGATGGGCCTTTTTCCATCCGTTCATCCATCTGGCCGGCCCACCGTCCACCCCTTCACCACACACCGGGCGTCTCCGGTGGCTCGGGAGTCCCGGGCCCTGGGCCAGGCCCAGCTGGCGCTGTGAGACACGCTTCGTGTCCTTACGGAATGTGCGGTCTTCGGGGGAGGCCACGTGCACAGCCAGGCACCGTAACAGCCACGTGCGGAGAGCCGTGGCAGGGGCGGACAGTGGGGACGCGGGAGGTGATCGCTTCCCGATGGGCTACTCCGAGCCTAGAGTGGGTAGGAACGTGCCCGGCAGAGGAGAGTGGATAAGGTCATTCCAGACGAGCAGAGGCGTGGAGGTGGGGGGCGCCTGCAGGCTGACAGGCCGGGTCGGATCCCCGGTGCGTGCGAGGCTTTGGTGAGAAGTGAGGCCGGAGGGAGCCTCCGGGGCCGTGCCGATCGAGGAGGCGTGCCAGCAGGATCTCAGCGGCGAGCTGGGGGGGTCAGTGTCCAGCCAACAGGAGGAAAGTGGAGGCGGCCTATCAGGGGAGAATCCAAGTCTGGCTCTACAGAGAAACTGAGGCAGAGGCCCCCACAGTGGGCAAAGAACACAGCTCAGCAGCCAGTGGGGACACCAGTTTTAAACGGCAGAGCTAGTCCACACGCCGGGCACAGATGGGCCTGAGCGGATGGCCATCCTGCTGGCCTTGGTCAGGACAGGGCAGGCAGGCTTCCTGTGGCTCCAGAACTCTCCTCCCCAGACCCGCAGCTGAGGGCGGCCGGTGGGGAACGCACAGCTGAGCAGGCGGCGGGTCCCCTCTTTGGAGCACCACTCAGCTTTGCTTTTGGGGCACCCAGCCCCGGGAGCTCTACCAGCCCCCCCCCTCACCCAGGTCCTGTCCGCTACAAATGTCCTTTGACAGGGTTCCAGATCCGACTCAGCAAGCTCGAGCCCCACTTCCATCCAGGGGGTTCAGCCCTTTGCCAACAGCTTATTAACTGCATGTTTATTTTTCTCATGTATTTTATTTTTAATGTTTATTTATTTGTTTAACAAATAATTTATTTACAAGCAGGGGAGGGGCGGAGAGAGGGAGACACAGAATCGGAAGCAGGCTCCGGGCTCCGAGCTGTCAGCACAGAGCCCGACGCGGGGCTCGAACTCGTGAACTGTGAGTTCATGACCTGCGCCGAAGTCGGATGCTTAACCGACTGAGCCACCCAGGCGCCCCAACTACGTGTTTATTTACTACCTTTAATTAGGGGGCCACTTTATACTATTTTCACATATGGTACATGAGCACATCCTCCAATGACCTTTAGAAGGAAGCAAGGAAAGCGGTATCCCATTTTATGGGTAGGAAAACTGAGGCTCGGGAAGATAAGGGAGTCATTCAAGGTTGCACGGGAAGCAGCGAAGAAACGGAACCTGTGTCCTCTGGTTCCTAAGCCTTTTCTCTCCCTGCGCCGTTGTGTTTTTCCGAGCCTTTAGACGGAATAGGGAGCGTCGGGTGTGGTTTCGAGCCAAGCGCGGCGCGTCTCCTCTCAGAATTCCTGACCTCCCTCACCTGGCCCTGGACTCTTTCTCCTCTTCTTCTGACCTGCTCCCACCCAAACGTTTCTGTCTCAGCAGATGGCATCGCCATCCATCTGCGTGGTTGTGCAATCCAGAAACCCAGGAGTGATCCTTGGTTCCTCGGGCTCCGTCACCCCCAGATCCGGGTCACGACTGAGTTCTGTCGGGTGCCCCTCCCAAGCACACGTTGAGTCTGCCGCTGCTTCTCCGTCCGTCATGCTTAGGTTTGGCCTGAGTGATTTCTCCCAAGTGACAGCCACGGCAGACAGCTCTGCTCTGCAGAGACCCCAGGGGCCCGGGCTCTTGCTGTCTTGTTCTACCGTGGGTGGCCTTCATTCTCTAGGTCACCACCTGGTCCCAGGTGGGCCATGCCAGATTCAGCCATCACGGCCGTCTTCCCAGTCGGCAGAAAAGTGAAGCACAGGGTGAAAAAAGGCACCCTTCCTTCTTAGGGGCTTCCCGGAAGTTGCACAGAAGCCTTTCACCTGAATCCCTTTGGCCCGGACGTGGTGGTCACGTGGCCACAACTAACCGCGAGGGAGGCTGGGAAGCCGAGCCTTGTATTCCAGCCGCGTGCCAATCCAAAATCCGGGGCTCTGTTATTCTCCATTTTGCTGCCGCCTCTCTTTCCAGGCCATGGTCATTGTACACACAGACTCCAGCTGCACCCCCCGCCCCCCAGCCTCTGGTTCTCCTCCCATCCTCTTCCAAGCTGCTGTCAGAGCAGAGCTTTCCAGAGCACAAATCTGATCCCTCCCTTCCCTGCTTCACTCTTCAAGAACTCCCTATGTCCTTAACTCATCAGCTGCTTAGCCTGGCTTGAAAGGACCAGCGTGGTCAAGCCTTGCTCCTCCCTCTGGTCTCAGCTCTTGCCACCCTGTGCTCCTGGCGTTCGCCCAGACTCTTCCGTCGGCCTAGAATGCTTTCCTTTTCTTGGCCCGCCTCACTTCTGCTTGCCCTTCCCTGACCTTCAGGCTAGAGCAGGGGCTGCTGCCGTGTGGCCCCATAGCACCCCATCCCTGCGCTCAGTAGACTGCCTTCCTGGTGGACCACAGAGCCCGTGAGGGGGAGCAGCCGTGTGTGTCTTGTTCAGCCCAGTACAGTCCCCAGCACCCGGCCTTGTGAGATGAGCACCGTGTAGCGACGCAGCTTCGGCGGTATTTACGGAGGGCTCGCCGTGCGCCATGCCCTCTGTCCGGGACTGGGGACCGTCGGATTCAAGGCAGTCGGGGAGGTGAGCTGGGAAGCAGGGTGGAGGTTATGAAGAGGTGCAGAAATGGCCATGCCGAGGCCTGGGGGGTGTGTGTGAGGGCCAGAGCCCAGGGGTTCTCCTAGAGGTAGTCATCGTGGGGTCTCCCCCGCTGCTCCCAATCCCCTGCAGTTCGTAGAAGGAAGGTGTGGTGTTCTAGACTTCTCCGGGGTGCTGACGTCCTGCCTTTGAAAGGCCTCCCCCGCCTTTGCTCGCCCAAAGGGCTCCGACTGCCCCACAGCACACAACCCCGTTACAGGTAGCCAGGGAGGCTGGTCAGTCGTAGAGCTGGGGTCCAGACCCAGCATTCTGGCTCCGGGACCCAGGTCTTCCTTCCCCTCCCCCCCACCGGGCCACCGAGCAGTGTGGAGAGCTGGGCGGGACTCCGCTCGCCTGGGCCCGTCCTGGGCACCCCGGGCCTGACGTACGGTCGGTCCAGAGCCCTGGCTCTTCTGGTAGTCTCTGGGAGCCTTGCGTGCGCATCCTGATAACATCCAGACTTAAGTTCCTGCTGCGAACTCATCACCTACTCCTGCCCCTTGCTTGTGACATGTGATCTTTGCTTCTTGAAAGGGGACTGATCTTCGAGGCAGCCCCCCCCCCCCGCAACACTGGGACCTCAGACAAGCTGAGTGGCCTGTATCCTGGCTTGCTCCCTCCCTATTCATCCAGCCCACAGCCCACCCTCTCTGAACACAGCACACCTTCAGGAGCTCACACAGTAGCAAGGAAAGGTAGATCCGTACCCAGCATGCAGCGGGAAATATGTTACAATAGGAACGAGGAAAGCTCTTATGTTCCCCAAACAGACCTCCCCCTTTGCCCCTTCCTTCTCTGTCCTCACTGCCGCCGCTCTTCCCCACCCCATTTGCCCGACCCTTGGCTCCCTGCTCTGTGGGCGGGTCCTCCCCCACTCTCTTCTCCCTCGGCACTGTCCATGCTTCTGTCTACCCCTCTTGCCTGGGATCGCTATGTGTCTGTTTGCACCTGTGTCTCCCCAGCAGACCGCAGAGGTCCCGAGGGACAGCGCCTGGGTCAGAGTCATCTCCCCGAATGCCTGTGGTAGTGCCAGGCAGGCACTCAGGTGCGTGAGGAGTATTTGTCGTGAGTGTGGTTGCCCCCCGCGTCCACTGAAGGTAGATGTGTCTTCAACAGGAGGGGTTAGGGGCGCCCGGGTGGCTCAGTCGGTTGAGCGTCCGACTTCAGCTCAGGTCACGATCTCGCGGTCCGTGGGTTCGAGCCCCGCGTCGGGCTCTGGGCTGATGGCCCAGAGCCTGGAGCCTTCTTCCGATTCTGTGTCTCCCTCTCTCTCTGCCCCTCCCCCGTTCATGCTCTGTCTGTCTCTCTCTCTCTCAAAAATAAATAAACGTTGAAAAAAAAAATTTTAACAGGAGGGGTTGGAAAAGGCCTCTTGGGGGCAGTTGGGGGAGAGATGGGCCTAAAAGGGGGAGGAGGAAGATTTCACCTGGAGGAGGCGCCGAGAGAGGGCTCTGCAGAGAGAGAGGCACGTCACGTGCAGAGAGTTTCTCCTCGGTGCCGAAGGGCTCGTGCTCAGCTTTGAAACTGGAGAGTTAGATACCACTCTAGCCTAATGGTTCTTGCCCATGTTTTGGTCTAGGACGCCCTTGAAAGTCCCAGGGGACCTCTCCATCTCTCTCACTCTCTCTCTCTCTCTCTCTCTCTCTCTCTTTCTCTCTCCCCCCCCCCCCCCCGCCAAATGCACGGCATGCGATTTCCTGAAGTTCACGGAGCCCCTGAGGCACATCTACAGCTCACTCGCAGCCAAGGCTGAGGCTTCCCGGAGCTGATGCCAGGTGGTTTTTGTCTGGGGGCTCAGTTCCAGAAGAGAGGGAAAAGACAGCCCCACGAGCCCTCTCGGTGTTCAGTCTTCTCTCTGAATCTTGTGCCCCTGGCCCTAACCCACGGCTGGCTCTCCCTCGAAAGCCTCAAGAGTTTTCTCTCCCGGTCTTTCCCCTACTGGGCCTGGAGGAGGGACAGGGTGCCCCTTGCCCCCCAGCCTTGAAATCATCATCCTGTACTATCCACACTCTGTCCCGGGGTTCCCCACACCCTTGGGGACATGTGCCCCTGGCCCAGAGTGCCCTGTCACCATCACTACCTGTTTTGATGCTCGGTGACTGTGAAATTTGCAGGGCGCCCTCCCCCCCTTACACCCACGGCTCTTGGTGCCAGACCTCCCTCAGCCCACATGGCCATTCCCTGGATCTTGTCGTCACCAGTAACCGCGGCTCTTCTGCAAATACAAGCCCCCCACTTGCCGCCCTTGCTCCTGTCTTTCCCGCTCCTTCTCCCTAGTCCTCTCAATGCCAAGTTCTCCCCCTGCAGACACAGACCGAGGTGTCACCCTGCTAGGGTCCCCGTCCCCTTCATGGACTTCACTTCCTGCCCTGCTGAAACTGTCATTATGATCACACCTTGCATACCATACCCTCTCTTCTTTCTTGCTTCTCTTTCTTTGTCATATTTGCTTGGCAAAACCCTAATGCCGGTTAATTCCAGTTCTCCACCATGGCCTGAAGAGCTCCCCTCCCTGCCGATTGTCCTCACCCCAAAGGGCCAGCAGGTATGTCTGACCCTGTCCTCCACCTCCTTCCCTCCCCACCCCTTCATGCTCACCTGCAGCTGGTTGTGCCTCCACCCTGTCTGCCCACACCTGCTCCGGCATTCTGGGCCTTCCCTGTTGTCACTGCAGAGGCCAGTCCCCGTCAAGGTCAACATCCCCTCAGCCACCTCAGGACATCACTTCAGCAATTCTTTCCTCTCTCCTGGGTAATTTCTCCTCTTGACCAGGTATTTTCCATGGCTATACAAATGTGCTGTTTCTTCTTTGTTCCTTTTTTAAAAAAAATTTCATCCTTGACTTCATTTCCCCTCAGGCACTGCCTCTATTCAGCCGTCCCCAATTCCCTCCTCCTGTTCTCTCTCTTTAAACTTGTTACAGATAGTGAAATACACCACACACGGAAAAGTACGTGCAGCTCAATGATCACAAATACCTCTGTAACCAGCACCCATGTCAAAAGATAGAACATTGCAGCACCCCGGAAGCCCCCCTTTTGCTCCCTTGTCCCCCTAAGGGTAACCATTAACCCAACTTACTGGTTATTGCTTCTGTGCCTGCCTTGTTTGCGCAGCCTTTTGTTAGTGAGGTTTCCACATGTTTTTGCATGGAACTGGGTCCGGCTTCTGTGCAGTACAATTCTGCTGTGTTAACTGCATCACAGCTCACTTACTCATTTGTGTGTTGGTGGGAATTTGGGCTGCTTCTGGTTTTCTTGGTGTGTATACGTGTGCATTTGTGGTGGGCGTCTATCGGGGAGTGGAACCAGCTCCCGAGCTGAGGCCATACACATCCTGAGCTTCAGTGGATAATGCCCATCTGGTTTCCTGTCAGCGGTGAAAGAGATTCCTGTTACTTCTGATGTATAGTGTTGACAACTTAAAAAAAAAATTATTCTGTTGGATGTGTAGTAGTGTCTCGTTGTGGCTTTCATTTGCCTTTGCCTGATTACATACGAGTTTGAGCACCTTTGGATAAGGTGATGAACCATTTGGCACTCCCTTCAGTGAAGTACCTGCTCCATGCTCTTGAACACTTAAAAAATAAAGTTCTTTTTCTTACAGTTTTAGCATCTATATTCAAACACACACCTTTTGTTGGTTATGCGTGTTGCAGCCATCCCCTCATGGCTTACCCTTGTACTTTCTTCTTCTTTTTGTTTTTAATGTTTATTTGTTTATTTTAGAGAGAGAGCACAACTAGGGGAGGGGCAGAGAGAGAGGGAGACACAGAATCCGAAGCAGGTTCCAGGCCCTGAGCTGTTAGCGCAGAGCCTGATGCAGGGCTCTAACTCAGGAACTGTGAGATCATGGCCTGAGCTGAAGTCGGACGCCTAACGTTTTAAATTTTTAACATTTATTTGTTTTTGAGAGACAGAGAGACAGAGCATGAGTGGGGGATGGGCAGAGAGAGAGGGAGACACAGAATCTGAAGCAGGCTCCAGGCTCTGAGCTGTCAGCACAGAGCCCGACATGGGGCTCGAACTCATGGACCGAGCCGTGAGTGAGATCATGACCTGAGCTGAAGTCGGACGCTTAACCGACTGAGCCGCCCAGGTGCCCCAACCCTTGCACTTTCTTAATGCTATCTGTTGACAAGAAAGAATTCTTAGTCTCAAGGAAGTCAGAATCTCTGATCTCTTTTATTGTTTGCTTTCATGTACCGTATAGGAAAGTTCTTCTCTCCCATGAGGAGTTGAGGATATTTTTCTGTAGTTCTGTAGTATCTTCCCGAAGCTTTATTATTTTGCCCTTTGTAACTAGATTCATTATCTACCTGGAACTGATTCCTAGGTCATAATGTCTACTCTCAGGGCGTAGAAGCTCTGAGGCCTCAGCTGAAGGCCTTGGTTTCACCAGGCTCCTTCCACCTGGTAGGCCTCGAACTTTAATCTCTGTTTTCTAACTACTGAAAAACTGCCCCAGTTTCCGCTTGGCTCTGTAACCTCTCTGCTGCTGTTTTCTGTTTGGTTTCTTTCTTCTTCCTCTTCTTTTTTTTTTTAAATGTTTATTTATTTTTGAGAGAGAGAGTGAGCATGAGCAGTGAAGGGGCAGAAAGAGAGGGGGACAGAGGATCCAAAGCCAGCTCTGTGCCGACAGCAGCAAGCCCTATGCGAGGGCTCGAATTCATGAGCTGTGAGATTATGACCTGAGCCGAAGTTGGATCTTCCACTGACTGAGCCACCCCGGTGACACTGTGGTTTCTTGACATCTTGCTCCGCCTAGCTTAGGAGGGAGAATTGCTTGCAGAATTTTGGGCTTACTTCCCTGTAATTCCCTCAAGTTCTGGCCTTCTTGGAAAACTCTGAACACTGGCTTCTCTTTGCAGCGTCTGGCTGCCTCCCAGCCTTTGTATCCTTTATATCCTGCATCACAGGTCCCAGAGTGCCCTGAGTAAAAATGTGGGGCGTACCTCAGTGTGCTTTCCTCTTCTCTACAACCTTGGCCTGTATTCTCGTCTGCCTTGGGCTCCCTCCAACTCCTTCCTGTACTCATTTGCATTAAGTCCTGGTTTTCTATTTGTTTTCAGCAGGAAGGCTAGTTTGGTATAAGCTCCTCTGTCCTATCCAGAGGTAGAGGTTCCTCCCCAAATTTGATAGAGAATGTTTACATTATCACTGAGTCAGGATGTTTGCCAGATTTCCCCATGACTTCTTGTTTGAACCATAGATAGTTAAAAAAATTTTTTTAAGTTTATTTATTTATTAAAACAATTTTTTAATGTTTACTTATTTTTGAGAGAGAGAGAGAGAGAGAGAGAGACACCAAGTGTGAGTGGGGGAGGGGCAGAGAGAGAGGGAGACAGAGAATCCAAGGCAGGCTCCAGGCTCTGAGCTGTCAGCACCGAGCCCTACACGGGGCCCAGACCCACAGACCATGAGATCATGACCTGAGCCAAAATCAAGAGCTGGATCCTCAACTGACTAAGACACCCAGGCGCCCCATTAAAAAAACAAAAAAAATTTTTTTTAGGTTTATTTGAACCATAGATAGTTTGTATGTATCTTGTTTAATTTTCAAACGTATGGGAGACTTTTCGTTCCCTTTTTGTTCTTGGTCTCTTGCTTAGTTTCACTGTGGTCAGAGAACATGGTCTAAATATTTTAAAGCTTTTGAGGAATACCTGGGTGGCTCAATGTGTTGAATGTCCGACTCTTGGTTTCAGCTCAGGTCACGATCTCACAGTTTGTGAGTTCAAACCCAATGTGGGGCTCTGTGAGGATTATCATGGAGCCTGCTTGGGATTTTTTGTCTCCCTGTCTCTGCCCCTCCCCCACTTGTGTGCACGTGTTCTCTCTCTCTCTCTCTCTCTCTCTCTCTCTCTCTCTCTCAAAAATAAATAAATAAACATTTTAAAACAATAAATATTTTAAAACCTTTGAAATTTGTTCAGATGTTCTTTACGGCCCAGCTTACGCCTAGTATTTCTAACTTTTGTTTGCACATGCTTGGAAAGAAAGCTTATTCTGTAGCTGACAGTGTTTCATCTATGTCGGCCAGGTCAGGTTTACTAATCATTCTAGATCCAATAGGGATTTTTTTTGGTTTGATTGTTTTATGAGTGGTAAAAGTTACTAAAATATTTCAGTGTGATTGTGGATTTGTCTCGTTTTTTCTCTTTTTTGCTGGAATTATGGATGATTTCATTGTTTTTAGAAATGTCTAGTTTTAAAAATTCTATCAAGTTTGACTTTGTCCTGGAGATTTATTATGAAGTGCATATTAGCTTAATTGTCATATTTTCCTGGTGGGTTGAAACTGTCATCATTATGAATTGTCCCTCTTTGTTTCCAGTAAGGCTTTTTACCTGAAACTCTATTTTGTCTCTTATCATTATAGCTTCACCAGATCTTTTAGGTTAGTATTATATTGTATAATATATAATATATAACATAATATAACATATAAATATAAAATAAATATAAAAATGTATAAATATTCTCTTTATATATATACATTTATATATATACATTATATATACATTTATATATATACATTATATATGTGTGTGTGTGTGTGTATATATATACATTATATATATATGTGTATATATACATTATATATATACATATATATGTGTATATATACATTATATATACATTTATATATATACATTATATATGTGTGTGTGTATATATATATATACATATATATGTTTATATATACATTATATATACATTTATATATATACATCATATATGTGTGTGTGTGTGTGTATATATATACACACACACACACACACACATTTTCCTTATATTTTTAATCTTGTTAAGAGTATAGAGTTGACTTTTTTCCCATATTATCTTTGTCTGTTATTCCTTACATTTATTTGGAACATTAAGTCTCTTTCTACTTCATACAATTCTGATATATTTGGGTCTAAATCTGTCATCTTGTTATTTTCTTTGTTGTTGTTCTACCTATTTTCTTTATTCCTTTCTTTCTTGTCTTCTTACACAGTTTTATTTTTGTTTTGTTTTAGTTAGCTTTACTGAGATGCGATTTACAAAAATGAGAAATTTACCAACTGGAAGTGTAGCATTTGGTGAGTTTCGGTGACACCCATGTGCCATCACCACAGTTAAGATACAGAACATTTCTGTGGTCTCCAAAATTCCCTCCATGCTCCTTTGTGGTAAGCCCCCGGCACCCACCACAGCCCCTGGCAAACACCGATACGCTTTCTGTCACTAAGGTTTTGCCTTCTAATCATACAGCATGTAGTCTTAAGACTTTTTTTTCCACTTAGTGTAATGGTTTTGCAATTCATGATCGTTTTCTTATTATTCCATTTGTCCCCTCTCTGTCAGTCTGAAAGTTATGCATTCTGTCATTCACTCTCTCTCTCTCTCTTTTTTTTGTCATTCTCTTTCAGTGATAACTGTTGGGGGACAGTTCTTTGTGGGTCTCTCATGTGTCTCTCAAGCAGAGACACTGACTTCCTCTGTTTCAGGTTATCTTTACAAGGAGGTTAATACAGCGAACAGCCTTAGAAAATAGAGATTGGGTCTTTCCCTAGAGCAGAGGGGACATTTGCTTACTCTCTTGTGGAATAAAAATCATATCATCCTCCAGGGCAAAGCTGAGACAGATTTGCTTATTCACAATGGTAAAAGATTCAAGTTCCCTACACTCAGGGTTTCTCTCTTCTAATGCAACGTGAGCAGGTGTCACCTGGCCCTCTTCATGTCACCCTGTGGGAACTGGATCCCAGGGAACTGGCGCACACGCTGATACTCTGGCTACTGCTGTTGCTGGGAGTAACAATTTGGCCTTTGTCTTGGATCCAGGAATCTTGTGTCTTCTGCCAGCATCCATGAAACTATGTCAGGCTAACTTGTTAGTTTGCAAGTAGGGCAAAATCGGAAACCCTTCCCAGTTCTTGATAGAACCCTAGAGATCGGAACACACATCCTTGGACTGACTGAAGTACAATTGATACGTTAGTGTCTCCCAGAACAACAAACGGGTCCTAGAACTTTTTAACCCCATTTGTTCCTCTCTAGGCTTCTATACCATTTGTTTTTTTAATTCTATTTTTATTTTAAACACAAGACATGATGCCACCAACACTTATTTAGTTTCACCCACAAAAATGCCATTTTCCTGGTACTTCATCCCCCCCCCCCCCCGCCCGTATCTTAGGCCATTGATATGGGATCAGGTTCCTTCTATCTGGAGAAAATCCGTTTCTGTTTTCTTTTGTGTAGGTCTGCTAATGACAAAGCCTCTCTCTCTTTCTCTTTGTTTGTGTGACGAGTGAAATGTTTTAATATCAGCTTCCTACTTAAAGGGAAGCGTGCTGGTATAGAATTCTCATTGACATTTATTTTCTTTTAGCTCTTTAAGATGTCATTCCACTGTCTCTGGCTTCCACTGCTGAGAAGCCAGCCGCCAGTGTTTGAAGACAACTTTTTCCTCTGCTATTTTTAGTATTTTTCTCCACGTTTTGTGTACAGCCGTTGTAATATGGTACCTGTCAGTTGCTGCTGTGTTTCAGTATGTTGACGGATGTGCGTCGTCCTCTGTTACTGCTGTGTAACAAACTACCCCAGGACTTGCCTTAAAACAACAATCAATTGTGTAGCCCACACAAATATGCAATTTGAGCCGAGCTCAGTGGGCAAAGCTCTCTTCTACTTTGCATGGTGTTAGCCAGGGTGGCTTGACTGCAGTGTCCAATTCTAAGATGACTCACTCACAACTGGCAGGTTGGAGCTGGCTGTTGCCTGGAAGTTCGTCCAGAGCTGAGGGTCCAAGGTCAAGAGTCATCCCTGTGGGTTGTGTCAGTTTTCCCATAGCATGATAACTGGGTCCCCAGAAAAAAGAGGTGGAAACTTCCAGTCTCTCAAGACCTTGCTCCAGAAACTAAAGTGGCATCACCTCTGCCATATTCTATTGGCAAAACAGTTACAGAGTCAAATTAAAGGGTAAAGAGCCGTAAGGCACCACTACTCAATGGGAGCAGTGTCAAAGAATTTGGGGGCCATGTTTTAAAACCCTGCACGAGGTCCCTAAGTGTGAATTTCTATTTTTGTGTTTGTGTGGGAGGGCGCGTAGATATTTTCAGTCAGTCTAAAAAAAGGTTTCATCAATTTTGAAAAGTTCACAGACATAAACTCTTCAAACATGGCTTCTGTGCGGTTCTTTTTCTGTTCTGTTTCTGTAGTGCCACTTATATGTATGGTCGATCTTTTCGTTATATATTCTGTGTCCTTTTTCTCCTGTCCTGCCTTTTCATCCTTAGGCTCTTCAGGCTTTATTCTGTTTACTCTTTTCTGGCCTATGTTCCTATTCACTGGTTTCTCTTCAGCATTTCCCAGTCTGCTTTTTTTTTTTTTAATGTTTATTTTTGAGAGAGAGAGAGAGAGTGCGAGCAGAGGAGAGGCAGAGAGAGAGGGAGACGGGGGACCTGAAGTGGGCCCTGTGCTGACAGCCAAGTGCTTGATGCAGGTCTCGAACTCTCGAACCATGAGGTCATGTCCTGAGCCAAAGTCAGACACTTAACCAACTGAGCCACTCAGGCCACATCCAGTCCGCTTTTATATTTGGCCACTGGGTTCTTACTGTTGCCAATTGGATGTATGTATTCACTTATTTATTAAGATTTTATTTTTATTGATGTATTTTTAATTTTTTTAACGTTTATTTTTTTGAGAGACAGAGAGAGAGCATGAGTGGGGGAGGGACAGAGAGAGAGAGGGAGCCACAGATTCCAAAGCAGGCTCCAGGCTCCGAGCTGTCAGCACAGAGCCCGACACGGGGCTCGAACCCATGAGATCATGACCTGAGCCGAAGTCGGACACCTAACCAACTGAGCCACCGAGGTGCCCTGAAACCTGGCCTTCTGTTTCTTTTATGTTTGCTTCTCCCAGGTACCTGGTAGCATTAGCCCTTCAGGGTGCCCACCCACGGTAAGAGGTGGCTCGCCCCTGGCCTCCGGTCCCTGTCCCCCGAGCCCACAAGGTTGTCAATGCTACGGTGTATCCCTCTGGCCTCTCAAGTGACAGCAGCCTTCAACACCAGGCTCACTTCCTAGATTTCCGTAATCCGTCCAGCCTGGCACTTCATCCCAGTCTACTTAGGTATCCAGCGCCTCAAGCAGATGGCCTTTTATATTTTGTCGCGCATTTCTGGTTGTCCCGAGGAGGCGCTCCCGTTCACATGACCTAGTCTGCCGTGGGAGTGGAAGGCCTCAGAGAGATCCTGTTTTCTTTTGGGTTCTTCTCACTGGAATTCAAATGCCTGCTTCCACCTTCCCCGTTAGCTACCTCTGCTTGCTCCCCTCTACAGCAAAACCCCTCCAACATACTGTCTGTACTTCTCCAGTTTCTTCCATTCCATTCCTTCTTAAACCACTCGATTCAGGCTCTGCTTTCCACCTAAAGTGTCTTGTCAAAGTCGTCAGTGGATGCTAAGCCCAATGATCAATTTTCAGTGTCATTTCTTTTCTTTTTTTTTTTTTTAACATTTTAATTTATTTTTGAGACAGGGAGAGACAGAGCATGAACAGGGGAGGGGCAGAGAGAGGGCGACACAGAATCTGAAACAGGCTCCAGGCTCTGAGCCGTCAGCCCAGAGCCCGACGCGGGGCTCGAACTCACGGACCGCGAGATCATGACCTGAGCTGAAGTCGGACGCTTCACCGACTGAGCCACCCAGGCACCCCAATTTTCAGTGTCATTTCTAGTTGTCATTTCGTGTGATTATACCCGACAGAGCAACAGCATTTAACGTGGAGCACGCTGATGTTAAGAGGTTGGCAGGACGAAACGAAGGGGAGCCGAGGAGAATGAGGAATAACTTCCTTCCTTGTCCTCTCTTCTTTGTTTTTTCTATAGCGCTCATTCCGCGGCAGTTTGTTTAATGTACTTCCTTATTTTGATTTTTACCTTACTCATTGTGTTGATCTCGCCCGCAAAAACATGGGCTCCGAGAAGGCAGGCCATGTCATCTGTTTCGTTCATTAACTTACCCCTCCATTTAGAACAGTGGCAGGGGTTTGGGGCGCTCGGGTGGCTCAGTCGGGTAAGTGTCTGAATTCAGCTCAGGTCATGATCTCGCGGTTCGTGAGATCGAGCCCCGTGTCGGGCTCTGTGCGGACAGTTCAGAGCCTGGAGCCTGCTTTGGATTCTGCGTCTCCCTCTGTCTCTGCCCCTCCCCTGCTCATGCTCTGTCTCTCTCTGTCTCAAAAATGAATAAAACTGGGGCGCCTGGGTGGCGCAGTCGGTTAAGCGTCTGACTTCAGCCAGGTCACGATCTCGCGGTCCGCGAGTTCGAGCCCCGCGTCGGGCTCTGTGCTGACGGCTCAGAGCCTGGAGCCTGTTTCCGATTCTGTGTCTCCCTCTCTCTCTGCCCCTCCCCCGTTCATGCTCTGTCTCTCTCTGTCCCAAAAATAAATAAACGTTGAAAAAAAAAATGAATAAAACAAAGAAAGAAAGAAAGAAAGAAAGAAAGAAAAGAAAGAGAGAGAGAAAGAAAGAAAGAAGAAAATCCTGACTCCATTTAGAGGTGTGTGCGTGCATGCGTGTGCACGTGTGCGTGGTGGAGAGGGGAGTCCAGCTGGAACAGGTCAGTGCACAGCCAGAGGCAGGCAGTGAGCCGTCCGTGGGGACCCAGGGCTTCTGACTCCAGCGAGGGTGTGGGCTGAGGCTGGCTCATTTCTGTGTCGTCCTCCTGTGCCCTGGCTCCACAGACTCTTCCAGCTGGAGAGGGAGACGGACGCCCTTGTGAACTTCCAGCACTATTCTATCCAGCTGCCGCCCTTCTACGAGAGCTCCAGCCAAGTCCTGCACGTCGAGGCCCTGCAACAGCTGACCGACCTCATCCGCAACCATCCCAGCTGGTCGGCGGCCCATTTGGCGGTGGAGTTGGGCATCCGAGAGTGCTTCCATCACAGCCACATCATCAGGTGGGCCAGGAGGGCCGGACCCTCAGGAAGGTCCCCGGGTCTGTGTGTGTGGACGGGCGGGTCCGGGGAGTCTCTCAGCCCTGCCTCAGTTCCCCTCTGTGGGCCAGTGTTGCCTCTGAGTGGGGAGTATAGGAACGCCGGACTGAAGCCAGAAGGAGAAACGTAGGGCCCACCTGGTGTGTTATACCCACCATGAACTTGAATCCTTCCAATACCCGCATGAAGGGTCATCAGCCCCCCAAGAGACTATGTGGCCTGTGCAAGGTCAGTCCGCTGGAGACGGCCGAAGAGGCCTCAGATCCTTGCATCTCCTTCCAAGGATCCGGGTGCCCTCCTGGTGGCTGGACCGCTTTCTTGCATATGGCCCCTCAGCCAACACTTCCGTCAGTGGAAGTGCCCCCCGAGAGGGACCATGTGGGCCCCGCCGCAGGACTCCGGCTCGCCTGCTTGCCCTGAGGTGACCGCAGCTCGTTTCAGCTCCCAGGCCCTAGGCTCAAAACTCCTCACTGCCCTTTATAGCCTACGGACCTGTTCTTGCACACCATCATGGTGTTTCACTTCCCAGTGCTTCTGTCCATTTCCTAGGGCGGGCACAGCTGCTATTATTGTTATCTTTTCATAGATAAGGATATTGAAGCCCCGAGAGATTAAGCCAGTTGCCCGAGGTTAATGAGATTTCTGCCTTCCGACCCTCTCTACCCCACCCTGCCTGCCTCCCACTTCAGGCTGGCGTGGGCCTAGGACGCATGTCTCATACGGATGTGCCACTGAACAACTGATAAGATCACATCAGCCACAAATAAGTGGTTTGAACCAGGCAGCCTGAGCATGGCGTGAATGCCCCTGAGCTCCAAACCCACTTCCCTCTTCTGGACTTGAGTTTCTCAGCACCCCTCCCTCCTTCCCTCCCCCCCCGCCCCCCCCCCCACAGCTGTGCCAATAGCAGGGAGAATGAGGAGGGCTGTACCCCCCTGCACCTGGCCTGCCGCAAGGGCGACGGGGAGATCCTGGCGGAGCTGGTACAGTACTGCCATGCCCAGATGGACGTCACGGACAACAACGGAGAGACTGCCTTTCATTACGCTGTCCAGGGGGACAATTCCCAGGTGCTGCAGGTGAGCAGGGGTGATCGGTGCTGGCCACACCCCACTGTCCCCACTTGGCCCCGAGCTCCTTCCTGGAGGGTGTACCCTCTCCTCCCTTCCCTCCTCCTGCTCGCCAAGGAGAGACACATCCTTGGTCACTGTACTCTGACCACCCTCGGGAGGTCCTCCAACCCAGGAAATGAAATCAGAGGTCCAGTCCAGCCAGTCAGTTTAGTTCAGCTTGTCCCAAGCACCCACCGAGCCTGACCCTGGGCTGGGTGAATTCATTTCAGCCTTTCCTGGAGGGGCTCATGGTCCGGTGGGACCAGATCTCCAGTGCCCATCCCTGGGAACAACCCCCTTTTAAGTTTCTTAATTCAGAAAAATTTTTTTATTTAATTTTTTTTAATGTTCATTGACTTTTGAGAGACAGAGAGAGAGAGACAGAGACAGAGTGCAAGCAGGGGAGGGGCAGAGAGAGAGGGAGACACAGAATCCGAAGCAGGCTCCAGTCTCCGAGCCGTCAGCACGGAGCCCGACGCGGGGCTCGAACCCACGAACCGTGAGATCGTGACCTGAGCCGAAGTCGGACACCCAGCCAATTGAGCCACCCAGGCACCCCCAGGAATTTTTCCCACGAGCCACAGCAATGGCGGCCCAGCCCCCCAGCCGGCTGGCACAGACAGCTTCCTGTTTGCCTCCAAACCTCCTTTCTCCGGGGCTTCCCTTAACGTTCCTACCCGGGTTATAATCCTACCCGTGTTATCTCATCGGCAGACTTCCCTTCCCCTCAAGTCTCGGCGGAGGGGGTTGGCCCGGAGGGTGTTGGGGAGGGTCACGCAGGGGGCTTGCCTCTGTCAGGCCCCAGCCCACCCCAGTGTCCCTCTGTCAGCTCCTAGGGAAGAACGCATCGGCCGGCCTGAACCGGGTGAACAACCAAGGGCAGACCCCACTGCACCTGGCCTGCCAGATGGGGAAGGAAGAGATGGTCCGAGTACTGTTACTCTGTAACGCTCGGTGCAACATCGTGGGGCCCAGTGGCTACCCCATCCACGCAGCCATGAAGTTCTCCCATAAGGGGTAAGACCGCCCCCCCCGCCCCGTTGGCTGGCTCTCTAGCTCTGACATCTCTTGTCCTCACGCCCAAGTGAGCAGTGGCTTCCCCAGGCTCATTAGATGTGTATCAGATGCTGGTGCCCAGGGCCGGCCTGGCACGAACAGAGTGCTCGATGAACGTGTAGCAGGTGTGAATCTCCATCCGGAAAGTCAGCTGTGCAAAGAGCAGAGCTTTCAGATGTTTTCTGTAACGCACCTTAATTTCTGGCCACGAACCTCCCTCTCCCAAACTGGAGAAGAACGATCCAAATCCTCCCCGGGGCTCCTCCCCTTTCCACCTCCCCCAGGTGGTCCTCCTGGGCTGGAGTCACACGCAGCCCCGGGGAGGGGCCCACCCGACCTGGGTCCTCTCGCACCCAAGCCCACCAGCCCGATCCGAACCCCTTCCTGGCTACAGTGCTGCCCTGTGGCTTCTGCAGCTTCCTGGCTCGAGGCCCAGGAATGCTTGGCAGGGTGGCCCAGAGCCCCATCTGCCCCATCTTTCCTGGCTGGTGGCACCGTTGGGAGGCAGGTACCAGGCGCATGCCGTGGGGAGCCCCAGACCAATCTGGGGCTTCTTCCCTTCTCCCGAGACCTGGGAAACCCTGTTCTCGGGAAGATTCTCCATGTGGAGTGTGGGTATGTGTGTATGCGTGGGGGGGGGGCGGTGAGAAAAGAGAGGAATATCTTAAAATGTGGCCCAGTGGGAACGCTGTCTGGAATGGCTGACCGAATGAATGAACGAGGCAGTCGGTCCCGCAGTCCGGACACTGTGCTAGGCGCTGGCCTTAGACGGAAAAGAAAGCAGCTCTGGGACAGGAGACACAGAGGTCACCCGGTCCTTCTGGGCTGTGCTAAATAGGCAGGGGGAAGAGGAGAGAGGGCTGCACGCACATGGGGGCGGGGGCAAGCCTGGCTGTCCCTCAGGTTCTTCCTCTTCTGGAGTCTGCCCCCACCGTGCCAGCCCCTCTGGCGACGCCATCCCCTCAAAGGTCTGGTCCAAGCTTGGGCCAGCCCCCCTTGCCATGTCCTCCCCAGCACAGCCAAGATGGAGAACTTTCAGAACGACCTGACCAAACGGTTGGAGACAGTACTGACACCTCACCCCCAGGGGTCAGGTTCCCCGGGGGCAGGTTGCATCTGGAACGGGCATGGGTGGTGGGTGATGCCGTGTCATAGCTGAGACGTAGCATGGCGGCCTCCCTCTTGCTCAGCTCAGCCTCCCCAAGCCTTGCTGTCCAGGGGCCTGGAACTGCCCACGTTGTGCCTTTCTTGGACACCCCTAGCCGCATTCCTCTCTCCCCTGCCAGGCCTCCCCTGTGGGGCTGGCAGAGATCGCAAGGGGTCTTCGCACATTAGACGACGCAGCGAGCCTCACACCTCGGGCGTGCCCGACTCCTGCCACAGCCGCGTCCTCCCAGGGCCCCGGCGGGGCCATCCCTCTGCCACCGTGCGGCAGCTGGTGGCAGCGATCACAGGTGTCAGGGCCACAGAGAGGGGTTCCGTCCCCGCTCCCATCTGGGAGCCCCTCCGCTGTTAGCGTCAACTCGGCTGACCTTCACAGAGCCAGGTTGGGGCCAGGGACTCGACTTTTCACTTTGCCAGCTGTCTTCAAGGGTCGTTAGTGTTGTAGCACATATCAGAATTCCCTGCCCTTTTAAGGCAGAGTAATATACGGACGGACCACATTTTGTTTTTCCCTCCATCTGTTGACGGGCACTTGGGTTGTCTCCCCTTTTGGCCAGTGTTGCTAGGAATGTGGGGGAACGAGTATCTGTCTGAGTCCCTGCTTTCCGTTCCTTTGGCTGTACGCCCGGGAGTGGGGAGTCGCTGCAGCCTTAATTGCTGTGCCTGTACTTCCCGCAGGACGCAGGTCACTGTGTGAAACAGCAGGAGCGGAGGGAGGGCCAGGGGATGGAGGCGACCGCGTGCCAGGCGCAGAAATGAAATGTCTTCTCTCCCTCAACCCCCACGAGTCCGACTAGGACCGCGCCCGTATTGCAGACGGCCTCAGCCACTTTCCAGAGATCACCAGGGAGGAGGCTGGGGCTTGACCCTAAAGCCAGCACCAGTGAGAGTGATCATGGCCGATTGCTGCTATCAGGGAAGGCTTCCTGGAGGCGGGGGCTTGAGCTGTGTCTAGGGGCTCAGGATACCCTGGACATACCACAGTACACGTGCTGGTTGGTTTTGTCGCAACTTTATTTGCAGAAACTCTTCTTCCCCAGTGGTTGAAGCCCCCAAGTCGTGGCCTTTTCCAGCCGTCCCCAGGCCACCTCCCACCATCCCATGGCCTTCTATACTGCCCCTTGGCTCCTTTTCCCCCTAGGTGTGCTGAAATGATCATCAGCATGGACAGCAGCCAGATCCACAGCAAAGACCCTCGCTATGGAGCCAGCCCCCTCCACTGGGCCAAGAACGCAGAGGTAGGCAGAGTCTGAGGGTCAGTGGGGGGGGGGGGAGGGGGCAGGGGGCAGGGTCCCAGGGCCCCATGTTCCTCAGCTGCCTGCGGGAAGGAGGTCCCTGAGATGATTCTGGGGGGTTGATCTCATAGTGGTCCCGCAGGCTTGCAGCTCGTAGGCTCAGGGTCCTGTCTGTGGGTTCTTTGTGTATGAATTGGGGGTCGTATGGCCTGGCTTTGGAGGCGTGAAATCAGCGAGGTGACGTGTGAGAAAAGGCTTCATAAAGTGCCAAACAGAAGTTGGTGCTGGTACTGGCTGTGCCCACAGAGAGCCTGGTGGGGCAGCGATTCCACGGGCCGCCCCTAAGCCAAGCTCCATGCCCCTGGGAGGGTGGAGGCCTCTGGTCCCTCACCTCCAGGAAGTACAGCTCAACAGGGCCCTGGATGCCCCAGAGATTGTGGTCCGTTGTGACGGGCCAGGAGGGAGGAGATTGCCAACTTCTGCAGGGTACCTCCTTCCTGCCCTGAGCTAGATGCCAAGTCCGGCCTTTCGTGTTCGAGTGTACGAGTTGTCATTCGTTGTCACCCCTCTGTGAGGTAGGGACTTGCATTTCTATTGCCACAGAAAACTGAGGTCCAGAGGGTGTGACGGCCTACCCAAGCTCCCAGGACTGGGAGGAAGTAAGGCTGAGCTGTGGGCTCAGGACTGACCGGTTCCAAAGGCCACGCCCCTCGCCCCGTCCCAGGCTCCCAAGGCCACGCCCCTCCCCAGGTCCCAGGCTCCCAAGGCCACGCCCCTCCTCCCCAGGTCCCAGTCTCCCAAGGCCACGCCCCTCGCCCCCGTCCCAGGCTCCAAAGGCCACGCCCTTCCCCGCGTCCCAGGCTCCCCAGGGCTGTGGGGCGTGCAGGGGCGGGTGTCGCCAAGGCCCAGGGAGTGGCCAGACTTTGGCAGGATCCCAGGGAAGGTCACAGGGAGCAGGGCAAGTTGTGGGACTTTGCTGAGATGCGTGGGGTCCCGTTAGTTCCAGGAAAGGACCCGGGAGCTCCTTAAATCAGCCAGCACAAATCAGCTCTTTGTCCTCTAGCGTCCTGCTGATGATGTGGGAGCCAAGATGTAGGGCCACCCCCAGAACTGGGGCCTGCCACCTGAGTTCTTGTTGCTAGTGCTTTCCGGAGGCCCGATACCTGACGCCGCTCAGGGCG
Source organism: Lynx rufus (assembly GCF_022079265.1). Classification (NCBI taxonomy): domain Eukaryota; kingdom Metazoa; phylum Chordata; class Mammalia; order Carnivora; family Felidae; genus Lynx; species Lynx rufus. The sequence goes on along the minus strand of NW_025814889.1, from coordinate 131,855,497 downwards.
GCAGTGGCAGCCCCCAGGTGTCGCCGGCCCCTGCTGCCCTTAGTGACCGCCTCCTTGGGCGCGGACCCTTTCTCCCGCAGATGGCCCGCATGCTGCTGAAGCGGGGCTGCGACGTGAACGGCACCAGCAGCTCGGGGAACACAGCCCTGCATGTGGCCGTGATGCGCAACCGCTTGGACTGTGTCATGGCCTTGCTGACCTACGGGGCCAACGCCAACGCCCGCGGAGAGCACGGCAACACGCCGCTGCACTTGGCCATGTCGGTGAGCCTGCAGGGGTGGGGGGGGGGCTACCCGTCGCTCCCTCCCTTGACACCCTCTTCCTTTCCCCGCCCCTCAGAATCTTCTTACCTGCCTACACTCCATTCAGACCTGCCTTCCCCCTTAGGAACCTTCCGTGTCCCCCTTTCAGCCCAGAGTGTCGTCTCCTTCCTCTATGCCCCTGTCCCTCTGGCTCCCGCGTCCCCCATGTGACGAGTGCATGGTGCGATGGCTCTGGCTACCCGCTGTGGCCTTGGGCAAGTCACGTCACGCCTGTCAGCCTCGATTTCCTCATCCGGAAACCGGGGTGTCGGTACTGGCTGTGGAGTGAGCGGTGGATGCTCGGTAACCCCAGGAGGAATGTCCAGACGACACATGTGGTACCTGGCACCAGTGGGCAACCCTCAGATGTCACTTCTCCTTTCCTGCATCAGGGAAAAATACCCGTCTGCATACTGTTTCTATCTCCTTGGGGGGGCTGTAAGCTCCTGGGAGGCAGGGTCTGCTTGTACATCTCCGTGGCCCATGGTAGGTGTTGGCCACGGCTTTTGGTTTATTATAGAGCAGAGTTCCCCCCTCCAGTCTGGATAGACAACTAGAGTATGAACATAAGGAATACAGGGAAGGGACTCTTACTACGTTACGGATGTGTGTGTGTTCCCATTCCGTAGCAATACCGTGTATACATAAGTATGTTCAACAGATTTCCAAGTGATGGAGTTGGAGAGGCATCTGGGACTCTAAAAGTAGATTTGGGGCACCTGGGGGGCTCAGATGGTAAAGCATCCGACTTCGGCTCAGGTCATGATCTCACGGTTCGTGGGTTCGAGCCCCGCGTCGGGCTCCGTGCTGACAGCTCAGAGCCTGGAGCCTGCTTCGGATTCTGTGTCTCCCTGTCTCTCTGCCCCTCCCCTGCTCATGCTCTGTCTCTCTCAGTCTCTCAAAAATAAGTAAATGTTAAAAAAAAATTTAAAGATGTAGATTTAGGGCAAACTCAAAGACATCCTGTTTTATAGCAAAGGCCATCACTGTGGTAGAGACACTGTTACCCTGGGAGGTGGAAACTGTAAATAAAACCATGGCCATTTTCAGCACTGAATGAGCCATTAGAATGATCTAGTCCATCAGTTCTCAAAATTTTGGGTCTATGTGGTCCCTTTATAGTGTTAAAAATTAATTATTGAAGATCCCAAAGATTTTTTTGTTTATATGGATTTTATCTATCTATATTTATTAGATTGGAGTTTAATCATAAGACATTTTCAAAATATTAATTCACTTACTAAAAATTTTTTTTTAATGTTTATTTTTGAGAGAGGGACAGAGCATGAGTGGGAGAAGGACAGAGAAAGAGGGGGAGGCACAGAATCCCAAGCAGGCTCCAGGCTCTGAGCTGTCAGCACAGGGCCCAACACAGGGTTCGAACTCACGAACTGTGAGATCATGACCTGAGCCGAAGTCAGACGCTTACTGGACTGAGCCACCCAGGTCCCCCTCAAAATATTGATTCATTAAAAAATAACAATTCACCAATCACAAGCTAGCCAAATTAAATAACATTTTTATGCAAAACAACTTTATTTTTCAAAACAAAAAACAATCCAGAAGAGTTGGCATCCTTTTACATCTTTGTGAATCTTTTTAATGCCTGGCCTCAGAGAAGACATACTGAGCCTCCTATCTTCTGCTACATTTATTCTCTTGCAATATGTTGTTGAATATATGTTGGGGGATAAGAAGAAAATCTGGCCTCCCTATGCTATGTTGGAAAAGATACACAGTTGCACCTTTTCAGAGAATCATGGATATTCTTTGATGTTGCACCAAAACTGGACAAGGGTAGTTTCTGACAAGTCAGTTGCAGTGGGCAGAGCAGCCATCTCCAGGAGCTTTTCACACTTTGTTACATTAAACACTTTATTCCACTGGTATCTCTTGCACTTGGCATGGATCTCTTACCCATGTGTAATTTCCTTGGAAAATACCGGTTCGCCATGTATGCGTAGAAACAGCGACCCATTTCATCAGACGCTATCAAAACCCCACATTTGTAAATATCCCCACTGATCTCATCAGAAAAACCTTTCAGTTTGGGGAAGCCGTCAAAGCTGTCAAGCCCACTTGTGGCATATACAAGTTTTCTGGAATTGCCATTTTTGTTTGCAAGCTTGAATTTTGTCGTTGGCACAAAATATCGTCAGATGTTTTTCTTGAAGTGCCAGGCTCACTGCGTTCATTTTTGAGAACACGTCTTCTGGATACCCAAGGCTGAACAATCGTAGTTTGTCAGTCATGGTCTCAAATAAAAATGGTGTTCCCGGGGAAAAAAACGTGCGCTTCTGCTCACAACTCCAGCAAATTGCCAACGTGCTTTTCCTCAAGATAACAGTTGTACTCTGGTATGCCACAGAAATGCCCAGGCTTTCTCTCTATCTTACAACACAAGGACGCGATGTCAAATTGTAATAAAATTCATTCTTACTGCTTCATGAAGGGCATTCCCTTAATTGGCTGATTTTTAAAAATGTCTTTATCTTTGAGAGAGAGAGAGAGAGAGAGAGACAGAGTGCAAGCAGGGGAGGGGCACAGAGAAATGGAGATACAGAATCCAAAGCAGTCTCCAGGTTCTGAGCTGTCAGCACAGAGCCCAACACGGGGCTCGAACTCAGGGACCATGAGATCGTGATCTGAGATGCTTAACCTATTGAGCCACCCAGGCGCCTGTTAATTGGTTGATTTTTTACTGCTAGTGAGTGGCAAAGAAGAACACCACAACGGTGTCACCGTCTTGGTATGGCACTAGGAGCTTTATCCATCATTGTTTTTATGCCATCAGTGCTAAAGTTAACACGATGCAAGAAGCAAACACCATCTTGATAGTCTTATGAAAGCAGGGTTTTTTTAAAATTTATTTTTAGTAATCTCTACGCCCAACCTGGGGCTCAAACTCACAACCCCAAGATCAAGAGCCACACACTCTTCCAACTGAGCCAGCCAGAGGCCCCTGTGAAAACAGTTTGAACCTCACAAACCCTCTAGAGGGTCTCACACGTTCGGTGGGGGGCGGGGGGGGGCACACGTGTCACTTTGAGGACTGCTGACATTCACTGGTTCCCATACCTCAGGAACTTGCAGACCGGCCTCACATTTTTTGGCACGTTGATGTGTCACTTGCACAATTAGTGCTCAATCATTTCTTTAAGTTGGTTTGCTTTTATTAACTTATTTTTATAAAGTTGTTATTTATTTATTTTTTGAGAGAGTGAGAGCACGTGTGTGCACCGGCCAGGAAGGGGCAGAGAGAGAAAGAGGGAGAGAATCCCGAGCAGGCTTAACGCTGTCAGTGCAGAGCCCAATGCTGGGCTCGATCTCACAAACCGTGAGACCATGACCTGAGCTGAAATCAAGAGTCGGCCGCTTAACCCGCTGAGCCGCCCAGGCGCCCCTAAGTTGGCCTGCTTTTCAATCTTACTTAAATTTATTTCAAAGGAGATGGTCTGTCGCCACCGTAAGGGGTAAACCAGTGACACGAAAAGAAGGAAACCAAGATAGAAATGCATAACTAATGACTCAAGCATGCATAATCACCAGTGCCCATATAAATCCTAAAGTGCATGAGCCACTATTTGGAAAACTGCATTCTAGACACAAGTCTTCATTCTCCAGGCCAGGAGATCAGGCCCCAGGAAGAGGGAGGTGATAAGACCAGAGCGCGGTCTGCAGGCAGCCAGTTGATTGGCTTGTTCTGGGAAACCACGCCCCGCCCTGCCCCGCCCAGCCTCCGATGTTAAATGCACAATGCGCTTTGGAGGCAAGCTGCCCTTGGAGGTTGCCGTCAGGGAGGACGTGTACCCAGTTACCCCCTCAGAAGTGGCACCCTACACCTGATGGACAAGACAGCCTTCCCTTTCCCCGCTCACCCTTTGCTGCTGCTTCTGGAAGTGATCAGCAGCTGACCCTTCGGTGGCCCTGTGGCCCCTGGGGCGGGGGTCATAGATGCACTGCTTCCTTCCAGGAGCTGGTGGGGCTGGTACCTGGGGTGAGTCACTTCCAGCTTCTGCCTGGGTTATTAAACGGGTGGGGGACCTGAAGGGTTCTAGCACCTTCTGCCGTGCCGTGAGAGGCCCGCCGAGTCGGTAGGCAGAGCGGAAGAAGCTGGCGTCCTTTTTCTCTTCCTTTCCCTGAGCCGTTGGATTTTCCCCTCACTTCATCCCCAACAGAAAGACAACGTGGAGATGATCAAGGCCCTCATTGTGTTTGGGGCAGAGGTGGATACCCCAAATGACCTCGGAGAGACTCCTGCTTTCATAGCTTCCAAGATCAGCAAACGTAAGTGCCCTGCACTCCGGTCCCAGAGTTGGGCGGGGGTGGTGGTGGTGACGCATGCACTGGGGAGGAGGGGTGGTCCCAGCAGCCCGGCACCAGCATCCTGTCCGTACCCACCCCACTTGCTCCCTGCGTGGGGTTTCCAGGAGCACCTGGGAGGCAGAGAGGGGAAGCTTCCTGTGCCCGAGCACAAGGGCCATACCCAGTAGGTGGGACCCTCCAAGGGGCTTGCCAAGCCAGCGTCCTCTTCTGTGCCGCCCTCATCCCACCTCCGGATGCCGGGACTCGGGGGGTGGCAGGTGGGGGAGGCAGTAAGTAATTCCCGGATGGAGCCACTCGCAGGAAGAACGGTGGGTGGATGCATGCCCGCTACACGAGTGTGTGTGCACGCGGGCTTGAGGCACACACTGCATGCTCGCTTGGTGAGCCCTGGCATCAGGGCTGGAGAAAGATCATCCTCAGCAGAAGCCCGGGCCCCCTCGGGGGGTTTCAGGGAGCCGTGGAGGCTGCCGTGGGCGCGCAGGTGACTGTGTGTGCGCACGTGTGTGTGTGCTACTTCCTAAAAACATCCTTTTTAGTTACCCTGTCTGTTAGATGAGGGTAGATGCCCACAGACTGGCTCGTCCCTTTCGAGCCCTGGGAGGGACTCGGCATTCGGCAGTTTTGAGAATTGCCGTACGTGCAGCCCCGACACGGGGCGCGATCCCACAAACCACAAGATCATGACATGGGCCCAAATCACGAGTTGGACTCTTAACTGACTGAGCCACCCAGGCGCCCCATTGTCGTGGTTTTTTTTTGTTTGTTTTGTTTTTTACTGTTTTTAAATTTTTGATTTCTGACTGTTCATGGTAGTTTGTAGAGATGTGTGTATGGAGGGGGGAGTCCTGTTTTCTTGACCAGAAGTGAAGGGAAAGAGGGGGACCCCAAATACCCAGACCGGGTAACCTCGACCCCTTTCCAGATTCTGTGGTCAACCTCGGCACCTGCCCTGGGCCCCAGGAAGCTATTGGGCTACAGGTGACTGGAGTCAGCACGCCCTGTCAGGGTGGGGTCAGACCTCCCGGGCGCCCGGTTCCCCCACATACCCAGGCCGCCTGGTAGATGAGAGAGGGGACCGTGTGTGGAAAGGAGGGGCCTCTCACTTGCTTGTTGACATCATTTGTGATCCTGTGCGATCTCCCCTCCCCCAAACCTTACTAGTTGTCACCAGGAAGACGCTCTTAACTCTGCTGAAAAACGTAGGGGCCGACCACCGCCTCCCACTCACCCAAGGGGCCCCCTCGGAGCAGTGTTCCACTGCGACACATCACTCCTTGTGCTCCCAGGAAAGATCTCAGCCCCCACCGATCAGCTTAAACAACCTAGGTAGGCCTCTTTCCTGCCACACTCCCTCCTCTCCAGCTGGTCCCCAGGCACTGGGATCGGAGCAGTCCTGATCTGAAGGAAACGGGGCCCAGGGTAGAAGTTGTTGAAAGGAACGAGGGAGGTTGGGGCAGGATTCGTCAGCCTCTGGAGGCAGCCAGCACCCATGGAGCCCAGAGGCCTGGGGGGAGAGGGGCCCCTGGCTAATGGCCTGCAGTCCATTTCTCCTGAGACAATGTCCTGAACATGGTCTCCGGTCTGGGCGTCCCCGTGGCACCTTTGGGGTGAGGACTGTCTCGGCCTCTTGTGCCCTGGGAGCTCAGGGTGGGCGGTGAGGAGTGCTGTTGGGGTCCGGCACCCCTGGCCCTCTGGCTTCAATGAGGAGTGTGTCTGCCATGCTGCTGTATCTCTGTCAGGCCTGGGGCCTGTGTGTCTGTCCCCTGCTGGCCCTTTGGTGACCTACAGGCTTTTGAACAGGGCCAGGCAACCTGCATCTGCCCCTAAGTGACCTTGGCGCCCGTGGCGATGGCCCCCAAGGAGATGGGGTCCCGTCTCTGGGCTTTCTGTGGGCTGACCCAGCCACGGCCTAGACCGTGTGAGAGCCGGGTCCCCTGGATAGGGCTGTCGGCAAGCAGTCCTCGGCAAGCTGGCCTTTCTCCCCGCTGCTGTGGAAGCAGACACCAGCACCTGTAGCCTGGATGGCCCAGCCTAGCCAGGAGTCAGGAGAGCAGAGCCCGCGGCCACAGTTTGTCCTTCTGGCTCCTCCTCTCCGCTCCCCTGCCCGTCCCCGTCTGGGACCTGCCCCCCCTCCCAACCCCATCTTTATCTCTCAATTTTACAGGCAGGCAGTCACCCACGCCAGGCTGGATGGTGGGCCTGGGGCGCAGCGTCCGGTGGGTAATGCCCTGGGCCTGGAGGGGCTGCAGAGCCTGCCCAGCCCCGAGTTAGCTGTAGCTCTAGTGGCCTCTTCTCAGCTGCCTGCCCGAACACATGAGCCATCCTTGCCACCCTCCCCCTGGCACTCTGGCCGCTGCCTCTCCTGGCCGGTCTCCGCTTGATTCGCCCACCCTCTGGCCACCCGCTCTGGTGAGGGTAGATACACTGCCTTGCAGCCTGCCTTCCTGCTTTGCTGCTTCTAGACTCTGCATAGTGGTGGGGAGGGCAGTCAGAATCCGATGGCATGGCGGTGCTGGGCCAGGCCCCTGGGGCCGGGCTGCTGGTCAGGAGGGCAGCCAGTCCATCCGGGGGGGGGGGGGGGGCGGGCTCGGGCCCAGAGGAGAACATGGGCAGAGGGTGGGTGCGGCTGGTCTGAGAGGCCGCTGAGGAAAGTTCCAGACCTGGGGTCAGGACGAGCAGCCTCTGAAGAGTGGTCGGTTATCTCCCTTTGCTCATGGGTTTAAACCGAAAGGAGTGTCCTGACTCACTCCTTTTGGCTAAATGACCTTGGACGAGTTTATGTAGCCTCTTTGAGCCTCATCTGTAAATTGGGAATAAGGATTCTGGTGACGGCGGCTGTCAGCAACTCCACTTGCCCGATGCATGAAAAAGTGCTCTGTGAGCTGGAAACACCGGCCACGGAAGGGGTGCTTGTGCTCTGGGGCTTTGGGAGGAAGGCACCTCGGAGAATCTGGGAGGTGGCCGGGCGGGGGTGAGGGATGCTTCCCAGGGCAGGGGGCCACCCTCTGCACTCGAGCCCGTTTCACCCCAAGGGGCCCGTGGCCTCTGGCCCAGCTGTGTCTTGGGACAAAGGGCCCTTCCTGGTGGAACCTTCCTAGGGCCAGCAGGGTGAGGGCTCAGCTCCAGATTTGCTCAGGGCCCGTGGGATGGGGGGGGGGGGCTTGGCACCTGCCTGGCCCCAGCCCACTCTGCCCTGTGCCTCGCAGAACTGCAGGACATCATGCATATCTCCCGGGCCCGGAAGCCGGCGTTCATCCTGAGCTCCATGAGGGACGAGAAGCGGACGTAAGTGCGGGAGGGAGGGAGGGGGACCGCATGCACCAGGCCTCTGTTTGGTGCCCTCCGGCAGGCTCGGGGCTGTTGTCTAGTGCATACCACAGCCCTGTGAGGTGGCTTGTGTCCTCTGTAGTTCACAGCCAAGAGACTGGGTGTTCGGAGAGCCTGGGTCTGCTCTCTCATCAGGGACCGTGCAGGCTGTGGGTTACACGATAGAGCTGGCTGCAAGCCTGTCCCGTCCCTCCTGACCTTGTGTTGGTTTGTTGGGGAAGGTCACCCACATCCCCACTGCGATGCTGAGCCTCCTTCCCTCTGGCTCCATTCTGGCCCCTGCCCTGCTTCCCTCCACAGAGCTGGTGGGCCGGGCGGACTTCCCGAGCACCTGCTGTACGTCCAGGCCCGTTCTTGGAGGCAGGCCTGCGTGATGGGCACAAAGAGCAGAGGCCTTTGTCCTTGAGGGCGGTCCCTGGGGCCTCAGAAGCGGTGCCTGCCAGCACGGCAAGTTCCCGGCGCAAACGTCCGTGGGCTCGACGGCGCTCTGTCTTCCTTTCCGTGATAGAGTTGCTTTCTTGTTCCCCGTTTGCGACTGTCCCACGTCCCTAACAGCTTTCCTAGGGAGGGATTAGGATCCTTGTTTCGCGCAGACAGAACCTGAGTCCCCGGGAGGCGAAGTGCCTTGCTCAAGCTCACACCATGAGTGTCGGAGCAGAGACTCTAGCCCCCCGTCTCCCGAGTTCCTGCCCTTTCTGCTGCCGCAGGCACTCTCCCGGCTGCCTCAGTAGTGCCGGCCCCCGCAGGGCAAGCTCTCAGTCCGCAGACACAGCCCCTGCTCCTAGGGCCAGGCAGTGGCAAGTGGTTCTGCCTCCCCTTGCCTGAAGGGTTGGCTTCCCCTTGGGAAGTCCTACTTGTTTCCAAGGCCACCCTGTAACATGCCCCGTGGGGGTGCACCTGCCACATCAGCATTGTAGTTCTCTGCTCCCACTGAACTTCCTGCATGTACGCGCGCGCGCGCACACACACACACACACACACACACACACACACAGCTGCACAGGGGCTGAGGAGGGTAACGTCCCGACCAGTAAGACCAGAGGAGGCAGATTCTCCAGCAGGACTCAGATGGTTTGCAGCAGCCTGAGTACTCTCCCTGGAGGTGGGACTGAGGCGACAATCAGGACACCCCCGTGGGGACCTTCCCACGAAAGGCTGCGAGCCTCGTAGCTCAGCCTTGCTCCCTGTGGGCTGACGTCTCCGTTGTAAGCCCCACATCCTCAGAAGGGTCTCTTGCGTTTTTGCTCTGGCCCCCTGGTCACGGGCCCTGCAGGCCTCCAGTGACGGCCCAGCATCCCCTGCCACACTCTGGGCTTGCTGCGGGGCTGGGCGGCTTGTCCAGAAGAAGGACCCTAGAGGAGGGCCACCCGGGCCTCCTTCGTTCACCAGCTAGTCCATCGGACGCCTCCGGAGTGCACTGGAAAGGCAGCGCTGCGCGGAGCAGGGCAGTCCCTGCCCTTGGAAGCTTCTGTCCCACCCACTGGGGGAGAAAGTGAACGAGGGAAGACCACCTGCTTATGGGAGGGAGCAAGAAAGTGGGTGGAGAAGGAGCCGGCTGAGCCGGAGGGTGCCAATGGCATCAGAGCAGGCTTCTCCGGGCGGTGACATTTACGCTGAGACGGAAGGATGAGGAGACCAGACGGAAGCTTCCTAGTCTGAGCACAGACAGTGGAAGCCTTAGGGCAGGGAGCTGGGCACGGCAGGACCGAGGGAGACGTGTCGGGTCGTGTTGCCCAGCAGGTGACTCGGGAGTCAGCAGACCCTCCCCTTCCCCCATCCCTGTCTGGGTCCGGCCACATCGCTTCCCCATCTCGTGACTTTGGGTGGTCACCTAACCTCTGAGCTTCACTCCTTCCCAGACGTGCACAGGGGTAGCAGGGAGCGTCTGCCTCCAAGGGGTGTGGGACATCTAAGTGAATTCATGCGGGTGAAAGCCCCTCACAGCTCCTGGCACAGAGATGGTGCTTCCTCCCTGCCCCCCTCCTCCCTCTCCACCACCGTTCCTGGCTGCAGGAGAGCCCTTCCCCCAGCCTCGTTTAATTCAGACAGACTTTTCTCAGGCACCTGCTTCCGGTCAGGCCCCCGACTGGGAATCTAGGCCTGACCAAAACCCAGTGGGAGAGACAGACCCAGGTGTCTGCTGAGGTGACACCTGGCCGCTCCCTTCATTGTTCCTGCACTTTCCCCCTCCTGAAATACTATATGTTTATTTCCTTACTGACTGTGCTCCCCCTACCTGCCCCCCGCCCCCACACACACCCCTAAAAGCCCAGTAGCACGAGCTCCACAGGGCCTTGTCTCACACAGTCACAGATGCTCAGGGACACGGGCCCACGTAAGGAGCTGGGCTCTAACGGGCCCTCTTCTCTCCCGCTGCTGTCCCCACCACAGCCACGACCACCTGCTCTGCCTGGACGGAGGGGGCGTGAAGGGCCTCGTCATCATCCAGCTCCTCATTGCCATCGAGAAGGCCTCGGGCGTCGCCACCAAGGATCTCTTTGACTGGGTGGCGGGGACCAGCACTGGAGGCATCCTGGCCTTGGCCATTCTGCACAGTGAGGGCGGCCCCGGGGGCGGTGGGGGCAGGGTGTGGGGGGGCGGTTGGGATCCGCCCTCGAATTGGGCTCAGCTTCTTTTCAGAGCTTTGCAAAGAGAGTCACTGGGGACGGGAAGGCCTGTAAGCCCTTTGTGGGGCGGGTAAGGGTGTTGGGGTCTGAGGCTCGAAAGAGAAGGGCTTGGAGGCAGGCTAGGGGCATGGTGCCCTGCCCTCCACGGGGGACAGAACTGGTTGCCTTTCAGTGTAGGAACCATTTTTATGTCAATTGCCTCCACCACTCCTGCCCATAGCCTTGTGAGGCAGGCACCTCAGGGCCTCAAAACCTGCTGAAAGTAAGGAAAACCATCCTGATGGTGGATGGTCTCAGGGAGGAGGAGCCACAGGGCCACAGAATGCCGGAGCCCCGGCCTGCACGTCTCATTTTACCCCCAGAGACGTGAAGGCCCCGGTGGGAGAGGTGACTCAAAGTCACATAGCCCACCCATGGGGTTACTGGGGCTAGGACGGTTCCCTAGACTCTCAGCCCAGCACTTCCCAAGGCCACAGGGCCTTGCACTGCAGCGCCCTGCATACCAGACAGGCTTCTGGGTAGTTCTTGTCTCCACTCAAGCTGGGCTGCCTGTGGGGGGCCCTCCCAGAGCCAGCAACCAGCCAGGCAATTGTCCTCTGCCTTGGCATCCCTAACCTGACATCCTTGCCCCAGTGCCCGGCGGATTCCAGGCTCTCCAGGCCCCCTGCCCCCCGCCCATGTCTTGAAGGCACCAGGAGAGGACCTTCTTGTCCCCAGGCAGGGCCTGTGGGTCAGGTGCAGGCTCCAGCTCGGGGAGCCCCAGTCCCCTGGGGGAACCACAGGTACCTGGGTATTCACTGTGTGAAGAGGCCACGGGCCAGCAGTTCAGAGTGTCAGGGACATGGGGCAGCCTGCTCAGCCGGTGGCTGAGAGCAGCGTCCCATCGAGGTCCTCCGGGACGAGGAGGATTATCAGTCAGTAAACTGCTAGCGTCAGGGGGCCCACATCCCCTCTCTGGTCTCCAGTTCTGCCTCCCATGAGAGCAGAGCCATCTCGGATCTGCCTCTGCTCGGTGGGGCAGGAGGTCCGCGGCGGAGGTTCTGGCCTCCTCCAGAAAGGGTCACTTCCTTCTTTAGACTCCCAGGGGCTATGGGAGAGATTTGAGAAGTCTCATACGGGCAGACCCCCTGCTCTCCGCAGCTCCCTCTGCGCGCACAGCCCAGGTGCGGCCTGCTCCTTCTGGCTGTCCTCAGAGGCCCGCAGGACAGGGCTGGCCCTTCTGTTCTGAGCCACATGAGGTGGCTCTAGATTCAGTTTACAAGCTCTCACACTCTCGGGGCCCTCTCTAAGGAAAATAATACAAAGTTGGGAACACAGAATTAGGCCCAGAGCCGCGGGGCTGCTGAAGGAGGTTTCTGCCTCTGCGGGAAGTTTCCCAGGAGAGGCCCAGGAGCCCAAGCCTGGGTAGTGCCTGAGCCAGTCCGGTCCCCTCCTGCCATCCCCTGCCGGCCACCGTGGTCCTGCGGCTGTCCGGGCGCGGCCCTCGTGTCTCCCCGATGTTGTTCTAGGCAAGTCCATGGCCTACATGCGGAGCGTGTACTTTCGCATGAAGGATGAGGTGTTCCGAGGCTCGCGGCCCTACGAGTCGGGGCCCCTGGAGGAGTTCCTGAAGCGCGAGTTTGGGGAGCACACCAAGATGACCGACGTCAAGAAACCCAAGTAAGGCTCCTCAGCGGGAGCGCCGTGGCCGTGGCCCCGGCTAGGCAGCCGTTCGTTCGGCTGTTCCCCCGCGGGGCCGCGGGCTCCCTGTCCTGGTCTGGTTAAAGCTGAGGGGCCGGGGAGGCGAGACGCTTCTTCCCAAGTGAACCGGGGGCTTCTGGAGGACATTGCGGACACCCTCACCCCAGGTGGGAGGGGGTCGCGTCTGGTCCACCATACACTCAGGACCTTTTTGCTGAGCAGGGCTCTGCCCCAGGCATCGCATGTGCGCGGTTGGGGGGTGAAAGGTGCAACCACCGGGCGGAAAGGCTGGTGCGCCATTTGCAGGCTGGTTGGGAGGTAACTGACCTGAAAAGTGACAGCCACGCAGGGCCGCCCGTGCTTGCGAAGTTCCAGAAGAGCCTGCAGCACAGCTCTTTCTTTGTAGTACTCCCCACCCCAGAATTACTTTCTCGTCCGTTTCTTGCCTGTCTCCCCGCCAGGCTAGAGCTCCCTGAGGCGGAAACATGGCCGTGTGTTTCTTCTGCACCCCCAGCATCTGGCACAGTGCCTGCCCCAGAGCAGGGCATTGAGAAGTGTTCATGAGCTGACTGACTGTCAGAGAGAGAGAGAGAGAGACAGAGAGAGAGAGAGAGAGAGACAACGAACTGAGGGCCTGAGGGCAAGGTGGTCACGGGGGGCTTCCTGGAGGAAGTAACATATCAGCAAGGCCCTAGAAATTTAGGGAGGATTTCTTTTCATAATAAAGCTTTTTTTTCTTTTTTCTTTTTCTTTTTTTCCACTTAAGAATAATACCTAGTCTTTTAACAAAATCTGGCAAATACAGAAAGTAAGAAGGAGGAAAATCTCATCCACGTAGTAAAACCCAAAAGATAACTGTTTTTGTTTATTTATTTATTTATTTATTTATTTATTTATTTATTTATTTTAAATCTTAGTTTGAGAGACAGAGCAGAGGAGGGGCAGAGAGAGAGGGGGAGAGAGAAAATCCCAGGCAGGCTCTGTGCTGTCAGCGCGGAGCCTGATGCAGGGCTCCATCTCACCAACTGTGAGATCATGACCTGAGCCAAGACCAAGAGTCAGGCAGTTAACCGACTGAGCCACCCAGGCGCCCCTTAAAGATAACTGGTTTTTAAAAAAAAATTTTTTTAATGTTTTTATTTATTTTTGAGACAGAGAGAGACAGAGCACGAGCAGGGGAGGGGCAGAGAGAGAGGGAGACTCAGAATCCGAAGCAGGCTCCAGGCTCTGAGCCGTCAGTACAGAGCCGGCCGCGGGGCTCGAACTCACAAACCGTGAGATCACGACCTGAGCTGAAGTCAGACGCTTAACCGACTAAGCCACTCAGTCTCCCCAAAGATAACTTTTTAAAACATTTTTATATATTTTATCCTAGACATTTTTGCCCTTTTTTCTTATGGTGAAATAGAACATTTAGAAAAGTACATAAACCAGTTCAGTGAATAATTACAAAGCAAACACCCACGTAACCACCAGCCAAGTCCAAAAGCCCTTTGAGCACGTCCCCAGCCCCATCACAACCCCTGCCCTGCCGCTTGGGGGCGCTGTCCTCCTGACTGCTGTCATGTGGATTTTCTGTACAATTTCACCGCCTGTGACTGCAGCCCTGAACAGCGTGGTTTCCGTCTTGCCTGTCTCTGGGCTTGGACGGACGCATTTTATGTTCTCGTTTCCCTCCGTCCATGCCGCATTTTGTCAGCGTGGCCCCCGCTGCTGGGCGAAACTGTGTTGCATTCATTTCCATTGCCGTGGGGGACTCCCCTGGGTGGCGATGCCCAGTTTGCTTCTCCCAGTACCTTCCATCAACATTTCGGTTGTTTCCACTTTGGACCTCTGGGGAGGAGTCCTGCAGCGAACACCTCCGGACCTGACTTCTGACCCACAACTGTGCATGTCTCCACCTGTCAGAAAATGCATGGCTTCAGCTCATAGATTCGGACCAACTCTTTTTTTCAAAGTGCGGTTTCTGTTTTCTCTCTCATTAAGCCATGTTTGGGAGTTTCTGTTGCTCTGCATTCTTGTTTATGTTTGGTTGTTATCAAACGTTTTTATCTTTACAAATCCGGGGGGGGGGGGGTGGTGAAAGGTGGTGTCTCCATGTGGCCTGAATTTTCATTTTCCTGATTTACTGCAGAGATTGAACACGTTTGTATATGTTTAGAGGTTGTTTGCGTTCCTCTTTTGTAAAGTTCCTGTTCAGATGTTTTGCCTATTTTTGGTAAAATGGGGTTGTGGGATTTGGGGGTTAACAGGCTTCTATGTATGTATGTATGTATGTATGTATCTATCTATCTATCTATCTATCTATCTATCTATTTTTAAGTAATCTCTACTCCCAATGTGGGACTCAAACTCACATCCCTGAGGGGTTAAGAAGCTTCTTAATGATTTATTTTAGAGAGAGAACATGAGCAGGGGAGACGGGCAAAAGGAAAGAGAAAGAATTGCAGGCTCCACGCTCAGTGTGGAGCCTGATGGCGGGGCTCGATCCCGTGACCCTGGGATCATGACCTGAGCCAAAATCAAGAGTGGGACACTCAACCGACTAAGCCACCTAGGTGTCCCAGTGATATTTATATCCTAAAAACTAGTCCTTTGATGGGTATATAGATGTGAAATCTTGTATATAGATTTGAAATCTTTTCTCCCACTCTGTGGCTTGACCTTTCATTCTCTTTACAGCGTTTTGTTGATGAGTGGATTTTTTTTTAAGTTTATTTGTTTATTTTGAGAGAGAGAGGGAGAGCATGAGCAGGGGAGGGGCTGAGAGAGAGAGAGAGAGAGAGAGAGAATTTCAAGCAGAATCTGAGCGGCCAGGGCTGAGCCTGATGCAGGAGTCAAACTCACAAACCACGAGATCATGACCTGAGCCCAAATCAAGAGTTGGACGCTTAACTGAGCCACCCTGGTGCCCCTGATGAATGGATGTTCGTAATGTGGTAGAATTTATAAATGTTTTTCTTTTTATGGCTAGTGCTTTTTATGTCTGTTCAAGAACCCTTCCTTGGGGCGCCTGGGTGGCTCAGTCGGTTGAGCGTCCGACTTCGGCTCAGGTCATGATCTCGCGGTCCGTGGGTTCGAGCCCCGCGCCGGCTCTGTGCTGACAGCTCAGAGCCTGGAGCCTGTTTCGGATTCTGTGTCTCCCTCTTTCTCTGACCCTCCCCTGTTCATGCTCTCTCTCTCTCTGTCTCAAAAATAAATAAATGTTAAAGAAAATTAAAAAAAAAAGAACCCTTCCTTAACCTTGAGGCAGGGAGCGATTTTCTTGTCAGCTCAGAAATCTCTCAATATCTGCCTTTCACGTTTAGGGCTTTATCAACCTGGAACTGGGTTTTGTATCAGGGGAGACCCAATTTCACGTTTCCCACATGAACAACCAGTTTCCCCAGCCTCACCTGTGAAGAAGCCCGTCTTTCCCTCCATTTCTGCAGGCATGCTTCCACAGAGGTGGCTCGGAGGTCCTTGCTTGGTTGTTTCTGTGTTCTGTTCCGTGGGCTGGGTCCCTGTGCCCATGCCCTGACTTTCCCGTTGTTCAACTTTCCCGGTATCTGGGAGAGCAAGGCCTCCCACCTTGTCCGTCCCCAAGGGTATCATGCCTGTTCTTAGAGACACCATAGAGAAGTAGTTAAGAGCGCGTGCTTTGAGCTCCTGGGTGGCTCAGTTGGTTAAGCATCTGACTCTTGATTTCAGCTCAGGTCATGATCTCACGTACGTGAGATCGAGCCCCACGTCGGGTTCTTTGCTGACAGCGCGGAGCCTGCTTGGGATTCTTTCTCTCCCTCTCTCTCTACCCTTTCCCCACTCTCTCTCCCTCAAAATAAATAAATAAATAAAACTAAAAAAGAAGAAGAAGCAGCAGCAGAGCAAATGCCCTGAAGTTTCTTCTCAAAAATAGAAATAATGTAGACCTGCCTCGTGGGGTTTCCAGGAGGAGGAAAAAAGTTACTATGTAAAAGCATGCGGCACACAATGCGCGGTTCAAGGGTTGCTTTGTGCTTTCGGAAATGGTAGCATCCGATCGTCAAATTCTACAGAATATCACCTCCTACTGGGATTTTGATTACGAGCACATTGAATCGGTACGTTTATCTGGGGTGGGGGGAGAAATGACATCTGAAAACGCGGAGCCTTCCAATCAGAGGATATAGGAAAGCATTCCGCTTGTTTGAAGTTTCTCCACGTGGTTTTATAATTTTCTCTGTCGAGATCTAGCACGTGGGGTGTTTGTATCTGTTTCAGGTACTTCATGTGTTTTGTGCTACTGTAAATTACCCATTTTTAGGGATTCCGCGTATTTATTTTACAGTGTTGAATTGTGGTAAAATATACATAACATAAAACGTGTCATCTGAACCGTCCGAGGTACAGTTGACTAAGTGTCCAGCAGACTCACACTGGTATGCAGCTGGCCTCCCAGACTTTTTAATCCCGCAAAACTGAAACTCTGTTCCCGTTAAACACCTCTCCATTGGCCTCTCCCCCAATCCGTGGCAACTGCC
Source organism: Lynx rufus (assembly GCF_022079265.1). Taxonomy (NCBI): domain Eukaryota; kingdom Metazoa; phylum Chordata; class Mammalia; order Carnivora; family Felidae; genus Lynx; species Lynx rufus. Next base: position 131,838,736 of record NW_025814889.1, on the reverse strand, counting down.
GTTCAACTTTCTGCCTCTATGATTTTGATGACTCTAGGGATCTCCTGTAAGGGGACCGTACAATATTTGTCCTTTTGCGGCTGACCCCTTCCACGGAGCATAACATCCTGGAGTTTCATCCGTGTTGTAGCACGTGTCAGAGTTTCCTTCCTTTTTAAGACCGAATAACACGCCGCTGTCTGGATACACCACACTGCGTTTATCCATTCATCTGTCGATGGCCTTTTGGGCTGTTTGCATCTTTTGAGCATTGTGGATAACGCTGCTATCCACAGGGGTGTACAGGTACCTTTCCTAGATCCCGCTCTCAATGCCTGGTGCCTTGGACAGAGAGAATTCTGGGGGGCTCCGTTGGCTAATAATATTTTGTTTAGATTTTGCATCCCATGTTCATGAGTGAGCGGGACGTGTGTTTTCCCATTTGGGGGCTGCTGGGTTTTGGTTTTGAGAGAGTGTTTCTCATTTTCTATTTTCTGGAAAAGTTGGTCTAAGAAAGACTTAATTCTTCCTTGAGTATTTGGTAGACTTTGCCAGGGAAGTCACCAAGGCCTGGAGTTTGCTTCGGGGAAGATATTTGATGATGGGATTCATTCCTTTAGTGGTAGAATTTCTAAATGTTTTCTTGAGTTCGTTTTGGTTATGTTTTTCTATATGTCCATTTCATCAGATCTTCAAATTCATTGGCCTAGAGTTGTTTAGAATATTCTCTTATTATCTTTTTAATGTCTGCAGCATCTGCTGTGATGGGCCCTTCAGTCCCAATTATGTACACCTTCTCTCGTCTTTACCAGTTCTGTCACAGGCTTTTCCATTGGACTGGTCCTTCAGAAAACCAATTCTTGGATATTTATTGGTTCTCTCTTGTGTGTGCTTTTTGGTTTCATTTATTTCTGCTTTTGTTTTTATTCCTTGCACTGTCTTTGGTTTTATTTCAGTGTTATTTTTTAACTCCTTGATTTTTAACCTTCTGTTCTTAAAACTACATTTCTCAATTTCTAAACTTAGGGAATTCTCCGGTTGTATTTTTGTTATTACTTGCTTTGTGGACTTACTTGTACAGTCAATTCTTATAAATGTCCCACATCTAATTTGAAAGAATATGGATTCTGCATTGGGCACCAAGTACTGCACAAATCGATCAAGTCATATTGGCTAGAAATGTTGCTGAAAATTTCCAGGGGCGTCTGGGTAGCTCAGTCGATTGAGTGTCTGACTCTTGATTTTGGCTCAGGTCATGATCCCAGGGTTGTGGGATCAGTCCCTGTGTCAGACTCCACATTGAGCATGGAGCCTGTTTAAGATTCTCTCTCTTGGGGCGCCTGGGTGGCTCAGTCGGTTGAGCGTCCAACTTCGGCTCAGGTCATGATCTTGTGGTCTGTGAGTTCGAGCCCCGCGTCGGGCTCTGTGCTGACAGCTCAGAGCCTGGAGCCTGCTTCGGATTCTGTGTCTCCCTCTTTCTCTGACTCTCACCTGTTCATGCTCTGTCTCTCTCTGTCTCAAAAATAAATAAACATTAAAAAAAAAAGATTCTCTTTCTCTCTCCCTCTGCCCCTCTTTCCCACTCACATGTGCACTCTGTCTCTAAAATAAAAAATAATAATAATAAAATAAAATGAAATAAGTGTCCAAATCTGCCATATCCTTAAGAATTCTTTGTCCACTTCTTTTATCGATTATTGAGAGAGACATGTTGAAATCTCCTACTCTGGGAACTTGCCCTTTTGCCCTTTAGTGCTGTCAATTTTTCTTTTAATATTTTGACACAATGCTATTAAGTGCATGTATATTTAAATTTTTGTGTATTTTTCTAGTGACTGGGATCTTTTATTATTATGGAGCAGCTCTCTTTACCTCTAGGAATGCTTTTTGCTTTAAAGCCTGTTTTGTCCTGATACTAATACAGTGACATCAGCTTTCTTTGGTTATATTTGTGTGGTAGATCTGTACTCACCCTCTAATTCAAATTTCTTTGAATCCTTCTGTTTTAGAGATATCTTTTGTACTTTTACTTGTAATCTTTTACTCTTTGTTCTTATCTAGAGCATTTAGTCCATTTATAGGCTTTAAATGCATAGTAATATATTGATTTAAGTCAACTAGTTAAGTCTGATTTAGTTGATTGACTTGACTATCAGAAAGTTCATGTGGTTAATCTAATAGTTTATATGGCTGGTCCATTTTTATTTATATGATTACTGATATATTTGGGATGATATGTGCCATCCTATTTTGTTCTCCATTTCTTTTCTCTTTCTTACCTTCTTTTAGAATTGCTGATAATTTTGATCATTATATTCCTCCCCCCCATAGTTTCAAGTTTGTGAACTCATTTCTTTTTTTGTTAGTGAATACTTTACTTATGAAAGCCTAAATTTAATTGATACCATTACCCTCCCCTCAGATAATCAAGGATTTTAAAATAATTTAATTCCATCTTGTTTTTTTTAAGCATCACAAGACATTATGATTAGTTTTTGAAGTTGGTTTTCATTTAGATTTACCCTTTAGACTTACCCAGTAGTGTGCTGGTAAACCAGATCTCTGGGGGGAAAAAGTCCTGATTTATAGTGTTCGCTAATTCCCATGGCATGAACACTCCCACCATGGCCAATTTCAACTTACCAACCATTTAATAACCACCTTGTGGGATTTAGCAATAGGTTCTTACAAGCCAGTATGAGCTGGCTTCTGCACACCATTGGCTCTGTATGTGTGTGTGTGTGTGTGTGTGTGTGTGTGTGTGTGTGTATGCATATGTGTGTGTGTATTACATCTTTGCTCTACAGTGTTTCTTGCATCTCAAACTTCCATCTGTGACCACTTTCCTTCTGCCTGATATGAATTACTTCCAGTTTAACCTGCATGGTATTTATTAGGCTTGAATCTTTGGATTGTTTCCTTTCTTCAGTTCTGGAATCCTGAGTTGTTATCTCTTCAACCCTTGCCTCTTCCTAATGTTCTCTCTCCTCTCCTTGTGGAACTACAATTAAACATGTGCTAGACCTTTTCTGTCTTCTGTTTCTATTAATTTCTCCTGTATATTCTGTCATTCTGTCTCTCTGTGTTACATCCCAGGCAATTTCTTCTTACCTGTTTTCCAATTCACTAATTCTCTCTGTAGCTTTATCTAATTTTCCATTTAACCTATCCATTGATTTTTTAAAATTCTATTGCTTTTTTATTTTTTAATTCTAGAAGTTCTCTTTGGTTCTTCTTCAGTTCTTCTGGGTCATTACTGATAGTTTCCTATTCCTTGGTGATTTTATCACACTTGCCTTTGATGTTTTTAAACATTGTAGGCATAGCTGTTTTATCATCTGTGTTCAAGGACTCAAATATCTGCAGTCTTTATAGGTATATTTTACTGTTTATGTTGGTTTATACTGGTTTTCATTTATGATGTTTTATTTCATTGTGTGTCCTCCCCTCCCTTTTTTACTGTGTGGTGTTCCTTAGTGTTGAAATATAATATGACTAGATTCTATGAGGCCTAGAATGCAAGTATCTCCCTCCAGATTGTTTTGTGTTGTCTCTTCCAGGTACTAGGTACCCTACCATCTAATGCCACTATAACTAAATTCTTGACATAAAGTTTGGGGACTTCCCCGAGGTGATATGAATTTAAACCACAAATCTGCAGGAGGATTAGCTTGTGGTTATACATTTTCAGGAATTTTTTTTTTTTCTCTCTCTCTCTCTCTTATCCAATGCCAAAGCAACTTTCTTCACAGGCTCTGGGGTGGGAAAGGGGCAGATTTATTTCTGGCTCACCCCTACCCAAGAGTGTAGTCCTTTGGGGTCCCAGCCTAATGTGGGGGTCTCCCATTAGACCCTGAAATTTTGGTGAGCCCTGGGCTTTGACTTTTGTCTCCCAAGTCCCATGAAGCCATCAAAACTGAAACTCAAATGTACTGAGTTTGGTATCTGCCTCAGGTCAAACCTAGGTCTAGGCTTCACTTACCTCTCTGGATTTTTGCTTATCCTCAGAGCTTACCCTGGTATTTCCTTTCTGTCTTGTCAGGTCTCCTGTGTTTTATTTTTACTCTTTTTTTTAATGTTTATTTTTGAGAGAGAGAGCATGGGGAGGGACAGAGAGACAGGGACAGAGGATCTAAAGTGGGCTCCGTGCTGACAACAGACAGCCCAATGCAGGGCTTGAACCCGGGAGCGGCAAGATCATGACCTGAGTCGAAGTCAGATGCTCAGCCGACTGAGCCACCCAGGAACCCCTAAGGGGATTTTTAAAAGTAATTTTTCCAGCATTTCACTTTTTGCTCAGTGGGGAGGTTGTTCAAATAAGCTTTCCACAGTATTCCCAGAAATGAAAAACTAGTATATTTTTCCTATGCAGAGGCAGAGTTTTTGTTCCCTTTCCTGTGTGTTGTTGTTGTTGTTTTTACAGCATAACAAACGTATTTCTTTGTTAGTCGGCTGGCACGATTTGGAGTGGGTGCAAAACATTTACTTACCCCTTCTCTTGCTACTGTTTATTTTTTTTAAGTTTATTTTTTTTTTAATTTTTTTTTCTTAATGTTTTTATTTATTTTTGAGACAGAGAGAGACAGAGCATGAGCAGGGAAGGGGCAGAGAGAGAGGGAGACACAGAATCGGAAGCAGGCTCCAGGCTCCGAGCCATCAGCACAGAGCCCGATACGGGGCTCGAACTCACTGACTGTGAGATTATGACCTGAGCCGAAGTCGGACGCTCAACCGACTGAGCCACCCAGGCGCCCAAGTTTATTTTTTTTTTTAGTAATCACTATGCCCAACATGGGGCTCGAACTCATGACCCTGAGATCAAAAGCTGCACGGTCCTCCGGCTGAGCCAGCCAGGTGCCTCCGACCGGGCCATTTTTTACTGTAATAATTACACTGCAACCAGTGGCTTTTTGCAAGAAGCTCTCACTGTAGCTCAGATTATTCCTTTGGGATAGATTTTCCAAAATGGAATTCTCAGATCAAAGAGCCAGGATATTTGTAAGATCTTAGTACACATTAGCTTCCCAGGGGGCTATGCCAGTCCGCACTCCCTGCACTATTTAAGGATGCTTGTCTTGTCTGACACAAGTAAGAGTCTTCTTTAATAGATTATAGACTCACACGGTGGAACGTTGAAGAGGTTATCAAAGGTGACACGGTGAGAAGTCTCCTCCCACTACTGTCTGTGAGCTGTAGCCACCGAGCTGTCCCCGGCCCTAGAGGCAGCTCATCGCTCCTAGGTTCCGCTCATGGGTCCTTCTGACCAAGCCAATAGGCCCATCAATTTGGGGGGTTTCGTTTTCAAATAAATGGTGGCATAGGACGCACACTGGTCTAACCCTTACTTTTCGCCCTTAACTGTCAACCTTGATGCTCACGGCCTGTCAGCGCATCAAGTGCTTCCTCAGTCGTTCTGCAGTGACACAGACCCCACGGAGTAGGGGAGCCGCGATGCATCGGCCCATCCCGTTGGTGGACCTTTCAGCTGCTTCCAGTGGTTTACTCTGTCCACCGATGCCGCTGTTGACCGCTTTGCGTGTGTCCGTGAGAATGTCTTAGGACGAGCTCCCAGAACTAGGACCGATGGGTCCAAGGATAAGGCCTTCAGTGATTCGGACGCAGACGGCCAACGTGGGTTTTCAGGGGGTGGGTAAGTCAGGGACTTCAGCCGTCTTGCCCTTCGTGTCTCTCCAGGGTGATGCTGACGGGGACGCTGTCTGACCGGCAGCCTGCTGAGCTTCACCTCTTCCGGAATTACGAGGCTCCGGAGTGTGTACGGGAACCTCGTTTCAGCCAGAATATTAACCTGAAGCCTCCGACTCAGCCCTCAGGTGAAAACCATGTTGGCTGCATCCGTGGGAAACAGTCGGCCCGAGAGGCCGCGGGGTGGTGGGTGGGAGTCGTAGGCTTGCTGCTGGGCACCCCCAGCCCACCACCATCCCTCACACTGCCCCGAGTCTTTATCGGCTGAGGCCAGGCCGCACCGGGGCGCTCTCCAGTCTCAGGCTGGAGGAGGCCCCCGGAGGTCCTCAGCTGCACCCTGCCTTGCACCGGGACGGCGGGGCCAGAGAGCATGGCCTGCGGGTCCTGCTTCAGAAGAGTCCCCAGCCTCTCCACCTCTCCCTACAGACCCGCACACGCACAGGCACGTGCACCCTGGGACTGCATGGGTTTGTACCGGTCCCTCGTGCCACTGGGCCACCCTCTTCCCTCACCCCCAGAGCAGCTGGTGTGGCGAGCTGCCCGGAGCAGTGGGGCGGCCCCCACCTACTTCCGGCCCAACGGGCGCTTCCTGGACGGCGGGCTGCTGGCCAACAATCCCACACTGGACGCCATGACCGAGATCCATGAGTACAACCAGGACATGATCCGCAAGGTGAGAGCGCCGCGGGTCAGAGGGGCTGGACGTGACCGTCCACCGTAGCCACCCCTGTTTCAGCAAATCTTACTAAGGACGGACTCCTAGGAGACCAGATGGCACTTATTTTCGTGCTCATTCGTGGGTGCCCTTCATCTCACGCTCGAACTTGCTTGATCTCACGCTCGAACTTGCTTGATGGGCCGTGTCTGCCCAGAGCTCTGTGCTAATCAGAGGGATTCTGAGGCCCAATCTGCACCGAGTGGTGAAGGGCGGCTAGTGGGCAGCAGGCAGAGTGGTCCATGCCTGCCGTGGTGCTGGCTGCCCTGCCCAGCCTGGGGACACGCGCTTGCCCTGTGTAAGCAGGGCTATCTATAAACAAGGATACGCCCCTCCAGGGGTTTGGGGTGCTGAGATAGCGGACCACGCAGGAGCCCAGGAGGAGGATAGCCTGTGCTGGGAGACCTGGGGGCTTGCAAAGGGCCCGTGGAGGAGACCTCTAGGGAGGAGACCGTGCAGAGTCCGTGACCCAGAGGAACAGAAGTGGGCCTTAGCCCTTAGCGCAGAGGCGGGGCTAGGCCCGTGTGTTACCAGCAGAGGTGCTGAGACGTGGGCTCAGGCCTCGGAGCCAGATGGCCTCAGGGTCTGGGCGCTGGCTCTGCCTGTCTTCGCTCCGGCCACTGCATGGGGGATGGGTGGTACCGGCATGGGGACTGTCATGAGGCGTCCGTGTGCTTTTGTGTAAAATGTTTAGGACGGTGCCTGACCCCTAGTGTGCCATATCCTTGCCGGCTGTGGTTCTCACTGTGGTCATCAGGAAGCCCAGGACGCAGCCCCTGGGTGACACAACAGGGGTGGTGGTCCGAGAGGCAGGCGCCCTCTAGCGGCCAGACCGGGCAGGGCAGGCTTCCTTGGAGGAGGAAGGGCTCAAAGATTTGGATGGGGAGGGTCATGGGTCATCCTCTGTCTGAGTCGCCTCCTACTGCAGATGAGGACCTTGGATGGCGGGGAGACTTGTCAAGGTTGCCCAGCATGTTGGAAGCGGAGCTTGTTGGGGAGCAGAAGAGAGGACAGCACAGGCTCTGGTTCTGCCACCTGGGGAAGGGTCCGCCGGTGGGCAGATCCCCTCCAACTACCCCTGTCCTGTCCCCAACAGGGCCAGGAAGGCAAGGTGAAGAAGCTCTCCATCGTGGTCTCTCTGGGGACAGGGAGGTCCCCACAGGTGCCCGTGACCTGTGTGGACGTATTCCGTCCCAGCAACCCCTGGGAACTGGCCAAGACTGTTTTTGGGGCCAAGGAACTGGGCAAGATGGTGGTGGACTGTGTGAGTATGGGCCCCTCCCCGTGTCCTCTCCCCTCTGGATCTCAGCCCCCTGGGACCCGGGGCGTCAGGGAGGCTCCGTTGAACCTCTTTAGCCGGCCCAGGGGAGGGGGTTCCTGATTCAGTCTCAGTGCTGGCAGGGACCCTTAGTGGCCACCTACACCTGGGGCTTTCAAACACAGCCCCGTGCGGAAGCCCAGGATATCAGACGGACAAAAGCCTGTTCCCCTGACCCCGGTCAGGGGCTGCTGAACCACCTGAGAAAACCTCAGACCGCGCCCCTGTGTGACACAGCTGGGACAGTCACTGCGGCCCAGGCAGGGGGACTCTGCCGAGGAACGGCTAAGCCAGACTAGAACCTGGGGGTCCCTGGGCAGGTGCTGTGGGTACAGCTTGTGTAGGACGCTCACAGAGACTGCTTCTTGCCAGTGCACGGATCCGGATGGGCGGGCCGTGGACCGGGCCCGGGCCTGGTGTGAGATGGTCGGCATCCAGTACTTCAGGTGAGGCCTCAGCTTCGGCTCCTGAACCTAGGCCCCAGCCCCGTGTCCCGGCCTGGCCAGACCCAGTGAACTAACCCACCCAGCCCTTGGTGTGGATGTCCCCTCTCCCCACGCGGCTGCTCCATGCCCCAAGCCCTCCCCAGTCCTAGCTCTCGTCCCCAACCCAAGCCGAGCCTCGTGGGGTGACCCCCTCCTCCTTGACCCGGACAGATTGAACCCCCAGCTGGGGACTGACATCATGCTGGATGAGGTCAGCGACACAGTGCTGGTCAATGCCCTGTGGGAGACGGAGGTCTATATTTATGAGCACCGAGAACAGTTCCAGAAGCTCATTCAGCTGCTGCTGTCACCGTGAGGCCGCTGGGCACCCCCCGCCACCCCATCCCACCCACCCAGCCCTTGATGGAGAGGCCAGGTGACATCTAACCAGCGCGCCACTGGGCAGAGCTGGGCCTCGGCGGCTCTGCATCTCCAGACCAGACAGACCAGGCCTCAGAGGGCACTGGGCTTCCTGCCTGAGGCTGGTCCTGGGTCCTGCCCACACCGTCCCCGCCTTCTGGCACTTTTTGTCATTCCAGGCTTAGAAATCCTAGAGCCTCACTGGGGCCCTCTCCCTGATGGCCAAGGACAACTGACGCTTGGGCCCCCAGCCCTGTTAGCTCAGACACCAGGCGTTCTCCTAGGTCCCCTGGCGGAGGGGGGATGCCAAGACCCCTTCCACTCTCTGTCCTCTTCCCTGGGGTGGGGGGCTTGGAGAAACAGGCCTTTGCCCACCCATCAGCAGGGGAAACCCAAGCCCCGCCGACTCTGCCCTCAACACACATGCAGCCGCCTGCACCCCTCAGAACTGCCCCACCCTGCGAGCTCCCCTCAGCTCTCAAAGGTCACTTCTGTGACTTCGGTTATTCCTCCCGACCCGAGGTGGTTGATGGGTGGGGCGGGGATCCAGAGCCTGCCCTTAACTGAAATAAACGGTTTGATTCAAGCTCACCTGTGTCATGTGCACTGTGCTCAGAGTCCCCCAGGGCCCCGCACCCACCAGCTCCCTTCAGCCTTGACTGTCCTCTTCCTGTGCCCCCTTGGATGAATGCTGTTTCCCGGGCTCCCCTGGGGATACTACTTCTCTGCTCCAGGCCCCCCCAAATCAGGCCGTGAGGGTGTTCAGAGGCGGCAGCTAAGTCCACTTGCCCACGGTGAGGGGTGAGGACGAGCCCCAGTTGCCGGGGCAGGCAGGGGATGAGACCCAGAAAGGGCAGGGGGCTTGGGCACGGTCACACGGCCAGTGCGGAGGGACAAGGTCTGGCCCGGGTCTGTGTGGCTCTGGGGCTTGTGGTACCGCCTCTCCAGCATGAGAGGGGCTGGGCAGGCTTTGGCAGATGTGGGATCCTCAGCCCTTGAAGTGCGGGTGTGAGCGGCTTGGGGTAGAGAAGAGGCCAGAGAACGGCGATGCCCAGTGGTACGTTTGGCCTCAGGGGCTGGGTCTGTCGGGGAGGGTTCTGGGGGAGGGCACCCCCGCAGCTCCGGCCCCTCTAACTTGGACGGGGCCCAATGTGGGCAGGCGGGAGGGCGGGGGTCCCCCCATAGCCAGGGGTCCCTGCGGGGCCTGGGGAAAGCTCGGCCTGGAGGAGGAGGTGACCTAAGAGAACGGTCCATCCACGCGTGCCCACCAGCCCACGGCTCACAGGGGTAAATAATTGAAGGGCAGGTCACACGAACCTGCCCGCGTCACAGGATGCCTTCCCCCCGGGTCTGGTTACGCCCCAGATCACATTCTGACATCCCTGGCTGGTGAATAATTAAGCTGCCACCTCCCCGGCCACCGCCGGCAGGCCCTCACCTCCGTGCTACCCTGCAGGATTCTTCACTCCCTTAGAGCAGTGGGCACTGGAGGGGACTGACCCTCGGCGCTCCCGACCCTGCCAGCACCCCCAGCCTCCTGCTCAGCACCTGGGTCGAAGCCCACTCCATGGCCCCCGAGATGGACCAGTTCTACAGGTCCACCATGGCCATCTACAAGGTGAGCGTGTGTGTGTGGCTGGGGGCCCGGGGCCCGAACATCCGTTCCCAGGGCTGGAGGGTGGAGGGTGTGCGTGGGCGCAGCATGGTCTGTGAACCAGTGTGGCTTGTGGGCATGACATGGGGATCACTGGGCGCAGCCAGCCTTCTCACCTCTTCCCCAGACGCGGCCCACCGGCCATCAGGGTCTGGGCACATGCAGACCGAAGGCCCCCACCCCAGCCCCAACCTGAGGCTCGCAGGGCGGGGGTTTGTCCACACAGTTACCCAGGGAGCGACAGGCCTGCTGAGACAGCACTCCTAGATGCCGGACAAGGCAGGACAGGACCCAGGGTGGCCAGAGGTGGGACAGGGGGGCCGGAGAGCCACCTGGCCCACGACTGGAGAGTCCCTCTCTGTCTGTCTCTATCTTCCCGTCTCTGTCTGTCTCTCCTTTCTGAACCCCTCACTCAAATTTTCTGCTTCACTCCAGAGAGGTTACTGTAGTCTGCATAGACTTTTATTGAGCACCTACTGTGTACAAGACCCTTTCGCAGATAAGCCTCATGGCACCCTGCCTGTAGGATAGAAAATAATCACCCCAAATGATAGATGAGAAAACCGAGGCCAGCAGGGTTAAACAGCTTGTTCAAGGTCACCAGAGATCCCAAAGAGGCTGCTGGGATTTGAACCAAGACCCAAGTCTTAAGTCCATGCCCAGCGCCCTTTCCACCATGGAGGGTACTCTCCTGCCGGCCATGGCCTGAGGTGGCCTATGACCCAGCCACAGCCTTGTTCCCGAGGGGCTCTTCTTTGGGAAGGGCAAGATCTGCCCTTGCCCCTGAGGTGACTGTCGGCCGCCTGTGTGTTCAGCCCAGCGGGGCCTGGACCCAGGGCAGGGTTGAGCCACACCCAGCTGGGGGCCCACAATGGACCACAGCCTTCAACCCAGTGGGAGGAGGAGAACCTTCCAGGCGCATTGTCCTGGGAACAAGTTCCTGCCGGGGCAGGCGTGTGAGCCCAAGGGATGGCCTCCGAGGCCCCTGCAGCAGAGTCAGGATCCTGGGTGACTCCGCATTTCTAGATGGGTTCCCGTAGGGTCGGGCTTCTCTCTGGGTCCGGGGGTGCCCTGCTTCTGAGGCCCCGTGACTTGCCTCCCTGCCCATCAACGTTTCTTCCTCTTCCAATCTATCCCCCATCACCCCTTGCCCTCCGGCTCCAGAGTATCATGGAGCAGTTTAACCCTGCCCTGGAGAACCTGGTGTACCTCGGGAACAACTACCTCCGGGCCTTCCACGGTAAGTGCCCAGCCCAGGGCACCCAGCCCCTCGGCCGTCACTGCCCGCACCCACCCGGTCCCTCCGTGCACTGGTGTCCCCACCCATATTCTCTGCACCCCACAGCACACACTCAGCTCAGGCTCAGCCCTACACACTCCTGTCCACCACCCTCACCCACACACCCCCACACCCTCCTCTGCCCACTTCTTAAGTGCCCTCAGGATGCTTCCAGAGACGCGGAGCCAGGCCCTGGTGGCCGACACAGCCCCAGCCACACACACAGTGATGCTATAGGTCGCCTTGATGCTATCCATGGAGCCCGCTGCTACACCCAAGCCCTCCCTGCCCTTTCGGACCTCAGAGTCAAAGCCTGCTTCCCCCCCGCCCCCACCCCCAGCAACCTCAGCCCACCCCTACCCTGCGCATCAGAACTGGTCTTCCACACGGGTACACGCAGGTGCCTACGCCCCTGCCCATGACAAACCCCCGGATGTCCAGCTCAGCACCGATCCCTGTGCTCGGTGCATCCGCCCTGGGCCCTGCCTCCGCGGGGGGTGGGGGGGAAGCCCACCCCCCGCTCCACACCCGCTTTCTCCCCTGGCCGACGCCGCCTGTCCTCACGCACCACCCAGGACACCCCTCCCTGTCACGGACGCCTGTGGCAGACCCCACAGTGTCCCCTCCACGTGCCCTGTCAAGAGAGGTCTCCAGAGGATGGAGATCGGGGGGCGGGGGGGGGGGGGGCTGGATCCGGACCCATCCCCCATCCCCACGCAGCTCTGTCCGAGGCGGCTGAGGTATACTTCAACGCCATCCAGAAGATCGGGGAGCAGGCCTTGCAGAGCTCCACCTCGCAGATTCTGGGTGAGGCGCTCCCCCTCCCACTACACCCCCCACTCTCGCTTGGGCCTGGGGGTGCTCTCCTCCTAGCCCTGCCTCCACCCCAGGCCTCCTCCTGCCGTCCAGGCCCCTCTGTCTCCCTCCTGCCATCCCTCAGGCCCGAGGCCTGCCTCGCCCATCGTCCTGAGATCCCGGGGAGCGTGCCCGCTATATTCTTGCCCTTCCAGGAAATCTCCCCAAGACGCAGGCCTTGCGGCCACGGCCCAGACTCCTTGGAGCCCAAGCCCCTCCCCACCACTCCCTGCAGGGCTGTTCCGGGGCTGGGACAGGCACTGCCACCCTCCCAGAGCCATCTGGGAACTCCCTGGACTTTGGTCCCCAAATCCAGCCTCTGGCAGCCCCCCGTAGCAGCTTCTCGCAGGAGGAGGGGTGGGCGGGGCCGGCCGCCCCACTGAAGCTGCTGCTCCCCCTGCCTCCAGGGGAGATCCTGGTGCAGATGTCAGATACCCAGCGGCACTTGAACTCCGACCTGGAGGTGGTGGTGAGTATCAGGCTGCTCGGCCTGGAGGAGACTGGGCTGTGTTCCAAGGAAGACCGGGGCCCCGACCTCCCACATCCTTTCTCAGGGAGGACTCCCTGGGACCCTTAGCGACACACGAGCACTGCCCTTCTGGGCACCCGCCAGCGCCAGGCTGTGCTGGGCGTGTTTATCTGCCATATATTGTGCAAGCCTCCAGCAGCCCTGGGAGGCAGGAAGTACTTCTATCTCTATTTTACAAAGGAGGAAACTGAGTCTCGGAGATCCAGTCCCTTGCCCCAAATTCCAGAGCGAGTGGAGGAGCTGGGGAGAGAAAGGACCACTGCCCGGGTGCATCCGGCCAGGCCCTGCCCCCTCCCTGGCTCCGCGGCCCCTCCCTCCACGCCCCCAAGAGGGTAGCCAGGCACTTGACCTCGTCATGCCCACGAGGACAGCCCTTCCACCCCCGGCCACCCACAGAACCAAACCCAGTCTTCTCGGTGAGGGATTCCAGGCCCTGCTGAGCCAGCAGTCTCCCCGTGGCGCCCCCCCATCACAGCCCAGCACCCCAAAGAGCTGCCCTCTGCAGACGCGGCGTGGTGCCCTCACCGCGGGGCTATCTTCGTGCTGGTCTGTCAGCCTAGAACCACCCCTACCCTTGCCGGCCGGCACCTTCCTGAGCCTCCCTTGACCCCTGGGCGCGTTCGTCACTTCCCCCTCTGGACTCCCAACGCTGCTTCTATCCGTTCTTAGCACGTGGTGGTTAAGAAAGCGAGCTCTGCAGCCGGAGCACCTGGGTTCAAAGCCCAGCGCCACCCATCATTGGCTCGTGACCTTGGACAAGACTCTCTGCACTTGGGCTTATCTGTGTGTGAAACGAAAACGACCGTAAAAACCGCTGGCAGGATTCTTGTGAGGCCTAAGCGACATCCTATGGCCCGGCACCCACCTGTAGCCCTCTGTGCGTCTCCGCTGTGACGATTAGAGGCAGAATCTATCACCCCGTCTCTATCTCTGCGGGGACTCGGATCCCTGCAAGGGCTGGGCCGGAGCGTGGCACCAAGCAGGGCTTTGCCCAGTCTGGACAGAAAGAGCGAGCTTTGAAAAGGGGGTGCGGCCTGGCCGCAGGGAGAGGAGGCGAGAGGGCATTCCCAGAGGGGGCCGGCGGGCTAGGCGCGTGTGTGGTGGGCAGAAGTGAGCCAACGATGGGGAGCCGGGGCGGAGCAAGAGAGGACCTGATGGTGAGGGGTCTCGGAAAGCTCGGGAGGAAGTGTCAGCTCATTGCCACAGCACGTGGCTCTCAAATGTGGGGTGGGGGCCGGGAACCGCTGGAAGTCAGGGTGCTCTTTGGGGGAACGCCGTAAAAACACTCAGCAGTTTGGTCACTATGTCAAAATGGGGAACGACGTCACGAGCAGAGAACACGCATCCTGCACAGGAGGAAACCCTGGTCCTGGGCGCCCGTCTGGCGGCCACCCGCAGGCTGGGAGCCCAGCCGTGCCTCTTCCTGGGGCTCAGGACGGGAGTTACGGAGCACACCTCGTGCGGGGAGCCGGTGACTTCCGATTCTCGGGTTTGATGGCTCTCCGTGTCACTTGTGGCACATCTGGGCTGGCTAGGGACAAGTGTCATCCAGGGCCTCTCTGTAAGGAGAGCTGCCCTCTCTGGGTACCAGTGTCTTGGCTGTGACAGCCAGGCAGGGCCTTCGGCCAGAACCGTACCAGACCCAGGACGCCAGAGGCCGCCTCCCCCTCAGGCTCATTCACTCGACAGCCATTTGCTGCCGGGTGCCAGGCACTGTTCAGGCACTGGGGAGACCCTTGCCTTCCCCAAGAGAGGAGACGGACAAAACCCTAGACTAGCAAGTGACAGCTTAGATGCAAAATGTGCTCTGGAGGAAAGAGCAGGGAAGGCGGATAGCAAGTGTTGGAGGGCTCCAATTAAAAAAAAATTTTTTTTAATGTTTATGACAGAGAGAGAGAGAGAGAGAGCGCGCGCATGAGTGGGGGAAGGGCAGAGAGGGAGAGGGAGACACAGAATCACAGAATCAGAAGCAGGCTCCAGGCTCCGAGCTGTCAGCACAGAGCCCGACGCGGGGCTCGAACCCACGAACCTTGAGATCATGACCTGAGCTGAAGTCAGACGCTCAACTGACTGAGCCACCCAGGCACCCCCAGTATCATAGACTTCAACACATTTGATGTATTTTAGTCCTCTGTGATTATTGGCTTTGGCAAAGTTGAAAACGTCCCCTCTTTGGCCAGTAGAAGCTTCTTCAGTCTGGCTCCTGACTCTTTTGGGCACAACCCTACTGGTTTTGATAGCTTGCTGGGTGTCTTGCTTTGCTCAGCCTCTTCTGGTATTACACCAGCATCTCCTTTGTTCCTGGTCTTCATCAAGAATCCTGATTCTCGGGGCGCCTGGCTGGCTCGGTCGGTTGAGCGTCCTACCATGGCTCAGGTCATGATCTCACGGTTTGTGAGTTCCAGCCCCGCGTCGGGCTCTCTGCTGTCAGCTCGGAGCCCACTTCTGATCCTCTGTCTATCTGTCGGTCTGCCTCTCTCTCTTTCAAAAATTAACATTAAAAAAAAAAAAATCCTGATTCTCAAGGATCCAGAGAAGGAAAGCATTCAAATATCCCAGTTGCCTTCTGGCATGGAATGTTGAGTGTTGCTGTTGAAAGGTCTGATCGTCTATTTTTTCCCATCGTAAATCACTTACTTTTTTAACCTAGATGCCCGAAAGATTTCTTTTCTGTTTCTTAAGTTCAGTAATTTGTCTAGATGTGCCTTGATGTTGATCAGTCTGGGTCAATATGATCAGTTATATGATATGCTTTTTCAATATGAAGTTTTAAATATATATATTTTAAATTTTAGGCATCGTTTTTTTAAATTTTAGGCAGTTGTCTTGAATCCCAGTTTTTAGAATATTTTTGTTCTCTGTCTTTGCCTTTCTTCTTCAGGGACTCCTATTATCTGTATGTTGGATCTCCATAGCTTATCTTCAATATCTGTTTCTTCCTCTTGGCTATTTTTACTTCTTTCTTCATTTCTTTTTTTTCTCCTCCACTTCCAGATATTATGATTTAATACCTAGACCCCGAATGGAGTCCGTAATAGAAGTCCTATCATAGTTGTATATGTATACACAATAATATATATTATCATATATAATATAATATATATTATATGTTATTGTACATATGAATATAAATATATTATATATGGTATAATATATGTTAAATATATAATATCAGCTTGAAATTCACCTTTTTTTAAAGTTTATTTATATATTTTGAGAGAGAGAGAACGAGCAGGGGAGGGGCAGAGAGAGAGGGAGAGAGAGAGAAAATCCCAAGCAGGCTCTGCACTGTCAGCACAGAGCCCCATGCTGGGCTTGAACTGATGAACCATGAGATAATGGCCTGAGCCAAAGCCAAGAATCAGACGCTTAACCAACTGACCCACCTAGGCACCCCAAAATTCACCCCTTAAAGTGCACGATTTAGAAGATTTTAATGTACTCACGGAGTTTTGAAACCATCCCCACTACCTAATTTTAGGACATTGTCACCCCCTCCCCCAAAACACCATTCCCATTGGCAGTCACTCTCATTTCTTCACTTTTCCTTAAAAAAAAAAAAAAGGTTTCTGGGTGGCTCCATCGGTTAAGCATCTGACTTGATTTCAGCTCAGGTCATGATCTCACGGGTTTGTGAGATCGAGTCCTGAGGCGTCAGCCTCCACGCTTCAATGTGAAGCCCGCTTAGGATTTTCCCTTTCTCCCTCTCTCTCTGCCTCTCTCTCTCTCTCTCTCTCTCAAAATAAAGAAATAAGCTTTTTTAAAGAATTTAAAAAAGTCTTCCTCCTCTTTGGCAACCACTTTCTGATTTCTATCTCTAGAGATTTCATTTTGCCTGTTGTTGGACTTCATACGAAGGGAATCATACATGAGTATCCCTCTGCGTCCCACCTCGTTCCCTCGGTGAATTTCACGGGCATCGCTGCTTTGTTGTTTGATTGCTTAGTATTCCACTGAACGAATATACCACAATGTGTTTATCTGGTTTTTCCGTTGATGGTTGTTGGGGTTGTTTCCAGTTTGCGATTATTGTGAAGAGGGCTGCTGCGAACACTCTTATACAAGTCTTTTGTGGATATACATTTTCATTCCTCTTGGGAAAAAACCTGGGGGCAAAACCTGTGGGTTTCAGGGTTGACATATATTTAGCTCTAATAAGAAATCGTCAAAGAGCTCTCCCAACCTCTTGTGCTAAGCCGCACCCCTGCCAGCAATGTTTGAAAGCTGCTGCTGTTCTATGCATTCGCCAGCATTGGATGTTGTCAGCCTTTTTTATTTTAGCCATTCTAGATGGTATGGAATGGTACTTTATTGTGGTTTCATTTTGCATTTGCCAGTGACTGAAGACTTTTAACAGGCTTACCAGATATTTGCATATCTTGTCTCATGAAGTGTTTGATTAGTACTTTGCCCATTTATCAGGTAATACTGTTGACTTATAGGAGTTCTTTGTATAGTCAAGATATGAGTCCTTTGTCAGGTATATGCATGGTGCGTAGTTTTTTGCCCAACCTATAGCTTGTCTATTCATTTTCTAAATAGTGTCTTTGATGAACAGAAAGTTAGACTTTTAGGAAACCCAATTTAGCTATTTTATGTTTTTCATTTTATAAAAGGTGGAATCTGTTTAAACTCAGTAAACTACCTTACAGTTCATGAGTCAATGCTATGGCAACAGCAAACACCAAAAAGAACACCTGTCTCTACTAACTTGACAATTTTAAGAAATGGCTTGTGCTCATATCTTATTCAAGAAATCGTTGCCTACCCCTTTGGCAAAGATATTCTAAGTATTCTTGTAGAAGCTGTATGTTCTGGGCTTTACGTTTATTTCTATGACCCACCCTAAATTTGCTTTTGTGTATGAAGTGACATAGAGTCAGGGTTCTTTTTCCCCCTGTATAGACATTCGATTGTTCCAGCACCGTTTCAAAAAGACTTTGCTTTCCCATTGAAGTCACTTGGTGTCTTAGTCAAAAAATTTTTTGTTATATATGTGTGGGTGTATTTCTGAGCTCTCTACTCTGTTCCGCTGATATATATTTGTCTATCCTTACAACCATACCACACTGTACTAATTGTTATTGCTTTATAGTGAGTCTTAAAAATCAAGTAGTCTAAGAATTTTGTTCTTCTTTCTCAAAATTATTTTGGACATTCAACAATGTTTGCATTTACATATTTAGAATCAGCTTGTCAATTCAAGAAAGTCTGCTGGAATTTTGAGAGGGATTGCATTAATCCATAAATTAATGGTCATCTTAATATTGAGACTTCTGATCCATGAACATGGTATACTTCTCCATTTATTCATTTCTCATAGCAACACCCTGTCATTTTCAGGGTAGCAGTCTTTCACATCTTTTGATAGATTTATTCCTATGTATTTGATTTTTTAGCCATTATAATTGGAATTTTTAACGTTTACTTATTTATTTTGAGGGGGCAAGAGCATGTGCATGCACACACATCAGTGGGGGAGGGGCAGAAAGAGGGGAGGGAGAATCCCAAGTAGGCTCCTCACTGTCAGCACAGAGCCTGATGTGCGGCTCGATCTCATGAACCTTGAGATCATGACCTGAGCTGAAAGCAAGAGTCAGACATTTAACTGACTGAGCCACCCAGGCATTCCTACAGTTGGAATTTTTCAATTTCAGTCTCCAGTTGTTCATTGTTTGACATTATTTTAGTAGGATCGCTCTGGCTCCCGTACTAAGAATAAAATATCGGGGCGTCGGTTGAGCGACCGACTTCGGCTCAGGTCACGATCTCGCGGTCCGTGGGTTCGAGCCCCGCGTCGGGCTCTGTGCCGACAGCTCGGAGCCTGGCGCCTGCTTCAGATTCTGTGCCTCCCCCTCTCTCTGCCCCTCCCCCGCTCATGCTCTGTCTCTCTCTATCTCAAAAAATAAAATAAAAACATTAAAAAAAATTATCAGCAGTGGAGGACAAAAGCAAAAGCAGGAAGACCAGTTTGGAGGCTGTTGCAATAATCTAGGGGAGGATTGAAATAACTTGGGAAAGTGGCAGCACTGGTAGTGTTGAGAAGAAATCAGATTGAATGTAGAGCTAATAAGACTTTCTGATGGAGTAGACGTCAGTTGTAAAAGAAAAGGGAATGTCAGAGTAACTTCAAGGTGTTGTCCTGATCAACTGGAAAGTGGAGTCGCCATTAGCCAATGTGGGAAATATTGAGTGTGGAGCAAGCAGTTTGGGTGGAGGGGAGAGATCAGATATGATAAGTTTGCGATGCTTATCAGAAAACCAAATGGAGATGTGGACATCAGTTGTATGTATGAGTTTGGGGTCAAGGTCTAGGTTCGGTTGTTCGTCTGGGAGTCGTGAGCACATGCACAGATGAGCTCATGGAGGTAGTGGGTGTAGGAAGGGAAGGGAAGAGGCCCTGGGAGATCAGGAGATGAGGGGGAATCAGCGGGACAGACAAGAGGCAGTGAGGGTGGCGAGTGGGAGTGGAGGTTAGGGAGTGTGAGGAAAACCAGGAGAGGGCGGTGGGCCGGAAGCCAAGGAAGGAAGGTGTTTCGGGAGGAGGGAATGGTCAACTGTGTCAGATGATGACCACAGGACGAGTCAGATGAGTCCTGACAGCTGGCTTTGCACTGTGGAGTGTCAGTGATTTCAACAAGGACATTGTTGTTGGCATGGTGGGGCACAGACTGACTGGAGGGGCTTCCCGAGCAAACGAGAGGGCAGGAGTGGGATCAGCTCACAGGGACAATTCTTTCAGGGGGTTTTCCTGTGTAGGCGACAAAAAGATCTCTTGTAAGTCACTGAAAGAAGTCAATACATAGAGCTTACAGTGCGTGTTTTCTACAGTGGGTCTGCTCTCAGCTTCTGTACTGAGGTGCTCACAGGACCCGGTAATGAAGGATACGCTGGGAGAGGAAACCCTGGGAAGGGCAGTCTCTTTTCTGACCTGCTGGGAATCTGACCTGCCCGGGGTTGATGACTTCCTTGTTTCAGAAGCCACCTGCTAATAGTCCTATGGTTTCCCCATAACAAGAGCTCAAAGTTCACATCAGTTATCAACCTCTTAATAGATTCGTTTCTTCTGGAGCCTGACAAAGACTTTCCATTAACCCATTGGTGCTCGGGCCCCATCTTAATGGGACATCCTGGGTCTGTGCCCTCTACCCCTTTGGCGATCACAACCAAACTGTGGCAATGGGAAGAATTACAATCCAGCCGCCCTGTTCTAACACACATATCCACGGTGTGACTCCGTTCATATGTGGCAGGAGTGACATCTGATCACATGCAAGGTTAGCTTATTCACAGCGACATCTCCCAGGTGAGAGTGGGAAAAGGCAAACAGAATTAGGAGGCGGGGAAAGGCCCCCAACTTGTCTCCTGCACTGACAGCAAGAGCCCTTTGATCTGTATTTTAAGAACATTTTAAAAGAGCTCCTGCACTCAGGCCTCCTTGGGGAGACCGCTCCCAGCCACCCAGGGCCCTCAGCTGGGGGCAGGCTGCACAGCCTCCCTTGCCTACCTTTGTGACAGTCCTACTTCCCCCCCCCCCGTCCCCTACCCCCCTGCACGGCTCAGCCTGCCAGCGCTGAGGTAATTCAGGGGAGCTGCCGCGTCCATTCTGTTGGGTTTGCGCATTGCAGATATTTTCTGTGGCCTTCGGCGTGGTTCAAGTTCGTCTCCAGGTACCACTCATCCACTTTATTAGTGCTCTGCTTACAAAGTTGCCGGGCTTTTTGAAGGTCTGCTCCAACCCCTCATCTCCCCCAAGCCCCGTTGTTTATTTTGGGTGATTTGTGCAGATTTTCAAGAACATACGCTCGGAGTTCAAGCACAAGTCTTAGACTGCCCGGTCAGGGGGAAGCAGAGCCCGGGGAGGGGCAAGTGAGGCGCCCCGAGGGCTCCACTGGGAGGTCCCGCAGTGCAGGTTGAGGTGGCTCACTTCCTTACTTCCTGGGTCCAGCAGATAAGGGCAGAAACGTGGACTTGGTGCCACTCATAACACTGACCCCCTCCCCCCCGTCACACACACCAGCAGCCACAACTCAGGGTTCAAGGTGTGGCCAGTCCCGAGGGGGCCACACTCAAGCTCCCCTACAGACCAGCCGTTACCAGGGTTTCAGAAACAATTATGGGAGGGAAAAAAAATGTAAATTTTGCAACTTGAAAAAAAAAGTTGGTTTATCTATTTATTTTGAGAGAGAGAGAGCGAGAGCGGGGGAGGGGCAGAGAGAAAGGGAGAGAGAGAGAGAATCCCAAGCAGGCTCCGCACTGTCAGCGCAGAGCCCGACGCAGGGCTCGAACTCACGAACCACGAAATCATGAGTCAGACATTTAAACGACTGAGCCACCCAGGGGCCCGTAAAACTTGCAACTTTCATGCTTGGCTGGTTTTCCCCGCATACGAGGAGAAGATTACCAGCATTCTCTTTCTGGGCAGTGCCCTGCCCCAAGGGACAGAGCGCCCACAGCACAGCGTGGGGACCCCTGTGGCAGCAGGCGGCATCCACTGAGGGTTCTTGAGCAGGTGCTGCTGAGGGGAGAGGGTGTGCAGACAAGGCTGAGCAGAGACGGGAGTGGCTGCAGGGTGGGGGAATGTGCCGGGTGACCACCAAGGCCCATAGCGTCAAAGCTCTTCAGGTTCATAAAGCTCAACCTTCAAGAGCATCTGGCCGAAACTTCCCTGTTATAGATAGGGAAACAGGCCCAGAGAGGGGCAGCATCTTGTCCAAAGTTACAGAGCAAACTGGAGGCTGATCTACTAGAATGCAGGTTTTCTGAGCCTGAGCCCAGTAGCTTTCCTGGCCACGCAGGCGGTCAGCCGCCTCCGTCCCACCTGTCACGCGAACCGGCCACCCCTCAGTGAAGACCTCTCAACAGCTGTGAGCGCTTTCCCTGGGTTGGGCCCTGCCCACGGTGCTGGGGACACGGAGATGGGTCAGACGACGTTCGTGCCCACAGCGGCTCGCTGCATCTCCAAAGGGGCTGCGACCAGGGGCGCAGGAAGAAATCTGGCCTATGGCTCGAAGAATGAAAAGTAAACGAACAAACGTATACACGTTCCAGAAAGAAAACGGGAGAGCGGTGGATTCCGCTGGGGAAGTCGGGAAGGCCTCCTGGCAGAGGGGGCAGGGAAGCTGGTATTTCAAGTTGGATAGCACATTCCAGGCAGAGGGTACCGCATGACCAAAGCACAGACTGAGTCTAAGAACCAGAAGACGTTACTACGCGTATCGGACCGTGTGTTGCGACCCAGTTACCGCACTAAGTGTTTCGCATTTTTAACCATTCAATCCTCCCTCCCTCCGGGTGCTTTTATTATGACCGTGTCTCTGACGATTGGGCAGGTGCCTGGGGTGTGAGGAACGCGGTGGGCTGTATTAGACTGGGCGGTGCGAGGGATGCTGGGGTCTAGAAGGATCCGGGCCACCCTGCCCACCCCCACCCTGTACTCCACACAGGTGCAGACGTTCCACGGAGATCTGCTGCAACACATGGAAAAGAACACGAAGCTGGACGTGCAGTTCATCAAAGTAAGTCTGGCCACCCACCTTGGCCCCCCCCCCCCTCAGC
Organism: Lynx rufus; assembly: GCF_022079265.1. NCBI lineage: Eukaryota > Metazoa > Chordata > Mammalia > Carnivora > Felidae > Lynx > Lynx rufus. The sequence continues at coordinate 131,816,301 of NW_025814889.1, read as the reverse complement.
CCATCACAGGCAAGACCGCCTCTCCCCATTTGATGGATGAGCACACCGAGGCCTGCGCTGGGTATCGACTGGCCCCAGGCTGTATGTGTTCCCAGCTGAGCCCCTGCCCCCCCTCTCTCCACGCCACCCAAGGACAGCCGCCAGCACTATGAGATCGAATACCGCCACCGAGCCGCCAACCTGGAGAAGTACATGTCTGAGCTGTGGCGCATGGAGCGCAAGAGGGACAAGAATGCGCGGGAGATGAAGGTGCGTGGGCTGGGGGGCCAAGCCGGGCTCTGGGGGGGACGCCCTGACAATCCCCCTTCCCCCCCGCCACCCAGGTCCCCCGCCCAGCATCAGCCCAACTCTAGGAGGGCCACTTGCCATGCCCTCTGCCGTGAGCAAAGCCAGAGCGCTCAGCCAGCCCCTGGCGGCTGGGCACCACCGGCCCTCCGGGGCCACCCTCAGCGCTGCTCCCTGTGCTGTCACTTCCTGGCCCTCCCCAGGCCTCCCGCCTTCCACTTCACTGAGAAAACCGAAGGCCCTCAACCATGCTGCTCCTTGATCACGGTAGCGCAGGTCCCTGCCATCCTCTCCTCCCTCCTGCCCCCGGCTAGGACCGGCCCTCCTCCCCAGCTCGGGGGCCCTGGCCCTGGCCCTCTGTCTCCAAGACCTCTATCTCCTTTCCTGTCTCCTCTTCTATCTCCTTTATTTTTTCTTGTAATGTTTATTTATTTATGTTTCGAGAGAGACACAGAGCAAGCAGGGGAGGGGCAGAGAGAAAGGGAGAGCGAGAATCTCAAGCAGGCTCTGCAAAGTCAGCACAGAGTCCAGCGCGGGGCTCGATCCCACGACCCCGGGATCATGACCTGAGGGGAAATCAAGAGCTGGACGCTCATCCCACTGAGCCACCCAGGCGCCCCCAGTCTTCTGGCTCCTTCAATAAGCTCTTACCTCTCCTCTTCAGAATCTTCCCTCCCAAGGAAGGGCTTATGAATCAACTCATTCACATTTTCTTAAACCAACCTCCCCGGGCCCCACTCCATGCTTGGCCCCGTGCCTGGAGCTGGGGAAAGAGGCATGGCCGTGAGGAGTTCCCCGGGCCGGGCGGACACAGAGCACGAGGAAGCCCATGAGAGGTGGGCCTGGGAGCCAGGATGGGCTGGGCGCTCCAGGGAGGGCCTCCAGGAGGAGGTGGTTCAGGAAGGACAGGGGGGCTTCGGACAGCTGGCACTGGGGGGAGGTGGGATGTGGTAGACACCCACCCGCTGCCTCCTGCTAGAACCCGCTTCTCCCCCAGGAGAGCGTGAACCGGCTGCACGCACAGATGCAGGCCTTCATGTCCGAGAGCCAGCGGGCAGCTGAGCTGGAAGAGAAGCGGCGTTATCGTTTCCTGGCCGAGAAGCACCTGCTGCTTTCCAACACCTTCCTGCATTTTTTTGGCCGGGTGAGCGGGGGCCGGGGCCGGGCTTAACGGGGGGCCTTCCTCGGGTCTGTGCTCTCTGTGAGCTGGCTACCCCCAGAGAGTCCCCTGCCTTTGCCTTCCTTCCTTCCTTCCCCTCTGTAGATATTTATTTTATTCGTTTACTCCCCCCATCTATTTCTTTTTTTCTATGTTGATTTGTGTCATCAGCTATTCATTCACTGATTCCTTCGTTCATGACTTTGCTTATTCTCACACTCATTCACTAATTCACGCCTTTCTTCGTTCACGTAGGAACCGTTTACTTTCCCATTCCTGCTTGCAGATACTATTTGCAAATTCATTAATTCATGGGCGTATTGAGTTATTGCCTATAATTTTATCGTATTATTTAAATCCTCTGTGCTCTTGCTCTCTTCTGTCTGCTAGACCGGTCAGAGAGTCTTTCGTTTTTCACCGGATTTCTTTTTTAAAAAATATTTACTTATTTATTTTAATGTTTATTTCTTCTTTTTTAAAAAAAAATTCATGTTGATTTATGTCTGAGACAGAGAGAGACAGAGCATGAGCAGGGGAGGGGCAGGAGAGAGGGAGACACAGAGTCCGAAGCAGGCTCCAGGCTCTAAGCTGTCAGCACCGAGCCCGCTGCGGGGCTTGAACTCACAAACCGTAAGGTCATGACCTGAGCGGGAGTCAGACGCTTAACCAACCGACCGAGCCACCCAGGCGCCCCTTTCGTTGGATTTCTAATGGATTTTGCTTTCCATATTCAGCTGCCCTGTTGATTAGTGCTGTTGGGTTTATAACTATCTAATCTTCTCTGTAAATATTACCAGTAATGTATTTAAGGCCTCTCAGAATCCAGTCTGATGCTTTTCATTTCACTTTGCCTGAGATTAAAATTACCCTCCTTTCTCTTCTGTTATCTCTTTAAGTGTGTTTTCTGTTACTAACATACAGCTCAGTTTGATTTTTTTTACCAGTGACAGTCCACGTCTTCCAATAGCAGAATTCAGTTCGTTCCCCTTGAACCCAAGTGATACACCTGTTTTATTCTTTCTGTATAACTTGAGTCAAGTGCATTTCCTTTTTATGTTTGTTGCCTCTTTTTCTTCCATGCTCGTTCTTGCCGCTGTGGCTGTGTCACTATACATTTCCTTTTCCCCTTTATTTTTTTTTTAATTTTTTTTAACATTTATTTTTGAGACAGAGAGAGACAGAGCATGAACGGGGGAGGGTCAGAGAGAGGGAGACACAGGATCTGAAACAGGCTCCAGGCCCTGAGCTGTCAGCACAGAGCCCGACGCGGGGCTCGAACTCACGGACCGCGAGATCGTGACCTGAGCCGAAGTCGGCCACTTAACCGACTGAGCCACCCAGGCGCCCCTCCTTTTCCCCTTTATTAGTTTGCAAATCCTACTGTCCTTTTCATCTCTACTCACGATGACCTCACTTTGTGATCCTCATGGTAATCGATATTCATCTATTATCTTTTCCAAAATATACGGACACCCCCCCCCCCCGCCGACACTACTCTGTCCATCGAGCACCCTCCCCAGCCCTTAAGATAAGGCCTTGGGAAGAATTTTCCTGCCCTCCCCGGCACTCTAAGATGTGGCCTGATGCCTCCCTTCATCCTCCCCAACTCCGGCTCTTGGTTTTGCCCAAAAACTTCGGGAATTTTAGTTCCAGGCTCTCACTCGTCATTTCTTTGCATCATGACCCACGTGACCAGATACACCGCTCGCCACTGTTTTCATTCCTTTCCGTTCCCACTGTCTTGAGGTTTCTGTCCCGATTAACTGAACATGTTCTGCAGACACATCGTCTGAATCCGTGCACAGCTGCAAATGTCCCACTTTTACCCTGACTGCCGGGTGGCACATTAGCTGGTTACAGGACTCCAGAGCTGTGGCCCTTTTCTCCTGTGGCCCAAGATGATGTTCCTCCGGCTTCTAGCGCTCCGTGTTGCGGATGCTAAGTCGGGTGCCGGTCTGTGTCCTGTTATTAGTTATGCAACTGGCTGTTTCTCTGGATGCTTGGAGATTTTCTTGGTGTCCTTGGGACTCAGAAACTTGTCTGGTTACCCATAGACAAGGGCCTGTCCGGGCCCCTCCCTCTGCGGGCTCAGGCCTATATCCAGGTCAGGGGAGCTATTTGCTCTTCTGGTTCCTAAATTATTAGCTCTCTGCCGTCATTCCTTTTCCTCCTTCTGGAACTCCACATCTACGACCCCCCCCCCATGTGTTCGTCTCTTCTTGGTCTGTATTTTGAGATCTCTCTCCCCTTGACTTGTCAGGCAACTGATGGTGTCCTCAACAGGACTACTCTCTCTTAGAGTTCATCTGTTCACTGTGTTATTTTTTTTAGGTTTATTCGTTTATTGAGGGAGAGAGAGAGGATGAATGAGCGGGGGAGGGGCAGAGAGAGAAGGAGAGGAAGAGAATTCCAAGCAGGCGCCACGCTCCGAGCTGAGCCTGACGCGGGGCTTGATCTCACAACCGTGAGACCGTGACCTGAGCCGAAGTCAAGAGTCGGACGCTTCACTGACTGAGCCCCCCAGGCGCCCCCGTTCATCCGTTGAATTTTAAAGCTTACAGTCCTGACCTTTGTCTGGGTAGGAAGGTGTCTGCTATGCAGCAAAGGCTCTGGTCAAGATCTTGTTAAGCTTGTCACCCCTTCTTTCAGCTGCCTGGGTGGTCTGCTGGGTTCTCCTCCCTGACCACTGGGTCCTCTTAGGTACCTTGTTTCTTTCCTTTGCCTCCTCATGGTCCTCTTCCCATTCTGAGGTGAGCTGCAAGGGCTCAGGCAGAGGTACTGACAAATGTGGGGGGAGGGGGCAGTGGAGCCATCTCGGCCCCAGTGGGACCCCATCTCTAACTCAGGTCTTCCTGCTGCATATCAGCTCTCACTCAGCCTCAGGAATAGGGATTAATGTAGCCTACCCATGTGGAGAACCCCCGCAGACAGGGCTGCCGGGGAAGGTTGCGCAGGTCGTGCACTGCACAAGGGTAACTGGTTGAGAGTAGGAGCTATGCTTTACCCTCAAAAGTCAACACACTCGTGCAGACTGTGTTTTCCTGGAGAAAGGAGCATTTCTTTCTTTCTTTCTTTCTTTCTTGACATTTTTATTTTATTTTATTTTTATTTTGTATTTAATTTTATTTTTTTTAACTTACATCCAAATTGGTCAGCAACAATGATTTCAGGAGTAGATTCCTTAATTCCCCTTACTCATTTAGCCCCCCCCCAACAACCCCTCCAGTAACCCTCTGTTTGTTCTCCATATTTAAGAGCCTCTTGTGTTTTGTCCGGGAGCACTTCAGGCCCCTGCCAGCCCAGCACTGGTCAAAGTTCTGTCCTGCTGTCTTCTCTAGGTCCAACAGGGGCTGATGCCTCACAGTTCCTACCCACCTGGCCTGGTCTAGCTATTGACCCCTCTGGGGGGCGGGGGGTGGCTGGTGGGATGTACAGAAGGAGGTGCCAAGGACACTGGGACATGATCTTTCCACCGTGCCTTCATAAATTGGTGACCTTGTCCCTGCGTTTTCCAATATCGTTTGTTCTCTCATTTACGTATTTATTTTTTTTTTAAGTGGGGAAGGAGCAGAGAGAGAGAGAGGGAGAGAGAGAGAATCCCAAGAAGGCTCTGAGCCGCCAGTGCGGAACCTGATGCAGGGCTCGAACTCACAAACCACGAGATCATGGCCTGAGCTGAAGCCGGACGCTTAACCGACTGAGCCACCCGGGTGCCCCTCACTCACGTATTTAATAAATATTTTTAAAGCCCCGCTGTGTCTATGAAATAGAGGCTCTGTCTCTATTTCCATCTGGGTCCCTGACCCACCCACCCAGGCAGCTTCTCTATTCCTGATGCCCCCAACAGGGCTCCTCCCCCCGCACCCCCCCCCCCGCCCCAGCCTCATCCCTCTGTCCAATGCTTCCGATTTCTCTGCATTCTTATTTCGTTTCTATTTCTCTTTCTTCGTATTCTTGTTCAGTTTCCCAGCCTCTGCGCCCCGGCTGCAGACCTAGCAAGTGATTTCACTTCTCTGAGTCTCATTTGTTCTCTGGCAAAAGAAGGAAATAATCCCCTCTTCACAAGGTTGATGTAATGATGTAAGTTTCATGCGAAGGAGCCCAGTGGAATTAGGTTCTCCCGGCCCCTGCTCTCTTCCCCACCCCCCCCAAAGATGAAAACAAAAGCTACCCTTCAGGAGATCTGTCTGCTTGCAGTCGGCTGCCCCCCGGACAGCCAGCAGCAGACTCCGGCCTCCCCGCCTCAGCCAAGCCCCTTCCCCAGTCTCTGAACCCAGGGACCCCCTGGTGCTGAGCAGAGGTGGGAGACGCTGTCCCCACAGCCAGCCCCAAGCTCAGGGCTCAGCCTTCTCCCCCTGCCCCTCCTCTCTCCCACGGACTGGGGCTGCATTCCAGAACTGTTTTACCTTCTTTTAAATGGTCTTCTTGAGACCTAACCCACACAGCACGTAATTGACGAATCATGCGATACGGGGTCCCCTGTGACGGGCTCCTCTCACGAAGCTTCGCGCTTTTGAGATTCATCAAGGTTGTGGCCGGAATCAGTACATCATTCCTTTTTTACGATTTTTTTTTTTAAAAAGTTCATCTATTTATTTTGAGAGAGAAAGAAAGAGAGAGGGAGAGAGAAAACACGAACAGGGAAGGGCAGAGAGAGAGAAGGAAAGAGAGAATCCCGAGCAGGCTCCGCGCTGTCCGCACAGAGCCCCACACGGGGGCTCGAACTCACAAACCGTGAGATCGTGACCTGAGCCGAAATCAAGAGTCGGACGCTCCGCCGACGGAGCCACCCAGGCGCCCCGGTACATCATTCCTTTTTATTGCCAAATAACATTTCACGGTCTGGATAGACCACATTTTATTTACCCATTCATCCGTGGATGGATATCTGGGTCGTTTCTACTTTGCGGCTATTAGAAATAATGCCAGCGGGGATGTAAGTGAAAGTTTTTGCGTGGACATGTTTTCACTCCTCGTGGCTCTAGGGGATAGATTTGCTAAGGATGTGGGGTAGGTATCGTGTTGCTCTATCCAGCTGGTTTTTAGGACACACAAGATCTAACTCCCGAAGATAGTCAAACATACGTGTTTACCTGTCACTCTGTCTATAAACAGAACGCACAAGATTTGGAACAAGATTGAAAGAATGATGAGGGGGCCCCCCGGGTGGCTCAGTCGGTTGAGCATCCGGCTTCGGCTCAGGTCACGATCTCACCGGTCGCGGGTTCGAGCCCCGCGTCGGGCTCTGTGCTGACAGCTCGGAGCCTGGAGCCTGCTTCGGATTCTGCGTCCCCTCCCTCTCTCTCCGCCCCACCCCTGCTTCTGCTCTGTCTCTCTCTGTCTTTCAAAAATGAATACACATAAAAAAAAATTTTTTTTTTTTTTAAAGAAAGAATGATGAGGGCCTGAGCTCAGCAAGCGGTCATTCTCACGCACCTCCCGTGACCAACCCTGGCTGAGTCTGCGTCTGGTCAATAGCATGCCTCTCGGCCCACCTCGCCCTCAGCTTCTCCGGGCTCGTTGCAGTTGTGCGAGCGTATCTCCAGGATACGTTCCTAGGAATGGAATTGGCAAGCCCAGGGATGTAGGCATTCGTTGTGCCAGTTTACCCTTCTGCCAGCAAACTAGGAGATCCTCTTTTCCTCGATGACAGCGTGACGGCAAGCTTGTCCCTCTTTGCCAGCCAGCGAGGTAAAAATGGTCTCTCCAGACGTGGTTTCATTTTATCCTCGTCTTACAAGTGAGACTGATACCTTTTCATGTTTCAGAGCCATCGGACGCCCTTCACTGTGCTATCAGCATCGTTTCCTCCACTTTTCTTATTAGTTTCTCGGAGCTCTTTATATGTTACTGAGATTAGAGCTTCCTTGGTGATGAGAGGCACGTATCTTCCCAGTTTGTCATTTATCGCTTGACTTTGCTTATTGTAGGTTTTGCCGTGCTTAAAAAAATTATCTTGACTTAACCAAATGTATCCGTCTTTTCTAGCATAGGGGGCTCCGTATCATACTTAGACTGCCTCTCCCACTCCATCCCTGTTTTGGAAATCCCCCCACGGTCTCTTTATGGTTTTGAAAGCCTGTGCGGTGTTTCTTCCCGACCCCTGGCTACGCCGCCCGGAGGCAGGGCTGACGAAAGCCAGTAAAATTCTGCGCTGTCCAGGCTGGGACTTGGTGCCGGGGCCTTTCCTCCCAGAACGCCCTAGCACCCGTGACAAGACAACGGAGGGGCTGTCCACCCTAGTGACCCGCTGGCCACTTGCTCCTGTGACGGAGTCGCTGCTGTTTGGCTGCCCGAGATCCCCATGAGGTTTTCAGCAGCTGGCCCAGACTGAAGGGAGGAAGCGTCCAAAGGTGCCGTCCCAGGAAGTTGCCTCAAGATGGACTAGTGCAGGCCACGCCGAGGCTCACTGGCTGTGAGACCTGGGGCCAGTCATTAACTACTCTGACCCTCAGTATCTTCTTCGATAAGACGGTGGTAATAGTGACATCTAATTCCCAGGGCTATTGCGAGAATCAAATAAGACGATACGGGTGAGGCTTGAACACTGGGCCTGGCGCAGAGTAAATGCTCGACAAAGGGAAGCTTTGCTTATTCCTAAGGTGACGGTCTTGAGCTTGGCCTTGGGGGAGGAGATGCTTGACTGGAAAAGGGAGAGGCCTTTGTTTATTTATTTTTTAATGTTTGTTAACTTATATATTTAGTTTTTAAATTTACATCCAAGTTAGTTAGCATCTAGTGCAACAATGATTTCAGGAGCGGATTCCTTAGTGCCCCTTCCCCATGGGGCCCCTCCCCCCTCCCACGACCCCTCCAGGAACCCTCAGTTTGTTCTCCATATTTATTGAGTCTCTTCTGTTTGGTCCCCCTCCGTGTTTTTATATTATTTTTGTTTCCCTTCCCTTATGTTCATCTGTTTGGTCTCTTAAAGCCCTCATAGGAGTGAAGTCATAGGATTTTTGTCTTTCTCTGACTAATTTCACTTAGCATAATACCCTCCCGTTCCATCCACGTAGTTGCAAATGGCAAGATTTCATTCTTTTGGATTGCTGAGTAATACTCCATTGTGTGTGTGTGTGTGTGTGTGTGTATACACCACATCTTCTTTATCCATTCATCCATCGATGGACATTTGGGCTCTTTCCATACTTTGGCTATTGTCGATAGTGCTGCTATAGACCTGGGGGTGCATGTGTCCCTTCGAAACAGCCCCCCTGTATCCCGTGGATAAATGCCTAGTAGTGCAATTGCTGGGTCGCAGGGTAGTTCTATTTTTAGTTTTTTGAGGAACCTCCATACTGTTTTCCAGAGCGGCTGCACCAGCTTGCATTCCCAGGGGGAGACCTTTGTAACGGAAGAGAGCACGGTGTTTTGATCATACCTGGGATTTAATTTATAGAAGTGACTGAGTGACAGCACAGAGAGGTCAAGGCCATTGAAAGACGGGATGGTTTGAATAATTTCACTGGGCTCTGGGCTCTGGGCTCTAGGGGTTGGTTCTAACTGTCTGGCACCTGGCTCTGGGGTGATTGAGGTCAGGGGAAATACTGGCTTGGTGTGTGTTAGATAAGGGAGGTGGTTAGGGATGTGGGTTTTGGACCGGTTGTTTTGCATACGTGCTTACTGACAAGTTGCTTACTATCTCTAGGAATTATCGGGCCCCGGGAGGGACAATCTGGGCAGGATTAACAAAGCCCCGGGGATGTCGACCCATAAAATACAGAAAATTAACAAAATGATGTTTTTTTAATGTTTACTTATTTCTGAGACAGAGACAGAGCATGAGTGGGGGAGGGGCAGAGAGAGAGGGAGACACCGAATCCTACGCAGGCTCCAGGCTCCGAGCTGTCAGCACAGAGCTCGATGCAGGGCTCGAACTCACCAACCGTGAGATCATGACCCGAGCTGAAGTCGGTCGCTCAACCAACTGAGCCACCCAAGCGCCCCCTAAAAAAATGATTAATGCACACAGCAGGTCTGACATTTAAAGTCCTCTCACCCCAGGTTGTTATGAATTGCGGGGTCAACTGCTGAGTTTCCTGTCCTTGAAAGTATTCAAACAGTTAGATGCCTATGTACCAGGGGCACTAGGGGTGCTTACGTAGACTAAAAGGAATAGACTGGAAAAACTGTATTTGAAGGGCCTCTTTTTAGAAAACCACTCAAACTGGCTTACCCAGGAGAGGTATTTATCCCTTTGGTTAGTTTATCCCTTTAGTTCAAGGCGTTCAGGTATGGCTGGATCTAGGAGCACACGTGTGATTGGAAATTTGCCACGTTTACCTTAGTTGTAGTTTCCTGGGTTGGCTTCACTCTATTTAGCGAACCCTACGAGGTGACCCCGCGGCCATCTCTGGCTCCTTCCGGCTTGACGATCCCGTCATCCACAGCTTGCAGGGCCCGAGTTCCCAGGCCTAGGGTGTCACTTTTGAGTCCCCAGCTCCGATCTGGCTGACCCCGGTGTCCCCCCCCCCCCCCCGCCCCGCACGCGGCCAGGCCCGGAGTACGCTCCAGAACCGCGTGCTGCTGTGGAAGGAGCAGTCGGAGGCCAGCCGCAGCCCGTCGCGCGCCCACTCCCCCGGCCTGCTGGGTCCCGTGCTGGGGCCGCCCTACCCCTCGGGCCGCCTGACGCCCACCCGCCTGGACATGGTGAGGCCCTGGGCGCCCCCGCCGCTGTTCGCGCCCCCGCCGATCCCCGCACCCGCCACGGCGCCCTGGGGCCCGAGGCCCCCCCCATGGAGCCTCCTGCCCCCCAGGCTCCCCGTCTACGCAGCGCCCCTGGGCCGGCCTTTCCTCCCCGGCGCGGCCTCGGCGCCCCCGTGGTGGCTGGGCCGCAGGCCCCAGAACCCCTACGCCGACGTCTGGGACTGGGGGTGGGGGCTGGACTAGGGCGCCGCGGCCCACCCCTCCCCTCCCCGCCCCACCCTCCCCTGCCCGTCTCCCCTCGCAGCCCCAGCGGCCGCTCGCGGAGTTCAGCTCCCCGCGCAGCCGGCACGGCTCCGGCTCCTACGGCCCCGGCCCCGAGCCCGCCGCCGAGGCGAGGTCCGCGTCCCAGCTGGAGCCAGACCGCCGGTCGCTGCCCCGGACGCCGTCCGCCTGTGAGTGGCCCCGGCGCCCCGGAGCGCAGAGGGAGGGCCGGGGACGCGGGGGCCGCGAAGGGGCCCAGATCGCGGGGGAGAGCCCGCCACCCACGCGCCGCCGCGCTCTCCCCGCCCCCGGCAGCCTCGCTCTACGCCGGCGGCACCCAGCGCTCGCGCTCCAACTCCTTCGGCGAGCGCCCGGGCGGCGGGGGCGGCGGCGGCGGCGGCGGGGGCGCCCGGAGAGTCCGCGCCCTCGTCTCCCACTCGGAGGGCGCCAACCACACGCTGCTGCGCTTCTCGGCCGGAGACGTCGTGGAGGTGTTAGTGCCAGAGGCCCAGAACGGCTGGCTCTACGGCAAGCTGGAGGGCTCGTCCACGTGAGTGGGCGCCCCCGGGGCGCAGGGGAGGGGGGTGGAAGGAGCCCCCCCCCCACCCCGACCCCGCAGGCTTCCTCGCCCCGCAACCTCCAGCCCCAGGGCGGTAGACGGCTCTCCCCTTCTCCCGCGCGGCGCTCGGTGTCCTCATCCAGTCCAAGGGGGTAGGAAGAGCCTCCCTGCCGAGTACAGGGCGGTGGCCCTCGAGAGGAACGAACGGGAAGGTGGGGGCTTGCTGGAGCCAGGCAGTGACCCCCCACGGGGCCTTACGGCCGGAGACGGTGTGGTGCCCACTCGCACTCATGCGAGGGAGAGAAGGGAGGAAGGAGGGCAAGAGTAGTGGCCTGAGTGAATGGAGGCTTAGAGGGAGGAGTCAGCAGGTGCACGTCAAGGTGCTTGCAAGAGGATGCACGGATGTGGGGTGCCTACGTAGACTGAGGGGTGAGTGGGGAAGCATGTGAACGGGCTGGCAGAAGGGCAGGCAGGTGGAGACGGATTAGGGACTGGCGGTCCGTGGGTGGCTGCCCACGTGGATCCCGGATGCGGGAGGCAGGGTGGGATGATGGACGGAGGGAGGGGTGGAGGCCCGGGGACTACTGGATCCCCGGGCCCCCCACCCTGTCCCCTGTCCCCTGGCAATCATCCGTCTGTGGGCCTGTCGGCCAGGCCGGGGGCCTCCGGGGAGCAGGAAGTGTGTCGGGCTCTCTGTGGGCCCTCGCGTGGTGGGTACTCGGCGAGTAGCCGATGAAGCCGGTCACCATATGTCCTTGGACACGTCGCTCTCCTCCTTGGACTTGCAGCTCCCCCCAAGGTGACCTAGCCCCTGGCGGGACATGAAGCTGGACAGTTGGGCTTGAAGGTGGAGAAAGGTCTCCCGGGGGGGATTCAACGAGTTACTCTGGGCACAGCCTTTCGAGCAAGGCCTGGCACACAGCGCTGCTCGGTAACTGCCCTCGGAAGCGTTCTCTTGGGCACGGTTGTTGGGCCTTCTGCCTATGGGACCCTCTGCCTCCACCCCGCAGGAGCGGCTGGTTCCCCGAGGCCTATGTGAAGCCTTTGGAGGAGGTGCCTGTGAACCCCACGAACCCCTTGACCCCAGTGACCTCCATGAACCTGATGAACCCTATGAATGAGCTACCTTCCAGGTACCTGGGTGGTGGGAGGTGGGGCGGGGGTGGGGACTTCAGGGGGAGCGGCCCCACCCCCCCAGGGGGACATCTGTGAGTGGCAGTCCTGAGTGCACCCAGCCTCCTTCGGTCCCCGGAGGAAGGGGACCCTCACCTCTCCACATGCCAGGGTCACTGCGTCCGTCCCTCTGCCTCCTCGGAGGACTGCCTCCAAGCCCTGTGGCCTTCCCCCCACCCCCTGCAAGGGAAGAAGCTGTAGGATGCTGAGGGGCCCAGCAAGATCGGGGGTGGGGGAAGCAGCAGGGGCCTGACGCCTGACCCCCTGCCTGTCCCTCCTTGCTCTGGACTCAGATCCTACCCCCTCCGGGGCAGCCACAGCCTTGATGACCTCCTGGGCCGGCCGGGCAACTCTACAGTACCCTCGGAGTACTGGGACGGCCAATCCCGCTCCCGAACCCCGAGCCGGATACCGAGCCGCGCCCCCAGCCCTGCACCTCCGCCCTTGCCTAGTAGCCGCCGAAGCAGCGTGGGCAGCATGGGGGTGGCGAGTGACGTCAAGGTGAGCCCCCTCCCCCCTCCCCCCCAGCCAGTCCCCAGGCCTGGGCTCATCCAGCAGGCTGGGAGACTGGAGACCGGGTGACCCTCCCTGCTTTGCCACTGGCTGGCTGGAGGTGGGGCCCTCCCTCCCCAGCCTCAGTTTGCCTAATCTGCAGGGAGGTGTGGGATGGACTTCTGAGCCTGGGGCAGAGGGTGGGGGGAAAACATTCCTCTCAGGGACTGCAGCCCCCGTGGTCCTGCTGGGAGCACTGGAAAAGGCCCGTCCTTCCCACCTCCCGGGAGAGGCAAGACCAGGGTCCTGGGTCGGACGGAGCCTGGGCTGGGGCTGGCTGGGCAGGACCGGGGGTGGGGGGTGGGGGTGCAGGGAGAGCAGCTGGTGCCCTGGCCCAGAGGCTTCTCAAGTCTGAAACCCACAGAATTCTGAGCTTCGGAATGCCCGGGCCTGATTTCCCCGAAGCCTGGCCTGCAGGGGCCTCTGGTCTAGTCGTCTGCCTTCCTGGAATGGGGAGTTGCAGGGGTGGGGGCTCACTTGCCCCTTTCCCCCCCTAAACCTGGCCTTTCCTCCACCCTCACTGCAGAAACTTATGTCCTCGGAACAGCACCCTCCAGAGCTCTTCCCTCGGTGAGTCCTAGGACAGGAGTTGGGGGCGGCGTGGGGGTGGGGGCTCGGCAGGGGTCCTGGGGAGGGGGGAGATGAGGCAGGGGTGAGCGGTGACCAGTGGGGGCAGGAGGTCGGGGCGGACATGGCTCAGGCACCTGGCGACCTTCCTTGGAGCCAGAGCCAGCTGGACGGCGGGGGTGGGGGGTGGGGAGGGAACCTGGGCCCCTCTCACCCCGACCTCTCCCCTCGCAGGGGCACAAACCCCTTTGCCACCGTAAAGCTGCGGCCCACAGTCACCAACGACCGCTCAGCGCCCCTCATCCGCTGAGGCGCCCTCCTCCATCCGGGGTCTGAGCTCGTCCCCACACCTGCCCAGGGGCTGTCGGGAGCTGGGGGCAGCAGCAGAAGCGACAGCGGTGGACCCAAGAAGCCGGGGCCCTGGAACTGGGAGTGGCTGCCCCTCCCGGGGGACTGACCTGGGGTCTGGGACCTTCAAAGTAAAGCAGGCAGAATGGGGGACAGGACAGTCTCTTCCCCTCCAAGGGCCCCAGGACTCTCCCTGGGGGCCTGCCTCGTGCACCCCACCCCCTTTCCCCTTCTCTGCCCCAGGAGGGAGGAGCCCCGCACACCCCCTTCCCCACCCCCCCCATACGTCCTCCTGTTTAACTTTTGTAAACGGGGAGAAATAAAGCAAGGAGACACAGCAGCAGGACTGGCGGTGTCGAACTGGGGGGACAGGTGGGGGGTGGGGCATGGAAGCCTCCCACTGGAGGACGGTGTCCAGGAGGTCCTGAAGGTCACTAGGAGTTCCCCGAGAGGACTCGCTCACTCACAGCCCTTTACATCCCTCTTTTTTTTTTTTTAAGTTTATTTATTTATTTTGTGAGAGAGCGAGTGAGGGAGGGGCAAAGAGAGAGGGAGATAGAGAATCCCAGCGCAGAGCCCGATGCGGGGCTTGAACCCACGAAACGTGAGATCGTGTCCTGAACCAAGAATCGGCCGCTCAGCAGACTGAGCCCCCGCCCGGGGCACCTGTCACATCCCTCATTTTAAGCAAATCTTTAGGTCTGCCCTGAAGCCCTCAGCGTCTATCCACCCAGCTCTGGCCCAGTCCCTTTGCTGCTGTGGTGGCCTCTCCAGAGGCGGAGGGGTGGCAGTGGCCAAGGTCCAGGACCACCAGCAGTCACCCTGCCACAGCCTGGGACACAGCGCCCTTTGTTCTGGCCCCTCCACTCCCCCCCCCCTCGGTCCCAGGCTCTCCGACCTAGATTAGCCTGATCCGAGGGAAAGCCTCGGAGGCCCCTCCTGGAATGTGGTCTGGGGGTGGGGGGCAGGCGAGGCGCTGAGGTGAGTAGGGCTGGTGGGGTCTCTCCAGGGCAGGGCTGCGCCCCCAGCACCAGTAGGATCCTCCTCCCCCATCACCACCAGAGCAGGGCTCTCTGTGTGTCCTCTGCCCAGTGGAGGGGCCTCATTATCTCTCTAGCTCTGCTGGGAGGGCCTGAGACAGGGACCCCCACCGTGGGGTCCAGCCTGGCCCTGTGCAGCGGTCACTGCCCCGTCCCTTCTCCCTTTCCAGGCAAAAGCCTCTTAGCGGGGTGGGGGTGGGGAACACTCTGAGCTCCAGGCCTGAGGGAGTGAGCCGTGGGTGAGTCGGGCCAGCGGCTGATCTGTAGGCAAGCCTGGGGGGGGGGGGGTCTTCGGCTGTGCGCCCCCCTCAGGCTAGGCTTCAAGGGGGAACCGGGGAGGTTCCTCGGGAGATGTGAGGCTGGACGCCCAAACCCACAGGACGGCTCAGGTGAGTGTGGGGCAAGGGCTGCCAGGACCACCCCCTTGTCCTGGCCTCCAAGTGGCTGCGGCCACGGTGAGGGGACAACAGGCAGGAAAAGCCAGGACCCCGTCCCGGTGAGAGAGGGTCAGAGTCCCAGATTCCCACGGGTATCTTGGTGTTCCCCAGTGCCGGGAAGGAGACCCCACATGCAGAGGGGCGGTGGGAGGGAAGGAGGCTTCTGCCCAGCTGTGGGCTGGTCCCCCCTACTGGGGAGGCCTACCAGCCTCGTCTGTTACGGGGGTGCATGAGGCTGCTGTGTGGGCCCCTGGGTGGAGAGCCAAGAGTGTGAGAGGCCTTAGAGCTGTTTTTTGCTTGTGTAGGGTTGGGGGGGGGCAGGCTGCTAGGGATTTGGAGAGCAGAAGCTCTCTTTCTTGGTGCCCCCTCAGAGGTCCCTATCTGCCCAGTGGAACCAGAGATCTGATCACCGCCCCCCCGCCGGTACCAAGACTCCTGGTTGGCCTGGGATAATCCGTCACCCATCGTACAGGTGGCAAAACTGAGGCTCAGCGAGGGAAGGGGAACTGCCCAAGTCACAGAGCAAATCCATGGCTGAGCCGGGGTGAACCGGAACTCGGCTCCCTTGCTCCTGAAGCAAGGCTGATGTTCTTACATGTTCTTGGGTTTTTCTTTTCTTCTTCTTCTTCTTCTTCTTCTTCTTCTTCTTCTTCTTCTTTTTCCCCTAAATGACAATAGTCATTTCTGATCATTGAGAAAAATTAGGAACATACGGCAAGGCCAAGGAAGAAAATAAGCCCCACCCATTTTGCAGCTGGCACCTGCTTCTCTGTCCCACACGTGGGGTTAGTCCCTCTGTGCTGAGACCCTCACACCTGCACACTGGGGACACTGGGGATTCCCAAGCACATGGGGCACACGCTGGCCGCCCAGCTCTCCCATTCACCAGCACCCCCTCTCCTGCCACCACCAGGTCCCTGGGCAAGGAGTCTTCCAGAGGGAGTCTTCCTGAAGTTCAGGCTCAGGTGGGAGCGATTCCATTACCGCACCCCCCCCCCTTCATCTTTCATGGGTCCCTTGGAGGAGGGGAGACTTGGGGTGAGGTTTTGCCTGGGTTTCCCTTCTTGGCTCATTCCCTGAGCAGGGGTAGCCCCGTGCCTCGGATTCCCCCACGCTGGGTCTCCATCCCCCTTTCTGGCCTGGGCTACAGACCTTCGCTGCTCCCTCTCGTCCCCCTCCGCCAGCAGAGGCAGCCGCGATGGGCGCTGGCGGCCCCCGGCGGGGCGCGGGCCCCCCAGACGGCGGCTGGGGCTGGGCGGTGCTGGGCGCCTGCTTCGTGATCACCGGTTTCGCCTACGGCTTCCCCAAGGCGGTGAGCGTCTTCTTCCGCGCCCTTATGCGCGACTTCGGCGCGGGCTACAGCGACACGGCCTGGGTGTCCTCCATCATGCTCGCCATGCTCTACGGCACGGGTCAGCGCCCCCTCGCGGGTCCCTCCCCCAACCCCGGGCCCAGGATTGAGAGCAGGGATCAGGGACTAGGAGACACGGACCCCGTGAGCCTTCCCCAGACCCCTCGGGGGAGGGCGCGGGAACCACTTTCTTCCTGTGAACACTGGCACCAGAGAGAGGGGACGAAAGGGCAGGAAGGGAACAGTGGCTCGAGGAAGAGCCCACACACCTGGCAAGCTTGGCCAGCCGGCAGGACCTCTCCAGTTCTGCCAAAAGGCCCGCCTACGTTACAGGTGGGGAAATCGTTCTAAATAAGATTCCGGCTCCCCGCTCCCCTGAGCCCTAACCACCTGTTGCGGTGGGGGAAATGCTGGCGTTATCCTGACCAAGCCTCGCGGAAAAGAGGAGGCTTTCCTCTTTCTTCTGGAAAGAGCCTGGGCAGCCCAAGGGGCGATTCCAGCTGTGCAGATAAAAAAAAAAAGGGAGTGGGGTCCACCTCTTCTGCTTGGGGTTCCCTGTTCTCAGGAGGACTGGGGATGGATGGGGGCTCTGGCCCAAGACGGGTCCCTCGCGTGAGTCCTCGGCCTGCCTCGGTCTGGCCCAGCCAAGCAGTGTGACCTTGGCCGGACGCTGCCCTCTCTGAACCGCTGGTGACCTTATCCCTTTGAGCCATTTTCTGGGGCCGGGAGGCGCAAAGCCCGGAGTGTCCACGGGGAAAGGAGGTTAGTCCGACCGGAGCGGTGACCGTGCCCGGCCCACAGGTCCGGTCTCCAGCATCCTCGTGACCCGCTTTGGCTGTCGCCCGGTGATGCTGGTGGGTGGGCTATTGGCCTCGGCGGGCATGGTGCTAGCATCCTTCGCCACGCGCCTCCTGGAGCTATACCTGACGGCTGGGGTGCTCACAGGTGAGGGCGGCCACTGCTCACCTCCCCTACGCGGACGGGGCCCGGCCGTGAGGTGGGGGGGGGGGGGTCGGGAGTCCTTGTGGCAACGCCTTCTATCCTCAGTTTCCCCGCAAGGCCTTCTGTCCTCAGTTTCCCCTCCAAAGGCGGTCCTCGACGTCCCTCGGCTCAGTTTCCCCCGGGGGTCTGCGTGCCCCGTCGGGGCCTCCCCCTCCCCCCCTCCCTCCTGCCCGGGGCTGGGGTGGGGGCGCCCTCGGGGACCCCGGCACAGCGCCGCCTCGCCCCGCAGGCCTGGGCCTGGCCCTCAACTTCCAGCCGTCGCTCATCATGCTGGGGCTGTACTTCGAGCGGCGGCGGCCCCTAGCCAACGGGCTGGCGGCGGCGGGCAGCCCCGTGTTCCTGTCGGCGCTGTCGCCGCTCGGCCAACAGCTGCTCGAGCACTTCGGCTGGCGCGGCGGATTCTTGCTGCTCGGCGGCCTCCTGCTGCACTGCTGCGCTTGCGGCGCCGTCATGCGGCCGCCGCCGGGACCCGGCCCGCGGCCGCGCGGGGACAGCGCGGACGACGCTCCCGGGGAGGCGGAAGCGGACCGCGCCGGGCTGCGCCTGCGCGAGGCGCCCCCTGGCGGCCGGACCCGCCGCCGCCTGCTGGACGTGGCCGTGTGCGCCGACCGCGCCTTCGGGGTGTACGCCGTCACCAAGTTCCTGATGGCCCTCGGCCTCTTCGTGCCCGCCATCCTGTTGGTGAACTACGCCAAGGACGCGGGCGTGCCGGACGCCGACGCCGCCTTCCTGCTGTCCATCGTGGGCTTCGTAGACATCGTGGCGCGGCCAGCGTGCGGCGCCCTGGCGGGCCTGGCGCGCTTACGACCTCACGTCGCCTACCTCTTCAGCCTGGCCCTGATGGCCAATGGCCTCACGGACCTGAGCAGCGCGCGCGCGCGCTCCTACGGCGCCCTTGTCGCCTTCTGCGTCGCCTTCGGCCTCTCGTACGGCATGGTGGGAGCGCTGCAGTTCGAGGTGCTCATGGCAGCCGTGGGGTCGCACCGCTTTCCCAGTGCTCTGGGCCTGGTGCTGCTCGTCGAGGCCGTGGCTGTGCTCATTGGACCCCCCTCTGCCGGTGCGCCCCTCGGGAGGAGGGGGTGACGGGCTAATGTCTCTAGATGGAAGAAAGCGCCCTCTCTGTCCCAGATGGAGCTTCCAGGGATGAAAGGAAGAGACCCATTGGCCGAGACAGCCTGGGGGTGGAGTCGGGGGGTGGGGCTGCCCGTGGCCAATTAACCCCTCCTCCAAGCCAGTACTACCAGCCCTGGGTGGGGACGGAGAGGCCAAGAAGGCCCAGGAAGAGCCCGCCATCGACGGCTGCTGACCCGCTGGGTCATCTCAAGCGTTGGCACAAAGGCCTTGTGAAGTGCAAATGCTTATTCTCCTTTCGCAGATGGGGGGAACTGAGGCACAGAGGTCTAGTACAGGTGCAGTCCCCAAACTGAGCAGAGCCCTGCCCAGTGCTAGACGCCCTTAGTTTGGAACCCTGCCTCCGAGTGCTTTAGCGTCCCCAGCCTCTAAGGGTGACCAGGATAGGGACATAGGGACGGTGTGTTTGAGGAACCAGCCGTGAGACCAGGAGCAGAGTGGGGGTGCTCGGTGTGCACATGGGGTGGTGACCCAGGGGCCCAGGGAGGGGCTCCCTCCTCATCTGTCCAGCGGGCCACGGCCAGGCCCTGCCCTCGCTTGGTGCAGCTGCTGTGCCCCGACACGATCTGGGCCTTCCACTGTGCGTGCCCCCTGGGCACAATTGCCTCTTGGAAATTGCCATGATGAGAGGCCAGGAAAGGATTCTTGCAGAGGCTGGCATGAAGGCAGCCTCACAGAGCAGGGTAGACCCCACAGGAGAGGACACAGGACAGCATAGGGCACGTTTAGGGGACAGTGTTCCTAAACTGTGAGGCAGTTCTCAAGTGAGGCAGGAATTGAGCTTGGGAAGGGGCGGGGCGGTGGCTATTAGGGTTCTCCAGGGTTGGCAGGTCGTCCCTGAGACAGCAGGGGGCCTGCCTGTGAGCAGCGCTGAGGTCAGTCTGCGGGACGGAGGGGAGCCACCTTTGCTGGGACCCAGGCTGCCCCTGAGGTGGAGTGAGCTGCCCCTCCTTCCAGGGCTGGGCTGGCCGAGTGGCCTCATCCAGCTCTGTCATCTAACCTGGGTGAGGGTGGCCTCCAAGCCCCCCACCCACAGCCACAACCCCCACCCCCACCCACCACCTGCAGAGGCTCAGGGAGCCCTCTTCCATTTTCTCATGTGACCTGGGTTGGGGGGTAGAGCTAATAGGGAGTGAGACTGAAGGACACTGCAGGGCCAAGTGTGGGAGGGGCAGGGACAGGACTGGCGGCTGGCTGGGCAGGGCAGGAAGGCAAGTTTGGGAGTGGTGCTCAAAGGGACTCAGGTAGGCAGCCGGCCTGGGTGGGGGGTGGGGGGGGACACAAGGAAGCCTCCCCGAGGTCACAGAGCTGTAGACCAAGAGGTCACAGCCTGGGGCGGTCAGCCACAAAAATGCTGAGAGAGAGGACGGAGCCCACAGAGTCTGGGGAAGCTCAGTCGAGGGAACCGGGGCCTCCTGGCAGAGGCAGGAGGGGGCTCAGGAGGGAGCTGGAGGGCAAGCTGGGCCAGGCCCCTGAAGACTGGGGGGGGGGGTGAGTGTAAAGAGCAAGGGACCCCCAGGAGGGCGAGGCTAAGCGCAGTGTCCCCTCCCTACTCCTTAGCTGGGCAAGTCACAGGGAACGTGTGGGGCTTGGATCTGGGGGTGGAGGGGGTGCCCTGTAAACTGAAAGGTGCTGCCTCCCCAAAGAGTCCACACGACTTAAGAAATTGAGGGAGGCCCCAGGAGGTGGTGACATTTTTAAGGTCTCGGATGGCAAAACCCGGGTGGTGTTTTGCGTCGGTAAAACGGGAACAAAGACCGGGGTGGGTGTCTGCGTCCCTCAGATGTAAACCCACCAACTCCAGGGAGGGCACTGCCCTTTTTCTGAGGTTGTAGGGAAGGGCAGTGGGTGGAGTCCCCCCCTTCCCCCCCTCCGGCAGACCCTTACCTCCCCTTCCCCGCCCCCCAGGCCGCCTGGTGGACGCCCTGAAGAACTACGAGATCATCTTCTACCTGGCCGGCTCTGAGGTGGCCCTGGCTGGGATCTTCATGGCTGTGGCCACCAAGTGTTGCCTGCGCCGCTCTAAGGACACCCCGCCCAGCCAAGGCGCCCAGGGCGGGGCCAGCGACACTGAGGACGCTGAGGCCCAAGAGGACGCTGAGGCCCTGCCCGCCGGCGCTGAGGAGCCCGGCAGCCTCCAGGCCCTGGAGGCGCCAAGCCCCGGGGCTGGGCCGGGAGAACCAAAGGAGGAGGCAGAGCCGGGCGTGGACCCCGAGTCTGTATAGCTCGGGGGGGGGGGGGGGGCACTAGGCGAGGTGGCCGGTGACCTTGGGAACGGGGCTGACCCTCTCAGAGCCCTGGCTGTCCCGAGGGGGCCTGGAGCACCGCAGGCTGCTCTGCAGAGGTCGCCCCTGGGGTCCTGGGTGGGCCGCCTCCCTCGTCTGCCCAGCAGGCCGCGGCCAGGCCCTGCCCTCGCTCGGTGGAGCAGCTGCGCACCGCCAGGGGCCGGGCCTGCGTGAAACTCAAGTGCATAAAGCTCCGCTGCGAGACCAAGTCCTGTTCCTGCGTCTTGGCGGCTCTGGCTGCCCCCCACCCCACCGGGGGTCGGGGGTGGGGGGCGGTGGTCCGGAGGAGCCCGGGAGGCTCTGCTCAGGGCCCTCTGACCTGGAAGCTGTTGGGGGAGGGAGTGGCAGAGAGGGGGAAGGGTGGGGCGTGGAGGGGGAGGTGTTCTCAGACTTCGGGGCGCTAGAGGTCTCTCTTGCACTTTGACTTTTGACCTCTTGCACTTGATCCAAGTGCGGGGAGCCCTCCCACAAACCTGACACCACTTTCTCCGCTTCTCTCCCTCCCAGTCGTGGGTGTGGGGACCAGGCCCAAGCGTGGGAAGGAAGAGCCTTCCCACCACAGACCCGGACTATCCAGCCAGGGGCTCCAGAGAGCCCATCCTCCCAGTGACCACCCCCCCCCCCGACCTTCCTGTCGGTCTCATTTTCCATCCAGGCCCTACACAGGATGTGGGGAGCCCTCCAGGTGCCTGGCTGGCTCACACAGGTCTGAGGTTCCCCCGGAGTCACTGGAGCAGGGACTACGTTTGATCTAACACTCACGGCGCCCAGACTGTGCCAGGCACTAAGTCCTTTCCAGGCGTCACCTCCTCGGATGCTCAAAATAGCCCACTAAGGCAGGGACGGTTATTGGCCACAATCACAGACGGGGAAACCGAGGCACAGAGAGGTCAGGGAGGAGCTCAGGGTTAGAGAGGCTGTGACTGGAAGCCAGGTGGTTGGTTGCAGTCTGTGCCCTTGGCCTCCACACTGGCTGTTCCTTCAGAGAGGCGGTCTGGTCTGGCACCTCCGGGGGACCTGCGTGGACCCCTAGCGACAGCCCGTCCCTCCCTCCACGCTTGACAGTCCCATTCGGGCTGTTGCCCGTGACCCGTGAACTCACAGCTAATAAGCAGAAAGCCATTCTCCCCCCCGCCCCATGTTAGCCTCTGCCCACCCCCCCCCCCAGACTCTTCCCTCGTCAGGATGACCGTATAATTCAGTGTCCAAACAGGGACACTATTAATTACACGGGACCGCAGGTACAGACTGACGCGCGGCTCACGGGACACACGGCCACCCTGCAAAGACACGGGGTACGAGGGTGGCTTTCTCCACTGCCCTTCTCCCACGGCCCTGGCAGAACAGGCACGGCCGGAGGGTGGGGGCACCCTACGTTCTCTCCCCGACGTGGGGCCTCGGGGCCTCCTGAGTCAGTGTCTGTCCTGCCCTTCCCCAAATAAAGGCTGGGCTGCTGGCCGGAAGCACTGACAGACCAGAGATACGGGAGGACAGGAAAGGCTCCCCAGAGCCTCGGGGACCCGACAGATTGAAGTCCAAAGCCCACCCTGTCCCTGTACGCTGGGTGGCCCTGAGCAAGACACGTCTCTAGCCTCGGTTTCCCGTCTGTCAACGGGGACGGTAGTGCCAGTCACAGAGCTAGTGCGAAGAGGAAGTGACACATTCGAAGGGAACGTCCACAAATCCTGTCGCCCACCCTCCCCGGAGACCGGGGAGGCAGCAGGCGGGGCGTTGAGGGGAGGGGGGTCTGAGGCCACTGCAAAGAGCCCAGCTCCGTCTGGGTTCGTGTTTATTCGATACAGGCCCGGCGCCCAGCCCCTACCCGGGGAAGCGGCTGAGCCGGGGGCACGAAATAAATAAAGGCCGCCGAGGTGTGAGTGTGGGCTGCGGTGGGGCCGCCCCGGGCGAGGTGCGGGTGTACGTGAGACGCTGGCCTCAACCTCGGCCGTCCACCCACGGCCCCCCAGCTCCGGCAGGCTCCAGGTGGGGACAGCGGCGCCGCCCAGGGGGGACGGGTCCTGGACTTCCTGCCGCCTCCCACCACTCCTCCTTTCTGCCCCCTCTCTCCTTCCTAAGGCAGTTCCAGAGGCCAAGCTCTCCATCTGGCTGGGGAGGGAGGGGGGAGGGGGCCGGTGTCCGGGGCCCGGGCCTCTTCCCGGACGGGGCCCGGGCTCGCTGAGCTAGGACAGAGGAGCAGGGAGGCAGGCGCCCCAAGCCGGCAGGGCCTTTAGGCTCCGCCCTGTCGTGCGGCGGCCCCGCCCCCGCTTCCAGGCGCCGTCCTCCCGCTCGCTCACCCTGCCCCCCCAGCTCCGCACCCCACGGGGGCAACTCAGGAGCCACACCAGCTCCCGCCCTGGTCCAGGGGCCCGGCGGCCCCTCGCGCATCCCTGGACGGCTCCCCAGCTGCCGTGTCCTCGTCGTCTTCGTCCTCCTCGTCCTCCCCGTCGGTGAACTCATCCTGGCTGAGGCCGTAGGCCAGCGTGGTGTGGGCCAGGTCCACCTCGATGGGGAAGACGTCGGCGTCGCGCAGCACCGCGTAGCAGTCGTTGTAGTACTGGGACATGGTGGATACGAAGCGCTGCAGCTGGAACACGATGTCCTGGACTGGGGAGGGAGGGCAAGCGGACAGGCGCCGGTGGAGAAGCCCCTCCAAGCCTGCCCGGGCACCCCCCTGCCCCTCCCCCCGGGCTTCCCGTCCGCGCCTCGCGGAGGCCTCGCGCCCTGGGAGCGGGCGAGGCCGGGTCTCCCAGCTCCCGCGTCAGGGAAAGGGGGAGCCGGGCCCGCACCCCGCTGCGCCCACAGGGCGTGGACCAGCCCCGCTCAGGCCAGACCCCAGGAAGGGGGCTGCGTTTCTGCCAGGACTGTCCCTCTTGGGTCGGACTCAAAGCTCCGCCATGGCCTGGCCGTGGGACCTCACGTAAGTGCCTACCTGTCCGGGCCGCGGTCTTCCCAGCTCTGAGACGGGGAGAAGCCGGTAGCCCCGCCCCCCGCCCCCACCCCGGAGGGCGGTACAGGGCTGGGGCGGGGCATGCCCCCGAGGCCCCCAGCGCCCACCTCCGCCCCTCACCGTGCTTCTGGTCCAGCAACTCCACCTTCTCCAGCACATCTTTGCGCATCTGGGAGAAGCGGGCACGCGCCTCCTGGCGACAGCGCAGGATCAGGCGATACTCGTAGTTGCCAGTGCTCACGCGGTACAGGGGCTCCCCCAGGGCCTGGGGCAGGGAGGTGACCGTCAGGGACCTGGCAGGGGGCGGGCGGAGCCTGCTCTGGGACAGATGGGGGCAGGGGGCAGGAAGGCTGCAGAGGCCAGCCGCCAGCTCACTCCCCCGCACCACAGGGCACTCGTCAAAGCTACCACTTCTGAGGACGCCAGGGATGGCCAGAAGCACCTGCTCATACCTTTGGCGGGGGGGGGGGGGGGGGGGGGGGGACAAAAAACCAAACCCTCGCCACATTAAATAACGAACATCTAGTCCTAGGGTGGATCCTGCCATCAAAAATATGAAAAATTTAGGGGCGCCTGGGTGGCTCAGTCGGTTAGGCGGCCGACTTCGGCTCAGGTCAGGATCTCGCGGTCCGTGAGTTCAAGCCCCGCGTTGGGCTCTGTGCTGACAGCTCAGAGCCTGGGGCCTGTTTCGGATTCTGTGTCTCCCTCTCTCTCTGACCCTCCCCTGTTCATGCTCTGTCTCTCCCTGTCTCAAAAATAAATTAAAAAAAAAAGTTTAAAAAAAATTTAAAAAAAATGAAAAATTTAGATCAAAAACGCCTCTTGGGAAGGAGGAAAGTCAGTTTTTCCCCGCAAGAGCCTCACAGGGCCCAGACGGGCTGGTTTCGGGGGGAGGTCCTACGGCAAGCTGGCCAGGATTGGGGCGCAGAGCCCCACAGCTGCAGAGACAAAAGCCCGGCCAGACCCCAAGCCTCTCCCAGGTAGGCCTGACCCCCCCCGCGGTGCCCCTGGCAGACCCAGGACATTCTCGGGCCTGGGAGACAAGCGGGGGTGCGTACAGCCCCCTTTCCCACACCAGGGCCGCCCGACAGCCCCTGAGGACTCACGATGCAGCTGTACTCCTCGTCGTCCATCTCCTTCACCTTCAGGCAGTAGGACTGTGTGGGACGGGCGAGGCCACGATGTCAGGGCGGCGGCACCTTCGGGCTGGCCACCCTGTGCCCCACTTCCTCTCACGCCACAGAACCCCTACGCCCCCCGCCAAGGAGCAGCCACGCCAGGCCTCCTGGGCCCTGCGCATCCTCAACGAGGATAGGCTGAGACATGTCGGGGGCAGGCTGGCACCTCACTCAGACCGGCCCTTGCTCGGGGAGGCCCGGGGCGAGGTGCACGCGGGAGCATGCGGGCGTGAGCACGCATCCGGGAGGCTGGCAAGGGCCTGAGAAAACAGCCCAGCGTTTACTAAACTCAAGATGCTCTGGGAAAAAAGGGATTCCGTGGTCAAAAGAGCATGGGAAGGCCCTTGAAGACTCATGCTACACATAGGCCTGTCAAAGGCTTTGAGAAGTCCTGCAGCAAAGGAACCTTGGCTTGCTTCACGGGGCATTTTCCGTCAACTCCTTTGACCATGAGAATTATTACGTAAACATAAAACTCAATAATGTCCCTTGGCACCTACTTTATAACCACTGACCCACTGGTAAAAGTGCCCCCAAAATCCCAAGAGGTCAGAGTGGTCCAGAATAAGCCCTCTGCCTACCCCAGGCTCCCAGCCTCCCAGAGTCTCCTCTCAGCAGTTGGGGCCAGTGTCCAGGCTGCTGCCCAATTCCAGTACCTCCCAGGTCCCTGGTCCCACACCCTCAATCAGACACGACCGAGGCTGGCCCCATCCGGCTTGCCACCCTGTGGCCCACTAAGGGGCAAACTTCCAGGGGGGCTCTCTCCCCGTGGTGCCAGACCCTTCCCTCCCCAGAGACTGGAGACTCCACTCACCAGGTACTCAAACTTGACGTCCAGGTACTTCTTGATGGTGAGGCGAGTGTCTGGGATGGCTTTGTTGAGATAGGTGTTCAGGTCTGTCAGCATCTGGAAGGGATGGAGGGGGCGGATGCTCAGTCCCCCAGGGGCAGGGGGCAGGCTGGCCAGCTGACAAAGCATGACACCGACCCGTCAATCCTTCTAGTGGACTCAGGCGTCAGAGCCAAAGGGCGCTCCCAGACGGCTCTGTCCACTGAAGGGCGAGGGGCCAGGCCAGGCCAAGGGCAGACTTAACGAGTGAGACGGTCAATGCCGAGTGAGGCCGGGGAGAGTGACTTACCCCCAGTCGGCCACGTCGGTGACCAAGCCGGACCCGCACCCCAGGGTTCCAACTCCAGTACGGGACCCTTTCTGCGTGCCGCGCTGCCCCCTCTCTACCCTCACAGGCTGACACACGCGTGCTCGACGTGACCTACCGGCTTGATGGTTTTCAGCAGCCGGATGCCGAACTTCTCGATGCTGCGGTGGGCGTCGGCAAACTTCACAAAAGCCTCGCTCGCAGCTGGCTGGGGCTCCCGCACCCCAATCACAGAGAACACGTCCCCAAAGGCTGCAGGACAAGTCTGCCCTGAAGGCTGCCCCTACTTGACCCCTTCGTGGAGGAGCCCGGGATTTGATGGGGAGAAGAAGCAGGGCAGGGGGGCCCGGCAGGCTGAAGGCTAAGGTCCGCATGAAGTCTACAAACCCAGGTAGGTGGTTCTACGCCCGAAGCGAGTTGGGTCTGTATCCCCTAAGGGAGCCGGGGCTGTACCTGACGGGAGTGGCCCTCGTTCCCCAGAGTGACCAGCGCATGGGGGAAGAAGGCTCGGGGGAAGAAGCGCATGGGAGAAGAAGGTTGCCTGACAGCGGAGAACTGGTCTGGGAGTCTGGATGCCTGGGTCCTAAGGCCAGCTCTGCCCTAAGGAGCTGCGTGACTATTTCCTCTGTCTGGCCTTCATTTTCCCAACCGGAAACGGGGCTTAACTGCAGCTGCCCTGCCCTGCCCAGCTAACAGCCTTGTAGGAAATGAGACCACAAGTAAAAAAGGCCCCGTACACAGTAAGGCAGTACAGGTAAGACTGGGCAGGGCCCAGACGAGAGCCTGGGCCCCCACAGAAGACCGGCTGGTCCACACGTTCCCGACTGGCCTCCATTATTGCTATATCCCAGCATCTAGGCAAGGCCCGGCCCGGAAAGGGCCTGAGGTCAGGTGCTGTGGGGTCCGCCCGAGTGGGGGCGTGAGGAAGGTCCCGGGGAGGGGATCAGCCACACCCTCACCGTACGGGGAAGGACTGAGCTGACGAGGGAGTGAGGGTCTTCCCGCGGCCACTTGGCAGGTTTGGGGGTGCCCTTACCCCGGTGGGTCTGTGACAGCTCATAAAAGGCCCGCAGGAGATTCTTGGCGTGTTCTGTCATTCCTGCGGGAGAAACCCAACCAGAGGGGAACGGGGGCACGTGGTGAGACCACAAGGCCCCCCCGGGACATGGCCTCCAACCCCCACCCCCAGGCCCTCACTGTTCCTGAGTTCGCTGGCTTTTCCCACAGTCACACTAGGGCCTGGGGTCGAAGGCTTAGCCCCCAGCGCCACCCGAGAGGAGCCGCCGTCAGACAGGGGAGCCAGGACTTGGCGGGGGCAGAAGGTGAACGAGGCCTTCTATGGGCTTCATCTCCAGGAGACGGAGGGGCTCTGAGAGACTCTCGCCTTGTCTACGCGTGCCACCGCTCGACTTTTTGTGGATGCGTGTTACTTCCGTAGTCAGAAAAAGGAAGTGACGAGAGGCTTCTTTTTCTGAAGAGTTCCTAACGGCCGCAGGACCCTAAAGCTCTACCCCAGGGCGGGGCTATGCTGGGCACTAACCGCCCGGCCGGGCACACCTCCCTCCGGGCACGCGGCCGGCGGCCAGAGTGTGCGCCCGCTCACCTTTATACAGCTCGGCGGTCCGTTCCAGCTCCTCCAGCCTCTTGACAAGCCCGTCTGCGGGGGTCAGAGGAGAAGGTGAGGCCAGTGAGTCTCGGCGAGCGTGGGGCGAGGAGAGAGCCAGGGGTGGCCTGAGCCAGGCTGGGGAGGGGAGAGGCAGCGCCCAGAGGAGAAGCAGGACTGGCACGGCTGGGGTCCCAGGGGCAGGGGGGGGGGGTCTGGCATCTCAGCCGGTCCCGGAAGTGTTTCGTAGCGACCCGGGCCACCCAAACCACGGGCGAGCAGGGGACAGGCAGGGCCGCCCCCGGGGCGGCTCCCGAGACGAGCTGTCCCCCGACGCCCCACACAGGACGGGCACATCAGAGGGCCAGAAAGGCGATGGCCATGGAGGCACCAGCGCGAGTCACCAGCGCAAACCGGCTGGGCCCTCCCCGAGGCCCAACCCGTGGGTGGCTCCCCGCCGCCAGCCAAAGGCGGGCCCTCTCGAGCAGTCAAGGCTCCCGTGCGTCTAACACAAACCCTGCCGACAGCCGAGGAGGAAGGCAGCAGCCAGAGAGGAGCTGTTTTGACAACTCTCACGCAGGCACGGCGCAGCCCCTCCTGCAGAAGCCATCGCCATCACCATCGCGACGGCTCAGAAGGTTCGGGCTCAGAAGGGAGAACCGTGTGGGGCAGGAAGGCCAATTCGGGAGGGGCTTGGAGGCAGGCCTGGCACCGGACCTGGGTGGACATCTCCACCCATTTAACGCCTGTGTTTCTCAAGCACCTTCCGTGTGCCGGAGTCATGAGCTCCAAGTCATGCCCCCGAGGCTCACGGCCCAGCAGAGGGGGCGGTGGGGGGCAACAAATGACCAGAGTAACCTTGAGGGCTGTTGAGTGACAGGAGGGGAGCAGAAGTGGAGTCCGGGCACAGACAGTGGCTGCGTGTCGGGGGGAGGGTGGGCTCTGGGGGAGGAGGGCATCTGGTTGGGGGCATTCAGGAGCTTGGCCACCGGCCGGCCCCCAGGCGCTGGCTGCCCGGAGCCCTGGCACCTGGCCAGCCTGGCAGGAAAGGAGCCACGTAAGGGCGGCGCTGTTGTTCTTAGCTGGGTCATGGGACATCATGACAGCTTCAATTTTAGAAACCCTATTTAAGGCTGGGGAAATTGCAAGGTTTGGGGGGAAAAACACAACAACCAGCTCTAATTTCGTCTCAACGCATGGTAACTACAGTAACCGGGATTTATACACACCAAGAAGCTGAAAATAGCAGCTGCCACTTTTGTAGCCGTTTGGAACGGGCTCAGACCCCACCCCCACGTCCCAGCCAATGAGGCCCAGCTGAGCCTACCATATATATATATAGGCATTTATATCCGCCCCCACATATATATACGGCAGAACTGCTATTTATAAATCCGGGCTGGGGACGGTGGGAGCAGGACCAAGTGTTTTGCTGGCCACACACATGCGTGGGTGTGAACGCGCGTGTCCGTGACTCCCCGCCCCCACCTCCAGTCCCGGGCAGAAACCACCAAGACGAGGGCAGCAGCGCCACCTTCTGGAGAAAGGTAGGCGCGACGTGGGCGGTCCAGGAGCAGGGAGCCGGGGCCACACCGGAGAAGAGGGCACGCGGTGGCTGCCGCCAACGCTGTGACAGCAGCCGGGGGCAGTGGCGAAGGCGCCAGCTCGGGCTGCTGGAAGGAAGCACCTCCATACTGTGTGTTGCTCTCATCTGTGACCCGGGCCCGGGATCCCCACCGGGGTGTGGGGGCCATGGCCGCCTGGGCTGACGGCTGCGGGCGCTCTTGGGGAGGCAGAGAGGCCCATGGGCGAGTGGATGGTGACCGTCAGCCCCACAGGCAGCAGGACCCACATCAGCAACGTGGGCAGCCAAGGCGCCCCTCTCTCCGGAAGCCTGGGCCTGAGACCTCGTCCCCGGGGCGGCTGGGCGGGAGGGCAGGACTCACCATTGCACAGGATGGCCCGGCTCAGGCCCAGGGCGTCCGCGGTCCCCGAACTCATGTTCTCTACCAGCCGATGCTTTACCTTCTTCAACACTGGGACCAGGCGAGAAAGGGTCTCAGTGGACTCAGTGACAGGTAATCTACAGCAGGGCCCTCAGGCCATCCCTGCCCCAGCTCATCTCTCACTGCAAGCGACGGCAGGGGCTGAGGGGCCGCGCTGATGTTTAGTGCGGGGGTGAACGTGGAGTGGGGAGAGCCCCAGGAGGGCGTGCTGGGCCCCCTGCCCTATTCACTCCACACGAGGGCAGTGTCGGGAGCTGGAAGGAGGCAAATGCACGTAATGCCAAGAGGCAAACCAGGGAGAGCCTCTTGTCCCTTCCGCATCTGGGAGCGGAGGTGCCCTCAACCACGAGTGGCCTCAGACCCCGGACTCAAGTATCGTATATGTGTTCGTATACTTAGTCCCTGGAAGGGGACCGGGATGGCACCACAGGGCTTTTCTAGGGAGAACCTTCAGGACAGACTTGACCTGCTCTCAGCCTCTTTCCTTTAAAAACAACAGGAGGTGGCTGCGGCCCTAGGGTGGAGGAGAAGCGTGCCGGGCTCCAGAGCCCAGAGATCTGCGTGTGCATTCACCCAGGGGACGCAGAGCCCTCTCTGGGCCTCAGGCCTTGATGCGGGATGAGGCGGCTGGTCCAGAGGACTTCAAAGCTGCTGTCCAGCTCTGGAGTTCTGAAGTTACTACAGAGCCAAACCCAGCCCCCCTTGCAGGAGGCAACCTGTCCCAGGGAATGCCGTGGGAGGAAGGGCTGGCCTGCGACCCGAGGCCCGAGGCCTGAGGTCCAGTTCAGACCTCGAGCCCTCCTGGGAGTAGGGAGGCGGAAGAGGGGGCCAGGGTCGAGCAGGGGCGTGCGAGTGGTCATGGGGCACCACGCCTCATTGTGAGCCGCCCTCCCTTTTGGAAGGGTGAGGGGCTGGCCTCTAAGGGGCCACCCTACAGCAGCAAGGTCCCAGAGGAGGTGGCCAGGGGAGAGGGCTGAAACACGGGACAGAGCAAAATCAAGGACTGATTCTTGGGAGCCAGTGGCAGGCAGGAGAGCATCGTGGGTCCTCCTAGGCCCTCTGCACTGGCTTGGTCAAAAGCCACATAGCTCCTGACACACTGTCATAAAGAGGCAGAGGAGGGGCCAGGTGCCTGCGGGGCCCCTGCTCTGGTCCAGCTTACCAATGTCCAGGGACATGCCCTGCTTGGGGTCCGCCTGCAGCTTGTTGTAGTGAATAGTCACCTCCCCCTAGAAAAGCAGGATAGGCAGAGTTCAGATGGAGTCTCCTGGGTCCCAGGCCCCTTCCCTGGGGAAGGCCTGTCTGCCCCCAAATCTGCGGTCACGAGACAATCCTGAGCCCTGGGAAGGACCCAGACCAACTACGGATTCTGCCATGCCAGGCCAAGGGCTGTGACACGGCCCTGCCTTAACTGGTTTGTTTCCAGTCCCTCCTTGTCCTGCTATGTGCCAGGCCCCGGGGAACCAGCGGGGACAAGGGCAGACACAGTCCCTGCTGCCACAGAGCTCACGGCGTGGCGGTCCCTGATGTCCCGTGCTCCAGCCGGATCAGGTGCCCCGCCTCCCCGACGCACGCCATGCTCCAAGCCTTCGCTACGCCATTTGCCCCACGTGGAGTGTCTTCTGCGCTCGAAGCCACCCCATCCTGAGGGGTCCCTCCATTCACTCAGCTAGTATGTCTGCATACTTTCTCTGTGCCCGGTGTTGGGGCTCAAAGGAGCAGGTGCAGGGCGGCCCCAACCTCCCAGGGACCGAGGCAGCAGGGAGGCTGACGCACGTCGCATTCTACATCTGGAAGAGAAGTGCCCGGCTTCTCCTGAGAAGCCTTCCCTAACCACGTGAGGCCACCACAGGCACTCTCATCCACGCAATCCTAAGACCCTTGAACTTGGGGCAGGATCCATTCAAACGCAAAACAGGATTCCAAAAATGAGTCCTGAAGGGGAACCACACTGGCCTGACGCCGCCAGAGTCCCTCGGATGCACGAGGCTCTCTCGGGCTGCGGCAGAGCATGCTGGGGCCCCAGGACCGACAGCGGCTAGAGCAGCGGGAGTCAGACCTGGGCTCTGGTCCCGCCGTGTGACCAAAGCCAATCCCTTCCTCTCTCTGGGCACCAGTGAAATGGGGACGGTAGTCCCTGCCCGCACCCAAACACGGGAGCCGGGAGGTCCTTGCGTTGATGTCAAGGCTGTGCACACACAACCGCTCTCGTCCTCGTGGGCACCATGGGGGGCTCAGAGGATGGGGGGGGGCAGTCTGTGAGCCCAGGAGGACCCAGGGGACTGAAAGTCCCTACAGGGATGAGGAGGGGGGGCTTCTCTTTCCTCCTTCCCCTCCCAGGCCCAGCATGGCCCAACTGACATTTATCGAGGGTCTACTGACCCCGGCGGGATCACCTTGGACTTCCAGCTCCAGCTCCAGCCCTGAGAGGGGGACACGCTGGCTTGCCCCGAGGCCCTGGTTCGAGTCCGACAGCTCCCCTGGGAGCTGAAGGGCAGGGGACCGAAAGGTGCCCACTCTCCCGCCAAGGCAGCGCCAGTCCTCGAGTAGGAGCGGTATTTACTGACCACACGTGGGGGCCACCGAGGGAGGCTGGAGTGTGGCCCAGACCCCGGCGCACCAAGGAGGTAGCCGAGAGAGGGCCCGTCTCCTTGCAGGCCCGCCGGGGCCTCTGGGAGGCTGGGCGTCCCAGAAGGGTGCCTGTGTCCCCACCCCCGCGGCAGGCTTACCTTCACCTCCTGAATCATCTTCGCCACCTCCACCTTCGTTTTGCCTTTGATTGACCTGCCGTTGACGCCGGTGATCTCGTCGCCAGCCGCCACAGTGCCGTCCAGGGCTGCCGGGGTGTTGTCAAACACCTGTGGGGGCAGGGTGGGGGAGGTGGGCAGAGCATCACGCTAAGAACACAGGGATTATTTCTTTTTCAATTTTTTTTAGCGTTCATTTATTTTTGAGACAGAGAGAGAGAGACAGAGCGTGAACGGGGGAGGGGCAGGGAGAGAGGGAGACACAGAATCGGAAACGGGCTCCGGGCTCCGAGCGGTCAGCACAGAGCCCGAAGCGGGGCTCGAACTCACGGACCGCGAGATCATGACCTGAGCCGAAATCGGACGC
The DNA here is from genome assembly GCF_022079265.1 of Lynx rufus. Lineage (NCBI taxonomy): Eukaryota > Metazoa > Chordata > Mammalia > Carnivora > Felidae > Lynx > Lynx rufus. The sequence continues at coordinate 131,783,500 of NW_025814889.1, read as the reverse complement.
TTAACCGACGGAGCCACCCAGGCGCCCCGGGGATTATTTTTTAAAAACTGATAAGGGAGACCGCACCAGCGAGAGGATCCACCTGTCCTTGGAAGCTGGACAGTGGAAAGCCAAGCGCCCGCAGAGGAGCTTTAGTAAGAGGGATCTAATCTTTGCTGGAAATTGCCAGAGGGTCGGGAAGCGGACCTCTGGAAACAGCCACAGGTGGGTAGAAGGCAAGGTGTAGAAAGTAGGGAACTGACTCAACTCTGGGCTCCCTCCCTGTCCACACAGCCGCCCACTCCCCCTTCTCTGGGCAAGATGGAGATGGGCTTCCCCAGAGAAGCTCCCGACTCAGGCCCAGGGACCGAGGGAGGTGGGAGTGAGGCACGAGTCTAGACAGATTCAGGTTTAGCGAGTCCCAAAGTCCTCTAGCCCCACTGGGGCCCCAGAATGCCAGCAGCCAGGCTTACTGCCCTTCCCCGAGGGAGACTGGAGGCCCCTGCCCTGAACGGCCCGTCGATGTAGACACCGGGAGATCCCCCCACAGCTTGCCTGATGCCCGACCGCCCCACGGGAAGCCCACCCGACACGGCCTGCACACGGATCTTCATGGTAGTAGGTGCCTGTGATGGTTCACTCCTAATGTAAGGACGGGCACTTGAGAAAGGTGCCCCACGTGAAAAATACTTAAACAGAAGAAAAGGAGCCATAGAAAGCAGCGACAAAGCAGAGGTAACAGAAAAACACAAGGAAAGCCATAATTAACATCTTCAAGGTGATCAGAAAAAGGAAACCAGGATGACGTAAAAGGATCGACTCGGAAATAGGAAAGATCTCTTAGCAATGCAAAATCTAATTGAAATGTACAATGTCAAAGAAGCTACGGAAACCAAGCCGAGGAAACTGACAAACTGCACAGCCAGAAGAAAAGAGAAAGAAAAATATAAGAAGGTCCATTCAGGAAGCCCAACACCAACCAAGAGGGGTCCCACAAGAGGGAACAGAAACCAGAGAGCGGGATCTCATCAAAGAGCTAATACTCGGGGCGCCTGGGTGGCGCAGTCGGTTAAGCGTCCGACTTCAGCCAGGTCACGATCTCGCGGTCCGGGAGTTCGAGCCCCGCGTCGGGCTCTGGGCTGATGGCTCAGAGCCTGGAGCCTGTTTCCGATTCTGTGTCTCCCTCTCTCTCTGCCCCTCCCCCGTTCATGCTCTGTCTCTCTCTGTCCCAAAAATAAATAAACGTTGGAAAAAAAAAAAAAAAAAGAAAAGAGCTAATACTCGAGACTCCCACGGCAGAGAAAGACACGAGGCTCCCTGAGGAACACACCCTCTGAGGCTCCGGCACAACAGACAGAAAAAGGCCTGTGCCAAGAGCCATCGTCATGGCCCTTCAAGTTGCCAAGGACAAGAAGAAGTTCCCAAGAGTCTTGACATTTCAAGGACAGAACGCATTACAGATAAAGAGTCACAGATAAGAAAAGCATCAGACAGGGGCGCCTGGGTGGCTCAGTCGGTTGGGCGTCCGACTTCAGCTCAGGTCATGATCTCGCGGTCCATGAGTTCGAGCCCCGCGTTGGGCTCTGGGCTGATGGCTCAGAGCCTGGAGCCTGCTTCTGATTCTGTGTCTCCCTCTCTCTCTGCCCCTCCCCTGTTCATGCTCTGTCTCTGTCTCAAAAATAAATAAACGTTAAACAAAAATTAAAAAAAAAGAAAAGCATCAGACATAACAACAGTGCTCGCGTCTAAAGATAATAAAATGCCATCGAATCTCTAAGTGAAAAATTATTTTCAAACTTGTCACTCTTTTTTTTTTTTAACATTTATTTGTTATCGAGAGACAGAGAGAGACAGAGCGTGAGCAGGGGAGGGGCAGAGAGAGGGGGAGACACAGAATATGAAGCAGGCTCCAGGCTCTGAGCTGTCAGCACAGAGCCGGACACGGGGCTTGAACTCACAAACCGCGAGATCATGACCTGAGCCGAAGTCGGTCGCTTAACCGACTGAGCCACTCAGGCGCCCCTCAAACTTGTCCATTCTTGAATTTGATCTGGCCAAGCATCAGATGGAAAGAAAATGAAAATCACAACAAAGACAAGATAACGGCATTTTCAGAGACACAAGCTCTCAAAATATTCACCTCCCCGGCAGCCTTTCTCAGAAAGCTACAGGAGGATGTGTTCCACCATGATCAGGAAGTAAGCTGAGGAAGGCGGCTCCTGTCCTGGGCAGCAAAGGAAAAAAATCAACAAAACTCAAAGGCAACCGATGGAATGGGAGAAGATATTTGCAAGTGACCGATCTGATAAAGGGCTAGTATCCAAAATATATAACGAACTTACAAAACTCAATACCCCAAAATCAAATAACCGAATTACCAAATTGGCAAAAGACATGAACAGACATTTCTCCAAAGAAGACATCCAGAGGACCACCAGGCACATGAAAAGATGCTCAACATCACTCACCGTCAGAGAAATTCAAATCAAAAGCACAATGAGATACCACCTCACGCCTGTCAGAACGGCTAAAATCAACAACACGAGAAACAACAGGGGCTGGCGGGGACGTGGAGCAAAAGGAACCCTCTGGCACCGTTGGTGGGGATGCAAACTGGTGCAGCTGCTCTGCAAAACAGTGTGGAGGTTCCTCAAAAAGTTAAAAATAGAACCATCTGATGATCCAGCAATCGCACTACTGAGTATTTACGCAAAGAAAACAAAACACTAACTCTTTTCTTTTTCATGTTTATTTTTTTGAGAGAGAGAGAGAGAGAGAGAGAGAGAGTGTGTGAACGGGGAAGAGGGGCAGAGAGAGGAGAGAGAATGCCAAGCAGGCTCCACGCACAGCACAGAGCCCGATGTGGGGCTCGATCTCACGAAACGCGAGATCACGAGCTGAGCTGATATCAAGAGTTGAACGCTGAACTGACTGAGTTACCCACTCACCCCACAAAAACACTAATTCACAGGCATACGTGCACCCCTATGTTTAGAGCAACATTATTTACAGTAGCCAAGATATGGAAGCAGCCCAACTGTCCATCGGCCAATAAATGGATAAGGAAGATGTGGTGTATAGAGACACAATATGCAAAGCCATAAAAAAGAAGGAAATCTTGCCATTTGCAAAGACATAGATGGATCTAGAGAGGATGAGGCTGAGCGAAATAAGTCAGAGAAAGACAAATGCCATATGCTTTCACTCGTATGTGGAATTTAAGAAAAAAACAAAAGTACAAATGGGAAGAAAGAGAGAGAGAGACAAAAGAAGAAAAAGACTCTTACCCCACTAAAAAGGAGAACTACAGACCAATTTCCCTGATGAACACGGACGCAAAAATCCTCAACAAGATTATTAGCCAACCGGATCCAACAATACATTAAAAAAATTATTCACCACGACTAAGTGGGATTTAAACCTGGGATGCAGGGCTGGTTCAATATCCACAAAACAATTAACGTGATTCATCACATCAATAAAAGAAAGGACAAGAACCATATGATCCTCTCAATAGGTGCAGAGAAAGCATTTGACAAAATACAGCATCGTTTCTTGATAAAAACCCTCAAGAAAGTAGGGATAGAAGGCTCATACCTCGAGATCATAAAAGCCATATATGAACGACCCAACGCTAATATCATCCTCAAAGGGGGAAAACTGAGGGCTTCCTCCTAAGGTCAGGAATAAGACAGGGATGTCCACTCTTGCCACTGTTATTCAACATAGTCCTGGAAATCTTAGCTTCTGTAATCAGAAAACACAAAGAAATAAAAGGCATCCAAATCAGCCAGGAGGAGGTCAAGCTTTCACTCTTTGCAGCGACATGATACTCTATATTGAAAACCCAAAAGATTCTACCAAAAAACTGCTAGAACTGATTCATGAATTCAGCAAAGTTGCAGGATATAAAATCAATGCACAGAAATTGGTTGCATTCCTAGACCCCAATAATGAAGCAACAGAAAGAGAAATCAAGGAATTGATCCCATTTACAGTTGCACCAAAACCCATAAAATACCTAGGAATAAATCTAACCAAAGAGGTGAAAAATCTATACACTGAAAACTATAGAAAGCTTATGAAAGAAATTGAAGACACAAAAAAATGGAAAAAGATTCCATGCTCCCGGATAGGAAGAACAAATATTGTTAGAATGTCGATACTACCCAAAGTAATCTACGTGTTCAATGCATTCCCTATCAAAATAACACCAGCATTCTTCACAGAGCCAGAACAAATAATCCTGAAGTTTGTATGGAACCAGAAAAGACCCCGAATAGCCAAAGCAATCTCGAAAAAGAAAACCAAAGCAGGAGGCATCACAATCCCAGACTTCAAGCTATACTACAAAGCTGTCATCATCAAGACAGTATGGCACTGGCACAAAAAGACACTCAGATCAATGGAACAGAACAGAGAACCCAGAAATGGACCCACAAATGTATGGGCAACTACTCTTTGACAAAGCAGGAAAGAATATTCAATGGAATAAAGACAGTCTCTTCAGCAAGTGGTGTTGGGAAAACTGGACAGCGACATGCAGAAGAATGAACCTGGACCACTTTCTTACACCATCCACAAAAACGAACTCAAAATGGATGAAAGACCTAAATGTAAGACAGGAAACCATCAAAATCCTCGAGGAGAAAGCAGGCAAAAACCTCTTCGATCTTGGCCGCAGCAACTTCTTACTCAACACGTCTCCGGAGGCAAGGGAAACAAAAGCAAAAATGAACTACTGGGACCTCATCAAAATAAAAAGCTTCTGCACAGCGAAGGAAACAATCAGCAAAACTAAAAGGCAACCGACAGAATGGGAGTAGATACTTGCAAATGACATATCGGATAAAGGGTTAGTATCCAAAATCTATAAAGAACTTATCAAACTCAACACCCAAAACCCAAATAATCCAGTGAAGAAATGGGCAAAAGACATGAATAGACACTTCTCCAAAGAAGGCATCCAGATGGCCAACCGGCACATGAAAAAATGCTCCACATCACTCATCATCAGGGAAACACAAATCAAAACAATGGATACCACCTCACACCCGTCAGAACAGCTAACATCAACAACTCAGGCAACAACAGACGTTGGCGAGGATGCGGAGAAAGAGGATGTCTTTTGCATTGTTGGTGGGAATGCAAACTGGTGCAGCCACTCTGGAAAACAGTATGGAGGTTCCTCAAAAAATTAAAAATAGAACTACCCTACGACCCAGCAATCGCACGACTAGGCATTTATCCACGGGATACAGGGGTGCTGTTTCGAAGGGACACATGCACCCCCAGGTCTACAGCAGCCCTATCAACAATAGCCAAAGTATGGAAAGAGCCCAAAAGTCCATCGACGGACGAATGGATAAAGATGTGGTGTATCTAGACAATGGGGTATTACTGGGCAATCAAAAAGAATGAAATCTTGCCATTCGCAACTACGTGGCTAGAAGCGGAGGGTATTATGCTAAGCGAAATTAGTCAGAGAAAGACAAACATCCTATGACTTCACTCCTATGAGGACTTTAAGAGACAAAACAGATGCACATAAGGGAAGGGAAGCAAAAATAATACAAAAACAGGGAGGGGGACAACACAGAAGAGACTCTTAAATATGGAGAACAGACTGAGGGTTGCGGGAGGGGCTGTGGGAGGGGGGGAGGGGCTACATGGGGAAGGGGCACTAAGGAATCTACTCCTGAATTCATTGTTGCCATACGCTAACGAATACATAGCCACTAACATATTTGGATGTAAATTCATTTGGATGTAAATTTTTTTAAAAAATTATAAAAAAAAAAAAAAAAGAGAGAGAGAGATGTTCAACCGACCGAGCCAAAAAAAAAAAAAAAAAGAAAAGAGAAAGAAACAGACTCTTAACTACAGAGAACACCTTGATGGTCACTGGTGGGGCAGATGGGTGAAACAGGCATGGGGACGAGGGAGGGCACTTGCCGTTTTGAGCACTGGGTGAGGCGTGGAGGTGCCGTGTCACCACATTGTACGCCTGCAACGAGCATTACACCGCATGTTAACTAACTGCATTTAAAATAAACACTTTAGGGGGCGCCTGGGTGGCTCAGTCGGTTGAGCGGCCGACTTCGGCTCAGGTCATGATCTCGCGGTCCGTGAGTTCGAGCCCCACATCAGGCTCTGTGCTGACAGCTCAGAGCCTGGAGCCTGCTTCCGATTCTGTGTCTCCCTCTCTCTCTGACCCTCCCCCATTCATGCTCTGTCTCTCTCTGTCTCAAAAATAAATAAACATTAAAAAAAATTAAAATAAACACTTTAGGGGCGCCTGGCTGGCTCTGTCGGAGGAGCAAACAACCCTCGATCTCGCGGTTGAGCGTTTGGCCCCATGCCGGGTGTAGAGACCGCTTAAATAAATGAACTTCAAAATAAATACATAAAATAAAATAAAGACTTTAGAAAAGAAAGGGGGCTCCTGGAGGCGGGGGAGTCCAACACAGGGGAGGGAAGGGGAGGGTCAGCGAGGACCGGCTGCAGCGCAGGTGGGGGGAACAGAAAGACGATGGGCAAAGTCCGCCTGAGGAAAGGGCCCTGAATGTGCGAGGAGAGTGCGAAGGGAGAAAACCCAGGAAATGACTTCATTTTTTAATTTTTTTTAAGTTTATTTATTTTGAGACGGAGAGAGCATGAGCGGGGGAGGGGCAGAGGGAGAGGGAGAGAGAGAATCCCAAGCTGGCTCTGAGCTGTCAGCACGAGGGCTTGAACTCACAAACCATGAGATCCCAACCTGAGCTGAAATCAAGAGTTGCGCACTGAACTGACCGAGCCACCCAGGTGCCCCCCCAAGAAACGACTTCAAAAAAGAAAGCTGAGTTAAGAATGGAGACAGAGGTTCCTCAAAAAGTTAAACACAGAGGCACCGGGGGGCCCAGCAATCCCGCTGCCACTCCCAGGTACGCACCCCCTAAAAAGGAAAGCGCGTGTCCCCACAGAAACTGCGCGTGCATGTTTGCGGTGGTGTCGTTCGTAACAGCCGGAAGGTGCAGACAACCCAAATGTCCACCAAACGGGTAAACAAACTGTGGGGTATCCACAAAATGGAAGATTAGCCGGGAAAAGAATGAAATACTGAAATATGCCACAGCTTGACTGAATTTCAAAAACATTATGCTACGTGAAAGAAGCAAGATACGAAAGGTGACATGTGCAGATTCTTTTTATATAAAATATCCAGAAAAAAACAACCTCTATAATAACCAGATGGCCAACCAATCGAAAATAACCGGCACATGGGGTGCCTGGGTAGCTCAGCTGGTTAAGCGTCCGGCTCCTGATTTCAGCTCGGGTCACGATCTCGTGGTTCGTGAGATCCAGCCCCGCGTCGGCCTCTGCACTGACAGCCCAGGGCCTGTTCGGGATTCCCTCTCTCCCCCTCTCTCTGCCCCCCCCGACCCCACTAATGCTTGCTCTCTCTCAAAATAAATAAATAAACTGTAAAAAATTAAATAAAATAAAATAACCAGCACAGACACTAATTTGTGCGTCTGCGTCTGGGCAGAGCCCAGTGTAGGGCTTGAACTCGTGAACCGTGAGATGGTGACCTGAGCCGAAATCAAGAGCTGGCCGCTGAACTGACTGAGCCATCCAGACGCCCCTTAAATAATCTTTTTAAAAGGCACAACCACGGAGGATCCCTAAGCTCAGTATGCAGAACAGCGCGTTACTGTCCTCCTACAACACGAGCTAGGGAGGACGGGCTCTTTATTTTCTTCACGTCCCGATCCCTAGCGCCCACCCTGGAGCCAGGCCCGCCGCGCTGACGGTGGTGACAGTGGGTTCGCAGAAACTGCAAAATCACTATGCTGGGGGGCTGGGGTGAGAGAAAGCAGAGTGGTTCTGGAAGACAGCTAACGTGCCCATCCACGGGACTGGGAAAAGGTGACAGATATTTACAAGGGACAGACCAAGAAGTAACAAGATAAGCATCTAAGTGAGAAAAATGGAAACGCACCGGAAGAAACAGCTACAAGGGAGAAAAAGCGGTGCTGCTGCCGGATGGGGTGGGGGAAGGGCGGGTGGGGGTGGGGAAGGGTGGTAAGAAGGGGTGGAAGAGGTGGGCTGTTATTTGACACAGGCCTTCTGGTGCTCTTGACTTATCCAGAGCAAATCGGATAAGCTTTGATAAAAATACAATTCAATTTCTGTTGAGAGTGGGGGGCGGGGGCACAAGTGAGCAAGGGGCAGAGAGAGAGAGACAGACAGACAGACAGACAGAGAAGCAGGTCTCACCCAAAGTGGGGTTTACGTTTTTGTTTTCATTTTTGTTGTTGTTTTTTTTTTTTACCTGCAGTGGGGGCTCCCGTTCACCCGATGTAGGACTCGAACTCACAAACCGTGAGATCATGACCTGAACCGAAGTCAGATGCTCAACGACTGAGCCACGCAGGCACCCAACACAATTCGATTTTTAAAAAACCAAAGTCTATGAGTATATAATCCCAGTTTCTTTTAAGCAAACCTGACTCCAAACAGGTGAGGAGGGGGAGGGGGCAGGGGCCCAAAAGGCACATAGCAAGGAGGCCAGGCCTGGACCAGGCCTCCCTAACACCTCCTGGGTCACAGGAGACCAAACTGCTCGTGAAGGCAGCACCCTGAGCCTGAGCAGGCCGGGCCAGATCCCGGGAATCTCGGTCTCCAAGGCCCAGAAGCGACTCTTGCAAGATCCTGGGAGACTACGGTCTCCCATCTGCCATCAATGACTACCTAGCTGAGAAAGTTAGATCAGGGTAGAAGCCAGGTCAAGTTTACGTCTGAGGTGGCAAGTTTCCTCCCGAGGCTACCGAAAAACCAGTCACTCCTGACCAGCCACGGGGTGAAGGAAACCGTCCCCACTCCTGAGTCACGGCTGACAGAGTATCACCAGGGCAGTCTCTTTGACAAGAACCACGAAATCGTTCAGCACCTCCGGGAGATCGTCTGGGAAAACGAATGGCCACCATAAACATAGTAACAGCTACTACTTCATGAGTGTTTACTGAATGCCAGGCACTGTTTGGGGCATTCTGTTTAACCGCCACCGTGACCTTCACATTTTACACCATCACCTTCCAGGTGAGGAAACTGAGGCCCAGAGAGCTTACGTAACTGGCTGCTAAGCAGGGAAGGTGACACTTGAACTCAGACCGTTATTACTTCACGGACTTGCACACTCCCCCCTACACTCGACTTGCACCAGGACTCGGGGCGGACTCGGTTCGTGGATTCATGAGAGGCATTTTTACCGAAGGTCGACCCCGCACCAGGAACGCCACTGGGTGCTGACTGCGGTAACAAAGCAAACTCGGCTCCCGTCCTCAACGCGCGGAGTCTGGGAAGCGGCTAGGTAGAGAACGACTAACGGGCAAACCCGTGATTAGAGACGGTGACAAGTGCTAAGAAGGAAAAGAACACGCTGAAATGACAAGAAAACCAGGGCACGCTGGCTGGAGGGGGAGGGGTCAGGAAGGCCTCTCTGACGAGGTCAGACCTCAGCGACGGGGAGCCATCAGCTCTGCAGAGTGAAGGATGAACCTGCCCTGGTCATGCCCCAGTAGGGAGGTGGCTCGCCCCTTCCAGGACCTCACCCCCACCTGCAAGGCAGCCAGTACCTGGACGATGTAGAGGCAGGGACAGTACTGGGCCCCTCCTCCTATGCTGATCCCGATCAGGTTCTGAGCATCCTTCTGGAGGGTCACCTTCCCAGGCACAGTAGGGATTCCGCTAGAAAGAAAAGACATGAGACTGCTTCCCCGGAGGAGGGATGACCGAGGGCACAGGGAAGGCTCCTGTTAAACTATCCGTCACCCATCTCTCAATCGCTCTGCTCAATTACCTCTCAGCTTTCACTACAAGGTTGGGCTTATTTATGTTTTGTGGAAAAATATTTGCCTTCGCTCACTTCCTCGTTCAGCAAACGTTGGCTAACAACCTATTGACGTCGAACACCATACGAAGCACTAAGGACACGGGCAGCGGAGTGATGGGGGATACATTTTGGTAAGGAGGCGAACAATTTTTAAAAATCTGTCCCACTCATCATCTGTGCCGGGGAGCAAGCTACGTTTACGAGATTCCTGTTCACCTTCAAAACCTGGCTCAGTGGCCACCTCTTTTCGAAGTCTTCCCTGAACATCCCAGCAAAAGCCCTGGCCCATCTGATCTCTCCTTGTCGCCAGGCCATTCTCCATTAGTGCCCATGTGGCCCTGGAATATCATCTGCTAATGTGTCCACAGCCCCCTACAGAGGGTGAGCTCCTGTTAGGGCAGGGTCCATTTCTGCTACAGGACAAGACCCAATCCCCCCCCCACCCCACCCCCGGCTGAGAGGCAAGGGTCTCTGGACCTGGGAAGTCTGGGGATCTGGAGGCCCTTGGGGCTCGTGCATCCCTGGGACCTGAAGGGAACAAAATACTCACAGTTTGTCCTCCTCGATGTCATAATCCAAGTCTGCAAACATGGTTCCGAGAGTTGAGGGGGGCTGGCTAAGTGCCCAGCTCGGCAGAGGAATGGGGAACTGGATCAGGGAGAGAAAAGAGCGTAGGGTTTAGGGACCCGCAGTGCCCAGATGTCAACCTCCACCGCGGCGATCCGGGAGAGCCGGACCCTCCCCCTTCCCCCTGGCCGGTGGGGGGAGTCCCCGGGGTTTGGGGGCGGGAAGGTAAAGGGTTCTTACTAGGTACAGGGGGGAAGTCCAGGCCAGGGCGGTGGACTCAGACCCCAGAGGCCGCCCCACGGGTCTCCAGGCCCTTGGGAACTACCGCGGTCGCTCACCGGAAGCGTCAGTCCCTCCGCCGGGTCCAGGCCAGGCTGGCACCTGAACCCACCTGCCGTTCCACCTGTCTGCGGCCGCGACTGTCGCGTCACTTCCGGCGAGACGCGGAAGTCCCGCCTTCTCCACCACCCGGGTATCTGCCCCGATCCCTGCAGACAAGCCTTCCTCCCGGGCTCCCTGGGCTCCGAGAACCAGAAAAGAGAACAAGTATTGGCGGAAGCTCGCCCTTAGCATGAAACAGCGGAAACACAGGAAAGGTCTGGACAGGCCGACAGCGCCCGACCCCGCCCCCCGCCCTGTGGCCGCCGCCATCTTGATAAGGGTAGGGTTCTTCCCGGCTTCCTCAGCGGGACGCGGGGGACCACGCCGGCCGGGCGGTTGCCTGGCAACGGAAGCATCCTTGGGCGCGGAGGCTTCCGGCGAAGTTCAGTGGAATACAAACCCTCTCAGATTTTCAGCACCCCGTCTTAGGGCGCTGTTTGTTTCTCCTGTGCTAGAATGACAGTCTCCGAGCTTTTAGGACCCCTGGAGCCTAATCCCAGTTCTGCGACCAGGAAACTCAATGCCAGAGAAGGCAAGGGATTTTTGGTCCGGAGCCACCCCCCCCAGGTGGTATTAAGATGTAGATCTTGACCCTGAGATTCCTGCCACCGGGTTCAGCGCCCTTTTAAGGCTTGCACACTTGTATTCAGTGGCTCAGTTATTGACCACAGATTGGACAAGTTACCTTCCTTTGCTTTTGTGTGCCCCTTTCCCCATATGCAAACTAAGAGCATTGAGGCACATGCTTCTGCGGTATTTGGCGAAAGGCTCCTCACACCTCACCTCCCTCTTTAGTCCTGAGGAGCAGCCCCGCTGGGGCCCCATGGAGGGTCACAGCTTCCTCCCAGGGGCAGCGGAGGAAGGAGAGACACAGAAGGATGATTATCCGAATATCCCACCATCCGATGGGATCCCCACGCCACCCCCTCCTTAGGAAGATAATCTGAGCCTCAGCAAATGTGCAGAATGCCACACGGGGCGACCTCCCCGTGTTCCCACTGCTCTGCAGTTCAGGTTACTCACGGGATTTCCAAGTTCAGCACGACCCTGTGGGAAGAGGACAAGGATTGTCAGCCACAACTGTGCAAGTAAGGAAACTGAGGCTCAGAGAAGCAGCTTCTCTCGGCCTCACAGATGGTCGGTGGCAGATCTAGGGCCGGAACTTCCAAGCCCTGTTCAGGCCAGGATTTAATTTTAAAAAGCAGCAGCAGCCCCATGGGGCGCCTGGGTGGCTCAGTCAGTTAAGTGTCTGACTTCAGTCCCGATCTCACTGTTTGTGAGTTCGAGCCCTGTATCAGGCTCGGTGCCGACAGTTCAGAGCCTGGAGCCTGCTTCGGATTCTGTGACTCCCTCTCTCTCTGCCCCTCCCCCACTGCGTCTCTCTCAAAAATAAATAAATCATTAAAAAAAATTTTTTTTAATTTTTTTAGCGTTTATTTATTATTGGAAGACAGAGGGAGTCAGAGCGTGAGCAGGGGAGGGGCAGAGGGAGAGGGAGACACAGAATCGGAAGCAGGCTCCAGGCTCTGAGCTGTCAGCACGGAGCCCGACGCGGGGCTCCAACTCACAAACTGTGAGATCGTGACCTGAGCCGAAGTCGGACGCTTAACGCACTGAGCCACCCAGGTGCCCCCAAATTTTTTTTTTAAAAAGCAACAGCCTTCAGGAGCACCTGGGTGGCTCAGTGGGTTAAGCGTCTGACTTTGGGTCAGTTCGTGATCTCTCAGTTTGTGAGTTTGAGCCCCACTCTGGGCTCTCTCCTCTCAGCACCAAGCTGGCTTCAGATCGTGCTGGTGCTTTGTCTGAGGAAGTTTTTCCTCCTTTAAAATTGGGGCTTCAGAGCTCATATCTTGATAAATTGCGAACTGCCTCTCCCTGATTTCCTTTTCTGTACCAACGTTATAATCCTTGGCATTCCCACCTTCCAGAGGACGCTAGGAATCCATCGATGGGTGGTATTACCGTGACAAACAAGAAAAAGAAAATCGGATTGCTCTGTAATGCCTAGTAGTGTGAAAATACTATGAACCACTTTATCAGTGAGGGGGGGTCTCCTGGGTCAGCCCACGCAGCAGGGAAACCTGTTCCAGTAAGGGAGTAAGGTTGGGACCATGAATTTGAAGGGAAAAAAAAGTTCAAGTAACTTGTCCCATCACCAAAGTAAGCACCTCTTGTCTTCCCAGCCAGACGGAAAGCCCCTGGGGGCAGATCTTGTCCTCTGCACAGGCATAACTCAGAGATATTGCCGGCTCAATTCTGGACCACAACAAAGCAAATACAGCAATAAGGCAGGTCAAATGAACTTTCTGATTTCCTAGTGCCTATAAAAGTTATGTTTATATGACTTCACTCCTATGAGGACTTTAAGAGGCAAAACAGATGAACGTAAGGGAAGGGAAGCAAAAATAACATAAAAACAGGGAGGGGGACAAAACATAAGCTCTTAAATATGGAAAACAAACAGAGGGTCCCTGGAAGGGTTGTGGGAGGGGGAAATGGGCTAACTGGGCATTAAGGGGCATTAAGGAATCTACTCCTGAAGGCATTAAGGAATCTACTCCTGAAATCATTGTTGCACTAGATGCTAACTAACTTGGATGTAAATTTAAAAAATAAATTAAATTAAAAAAAAATTTCAAGTTATGGGGGGCGCCTGCGTGGCTCAGTCGGTGAAGCGTCCGACTTCGGCTCAGGTCACGATCTCACGGTGGGTGGGTTTGAGCCCCACGGTGGGTGGGTGGGTGGGTTTGAGCGTCAGGCTCTGGGCTGACAGCTCAGAGCCTGGAGTCTGCTTCCGATTCTGTCTCCATCTCTCTGCCTCTCCCCTGCTCGTGTTCCGTCTCTCTGTTTCTCCCTCTCAAATATAAAATAAAAAACAAAACAAAAAATAGATACCTTAAAAAAAAGTTATGTTTACACGGCAGTGTAGTCTAGTAAGTGTGCAATAGCATACATCTGAAAAAGCAAAGTAAATACCGTAATTAAAACATACGCTATTGCTAACAAAAAAATGCTGACCATTATCCGAGCTTTCACTGAGACATCATCCTTCATCACAGATCGCTGCAAAAAATATAATAATAATCAAAAATTCTGAAATATTGTGAGAATTGCCAACACGTGACCCAGAGACACGAAGTCAGCCAATGCTGTTGGAAAAATGGCGCCGACAGACTCAACTGCCATTGACCTTCGATTTGTAAGAGACGCGGGTATCTACAAAGTGCAGTAAAGGCGGGGGGGGGGGGGGGTTGCCCGCATCTCCCACAGAGCCGGGCGTGGTACCCGGCTGCGGATGAAATGCCCTAGAAATGGCTGTGACTTTTTCTGAGATGGGGCATTTTCTGGGCCCCGGAGGAGAGGATGCGGATAGGTGGAGAGAAGCGATGACGAGGGCCTGAACCTGGACCTGAACAGTGGCAGTGGCCCCGAGCTTCCTCCACGGGGCTGGGATCAGCACAGCAAGTTGTAGGTCCTGAAGTTTGGAATTTTGGTCTTTAGCAAAAACGAGCACGTTCGGAGCAACCTCCAAACCCAGAGGTTTGACCATTAGACTGCCGACTCCCACCCGAGGACGGTCCCAGCTCCGATCTGAGCTCAGCCCTGCTGTTTGAAGGGGGGGGGGGGGGGGATCCTGGACACATCACCCTTTGCCTCTGAGCCTCGGGTGTCTTTAGAATTGGGGATGATGATCCCTCCCAAGAGAGTAGTTAAAAAGATGAAGATTAAAAGGAGAAGCAGGGCGGGGTGGGGGTGGGGAGTGGGGGGGGGTGGTGCGTGGGTGGCTCAGTCCATTTCGGCTCTGGTTGGTGAGTTGGAGCCCTGCGGTCAGGCTCTCTGCTGTCGGCACAGAACCCACGTTGGATCCTCTGTCCCCTTCTCTCTGCCCCTCCCCCACTCATTCCCTCTCTCTCAAAATCAATAAGCTTAAAAGAATTATTAAAAACTAAATAAATAAGAGGAGAAGCCGGTGTGCAAGTACCTCGCAAGTGACTCAGATGTCAGGGGTTTTTATCGCGCCTCATTGCAATCATTTTGCCCAACTGCCTCAGCGGGCAGAGCCAAGGGCACACTAAAGGGCCTTAGGATGCTCCGGCCTCATCCGGGAAGTGTCTTACGTGCAGATTCCGGGGCCCGGTCTCAGACCTATTCAATCAGAGTCTCCGAGGGAGGGCGGATCTTGGAGGCTACCCTTCGGCAAAGCTCCGCCCATCCCTTCGAAGCCTACTGCAGTTTGAGGACCACCGGGTCACAGGCTCAGGATGTACAGTGTCTGTGCGGGCTGGCCCTCACTCTCCAGCTTCCTCCTCCTCCTTTTCCTTCCCTCTGCTTCCTCCAGGCAGGCGGGTGACCCCTCACCTGGCCAGGCCCTGCCCCTGAATGCTGTGTGACCCTGGGAAAGTCCCAACTCCTCTCTGGGCCTGGGTCCCCTCCCAAGATTCCCGCCCTGTGTTCCCAACGCTTAGGAAAAGCGCCTCTCTTGCCCCCATATTCCTGGAGAAGTGCTGCCACCCAGTGGCCATGGGGGAAAAACACCTCCTGGGGCGCCAGGGCCCTAGCGGGAGTCCCCACCTCTCCAATCCAGTCGCTGCCACCACCCGCCGCCGGGCTCTGGTCTGGCTGGGGAGACCAGGAGGCCCTGTACCCTGTGGGCCCTGAGTGAGAAGGGTCATACGCCGGGCTGTGACCAAGGTGCCCTCCCCTCAGCGCCACTGTGGCCCCAGCACAAGGCCTGACGCCTCACCGACCGCTGGCTTCAAAGACCCCCGTGGAGGCCAAGAAACTGGGGGTGAGGGGATGAACTTTGGTTCAGTTGAGCAGCAGCACAGAGATTTGGAGCGTGGGTTGGAGAATCGAACATAATAACAGTAGTCCTGGCAGCTGACACTCATTGGGCCTTTGCGTCGGGCCCTGTGCCAAACAGTCCCCGTACGTTAGCCCAGGTAAGGTCACTACAGTCCTCGGAGGCGGCCGGAGACGCCCGAGAGGGAGCCGAGGGGCAGGATGTTCCTGTGGCAGATGTGAGCGGACATCTTCGAGGAACAGAAAGGCCAGCGTGGCTGGAAGGGGTAGGGCGGAGCGCAGGAATCGGTCAGTGAGGTCAGCGGGGGGTCAGAGCCAATGTTATTGGCACCCCTGTTTCCCGGACAAGGCTCTGAAGGGTTAGACACCTCTCAGGTCATCGCGGGTAAGGCCGGGGTTTGAAGCCAGATGCGTCTGACCCGGAGCGGCTCTGTGATCGGGCTGTGTGGGTGTGGACGGGTGACCTGGCCTCTCCGAACTCAGCCTCCTCAGCTGCACAAGGAGGGTAACACCTCCGACTTCGGGGCGTCGAGCGAGGCCCCGAGTCAAAAGGGGAGCCCAGTGGGAAGGGGCGTGATCGTAGATTTGTAGGGAGCTGGTGAGGGGGGCTGGACAGACCATTGGCTCAGTGGTGGCCATGTGACCCTGGAAACCTCACTTGACCTCTCTGAGCCCTGGTCTCCGTGGGTAAAATGGGTACCATGAGAACCTGAGTGTTGGTTCTAAGTCGGACCAGGACAATCCCCCGCCCGAACCCCTCCGCCATCTTTCCAACACACGCGGTCTCCTCCCAGATCTGGGCCTGACTGCTTCTCCGGCACATGGCCCAGCTTTCCTCTCCGTCCGCATTCTGTTCCAGCGCCTCTTGCTGTTCCTGGGACGTGTTGGAATGGTTCCACCTCAGGGCCTTTGCCCTTACAGCTCCCTCTGTCTGGAGCATTCTTCCCCGGGTACACTCACGCCGTCAACTTCATCCGCGTCTCTACTCACAGGTGACGACCTCAGGCAAGCCCTCCCAGCTCGCCAGCTCAAGCGCAGCCCTTGGCTGGTCTCTCTGAACACCCACTCATTCCCCAGGGCTACAAGTTGCCCGCTGGCAGGAGCCTGGCCTGGCCTGGTCACGCCTTTCGCCAACACTTAGCACAGTGCCCAGCACGTATAACATTTAATGCACATCTATTGAATGAATGGACGACCGTATCATCGAGACCGCCGCTCGGAGGCTGGGGAGTGGCCAGAGACGGCGGAGGGCTCAAAACCCTCAGAATCAGGGCCCCAGACTCCATCTGCCTGGGCAGTCGCAGGTGCCTAGCAGAAGAGCAGAACAGTCAGATCTGTAGGTGGCTGGACCCCACTGGTTTCTGCAGCAGGTCGGTGGGGGTGGGGGGAATCTCCCCTCCCCTAATCTGAGCAAAGTGGGGGAGCAGGGCCCAGGAACTGCACGGCAGACCCACAGACCGGAAGCTACGATGCAAGGCAGAAGGGGGCCACTCGCCCAGTGGGTCAGCCTGGGGGCGATGGGTCTGTGGAGGCCAGATCGCCAGATCCTCCTGGGGACAGGAACGTCCCTCCCGCTAGGCCAGCAGTGGCCGAGGAGGAGAATTAGCATTGCTCAGAGGCATTTGCATCCTTCCAGAAGCCCCTTAGCGGCTTGGATGGAGCCGTGGACCTCCCTGCCCTCCTCTCTTCTCGGTGGCATCCTCCAGTAGTGGGCTGTGGACTCCCGTGGGGCCCTGAGTCCCCCCCAGCCGTCCCCAAACCGGCTCTATTCCTGGCTCGGCTTGGCATGCAGTGGGCTGACCCCTGACCTCCCCCACACACACACACACACTGCTAGTGCTCTGCCCCCAGAGTTAGGTCAGTGATGAAAGCCTAAGGGGGTGGAAGGAGAGGGACAGTGCCTGATTGTTCCCCACCCCTGGCAGCGAGGCCCCGCGGGCCTCAGTGTGACTGGCTGTGCGCGCTCTTGCGTTCGCCCGCCACCCCCACCCATCGTTGCCTTTCCCTTTCTCTAGTTCATGAGGTCTCGGGCTCAAGTGGGAAGTTAGCAGTCGTGTGGATGCGGGGACATCCCCAGAGATTATGAATCAGTAGGTTCGGGAGGGGGGGGCCCATGGTTCAGACACAGGGCAGGGACCCCTGGGAGGACCCCCACTTTGGAAAGAGCCTAGGACCAGAGCCAGAAGACCTCGGGCACCACTGGCCTCCTCCGAGCCTCTGCCGAGTGTGCAATGGGACTTTGGGATGCTTAGGAGAGATCCAGCCCCACAGGAACGCTGTGAGGGTGACATGTGACACAGATGTGAACGTGTCTGCTCCCCCTTCCCCTCTGATCTGCCACGGCCCCGCCTGCGTGTCAGTCTCTCTGTCTTGCCCCATCCGCCGAGCGGTCCAGCTCTGTTCCAGCTGGCCTGATCGCTATAGCTTCATAATAAGCCTTGATGTTTGCAGGGTAAGCGCCCTACCTCCTTCTTCCGTGAGAGTGTCTCAGCTACTCTTGGTGCTTTTAGAATCCGCTTGACAAGCTCCACCGAAACCCTGTGGGGGTTTGATCAGGACTGAATTGAATCTGGACGTTGATTTGGGAAGAAATCTGTGATATTCAATCTCCCTGTGCAGGTTAATGGCTATCTCTCTGCATTTGCTTAGAGTTCTTTCTTTTACTGAAAAAAAAAAAAATTTTTTTTAACGTTTATTTGTTTTTGAGAGACAGAGAGACAGAGCGCGAGCGGGGGAGGGGCAGAGAGAGAGGGAGACACAGAATCTGAAGCAGGTTCCAGGCTCCGAGCTGTCAGCACAGAGCCCGACGCGGGCCTCGAACTCACAAACCGTGAGATCATGACGTGAGCTGAAGTCGGACGCTTAACTGAGCCACCCAGGCGTCCCTCTTTTACTTTTTATTAAGAAAAATGTCAGGTGTACAAAAAGACAGAGAGGAGGGTAACAGAGAACTTTCTACCCATTACCCTTCGTGACCACTCTCTGTTCAGCCATAACCCTGTCGCTTCCTGCCCCTTCTCCCTTCCCAGCATTCCTTACTTTCAAGCAAGTCTCTAGGGTCTCCTTTAAAGTCTTCTAATAGTGTTTTTGATTTTTTTTTTTTTTTTGGTCTTACTTTTTGTTTTCAAACAGTTCTAGATTGACAGGAAGTTGCAAAAACAGTATAGAGAGTTCCTGGGTACCCGTCACCCGGCTTCCCCTAGTGGTGACATCTCACTTTATCCAAACTGGGAAACTGACATTGGCCCCACCCACAGACCTCGTTCAGCTTCCATTCGTTTTACGTGCACTCGTGAGCGTGCGCACATGAGTGCGTGCGTGCGTGCGTGCGTGCGGGGTTCCATGCAGTTTCCTCCCTTGTGTGGACTCGTGTAATCACCACCACGAGTCAGACACTCTCTCTTTCCCTCTCTCCTCCCCAACCCCTCCAACCACTAATCAATTCTCCCATTCTCCCTCTCTCTCCTTTCGTCATGTTGAGAACGTGTCACATTCGTGAACCACACAGCACGAAATCTTTCAAGATAGGCTTTTTTCATTTCCCATAATTCCCTCGAGTCCATCCAGGTAGTTGCGTCTGTCCATCGTTAGTTCCTTTTCTATTGGCAAGTGATACTCCACGGTCTGGATGCACTAACTTTTTCAACCATTCACTCACTGAAGGGCATGTAGATACATTTAGATATTTTTTTTTTTTTTTAGTGAGTTCTATGCCCAACGTGGGGCTCGAACTTGCCACCCCAAGAGCAAGAGTCACCTGCTCTACAGACCGAGCCAGCCAGGAGCCCCTGTTTCTTATTTTTGGCTATTACAAATAAAGCCGCCGCGCGTAACTGTGTAGGTATTTTCACGTGGATATTAGTTTTCTTTCTCTATAACAAGGACCCAGATGCGCGGTCTCTGGGTCAAACGCTAAGGGTGCGTTTCGCTTTTTCAGAAACTGCCAAAGTATTTTCCAGGCGGGCTGTACCTGAGTAACGTTTTGTGCTTTTCTCTGTAGGTATTTTGTCAGATTTCAGTTTTGTTACTATTGCAAATGGAGGATTTTTAAAAATTACACTTTGCTCTCGTGCTTATAAACGTGACTGCTCTTTATTGAGATCTAATTTACACAATATGAAAGTAATCATTTTGCTTTATTATTTTTTTTCTTAATGTTTATTCCTTTTTGAGAGACAGAGACAGAGTGCGAGCAGGGGAGGGGGAGAGAGAGAGAGAGGGAGACACAGAATCGGAAGCAGGCTCCAGGCTCCGAGCTGTCCGCACAGAGCCCAACACAGGGCGGGCTCGAACCCACGGACCGTGAGATCATGTGACCTGAGCTGAAGTCGGACGCTTCACCGACTGAGCCACGCAGGCGCCCCATAAAAGTAATCATTTTAAAGTGTACAAGTCAGTGGGTTTTTAGTATATTCCTATTGATTGGATATTGGAATATTCTATATATCTGTTACATTTCATTCGTGGTTCTAATAATTTGCCTGTAGATTATTTGGGGTTTTCTATGTAGACAATCCTAGCATCTGCAAATGATGCTTTCCAATCCTTACACCTTGTTGTTTTGTTTTATTATTTTTTTTTTACTCTCTTATTGCCCTATCTAGGACCTCAGTTACAATATTAAATAGACGCATGGATGCAGGCAAAATTGCCTTGCCCTGGATTTTAAGGAATTTTGTCTACTGTCCCGTAAAGAACCGTATTTGTGCTGGGTTTTGTCAATAATCTTTATCAACTGAAGGAAGTTCCTTTCGATCCCCAGTTGGCTAAAACATGTTTATCATCAGCAGAGGTTGAAATGTATCGCCAGTGCCGAGAGGATCATATGACTTCTCTCCCTTAATTTATGAACGTGATGGAAGCCATTAATAGATCTTTCGAATGTTGAACCACCTTTGCATTTCTGGGGTAAACCCGATCGGTCATGATGTATGTATCCTTTTGATTCATTGCTGGGTTTGTTCTGCTACTGTTTTATTTAGGGTCCTTGCATTGACTTTCGCAAGTGGGACTGGTCTGGAAGGTCCCTTTGAATATAGTATGCAAATGGCAAAGAGCCGTCTCCCCGAGCTCAAGTGTCTCTCTCAGGAGGCCTGTGTCTCTTCTGTCGCTCTCAGGGTCCCTCTCTGTCCCGCCCCGTACACACTGCTCCTGCGGCTGACCGAGGGTGGGAGCCACGACCAGATCCCCGAAGCAGCTGCAGAGGATGGGAGCTAGAGAATCGGGACCTTGAGCTTTGGAAGAATCTGCAAGGCTGCGACTCCCGACTCCCGAGACCAGCCAAGGGGCCCCTGGGCCTCTCATTGAAGACGGAGGCTTAAGAGCAATCCCCCCCTCCCTTCTTCTTCTGGTGGGGAGAGCCCTCCAGAGGAAGTGGCTAAGAAGGGCCCAGGGTCAGGGGTTAATGACCCCATTGTGCTCAAGGCTGACGGATGGCCCAGCGTGTCACCAGGGAGACCCCTTCCCCCTCCCAGCCATCATCTGAGGGAGGCATCCCTGCTGGCCTTTGATAACCGCTGAGGGCCACCCCCCTGCCGTGGGGGACGCCAGGCCAGCCTCTTTGGCGGGGTCTGGTGTGCTGGGGCCCCAGAACGTAGGTCTCTAACCCCTCTGCTTCGCACCCACCCCTATTCCCCACCACCAGACACTCTAAGTTACTACTTAGAGTGCTGACCAAAGGCGCTGGCCATGACCCTCCCCCCACATCTGGGGCACCCAGTACAGGGGGTCCCGTGCCAGCCCCGCCCCTCTCGTAAATGACCACATCCTCAGAAGTGACCCGACGTGGCCCAACATTTTGGACGGGACCCGGGGACGCCTTGGTCCAGGCTGTCCTCAGGACCAGGGGTACACAGCCAGGTCCCCTGACTTCCTGCTCAAACGTGCCCCTTCTGAGGCCAGGGCTGGATGCTGAGGTGAATCAGATACGTCCTCCCTTGAGGGGCTCACAGGCCAGCAGGGAGCGGCTGGGGGCGGGCGGAACACGAACATCAAAGTTGAAATGTGGTAAGTTCGGTAAGCACAGAGTACTCTGGGGTGTCAGAAGAGGAACCCCTAGCCCAGCCAGGAGGTCAGGGAGGCTTCCAGAAAGAGATGATGCTGGGCTGACTCTAAAAGGGTGAACAGAAGTTAGACCAGAGGGCGTGGCGGCGGCAGCAGCGGCAAAGAAAGGCATCCCAGGCAGAGGGAACAGCATATGCGAAGGCACAGAGTAAACCCGGCGTGGTGGGTGTGTGAGCCACAGCAGTTCAGTGGTGAGACGTGAGGCTAAGCGGGTCGGCAGGGCCAGGGCTTCCAGGGACTGATAGGCCATGCTAGATGTTGAGACTTGGTTTGCCGCTCGGGCGGGGAAAAGAGCTGAGAGCCGGGTTCTAACTGTGCCCCCATCCATCCGTTTAGTCTTTATTCATCCGGCTCCCTGAGCAGCAGCGGGACTGGGGCAGGTCACTTCCTCATGAACAGCCCCCCACGAGCTGGTCCCCTCTGAGCCGCCTGGTCCCAGCCCCCAAGTGGAACCTGGAAGACACAGCCAGATGATGAACGCAGACATACCGCCTGGGAGTGCCGTGTGCAGCGGCTGGTCTCAGTCCCAGAACTGCCATAGGGTGTGGGGGACAGAAGCTTGGAAGAGATGGTTTCAGGGTGAAAACAGGTCTTAACAACAGCCTCTCGGAGCCACAGCAGCCCCGGATGTGAAGGGGGACTTCTTGTTAGAGGGGAAAAATACAACCCTCCCCCCCACCCCGCCCATGTCACTGGATTTTCTGCTATTTGCAGTCAAAACGCATTCCTAACTGACCCAAGCTCCTTACCTCAAGCTGAAAAATATATAAATACACTCCAAGATCTCGTATATTCACATAAATAGATCTTCCAGAGAAACGGGACTCCTTCTTAAAGACGGGATACACACCATGCCTTCATTTCAAATAACTTTATTTTTTTAAACCAATTTTATTATTTTGAGACAGAGAGAGACAGAGCATGAGCAGGGGAGGGGCAGAGAGAGAGGGAGACCCAGAATCCGAAGCAGGCTCCAGGCTCCGAGCTGTCAGCACAGAGCCCGACGCGGGCCTCGAACCCACAAACCACGAGATCACGACCTGGGCCGAAATCGGACGCTCAACCGACGGAGCCACCCAGGCGCCCCTACATCTTGGTTTTCACTTAAGATTACACGGAAGACATTTCCTCTGTTGTTAAAAATTCGTCGTAAACATCACTTTCAATGGCTGCGTCACGCTCTGTCCCGGGACCGTGACCCTCCCCTACTGCTGAGCATCAAGGTGGTGGCCAGTCGGTCATATTCTACACGAGGCAACAGACCTCTTTGCGCGTAACTACTGATTCATACCTGGTTTGCTCCTACGTGTCCTCCCTTGAAATTAGGCGGCAGATGCTGTTATCTACGAGGCCAACTCAGCAACTCTGTGTTTTGTTTGTTTCTTTCGTGATAACATCAGATCGACCCTCTTAGCGAATGTTTAAGTTTAAGCAACAGTTTCTGCCCGCCTGCGCGGTCCCTCCGTCCACACCCTTTCTGATGACCTTCCTCTTATCCTGTTCTGGCTGGGCTCAGAAATCAGAGCGCCGAGGTGTTGAAAGTGTGTCAGATTGCGGGGGGGGGGGGGGGGGGAGACCTGGACTCTGGGTGCGGGGCTCCCTCGGGAGAAGAGCCGATGGGTGGGGGGAGGGGGGCCAGAGTGAGGCCTGCCCTGGGAGTCTGGTCCACTCTGCGCCCTCCAGGGAGGGGGCGAGGGGAGCTCGGAAACGTGGGGGGTCATGTAAGCACCCAGGCCCGACTGTGTGGCCAACTGGGGGCCTGGCAGCCAGTGGGGGAGGAGGGAGGTGCAGCCCGCGCCTGGGGGAAGGGGGCTGGTGGCCGTGGGAAGCATCTGGGAGCCGCTCTGCCCCCTGCCCTGGTGACAGGCTGCCCAGGACCAGGGCAGGAACACGTCCGGAGAAACTGCCGCTGAACCCCTGGAGGACAGACCCGCAGCTCCTCGGGACACGATCACCTGGCCAGCGCTCAGAACACCCAGAGGAGAAGGGACATTGCCATTTTGGACCTCGGTCCCCCTCAGGCAAGAGGCTGCCTGTGCTGGGTCCTCTTCCGGCTCCACCCACCCTCTCTGATCCCCTAGGCTTCCTTCTTCCAGGGCTTTCTGTGGAGACACGAACCTCAGGACCCCCTTGCCTCCCCAGCCCCCCTCCTCCATCGCAGAGAAGAGAGGCCCCTTGACCTCCCCTCCTTCAGCCTGCAAATGACTTTATAGACCCCATCTCATGCCCTTCCCTCCCTCAAGCCGGGGTTCCCCCGCTCCATCCAGCTCAGGACCGCCCCACCCCCACTCCAGGAGCCCCTCCCCCCACTCAGCCCACCTCGGTGCCACACCCTCGTCATCTCTTCTAAGAACGACCCACCATCCCTCGGGTCCCCTTCAGCTACTGCCCTCTATCTCCCCTTGCGTTCGGCTTCCCTGAAGCCCTGTCTACACCTGCTGTCTACACTTCTTCCCTGGCCGTATGCTCCTCCGTTCTCCCCCCAGTCCCCGATCCTGCTCTGGCGAAGGCTCCGTGGCACGGGACCCCCTCCCCCAACTCCCTCCCTGTCTGTCTGGGTTACCTCGCTGGCCACCCGCCCTCTGTGACAGTGTGTCTCCTTCTCTGACCCCCTCCGCCCGCTCCCAGCTGGGTGCCCACTCTCCCCAGGGCTTCATGACGGAATCGGCTCCTCTGACCACCTCCCCCCCCGCCAGACCCCAGGGTCCAGACCCACGAAACTAACTGTCTCCACCTGGGGGGCCCTTGGGACCTCCAACTCCACCTGCCCACCGCCGACCGACCTCAACATCTGCCCCTACCTGACACCCCACCTGTCAAGCCACACCCAACAGCCACCAGTGTCCCCAGCCATGCTGCCGCCCCCCACCGTGCTGTCTGTCCAGCCCGTCTACACCTCTCCAGTCAGTCAGAGCCATGCTCATCGTCCCTGACTGCTCTCCAGGCCTCGGCGGCCTCTCTCCCAGACCTTTCATCTTCCTTGGCTCCCACTGCCCACAAGAGAGAGCCCCGTCACAGCGACAAGGCCGGGGGCCCGTGGGTGGCAGAGGTGTGGGGGAGGGGAGCCGACCGAACCACACACGGAAAGGGGCAATGAGGCAGGCCACGCACACTCCTCCTCTCTTCTTCAGATGCTCCCACGTCGGCTCGTACCCGGGCTGCCCTCGGAGCCTCTCCACGTGTCCCCACCCCGGGCCCGGGGCCCTGGTCGGTCACAGCCTTGGGCCCCAGGGCAGTTAGGACGTCTCACTCTCGGCTGGGGCGTGAGGCAAGGGTGGTAAGGGTGCCCCTCACAGGGTTCGTTGGGAGGATTTAAATAAGGTGATACGAGGGCTTAGGAGAACGTCTGGCACCGAGCACACGCTATAGAACGTCTGCTGTCACCGCTCTTATGCGCCACCACGTCCGGGCACTGGGGCTCCTCTGCCTCCCCCCCCCCCATGCCTCCCACCTGCCCCAGGAGCTCCCTTCACCCTCGTCCAGACCCCCAGCCCAGACCTCCCCGGGCATCTGCCCCCAGACTCAGCGCGTCCTCCCTCCCCGAGCCAGCCCGTCCCGCTGTGTCCCTCGCTCGGGAAATGGAGTGACCTCCCACCTAACCAGTCTCCGTCACCAGCTCAGTGGTCACAGGCCGGGCGCTGGCGTCTGGCTTCCGTCCACGGCTCGCCAGCCTCAGGGTCTCGGGCGGATCACGTCGCCTCGCTGCGCCTCGGTGTCCTGGACAACAAGACAGGGGTGACCATAATGCCTTCTCCATTAGCTTGTTTTCGGGATTATGAGAGAATGTATAGACAGCGTAAGCCCTTGGTGGACGTGGCCATTGGCGCGTCCTCTCGCACCTGGACAACTCAGCCGCTTCTAACCCGGTCCTTGCCCCTGTCTTGCCCACAGCACGTCTGCACACGTGTCGTAAAGGCCCCAGTCATGGAGCGTGACCCCATGCAGGACACTGAGCAAAGTCCTGCCACGAGCTCCATCCCTCAACCATTTCGGCACCCCCAGAGACAGGGGCTGTTACCCTCGTTTTACAAACGAGGGAGCTGAGGCCCGAGACCCCGCGACTGGAGTTCACCACTACCTCAGGGTACACCGGCGGCATTCATGCACTGATCCAAAACATTTATTGAGCGCCTGCTGTATGCCGGGCACTGAGCCGGGCGCTGGGAAAACAGTAATAAACCAGACTGGCACAGACCCAGCCCTGACCCCTTTAAAATCCTTCAGCGACCACCCCACTCTCCCTCGAGACCTCGTCCGTGTACCTTATCGGGGCATTCACAGCAGGGGCCCCCCTGACTACCCTCGGCAGCCCACGTGGTTCCTCCCCCTACCCACCTCTCCCACCTTCCCCGTCCCCACTCTGCTCTGGCACACGGGTGGCCTCTTTACCCCATCGCACACCATTCACCTTCTTCTCAGCCCCAGCCCCACCCCCTCTGCCAGCTCCTTTCCTACCTTCCGTCTCAATTTCGTTGCCTGGTTAACTTATCCTCGTCTTTTCAGGCTCTGTCCTTGGTCCCCTGCTCCAAGAAGCCTTCCTGCCTCAACCTCCCAGCCAGCGGTGAGCTCCCAGGCCCCGTCTCTGACAGCCCACTGGCTCTCTACGGATGTAGCTCTCCTCCTGGAATGTGGCTCCTTGAGGGCAGGCCCAGGGGGGTGTATTCAGCTCTGGATAAATCTTCGTGCCCTCTCTGTTCCCCCCAGCTGCCCATCCACCCATCCCCAATCTACCCATTTTACTTCTCGCAGTGGCCCGAAGGCCCCAGACCCAGCTCAGTGGTCACAGGGGAATATACATCACGGGCACACGCGGGTGCTCTGTTTCACATCTCTGTAGACACAGGGACGGAGTGTGATGGGGGAATCGGTGGATGTTTGAGGCACCTGAATACAACATCCTCAGGGCTCTGGTTCCTGTGGTTGCAGATGGGGTGGCTGGGACTGCTGTGACCCACCTAAGTCCCCTCCCCGAGTCCCTGGGCCTCTCGAGGGGTGGGGAGCGGCCCCGGAAAGAGACAACAACCAGAGCTGGAATCTAACCGGGTGAGCGCCGAGTCCTGGCCCTGGGTCCTCTCTGGGCCTGTTTCCTCATCTGAAAAATGTTGTCGTCAGCCTGTCCCTGCCTGCCTTGCAGGCCTGTTGTGAGGAGGCAAGGGAGGGGACAGTGGACAGAGACCGTCTTCCCTTGAGAGCAGACACTTCAGTATCTGACTGGCTTCCTGACACTCCCATCTCGGGCACAATCTGTTCCGTTTGCAAAAAAACGCCAGTAAATTTGGTTTTAGGCTTCCTCTGGTGGCCCAGATCCATCGCGGCGTGTCCCATGGGTCAGGGCACATTCTGAGGGCTCTTTCCTGGAGAGGTTTCAGGGGAGGAGCGCGCAGCTCCGTCTAGCTGCAGCACCTGCTCACTGAGCCCCTGGTGGGGGAGGACACTTACCCCGCTGAGCCTCAGTCTCCACCTGTGGAAGACGGGGTGTCACTCCCGCCCCTTGGGCTGCTGTGCGGGTCAAGCGAGATGGTGGATGGGAAGGTGTCTTGTCTCAGTGCAAGGAGGCGGCCCGGGTCAGGGTGGTGGGTGGGAGGGTCCCTCCCCCCACTCCCTGGAGGACAGGAGGTGCACCACAAGACCTCCTGCTGAGCCCCAGCCACCCCACTGTGGCCTCCCCAACCCCGCAAGCCTCACGGAAGCCCGGGACCGCCTGGAATGGCCGCTCTCAAAATGGCCGCCGCGGCCACAAGGCCCCTTCTCCTCCCTGGGCGCCTTGAGAGAGGGAGGGCACCACAGCCAGACCATGGTCACTCCTCACAGCCCAGGGGTGCAGTGTGGGGCGGGAGGCGGGGAGGAGGGAGTTGGGGTGGGTGGGGGGCCGGGGAAGAGCCAGAGAGAGGGGCAGGGAGAGGAACAAAAGGTCCCTTTGTGGAGCGGAGCAGGGAGAAGAGGGAGCGCATTACCCAATGCCCAGAAGCCATGTTGGTAACAAGAGAACCATTCTCTGCTTCACTTGGAAAACAACTTGGAGCAGAGAGAGACAGGGAGAGATTTAACCCCATGGGCGCGGGGCGCAGGGGCCTGAGGCCACTGTGGGAGGCGGGGAGGGAGTGAGGGTATGCTAAGGGGGCTTTTGGGCCCTGAGCAGGGCCATTTCCTGTCTCCCAGGCCTCGTCTGTGGTTCATAGGTCCAGAGGCCCAATATGGCTGCTTGGCCAAGTCCCAGAAGCCTTTGGACCCAGGGACTGGAGCCATGGCTTCTGTTGCCTGGGTCTGGTCAGACGGGTGACCCATGCCTACTCCAAGTTCCAGGGCCTGGCCCACCCCAACCCTGGGGAGGACTCCCCTGAATCTTTACATCTTCTGGCTTCGGGTCCTAGGGCTGATTGCTTCGGGTTCCAGAACCACCCAGCCTCCACTTGCCTCCTTTTGCTGACAGGGAGCATATTTCCTCCTCGGGAAGTCCCTTCCATTGGTGCACAGTTTTGCCTATTAGAAAATTTTTCCTAAAATGTAATTAAATCTCTTTCATCCCTACCCAGCTTTCTCCCCTTCCCCCACTTGCCACCCACCAGCCCTGGTTCTCAGGCTCCTAGAGACTCCATCGGTTAATAACGCACATAAGAAGAGATATTGCTCTGGGCACTTAGTATGTATTCACTAAATGACCATTGCTACCTTGGGGTCAGCTGGGCTCAAGGGAGCTGCTGTCCCCTCTGCTGATGCTCTCATTCTAAAAACACCTAACAGAGGGCCACAACATGGGAGGCACTCCATGGATATGCAGAAGAAAGAGGTCCTTCCCTCCCTCCCTCCTCCCTCTCTCCTCCCTCCCTCCTCCCTCCCTCCTTCCTTCCTCCCTCTCTCCCTTCCTCCCTTCCTTCCTTCCCTCCTCCTACAAATATGAGTTGGGCACCAGCCATGTACCCAGCACTGTCCCAGCTCTGGGGTTACAGCAGTGGACAAAACAGACACCCCTGCCCTCGCGGAGAGGATGTTCTTGTCACGACGATAAACAAGTGAATATACAAGCTACTGTCAGGTGGCCACGGGCTCTACGATGACAAACAAAGCCGGGTCAGGGGAGGGAGGGACAGGAAGGGCATACATTAGACACGGTGGTCAGGGGAGGCCCCTGGAAGGGTGTGTGCCATTTGACAAAGATCTGAATGTAGAGAGCAAGAGTATCTGGGAGCGGAATGTTCCAGGCATTGGGAGCAGCACGTGGGAAGGCCTTGAGAGGGAACGTGCTGGGGATTCTAGGAGCCGAGAGGAGGCCAGAGTGAGGGGAGCAGAGGGACCAGGGGAGATGAGGGAAAGGGGGTCAGAGGAATATAGAGGAGACTAGGCGTGAGGGTCCCACTGGAGCTTGGGGCAGGGGCGGGGGTGTGGTCTGAGTTCCATTTGGACAAGGACATTCTGGCTGCCATGCAAGAAATAAACTGTAGAAGGTCAAGGGTGAGGGCTAGAGACCTGCCAGGGCTTTTGCCACAGCCCCCCAAGCCCTATGTGCTCCCATCCCTGGTGGCTACTCCCCCCCACGTTGCCCACCCTCTCATAAGTATGGTCCAGTCATTCTTTGAATTAGTGTTGACCTAGCGCCTGCTATATGTTAAGGCTGGGAACAGGCAGGTTCCTAAAGAGAACAAGGTTGCCCCCAGGGGTGGTTCATAATGGTGGGGTTCCAGGCCCCCGCAGTGGAACCACTGGGAGGGTGAACTTGGCCGTGGACACCCTGGTTTAAGAACAAAGCCTCTTCGGGGCGCCTGGGTGGCTCAGTCGGTTAAACGGCCGACTTGGGCTCAGGTCATGATCTCTCGGCCCGTGAGTTCGAGCCCCGCATCGGGCTCTGTGCTGACAGCTCAGAGCCTGGAGCCTATTTTCAGATTCTGTGTCTCCCTCTCTCTGACCCTCCCCTGTTCATGCTCTGTCTCTCACTGTCTCAAAAATAAATAAAACGTTAAAAAAAATTAAAAAAAAAAAAAAAGAACAAAGCCTCTTCTTCGGGGAATTTTTAAAGCTTCACCAAGAACTCTCAGGACATTGCCCCCCTGAGCCCCACACGGTGCTGTGATATTGCAAATGGCCCAGCAAAGCAGGGGTTTGGTGGCCTACCTCCCGCCTCCCACCTCAGGCAGGTCCCTGGCTTCCCAGAGCCTCAGTTTCCTCATCTGTAAGACCACACACACCTTGCAGGTTTGATACGTGCATAAAAAGGCGGCAGTTCAGGGCGCCTGGGTGGCTCAGTCGGTTGGGCATCTGACTCCAGCTCAGGTCATGAAGTTGCTTCCGTGAGTTCGAGCCCCACGTCAGGCTCTCTGCTGACAGCTCAGAGCCTGGAGCCTGCTTTGGATTCTGTGTCCCCTCTCTCTCTCTACCCCTCCCCTGCTTGCTCGTGCTCTCTCTCTCAAAAATAAATAAAGATTAAAAAAAAATTTTTTTTAAAGCAGCAGTTCATTCTTCTGGAGCAGAAACTGGGGCTTGAAGAGGTAAGTGATGGCTCACGGTTGCCACCCGGTCACCACCTGGGGAGGGGCGGCGCCTCCCTACCCCCAATGCCAGGGCTTTCCCTGCACCCTCTGTGTGTTCCCAGTACAACTGTGGGTACCTCGGCTCAGCCCCAGTCAAGTGCCTGGAGTGGTGATGTGGGCCGGAGTGGGACGGTGGCTTCTGAAACTGGCGACAATATCGGGGGACCCTCCAACAGCAGACAGGCTGGCGGGTGGGGAAGGAAGGCTGCATGGCCCAGAGGGACAGAAGCAGGACGGACTTTGGAGTTCCAGGTGAAGAGAAAGGAAATATGCCCCTACTAGGCCCCAGCCTGGATCTCGGCACTTGGGGGGAGGGGGGGTGCAGGTGACAGAGAGAGAGCGAGGGAGAGACAGAGAGAGAAAGTGCAAGTGAGTGCCGTGTCCCTGTCTGCTCCCCCACCAACTTGCTGTGGGTCCCTTGGCCTCTGGGACCTCTGCATCAACTGCCTGGCCTCATCCCTTCTGGCCCCTTAGAACCCTAGCGAAGGTTCGGGCATATGGGGGGCTGCTATGGGTGGTTCCTGCGCTCCCGCTGGGCTCCAGGCCCCGGGCACCATTTACAAGATAATCCCTCACCATGGTTGGTACGACAGGCTGACAAAAGAGAGAGAGAGAGAGGGAGATGGCCGCGGCAGGGGGCAGGGAAGGCTTCCCAGTTGTAGTTGGTATTTCCAGGGATGGGCAGGGCTTGTACGCAGAAGGAACCACCCAAGTTAAAGGCACAGAGCAGGGAACCAGGTTGCAGAGCAGGAAGTGAGAGGCTGGAGAGGCAAGATAGCCCCCCAGGCCAGGCCAGGCCCCCAAGTCTCACCTCCACCCCTCCCAGCCTCGGCTTAAAGCTCCTGGTCTCCACCACGTGTCTCTGCTGGCCAGTCGCTGTCTAGAGCCACGCACCGCGGCCCCTCTGAGAAGCCCTCCCTCACCCCAGGCCAGGTAGAGAATGGGAGTATTTCATTCAGTCCCAGGAGGAAGGAACTATGATTATACCCATTTTACAGAGGAGGAAAGTGAGCCTCAGGGAAACAGCCGTATGGTCCAGGCCGGGCTTCGGGCTCGCGGACCAGGGTGCGGGCCGTTCTGGAAGGCAGGAAAGGCAGCCAGTGGGGACAGCGAGCCCAGCGTGGCCAGGCCCGGGGAAGTCGAGAGACGGACGGCCTGCGGCAAGGCAGCAGGCCCGAAATGGTGTTGGGGGGGAGGGGGCCGCAGGAGGAAGGGGAACCGGCTGTGGACCACAGACCGAGCTGCGAAGGGGTATCTGGAGAGGTCGGAGGGGCTGGGAGAGCCGGGGAGTCACCACACAGAGCCCCGGCGTTCGGCGCTCACCCCCCAACCCCCCTGCGCCCTGCCCGGGTTCGGCCCTAGGTGCCCGCCCCTGGGGCTTGTGCTGGGAGTGGGGGTCAGGCGACGGTCACGGGCCTCTCTCACCCCACAGCCAAAGGGGTCAGCCCCCGATGGAAAGTGCGCCGGAGTCAGTGCGGGTCACGCGGGAAGTCACCCAGTGTGGGCCCAGTGCCCTGGCCCACGTCACACATTCGTCCTGCCAGCGCAGGACGGAAGCCTCGAGGCCCTTCCATGTGGCGCTGTCGTCAGTCAGAGGAGTCACATGGGGGGCGGGCAGCGGGGGCCACGGCGCCTTCCTGAGGTCTCCCCGCCTCCGCCCCGCCCCTCGGGATCCTGCCACAGCTCTCGGAAAAACAACCGGGGAAATCGAGTGGAAACACAAATCCGCCACCCGGTCCCTCCTGCTCCCTCGGGCCCGACCCCCACCCCGTGCACCCAGGGAGGGGCTCTACCCCAGAGGCTAGGCCAGCCCGGCAGGGCTTGCCTGGGTCCCAGGATGCCAGCAGCTGGGCCTGTCCCCCGATCTGGGTCGCACAGAGCCAGCCCCTCCCCGGGAGGACGTGGGCCCTGGGGCTCGAACCCTTCCCTCCTTCCCTTCAATCTCCAGGGTCGGGCATCCGGGGCCAGGGAAATTCCAGGCCTCGCTCTACCGAGGACTAGCTGGTCACCCTGGGCAAGTCCCTCCCTCTCTATGAGCCTCAGCTTCCTCATCTGTAAAATGGGATTGAGAAGTCCCACCTCACAGGGCTGATAAAGAAAGACGAGGAACTGGGGAAGGACAGCACCGTGTAAACTGTAGAGGGCAGTGCCACAAACTGTCCCTTTGATTTTCACAGGAGTTGCCTCCCAGGGGGAAGAGTCTATTCAGGGGACGTGAATTACAGATGGGAGTAAGGGGTCCCTGCGGTTGCTTCCCTCTGACCAGCAAGGGCCCCTCCGCGGCCCACCCAGCCTTGCTCAGCCTCCCTGCCTCCCACCTCGGGCAGCCTCACCCCTCCCAGCACCGGCCACCCGAAACACCTCTCCTTCCGGAGCCCTCTTATAGCTCCTACACGGACAGGCTGCTTCCGGGCCTGAAACACCATTCTGGACAGTTTCTCCGTCTTCAAGAGTCAGACCAACTGTCTCTCCCCCGCGAAGCTTCCCGATTCAGGGGCCGAGGGAGCAGCCCCCACCACCCCTCCTACACCCCACGGTAGGCGCCAGGGCTCTGGCTAACCCCTCCGGAGTTCCCGGGCCACACTCAGCACCGGGCCCAACAGGTGTGTGAGCAGGTGCAACCTGGGAAGCGGACCCCCAGACTCCACTCAGGGCCCCTCCCCCTGCCTCTCCTGGACCCACCCGGCCTCCCCCGATGACAGATTCAAGGCCTGCTAATCCCCTGCCAGGTGACAGGTGTGCCTTTCCTGGAGGGGACATAACAGCTCTGCTGGGAAGACGGCTGGGACGGGAGGGGAGGGGAGGGGAGGGGAGGGGAGGCCGGCCGGTTAGAAAGTGGGCAACAGCATCCCAGGGGACCGCGCTACCAGAGAGGGGACAACGGATGTGAGCAACATTTTGAGGGAAAAACTGTCGTGGCTGATTAGCCGTGAGGGGATGAAAGGGCGGATGAGTCAAAAATGACTCCGAAGTTTCACGCCTGGGTCACTGGAGAACAGTGGGGCCATTGATGGAGCAGGGCAGTGGGGGGGGGGGAGGGGGGGCTGGTGGGGGGGCAGGATGGTGACTTGGGCTTGGGACATGGGCTCAGCTTTTGGGGGAAGAAGTAACCCCAGAGGTCATCCAGTTCACACATGAGGAAACCCAGGCTCAGCGGGGAGGGGGGGGCGTGGCCACTTGGCCAGGACACCAAGCTGGTCGGTGTCGGGGCCGAGGCCAGGGACCCGGCCAGGGTCAGTCCCTCACCTAACACATAGTGTGAGGCCGGTGCCGGGCTGGGTCCGGGCTGCGCTTGGGAGCCCCGCAGGCAAATCAGACCCAACCCCCCACCTTCAGGGGTTCCCTATCCGGTGGAAGGGACACGGCCATGATTACCACCTGATCGACGGGGTCCCCACAGGGCATGGTGGGGACTCAGAGGCCAGGCTTCCCTGGGAGGGACATGGGGGAAGGAGGGAAGGGGGCGTAACTAAGGAGGGATGGCAACACCACGATTCTCAGAAGCGGGGGGTATGTGCCAAGTGCATCTCGTGGCGCCACCCAACAAGCTACGAGGTATCGTTGTTCCCATTTTACAGATGAGGTTGAGAAAGACTGAGCAGATTACCCAGGGCCACACAGGTTCCCGTGCTCTTAATCCCTGCTTCCTGGAAAAGGGGCGCTGGAGCTGAGGCCTGATGGATGAGTAGGAGTTTTCCAAGAGACAGGGAGGGAGAGGGAGGCACCAGGAGGAGGAACGGACATGTCTCAAGGCCCAGAGGCGCTGGTGGTCTGTAGTCCGGGGCCACCCATGGGGCTCTCCCTGTCCCGCACCCCGTCCCCGGTCCCCTCACCGCACAGGCTCCCGAGGCCTTCCCAGCGCAGTGCTCTCCCACCCACACGTCCCCCTGCACCCTCACTCCAGCCCACGACGACCCTGCATGGCCACCCTGTCCCGCAACAAAGCTGGCTGTTAAGCACACCGCTGTCTGGGGGGGGCCCTCTCCTGGTTCCCCCGGAGGCTTCTGGGTTCTCTTAAGGTCCCGGCCCAGCCTTGGGCTCTTGAGGGACTTGCTCTCGCACAGAATCCATTAGCATTTTCTGCTCGCCCCGGATTAAGACCCAAACTTCTCCCTAAGAGCCCTTCCAGCTCCATCACCAGCCAATCTTTCCAGCTGCGTCTTCAACTGCTCCCTTCGCGCCCCCCCTGCTCCAGCCGCACAAAATAAGATGCTACGTGTTGAATAGGCCCTCGCTTTCCCGAAGCCACACCTTTGCTTGTGCCGTTGGCTCCCCCTGGAACGCCTTTCTTTCCTCTTTGCCTCCTGAAATCCTAACCGCTGGGTAAGGTTTATTCACAAGTGGCGCTCCATAAATGTTCTTTGAGTGGCTCACCCTGCAACCAGGCTGATCCTGGGGCCCCGGGAGACCCTGACTCCTGTCCCCTGGCTCAGGACAGAAGCCCACCAGAACCGCCTCGCCATCCCAGTCGGCTTGTAGTCTCCCGGAGAATGGGGCCCTCGTGGAGGACAGACGGCCCTCAGGTTCATCCTTCAAAGCCCAACTCGGATGCTACCTCGGTCAAGCGGTCTTGCCTAGACAATAGTCCTCCATTAACGCTCACCCTGCTGCCTTGCACGTGCCCGGATGGTCACACTCATGGCACTGGGCGGTGCTTATCTGTCTGTGCGTCCATTGCCCCACCAGACCACAGCCAACTGAGGCAAGACAGGCCCTTCTTTAAGGCTGAGCTCTCAGCCTGGTGCCCCACGGGCTTGAATTGACTCTGTCGCGGTCTTGGGCAAATCATCCCTTGGCCCCAGGCCTCAGTTTCCCCCTCCTTACAAACTAGACTTCGGTGGGGTAACCTCCGAAGACCTTCTGCCCTTCACATTCTAGGATTCTGAGCATATGGGTCCTCGCTCTCCCCATCGTCTCTAACCTTCAAGTCTCCTTCTGGAACCTCCCAGCCCTCCCTGGCAGCCTTCACCCCTCCCCCCCCCCCACACACACACACAACAGACCACACCGCTCATGCCTCAGGTGCCTGAACTCCAGGTTCCTGGGCGCTCTTTTCTCTCAGGCTCTGGGTTCCTGAAAGGGCAGAGGCCTTGCCCGCCCACCCTTGGCCCTGCCCAGTCGGCACCCTTAAGTGCCCGTCAATGGGTTGCAATGGAGCGAGGAGCTGGGGCCTGCGGGGCCTTTTGTGAACCTGGGAGTCCCTGTTGAGACAGGCCCAGAGTCGCCTGCCCATCACAGCGGGGCTCCCCCTCGACCCCCCTGGGCCAACAGCCACATCTCGCTTTCTGCCTGTTTTGCTCCAACCTCGGATGCGTATGTTCGGGAGTGTGTGGGGTTAGACGGCTGCCCATCCTACACAGAGAATTCCGGGGGACCTTGTGGCCACTGTCCTCTCTCAATCTCCGCCTTCTCCTTCGTCTCCGGAGCACCCCCTGAGACAGATGTGCACAGGCCAACCCACACACGGGCCCACCCAGAGACTGACGCGTGTGCGTGCATAAGCGTGCACACGCACCCGCACATGGAGGGTCGTGAAGCCCCCACCAGTCACCCGGTACTGACACTTGGGGCACCGGGAGGGGTCACTCGTGCCATCGGGTCTGTTGACTGCCGGGGAACCACGTGAGGTTGCTAGAAGGGGCTCTGAACCCCTTGCTGGTCCTGAAATCCAAGTACCAAACGCCTCCCACCCCGGCCCTGCCTCCCTAAGTAACCGGAGCCCCTCAGGGCTCTCGTGGGGACGACCTCCTCTCACCGGCTCTCACACGCCCCTGGGCAGAGGCAGGGCTCGGGATGGGAACAAGCTGCAGGACGGCAGGACAAGCTCCCAGTCCATCCCGGGAGGCTCCAGGGAGCGGGCGGCCTCTTGGCTGATGCGGGTAGAATGGTTTAGAGCGAGGACTCTGACGCCTCCTCCCCGGGGGGCCAGGTGACCGTTAGCCAAAGCCCAACCTCTCTGGATCTCAGTGGCCCCGTCTGTAGGACAGTGGTAGGTAAGAGCGCCTACCTCGTGCAGCTGTCATGCCTGGGCGAGCGAGCGGACGTCGCCCGCAGGGCCTGGCACCCAGCAAGTGTTCGCTGAACCTTAGCCGCTGCCGTTACGAGGTTAGACGAGGGCTGTGCACTCGCCCTGGGCTGGGTGCTGGGGAAAGCACCCAAGGCTCCTGCCCTCAGCGAGCTCACGAAGATGGGAGGGGAGGTGCAGACAGGGGGAGAGCGGTGCCCCGTGCAGGTGCGTGGATGCGGGCGCGCACACGTGCGCTCTCTGCAGGTGCTGCGGGAGACCCACAGGACGGTTGAGGGGCCAGGCCCTGATGGCCATGCCCTGAGCGACGAGGGACCCCCCCCCCCCGCAAAAGAGAAGAGGTGTGGCCCCAGAACAGCCATATGCTGAATCCGCCGATTTCAGGACCCTCGCCGACAGCAAGGGAAGCTGCTACCAAGCCCTTTCCCCCCTCATTATGCACCAGGCCCCCAGCCCCACGCAGGGCGATGCACCTGCTTCTCGCACCTCCGCACCCGCAGCCTTGTCCGTGCAGCCACTCCCATAGGCGCCACCTCCCCTAAGAGGTACGTGACCCTCGGGGGCTTTGCTGTAATCATTAGCGCCTGTCTGTCCTTGACCGCTAGTTGAGTGAATGAAGGAATGAACGCGCGCGCGCGCGCGCGTGCGCGCGCGCGCAGCACGCAGGCACGCACGCAGGAAGGAATGGAGTCACTGCCACATGCCCTCTAGACACTGGTGATTCACCTGATGACCGACACCATCCCGCACCCCGTGACTGCACCACACACGCCACGGGAGCTCTGGCTCACATCCAGCCGGGCCATCACCACCCTGGCGAGTCTCGTGGAAAGCCGCTGTCTCCGGGCGGGCATGCCCCCTCCCCATCCATCCACCCCCCCACCCACCCACGCACACTTTCCCTCTCGCCCGGGGCAGCTGGTGGGAGGGTGGGGGCTGGGGTGGGGCAGGACCAGAGGGGCCTCAGAGGCAGCAGGGCAGGGGGCTGGGGGAGGCTGGGAAAGTCCAGGCTGTCTCTCCTGGGGGGCGGTGGGCGGCGTGGCGGGGCGCTCACAGGGATGAGGGAGGGAGGAGGGTCGCCGGCCCGGTACAGCTGCGGTCCCCTCCCCAGCAGCCTGCCCGGGTGCAGAAAGGCCTCTTTGTTCTCCGCCTTTAAAGGGTAAGAGAAACACTTATGCATGGCAAATTAGCCCAAAAATGTATTTCTCTAAAACACCCAATTGTCTCACCAGGCCTGCAGCTGCGGGGAAGTTCCAGGGAGCCGGGGGAGGGGGAAGCTTTGGGGTGACCCTGGGGGACAGGGAGAGGCGGCGGAGAAAGAGGGGCCATCTCGCCTTCCCGCCTCTGCTATCAGAATCTCACAGGTGCAGGAGGGCACAGCTGGGGAGGGCCCTGGGGTCAGGGAGACAACCCCTGGTGTTACAGAGAGGGAAACTGAGGCCCAGAGAGGTGGCGTCACGGCGGCAGAGTGAGTGCTGGCCCTAGGGAAAGGGTGGCTCCCGGGTCTCTTGGACTCTCTCAGCTGTACGCACCGCCTTGTCCTTGCTGAAGGGGAAGGGACCCTGCTGTCCCAGGGTCATCCAAGCCAGCCGCCCTGGGTGGCTCTGCTCACAAGCTGCTCGCCCAGCTTCAGTGCCCAGGAAGATGGGCAATTAAGCCCCGCCTCATCTCCAACCGGGTACTTCCGAAGGCCAGCATGCCTGGGGGCCGGGGGGGACACAGGCAGAGGGGCCCGATGGGACCCTCCACGAAAATCTTCTCCCAGGAGCAGGCAAGGGAGCCCCCTTGGTCAGGGAATTGAGCCCAACACATGTGCGTGCATGGTGCTCCCACGCCAGGCACTCTCTCCAGGAGCCGGCGCTGGGTGGGGTCTCGGGAGCATCTCTGGGCTCCCAAAGGCGAATCAGAGACAGCCCTGTCCCCACGGAGCTCCTAGTCCCACAGCGGAGACAGAAGAGTAAATAATAACTACCTATCATGACCGTCCCACGGAGAGGTGAGCTCCAACAGACAGCCGCAAGCATGGAGGACAGGGTGTGCGGGGCGGTCCTGAGAAGAGCCCCCAGGCTGGGCCCCGAAGGGCACGTCTGAGAGTGAGAGGGGTGCCTCCAGGCAGCAGAACGACACAAGGACACAACGGGGGGGGGGGGGTCCTGAGACCACTCCTCTGACATCAGAACTCAGAGGCGCTGATTTAAGAGCATTCGTTGAGCATCGTCCGAGTTCCAGCCCGAGTGGGAGACGCAGGAGAAGGAGGAAAAGTGGTCCTGACCCCGGGGTGGGGGGTGGGGGGGGGTCTTGCCAACTTGACGTAGCGAGCTTATGACACGCACACAAAAACCACCGCGCTGCCGTGAAAAGTGCCAAAAGGAGGGTGCAGAGTCGGGGCCCCCGGACCCTCAGCTCCTGTGAGACCCTCAGCAACCCAGGCTCCGTTTGTGCATCTGTACAACGGGGTGATGACATCCATTCAGGAAGACGGTCATGAGGAGTGAAAAGAGTCAAAGCCATTGTCTCAGCCCCTCCAGAGATCCTCAGTAAACGTTAGCTCTGGTCCCCAGAGAAGTCTGGAAATGAGAGAGATGGGCGAACGGGGGAGAAGGGGGACTATGTGTGTGTGTGGGGGGGGGCGGCGGTGAACGTTGTGTGCTGTGATTGCACGCAGAGGTGTGGGTCTGAGTGCGGGTGTCGTGAGCGTGTGCGTGCGTGAGTGGGTGAGTTGTGCCTGCGTGTGAGTGTGGGTTGTGCGCGAGCACACGCGCGTGTGAACGAGCGTGCGTGTGCGTCGTGCTTGTGTGCGAGCACACGCGCGGGGGCACGGATGCGTGCGCGCGGGGGCACGTGGGGGTGAGCCCAGGAGGGAGCGTGTCAACACGGGAGTCCGGGTGCACGTGGGGTCTGCCGCGAAGGGATCGCTTCTGGAATGTTTTCCGGGAAAGGGGGCTAAGCCAAACCTCAAAATGTCCAGAAGCCCGGCGCCCTGGAGAGCGTGCTCTCAGGTGGCTGGAGAGGCCAGAAAGGAGACCAGGGGCCTCCAAGGGGCCAGGAAACACCAAGAAGGGGGACACGTGCCGTGAGGTGGAGGCCTCCTCTCTACCCGGCCTCCCCGAGTTCAAGGTGGCCCCAGCACTGGAGCCAGACCCCCCGGGGAGGAGCAAGTCTTACCTAGTGTCCCCTCCCCTCCCCCCTTACCCCCATGCTTATCAGAGGATCTCTGAGCCTTCGTCCTCCCTCCAGGAGAAACCCAGGTTCCCCAGCCGGGTCAGCCACACCCTCCAGGGGCTGTCCCTGCCCCCCCCACTCTCCCTGCTCCCCTCCTGCCGCCCAGTCTCCTCGACGCCCCCCCCCCACACCCAGTCTGTGCAGGGACTTCGGAGACAGCCTTCCCGCGGCCCTGTAACGTCTCGTGCTCTCACCTGTACGCGTCGATGACGGTCCTCGTGGCACGCGGTAATCCACAAACCCGTGATTCCCAAACCATGGGAAAAACTTGTCCAAACGCTCTCTCTCTCTCTCTCTCTCTAGAAGGCACCGGGAATGGGAAGCAGGGACTCGAAGGGATATTTGCGCACCCGTGTTCCCAGCAGATGACTCGCGGTGGCTGACGGGTGAAGAGAACCCGGGTGCCCGTCACCAGGCGAATGGACGACCAAACGTGGTGCGTGCAGGCAACGGGCTGCCACTCGGCCACAACACGGACCAACCTTGAAGACATCACGCTCGGCGAAAGAGCCGGATGTCAGAAGCCGGATACCGTCTGACTGCACCCACGTGAGGTACCTAGAGCGCTTAAACTCACAGCGACAAAAGACGGCAGTGATTGCCACGGCTGTGGCGGTGGGGGGCGGGGGGTGGCGCAGAACGGGGAGTTCGTGTCCTGGGCCCAGCGCGGGGTGTGAGTGGGACAGAGGGACAGTAACAAACGGCTTTTCTCGGACGAGGTTCCCTCGGGCCCTCCTGCGCTCTGGGGTCACCCGTCACCACCTCCGACCTCATACCGGGAACGTCCCGAGAAGGGGTGGGACATCCCAGGGGAAACACGGAGTCGCCCGATGGGGTGCAAAAGAAAGTGTCAGAATCTCTTTCCGTGTTTATTCTTTCCCTCGTTATTTTTTTTAATTCTTTTTTTTAACGTTTATTTATTTTTGAGACAGAGAGAGAGACAGAGCATGAACGGGGGAGGGGCAGAGAGAGAGGGAGACACAGAATCGGAAGCAGGCTCCAGGCTCCGAGCCGTCAGCCCAGAGCCCGACGCGGGGCTCGAACCCACGGACCGTGAGATCGTGACCTGAGCTGTAGTCGGACGCTTAACCGACGGAGCCACCCAGGCGCCCCTTCCCTCGTTGTTTTGAAACTTCTACCGTGTGTGTATTTAATACAATAGTACTTGTGAATGACCTGCGAATAGAATAGATAGGCCTTGAGAGCTGACTTTGGAACTAACTAGATCCTGAGGAATTCCTTTTTCCAGCCTTCACTTTCCGAAACTCAGGAACCACACGCATTTCAGTGATGGCCTCAGGACTCACACCCCAGCGTCTGATTCTTGCCCTCCAGATTCAGGAGCCAAACCACCTCCGATGTGAGGAATATTTGTACGTGTGCTGGGACTTTGCGCCCACATGTTTTCACAGAGGAAGCACCATGAAAAACGGCCAAGTCAGCCACGTAGACCAGGGGGGTGGTGAAGCCTTGTGGCCCCACTTAGCAGCCGGGAGAAGCGAGACCGTCGTTCCCGCGCGGCCAGGAGACAGAGGCCACCAGCCCGCTTTTGTAGGTGACGAAAGCAAGGCTCAGGGGGTTCGTGAGCTTCTCCGGGTTACGGGGCTGGAAGGTGTCAGAGCCGAGACTCAAACCCCCCGGGTCTCACCCCCAAACCACGCTGTTCCTGGCGGAGGTCCTCCCTCACCAGACCATGAGGAAGAGCTTGGCAAAGGCAGCCCCCGTGGCCACGTTCCCTTTTTGCCAGCAAGTTCAAGGCTGCCCCCCATAACACACACACACACACGCACACACACGCCCTGCCTGGCCAGTTCTTCCTTGTCTACACACCTTAGTTCAAGGTCACCCTTCTGTAGCCGGGGCTCCCCTAGCCTGGCTTTCCCGTGCTGCCCATTCCCCCGGGCGGCAGAGGGCTCCCTGAGGCCTCTCCTCTGTGGTCTGGTGCACAGTAGGGCTCAGCGCATGGTCGTGAGTGGGGGGCAGGTGCGACGCACACACAGAGGGCCCTCCCTTGGCCGTACGCGTGGGCGCGGGACTGAGGCCCCTTCTGGCGCCGACATCCCACAGCGACCCTGACTCCGAGGTCCGCGAACATGCAGCCAACCATCAGAGCAGAAAGAACCCAGGGGTAGGAGATGCTGAGAAGGGGAGGAGAAGGAGAACAGAGAGACACAGGGGACGGGGGCAGAGACTTCAAAGGGGCACCTTCCCCCTCTTCAGCCCCTGGAAGGTGACAGCAGAAAAGAACCAAGAAACAGATCAGTGTCAACGGGCCTGCAGGGAGGGGGTAGCAGGAATCCTGCAGGTCCGGCCCCGACCTTCTTAAAAGGCCGCTGCAGACTTCGGCGGCAGGGGCCCCACTCACACAACGGGGGCACGCCACCCTCCCCCCTGCCAGTGGCTTGACTTCAGCTGGTGCCCCAACTCCGCGCCCACCGCTGCCCTCCCACGGGGACCCCTCTCTGTTTGCCTGGGGCGGCCCTCCGTTCCTGGGCTGGTGCCGTGCCCGAGCCATCTGGGAGGAAGGCTGTGTGGTCCACGGGGGTCATAACCAGGACCCCCAACCTGAGAGTCTCCCGCTAGCAGGCAGCGGGTCACAGGCCCTCAGCTGATGTGTCGTCCAGGGCTCAGATGCCGGTCACGTGGGACGGCCAGGACTCTCAGGGGACGCAGCGGCTGGGGGCTGGAGAAGGCGCACCGGCAGCTCGGGGCTGGAGGGACCGAGAGGACGAAACCTGGCGTCATCCTCCCCCCCCCGCCCATCCTGACCCTGCCCACAGCCACACACGTGCCCCTAGACACATGTGCCGTCATCAGCACACCCCCAGACACAAGTACGCCCCCACTGACACCCTGCCAGCACACGCGAACGCACACCAGTCCACTCGTA
Organism: Lynx rufus; assembly: GCF_022079265.1. Lineage (NCBI taxonomy): Eukaryota > Metazoa > Chordata > Mammalia > Carnivora > Felidae > Lynx > Lynx rufus. Next base: position 131,741,174 of record NW_025814889.1, on the reverse strand, counting down.
CATTCACATGTCACCATGCAAAGTGCACCTGCCCGCGTGCACAGGAGGAAGGGCCAGATGCCCCCAAGACTGCCCTTTCTCTCCTGTTCGACCCTCTTCCACCCCTTCCCGCCCCTTCCCACCCCTAACAATCTGTTGGCAATCCCCAGGCCAGGGGGCTGGCTCTCGGGCCCCTGAAGAGTCAGGATTTCACGTGCCCAGGCCATCCTGGTCCTCCAGAGGCCAACCCTTCCCCCGCGTCTAACCCCCAGCACCCCATCACACACAGCACGCCCTGGCCTCCGTGGGCTGCCTGGAGCCAGGACCTTCCTCCCTGCCCTGCTGTGCTCTCCTGGCACTCCCGGGTGCTGCCGGGTCCGCTGAAGGCTTCCAGAGATCGGAGTCTGCCAGGAAAACCTTGGTGCACGGAGCTACTAGGGAACAAGACGCAAAAAAGCGCATCTGTTCAGGAGGTCAGCCCCAACGCAGGTCAACTAACACTCAAAGACAGAGCCTCAGAGGGAGCCCCGACCCTAGCTAGGGAACGTCAGTCAACCCTGGGTGATAGCCTCAGCCCTGACCCCAGCCTGAGCCTAAGGCCTGACCCTGACCCTGGCCCCGGCCTGTAGCCTGAACCTAAACCCAAAATGAATGCGTATAAGCCTCGAACTTGGCCACAGACTGGACCCCGATCCTGACCCCCAAAATAGGCCCTTATCTTGGTCACAGCCTGAGACTTGACTCCAGAATGAGCCGTCTGTGACACTGTCTATAAACTGAGCCCTGTTGCAAACCCTCATCCTGACCCCGGACTGAATGCTTATCCCGGCCTGAGCTTGAACCCTGATCTTGACCCCACACTGAGCCCTTGCCCTCTTCCAAAATGAACCTTTGCCAGAGCTACAGCCGGAGCCCTGACACTGGCCCCAGGTTGAGCCCTGGTCCTGCCCCCAGCTGAGTGCTAACTCGGACTGCAGTCTGGGTTCTGAGCCCATACACAGCCTGAGCCCTGGTCCTGCCCCCAGCTGAGTATTAACCCTGATCACAGCCCGAACCTGAACCTTAAGCCAATCTTCTCGAAATACTCTGCCTCTATTCATATGACGAATGGTCCTCACCGCTTTCTCAAGCACAGAAAGTCCTAGCTGCAGTCTGAGAAGATCTGGAGAACTTTCTACAGGACCCACACGACAGCCATTGCCATGTGGCAGGACAGGGCCTATCATTCCCATTTTACAGGTTCTCAGGGAGGCTAAACTTGTTCCATGTGGTTCCGATGAATAGCACTGGAACCAAAAAGCAGAAGCTATAAGGAGACAGATTTAAAAAGAACTTTCCCGGGGCGCCTGGGTGGCTCAGTCGGTTAAGCCTCTGACTTGGGCTCAGGTCATGATCTCGCGGTTTGTGAGTTCCAGCCCCGCGTCGGGCTCTGGGCTGACAGCTCGGAGCCTGGAGCCTGCTTCGGATTCTGTGTCTTCCCTCTCTCTCTACCCCTCCCCCGTTTGTGCTGTCTCGCTCTCTCTCAAAAATAAATAAACACTAAAAAAAAAAAAAAAAAAAAAAAAAAGAATTTCCCAAAAGTCTGGGCTGGGCCAGGACCAAAGGAGCCGCGTGTAGACTGTGGATCACTGGAGATGTGCCAGCAGAGGTGGGTGATTTGCTGCCGGTGCTACAGAGAGGCCCAGGAAGTGGCAGGGACAGGTCCACAGCCTCCGAGGGCTCTGCCAGCCCCGAGATGTCGAGGGGGTGTCACGTCTCATTCAGGTGCCCTGTACTCTCTCCCCTGTCAGCCCAGCAGCCAGGCCTGGAAGGGCCTCAGGGTCCTGCCAACTGATGAGGGAGAGACCCAAGCGAGCCAGGTGGGACCGGAGTTCCATCCTCCCCTGTTCAGGCTCCTCTCCCTACGCCCCCGCCCCCCCCTCAAGGCCCGGACTAGGCCTAAATGGGAGACGAGGCCCACCTTGCCAAGTTGGCACTGGGCCCCATCACTCTGGGAGCAGTGCTGGGCCATCTGTCCCGTGGACCTCTGCCCCAGGCTCGGAGGTACAGACCCAGAAGTGGGGAGGAGACGCCACCGTTTCCAAGATGCTAGGATAGCCCTTCTCCCCCAACATCCCCATCGCGGACCCTGGACATCGAGACCCAGAGGGGTTTAGTGACCTGCCTTGGGTGGCACAGCCAGGCAGGGGCACCTCGGGAGGCGGACCCCAGACCCCGGCACCTGCCCCACTCTGGCACGGCCCCACAGATGCCCAAGGAGGGCTGGAGGGTGGTGGGGGCACCTGGTGCCAGGCGGCAGAGGCCGGGGCGGGGGGCTGCCGGCCCCTCGCACCGCCGCCCCCTTCCCCCTCCGCCCGCACCCCGGCCTGGCTCCATCCACCCGAGTGCCCAGCTGCCGGCACATCCGCCCAGGCCCAGACATCAATCCACACCAGGGCCCTTGCTCCCTCTTTCTTTTCTGCCCTCCTCTTCCCTCCCCAACTCACGTCTTTTTTTTTTTTTTTTTTTTCTCCTCTCTCTCTTCCAACATGTCATTACAGTAGAAACAAAAAGTGCGGGAACAATGCGGGCATTGACGGCGGCCCCCTCTCGGCCCCCTCCCCCCGCGGTGCGTGCCAGCACTCTTTCCACCCGCCCAGGGCTGGAGCCTCTGCCAAAGGAGCCCTGCTAATAAACAAGAGGAACCAGATAAACCAGGAACACAATAGAGGGATTTGTTGCACTTAGAATGGTGGGAACAATGTCAACGTCGCGCGCAGCTGCTTCTAAGCCCCCACCCCACCAAGTCCTGCCAAGCAGCCCCCTCGCCCCCAGCCCCTCTGATTTATGAAAGGTCAGAGGGCATCATGGCTAAAGGGCCCCTTCCTCGCATCCCTCATCCCTTGTTAACCCTTGGGACACAATGGTCCCTTCTCTGGGAGGTGGCGGTGGGGGCGGGTGTCATGCGCAGCACTTCCTGGAGCGTCCTGGGGCCGGCTGGTGGTGGCGCAGAGGGAGGAGTCGGCTCCAAGATGCCTTGGGGCCTGGGGCTTCGTCCAGAGTGAAGGCCCCATGGCAGGAGGCCTTCTTAGTGACCCCCGAGGGTGTGGCCAGAGCCCACAATTAAGTCTACAATCTGGCAACGCAGGCTGCTGCCTGAGCTGTGTGTTCAGGGCCGGAGATCCGCGGATGCCCTTGCCGAGTCTGAGTCCCTCGCTAGAGGCTGGGTTGTGGGGATGAGTGAGACACGATCCCTGATTGCGGGGAGCACAGGGGATGGGTGAGTGGGAGCCCAGGCTGTGGGCCTGATGTTGCTGGTGCTGGGCAGGTGGACGGAAGGATGATGGGGACAGTTCTGGGGGGGGGGGGAGGTGATGCTCCAGCGAAGGGGGCAGCACCAGCAGAGGCAGGATAGATGGTTCCCACAGAAGTGGGAATCCGACCCCCCCTCTGCCCCTTCACCACCAATTCCTCCTTACTAAAATGAGGATAATAGTAATTGCTACGTCACAGGTACTTGGGAAGATCAAACGCTGCACGTAAGATACATAGCACAGAGCCTGGCACATGGTTGGGGTCAATAGCGTGGCCCCTATTATTACTGTGGTGGTGGTCGTGGTCATGGTGGATGTTCACAACCACGCTGAGGCCCGCCTGGGGCAGGGTCTCCTCTCTGGTCACACAGCTGGCATTTACAGAGGCAGGATTCCAACCCAGCCTCTATACTCCCAATCCAGGAATCTTTCTTGCCTACTCGACTGCCCTGGGATGGACACACTCAATACTAGGAATCTGGGATTGAGCGACAGAGGAATGCTAACCCACCTATTTGGGAGCTGATCCCCAAATTGGCTTTAGCCTGTCTTCCCTCCAAAAAAAAAAAAAAAAAAAAAAAAATCACATGAAATCCTTCACATTGAAGCCCAAACTGGAAGAAGGAGGACACGGAGGAAAACCTCCCGTCACCCACCTCTCACCTCTGCTGAGCAGGGGCCTCCTGACAACAGTCTGACTCTCACCCCCTGCAAACCACCCCCACCATCCCTGCTGAGGCCCCAGGCATCCTGTGTGGGCACCAGCGCTCTCTCCAACAGGGGAAAGTCAGTGTTCATACTAACCACTAAACTCCAATCCTTTAGAAAATCCTGTTAGATTTATTTTCAAAACACATCCAGGATGCCCAATCTTACTTGTTTCTACACTGTACTGGAAATCCTAGCCAGTGCGATAAGGCAAGAAAATGAAATAAAAGGCATACAGATCGGAAAGGAAGAAGCAACACGTTGGGCATGGAACCTAGTCACAGATAAGTCATGGGGACAGGCTAGAATAGACACTGGGGAGCTAGAGATGGAACTTCATTGCCCTCTCCTTGACTGTGAGCCGGCCTCCGTGACTCACTTCCAACAGAGTATGAGAAGGGAATATGGTGTCTTTCCGGTGGAGGAATCTGGCAAACACCATCTTCACCAAGTTGAGGTTGATGTCACCGTGAAGGTGTACCCGTGTCCTGTGTACCCCCTAATATGATGCAGCGAGAAGGGCACATCCTCTGCACCCACATGGTGTTCTCCCCCCAGATCCATCCTTTCAGTCTAATGATGAGAAAACACTAGAAAAGCTCAAATTGAGGGGCATTCTAAAAAATGCCTGACCAGTAAGTACTGTTCAAAAATGTCAAGGTCATGAAACACAAGGAAAGATGACTAAAGAACTGTCACAGATGGGAGGAGACTGAGGATGACAAATTAATGCAATGTGGGAGCCTGGCTTGGCTCCTGGGACAAAAACAGAACATTGGAGGAAGCTGGGTGAAGGGTATACAGGGACTCTTTGTACTGTCTTTACAACTCTTCTGTCAGTCTAAAATTATGTCAAACTAAAAAGTAAAAAAAAAAAAAAAGCCTATCACTTAATATAGCATAAAAATACAAATGCTTAGGGATAAATTGGACAAAAGATGAAACCCATAAAACATTTTGCTGAGAGAAATGAAGGAAGGCATCAATCAATGGAGAGATGAAACCCGTTCATTGATGGAAAGACTCAATGTTGTTAAGATATCAGTCCCCCCCCCCCCACCAAATTGTTTTATAGATTGCATCGTATCCCAATAGGAACTCCAGCAAGCTATTTTGGAAAAACTGACAGCTGATTTTATTTCTTTTCTTTTCAATACTTATTTTTTTGATAAGCACAAGTGGAGGAGGGGCGGAGAGAGGGGGACAGAGGATCTGAAGAGGGCTCTGCACTGACAGGCTGACAAGCAGCAAGCTGATGTGGGGCTCGAACTCGTGAACCGTGAGATCATGACCTGAGCCGAAGTCAGACGCTCAACTGACTGAGCCACCCAGGCGCCCCTGACAAGCTGATTTTAAAACTGACATGGATGGTGAGTGAGCACTGAATAAAGCATGGAATTATATCACGTTGGCCACCTAAGACTAATAGAACATTGTATGTCAACTATGCTTCCATAATAAATTTAAAAATAAAAATGAATAGGGGCGCCTGGGTGGCTCAGTCAGTTAAGCATCTGCCGTCAGCTCAGGTCATGATCTCGTGGTTCATGAGTTCAAGACCCACACTGGGCTCTGTGCCGACAGGGCAGAGCCTGCTTCGCATCCTCTGTCCCCCTCGCTCTGCCCCTCCCCTGCACGGGCACACGGGTGCACTCTCTCAAAAATAATAAACGAACATTAAAAAAAATTAAAAATTAATAAAAATCACAGGGAAATGCAAAGGAGCAAGACTAGTCAAAGTCAGAACTATACGACCTGATCTCAAGACTTACTCTAAAGCTATAATAATCAAGACAGTGTGGTATTAGCATACAGACAGACATATAGATCAATGGAAAAATAGAGAGTTCAAGAAGTGACCCACACAGGGGTGTCTGGGTGGCCCAGTCAGTTGAGCGTCCAACTTCAGCTCAAGCCATGATCTTGCGGTTCATGGGTTCGAGCCCTGCGTCGGGCTCTGTGCTGATGACTCAGAGCCTGGAGCCCGCTTCAGATTCTGTGTCTCCCTCTCCCTGCCCCTCCCCCGCTCATGCTCTGTCTCTCTCTCTCTCTCTCTCTCTCTCTCTCAAAAATAAACATTAAAAAAATAAAAAACAAAAAAATAAGAATACACCACACATGTGATCGACTGATTTTCCACAAAGGTACAAAAGACAAGTCAACGGGGAAAGGAGAGTCTTTTCAACAAATGGGCCTCAAATAACCGAATGGCCACTTGCAAACGAAAACTAAACCAAAAGAAAACAAAATGCAGTGTGACCTTTATCTCATGTAATACACCAAAAAAAAAAAACAACCTCAAAACAGATCACAGACCTAAATGTAAAACCTAAAACTATAAAAGCTCCGGGGGACCCCGGCTGGCTCGATCAGAAGAGCATACAACTCTCCATCTGGGGTCGTGAGTTTGAGCCTCACATTGGGTGTAGAGATTACTTAAATAAAACTTAAAAAAATGAAATAAAATAAATTAACAATTAAAAAAACGCATAAACCTCTAGAAGTAAATAGAGGAGAAAATCTTGGGGACCCTAGTTAGGCAAGGATTCTCTAGATACAATTTAAAAAAAATTTTTTTAATGTTTATTCATTTTTGAGAGATTGATCAGGAGCGGGGGAGGGGCAGAGAGAGAAGGAGACACAGAATCTGAAGCAGGCTCCAGGCTCTGAGCTGTCAGCACGGAGCCTGATGTGGGGTTCGAAGCCATGAACCTTGAGATCAAGACCTGAGCAGAAGTCGGACGTTTAACCGACTGAGCCACCCAGGCACCCCTCCCTAGATAGAATATTAAAGGCACAACCCATAAAAGAACAGATTGATAAGTAGGACTTCATGAGAATTGCAAAAATCTGCACTTCAAAAGACCCAAGTAAGGGTGCCTGGGTGGCTTAGTCAGTTAAAAGTCCCACTCATGATTTCTGCCCAGGTCATGATCTCACGGTTTGTAGGATCGAGACTCGCATCGGGTCCCGTGCTGACAGCACGGAGCCTGCTTGGGATTCTTTCTCTCCTCTCTCTGCCCCTCCCCTGCTTGGGCTCTCACTCACCCTCTCTCTCAAAATAAATAAATAAACATTAAAAAAAAAAAAGACACAAGTAAGAGAATGAAAAGACAAGCCAAAGGCCAGGAGAAAATATCTGCCAGCTGTATATTTAATAAAGGACTGTAGTCGGAATACATGAAGTCTCCATACTCAGCAAGAGAACAATCCAGTTTTTTAAATGGGCAACACATTTGAACAGGCACTTCGCCAAAGAAGATACGCAGGTGGCTAAGAAGGCCGTGAAAGGATACTCATGGTGGCCGGTCATCAGGGAAATGTCAACTGACCCTACCAAGGGCTGTCCGGTCTCAGGCTGCTGCTGGTGGGAATGCCAAATGGCACAACCCCTTCGGAAAAGAGCCGGATGGTTCCTTGAAAAGTGAAACACACGCCTACCGCGCAGCACAGCCGTTTCGCACCTTAAGCATCGACCTGCTCAAATGAAAGCACCCGTCCGCACAACGACAGACGCACAAATGCTCACGGCCGCTTTGTGTAGAATCGTCAAAGTCCGGAAAGAGCCCACCTGTCCATCAACAGGTGAACGGATAAGCAAATCGTGGTCGATCCGTCCAACGGAATATTCTTTGGTAGGAAGAAGGATACACTGTCGATAACACACGTGAACATGTATGAATGTCAAAACAACTACTGTGAACGAAAGAAGACAAACCAAAAAAGACTCTCTACTGTATGATTCCATCTAGTGACAATTCTAGAAAATGTGACTGAATCTATAGTGACTGAAGGCAGACCCATGGCGGTCTGGGGAAGGCGGCGGGAGCGGGGGCGGGGGGGGCACAGGGAGAGACGACCAAGGGGCAGGAGGGATGTTTTGGGGTGACTGCTCCTGTCCCACCTTAGGGCCTATGCCGTGGCTGCTCCCTCTGTCTGGAATGTTCTTTCCCAGGTACCCATACGCTTAATTACCTGAGCAACCTTCACCCCATGCCGCCTTCTCAGTGAGGCCTGCCTTAATCACCGCGCTTGAAACTGTGAGCCATGGGGCGCCTGGGTGGCTCAGTCGGTTAGGCATCTGATTCTTGATTTCGGCTCAGGTTGTGATCTCGAGGTTCGTGAGTTCGAGCCCCGCCTCGGGCTCTGTTCTGACAGCGTGGAGCCTGGAGCCTGCTCCAGATTCTGTGCCCCCCTCTCTCTCTGCCCTTACCCCACTCACACTCTGTCTCTCTCAAAAATAAGTAAACATTAAAAAAAAAATGTAAAAACAAAACCAAAAAACCCTGTGAGCCATGCTTCTCTCTACTCTAGACACCCTCTTCCCTGCTCAACCTCCTTCCCACCCCATATCATACCATATAAAATTAACTTACTTCGGGTTTGGTTTGTTTCCCTCAACCGGAATTTGTATTTTTGTTATATAAGTCAGTGTTGTAGTCTAGGGGTCCCAGGTAGGTGTTCATAAATGTTTGTTAAAGGAATGGTTTTTTTTTTTTTTACTTGTTTTATTTTTTATTTTTTTGGATTTACATCCAAATTAGTTAGCATCTAAGGCAATAATGATTTCAGGAGCAGATTCCTTAGTGCCCCTTCCCCATGGAGCCCCTCCCCCCCTCCCACAACCCCTCCAGGAACCCTCAGTTTGTTCTCCATATTTATGAGTCTCTTCTGTTTCGTCTCCCCTGTTTTTATATTATTTTTGCTTCCCTTCCCTTATGTGCATCTGTTTTGTCTCTTAAAGTCCTCATAGGAGTGAAGTCATAGGATTTTTGTCTTTCTCTGACTAATTTCACTTCGCATAATACCCTCCCGTTCCATCCACGTAGTTGCAAATGGCAAGATTTCATTCTTTTTGATTACCGAGTAATACTCCATTGTATGTATATACCACATTTTCTTTATCCATTCATCCATCGATGGACATTTGGGCTCTTTCCATACTTTGGCTACTGTCGATAGTGCTGCTAGAAACATGGGGGTGCATGTGTCCCTTCGAAACAGCACCCCTGTATCCCGCGGATAAATGCCTAGTAGCGCGATTGCTGGGTCATAGGGTAGTTCTATTTTTAGTTGTTTGGGGAACCTCCATACTCTTTTCCACAGTGGCTGCACCAGCTTGCATTCCCATGTTAAAGGAATGTTTAATGCGGGGCACCTGGGTGGCTCAGCTGGTTAAACGTCCGACTTCGGCTCAGGTCACGATCTCGTGGTTTGTGAGTTCAAGCCCTGTGCCGGGCTCTTGTGCTGACAGCTGAGAGCCTGGAGCCTGCCTCGGATTCTGTGTCTCCTTCTCTCTCTGCCCCTCCCCGACGTGTGCTCTGTCTCTCCCTGTCTCTCAAAAATAAATAAATTTAAAAAAAAAACTAAAAAAAGAAAAAAAGGAATGTTTAACGCATACCAGGCACTGTTCTGAGTGCTTTTCATAGGTCACAATCATCCCCAGAAGTGGTGCTATAATTCTGCCCACTTTCCAGATGGGGAAACTGAGATGTGGAGAGACTTAAGCACGCTCAAGGTTATTCCAGACCCTGTGCTCTTAACCAGCATGCTCTGCCGTCTCCCCAGGGGTGGGGTCACCTGATTGGAGGTCCTGATCACCCCTGGCATCTATAACCCTGGCATCTATAACCAGATTTCTCCTGCCAGGCCCCCTCTCCCAATTCCAGAGGGGAAACCACATCTTATAACGGCAACAGGAATAATAACCCTCCCTAGGTTCCCCTGGGTGTTCTCTCTGCCTTGGTCCAAGAGGGGCGTGAGGAAGAGAAGGTACGTAAAATACAAATGGCTTCATTGAAAAGGGGCAGAGGAGTTACAGGTGGGAAGACGACGGGGAAAGGTGGGCAGGGTCCCAAAGGGCAGTGGGGAATACACAGACCACGCTCCGTGTGGAATTCAAATCCTGCTGGCCATTTGGGATGGAAATCGGCCGCGGCTAAACTGCTTTTAGTTCCCTTCCTCCTTCACGTAGACATTCATTTATTCACTATCCATTACTCAGCATTGTCGCGAGGGGCCCACGCCAGGGACCGCAAGGACAGAGGCCTGCCAGCCTCTCTCCCTTGTCACTGAGACTGCTCCCTTCCCCCACCCACTGCCCTCTCAGGAGGTGCCCCCCTCACAGCCGCAGTCCTGTTGTCAGGAGACCCACTGAAGAGGGACTGAGGGTTCCAGAGACATGGTCCCCACCGTCTGAGTGCTCCCATAGCTCCTCGAGGGCTCCCGGGTGCCCCGCACTGTATGCGCGACCTCAAGTCAGGAATCAGGGTCAAGTTCCACTCTTGGACTTGACCCTGGTCTGGTGACCTCAGACGCACCCCTTGCCCTCTTTGGACCTCTTGCTTTTATTCACTGAGAAATAGAGCACTTATAACTAGTAAAACCCAGTTCTCTCCAGGGGCACCTGGCTGGCTCAGTCAGTAGGGCAGGCACCTCTTGATCTCAGGGTTGTAAGTCCACACCCCATCCTGGGTGTAGAGATTACTTAAAAATAAAATCATTTTTTTTAACGTTTATTTATTTTTGAGAAAGCGCAGGTAAGGGAGGGGAAGAGGGAGAGGGAGAGGATCCCAAGCAGGCTCCACACCGTCAGTGCAGAGCCCGATGTGGGGCTCGACCCCCCCGAAACCTTGAGATCATGACCTGAGCCGAAACTAAGAGTCGGACACTTAACCAACTGAGCCACTCAGGCGCCCCCCCAAAAGTAAAATGGGGCGCTTGGCTGCCTCCGTCAGAAGAACGTGCCACTCTTGGTCTTGGGGTCGTACGTTCAAGCCCCGTGTTGGGCGAAGAGATTACTTTAAGCCAACTTTAAAAATAAAAAAAAGAAGGGGCGCCTGGGTGGCGCAGTCGGTTAGGCGTCCGACTTCAGCTCAGGTCACGATCTCGCGGTCCGTGAGTCCGAGCCCTGCGTCGGGCTCTGGGCTGATGGCTCGGAGCCTGGAGCCTCTTTCCGATTCTGTGTCTCCCTCTCTCTCTGCCCCTCCCCCGTTCATGCTCTGTCTCTCTCTGTCCCAAAAATAAATAAACGTTGAAAAAAAAATTTTTTTTAAAAAATAAAAAATAAATAAAATAAATAAAATAAAATGTGCTCTGGCACCTGTCCTGTGTTGTATAAATAAATGGCTGTTGAATGAATGACCAAAGAAGTATGGCTGGAAGAAGATGGACCTCACTATGGGATCGGCAGCTGTGGTCAGCTACGGCCGATGACACTGACCCTCTGACCCTGCAAATAATCCCAAGGTCCCTGGGTCGTATGCACAGCCACCCCCACCCCCCGCTCCCTGCCTTCTCTGGCCGGCTCACTACCCTCCCTGGACACCAGCTGCCCATTTGGACCACACGTCTCCAGCTCACTGGAGGGAAGGACAAACTTTTTTTTTTTTTTTCGAAACCCAATGCTTTGTGGACCAATACTTTCGTCGATTACAATAAAAATGAATTACTGGGGCGCCTGGGTGGCTCAGTAGATTGGGCGTCTGACTTCAGCTCGGGTCAGGATCTCACGGTTCGTGAGTTCGAGCCCTGCCTCCAGCTCCCTGCTGTCAGCGCAGAGCCTGGATCCTCTGTCCCCCTTCTCTCTCTGCCCCTCGCATGCTTGCTCTCTCTCTCTCTCTCTTTCCCTCAAAAGATAAAAATTAACATTAAAAAAAGTAGGTTTGAAAAAACGAATGCCTAAAATGTCATCCCTCCCCCCCCCCCGAAATCATACCTATGTCAGATTGTTCTAGGAATTTCTAAGGTACCAGTCTGTAGACCTCACTTGCAGGGGCGCTACTCTTGGATTCCCTCATTTCGGTGACAGAGTCACCCCTCCCATCCCCGCTTTGCCTGACAACCCCTCACCCCGCCACCTACACAGACCAATGGGTCACCAACTTGTTTCCATCCTGATGTCTCATTGGCGGGACGCTTCATCCCTGGCACCCCAGCCAGAACCCCGCTTTCCCATCTTTGGCCTTGGCCCCCAACCCCGTCCAGGGTGAGCCTGGCAATGCTCTGAAGTGTGTCCCACAGCCCCCGAACTGAAATCCCTCGTGGTTCCCCTTTAGGGCTTGGGCTCTTGGACCTAACGTTCCTTCCGGAAGCCGGACCTGCAGACTCCCCAGCCCCGTCTCTTCCTCACTCTCCCCACAAACCCGGCATCCACGCGGACCACCGCAGCCACAGGTTTGCACACGCTCTTCACATCAGGACTGCCTCCTGCCGGAAATACCGTGGCCCCAGCTCCTCTCCAGCCAGCCCTGTCCTCCCCATGCTCTCGGTCCCAGCTTCTCCTCCCCGCTCCCTTCCTGGAAGACCGCTGGGCTTCCTGCCTCTGTCCTCCGAGCTCCAGAAGCCCCCGTCCCGGCCACTTATGAAGAAGTGGATGCCCCAACGGGCACGGTTATCATTTCTGCACATGAACGTGCTCTCCCCCAACAAACCCTCTAAGGGACTGCTGAGAAGGCCTCGTCTTCCCCTGCGGACGTGGGCGCCCACTCAGAGCCATCCTTTGTCACGCAACACTCTCTCTCTCTCTCTCTCAGTCACCAACAACTCTGTCAAGTGGTTGTCAGCCTCTTCACCCACAGCGGAGATTTGAAACATTGAGGGACTTGCCCAAGGCCTCACACCCAGCGAGTGCCAGAATCCGGATTCTAGCTCCGTTCTGTTGGCCTCTGGAGTTAAGCATCTACACGGTAGGGGCTCCTGGCTGACTCAGTCGGTAGAACGTACGACTCTTCATCTTGGGGTTGTAAGTTTGAGCCCCACATTGGGCATGGATCCTACTACCGCTAATAATAATAATAATAATAATACTATCTACACTGTATATTTGTTTGCTGATGGTAAAGAGACACCAAGCAAACACAGGGCTTGCAACCCTATGATACAACAAGGTTAAAGTTAGGCCAAGGGCATTAAAAATGATGGGAATATGGACTTTATAAGGCTAAACATTATAAAGATATTTTTTTTAATTTTTTTTTTCAACGTTTATTTATTTTTGGGACAGAGAGAGACAGAGCATGAACGGGGGAGGGGTAGAGAGAGAGGGAGACACAGAATCGGAAAGAGGCTCCAGGCTCCGAGCCATCAGCCCAGAGCCTGACGCGGGGCTCGAACTCACGGACCGCGAGATCGTGACCTGGCTGAAGTCGGACGCTTAACCGACTGCGCCACCCAGGCGCCCCTATAAAGATATTTTTTAATGTCTATTTTTGAGAGAGAGAGAATGAGCAGAGGAGGGGCAGAGAGAGAGGGGGACAGAGCATCTAAAGCAGGCTCCATGGCCCGGACCCTGACGTGGGGCTGGAACTCACGAACCATGAGATCTTGACCTGAGCCGAAGTCGGACATTCAGCCCACTGGGCCACCCAGGTGCCGTTATAAAGATATTTTTAAATATAAATATCGATGCACCAAATAATAGCATCAACATCCACAAAGCAGAAACCATAAGAGATTCGAGGAGAATCGAAGTACTTTGGGAAGAGGAGACTTGGACCGTCTCTCGCAGCTCCTGATAGATCGAATGAGCAAAAGCGACAATCTAGAACGGTTGGCTGACCGCAGAGTCGATGAAAGCCAACACCCAGGCATACATGTACTCAGACGCACCCCAAACATCTACCCGGTTCTCCGCCTAGAGCCAAGCACTTCCCTGCTCAGACACACACATTCGATGCACATGCTTAGAGATAAAAGCCTGGAAAAAGGGATTAGGACAAAGGGATTAGGAGGTTTACTTCCTCGACTTTGTGTCCCTGTATTTTCTAATTTGTCTACAGTGGAAGTATATCATTTATATGATTTCCCACATTGGTTTTAAGTGCAGGGCGTAGAGGGTTCTGGTTAGTTGAAGGTTCATGGGACGCAGACTTCAGTTCGGCGAAGCCTGCCTCCCGTCTCTGTCTGCATGAGGGAGATGACGAAGGTTCATCCAGAAGATACGTCACAGAACGTCTGGGGCCCGCGGTGAGCACCCAGGGAACTGCGCTGGGTTGGATATTCCCAGCCGCCTTCCGGTCTTTCACTCCAGACACTGCCTGACTGGTTCTCAAATCTCTCCTCTCTCCCCTCTGGCCCTGTCCCAGGCCAGGTCCCACCATCTTTCACCAGGATTCACATCTCAGCCTCCTAACTGGCCTCCCTGTGTCCGGTCTCTTCCAGCACCTCCCTCCTTCCTAGCCCGGCAAGCATCTTCCATCATGCTTTGAGAATGAACTTCAAAAAAAAAAAAAAAGAAAGAAAAGAAAAGTCTAACCAAAAAAGAAAAGTCTAACACTTCCTCCTTCTTAAAGCTTCTCCATGATTCATTGTCCTCGGGATCGAGCCCCTGCCAACCTTTCTAGGGTCACTCTGGCCCCTCCCCTGTTCTCCATACCCTAAGTCCAAAATATCTTGCATTCATTCCAAATATCTTACACTTCTCCCCAATTCTCCATATGCTTTCCTCTCCCTGAACTTTTATTCATGTATCTCTTTTTTCTTCAGTTACCACTAGGCCACTTTTTCCTCTGTTCAGACCTTACTGTTTAAGGTTTGACCCAAATATCCCCTCCACTGGGAAGCCCTCCTTGATTGCCCCAGCACAGCTCCCTTTGCCGAGCAACCTCAGTCCCTGGTGCACAGGATCATTTCCTAAGAGCCTTGTAGGTGCCAGACTGACCCCACATCACATCAACATATTAAAAAGTACCCCCAAGGGGCACCTGGGTGGCTCAGTCAGTTAAAACGTCTGACTACAGCTCAGGTCATGATCTCGTGGTTTGTGAGTTTGAGCCCCACATCAGGCTCCGGGCTGTGAAGCCTGCTTCGGATTCTGTGTCTCCCTCTCTCTCTCTCTGCCCCTTCCCTGCTCTCTCTCTCTCTCTCTCTCTCTCAGGAAATGAATAAAACATTAAACAACTTAAAAAATAAATAAAATAAAATAAAATAAAATAAAACAAAATAAAAAGTACCCCCAAGGGGCACCTGGGTGGCTCAGTTGGTTAAGCATCTGACTTCGGCTCAGGTCACGATCTCACAGTTTGTGAGTTCAAGCCCCGCCTCGGGCTCTGTGCTGACACCTTGGAGCCTGGAGCCTGCTTCAGATTCTGTGTCTCCCTATCTCTTCCTCCCCTGCTTGTACTCTGTCTCTCTCTTTCAAAAATAAACATTAAGGGGCGCCTGGGTGGCGCAGTCGGTTGGGCGTCCGACTTCAGCCAGGTCACGATCTCGCGGTCCGTGAGTTCGAGCCCCGCGTCAGGCTCTGGGCTGATGGCTCAGAGCCTGGAGCCTGCTTCCGATTCTGTGTCTCCCTCTCTCTCTGCCCCTCCCCCGTTCATGCTCTGTCTCTCTCTGTCCCAAAAATAAATAAATGTTGAAAAACAAAAAACAAAAAACAAAAAAAACAAAAAACAAAATAAACATTAAAAATACAGTAAAGTAAATACGTAAATAAGCATTTAAAACAAAAAAAAAATTTTAGGACCCACATCACATACTAAGAACAATTGTTTGGGTACAAATAAGTTTCAAGAGATTTTTGTGATTTTTCGTGTGACATTTTCATTAATTTCTACTGTGCTGTTTTCTTTGCTTATTTTAAAGCCGGTGTTTTTTGGCGTAAGTTCTCAAACATTTTTGTGGGGTGATCAAAAGCCTCCGGGCCCTGGGGCCTGAACTCCCCCTGCCAAAGGTTAAGAAGAATGCACCCAGAGCTGGCCACTGTTGGAGCAAGTTAGGTGTTTATCGACCTAGCTCCTGTGGCGGACCAAGGGGCCACAGGAACCAGTGCCTGACTCCTCTCTGTGTCCCTGGTGGCCAACAGCCAGCAAGGCGGTGCTCAGGCACCGTCCATAGGATGAATAAATTCAGGAATTTCCCCTAAAAATCTTTCTTCGTTATGAATCTACCATAACGCAACTTGTATTTATTTACGTATCTGTCAATTGTGTCCCTACGAAATATTTCTACAATTTATGTCCATCGTCTCCAAAGATCTCTGTTCGCACACACCGTTTTTTGTTTTTTAATGTTGATGTATTTTTCGAGAGAGAGAGAGAGAGAGAGAGAGAGGGACAGCCAGAGAGGGCAAGCATGAGCCGGGGAGGGGCACAGAAAGAGGGAGACCCAGAATCCGAAGCAGGCTCCAGGCGGTCTGCACCGAGCCCGACGCGGGACTCGAACCCACGAACCGCGAGATCGTGACCTGAGCCGAAGTCGGACGCTTCACCGACTGAGCCACCCGGGCGCCCCTCATCACACCGTTCAAGTGCTCAATGTGTATGCGGTCAAGAGCCTCCTATGCGCCCACGCGCCACCTCTCCTGAGCCTCAGGACGGCTTCGCGAGGTAGATCCTGTTGTCGATGTTTCACAGGTCATAAAACTGAGGCGCAGGGCAGGGAACGAGCTGGCAAGTAAGAGGTCGCTGGAGTGAGGAAATGATGAACGATAGACTGTGTGATTCCCCATGCTCCTGCCTCCCGCAACACCCCTCCCCTGCCGCTCGCAGATCCCACTGCCAGCCATCACTCCTCGCCTGCTCCCCATCCGTCCCTCTGCTTCCAGGCAAGATGCAGACCCCTCCCCTGCGCCAAATGCACCATCGTGCCAGCCGTGGGGCTGTCTGAGCGCTCCGCCCCCTCCCACCAACATTTCCCGAGCACCTACGACGTGCCAAGCACTGTGCAGAGAACCGGCGCTAAAATAAAGAATGCCAGGGTCACCTGGCTATGAGCTCCTGAAGGGCAGAGGCTGAGCCCAGAGCAGAGGGACGGCGGGCCCTCACTAGCCCACCCTCTGCTTCGAGGATGTTGGAGGATGTCACTTGCAAACACCCGCCACCTCTCAAGCCAGGCAGGGAGCCCCTGGGCCGCCCCGTCTCTCACCCCTGTTGAGTGTGGCTGGGGCAGCCTCTGTGCCGGGGGCACCGGCCACCCTCGACCCCTACACGGCATTTGTCGAAGGACACAGAGGCCTGGTCGACCCGCCACCCTCTTCCTGGAGTCTCTAGGCCAGGGGGGTCCCAAATTGACCCTCCTGAAAAGTCCCCAAATATAGAGCACTTTTCAGTTGGCAGGAGGCGTTACCTCCTTTCTTTCAGCCGATGGGATGTTCCCATCCCAGGTGTGGGTGAGGAATCATTCAGGTCCCCTTGGCTCCTAGAGGCAGAGTTCAGGCCGGGACCCAGGAGTCCCCCAGCATCTCAGAAAACTCCGCTCCCTGTATGTGCTCTAAGGGGGGTGGACCGGACAACCTCTAAGACCCCTTCAGGCTTCAACATGGCCCAAAGCCTGCCTGGTGAGGGAGGCTGGCCATGTTACAGAGGAGGAAACTAAGGCCCAGATCTTTCCAGGCCCCCGACGGCACGCTGGTGGTTTTCAGTGCCTGCACCCTGTCCCGGCACCGCTCCGTCGGGGAGAAAGACAGCACAACCCTCCGGGAAGGGCAGGGCGAGTCACCAGGTGTGGAAGCGAGACCGGCACCAGCGATGGGATTCCTCAAACCCACCCAAGGGGGCACGGGCTGCCAGGCACAGATTCAGACAGCGACACAGCACACACAGGGTGCCTTTCGGCCCGAGGTCAGTGGCGATGCCCACACCTCCAGTAGTAAGGATCAACACAATAAAAACGGCAACACACTCAGCGGCTTGGCCTTTCAGCTCAGCGGCCTGGAAGGGCCTCGGGGGGGCCAGAGTCAGGGCACGGGGCCGAGAGGTGACCCAGAAGGACGCAGGTGCCTGCCAGGGGCCTCAGCCGGCTCGTGTGTAAAACCAGGAATGTGACCGAGAGCTTCACCAAGGCCCTTCCTTAGGCCGTGACATTCAAGATGTCTCCAGAGGCCGGCGGGCCTCGCCCCCAGGCCACTGCTGAGGCTGCCGAGGTGGGGGGCTGTGCCCCTGTGGCTGCTGACATGCCCTAGGGCCTCCCACGTGCAGGCAGCTGAAGGTGCCTGCGGTCCCTTGGCAGGAATGCGTCTGAGCTGAACCCGGAGCCACGCCACGGACCCTGGGACACAGGGTACAGCTCAGGAGCCCAAGCTGGCACTCCACAGTGCCGGCCGCAGGGCTGTTCCTACAGGGAACAGTAAGGACCCCTAGGCAAAGATGGGGACAGACGAGGGGCACCCGGGAGAGCAGGCCTGTCACCCGCCCTGACAGGCCCACAGCCTGGGCCGGGCACCAGGCCTCAGGGGAGACAGTCACATGGGGGCGGAGGGTGTAGCCATCCTGGGAAAGCGGGAAGGCAGAAGGAGGAGACCCTTGGTGAGGGAATGACAGGAGGGGTCCCCATCCCAAGCGGGAACAGGGCTCCATCTGTGATGAAAAGCAGAACTCCTATCTTAGGGCCGCGGGCCCACCCGCCAGGGCGGACCCTGATGTCCTTCCTTTGACATCTCTGCCTCAGGCCTCTCCCCGCACCACCCCCACCAGCAACTCTCTCTCTCTCTCTCTCTCTCTCTCTCTCTCTCTCGCATTCCTCTGGGAGCTGATCAGGGCTTGAATGACACCCCAGATGACTCTTTGCTATTAATTCCCACACACAGAATGGGCTCCTTGTTCTCCTCTCCCGGAGGAATAGCCGTGGCCAAAGCCATCCCAAGAGTTCCTGACTTAACCCTTCTCCCGGCTGCTCCCCCGCGTGTCCCCACACCCAGGGCCACGGGGCCAGCGGGAGGCGGGATGCAGAGAGGGAGTCTGGGAAAAACAGGGACGCCTCCGGCCCAGAGGTCCTGGAATGAAATCCCCAGAACAGGCCAGCAGGACCACCCAACCTCCCCAGGGATCCTGACCCTAACTCCTCGCCTGAGGCTCTCAGCCAGGCCCTGGTGGCCAGAAGGCCTCACGACCCGAGCATGGGAGGCCCAGCGCCTTTGGCCTCGCCAGGGCCGGCCTGATGCCTCTGGACCCCAGGGAGGCCCCTTCACGGGGCAGCTGGCAGGCTCAGCCCTCGGCCCTGCCTTGGCCCTGAGGGGGTTAACAGGACCGGAGGCAGGACGCCACCCGACCAGGCAGGTCACTGACAGAGACGAGAGGTGCGTGGCCTTTTGAGCCTTTTGAGTCTGGAGACGGAGGAGGAGCTGGTCTGTTGAGTCAAAGTACACCCTGTCTTCTTCGCCTGTCCCCACCCCTCCAGCGTGGACAATGGGAGCCAGAAGGGCCTCAGAGGTGATCGAGGCCGGTCACTCCCTGCTCAGATGGGGAAACTGAGGCCCAGGCCGCGTGGCCTCCGTCCCTCCACAAGGCAGTGGCACTCAAGTCAGGACTCAAGTCCCTAGCTTCTAAATCGAGACCCTTTCTCCTTCTCTATCCCCTCCATTCCCACTTTCCCCCCTCTCCCTGCCACTGACCCTCTTCTGCACGCCTGCTGTGTGACCTCGAGCGCCATCACCTTGGCTCTCTGGGGGGTGGAAAGCTCGTGCGTGAAGGGGGCATAAACACCTGCCCTACAGTCAGGTCAGTGTCTCTTGCCCCAGGACAAGGTACAAATCCCCGTCCGCAGCTCAGTGAGGACCACCCCAGAAAGACGTGAACCCATCCTGCCACCTCTGCCTCCTCCCGTCCCCCCCCCCCAGACAGGTCTGTGGGAGGGTGGGGAGGCAGGGAATAGGAAGAGGGGGTCGGGGTGCCGGGCACAGGCCCCAGGGAGCAGCAGGGCGGCCAGTGCATGGAGGTGGCCAGGGCCAGGCGGCCTGGGGAGCGGCAAGCGGAAACGTGGCCTGGAGCCAGGCCGGCAGGACCTAGAAGGTCAGGGCGGGCGGCCCGGGGCCCTGAGACCCAAGAGCCGCTCTGCACTTGTGTGCACATATCTTAGTTTCTCTAAGTTGTCACCTCTGACATCTCCCTCGTTTTCCTGGGGCCCTCCGCCCCCTGGCAGCCTCCCCAGATTTCCAGGTAGATGGGGCCAGGGCAGGTGAAGGATGGCCAGGGGAGTGGGGGGAGGGGGGGGGCAGAAAAGAGGAGGAAGAGAAAGCAATGGAGACAGAGGAGGAAATCAAGGCCGAGAATAAGACTAGAGGCAGAGACAGGCATGGAAAAAAGAGAGCAAGCAAAGTCTGGAGGAAGACGAGGGGAAGGGAGGAGGAAGGGGGCCCTCCCAGGCTCCCCTGAAGCCCTGGCAGGTCCCCGCAACCCCCGCCCAGCCCCTGATCCCTGCGAACACCGCGCTCAGCGCAAGGACCACGGGGCTCAGCGCACAGCAGGGAGGAGGGCACCACAGAAGCCCAGAGGGACAGCCTGGCCCGGGGGGTGGGCGTTGTGAGACTGGGGAGGGGGGACCCAGAGACCATCTATTCCCCTAGTTCCCCCACCAGCTGTACCACAATCACATGGGGCTTTTAAACAGAGATTCCCCAGGGTGCCCGGGGGGCTCCATCGGTTAAGCGTCCCACTCTTGGTTTCAGCTCAGGTCATGATCTCACGGTGTCGTGAGTTCAAGCCCCACGTCGGGCTCTGCACTGGCAGCTCGAAGCCTGCTTGGGATTCTCTCTCTCTCTCTCTCTCTCTCTCTCTCTCTCCCTCGTCCCCTCCCCCACCTGTGCTGTCTCTGTCTCTCTCTAAATAAACAAATGAACTTAAAAATAAAAACAGAGTCCCACTTAAGTCTATAACTTGGAATGGGACCTGGGAATCTGTATTTACAACAAGCTCTCCCATGAGCTGGCAGCGACACGTGGCCCAGATGTGGGCCATGCGGACAGATGAGGGGGACGCTGATGGCCACACAACAATCCCCTACACGGCCAAGCCTCGCGGTGAGGCCCCCCAGGTCCTAGCCCCGGGGGCTGCAGGGTGTGGGTCCCGCAAGGTGCCAGGCACGCGGGAAGGGCTTAAGGGGACAGTGCCCCCTTCCTTTCCCTCTGTCCCTCTAGCCTCAAGGCCAGGGCCCAGCTTTTCAGGGGCTGCCAGGTCAGTCGCCATCCTGAGGCCCAGAAAATGAACGGGGAGGAGGAAGGCGTTGGGCCAGAATAGCGTTTCTGTCCCCCCTTCCCCCCGCCCCCGTCGCCCTAGTGCCAAGGCCTGGGGCTGCGAGCTCTAGCCAGAGATGGGGGCGGAGGGCGGGGCAGGAGGGAGGAGGGGAAGACCCCCTTGCTTCCTGCCCCCCCCCCACCTCTTTCCCTTGGCCTCCTCGGACTCAGGGCTGGGTCCCCTGGGGCGATGGTGTCTGAAGCTGACAGATCTGCCCCTGTCCTTCCTGCCTGCTGGGGGAAGGGGTGGAGCTGGCTGGGGAGCTGGCTGAGATCCCCCTTCCCTAGGTCCTCAGGGGCTTGGCGACTCACTGAACCCAGCCCGTCCCTCCAGCGGCCCCAGTTGCCGGAGAAGGAAGAACCCGGACTGGGAATCAGGCCACCTGCCTCTCCTGCCTCCATCCCGTGAGAGACCTTGGACCAGTCTCCTCCCTCTAACCCTCAGACCCAGCCTCCTTCCTTGCTCTCTTCACCTCTCCAGGCCTCCCACCCCTTCCTCTACCGGTCCTATCCCTTCATTCATTCATTCATTCATTCGCCCATTCGTTCATCGGGCAATCAGCCGATCGCCAGGGATTCCCAGAGGTGACATCCTTGTGGGAAGACCATGAACAACTAATCTCACAATAAACACAACATCGTAAATTGCAGGGAGTGCTATAAAGGAAAAGGCCGGACTGCTGTCTGGGAATAACCGACGCTGGAGAATCAGGAGGTGTCTCTAGACCCGGCCTTTAGGCTGAGCCCCCAGGAGGAGCCAAGCGGGGCGACGGTGGATGCGTGTCCACTGGAGGGAGGACATTTGCGGACGCTCGGCAGCCGCTCTGGCTAGAGTTTCGGGACGAGCGTGGGGCGAGGACACGAGGGCCAGGCTGAAGGTCTGGGATTTGGATCCTAAGAACCGTGAGCAGGAAATACTTACCTGATCCGTCTGTGATCGGAAGTATTATTTCCCTACGTGCACGGGTGTCTGCCCCATCTGTGTGCTTTAGGCCAAATAAGCAAACAGCTGACTGTGGCGTGAACTTGTGGGGCTGATGGGGATGGTATGACCAGGCCTGGGGAGAGGAGAAGTAGCACAGGGCGTCCGGCGGGTTCTCTGCCTGGTCGGGGGGGGGGGGTTCGACAAGCGCTGGTGGGGTGCCGGCTGTATGCTCACACGTCCAGGCCCTGAGCAGCTGCCCCCGGGGAGACAAAACCAGATCGAGACAAAACCAGATCGGGGCCTTTTCCTATTATAGAACGCCCAACCCCCTGCTAGGAAATCTGAAAGAGCCCCCAGGGATCTGAGGCCAGCTCTCTCACTGGGCAGAGGAAGGGACACGCAGGCCCAGAGAGGGCCGCCGATTGCCCCCAGGTCACACAGCAAGAGTCTGGAGCCTCGGCAGGGCTGGGAGCAGCAACTCCCACTGCACCTGCCAAAGCGGAGATTGTTCCACTCCGGGTTCTAGCCCCAAACGGGAGACGTTCAAGCTCTCTGACTTCCCAACCTGCCACCCGGTAGGGAGGCAAGACAGACAAAATCCCCACGTCCGGCAGCCTCGCGGATACATTACACTTTCTGCTTGAACCGGAGCTCCTGGACACGTGAGCACACCCCCAGGGTTGTGCCCGAGCCCCTTGCTTTCATCGCGGTTAAGTACGTCTCCTCCCCCTAGAAAGGGAAGAGGTTTTCCTGAGCGTATTATCTCCAAGGCATTATCATACCCAATACGGTAGCCATCCGACCTGAAAAACGCTGGACACCAACCAGCCGATGAAAGAAGGTCATGACCGTGTCTGCCTTTTGTCTCAGGCACCGTGCAAGGTCTTTGCTATTTCTCATTGTTTTTTTTTTTTTTTAATTTTTTTTTAACGTTTATTTATTTTTGAGACAGAGAGAGACAGAGCATGAACGGGGGAGGGTCAGAGAGAGGGAGACACAGAATCCGAAGCGGGCTCCAGGCTCTGAGCTGTCAGCACAGAGCCCGACGCGGGGCTCGAACCCACGAACCGTGAGATCATGACCTGAGCCGAAGTCGGCCGCTTAACCGACTGAGCCACCCAGGCGCCCCTCTCATTGTTTTTTGTTTGTTTGTTTGTTTGTTTTGTTTTCATCTTTGCAACATTCCCAGGAAGCGAGAATTGGTATCCTCCCCTGACGGAGGAAGACATCGGTTACAGAGATGTGTACGCGGCCCAATCCCACAGCAGATTAGTGGGACACGACTAGAGTTGAACCCTGGCCTCTCCGGCTCCAGATCTCAAGTTCATCACGCAGTTCCCTTGTCATTGTAAAGTGACATCCGCGGGGCGCCTGGGGGGGGCTCAGTCAGCTGAGCGTCCGACTTCGGCTCAGGTCATGATCTCGCGGTTCGTGAGTTCGAGCCCCGCATCGGCTCTGTGCTGACAGCTCAGAGCCTGGAACCTGCTTCGGCTTCTGTGTCTCCTTTTCTCTCTGGCCCTCCCCTGCTCGCACACTCTCTCTCTCAAAAATAAACACTGAAATAAGTAAATAAAGTGACATCCTCAAGGGGTAAAGTAACCTTGGGAAGAGGCCCCTTTGGGCTCATGCAAACACTGAAATCCCCCTGGATCACCCTGTTTTCACTTTCAGAGGACAGAGGGGAACTTTGCAAGAGCAGAGACGCATTCACAATACCAAGCTCAAATGGGTGACCGTGCCTTCCTTCACACCCAGCCCGGTCCCCTGTCCCTCGGTATCCATAGCCCCGGTCCCTGGTAATGCCCTGGATGACGGAGCGAAATGACAGGGGAGCGGGCACGGGCAGACAGTCACCTCCGAAACTGGGCACTCTGGACAAGCCGCTGCCCACGTGACAGAAGCTCAAAGACCCTCGTTAGCCCACGTGGCCCACCCCGCTCTGACAGTAGCAGCCAAGTGACAGAAACTCAAAGACCCTCGTTAGCCCACGTGGCCCACCCCGCTCTGACAGTAGCAGCCCCCTCCGGGTCAATCCCAGGGTCCCCGCTGAAAAAAAAAGCCACACTCGGCCCTCCCCCACCCTTCCTTTCTTTCCTCCACCTTCCCCACTCCGCTCCCGTCATCCTCACTCGTGTCTGCGCCTTGTTGCCCTAATACGTGCGTCGGAACGTACGGATGGGTGACCCAACTCCCTGCTCATTGACAAGCTCCCCGATGACGAGCTGAGCATCCACAGACAGCAGAGCCTGGCCAAGGGGGTGGGTGGTCGGGAAACCCGGGGCACAAAGTCATGGCAGAGAGGTCACGTTCCAAGACCAAACGGCCATGTGGCCTCAGCCAGTCCCAGCCAATCCCTTCCTTTTCTGCTCTTGCCCAGTGGGATCAAGATCCTCCCCGTGTTGCCTCCCGTGGCCAGGGGCTGATGGGAGAATGTCCAGGAACAGCAACAGCACTTGGATGGGAAAAGAAGCAATGACTCCTATCAAACCCAAGGTCAACGGACAGCCACCCTCCCAGGGCGGGTCCCTGGGTGCTGATAACAATACCTGCCATTTACCGAGCCCTGTAACGTGCCAGGCACTACCCTAGATGCTTACATACATCATCCGGTTTAGCCCTCCCCACACCACCGAGACCCAGAGATGTTAACGTCGTCATTTGCCACAGACACATAGCTAATCAGCGGGGGTGCGGGGATTCAAACCCGGAGCCCGTCTGACTCAAGAGCACCACGTGTGGCTGCCGGGGTAAGTTCAGCTACCGGGAGTCGTTCATTCATTTGTATCACTGTGCGCCTTCCACGTGCCAGGCATCGTGGTCCACACCCCAGCAGGGACAAGTGTCCTGCTGGAAAGGTGAGAGAGGCCGGGGCCAGGCCAACAGGCAAGGTATCCGGAGCAAAGGCTTGGCCTGCTGGGGCCTGGGCCATGGGGCGGGGGGTGGGGAGAGTGCACATGGCAGAGGGGTCGGGGATAAGTATTTTAAGCAAAGACCCACTCTTAACTGCAGAACTTAGAGCTCTTGACCCCCCTACCAGGCCCTGCGTCTCTAAAAAGAGGACGTGGAAATCAGTGCTTGTTTGCGCACCAAACGGTCCTTTCAAGAAATGCCGATCCGCGTCTGAGGCACACCGAGTCGTGGAAACATTGGGTCACGGGTTGGCCTCTTGTTTCGAAACACAATTCATGGGCTATCAAATCTGGAAACGCCCTTCGCGAAAACCTAGTCTGCCCCTCATTTTATGGATGGGGAAACTGAGGCCAGGAGAGGGCAGAGGTGGCCGAAGCAACAAAGGGCCTCCATAGCCCATCTGGGACTTGAGCCCAGCCCTCGGGGGTCCTCGTCGCCCGCACAGCTGTGGAGGCTCTCGGCTGTGCCAAGGAGCCAGGTTTGCGTGTAGGCCTCTCCCATCAAACTCTGAGCTCCCGTGCTCCCTACAGAGAGTACATTCCCGAAAGTTCACCTTAGCCTGAGAGATACAGGGCAGACACCAGGAAGGGCTTTCTAGCAGCTAGCTGGGTCTGGAGGACAGGAACAAGCAGTCCCTTTCTTGGAAGGCTACTGAGAAGAGGGCAGAAGCCAGTCGGCCCCCTCCGGCCTATCTTTTCCTCCTCGGAACCCTGACAGCAACTCAACTCAAGAAAGACTCCCTGAGGTCATGCTGGGCCTTGGGGAAGGGGGCGGGCTGCGAGCAGGAGCAGTGACAGGGAGTGCAGAGAAAGTGCGAAGGCCCCTTGGGGCCGGAGGGGGTGGGTGGGAGGAGGCCGGGGAGGCCACAACTGGCCTGTGGCCACACCTGGGGCCTAGTGGCAGGAAGGCAGAGTGGTCAGAGGCCGGGCTCAGGAGGTAAACCGCAGGTGCCAGCACATTCCCTCCCATCACTGGCTGGGTGAGGTCGGGCCTGTCAATGAACCTCCCGTGCCTCAGTTTCCTTCCCCCAAGGAGAATACCAAAAGCGTCTACTCCCTGGGTTGCTGAGACAACAGAAGCGCTCAGAGCTGGCCTGGCCCCAGGGAAGCCTGGGCAGGGTGGGCACAGGGTAGGGGAGGCCCACCCCCCCCACCCCCCGTGGAGCTTACCACGCACCCCCCTGGTCTGACGCTGGGGTTCAAAGGGCAGATTATAAACTCCTAAAGGCAAGTAAGTCCACAGGGGCAGCTCAGCGAACACCCGTGCACTTGAACCGACGCGAGCACGGCTCCCTCCTGCCAGCACCTGAATCGCTACGGCACATCAAACACAAACACTGAGCTAGGCACGCGCGTGCACGTATGTATCGTTATTCAATTCTCCCATCCTCTCGGGGACGCAGTGACGTATAATATCAGCATTTTGCACAGGCGAAGACCGAGGCCTGAGAAGTCAACTGGCATAAATTGCCCCAGGCCACGTGGATGCTAATGGCAGGACTTCCTGACTCCAAGTCCGGTGCTCCTTCCACGCCACTCCAAACCGAGAACAACGCCGCCTGTCCAGAGGTGGTGGGAGCATAAGAAATGCTCGAGGGAGCTCCCATACTCCTCATGCACTCACCCAGACAGAATAAGCTTCTGAACCGATTCGCGGCCACACCCTTGACCCCTGACCTGTGACCCCTGAGCCCTCCCTCTCCCCAGCGCGTAGCTCCTCCCCTGCCACATCCCCCAACTCCCCACCCAGCCCAGTGGGACTGCACTTCTGGCCTCTAGCTCTG
The DNA here is from genome assembly GCF_022079265.1 of Lynx rufus. NCBI lineage: Eukaryota > Metazoa > Chordata > Mammalia > Carnivora > Felidae > Lynx > Lynx rufus. The sequence goes on along the minus strand of NW_025814889.1, from coordinate 131,714,631 downwards.
GGGTCCAGAGCCCTGGCTCCCTCCCCTCTCCCTGGAGATTTCAGGCTCTGCAGGGGGTCACGACAGCCTTAGGGTCCCAGAGACCCAGTGAAGGACAGCAAGGGTCAGGGAGTTCGCAAAGCAAACACGTCTGGATTCCCCACCCCTGATTCGGAATTAGCCAGTCTGGGGTGAGATCCAGGCTTCTGTATTATTATTATTATTTTTTTTTTTTTTAATTTCACACATGATTCTAAAGTTCAGCGAGAATTAGGACCAATTCTCTAGCCAACTGCCTGGGAGCTGGTCAGAAAGGCAGAGTCTCAGGTCCCATCCCAGACCTGAAGGATGGGAGCCTCCGGACCAAGCAGGTGCCTAAAGGTGGTAAAGTGCTTTCCCCAGTGTCCCCTCTTCTGGTCCTCAGTCAGGAAGGGTCTCATGCCCACCCGGGGAAACTGAGGCTGGAGCAGAGCCTCGACCTGACTGGCACCACCCCTTGCCCCTGCACAGCCCCTGCCCCACCAAAGGGCAGATCTCGCCTGAATCTCCACCATTACACTCGCAGGGCGGGCCCCTCTCTGTTGGGGACAGAGCGCAGGTCACAGAGCCCACCGGCCACCACACCTCAGTGAGGACGAGGACGGGCGGGCTCGGTGGGGGTGTGGCTGTTCTGCCAGGGGCAGAGGCCAGGGGTCTTCATCCAGGATCCCTACCCCCTCTCCAAACTCCCTGCTCTCCAGGGATGGCTACGGGGCCTTTGCCCTCTGCTGGGAAAGCTGGGCCCCTGGGGCCTGGGATGGAATGGAGGGGGTCCCAGTTGCCAGCACAGGGGTCGTCACAGCAGGGGGGTCCCCCCAGGCCCACAGCTCTGGGCACCCTTCCCTGCACCCCTGTAGGCCCACCTGCCTCACCCAGCACCCCTCGGCAGAAAGCCCGAGCACAGCACTGAGGAAACAGGAGGAGAGGGGGAGAGAGACAGAGAGACAGAGGGAGACAGAGGGAGGGGGAGAGAGAGGCCCCCTCTGTCCAGTGTGGCTCCTCAGTAGACCCAGAGCGCCCACTGCTACCCCACCCCCATCCTGGCACAGATGGGCCACGGAGAGTGAGGGAGGAGGCGGGGAGCCGGAGAGGGGCGCTGTGGGACCCCACACCCAGCTTTCTACCCTGGGCCCTCTCCCGCCACAGCCGCCCCTCCCGCCCCAGGGGGTCTCAGGCCAAATGGCAGACGCGGGAAGCCGGGAAGTCCTTCCCTCTTAGAGGAGGAACCGAGGACGGAAGGATGAGTGGGGACCCACCGGGATCGAGAGATGCCGGGCAGGCGGGCAGCGGGCAGCCAGCAGCGAGTGTCGGAGACTGCTGCGGGCAGCTGGACGCGACCGGCTGGATGGGCGTCCCTCCGTCCCTCTGTCCATCCAGGGCGGCTCCTCTCTGGGCGGTTCTGAGGCCGGGCGGGCGCTGTTAAAAAGCTTTTTATGTGTGTGTGTGTTAATCACATGATTGCCGTTCACCTGTATTTCGAACAAAGACAGCTCACTGTTTCAAGGCCCCGAACAAGAGTCTGGGCACAGGGAAGAGAAGGGAGGCGGGGGGAGGAGGGTTGGCAGCGCTGGGGGTGGCGTCGAGGAAAACTGGGGGGAGATTGTCCAAGGCCGGCAAGCGAGAGAAAGAGAAAACCCTTATCAAACTCCTAATTCACTGGGCTCCGAGGCCCCAGACACACTGGCCCAATTGTCTGGCTGGTTGTGTGTGCGAGCATGTGTGTGTGTGTGTGTGTGTGTGTGTGTGTGTGCGTGTGTGTGTTCCAATGTCCGCTCCCCCCACCCCCAACATGCCTTTGCCTCGTGTGACTACCTCATTGTGTCCCATTACCCACCCACCCCCACCCCCTTGGCCTTTCCCAAGCATGAGGCCTTGCCTAGACCCCCTTTGCAGCCCCACTCCAGACAAGACTCCCTTGGGGTGGGCCTCGGGCCTGGCCCAGCCACTGAGCTCAGAACTGCACGTGGCCGCCAGCATGGCCCGGGCTCTATCTGCCGCTCCCTCGACACCCACCCTCTGAGAAGAGAGAGGGGCTGTGGCCTTCGGGGGAGGGATCTAGGAAAGAGGAGAGGAACTTGGGTGATGGGCCGGAAAGTAAAAGGAGGAAGGTCACCCCACTGGGGAGGTGGCTGAGGACAGAAGTGGGCAGAGAGGTGGGAGAGGGAGGCAGGGCACCTCCCCACCCTTCGGGCGTGGGGTGGAGGGGTGGGGGACTAACCGGGGGCCGAGACACCCCCCCCAAACACACACCAAGAGAGCATGAACTCCAGCGTGGAGGGAGTTGGGGCCCAGGAAGTGGGGCCCCAGACGCCTTTCAGACCTACTTGGAGTGGACCCCCAGGCCAGCCCCCTGGCCAGCCTCCTGGGAACTTGAGTCCTGCCTCTGTACCTGAGCCAGCCCAGCCCTTACATGTGCTGGGTGTCTGGTGAGAAGGGCCCAGGGGTGGAGCAGGGGCCTCTGCACTGGGCAGGGGGTGGGGGTGGGGGGCCCAGCTGCCCTACCTCACCAGGTATGGGCCTGCATGCTCTCTCTCTTGCCATATGAGCTGAGGCAGAGGGCAGCCTAGGCGGGGGCGGGTGGCAGGTGAGGCAGGCTGAGAAGCCGCGTCTGGCCACCGTAGGCACTCTCCGTAAGACGTCTTAAAGGAAGCGACACAGGCCAGCCGAGTTCACACGTCGACCGAAAGTTCACCCGCGTTCTCACGCAGCCCCCATCCTTTGCCACCTGCCCATCCCACTGCCTGAGGTGGAGGCTGGGGGTCCCGGCTGGCAGAGGGTAAGGGGTCCTGCAAGCAACCGGTTCTGACCCTGCCCACCTACATCCCTTGGCTTTCCTGGCCTGACCACCCCCGTTCCTCTATCTCCCTAAGTCCAGGCCCCAAGACGGGCCTGGGACAGCAGCGCCTGGAGCTGGGGTGGGGGGGCCTGGCGGAGGAGCCCTGAGTGTTGGGGATGAAGGACAGCGCTGGAGGCTCCACCTTCTGCCCTTCCCTCCCTCCCCTCCCCCTCCCCCTCTCCCCCTCCTTCCTTCCCAGCCCTCCGCAGCAGCTCAGTGCTCAGTCAGTCTCAGGCTGTCCGGCCAGGGTGGTTGGTGGTGAGGATTCAGGCTCCGTCCTGACGAGGCCGCGGCCTGAGGCTCAGGGCCCCCCAGCCCCTCCCTCCCAGCCCACCAGCGTCACCCCCCAGCCCCGAGCTGGACCGCACACCTTGGGACACGGTTTTCCACTTCCTAAGGACGAGCCCCAGACTGGAGGAGAGGTCCGAGGAGGTGAGTGAGTGCACAGCCCGCTCCTCCGCTCCTGCCTTCCTGGGCCCGGGCCTGGGCCCCTGCGGGGTCGGGCTGGGTGGGGAGTGACTGACACCCGTATCTGCCCCCCACCCGGCTCCTCTAGACTCCATCGGGGGGCTGGCAGAAGGGAAGCCGGAAAGGTGAGAGAAAAGGTGGGAAATTCCAGGAGCCAGGATTAGAGCAGAATAAAGAGTCCGTTTTTCTTCCTTTCCATCAACAAACCTCCACCCAAAAGGAGGTTTAAAAAAACCCAAACCCACCCACACCAAGAGACGGTTGGGACCAGGTGGTGGGAAGGCGAGGAGGGCGGGCGCTAGGAGGCCGAGCCCGGGGCTGGCATGTGCGCGGGCCCCAGGGGCTCTAGCGGGTGCAGGGGGAGCAGGGCGGGCGCCACCTCGGGGCTGTGCCCGCGTCGCGTCTCGGGGCCGCCGTCGGGGCTGCGCGTCCCGCCGCTCCATCGCTCCCTCCTTCCCGTCCAGGTGGGCGTTGGACTCTTCGCCAGGACCCCGGCGGCGGGCCCCGGGGAGGCGGCCGAGGCGGCGGCGGCCGGGGGCGACATGGCGGAGGAGCAGGACCTGTCCGAGGTGGAGCTGAGCCCCGTGGGCTCCGAGGAGCCCCGCTGCCTGTCCCCAGGGAGCGCGCCCTCGCTGGGGCCCGACGGCGGCGGCGGCGGCGGCGGCGGCGGCGGCGGCGGCGGATCGGGCCTGCGAGCCAGCCCGGGGCCCGGCGAGCTGGGCAAGGTCAAGAAGGAGCAGCAGGACGGCGAGGCGGACGATGACAAGTTCCCCGTGTGCATCCGCGAGGCGGTCAGCCAGGTGCTGAGCGGCTACGACTGGACGCTGGTGCCCATGCCCGTGCGCGTCAACGGCGCCAGCAAGAGCAAACCGCACGTCAAGCGGCCCATGAACGCCTTCATGGTGTGGGCGCAGGCGGCGCGCAGGAAGCTGGCCGACCAGTACCCGCACCTGCACAACGCGGAGCTCAGCAAGACGCTGGGCAAGCTGTGGAGGTGAGCGCCCTCGACTCGCCTCCGGGGAGCTCCCGCGGGCCCCCTGGCTGCGGGTGGATTCAGGCTGGACGGGCACTGCCCGGGCCCCGCTCCCGGGGTGGGGGGTGGGGTGGGGGGGGGAGCCACCGCTTTGATGGGCCTGGAAGACCAGGTGTGGGCTTCGGGCCCGCCCTTCCCCCACGAGTACCCCCTTGGGGTGGCGCTGGCTTGGAACTCTTGCGGCCTAGGCACGGCTCCCCACCTGGGGCAGCGGGCTAGAGGGCGCCCCCTCGTGGCTGGAATTCTGTCGGGTGGAGGGCGAAGCGTCTGAGCTTCTTCCTGGGGGAGCGAAGGCCAGGGGGAGGGAAGGATCCCGCGCGGCCCACACCAAAGGCCTTCACTCATGGCTTTCCCGCAGGCACAGCACACTCAGCGGTGCCACGGCCACCAGTCCCAGTGGTCAGGGGGATGCCCGAGGAATGCTTGGGGAAAGAGCTGAAGGCCTGGCTGGAGAGGCAGGGAAACTGAGGCAGCCAGCTGGAGCATGAGGGGGCAGCTCAAGAAAACAAGGAATTCGGACAGGAGTCTTTGAAAGAGTGAGGGACGAAGAACCACCAAGGATCTGTCACTGCAGGATCCCGTCCCGTCCCAGCTACCTTCACGGTGCCTTCCTCATCCTCTCCTCCTTCAGGCTGGGGAGGGGAGGAAGGGGGGGGGCGCTCTTCATTCCCTAGGAAAGGGGACACACAGAAAGAAGTCTCCCCTCCCACCTTGTCCCAGAGCTGCCAGGCCTGCCTCTCCCTCCCTCCCTCCCCCCCTCCCTCTCCCAGTCCAGCCGCCATTTTCTTCTCCAGGGCCCCACCCAGCATTGAGTAACCTCCTACCCCTTCAGCCCCAGAGCTGGCGCTGAGAGCCCTACCCAGGAGGAAACCCTGGCCCTTTCCTACCCAGGGTCCCTCAGAGTCCCAGGTTCCCTGGGGCCAAACCTCTGGGGAAGAACATGCCCCCCAGGGAGGAAGTCGGGGCCCCCCTCAGCTCAGGTCACGGGCTCAGCCCGGCCCCTTGGGATATGTTGAGCAGGGCAGCAACCCCCGACCTCAGGCATCCTGGGCAGCTCAGAAAAAGAACAGGGGCTCCGGGAGGTACGAGCCCACAGAGGCCACCTGATTCCCCAGGACGCTGCCCGAGAGACAGGCCCACAAAGGCAAAGGGATCGCAAAGGCCGCGTCACAGCTGGTGGCAGAGCAGGGCCAAACCCAGGTCTCCTGATTCTTCATCTGGAGGTCTTCCCCCCACACTGTCCTTGGTGACAGTGGCGGGTTACCCCTTCACTCCAAGGTGTGGTCAGGAGTGAGGCGGACAGGCAGAGATGGGGAGGGCAGGAGCGAGGCGCACCCGAGTTTCAGAAAGTCTGGGCTTCTCAGGGGAGCCTGCCTCCCTCCTGCTGCTGCCGTCCCCATGCTGTCCCCAGCATCATGGAAGGGCCTAGAAGGCCAAAGGTTGAAGAGGGCCCCCAAGAGACCGAGAGGGATTCACATCCAGTCCCGTGGCCCTGTCCTTGGCCACGTGTTTGCTGATGGCCTGGTAGTCCTTCACCTCCCCGTCTCCGCCCTCGGCGCTCCGTTCATCCTGGGCAGGCAGGCCCTGGGCTTAGTGGCCAGCCTGCTGTGTGGACCCAGAGGCTCCAGCTCTGCCCAAGGTCCATCCGCACCCAGGTAGGGCTCAGCCCGGGGCCAGTTTGGTACAGAGAAGAGCAAATGAGAGCCAGAGAGCCAGAAGGGAGACAGGCAGGCAGACGGAGCAGGCCCTGGGGATTGTGAACAGCCCACGGCACCGGCCCAGTGATAGCATCAAAGCCAGGATAGACCCCCCCACGTCTCCCTCACCCCTTGCGAAGGATTTAAGACCGGACCTTCCATCGTCCCTGTCCCCGTTCCCCCAGACCAGAGCCCTGGGCTCGGTTTCTGGCCATCATCGATTGGCCTCCAGGGCCACGCTAGAGTTGGGCAATCGGGAAAGCAGACACTGTTTGCCCAGGACCCAGCCCCAGGGGGCAGGACGGTGGCTGGACTCTGACAAGGACCCAAGGCCATGCCCACGCCCAGCGGGCTACCAGGATCCCGGCGGGGGGGTCCTGAGAGGCATCTAAAGATGGGCTGGGCTGGGCTGGCCAGTCCCTCCAGGGGCTCCTCCTGAAAGCCCTCCCAGGATCACGACTCCCAGGCCATCAGGAAGGGGGATGGTTAGACAGAACTGGGAAACGGGGGCCCTACACCCGAAAACAGCAAGACATGCAGACTTGCTGCATGTGTGGGGTGCTGGAAGTAGGTTGGGGTCAGACACACCAGTGTCCAGGTCCTGGCTCCTAAGTGGCGACGTGAGCTCCGACAGTCGAGCTAACCTTCCGTGCGCGCCTGGGAAAGGCTTGTTAGATACCGATCGCGTGGTGACGGTTGTATATGGGTTGATTTGTCTGGAGAGAATAGAGTCAGGAGACTAGAAAGGGGGTCACAGGCTGGAGCCTCTCCTGACCCCCAAGCCCACAGGCCCCTTCCCTAACAGGAGAGCAGCAGTGAGTGCCCCACTTTGGGAGCCCCCCACCCATTGGCCGGGGTTTCCAGTTTTCCCGGGGTGGGGGGGAACCAGTCTACCCTCCATATCCTCTATTCCAAACTTTGAACACGTAGAAGACAGAGGCCGGGTGGCAAATGAGGATCGGGTTTGCAGTTAGAGCTGTGGGCACCGCTGGGGCCTGGGAGGGGGGCAATGCCCAGTGAGGCTGGTGTTGGGGTCAAGATTAGATTTGAGAGGGTTTGCAAGGTGGGGCCAGATGATGGGCCTGGGGTTAGGAGGGAGTGAATAGAATTGAGGTCAGTGTGAGGTTGGGGTTGGAGCCATCCGACAACCGCGTGGGGGTGGGGAGGACTGAAAGTGCGGATTCTGTCAAGGTGAGGGTACTGCTGGGACCCGGCATGGGAGGTGACAGTGAGCGCGGTACTGGAAGTTTCCCTCTCTTCTGGCCTGTGCCCCCGCTCCGTGCCCCCTGCCATTTTCTTGCTGAGTCACGCCCAGTTGCCAGCTACACAGAGGGCACAAGGAAGAGTTGGGTGGGACAGGAAGCTCAGGGTCCCCAGCCTTTCCGGAGCCTCCGAGCTGGGGTCTTGGGCCTGCTCTGCGCCCTCTAGTACCGCTGTCTCCCCGCCCCCAACACACACACCCCTTCGGGCCCGCCCCACCCACTCCGCAGGCCCAGCCTCCCAGGGGCCCGGCCTGGGGCTGCAGCCCACTCTCTGACCCCTGGGGCGCTGGCCTGGGGTCTCCATCCCATCACTCAGTCGGAGGGACCCTTGGCAAAAGCTGGGCTACGCTAGGCTGGGTGCGCTAGGCTGGGTGCCGGCAGCCTGGGGGGAGGGGGGCAGCCGGGGAAGCTAAGCCGCACAGGAATGCTGCCACCGGCTAGGAGGTGCCTGGTATGACCACCCCCTCCCATCCTGGGCAGGAGGGCTCGGCTTCTGCTGACTGGGGGAAGAGAGCACCCACTGCGGAGGGGGTGGGCAGCTGGAGAGGCCCTTTGGGCAGAGGGACAGAGCCGCGCCCACAAAGTCCCTCCTGTGTAGGACTCAGGAGTCCGTCCTTTCCCCTCCGCTCCCTCTGCAAGGTACCCTGTCCTGCCCTCCTCACCCTGGGGCATCGGAGCCTTAAACATCACCCCCTCCACCGTCCTCCAGCCCGGGCCCCGAGGCTGGAGCTGGGAGGGCAGGGGCACTGCCTTCAAGGCTTTCCTCCAAGCTTGGTCTCAGACTGGGGAGAGGGTCTGTTTGCCTCTGTCCCAGGGTCTGGGGAGAAAGTCTAGCTTCCTCTACCCTCTGTCACCCCCTGGACAAGGAGATAGGATCTCCCCCAGGATGCAGTGACCCCACAGAGGGAAGGGGGCTCACGTCCTGCCCCTCCAGCCGCACCACACTGGAATTCACAAAATGAGCACTCCAGAGTTGAGAGGGCCTACCCCCAGCACTGGCACGGCACCTGTTCCTCAAGGTGCCCACCCTCCCCGCCCCCAGGCCCAGTGCAGAGTGCTTCACGCACGCTACCTTGGCCAATCCCACACCCAGGGAGGTAGGCTTTATCATCCTCATTTGATAGGAAGAAACTGAGACTCAGAGAAGTGACAGGAAGAAACTAAGGCTCAGAGAAGTGATTTGTCCACGGTCACACGCTAGCAAGTAGCAGAGACTGGGCTCTTCCCCCGCACTCTGCTGCTTCTCGGCTCGCATACCTCCAGCTCCGGGGAGCTCACCCCCTAAGGAGGCCGCCAGTGTTCTACCGGCGGACAGCTTTGATGACGAGAAAGTTTTTTCCTTTCCTTGAACTGAGCGAAGCTCTGCGTCCCTCAGATGCTCTATTCCTACTGCTAACTCCATCATCGGGGGCTGCCAGAAACAGCAGCCTAATCCCGCTCTCACACCTCTCTCGCACCAAAGCTCCTGAGTTTAGGGACAGAGATCACAGCCTTCTGAGAAGCCTGTGGTTCCTTGGGCCTCACATCTTCCAGACTGTAAATCAAAGAACCGGGCCCTGCCCGCTGGGCTCCCCATCCAGGGACCTCATTTCTTCCAGGGCAGATACTCACTCTGGCCCCTCTGCTGTCTCCCCCAACTGTACTGCCCCAGGCTGCTGAACGAGAGTGACAAGCGCCCCTTCATTGAAGAAGCCGAGCGGCTCCGGATGCAGCACAAAAAGGACCACCCGGACTACAAGTACCAGCCCCGGAGGCGGAAGAATGGGAAGGCGGCCCAGGGGGAGTCAGAGTGTCCCGGCGGCGAGGCCGAGCAGGGTGGGGCCGCCGCCATCCAGGCCCATTACAAGAGCGCCCACCTGGACCACCGGCACCCCGGAGAGGGCTCCCCCATGTCAGACGGGAACCCTGAACACCCCTCAGGTGAGCGCTGGGCTGAGGATGAGCTTTGGGCGGGGACAGCCGGGGCGCTGGGGAGGGGCGAAGGCTGGCCGTCGTGAGACTCTGATGACCCACAACCGCCCTGGGCGCCGGGGAGGCTCGCGGCGCTGTGCCGTTCGTTCGTTGCCCCAGCTGGGGTGCAGGGGCCCAGAGGGACCTCAGTGGCAGCTGAGGCGCCAGAGGAAGTGGCTGGGCACGATGGCTCTGGCTAATGGAAGAGGGCGCTGCTGCGGAACCAAGAGGCCAGTTAAGGAGGCCGCGAAGGCGCAGGGGTGAGTTACAGCAGGGAAAGCAGAGACAGGATGCTTTTGAGGAGTGGGAGATCAGATGGAGGAGAGACCCCTGCCTCTTGCCCACCTCTCAGTCTGATGGGGGAGCCACGGCATGGGATGTTGAGATCGTGCCACGGAGGAACAGACATAGGGCCATCTTGTTTCATCTCCACTAGCGCAAGTAAGGCTGACATTAACTGAGCACCTGCTCGGGGTGTACCAGGCACCCTGCTGATTGCCATACTGAGTATTAACTCAGTCACTCCAAACTGTGATTAGGGCAGCCGCGCCGCCTGGGCTCAGAAGCCTGCGTGAGCACAGCTCTACCTTCAGAAGACACACCTGGCGTCCCCCTTTGTGCCCGGCCTGGGAGCAGACACCAGGGGCATCAACAAGAGAAGCCACCACGGTCCCTGGCGGTGGGAGTCCCCACAGTCCAGAGGGAGGGGCAGGGATGAAAACAAATGCATGAAGAAGACACAAGTGTGCGTGAAGCCAGAGCCTCCCAGAAGGAGGCCGCGTCTGAGCCGCTTGCCGTCATCTCTGTTTTACTGATAAGGCAGTAGGTCAGAGACAGTAGGCATTTCCCCAGAATCGCACAGTGACAGAGCCAGGATTCAAACCCAGGCGGTGTCTCAAAATCCAGAGCGCTTGGCCGGGGCACGACTTGGCATTGCCTCTGGTCTGAAGTGGTGGGAGAGGCGGGGAGAGACACAGAAATGCCCTCAAGGAGCCCCTGGCCTCGTAGACTGTGGACGTGTTCTCTCTCTGAGGGGATCCCCGGTCCTGCCATCTCTCCCCCACACACGTATACTTTACTTCAGAGACTCAGGGACACACACACACACACACACACACACACACACACACACATCAGAAGACCCCGGACCAGGTACAGAACCACCACCCCAGGCTCTAACTGTGGGCATGGGCTTTTTTTCTCCAAGGCCCAGCTCAGCTACCCCTCCTCAGTGAGACCTTCCCCAAGTCCCCAGGGCAGGTGGGGGGTGGGGGTGGCACCTTCCTCTAGTCTCCTGAGCCCTCTGCATACCCTGTAACTTCTGACGCTGCCCTCCACTACTGTGCGCGTCTCTGGATCTCCCCCAAGACTCTGAGCTTATGAAGAGAGGATCCACTTGATTTACGTTTGTATGCCCTGTGCCTGGCACGCTGCCCCCCCCCCCGCCCCCCGCCCTAAGCATCGGGTGAATGACAATGTGAGTGAGAAAATAGACATTGGAAGAGGGGTGGAGCAAGTCAGCTAGATATCTAAGTGTCCTCCTGATCCAGCAAGGAAAAGCTGCTGGAGGGCTGGGGGCAGCACAGCTGAGCAAGGAGTGGGGGGACAGAGCGTGGCTGGTGGGGCAGAGTCGGAGGGAAGGCTTCCTGGAGTGAGGGGCACTTGAGCTGGCTTTGGCAGGAGGGATGGGGCCGGAGGGGACACATGGCTGTTTGGGGGCCAGGGGTGGGGGTGGAGGGTGGGGGAGGGGGCCCAGGCAAGCTAGCAAAAGTGAAGCAGTCGAGAGCCATGAGGGCAGGAGAGGTCGGCACCAAGGAGAGCAGCTGGCAGAAGCCAGGCATGCGCAGAAGAGATCAGACAAGTGCAGACCAAGGGCCAGACCCGTCGGGGTCGACAGCGAAGGGGCAGGGGAGCAGGGCGGGGAGCCGACATCAGCCGGTATGAGGAAGAACTCCCCAACAGAGAGGGCTTTTCAAAATGCAGCAAGCCTCTCCAGGACATGGGTGACGGAGGGAGCCCCCGCTCTGGGCGGGAGGCAGGACACGCCCCTAAGAATGGGGAATTTCAGAGACAACTGGAGACCAGCCCTGGACCATTAAATAAGTGAAATGCCAACTCGGGCTGCCCAAACACGCAGAACCCACGAGGTCACGCAGTGATGGGTCCTCGGCCTCCTGGAGGCAGCTTTTCTGAAGGTGAGCCGTCAGGATCCAGAAGCCTCTGACCCGGCTTCCCGCTTGCTTTCTGTCTCCCTTCCCCCCCAGGCCAGAGCCATGGTCCACCTACCCCTCCGACCACCCCAAAGACAGAGCTGCAGTCGGGCAAGGCAGACCCCAAGCGGGATGGGCGCTCCATGGGGGAGGGCGGGAAGCCTCACATCGACTTCGGCAACGTGGACATCGGTGAGATCAGTCACGAGGTAATGTCCAACATGGAGACCTTTGATGTGGCCGAGTTGGACCAGTACCTGCCACCCAACGGGCACCCGGGCCACGTGGGCAGCTACTCGGCAGCCGGCTACGGGCTGGGCAGCGCCCTGGCTGTGGCCAGTGGACATTCCGCCTGGATCTCCAAGCCACCGGGTGTGGCTCTGCCCACGGTCTCGCCACCCGGTGTGGATGCCAAAGCCCAGGTGAAGACGGAGACCGCGGGGCCCCAGGGCCCCCCGCACTACACCGACCAGCCATCCACCTCGCAGATCGCCTACACCTCCCTCAGCCTGCCCCACTACGGCTCTGCCTTCCCCTCCATCTCCCGCCCCCAGTTTGACTACTCTGACCATCAGCCCTCAGGACCCTATTACGGCCATTCAGGCCAGGCCTCTGGCCTCTATTCGGCCTTCTCTTACATGGGGCCCTCGCAGCGGCCCCTCTACACGGCCATCTCTGACCCCAGCCCCTCAGGGCCCCAGTCCCACAGCCCCACGCACTGGGAGCAGCCAGTATACACGACGCTGTCCCGGCCTTAAAGGGGGCCCTGTCATCACCACCCTGCCCGGCCCCTCTGGGTAGCATGCCCCGTCCCCCAGCCTTTGTGCCCTGTTCCTCGCCCATCTCAGACCTGGTGGTGGGCCGTGGAGGAGGGTGCAGAGGCTGACAGCGGAGAGAAGGCTTTCTGTCTGGCTCACTGCCTTTGATGACCCCACCCCGTCCTATCCAGGCTCCAGCCCAGGCAAAGCCCCGGGCTCCTAGGCTGGGCAGAGGAGAAGGAGGTTGATTGTCGCCCCTAGACTGAACGATGAGGGGCCGCACCTTCCCACCCCCCACCCGTTCCCCCCCCCCCCCCGGAATGACCCTCATCCCAGGACCTGAGAAAGACCCACTCTCACCCTCCTCTGGGGGTGGGGGAGGCAGCCGGGGCTGGGCAGGAACCGGAGGCCTTGCCGTACCTTGTGCCCATGTTCGCGCTCTCGTGGAGAATGAGGGGTCTGACATAGCCCTTGCCACTGTGCCTAAGATCAAAGCCAGCCAGAGACCTGCATGATGCCTGCAGTGGGCTACCTCCGCCCCCGGGGAGGACAGCTTTGAAAGCCTGGGAGGGGAGGGGTCTCAGAGGGAGGTCTCCTTATCCCCTCAGCGCCCCCTCCCCTTCCGGACACAGGCAGGAGTTGATACAGAGGCCTCGAGATGCAATTCTGTGCCCACCAAACCCCCTTCTTCGTCTAACGGAGAAAGAGGCCCCCGTCCTTCTCTTCCTCCTCCGCCACAGCCTCCCAGACCTGGAGGCACAGCCCAGGTGAGGAGGCAGGGCCCCAGGCAAGGGTTCAGAGACAATTCACAGAGCCTTCCTCCCAGGCTCCCTGCCGCCTCGCCCCTCACCAGGCTCTGCGGTCCCTGCTCTGTCAGCCCCAACTCCTCAGGCTTCCCAGAGTGTTGTAGCTGCTCAGGCCCTGACCCTCAGCTCCGGGAGGAGACGCGGGGCCCGGCGCCCAGGTGGCTGGCTGGGAGCAGGCCGAGGACACTAAACTCCCGACATGTACATTCTGCCCTGGCCTTTTGCCCTGTGCTTCCCAGTGGTATCTGAATAAAGTATGTAGCTCTGTCTGCCCCCATCTTCCTGTTCTGCAGCCCCCACAGTCCACATGTAACTCATGACTGCCCCCTTTTATTTATCTCAGTAGCTCCCTCTCCCCTCGCCCCCGTCCTAGGTACTCCAGCCCCTATTAACTCTGCATTAAGCCTTCCACATAATAAAATTAAAGGTTCCGGTTACCTGCTTGGTGGGCCTGACCTGGCCTGTCTCTTGGTTTCTTATCCCTCAACTGGGCTCCCTCAAATGCTCTCTGGAAGTGGCCTAGGGGTGGAATTCAAAGGACAGATCACCCAAAGGACTCCTCTCTCCCCTGAGAAGGCGGAGGCCAGGCAGGGTATGGGGACGGCCGGCATCCCCGTGGGCTCAGCGTTGAGTTCGGGGTTGAGGCCTCAGCCGGGAGCTCTCCCCCAGCCCAGCTGTGCCCACGCTGCAGGTGGCTCATTTGCCGTCCAGCTGGAACTCAGCAAGAGCACCTTCCAAGGAGCCCCTCTTACTTGCCTGGCAGAGGGGGTGGGAATTTGAAAGAGGGGCGGGGGTCAAACCTGACATCTGGCTGCCTGCAGCCAGCAGGCCTGTCCTTTAGGATGTGTCGATGGGCCTTCGCTCACTGCGCCCCTCTCTGTGCCCCCTCTCCCCTAACACACACACACACACACACACACACACACACACACACACACACCTTGGTCCACTCCAGGATCAAGCCAAGTCTTCGTGGCAGCTGCCTGTGTCTGGGTATAAACCCGGGATGGCAGACACGCGACCTAATCCTCCAGGGCTCATCTCCCAAGAGCTCTCCCCTCGGTGCCATTCCAGACAGTTCTCAGGGACCAGGGAAACCTCTTTACCGCCACGCTCTACCGATGGGTGGCTCTGGCGGTCGGAAGTCTTCCTTAGACCCCGCGCGTAGCAACAGCCAACGGCTACCATGCACTGAGCGCTCCCTGGCCAAGTGCTCGGCCAAGTGGTTTCTGCCATTCAGGCCTAGGAGAGAGTGGACCCGCTCATTCTCCCTATTTTCCCCGTGGGCAGCTGCGAAACTAAGAGAGGTGGGTGCTGAGAAGGGCTGGTGCCAGAATCTGAAGCCAGGGGACTCTGGAGCTTGTGCTCTGAACCACTGTCACTTTCACCTGCCCATGGCTTGCGGGCCACACTTCTGCTTGTAACCTGGTGATATGTCTCTTGCTGCTGCAGGCCAGCATCCTCAGCCCCCTCATCTGTTTCTTCGATCTGTGGGCTCCAGCCCAAACTATACAGAAGCTATTCTCTGGGGTCTTCGTTTGTTATGTTGTGGACAAATGCAGGACTTTATGCTGATTTTTAATAGATTTCATCTTGTGGGATCCGACCATTTCCCCACCTCTATTAAGTCTTGGAATTCTGGGTCCAACTTATTAGCGCTCCTTCCGAGCTTTATGGATCTGCAGACTTGAATATCCTAAGTCACTAATTTAAAAAAAAAAGAAAAAAAAAAAAAGGTTGAAATGAACAGGGACAGGCCCGTATACACTACTGAAGATTCTCCATCATCGGTTCTATTATCTGCACTCTTAGGGGAAGACTGTCCGATCAATTTTGAATCTATTTAGAAGTACAAACTTCTCCATTGTAGCTGTATGCAGAGACTGGCCTGATGCCTCGTTAAAATCGAGATTCGCTCTATCCCACCAACCTACCAGACCAGTAACCTTTGAGAAAGGGAAATGTGGCTCATTTGGCGATATTCTTAGAAACCCTGACAGCTCCTGGATCTCCTCTTTATTAGCTATGTGTTTTCAAACATGCAACAACCTGTTCTAGAATTTTGTCAGGGATCAATCAGTACTAACCTTAGGTGCTCGCAGTTTCTACAACCCACCCTTTCCCCTCTATTGAAGAGCAGGTGGTTGGTCCATTTCCAGTCCGTTCACTGCTCCTGCTGTCAGTGGGGTTGTGGACACAGAGCCAGCAGGGCAGAGGGGAGGGGCCTCATCGAGATGAAACTGCCACCACCAGGACCCTGCCTCTCATGAGACAGAGATGGACCGGGAAGTCACTGGGGATACGGGAGGAGGGAAAGTGGCCCCAGAGAGGACAAAGGACCCTGGAGAAGTTGGAAGACCTGGCTTGTGCTCACCCCTTAGACCTAAGGTTCTGGATGAGCTTGGGCCTCAGCAAGGCAGTGGCCCCATGTGCATAGAGATGGGGCCACATGTTTCTGGCGAGGACTGAAGAGGCTATGCCCCAGCCTGGCCAGCTGAGCAGCAAGGGACGGACTCCATGGAAGAGGGGAAGGGAGACAGGAGGAAAACCACCCCTCTTTCCATCTCCCTTACACCCTATCCCCTAAGGGTTAACCCCCTACTCCCTCTCCCATCCCCTTCTCTCTTCCCCCGCCCAAACCCCATCTCCCTTTAATCACATCTGATACTGAGCGGCCCAGCAGGAACAAAGAGACCATTTAGAGGATCGGGGCCGAGAAAGTGACCCCGCGCTCTGGGGCGGCCGCCTGGACGCCAGCACAAAGGCGGCATTTCAGAGCTGGAATTTCAGCACCCAACTTGATTAAAGGACTCCACAGGCTTGGAGGAGGGAGGAAGGGGGTGCGAAGTCCACTGCTCCCCGGATTAACCCTTCTTCAGAGTGGCAGGCACCCCTCCCGCCCCCCGGGGACGCTCATTACTCCCACTCTGTCCACAGAGCACCCACCCAGGAGGCCCTGCCTCTTGCAGAAGTCAGGCAAGCCTGCCCCTCTTCTTCCTGGAAGGGGAGCTGACAGCAGAATGGAGGGCAAGGCTGGAATATTCAGGGAGCCAACCGTCCCCTCTATCTCTGTTGGTATCAAGATACACCCTCTTCCTGTCCCCACAAGGGAGAGGGGAAGCAACGTGATTGGTCTTACTGCAAGCTGGGTAAGCAGGGTGCAGAGAACAGGACCCAGGAGAGCCTAGGGCAGAGGAAGGGGAGCTCCAGTCCCGATTTAATGTCACACCTGGAACCCAGGAGCCCTGCTTCCCTGCCCACCATCATCCCAGTCAAGGTCTGGGAGGAGCATGGGCCCTACACAGAAGGGAAAGGACATCTTCCAGAGGTGGGGAAGGAGAGAGGATGGCGGAGGCGGACCAGAAGGCCACGGAAGGCAGTGTACAGGCGGTGACCTGGGGAGTGGGGACAGGGCTGGGACAGGGGTGGGCAGGTGTTCAGTCCTCGCTCCAGCTGCTGCCTTGCCCAGCAGGGCTCTGCCTGGGGAGGGCGGGAGATCACTGCATCCCCAAGCTTCCTGCTG
Organism: Lynx rufus; assembly: GCF_022079265.1. Taxonomy (NCBI): domain Eukaryota; kingdom Metazoa; phylum Chordata; class Mammalia; order Carnivora; family Felidae; genus Lynx; species Lynx rufus. The sequence continues at coordinate 131,698,070 of NW_025814889.1, read as the reverse complement.
GGGCACTAGCTCCTGAAAGGGGATCCGAGCCCACGATAAGAGGCTCGAGGCAGGTCCTCAGGAAACAATGGGTGGCTTGATGAGACCTGCTCTGTGATACTCCTGAGAAGGGAGAAGCCCCTGAAGCCAGTCCCCACTGGAAAGGAAATTGGGGGTTTCCGTGGCAACCAGTTCCCTGGGCACAAAGACTCGTCTGTCTGCTGGGAAGGCAGCTGAGGTGTCTCCCTGCAGCAGCCTTTGCGCTGGTGAACAGGGAGATGGAGGGAGGGATGCGGGGGATCCACAAGGAGTAAGGCCCCTGGTGCTTCTTGAGCTGACAGTCACGGGGCCACAGGAATGGGTGCACCCGCCAGGCAGCAGGGTGCTATCAGGGAAGGAGCGAGGGGGCATCACAGAGAGCTGGAGGCAGAGGGGGATGAAAGGTTGAACGGTTTATTATTTACATGTATAAAGAATGTGAAAATAGAAACTAGGATGAGGCACAGTCAGGAAGATGATTCCAGCTCAGTCGGTGATGATGAGCTCGTCTACCCCCCAGTCTTCATAGCTCCCGTCTGGCAGGTAGCGGCGAATGATGATGGGGATCTTTCGGGCCCTGTGGCAGGGAGAAGTCACAAGTATATGAGGGCTGGTGACCCGAGCTCTATAGCAGAAGGGACACGCTGTGTGCAGAATGCAAGGGGAGGGAAGTCGTAGCAGCATCCTCTTAGGACTAGGTGTGGAAAAGAAATTGCAATAAAAAGAGAGTTCCTGCGTCCCAGGGACGGTGGCTCTGGAAAGGCTCTGCCATCCGAGGGCTGAAGAGGGGAGGAGGGGAAGTGTGGAGGGATACTGGTAAGGCCAAGTGCAGCAGGAAGAGGGAGATTCTGACAGACAGGAGAGGACCCTGCCTCGTCAAAGCCCTCCCCCTTTGCCTGCCCCCTCCCACCCCCCTGCCTGGCGGGCTGACTCCAGAACAAACTAAGGACCAAGAGGAACAAGAATCTCACCTCCCAGGCAGGGGTGTGGGGCAGAGGTGTGCAGCAGAGAACCTGGGGGATACCTCGCAGGGCTCAGGAGCAGTGAACCACGATCTGGGTGACTTACTTGAGCTCTTTCATGGCGATGAGCAAGGGATCTGTCTCCCCCTCCAGCTCCACCATCACAGGGGCACACATCCTGTAGGTACAGGGACAGGTGTTGGGGGAGAAGGGCCCAGCAGGAAATCAGGGGGCTCACTTCACAGATAGGATCAGATCAGCATCCCAGTCCTCACCTAGAAAGGTCACCTTCCAGGGAGACAGGCAGGCATGGGAGGGTGGGAACGTGTTCAGGGGCACTGCCATGGTGAGGAGAAGCAAGTGGGAACCAGGAGACTGGATTTAAATTCTGCCTCCAAAGACACACCGAATTTCTCTCCAAATCTCAGTATCCTCATTTGAAAACGGGAGACAGTCCTGCCTCACCTACGACACTAAGACGTTACTAACAAGTAAAGGCTCACCAAGAACCACATGCTGTTCTCAGCTCTTTATGGGGATGACCCCATTCTGAGGTAAGTACTGCTATTATTTCCATTTTACTGATGAGGAAACTGAGGCACGGAGAGATCAGTAATCTGCCAAGATCACACAGCCATTTGAATCCCGCATGTTCCTACCCACTGTGCTGTAATGCCTCCCACTAATAAGTTAAAGATCCGTAAGTTAAAGATCCATACGCTTAAGAAAGGCAGGGCCGACCACAGACTCCTGGGCCCGGCAGCCACGGCAGAGTATTCCAGCACCAAGGAATGGCCAGGCAAAGGCTCGCTCTAACCCAACTCCTCAGGCCTGCCTCAGGGCCCAGCCGGCTCATTTTCCTTCTCTACCTCGGCAACAGCCCTCGCCGTCCTACTCTTCAGCCTCCATACGGGGCCTGCGATCAGGCACGCACCTGCCTACAACCCTCCATGGCGCCCCACGGCCATCAGCCAGAACCCAGTCTGGCTCCTGCTCGTCCTTCTCGGTGCACCTTCTCAGGCTACTTGCCTGTACTTATCCCACGTTCCCGCCTTACCACGCCCCCAAGGCTCCCTGTACACACCCTGCTGTTTCCCTTCTGCATCCTCTTGTAAGCTCTTCCTCTCCCTACAAGCCTGGGAGGGGCTCACATGTCTCCACTCTGGAAATCGTCCGCCCTGAAAATGCTCAGCGCCCTGACTCATTTGACACAAGCTTCTCGATCTCACTGTACTGTAGCTGCTTATTTGAAGTTTTCTGCATTGGACCAGAGCACCTTGTGACCCAGGGCCACATGCCCTAACAACAACTGCTCTTCAGAAGAGACTCTAAAAATGAACAGGAGGAATGCCAACTCTAGGCCTACCTCCTCTAGGAAGCCACCATTCATGATTTCAGCACAAGTTTATACTAACGGATCCCCAACCTAACAATCACCAGAATTACTAGGAGAGCATGCTAAAAACACAGGCTCGCAGCTCCTGCTCCAGACCCCCTGACTAGCAATTCTGGTGAAGGAGCCTGAGAACCTCCATTTGCAAAGCTTACCAGGCGACTCTGATCATCAGCCGGTCTGAGAGCCACCAGTTTACACAATGTAACTGACTAATCTTATTACTATTTTGATTTCTGTTACTTCCAAAAGCCCTGAAAATTTCGCAGCGGCAGGGACCAAATGTTTAACTTTCCCTATATCCCCTCTCAAGTATGTAAGTCCTTCCCTACATTTAAAGCTTTAAAAAACGTAGCAAACTGTTTTTCCTAATCTGCCTACACCTTATTTCTTTCAAGATAGGAATAATCCAAGTTCATTCATCCAGCCTTGTGCACACAATGTGCGAATCATGAGTGTGCCCTCAGGTATTACGTCTGCACCAGTGACCCCACAAACTTGGCAACGATCCTTAGGAAGTGGCTGTGTCAAACATCAGCCACCAGGTGGTGCTAAAAAACCAGAGTGAGACTTCATCCAAAAAATCCAAGAACTATTTGTTCAGCACCAACAAGCTGCAGCATCGCACGTCTGGTACTAGGGGACGAGATCCAGCCCTTGGCTGTCTGAGGGCTTACGGCTCGCTGGGAACCACCAGACGGCATCCTAACCCTTAACTGGAAGGGGCACAACAGACCCAACTAAGCTGAACCAAGCTTCTCTCCCAAAGCAAAGCAGGACACGGGTCTTGGTAGCGTGCTGAACGTCCGCCTCCAAACTTTCAAGTGCCCCACCCTGTCCACCAAACGCATGCCGATCCCCTGAACCTGTCATTCAAGGCACCGGTGACATCTTTTCCAGCCCCTTGTGCCCCTAGCTACTTGCCATTCCCCCACCACAATCCACGCTTGCCTGTCTTTCCTCGCACTGTCTCTGGCACCTGGGTCACCCTCAAAACCACCTGCCTTTCCCCATCCCTCTTGAATTCTAATCCTTTCATGAGGCTCTCCCAGTCACCCCTACAACCACTCCCTTCTCTTTCTCGTGCCTTCTGGAAAGCACTGCTCCCGTCTGCCTTGGGTTCTGGTTATTTGTGAGCCATCTCCCCCAAGGCAGCAAACACCTGGAGGACTGGGCTGGGGGGCGGGGGGGGGGGGGGTGAGGGGTGGGGGGACTGTGGCCATCTGGAATCATCTTTGCATCCCCACCGGGTGCAAGCACCCTACCTCAGTCAGCACTGAAAGACTTTAAGCTTGCATACGATCATTGTCCTTGCTTGAAAGATAATTGAGAAGTTCTTTCCGCTGGATCGTTTTTAGCCTAGACAAGCACTGCCCACTGGCATGTTCTGCAATGATGGAAACGTCCTCTATCCGCGCTCTCTGTTATGGAGTCCTAGCCACACGTGGCTACTGAGCACCTGAAATGTGGCTAATGAGACTGAAAACCTGAACTTTTGATTTCACTTAATCTTACTTAACATAAATGGCCACGTGCGGCAGGCGGCTGCCATAACTGATGGTGCAGACCCACGGGATCCTGACCCAGCGACTATCCCAACTGTCATGCTCAGTGCAGCCCTAATTCCGCCCAGACCAGCCAAGAGTACAAGCAGGCCGGGGAGAGGTCTACTGCTTTAGAGAAGGCGAGGAACAGGGTTACCCACCCATAAAACCCTGTTCGAAGTGCACATGGTGGTCATCTTTACCCCACAGGAGTAAGGGGGATAAAGCCGAGTGCTATTTGAAAACAAATGAGGGAACACACAGATTAGAATCTCCTTTAGCATCAGCACTCCACAGAGCTGACCCCAGCGTTTCTGGCCAATTCTCCACGATTCCCTACCTGATGCGCCCATCCGACCAGACACCCATCTCCCATACCAGCTTGTAAGACGTTGGGGTGGGGGTTCATTTCCTCAGCCTTGTCTCTCCCTCGGGAGGACATCCTGTTAGAGTATGCAGAGCACGTGTGTCCTCCCTCTGTTCCCGGACTCACTGCTCCGTAGGAAAGAAGAGTAACTCCCAAGAGGGAGTGTGGGAGGAAAAGCGTCCGTGGCCCAGCGTCGACAGTCCCTGCTCTCTCAAAGCCACCTGCCTACAGAGAGGGTGCTTTCAGGTCTGTTCGCCCACAGCCTTGGCAGGCAGGCTGGCTGGCCCCTGCAGACACAGGCTCCAGATGCCCACAGTGCCTATGGCCGACAGGGGGCATGTGCAGCCATCGGACATTTTCACGTTCAGATGACAGAATCACCTGTCCGCTGGCTAGTTCCTGAACCTTCTCATTCTTCTCCTGGGTTCAAACTTAGGAGAAAGGCAAGGCTGCTCTGTGCTTTCGCTCCTCTAGCCTGGCCTCTACATGGAGGGCCTCCCCACTCCTCTGGGCTGGCCACCGTCCACGTCGGGTCAAGAACCACCTTAAGCCAGACAGGTGCTGCCACAGCAGCCCTGATCCACCAGCCCACGATGGTCTATAGCTCCCTGAACTCACACTTTTTTTTCTTTGTTTTGCTTCACTAACCTAACAGGCACCCGAGTTCTGTACTTTCCTTATGTTTCTATTGGACTGTTATTTGGCTCCTCAGATGTTCACGTCCTATTTCTCCTACTGGATCACCAACTCCCTGAGGGCAGGAGTCTAGAACAGTGCCCGGCACACAGAGACAGCACCACCCTTGCTTAGCATGCGAGAGCAGGGAGAGTGTTTTCAGGTGCCGGCTGGGCCACATCAATAGCTCGGAAGCTTACTGTGGCCTGACCGACAGAAAAGATCACGAAAGGGCATATACTCACGCGATCTGGAGGGCTCGGGTGCCCAGCACACGGGCTCGCTCATACTTGGTCATATACGGTGTGGTGATTCGCTTCTGGTTGGCCTGTGGTCGCTCTCCAGAGGGGAGGATCTCGACGTTCTCCTGGCCCTCCTGGACGCCAAGACAGAAAAGAGGGAAAGTCTCAGGTGTATTTTCTGGGTTGAGGGGCAGGACGATAATGACAATGATTACAATCCCCCCTACCATTACTGCTTATCACGTGCCAGCATGCACACCTGCAGTTAGTGACACCTCCTCTAATTCTCACGATAACCTTACGTGGTGGCCATTATAGTGCCTGGCTCAGAGCATTAGCTAACTTGGTCAAAGTCTCAGACCTAGCGAAAAAGAAGAACCACGACTGGGATTCCAGAGCCAACTGCCTCATCCGGAAGAGGGAAGCAGATGGCCTGGAGATGGGGTGGCCCCAGAACATTAGCCATATGCCAAGAAGTCCTTCGGCACAGACAAGTCTCTTTAAGTAGGGGGCAAGGAATAAGCACCCCATCTTTCAGACAGGGTAACTGAATCAACAGGTCAAGTGGCTAAAAAGTCAAAGTGAAGGCAAGGATACACAGGCGCTCACGTGTATTCAACAATTACTTATGAAGGATCTGTCATGTGCCAAACATCATAATGGATGATAAGACAGCAAGTGAAGCATTTGCTGTCAAAGAATTCACAGTCAGGAGAGGAGACAAGAGTAAACAAAGCAGCAGGTGCTACAAAGGTCGGCAAGTAGACAATGAAGTTCACGAGAAGGTGGGGGGGGACATCACACTCATGCTGGGGGTTAGGAAGGCTGTCCAGAGACGAAACAAGCAACTCCAGAAGGAGTAGGAGCTGCCAAGCCAACGAGAAACAGAAGGGCAGTCCAGGTAGGCTGAGTGGCAGGCACAAAAGCACAGCGGTGGGAGACAATGAATGAGTTGTGAAGTATGATTGGAGCAAAAGGTGTGCAAAGGGTTTTAGGCAGGAGAATAAATTCTATAATAAATAAAGAATTAGGGGCGCCTGGCTAGTTCAGTGGATACAGCATGTGAGTCTTGATCTCGAGGTTATGAGCTCGAGCCTCGTGTTGGGTGTAGAGATTACTAAAATAAACAACAAAAAAAGAATTAAATCAACAAATATTTATTGAGTGCTTACTACGTGTCAGTGTTCTAAGTGCCTGAAATAGAAGAGTGAGACAGATAAAAATTCTTTCCCCTATAGAGCTTGTATTACAAGAGATAAGAAAATTAACAAATAACATACGTGGTATAAAAACTAAAGAGGGGCGCCCGGGTGACTCAGTCAGTTAAGCATCTGACTCTCGATTTCAGCTCAGGTCATGATCTCACGGTTCAGGGGATCGAGCTTTGTGTGAGCTCTGCACTGACAGCATGGAGCCTGCTTGGGATTCTCTCCCCCGCCCCCCCCGCCCCAAGTAGATAAATATACTTAAAAAAAAAAGTAAAGGTATCCCTACAGATGCTCTGTCGAGCATATCCTGTAGAGGGTAAGGGCAGAAGCAGACCATAGAGGAAGACGAGTAGTAAGCAATCAGGTAGGCAGGTAAGAGAAACTGTGGCAGCAGAATGGCCAATCCAGCAGAGTGGTGGGAGACTGACGGCAGGAAGAGCAGTAACACATTTCCGCAGCAAAGTGAGTGAAGCGGAATAAAGACCTCAGCCAGGCTGAAGCACTGAGAATGGAGAAACAGCAACAGGGCTGGACCATGTGTAGGAGGCAAAATCAACCAAATAGGGATGGTAGGGGACCAGGACAGGGGAGGACGTTTCTGACTCAGCGAACAGGTACCCGAGAGTGCCGTGCAGAAGAAAGAGAAAATCCAAAAATGGGGGCTTCGGCTTCCAAGCCTAAAATAATTGAGGGATCACTCCCTTTCCAGGAGCTATAAAGCACTTCCTCCATCAGTCACGGCACAGAAAGCCCAATGTCATTCATGAAATTCGTAACCCGTCCACCTGGTGACACAAGTCAGAAACCTGGGGGTCACCCCTGTCACCTCCCACTTTCTTAGTTCCATCTCCAATCCACCAAAAATACCTCTTTTGTCCATTTTCTTATCACTTACATTACCAGCACCCAAGTCCAAGCCACGGGTCTCTCGCCTAGATGGAGAGACCCTCAAGGTCTCTGTCTTTAACTCCCGCTCCTCCCCAACTCACTCGTCACTCTGACGCCAGAATGCCCTTTCTAAAGTGTACACGGGATAGTGCCACTCCCCGGCTCAACACTTGTCGGTGGGAGCGCCTGGCTGGCTCAGTCCGTAGAGAGTACAACTCTTGATCTCAAGGTTGTGGGTTTGAGCCCCACAGCCCCACACTGGGTGTAGGGATTACTTTAAAAAAATAAATCTAAAAATATTTAAAAAAACCACAACACGTGGTGGCTTCTAAGTGCCTTTAGGCTATAAAATCCTGCCTGATGTGGGCCCTTACCTCTCCAGCTTTATCCCAGATCACTCTCCCCAGGGCTCCTTAAGTAAACCCTGCCCATAGGGCACCTAACACATAACAAACAATCAACACACGCTTGCTGAATGAATGAAGGTGATATTTCACGCATCAGTAAACCGACTGCCCCCAAAGCCACAGGCTATGGCCCACCCTGTAGGACTTTTCCTCCACCCAGGACTGGAACACTGCTCACTCTAACTGGGGGTGCTTGTGGCAGGGGATGTGACCCGCAAGAGGCAGATTCATTCAGGCGATTATCACTGGCCGGGTTATTTGGCAGCTTGGACTGCAGAAAAGGGGAGTCCACAGCTAAATACTGACCTCCTCGGCATTCTCCAAGTCACCCAGCCCCTCATCCTCCTCCACATCATCAAAGTCGTCACCATCAAAACTGTACAAGAAGAAGAGGGCAGTTAGTTGGAGCATCACTTACTAGAATCAAAGGCAGCAGAGGGGCGCCTGGGTCGCTCAGTCGGTTAAGCATCCGACTTCGACTCAGGTCATGATCTCACGGCTTGTGAGGTCAAGCCCTGCATCAGGCTCTGTGATGACAGCTCAGAGCCTGGAGCCTGCTTCAGATCTTGTTTGTCTGTCTGTCTGTCTGTCTCTCTCTCTCTCCCCCTCCCCCGCTCAGACTCTGTCTCTCAAAAATAAATAAATGTTAAAAAAAAATTTTTTAAAGACAGCAGATACCCGTATCTCACTCAGTATGTAGAATTGACTCAGTAAATAACTACTTAATGAGTGAATCAAACTTCTTTTCCATTTTACTTCCATCCTTACCCCCATCAGCCCCCAAATTTCGCTAGGACTCACTCATCATCACTGTTTCTCTACTGGATCATTCCCATCAACATATAAACATGTAGTTAGTTTCCCATCTTAAAAAATAAACAAAACTTATTTCGCTTGTACCCCCCACCGAGCCCTATGTCCATGCTCCTCTTGGGAGCCAAATTCATGAAAGCTGTCCCTCTTCTGTCTCCAGTTGTGTCATAATCTCATGCCAGCAAGGCTTTTACCTCCACAGTTCTAGCAAAACCAGCCTTCTCAAGTTCATTAATGGCTGCCACGTTGCTAAATCCAATGGACAAGTCTTGTTCTCCTTTAGCTGAATCTCTCAGTTGGCACACCAGACCACCTCCCCCCACACACACACACACTCCCCAGCTCAATACTCTGCCCTCACTTAACTACAAGGACACCTCTCTCTTGGGGTTCCCCCACCTCACTGGCTGTCCCATCTCAGTCTCCTATGCTGGTTTCCCCCTCTCTTCCCCACAGGCACTCAATGCTGGAATGCCCTAACAGTCCCCAGCCATCTCTTCTTCTCTACCGACACTCCCCTGAGGTTTTCACCTGATTCTTAGTTTTGACTAAATACAGTATACTCTATTTCATATACACACTGCTGATGACTCCACTATTTTCATCTTCGTAAGACGCATCTCCTCCGACCCCACGTATCAGGAAATCTTTGGGCTCTACCTTCAACATCGATCCAGAATTCAACACCACCTGCCGTCACCACCTCTCCTAGTGCCACCCCAGTCCAAGCCACGACCTTCTCACCGAGATTCCTGCAACCCTTCCAGACCTTTACCACCCCCCGAGTCTCGCCAGACTCTCCCCTGGACTCCTTCTCTACTACGTACGTCTACCACGTACTCTCACACGACCCTGCATTATCTGTTTGTGGGCCTGTCCCCTCTTCTAGAAAGGGCGCCCCCGGGGACGAGAGACTATGTCTAGTTCACCTCAATACTCTCATTACAAGACACGGAGCCCGGCTCGCTGGAAGTCGGCTGAAAGACCTTTCTCACTGCTCCTCGAGCCGGGCCTCTGGATGGATCTTTCCTCCCGGCCCCCCGCCCTTCTCCCCCGCAGCTCCGCGGGCCCACTCAGCACCCGCAGTCCCCTCAAGACACTGCCCCTCGAGCCTGGCTCCTCGGCCTCCTTCGACCCAGGCTCCCGCTTCACCCGCCCCTTCCCAAGCTCCCGCACTCACTTGTCCTCGTTATCTGACATGACGCCGGCGCCGCAGCGACCCCACTCCGCGCCAGGGACCCGCGCGGACACCCGAAAACAGCGCGCCTCCGCCTCGAGCGGCGCCACGCGTACTCTGCGCCTGCGCCGTGACCCAGAGGCAAGTATTTCCGGTAGGCAGGCCGAAGCCGTAACTGTGCGCACGCGCCGGGAGGCGTGTGCCCGTTCCCATGGTAGCCGGAGCCGCTGGGGGCGGGCTCTAGTCGCTGAGGTCCGGAGGGTTTCGCGCGGGGTCCAGGCGCCGCACAACCGCCGCGAGGCCGTGGTTACGGTCTCCCGAGCCCAGCTGCTCCCTGTGGGGAGGAGGCACCAGCGGGGTCTTACTTTAGGGTGAGGTTTCCATTTTGGTTTATCCCCCAACGGGCTCTGTCCGGACCACGGCTTATCCTAACCTCCCCTTTCCGCCAGAGAGGGTTTGTTTCCCTGCCACAGGCGTCGGGTCAGGATGAGGTCTCCGTTCATGTGTGAGGATCTGCCTGTGTATCTGTTCGGGGTGGGGGGGGGGGGGAAGGGCACTATCGCGATACTGACGGCAACGAGTCACGTTTTTGCTGAGACTCGACCCCCCACTCCCGGACTTTGGGTGGCGTCGAGGAGGTTGGGGGCGCGGGAGCAGAAATTGGGCCTGGGAGACAGGGGTTGTCATTGCGTTTTTCCCTCCTCAGGGCCCTTCCATGGCTTCCCAGGAAAGGGTGGAGGCAGTGACCAAAGGAACAGGGTTCTGGCGCTGCTCCAAGCCAGCCACTTACACCCCCGGGACCTGCCAGCTGCTCAGAGGTCAGTGTGTTTAAAGGACCGGAGAAGAGTGCTGGTAGCAGGTACCCTCTGTAACTCAGTTATCCCTTACATGATCTGTGCTTAGCAATTGCTACTTTTATTTTACAGATAAGAAGCCTGGGGTTCAGAAAGGTTTGGGGATCCTACAACTTGCAAGTGGCCAAAAGTCAAAGAAATAAGAATTTTGAAGTGATTAACTCCCGCGCGTCCCTTAGATCACGCTTTCAATTTCCCCAGGGAAGCCTGATCTCCTCCCCACCCGCCACCACAGTGGAACCGACAGTTCCGTGCTTTCACACTACCAAATACCCTGTCCCTCAATGGACAACACAACCTGGAGTCAGATATTTAGTTGTCTCCCACTGAATTAATATCCACCTACCCCTCTAGATCACGAACTCCATTAGGGCAGGGATTGTGCCTGTTTGGGCTCAACGATTGTAGCTCCAGCACCTGGCACATGCTTAATAAAATACTGTCCATTGGTTCACTCACTCAACAACAACAAAAAAATTTTAAACCTGCTTAATGTGCTTTAGACATTGTTCTAAGTGCCAGAGACACAGCAGTTAAAAAGAAAAGAAGAAAAAAATGGAGCGCTTGGGTGGCTCAGTCAGTTAAGCGTCCGACTTCGGCTCAGGTCATGATCTCACGGTCCGTGAGTTCGAGCCCCGCGTCGGGCTCTGTGCTGACAGCTCGGAGCCTGGAGCCTGTTTCGGAATCTGTGTCTCCCTCTCTCTCTCTGACCCTCCCCCATTCATGCTCTGTCTCTCTCTGTCTCAAAAATAAATAAGCGTTAAAAAAAATTTAAATTAATAATAAAAGAAATGAAAAGAAAAAAAAACAGCGAAAAATCTTGCTCTCTCATGAGCTCATATTCTAGTAGGAGTGACAGTAAGTATATAGAATTTCAATGATAGTAAGTGTTACAGAAAAAACAATGAAGCAGGAAAGGGAGGGAAGGAGTACTGAGGTGCGGAATGGGGTTAGGAGGGGATACAATTTTACACTAGAATAAGGTGAGATGAAGGGCTGTGTCTGCCGTCCGGGAGACCTCATAGCGGTGCTTTACCTTTGCAGTGATGATGAAGGAATCCAAACTGACAAACTTCCAACAGCGACACATCATGGACACCATGAAAAGTAAGAGGCAATCCACAGAGGCTTCCTGGGCGGAGGGACTCTGGACCACACTTTTAATGCTCCTCCATATTCAGGGGTTGGGGATCTCGTTTAAAAGGACCAGGGGCACCTGGGTGGCTCAGTGGGTTGAGCGCCTGACTTCGGCTCAGGTCATGATCTCACGGTTCACGAGTTCAAGCCCCACATCAGACTTACTGCTGTCAGCGCAGAGCCCCCTTCAGAGCCTCTGTCCCTCTCTCTCTGCCCCTTCCCTGCTTGGGCTCTCAGAAAGAAAAAAATCTCTTAAAGACCACGAAAAGGGTTACCTGGGTGACTAGGTTGGTTAAGCGACTGACTCTTGGTTTCAGCTCAGGTCCATCAGGCACCACGCTGATAGCCTGGAGTCTGCTTGGGATTCTCTCTCTCCCTCCCTCTCTCTGCCCCTCCCTGGCTCGCTTGCTCACTCTCGCTCTCTCTCTCTCTCTCAAAATAAATAAATAAGCTTTTAAAAATTCTATTAAAAAAAAAAAAAGACCAAAAAAATTGAATAGTATTTTTGACCCTTGCTCCTGGGGAATTGATCGTTCAGGGCCTTTGTTTCTTTCTGGGACACGGGTCCTAGCACAACAACAAGCCCTTGCCATCTGTCTCCAGCCATCCTTCCAAGAGATCACAGCCCAGCTGAGACATCCTGCCCGACCAAAATAGTCTCCACGTGGTCATGTCTGCAGTCTGTTACACACATACCGTATGAGCTCTCCAGAGGAAAGGACTGTGTGTCTTACTCCTACTTTTATTCATTCACAGCTTAGCTAGTAGAAGCAAGACAAGTGGCAGGATTCCAACATAGGAGGAGTATGCAAAGGCCTCCCACCGCTCACCTCTGACTGCCCATTGTATTAGTTATTTTTAAGGAAAACAACAAAGTGTAAGTACATGGGCACGGTAGCAAGGTGCGCCCTGAGATCTTGAAAACTACCCTGCTTTCTGAGGTCTCACCGAATCAGCATTTAATGGATCGGAACAGAGACCTGTGAAGTTGCCTCTGAGAGAGAGAACGTCAGAACCTTCTCTATTGAATCTACCAGAAGTGATTGCCTTACGTACGGAAGAGGGTGCCTGTGGGAGGGCACCTGAGCAGCCACAGAAGCGAAGGGAAGAGAGTGTCAGAGAGGCGAATATTAGCAGTGCCGCTCCAGCAGTGGCCAGGGGACTTATTGGGGACAAGGACAGCCCAGGCTGTCAGAGCCTGGTGCCTTCATACATCTGCATCATGTAACTCTATCTCCGCACTCAGCAATCCACTAATAATCTGGTGGCCCCTCTAGCAGGACTGCAAAGAGAATGTGCTAGAAATTCCAATAAATTCCAGGAAACGAAGGACTGTGTCCGCCTTGTTCACCGCAGGACCCCCAGCACCTAGGTGCTCGATATTTACTGAAGGACTGATTTCATTAGGCAAGTAACTGGTTTGCCTGACAGTTTTACTCTGCTAAGTTTTCTTTTTAAAAACTTGTCTCCAGACATTCATTTGTGTTGGGTCTGCTTTCTTCTGGAATCCCGTCTCGTTTTCTCTCCTCTTAACCAAATCCTACTTGTGTTGAGGCTTCATTCAAATTCTGTTGCTAGCCACAAATTCCTCTCCTTCACCTGACCTCCCAGAATTACTCAGGCCATAATCATCTGCTGAGGGTAGGCCGGCGGATGGGACGGCACACCGCACCGGACAGGCGGAAGGAGGGAGCGGAGGGAGCAGGAGGGACATTCTGGGAAGCACGGTGTCTCTCCAGAGAAGAGCAGGAAGGCCATGGTGTGGCTCTAGGTAGAGGGTATGAGAAGGGGCTCGTTTGTGGGGAAAAATGGCAACTCCATCTTCCAGGCCTATGGGACAGACACCTCAGAATCATCCCTGACTCCTTCTCGTCTTTCTCCCCGACCCCACATCCAACCTATCAGCGTGGGTCTGCTTGACCTTCAAACCATATCCTGACTCTGACCACCTCTGCCCCGGGCCCCCCCACACGGTACTTTCAGCAGCAACCAAAGGGTCATGTGACTCCTCTGCTCCAAACCCTCCGATGGTTTCCCACCTCAAAGTAAAAGCCAGTTGATTTTGGCTCAGGTCACGATCTCACGGTTCGTGAGCTCGAGCCCAGAGGCGGGCTCTGCGCTGACAGCACGGAGCCTGCTTGGGATTCTCTCCCGTCTCCCTTCCTCTCTGCCTCTCCCCTGCTCTCATGTGCTCACTCTCTCTCAAAAAGAAGTCAACATTAAAAATAAACAAACATTAAAAAAGAAAAAGTAAAAGCTGGTCTTTCCGGAGGCCTGCCGGTCCCTGAACTTCTCTTGCCCTCCCTGACCTCTGACCTCTGCTCCCACTATACTCCTGCCTCGCTCACTCCATTCCTGGCCCCCTAGCCTCTGGCTGTTGCTCAGACATTCCGGGCGCGTGACCACCTCCCGGCCTCTGCTCCAGCTGTTCTTTCTGCCCGAAATGCTCTTCCCCAAAATATCTGCACGACAGAGCAACTCACCATTTTGGGGGCTGACCTCATCATGAGGCCTTCCCTGCCTCCCCTCTTTAAAATTGTAAATTCTGCTCTGACCTCCTCTGTTCCATCCCTGTACCGTCACTAACCAACCATGTATTTTACTTACTCATCATCCACACTCCTCCGACCCCAAATGTAAGTGCCATGAGGGGACTTTGTCTTACTTACCACTTTACCCCCAGTGTCCTAGGCCCGGCACAGAGCAGATACTCAGTACGTATTTGCTGGGTGGGTGATAGAAGGCTGGAAAAGGTGGAAGTGGTAGATGGGGGGCCAGATCAAAACAATGCAGGGGAGGGGCTGCTCCGAGCTGGGCTTTGGGGCAATTGAGAGCAGGGGCCAGTCAACCAGGTAGGAGGTGATACACTTGGCTGGCCTGGAGGGGGGATCCCCAGATCTGGGCCGAGACAGCAGGGAAGGACAGTCAGGGAGACTGGTGTGTATCACCATCGGAACCATCCCTCCCTGCCTAGAGACCAAGCAGTTTTTAGGAATCCGCCTATAGAAATAAAAGCAGCAGTCTAGAAGCTTGATGCACAAGAATGTTTATTGCAGCATTGTTTGAAGTAGCAGGAAAAAAAAGAAAAGGAAACAGCCTGAGTTTCTGAAATTAAAAGACTAGCTGAATAAATAATGTATCCATTCTACGAACTAGTATATAGCTATAAAAAATAAGTTCTGTATAAATGAAGTGATCTGGAAAACTGTCCATGATCAATTGTTAAGTGAAGAGCCAATTACTGAATATAATACAGTATGGTCCAGTGTTTGAAAAACGAAGCTCATATATGCACACATATCTTTGAACATGTTTGTATTAACATCAAAAAGTTTGGAACGAGACCACCAGATTATAACAGTTGCTCGTTATGGGGTAGGGGTGGGGGACTGGAGGGGAGAAGGGAAGACTTCTACACTGTTAAACTGCTTGTAACAGACAGGTATGACTTTTATAAATTAAAAAAAAAAAAAAAAAGCCAGGTGGGTCCCCCTCCACCTCGAACCTTCCTTTCCCAGGAGGAGACACTCTGCCCCTCCAGTGCAGCCCAACATCCAGCCAGAGGGTCTTGCCTCCCAAACAGCCGGCCTCGGCCATCTACCTGCCTCCCATCCTGGTGGCCCGGCCCCACCTCCGGCCTGCCAGTGTGTGCCAAGCCGGCGGGGCCTATAGCCGGGAACCATTCAAGCCTCAAGCCACCCGTAAGTGAGAGGGCCTCGAGAGCCCCTCTTCCACCTCCCTCCCCGAGGGGGCCGGGGGCCAAGCGGCCCGTAGGGCAGGGCAAGTTGTCTGACCAAATTCTCTCACTGTTTGTACTAATGTACTTGAGCCTGGGCACCTGTTAGCTTGGGGGTGTTCAGGGTGTAGAGGAAACCGGTGAACTGGTCCTTTTTCATTTTTTTTAGAATTCTGTAATGATTAACTAGAGTCCACCAGTCCCTGACGAGTGTTTGGCTGTCAGATCTCAGGGCCCCTGCTCTCTTAAGGTCACACAGTCCCACACAGTAGGCACGCCAACCTACCTCCTGGAGCCTTTTGCCTCGCTCCCTGCCTGGCATCCGGTGTAGCTCTTGGCCCAGACCTGCCGACAGCTCCACGTGGCCTCTACACGCAGGCCGCCTCCACGGCGACCACAGTTTTCTTAGCCTCGCTCTGCACCAGACCGTGTGGGTTCTGACCTTAGTTCTTTCGGCCCTTCCCCCTCCTGCCTGTCTGGACAGGACAAACTCAGGGGTTCCCGGGGTTCAAGGCGCCGGGACCCCGGAACAAGCATGCCCAACCAGGAGCTCAGACCACGAGTGGGGTGCCTCGCCTGCCTTAACTAGGCCATTTCTGGGCCCTGTAGGAGATCTGGAGAAAGAGAAGCGAAGACTCCAAAACATTTTTGCCACCGGGAAGGACTCCGAGGAACGGAAAAGGAAGCCCCCTCCGGTGCGACAGGAGGACCCAGCCCCTGAGCTGGACCGGTTTGAAGAATGTAAGCCACCGATGGGCCACCTAGGCCGGGAAGGTGGGCAGAGGGGTCCACAATCAGGGGGGATGGAGAGTAACCCTGAGGGCCAACGAGTGGGGAACACGGACCGCAGAAACGCTTCCTCTCCCCAAGGGAGCAACCCGTTGTCCCCGCCACCCCTCCCGGGAGCCTGGCGGCCCCCCTTGCCCTATACACTGACGGCCCTTCTCCCCTGTCCAGTGGTAAAGGAAATCCAGGACAGGAAAGAATTCCTGGCTGACATGGAGGCGCTGGGACAGGGCAGACAGTACCGAGGGATCATCCTTGCGGAGATCTCCCAGGTAGAAGCCACAGGGAAGGGGGGGGGGGAGGGTCTGCCGTGCGTGCGCAGCATGAGACGTGAGTGGACAGGGCACCCGTCGCCCAGGTTTGGGGCTCCTCAGGTCCTGGCCCTGAATCCCAGCTTTCCCCGATGCCCTTTGCAGAAACTGCGGGAAATGGAAGACATTGACCACAAGAGGAGTGAGGAACTTAGGAAGGCTCTTGCCAACCCTTGATCTGCCTCCAGAGACAGGAGCAGAGTAGCCCAACCTGGACCACTGGAGCCCCACCCCATCGCCAAGCAGGCTCCCCCGCGCCCCCCCCCCCCCATCAGCTCACCTACCCTGGCCTTCAGCCACGTCAGATGGCCACACGGCACTGCCCTGGCCCGGGGAACCCTGGGCACACGCAGCACCCTAGAAAATGGCCCAATCTCTGAGAATGAGCTGATTCGCCTCAAGGCTCTGCGCAGGGAGCCTGGGTCGGCTGAGCCACTGAGACCGACAGTCAGAGTCACAGACATGCCCAGCACACACCACACACATAAGCACACATGACTTGGAGTCTTTTCTCGGGGAAAGAGCCCACATACAGTGAAGGCGAGGCCCAATCGCACCCTCTTGGCCACGTGTCAGAGGGCATCCCACGGGCCCCTTCCTCCCCACCCAGCACCCCCTGTGTGCCCTACGCATTTGCTTTTCAGAACCCAGGAATGAATGGGAGTCCTTTCGACCTACCTGTCTTAGGACCTATTTATTTGACTTCTTACAGCCTCGGGCAAATGTTTAACGACTACCATTAACTGGCCAGTAAGACACCTCTACCCTAGGTCATCACACACACTGTTTTGTTTTCAGAGGGAAGGCTTATGTGTTCAAGGAGTTAGGACTTTTCAAGCCCGGATGGTTTTTAGCCATTTGCACGTCTCAAGTGGAAATGAGAACCAACGCCTCTTGAACGCCCCATGGCCGGGCACCATGGCAGGTGCTGAATTTCACTTGGTCCGTTTGCTCAATAAAGCCCTGGGACAGCTTGCTACCCACTGTGTGAAATCTGAGGCTCCCCAGGACACCGTAACCAAGGTCATTCAACTCAAGTAGCCCACTAAGGGTTAGAAGTTAGTTCTCGGTCTTTCCGCTAAACCCGCGGCCCACAGAGACACAAGGGTGGGAGACAGTTAGACCAAAAGAGCCCGGCTTTGGAGCTCCGATCCCAGCCTGTGCTCTGCGAGCCTGGGCAGCACCCCAGACTCCGCTCCAACTGCTCATCGACGAAGCCCTGCCTCAGAGGGCTACGGAGACCTCCGACCACAAGAACAGCCCCCCAGGCCTGGCACACAGCACATGGACGTCCCCATTTCTTCTCACAGCCACGAGCCCTACATTCTCCGGTATTCTGACACTTTCCTGTCCGCACACGTCAAAATATTTTGGAAATTTGGGCCACTCTTCCTGCCCAAGGGTCCCATCCCCGTGCTTTAACAAAATCCCCCTTTTCACCCCCCAAAAAATTTTTTTGGCAATTTCAACCAACACTCCCACCTGGAGGGATGCATATCAATCATCCTACAGGCCACACACATGACCCAAGCTTTGGGTTGCAGAACAAACATGGCCCCGTAGCCCCAAACAGGTAAGTAGAAGAGGCCAGATGAAGGGCTGGCTCAGGAACATTTCCATGGGAGGCCTGTGTCCACACACCCTCCAGAACCTGAGGGCAGAGGGTATAATATGACAAGGACAGCTGTCCTCCACCTCAAAGGCCCCCTCACATAGCCCAGAGGCAGCAAACTGGAGAATGCCAGGACAAATTTGGCCACCCGTGACAATACAGCCTACCCTTGATTTAAATTCAGATCCGTTGCCAACGTTTACAAATCACACGCACACGCAATCTGGATTTCTAGCTTCTTTTGAGAAATGGAAGAGTCTGGCAACACTGGGCCCACGTTCCCACAAACTACAGTTCACTTAAGTAACGAAGAACCTCCCCCTTTAGTTGGGGGCACAGACACCCCAGTTCACCCCAGTCCCCACCACCTGAGTCTCCAGACACCCAGACAGCCTGCCAGAGCCACTCCTCAGGTTATACCCCGCCTGGTCATGCATGTGACCTGCCTGGCCCCTGAAAGCCTTTGTGGAGTTGGTGACCAGCTCCAGGTCAACAGGCACGTCTGGAAGGAGACCGCCAGGGGCTGTGCGGGTGCGGGAGCCACCTCTCCCAGCTGCAGAAGAGTCCTGCCCATTGGCAGGCACTGAGGACCAAGGCTCCCTGGCAGGGACGGCCCCACAGGTCCCGCCCAGGTGACCAGAGATGTCCGGCCACGGCATGCGGCGGACACAGGGAAGTAGGCAGACCTGGCTAAGGGCAAAGCACCCAAGGCTCCGGGGCACCGGCAGCTGAGGTTGTCTCCGTTTATTGTTGGCGAGGAAAACCCTCGTGAGTTAATACAGTGCGTACTTTCCCCAGAGGTGTGCTGAGGGGGATGCCCTGGAGCACCCCAGAGATAGCTTATAGCAACAGTGCTTTGACCGAGAGCTGCTGGACACATTCCCTGGGGAAAAGGCCATTGTCCCCATCGGCTCCTCCTCTCCCCCGGCCATCTCAGTGGGGTAAGTGGCCATCAGTCCTTCGGGGGAACAAGTTAGGAGAGAACGGACAACAGTCGAGTGTGAGTAGACAGACTGGTGACGGCCACACGCAGGAACAGGCCCGCCATCCCCAGCCCTGGGGGAGGTGGGGGGAGGCCTAAGTGAGGGGTCAGACTACAATGTGTTAAGGAACCAGGATTAGCACCTCTGTGAAACATCCTCCCTCGGCTGATGATCGGGGACCGGAACTGCCATGGGGCCTGCCTCCCAGAGACCCTCATCCACCCGGCGTGGCCGCCCAGCCCCGTGGCTCCGGGGGGTGAGGTTTCCTATGGAACCAGGGGAAATGAGAGAGGCCCCTCCTAGAACTCTGAGGGACAGAGGGAGGGATTTGTCCATCAGGCCCGTTTGTGTCTGAGGACACAGTAATGAGCTCAAACCTAATTAGACTTCATAAATAGAGCTCCTGAGTGAGGAGAAACAGATTCAGGGCCACCTGCACCAGAAAGGAAAACGGGGACGCAGAGCCAGGGCTGGGGCAGGAAGAAGCCAGCGCCACCAAGCCCTGAGTGCTGGCCTGCCAACAGCAGCAGAGGCCTGAAGGCAGGAGACCCTGGCCGGAGGTCCGCCATGGGCGGACCACGCGGGCGGAAAGACCTCCAGGTCAGAACTGTGACAGCTAAGAATCCCATCTGGACACAGTACAGAAGGGAAGAGGAGGGACCAAGGGGCTGCCCGTCACAGCAGGGGCTGGGTGGTGGGCAAGGCAGGTGTGCTGGGCCGCGGCCCCTCCCTGGATCCTGGACCCAGGACCCTGCTCGCTCCGTGGGTCAGTCGCAGCATCTGGAATCACCAGAACCAGACTGGGCAGAGCTGAGCCACAGCTGCCTACGGCTCAGAGAAGGGGGAAGAAAACTCTTTGGCCCAGACCAGCAACAGGACCCTGAGGAGGGAGAGGCTGTCACCAAGAGGCCCCCTCCCCTTGCATCATCTTTCCTCAGGAC
Source organism: Lynx rufus (assembly GCF_022079265.1). Taxonomy (NCBI): domain Eukaryota; kingdom Metazoa; phylum Chordata; class Mammalia; order Carnivora; family Felidae; genus Lynx; species Lynx rufus. The sequence continues at coordinate 131,678,016 of NW_025814889.1, read as the reverse complement.
TGATCCTGATGGGAAGCAGGGAGCCCCCCACCCCCCCGCCACCCTCGAGTGGAGCACAGCCCAGGGGCTGAGCCAGGAGGGGTGAAAGTCCCAGCTGGCTGCCCTCGCTGTTAGCTCTTGTCCCCCGGGGACTTGCTCTTGGTATCACGCTTGTTCCCTAGCAGCTTCAGCACCTTCATGGTCTTGAACTTCCCCTTTTTCTTGCCCTCGGGTTCAGCCTCCCTCTGGAACTCTGCAGAAGAGAAAGGGGGAGTACGTCGGGAGAGGCCAGGGTCCGTGACAGAGGCCCAGCTCCGCCCCTCCACCTCGTTTGGAACCTTGGGCAGGTCACTTCACCTTTCTGGGCCTACAGGATGGGGTTTCTGGCAAGGATCCGGAAATAAACGAATGTGAAAACAGTCTGGAACTCTGAAGCATGGCCAAGATTTATCACGAAAAGGCCCGACCCCTAGGCTGGTGCTCAGCTCTGTGGGTTACAACGCAAACACGGACAGAGCTGGAAGGAACCTCAGAAATCATCTGCCTAACCCCCAAGTTTATAGACCACGAGAATGTGGGCCTTTGAAATGAACTAACACGAACAGAGCTCTTTGTAGTGGCCAGGCCCGGGGCTAAGTGCTTTATTTACATGCATTATCTGAATAGCCCTCCCGTGAAGGGGTGCCCCAATCACCCCCAATCTGCAGACAAGGAGGGGGAGGTCTACAGGGCTGAAACGGCTGGGGCTCCAAGTCACCCAGCTAGTAAGTTCCAGATCTGAGACTGGAACCCAAGCAGCCTGACTAGAGTGCAGACCCAACCACAAAGCCACAGAATGAGTCACTGGTGGAACCAAGATTAAACCCGGGTCTCCTGACTCCCCGGCCAGTGCCCTTTCCACCATTCCAGGCACCGTCTCATCTCTGGTAGGCACTGCTGTGTGAGGCCGCCAACTCCTCCGAGATCAGCTCCAGATGTCAAGGAGGAATGCCTGGCTTCAGGCAGCCACCCTAGGAAAGTGCCCCTTGCCCACCACAGCCCTCCCCGTAGCCCCCCACTCCCAGCCCAGGCCATAGCCCTTCTCGCCACACACGGCCCTCCCGGCAAGAGAGAGGCTGGGAGTCTGCACACAACGTCCCTGTAGCATCCGCTCCGACCCTCTGTTCAACCTGCCCGCCAACCGTTCTGGTGAACCAGAGCCCCAGGAGGGCCTCACCTTTCCTCCTGATCATGGCTTCCAACATCTTGTCTTCCTCTTCCTCCCTGAAACGAGAAAGGGAAGCCGAGGGTCCCACAGGAGGAAGGCCCGGATATTCTCAGTCCCTTCCAGCCTCTGAGTCCCTCCGACAGGGTTGAGCAAGGGTGCGCTGGGATCGCTGGCAGTGAGGACAGGGCTGGCCGGGCCTGCTCCTCCGGACCCCTCCAGCAAGGAACCCCAGCCATGTCACCTCTGCCGGTCCTCATCCAGGCAGTTGACGATGGCGTTGCGCTGCTCGATGAGGGTCACGAGCTCCTGCATCAGCACCTTCTCTCGGCCCCGGTCCTCCTCTGTCCAGTCCTTTTCTGCCCAGGGAGAAAGGTCGGGGGCATGAGTGGTGGGAAACCCGCCTGCCTTCCCAGGAAGCCAGGAACCAATGCCTAAGTGCTGAGGCGGCTGCGGGCTGCCCCCATGCTGGATCCTATGAGGACAGAAAGGAGGGGCCCAGCTGGGTGGGGATGACAAGTTCTGGGGGAAACGAAGGCGGTCCTGGCAGAGACAAAGCATACTAGGATGCCTACCAAAAAACCTTTCAAGGGGGCTCCAGGAGGGCAAGTACAACACACGTTCTGAGAACAGAGACCAGCTCTTGCCGAAGCATTCCTGCTTCTGTTCAACAAATGTTCACTAGGTGGTTTCTTAGAAGAGGCAGGATTCAGGCTGGGCCTGTTAAGAGTCTCCAAGGGTGGGCTGGCCAGAGTGGGGCGGTGGGGGGGGGGGGGGGAGACAACAGGGGACTCCTAGGTCCTTGCACAGTAGAAGCAGTGTGTGGCAGTGTGTGGACCCAAGTGGCACATCGGGACCTTAACACAATGCCATGAAGGAGGGCAGATTAGAGGGGACAGGAACTTAGGGGCGGGGAGCCCAGACAGGAGGTGTCCCTGAGGTCTCACGTACCTACTGCCCCACCAGCCTCCTCCCAAGAACCCGAGCCATCCCACAGGACCACCCAGGGGCCCACCTGTGCCTTTTTACCTCTCATCCAGCCCATAGCTTCCCAGGGGAAGGGTGCCCACACTTAGCCTTCCCTCCACGACATCTGGCACCACAGGCCTCCCTGTCTCGAAAGAAACATCCTGAGGCCCCTTAGTCCTCTCCCAATGTCCTAACACCTCATCTTGCCAAAGCTCAGGAGCAGGTGGCCCAGCACAGTTCTGGGGACAGCACGGGCTTCTGAGTCACGGCCCAAATCAAATCTTACTCTGACGCTTCCCAAACCTTGGGCCCAGGGAGGTTATGTCCCTAACCTACACGTGGGGAAACTGAGGCCCAGGGAAGTTAAGTCCTTGACCAGTATCACACAGCAAGGGGAGAGCCAGGATTGGAGCCCGGGGAACCTGACACCCCCCAAGCCACAGCCCTTATGGCGTTTTGTGGGTCCCTACCTCATCTGGGGCCTTATAAACCAAAGGGAACATCTCTGCAAACGCAACATCTGGGACAGGATGACAAGCCCAGGACGTGCTGCCATCACACAGAAGGCTGGAGAAGCAACACAATATGCCCAGGCCCAGGTTGGCCTGGGGGTGCAGGTGCTGCGCCCACCCCAGCCACAGAATGTCACTGTGGCTCCCTCTGCATGGTGGGGGGGCGGGGGTGGGGGCTGTGCCCCAGCCTCCAGGAGATTTGGGAATGACTCACAGATGGCAATGGAGTGGCTTCCAGAGACACTCCTGCCTTGGGTCTCACCCAGCCCCCCACGTTCCTCAGTCAGTGGAGAGGCAGGGCCACTGTCCCAGCAGACAGGAAGGGCTGTGTGTCCAGGAACAGGACAGGGTCAGAGACCTGGATTAGAAGCCCAGCTCCCCCACCAGTGGGCAAGACTCTCAACCTCCAGCTTTCCATTGCCTCATCTGTGAAATGGGAACAGTGAGGTCCACTGCCTGGACCTAGAAGTGGTCAAGAGCCCTGATGCCTCTGATCTCTCTGCCTAGCTGTGGCTCAACTACACGTCATGGCCAAAGACCCCAACTCGGCCACATATAATAACCATCAACCATCAGCCCCTCAGAGGGCACGGAGTGTTTCCATACCCACTGTCTCCTGGTCCCAGGAATATTCTACAAGGTGGGTACCTTCATCCTGTCTTACACTTGAAGCTACTAAGACTCAGAGAGGCTAAGAAACCTGCCTAACCAGCGCCCCCCCCACACACACACCCCATCCTCTGCTTCCAGCATGTTTTTTTTAATTTTTTTAAATGTTTATATTTGAGAGAGAGAGAGAGAGAGCGCGCGCGCACAAGCAGAGGAGGGGCAGAGAGTTGGAGATGGAATCTGAAGCAGGCTCCAAGCTCTGAGCTGTCAGCACAGAGCCCTATACGGGGCTCGAACCCACGAGCCGTGAGATCATGACCTGAGCCCAAGTGGGACTGCTCCCAGCCTGTTAGTGGCAGAACACAGGACCATGTGACTCTACACACACCTGATCCCTCCCGCTGCCCTTCCACCATTCTAGGCCCTTTGTGCCTCTCCCAGAGCCACTCCCAGGGTCCCGCTGAGCCACACTGTGCAGGGGACCCACCTTCCCTCCCACCACTGGTGCAATCTTGCCATGCTCTAGCCTGATGGCCAGGCATCTGCTGTCACCCACTCACCTGGGGCAGCCCCGGGCCCTGGAGCCTGAAGGCCCTCCCCAGTGGGTGCCGCTCTACCCACAAGTTCCAGGAGAGGGAGCAGCCCAAACAGGCCAGTCTGCTCCCAGGCCTGGTGCTGCCTGAGAGCCTTGTCACCCCTGATGCCACATGAGTCCACAACCCCACACCGGCCATGCTGTTCCCTCTCCTGCCATCGCTCGAGCCCGCGTACCACCTGTTACGTGACCCAGACGACACCCCCCGGCGCTCTCCTCCTCTGGCCCTGCTCCGGTGTCTGCCTATCCCCAGTCTGGAGGGTCAGCACCCAGCCCACTCCTAAATGTCGCCAGGCCCCCGGGCGGGTGCCAGAGGAGCACGTGTGCCTATACCCACCGGGCTTGTTGAGAAGGCACCGCAGCTCGTACTCCACATCCGCCTGGCGCTGCTCCAGGTTCTGCTGCTTGAAACTAGAAGGCAGGAACATTGACTGTTAACCCTGCCCCTTGCATGGCTGCCCTGCCCTGTGCTGTCAGCGACGAGGGAACATAGGGAAGATTCTCCGTTGTAATCTCTGCGGATTCTGGGGACCGGAGCAGGGGGCCAAGTGTGGGGGGGGGGGTCGGGGACTCACACATAGATGAGCTCAGACTCCCGCCGCACCAGCAGATGCTTCTCATGGATGAGCTTGAACCAGTCCACCAGCATGTCGTCCTCACGGCCCTCTGGAAGCCAGATGCCCACTGAGGCCAGGGCTGGCGGCGCTTCCGGCCCCCAAAGAAGCCATCGGGGCTTGCCCCCAGGGAGAGAGGCTCCCGTCACCCCTAAGTCCCACCCGCCAGGCCCTCCCAGCAGCCCCCGCACCATTTACTCCGCCACGAAGCTTCTCCTCCAGCAGGACCCCACGGTGTTCCAGGGCATCCAGCTGGCGCTCAATAGTGTCCATCTCTCCGTGGATGTCCTCCTCGGGGATGTACTGGTCAGCCTGGACCTGCCCGACAATGCCCCGGTGACCTGAAGGACAGCCCATTCCTCCCACCTGCCCGCTTCCCGGAGCTTTAGCCATTTCTGGCCAGCATTGGCCACCACAGACCCGGGCCCTAGGCTGTGTCCCACCCCCCAGCGTGGCCAGGTACAGGATCCCGGTGCAGGGAAGGGTGGCGGTGGGGACAGCCACAGCCCCTTGATGCCCCTGGCCCCAGCCAGGGCCAACAGGCACACCCAGAGGGAGGCACAACTTCCTGCCTCTCGTGGCAACCCTCCCCCCCGCTTCTCTGCCCTTCCAGAAATGATACCACAATGTGAGAGAGTGACCCTAGTGGGCAGATAAACTCGAGAACGCTCTAATCTGTTTAACTAGAAGTATATCACGTGAGTGCTTTGATCCTCGAACTATTATCGGTAACAAGTTAAATGCACCACTCATTGCGCCCGGTTGAGAACAGCTGGTCTGCTCAAAATCCCCCTGGCTGCAAGCTAAACCTCCGGACCAGGCCACCCTCGGGCATCCGAGGGCAGCTGCCCAGACAGCCCATCCTCTGGGAGAGCCCCCGGGGATGCCTGAGGCGGCCAAGGGAGGGGTCCCCAGGGCCCAGGCAGCCGAGTGGCTGGTACCTTGCGCTTGATGAGTGGGAAGCCGTGTCCTGGGGCAGGTGGCCTGGCTGGCTTGGGTCCCTTGGTCGCCTTCTTTGTGGTTGGGGATGTTGTGGGTGACGCCTTCCGGTTAAAGGGATTCTCCTTGCAGGAAGACTAAAGGCAGGGAGAATGGCAGAGGATAAGTCTGGGGAAGAGGCAGTAAGACAAGCCCTGCCCCCCTTTTGCGGCCCCCTGCTGTAGCCTGATCACTACGGGACTACGGGACCATGGCCTGGAGCCTGGGAGGAGGCAGCCCGGGCAGAGAGAGATTCCCAGCATTCAGTCTCGGATGCACTGAGGCATTCAACAAACATTTCCACTTCCAAGCACCTGCCACACGTAGTTGCTGCCCCGGATGCCTTTCTACACTCTTGTTCTCACAACCTCTCTGCGAAATGGGTATTGGAAGGCCGATTTTATAGCGGAGGACGCTCAAGTTCAGAGAGGTTAATTAATTGGCTCAAGGTCATGCACTTCCCAAGGGCCCAAGCTAGGGCCAGGGCAGCTGTTGAGCACCGGGGCAGTGGTCAGGACATGGAACGTAGGGCCAGACAGCTCACTCAGGCCTCACAACCACCCTTTTCTAGCAGGCACTCGGGCTCAGAGAGGTAAACGAAGCTCCTTGCCCAGCACCGCCCGGCCAGGAAGTGTGAAAGCAGATATCCCACCTTCCATCTGGCCAGTAGATGGAGGAAAAGAGTGGCTTCCTCCCTGTCCAGGAAAGACCCCTACCCTCTCTCTGCTGCACCCCCCTCCACGTTTCCACAGCCCTGCATCTGTCTGACCCTCTGCGGAGACCCCTGCCCCCTCCGAGGCCAGCACAGCCAGGCCGCCCCAGCACTGGGACAGGGCCTCGCCTGCCAATACGAGCGGCGCCAGCGTCTTCCAACTGCTCTCCCCAGCTCATCGGAAACAGAGGGGTCATCGTGGGCCCCACGGAAAGGTCTCACTTGAGGCCTGCAGTGCTCCCAGGAGTGTTTAGCCAACTTTCTCCAAGCAGCTCAGGGAGGCTGGAGGGAGCTCTGCTCCCCTCACTTGTGCCGGCCCAGGGATTCGTTTGGACTGGCAGTTGCCCTGGGATTTCTAAAGCAGGGAAAGTACCAGGGCCTGAGTCCAGGCATGGCAAGGAGACAGGGTTTGGTTCCCACAGGGCAGCGCCCGCAGGGGCCCAGCAGGACCAAACAGCCCGAGGCCCCCAAGCTCCTCAGGGTTCTCAGCCTTCCAGCACCAACTGTCAAGCCAAACTTACACACGCCCCAGGATGGGAAGAAGACGTTTCAAAGGAGCTGCCTGAAGGGGGAGGTGTCCAAAGTTGACCTCTTCCCCTACCTGCCCCTCCTAAGGAACCCTGGGCCTCCCCAGAGCAGTCCGAGGCCCACAGAAGGGGCAGGGCCTTCTCAAGGTCACACAGCAGGCGGGTGGCAGAGCTGGCTAGGACGCCGTTGCCCAGGCCGGGGCAGGTTAAATTGTCTGGACCGAAAGCTCAGCCCTCTCCCCCGACTTATCCTCTGTCAGGTCCGTCAGACCATGACGACGGCCACCACCCCCCACCCCCATGAGCTGTCCTGCCACCCTGCCCCCGGGGCTGCACGAGCCTTGGGCCCCAGCGGGCTACAGAGAGTGTGCAGATGTGGACCATCAGAACCTGGTGGCCCAAAAGGACTGTGGCTACAAGAGAGGTGCCCTCAGGAACTAGCCGCCTAGAGGAAATGTCCTGATCCCTAACGACCCCCAGTCCTTGGCACGGGACTGAGAAACAGTTACACAAACAGGCACGAAGGTCACCTGGAAAACGAGCCCCCTGCCCACTCTACCCCCAAGAGGAGACAGAGCCTGGGGTGAGCCTGGGAGGGGGCCTCTGGCAGAAGCAGGGCCTCAGAGAATGGAGAGGTGGACAGAAGGATGTGAAGACAAGTACATGAGACAGGCAAGTAAACAGGGGCCCGGACGCATCACTACATGAAGGGCCAGGTATGGGGACAGGGGAACGGACGCACGGGTGGACGGGTGGATGAATCCGTGCCTCCGCAAATACAGTCGTGAATGGGCCGAGGGACACATCCGGGTCAGTAAATAAGTCAGACCACCGGACAGATCCACCGGACAGGACAGCAGCTCTTAGCAGGCGGGGAGAACTCACCTTTACCTGGAGCTGCGGGGATGAGGTTCCAGGAGAAGGCCCGGGGCTCTTGTCTCCAACCAGTAAGAGAGGCGTGGGGGCAGCGCCACCGCAGGGCTTGGCTGGCTGGGGCCCCGGGCTGCCCCTAGTGTCGGGAGCGAGGCCAGGGCTGGCTTGGGGTATCCGGTCCGTGCTGGGCTGCACCAGTTCCCCAGAGGAGGAGAGGGAGGAGTTGGCGAAGAGGCTGGCAGAGGTCGCGGGGGTGCCAGGGGCATGGACTGCAGGCTCTGAGGAGCTCTTGGGCACGACCGGTGGCTCCAGAAGCTCCCCAGGCGGGGTCTGGCCGGGGCCCTCGGACGACAGGCTCTCCACGCTGAGGGCTGGCGACGGGGTAGCCGAGGGAGGCTCCGAGTGTGAGAGGCGGGCGGTGTGGAGAGCTGGGCAAACAAATGAGCGCGTGAGCGCCACATGAGGAGGTACAGCCTCACCTCACGCCCCCCACTCTCCACAGGGCTGGGGGTGGCCCTGGAAATCCAAGTCCTCCCGTGTCCAGTCGAGGCCGGGGCCCAGAGAACAGCAACGTGCTAGGACCCAGGTCAGGAGGGGCCAAATCATCCGCGTTCATCCCCCACACTCTGGGATGTGCTGTGCCACCTCGTGGCACACCTGTCGCCCCGGGTTTCCTCATTGTTCCCCACTTCCTCGTGCACATGGCGCCTGCCCCTACTTCCCCGCCCACGTCCGATCTGACCCAGGGCAAAGCCCAATGGAAGGGGCAGATCTGCCAGAGGAGGGGAGGGCAGACGGAATCAAGGCTGGCCTCTCCTCTGCCCCGACCAGCAGGAGAGGGAAGGAGCCAGCAGCCCTCGCAGCGGCCGGCCCTGGCCAGGCACCGCCCCGTGTCGCGCTAGTCCTCACGTGGATGATGGACACCGTGCTTCAAAGTACCACCATCTGTGTTTTCCAGATGAGGCCACAGACCCAGAGAGAAGGCACTTGCCCGGGAAGGGCTGGGATTGACACAGCTATGTGGGACTCAGCACTCATCCCGCCCGAAGCATCCGGAAGCTGCCAGCCACCCTTAATTCCAGGGTCCCAGGGCTCCAGCAGGGGCCGGAGCAGGGAACTGAGCACGTGCTCTCAGTCCCACTGTCTAAGGGGCCCCCGCTGAGGTCCTGAGGGCCACCCCCCAGCCGCGGTGGGAGGCCACCAGGCCCAAGGCCTGAGAAAACCGCAAGACAGCGAGCGACAAAAACTACGACGTGCCTGGACGCGAGAGGGCGCAATGGGCGGAGGGGGCACAGCGCCCTGGAGCCGGCCCGCCACCTCCACCTTCCAGACGGGGAGACTGAAGACGGACACAGGGAAGGAACCGCTCAAGGTCATTACGCGTGTGTCACACACAGCCAGGTCAGAGTCCCAGGTGCCCGGCAACTGGAGGGTGGTGACTAGACAGGCGGACTCAAGCCAACCCCTGCCGCACGCTCTCCGCGAGCCGGGCTGCGCTGAACCCCTGGCTGGGGCGCACATATAACCCTCACAACACCTCACCTGCGGGCGCACTACGAAGGGTTAGGAGTATAGAGTCTGGAGCCTCCTGCCTGACACATCCTGCCTCTACTGCTTACATGCTATGAGGCCTTGGGTAAATCACTTACCCTCTCTGTGCCCCAGCTCCCTCACCTGCAAAATGGGAGTGTGACCACCCACCTCACCGGTTTGCTCTCGAATTAAATGAGAGGACACACGTGGCCCCTGGCCCGGCGGGGATCCCACCGCACCACACACACTTCCCCAGCCCTGGGCTGACCCAGGCAGCCGAGCCCCGAGTTTTGTCCGGGGGGGCCCCCAGAGATGGCACTCACCGAGTGGGGAGGCGCTGGGCGCTCGGGGGGCAGGGCGCTTCTTTGTCTTGGGGCTGCTGGTGGGGGTGATGCCATACCAGGGGTGCAGGGACTTGGGTGTGGACTCCGAGTGGGCCAGGGCGGGGCCTGTGGCCAGGCCGGGTGCAGCTGGGGACGCCTCCTGCTCCTCCCCCTCCTCCTCCTCCTCCTCGAAGGGGTTGTAGGGCTTGGGCTCCAGGCCAGCTGTCACCTGGCTCTGCTGGGCCACCTCCGCCACGCCTCCGTTCTCCACCCGCCTGCTGTCCCGGCTTGGAGGTCCGGGGCTGCTGCTCGGGGGGAGGGGGGCTGGCTTCTTCTTTGGCTCTGCCTGCACCAGTGTGATCCATGGGGGATCCTTCCTGGGGGCTGGTGTCCTGGACGGAGGTGGGGAAGAGGCAGAAACCATCAGGGGGCGGGGGGACAGCAGCCTCCTCTCTCTTGACAGTTCCTTCCAAGGAGGTAGATGAGAAACCGCACCCTTCTCTCCCAGCCCAGGGGGGGCCAGTCTGGGTCCAAGGCCGAAATGCACTGTTACAGTCACACGTCGGCTGGGCCCCTTAAGGCCCAGAGAGCGTGAACCTTCACATCACACAGCCTCCATGAGCCCAGCCCAGGAAAGGACTCACAGCGGCTCTCTGCATGAGGCTGAGAAAGTCACCCAGCCTCTCTCCACAGTCACCCACCTATGAAAGGGGGACAATAGTCTTCACTTCACAAGGTTATTATAAGGATCCAATGGGCAGAGTGCCTTGTATACAGCAAGCGCTCACTGAGTGCACTCCCATTTCAGCTGGGGCCCACCCTCTCCCTCACAGACCACACAGGGGAAGCACAGCTCCAAAGAACAGTTGGAAATAGATGCCCGCACGCAGGACGCAGGGTCCCGGGGTGGAGGGCCTGAGCCGGGGACAGAGCTGAGCTTTTCTGGGTCTTTCTATACTCAGCTGCCAATTCTCACAACAGCTCTCTGAGTGAGGCCTCGCTCTCCCATGTTCACAGGGCAGCAGAGGCTTGGAGAGGTAAAGGGGCCCCGGGGGCACTGTCTCCACCAGACTACTGCCCCAAAGTGGGGACCCCGGGGGGAGCCTCAGGGAAGGAGAGGCGGGCACAGCGCTCCTACCCCACCCAGAGTGAGCCTTGTGCGTCCTCGGGAGCGTGTGCTGGTGAGTCATGTGCCCACGGGAGGCCTCGCCCCCCGCCCCCAGGCCCCAGGAACACCCCCATTCCCACCACCAGGGCCTCCGGTGCAGGAAAGCCTCTCAGAGCCAGCGTACCTCTCAGACAGCTTGGGGGTCCCTCTCGGCTTGGGGATGGGGGGTTCGTGCAGCCTTCCTAGATGGGAAAGGAGAGTGAGACAGGCCTCCACGGGCGGCTGTGGGCAAGGCGGCAGAGTCGGGCACTGGGGAACCTGGGGCGCCCTCCCTTTCTAGCTGGCAGATCCGGGACTCCAGGTAGCCGTGGCGACCTCACCTGCAACCTTGCACCTCCAAGGCCCGGCACTCAGGGACATTAGATAAGCACCGAAGGTGACGGGTAAAGAATGGTCATAGGGGCCAGGCCAGGGTACCCGGAAACCCCATCTGCATTTCAGCTGAGAAGGGGGAACGCGAGTGGCCCGCGGACACGTCCCCAGTGCGGACAGGAAACACTGCCTCAACTCAGGCCCAGCATCACCTTCTCCTCAAAGCTCCCCCTGACCCCCAAGTGGCCTCCATGCAACCCACAACAGCCCCCCCTCCCCCGTCGTGACAGGCTCCCACATTCTCCGGAAACCCCTCCGTCTGTGCCCATCTCCCCCTTGACACTGGCAGTGCCTCGAAGGCACAGATCGGCCTCAGCAGGACGTCCGGCCCCAGGGCCCAGCTCAGGCCTCCACGAGTGCTCCCAGTGCACACGCACAGTCAAACCCCAGACACACCCCTGCAAGCGCCCGGCCCCCCAAAGAACCCTCGCTCACCATTTACTAAGCCGCTGCCACCACCCGGCTCCCCCGGGGTCTCATGCTGCAGACTGGACCGGGGCCGGGGCGTGGGGGGCGTCGGGGCCGTGTTCTCAGACGCCTTCCTCGGGGCAGGCGTGGGGCGGCCGGCCGGAGAGCTGCCCAGCTCCTGCGGTTTGCTTGGAACCCGGGGCTTGGTGGGGATCTGGGGCCGGGCCTCGGGGCCGGCCTTGGGCACATCCACCTCAGCCCCGACAGGTGCACCAGGGCCGGGGCCGCCTCCGTCCACATCCTCGGCTTCTTCTGCAAGTTGCCGCTGCTTCGGCTGCAGAGGCGGCCCGGCCTTGGTCCCCGACCGCCCACCCGGGCCCAGCCTGGCACAGTGCTCCGCACACACGAAGGTGCCTTCCTCGGGCCCACTTCGGTAAGCTCCAGGGAGCAGCGTGCTGGAGCACCGCCGACACCTGCCGGGGAGAAGGTGGGGTGGGCGCGTCGACTTAGCCGGGCACCAGGCCTGGGACCCCGGCTATTCCTCCCCCAGTAGCCAAGGCCGTTCCCTCCCTCCCCTCCTGCCATCTGCCAGCCTAGATTCTGTCTCAATACGCTGGACTTCCAGGCAACGTGGGTTTTGTTGCTGGTGTTGTTTTATGAAATAGAATGAAATACGACACATCAGAGTGTATCGCACAAGCGAGACTATATCGTTTTAGGGAACTCTAACGCCAGCTGCGCACCTGTTTACACAGGTTTTTATTCAGGCACGTGTCAGAACTCTCACAGTGTCAAACGTGTTTTCCACTGGAAGACACTGTGAAAAGTCTTTAAAACACCGCGCTCGTGGCCAAAGGTGATTGTGCTGGTGTAACGATGGGCCTGCTTGAGACTTTTGCCTCATGACACCTCAGTTCTGCCATCAGGCCCCTGGGGTTCCAGGCCCGGCCATCATGCGACCACACACACGCGCACACACACATGCGCGCGCGCGCACACACACACACACACACACACACACACACACACACACACAGACTCACATAGACACAAACTAACCCAGAGTCGAATGCATGTTCTGTAACTCGGTCACTGGCTTCTCAACTATTTTCTAATTGCTTTTTCGCAACATATAAAATGTTTTCCCGGGGCGACTGGTGGCTCAGTCAGTTAAGTATCTGACTTTGGCTCAGGTCATGATCTCGTGGTTCATGGGTTCGAGCCCCGCACTGGGCTCTGTGCTGACAGCTCAGAGCCTGGAGCCTGCTTCGGATTCTGCGTCTCCCTCTCTCTCTCCTCTCTCTCTCTCTCTCTCTCTCTGCCCCTCCCCTGTCCACACTCTGTCTCTCTCTCTCTCTCTCTTTCTCTCAAAAAATAAATAAGCATTAAAAAAAATTGAAAATAAATAAACTGTTCTTCTACATTTTCTAAGTTATCTGTCTTTTTCTTGTCTCTTATTCCATTTTCTTTAAACTTGACTTTCCCTGGGAGCCACACATTGAAAACAAGTCGTGATTTTTTAAAAACCCTTCTTGTTTTTCTCAAGGGCGTTTAAGGCAGCTCCTGAATTGTCAGTAGGTCGTTAGCCTCAGAGAGCTTTGGCGCCGGAGGCAGAACCCCTGAGCTCAGCTCCTTCCCTAACTCCGTGACGGCGCAAGGCTTTTCCCCTCACTAAGCCTTAGTGTGCTCATCGGTAAAATGGGGATAAGGAAGATGTTCCGGCACGAAGAGCCCCACAATGTGCCTGGCCCCCTGAGGTGCTGAATCCATGGAATCTCCCTCCCTGGAAATGGGGTGCTGGGAGGGAGTGAAGCCCGCTGCCCCCCAGGCTCCCCCCGCCACTCACCGGAAGCAGTGCCTGTGGTATAGTTTGCCCTCGGCCAAGTAACGCTGCACCAGATGCACGTGCTGTTGGCAGGCCGCGCACGTGCTGCTGGGGGTCCGGTGGGCGCCCTGCTCTGACAGACTGCCGGAGGAGAGCTCCTCACCCTGCAGGGACAGGGTGGGCAGGGGGGGGGGGTGGGTAGAGGTGTGGTCACCAGCCACCCTGTTTAAGAAAAGCCCCCTTCCGGGGCGCCGGGGGGTTCAGCCAGTTGAGCGTCCGCCTTCGGCCCAGGTCATGATCTCACGGTGCGTGGGTTCAAACCCCGCGTCGGGCTCTGGGCTGACAGCTCAGAGCCTGGAGCCTGCTTCGGATTCTGTGTCTCCCTCTCTCTCTCTCTCTCTCTCTGCACCTCCCCTGCTCGCACTGTCTCTTTCTCTCTCTCTCTAAAAAAAATTTTTTTTAAAGAATAGTCCCCCTCCCCTCCAAAAGCCACTGCCCAACCCCCCCACGTCCGCATCAGCTTTGCGGTAGTAATGTACTTCATCAGAGCCCCGGAGGAGCAGAGGGAGACAGTCACCACTTTGCAGATGAGGAAACTGAAGCCCCGAGAGGGGGAGAGACTGGCTCAAGGTCACTGGGTCAGAATGGAAACAAAAATCCTGACTTCCGGTTTCTGGGGCCCTCCCGGCCAGAAAGACGGCTCCTGGCTGTATTACCCCTTCCCCTCTCTCATCCCTGCAGGTTGGCCCCTGAGGGGTGACTGTCCTTGTAGGCCCACCTCGTCTGCCTTCTCTGCCTCCCCTCCTGGGGCTGCAGATTTAAATCCCGGTTTCTCCACGTCCAAGCACTGTGACCTTGAGGTTGCTTCTCATATCCTCTGTGCCTTGGGTTCCCTCCTGCAGACGGAATCCTAGAACCCCTGACTGTCTCAGTCCCAGCTCACCGGGCACCCACACTGCACCAGTTCCCCGTCCCTCAGGAGCCCCTCCAGCAAGGGGAAGCTGGGAAGGGGGAAAAGCCCTTTGCACACCGGGAAGTGCTATCCACATTTGAAGTGTGGCTCCTCTAAACATCTGGGAGCAGGGGACCGGCCTTGGACAGGTGAAGAAACCTCTCGGAGCCTCAGTTTTCTCGACACATAATACCGACGTCCCAGAGGTGTGGAGAGGATACAGTGCAATCATGCTGGGAAGCTAAAACCCTGTCTCAACAGGAACCTGGGGAGTATTTGCTGTATGATAACGTGTAAATCCTGCCAGCGCCACGAGGGCAAAGTCAGTGTTGCAGACTGTCCCATGCCCCCTTCCCAGGCCTGGCAGCTCCTGATTCTACCCCAAGCCCTGGAGAAAGAGAAGGAGCTCCCTGCTCACAGAACGGGACTGGAATCTGACCCATGCCCCCTCACCCACCCTGGCCAATGAGGCTCTACGGCCAAAGCCAATGGGACAAGCACCAAGAATGAACCCCGCAGTGGCCCCAGCCCGCCCACCCCAGGCATCTGCCTACCTGAGCCCTGTCTCCTGGTTGTGCTGGAGTAGGTGCTCCGGATGGCGGGGAGGAGGGTGCCTGGGCCTTTCTAGGTGATGAGACACTAGCTGCCAAGAGACAGGAGGGAGACCCTGAGGCAGGTAGAGACCCTGAAGTCCTAGGAGGCCCCCACCTGGCCTACAACTTGAGCTCCACAGCTATCGCCTTTGGGCAGACCACCCAACACAGCTGGACCAGAGCAGACCCCGACTTCACACTGGCCAGCGGACACCTCCTCTTCCGAGCCAAGGGCAAGGGCAAGCTAGTTAACCTCCCCGAGCCTCCACTAAGTGGGACAGTGACTCCTACCGCTCAGGGGCAGCGTAAACGCTAAGGCAACAGTAGGATCACAGAATTAGCAGCACCCAGTATGCGGCAGGACCAGTGGCTTCCTTCCCACCAGGGGAAGGGGGTTGGAGGGAAGGAAAAGAGACGAGGCACGTGGCGCTGGTCTGAAGATTCAGGAAAATGGGCTGGTGTGGCCCAGAACCCTGCTTGTACTCCCTCAAGCAAAAAAAAACAAAAAAGACCCACCGTACCCCACCAGCCCCCTCTGAGACTCCACTCCTTTACGATTTCAGCAAATATCCACTGAGCGCCTACTCTGTACCCCATGATTCAAATAAAAACCTGGGGCACCTGGGTGGCTCAGTGGGTCAAGCGTCTGACTCTTGATTTCAGCGCAGGTCACAATCTCAGGTTTGTGAGATCAAGCCCCATGTCGGGCTCTGTGCTGACAGCACAGACCCTACTTGAGATTCTCTCTCTCTTTCCCTCTCTCTCTCTCTGCCCCTCTCCCTGCTCATGCTGTGCGCAAGCTCTCTCTCTCTCTCTCTCTCTCTCTCTCAAAATAAATAAATAAACATGTAAAAATAAAATAAAATAAAATAAAAATTTAAAATTCAGAAAACCATATACCCCAACAAGTCAATTTTATGGTTTGATAATTTTAGGAATAAAACCCAAGTTCCTTACTGTAGTCTAAAATATCACTTGACAAACTTTTTTTTTTTTTTTTAAGAATTATTTTAGAGGGGCGCCTGGGTGGCGCAGTCGGTTAAGCGTCCGACTTCAGCCAGGTCACGATCTCGTGGTCCGTGAGTTCGAGCCCCGCGTCGGGCTCTGGGCTGATGGCTCAGAGCCTGGAGCCTGTTTCCGATTCTGTGTCTCCCTCTCTCTCTGCCCCTCCCCCGTTCATGATCTGTCTCTCTCTGTCCCAGAAATAAATAAACGTTGAAAAAAAAAATTTTTTTTTTAATAAAAAAAAGAATTATTTTAGGTTTATTTATTTATTTGGAGAGAGACAGAGAGAGGGAATCCCAAGCGGCCTCCACACCATCAACACAGAGCCCGACACGGGGCTCAAACTCACAAACTCTGAGGTCATGACCTGAGCTGAAATCAAGAGCTGGACGCTCAACTGAGCCGCCCCGGCGCCACGGCCGTGGTGGTGTTTTTTAAGTACTCTCCACGTCCATCGTGGGGCTTGAACTGACAACTCTGAGACCCAGAGGCACGTGCTCTACCTAATGAGCCAGCCAGGCGCCCCTGCGTGTATCACATGTCATTAAGGGGAAGAATCGTTTCCTGAAACTTGGTTCAGTGACACGCACATGCGTGAACTTGGACTGTGATGGGAACGTGTGTGATGAGTCACCGTCAGAGATTCTGGAAGCGGGGCAGCCTAATCGAGGAGCACCCTCCATCATCCCCCTCTGTCCTCATCCCCTCTGTCCTGCCCACTCCCCGCTGAAGCACACAGGCCCCTGTGCTGCCCCTTGCCTGGAACATTCCTCCCCAGATCTTCAAATGCCCTCCTTCTTCTCTCTGTCCAACGCTCAGCTCAGATGTCAGCTCCTCAGAGAGACCCTCCGTGACCACTCGTCCAGTAGCCTCTTCATCCTCCCACTGGTTTTTACCCCAGTTCCGTGATTTGTCTCCTTCATCAGACTTCTTTGCAGTTATACTACCTACTGTTAACCTGTGCTTTCTCTCCCTCCCTCCTGTTCTCGGCTCTCTCCCCAGCGCCTGGCACACCCCCTAGGGGGCTCGGTAAATACTTGTTAAATGAATGATCAAGTGCCAGGTGTTGGGGCTACGTAGCCGTGAACCGGACAGAGATGGTCTGCAGGGGAAGAGGGAGGAGTGATCAAAATATTATGAACAGAGTCTGACGTGTTCACCACAGGGCAGGGAGCCACAAGAGCACCGGGGGGGGGGGGGGCGGTAAATCAGGGCAGGCTGCTTAGAGGAGGCAAAATGTGAAGATGGGAAGGTGGGTAGGAAAGAACGTTGTGGGTGGGAAAAGTGGAAAAGAAGATGGCGTTTGGGGCTGGGGGATCACCACGAAGAAAGGCTTCGCAGAGAAGGGATGTGATAGACTCAAAACACAAAACAACTCACTGTGACTATGGCTGGGGCAGCGAGCGGCTCAAACTGAGCTACGGGAGAGACCCTCAGGGGCCCCACTAAGAAGGATGACCCTCGGGGCGCCTGGGTGGCGCAGTCGGTTAAGCGTCCGACTTCAGCCAGGTCACGATCTCGTGGTCCGGGAGTTCGAGCCCCGCGTCGGGCTCTGGGCTGATGGCTCAGAGCCTGGAGCCTGTTTCCGACTCTGTGTCTCCCTCTCTCTCTGCCCCTCCCCCGTTCATGCTCTGTCTCTCTCTGTCCCAAAAATAAATAAACGTTGAAAAAAAAAAAAAAAGAAGGATGACCCTCACCCGTGCCACCCTGTGACTGCCCATTTCGCACAGCCACCAGGCTTCCTTCACTCACACTCTGGTTCCAGAACACGCCGTGGTTGCTGGAGGGCAGGGGTCAGCTGCCGTGCCCAGGGTCACTGGCACCACGGAGCCTGGTGCAGGGGGGACATTCGGCACGGTGCTGTGGTGTCTTAGCCAGGGCCAGGTTCCAAAGCTACCCAGTCCAGCGAAAGTCAAGTCTAGTCAAAATCGCCCTTGAAATCCTTCTACTTGCCCAGAAAGTACAGTACAGGACCATCTGGGGAAGTCTGACAGCCAGCTTTGCCCCCAGGGTGGGGACACATTGCTGTTGTTTCCATGGGTTGAACATCAGGTGGGATAAAAATGGTTTGCATTTAGGGGCCAAGTTGTATGAAAAGCACCAACTGTGCCTTTAGCGATAAGAACGGGGGTGATCCCACCCAGACGCAGCGAGGGGAGCTGGGCCCACCAGGGTCGCCCGGTGAGGACCCAAGAATACAGCGGGCACGAGCAACAGTATTGTGGAAGGCCCTTCCCCACCCCTCCCACCTCACAGGTCCTCGGAAGGGTGGCCGTCCAGAAAAGAGCTCAGTTGAAAGAGATGAGGGTTTGGAAACAAGGGACCTTCCAGAAGGTAAGACTGAATTGTAATTCTAGGTAAACAGGCTAAAACTCTAACCAACGAAATAAAGAAGTCATAGTATCAACCTTGAGTCCTAAATAAGGACCAGACAGGTTCGCAGGTCCTCGCTCCTCACATCAATCCTAAGAGACGGGTGCTATTCTTATCCCCATCGCAAAGGAGAAACTGAGGCAGGCAGAGGGCCATGGTGGCCGCAAAGCTAAAGTTCTAAGTCCGTGCTCTTAATTCCCACCCTACTGCCTCTCACCAAGGACTCAGTGCTCAGGAAATACTTTCATTTTGATTTCTATCAAAACACACATAGTGGTATCTGTTCAATTACACTATCGATCTCTATGGCTGGGTGGGTAACAGATTATTTTCATCTTTATGCTCTTCTCTATGTTCTCCCTTTTCTATAGGAAGTATATTTTACTCTTAGCAAGAAAAAAAAAATCTGTCTTTATAGAACACTTTTTTTTTTAAGGAGGTTGTCTGCGATGGTCCACATGGAGAGCGGAGGCAAGGCCCCCGGGGACCCAGCACAGGTGTCAGGACAGCTGGATTCTTGTCTAGCCATTCAGCTCTCCTGTTATGTGACTTTGAGCTCCTCGCTTCCCCTCTGGGCCCCTGGGCCCATTTCTTCTCAGCAGAAGGAGAGGCCCAGCTGTCCTCAAGGGAGGTTTCTGCAGGAGGATGCCCCGGGGCAGGGGGCTCAGCAGCCAGTAACCTCAGGGCAGAGAAGTACCCTGTAGCTCCCCCAAGTTCCCTAGCCCCACCTCCAGTTCCCCAGCCTCTCAGCGTTCAGACCTTGAAGGTCTCGCTGGCTTGGGAGGAAAAACCCCAGGGAAGTATCAGCAAACAGGAAGTGAGGGCGAGTGCCAGAGAGGTGAACTCACAGGCAGCGAACGAACTCGCCCTGCTTTGTCTCTCTACCTTCATTTTGTTCGGCGATTGGTTTGGGTGTTTTTTGCCCAGGAGACTTGTGAGCTGCACGAGGGCAGTGATCGTGAACGGCTGCACCCCCGGGGCCCAGCGCGGTGCTGTTGTACTCGGTCCATATGTCAGTGCCTCAATGAATCATCTGGTGAATAAATGATGTGCTGCCTCCCCCGCTGCCCCTTTGAACGCTCAGAAAAACAGTCCTGCACATCCCCGGCCCCACCCCCAGGACCAGCCTCGCTGTAGGGCTGGTCCCCTCTCACCTTGGCCCGGGCTGGAGAAGTGGTTGTAATACTGGGACACGTAGGTCATGATGCTGAGGCAGTCAGGGACACTCATGGAGACCATGTCATTGGGGTCCAGGAGAGCAGGGATCCCCAGCTCCTTCTCGGCCACTTCAAAGGCCTGGGGTGAGGGCAGGCGTGGGTGGAGTGGGGGGTAGAGGGGAGGGTGCAAGGGTAGGAGTGGGGGCGGGGGTGGGGGAAGGCGGAGTGGTAGAGGCAGTGGGGGGAGCGGGGGCAGGTGCACGAGTGGGTATGAAAGCAGCCACAACAGGAAGAGGAGGAGGAGGCAGGGTTAGTGGGCGCCCCTCAGCCTAGGCCCAGCTCCCCTCAGTGGGATGAAGGGTCCGAGACTATAGGCTCCCCTCTGGCCCCACATGATGGCCTGGAGGAGGGCCGGCTGGTAATCCAGACACAGGGGGGCCAGAAGGAAGAAGGGGGTGGGGAGAGGAGCAGGCAGGGCCCCAGTGCAAAGCAGCTTCTCAGGGAGCTGGTCCAGGATCCCCTTGCCTCAGCTCCTGCCCTGCAACACCCCTGCCCACTCCCACCCCGCTCCACGCGCCCACAGCCTCTACAAGCCCACAGAGCTTCCATCCGCTTGGGGACTCACCAAACGGTTGTTCTCGAAGACATTGTCCTTGGAAAGCGCATCAAAATCTCTGTAAAAGGTAAAGGGAGGAGGAGCGTTGAGGGGGTGACTGGGGCAGGGGTATGGAGTCCGGAAGGAACGGCGGCCCCGACCTCATCCCACCCAGTGTGGGCCTCAGCAGGGTTGCGGGAGGGGTCTGTGGACAGTCAAGGAGGAAACCAAGGCAACGGGCACACGCTCACAAAGCCAGGTCTGCCAGGAGGGGGCAGAGGATGAGCTCATGGCCCCCTCCGGCATCCAAGCAGAGGCTGGAAATCACTCTGAAGGGGCGGGGCTCAAGTCCAAGCTTTCAAGTTTAAGAGCCCTCCTCTCACTGTACCAGAAAGCCGAGTCCTGAGTCAGTGGCAAAGACAAAAAACTAAGGGGCGCCTGGGTGGCTCAGTCTGTTAAGCGTCTGACTCTTGATCTCCACTCAGGTCATGATCTCATGGCTCGTGAGATCGAGCCCCGAGTTGGGCTGTGGACTGACAGTGCTGTGCCTGCTTGAGATTCTCTCTCTCTCTCTCTCTCTCTCTCTCTCTCTCTCTCTCTCTCCCCTTCCCTCTCCCTTTCTCAAAACAAATAAGCTTTAAAAAAAAAAAAAAAAAAAAGACAACACTAAGACCAGGACTAATGTTTGTAACGACAGAAACAGCCACAGATAGCTGACCTGTGCCGAGTTCCTGTCTGGAATTTATTTTTGTAGCAACTCTATTTGGCAGGTATTTATCCCATTTTACGGATGAGGACCCTGAGACCCAGAGAGGGGAAGCCACTCGGCCTCGAGAAGCAGCCACATTTCTGGACTTTTCCTCTGTATATCACAAACCCAGAGAGGCCACACCAACTCGCACAGCCTTCCTGCGCGTCAGCCTCCCGGGTGCCCCCGCCAAAAGCCTTGCCCTTCTATGGATGAAAAGTGCCGCCTTGACTCTCCCAGACGGTGGGCCCAGAGGCCAGAGCAGGCAGCACCACCTCCAAGGTCAGAGTCCCAGGCTCTGCTCTTCCGGGCCTGGCTGTGTGGCCTTGGGCAGGTCACCAGTCGTCTCGGCCTCCCTTTTCCCATCTGTATGTTGGGGGAGCTCTAAGACCACCTCCCAGGTTGGTGGGGAGGGTTAGGGTTGAGTCTGGGCGGGGTGAAGGGCGGGCCTCGGCATGCCTTTCTCCTCCTGCCCCAGACAATGAACCGTGGGCAGAGGCAGGAAAGGGGAGCCTGAGAACCCCAGAGGGAGGTGCCCCAAGGCTGGGTGGACTAGGACAGGGGAGCTGACTACGTATGAGCCTCAGCCCTTTTGCCACATCTGGCCGGCTCGCTTCCCTCTCCCCCGACCCCAAAGCCGGGTCCCTAAGTTCTCTTGCTTTGCCACTGCCTAAGAGTCTGGCCATAAGCAAGCTATTTCACACCCCTAAACCTCAGCCTCCTGCTCTGTGAATAGGTGAGCAGTCGCCAGCCCAGCCCCAGCAAAAGCTTGTTCAGAGACCCAATGAGACAAAGGCAACTAGTCTTGGCAGTTTATTTCAGCCTCCCTGGCAGTGTTCCTAGAAGGCTGGGGTCACATTTTGTTCACCCTGTGCCCTCAATGCCCTGTGTCATTCCCGGTACTTCGTAAGTGCTCGATAAATGTTCACTGAATGAATACATTCCGGAAACAGTGTGAAAACTATAAGGGCCCCTGAGATACTAGTTTTTCCTCTGGCTTCTTCCCCCACCCCCATCTCTGTCCCTCATCAACATCTGGACTTTAGTAACACAGATATTCTCTAAGAGTTTTCAAAAACCCTGGGAAGTTCTATTTGGCTCTGGGGGAGACCAAGGACCAAAAAATGAAACCCACATGGTCTCTGTCCTCAAGGGAGGGGGGCAGGGGTGGGGAACAATGAACCAGCCCCTTCAGGAGGGCAAACCCCACCCCCTGGCGGAGGCAGGGCCCACAGCTCCAAGAGCTTGAACCTTCCAGATGATTCTTGCCCTCGGCCCTTACCCTGCCCCTACTCTCATGGAGATCCTCCTTACGCCTCATGTGGCAGCTGGGCCTCAGTTTCTCTGCTGTGCAATGGGCTGGTGGCCCGGGCACTGGCCTGCTCTACAAATGAATGTTTAGACAGGATTCCGGATCTCTTCTCAGAAGGGGAGCTGCCCTCCCCTGCTTAAAACCCACAAAGCTGGGGCGCCTGGGTGGCTCAGTCGGTTAAGCATCCGACTTCAGCCCAGGTCACGATCTCGCGGTCCGGGAGTTCGAGCCCCGCATCAGGCTCTGGGCTGATGGCTCAGAGCCTGGAGCCTGCTTCTGATTCTGTGTCTTCCTCTCTCTCTGCCCCTCCCCCGTTCATGCTCTGTCTCTCTGTCTCAAAAATAAATAAACGTTAAAAAAAATAAATAAAATAAAATAAAATAAAATAAAATAAAATAAAATAAAATAAAATAAAATAAAATAAAACCCACACAGCTCCCCGTGGCTCCATCCCCCCTCCTGAGCCAGCAAGCCTGGCGCTCCGGGCCGGCTGTATCTCGGGTCCCCCCTGCCACGCGTTACAGGCCCCAGCAGTGCTCCCTCCCCCGGTCTCTGCTCAGGTGGCCCCCTCTGGCTGGCACCTGCCATCACCTGGCTCCTGCCGTCTCCGCCACCAGGCAGGGCCCAGCACAGAGTGGTGACTCTGTAACACTGTTGAGTAAAGGAAGGAACAACACACACTCATCATACTCGACTCTCTAATCACACAACTTACAATAACTACTGTTAATTGCACGCTCGTTGCCTCACACCAATCCTGTGACGTCGGTCCTATTATCAACCCCACTTTACAGATGAGGGAACTGATGCCCGGAGGGGGGGTCTAGTGATTTACCCAAGGTCACACACTTAGAACACGTGGGAGCTGAACAAAACCCAACAGCCTGCACTTTGATACTGGTAAGCTCAGGCCCAACAAGCTTAGCTTGACTCTCAGGTCCCTTCACACACTGGCCCTGTCCCCTGCCTCCCGCCTCGAGGCCCGCCCCCTGCCCAAACAGAAGATCCCGTGAGCCCTCTTTTCCAACACACGGGTCCAATGTGGGTGCCCCTCTCCTCCCTCCTTCCAAGCCCCACTCCTGAGCTCACCCACCCTGTGTCTGTGTTACTGCAGCTGTCACCTGTCCCACGGCAGGCAGAAGCTTCGCGTCCACGTCCCCCCAAACCCTCTGCTCCAGGGTCCAACACAGGGCCCCACGGCACGCAGACGTTGTACCCCCCGGTACAGAGTGAACCACGCGCATCTGCACCATGGAATCCTTGTGGCAATCCTCTCCTCCCTTCTCTCCCTCATCAGAGCCCCCCCAGACGCTCCCAGGGGGAGCACAGGTCTGCAGTGGAACAGACACGGAAAGACCGCAGAGCCCGCCTGGCTGGGGGAGCCCTGTCGGGGGCGCCGTCCGCAAGAGAGGCAAGGACCTCTTGGTCTCAAGTTGCAGATGAGACAGGAAGCCCAAGAAGTGGCGGGCCCCAGCTTAATTTTCACTTGGTGTCTTATGAATGAGTGAATGAATGAATGGAAGAGGTTCCAGGGCCCAAGGCAGGACCAGCTGAGGTCAAAGCCCCAAGTTGCCAACTGCTGGGGGGGGTGGGGGTCGGAATAAATTTTTCCATGAGAACCCCACTGGGCAGCTGGGGGTAAGAAGGGGCCACTTCCCACCCTGGAGCAGCCCCGTGGTGGCCTTCACTCAGCCACCCTGTCCCACTGAGGACAGCA
Organism: Lynx rufus; assembly: GCF_022079265.1. Lineage (NCBI taxonomy): Eukaryota > Metazoa > Chordata > Mammalia > Carnivora > Felidae > Lynx > Lynx rufus. The sequence continues at coordinate 131,654,363 of NW_025814889.1, read as the reverse complement.
GGGCTGTGGGGCACACACTTGGGAGGCAGATGTGTGTGTGTCCTAACTGCGGTGGGAGGTAGGGGGTGTATATCCACCCGTCCAACCACTCTTAAGCGGGGTCTCCTCTGTGCCGGGCTGGAGACAAGACGGCCTGGGGGAACCACAGAAGTGAGCAAGGGGAACCCCTCACAGAGGGGACGGGCCTCAATGCCTCCCTCTCCGGGAGGGAGGTGCTCAGTGCGCCTGTTTGAGAGCACTGTGGTGCGGGGAAAGGCCCAGGGTCCCCAGGGAGAGCTGGGTTCCCCTTCAGAGAGTCAAGGCCTACGGGGGCTCAGCGTCCCTTTGGCGGAAATCAGTGCCCTCTGGGCGGGGTCGGTGCCCCTAGGCCACGGACCAGTATGGGGGACAGGTTCGGTGTCCCAGTGGGCGGGGCGGGGCCTCGTGGGGAAGGGGGGCCCCCCCTGGGTGGCGGGTGCTCAGTGCCTCCAAAGTCTTTCGGGGCTGTCGGCAGGGTCGGCGTCTCGGTCTCCGGGGGGCGGCGCCTGCCACCGCCCGGGCTCCGCGTCACTGAGGGGGGCGGGGGTCCCCAGCTCGGGCCCGCGCCGCCCTACTCCCCGGCCCGCCCGCCTCCCCCCACCCCGGCACTCACAGCAGGTCGGGCCGGTGCCGGTGCAGGATGGCGCAGAAGGCCAGGCCGTCCCGGAAGGAGCTGCTCAGGTCGCGGATGTCCACGCCGCGGTAGCCCTCGCACTGGCGGCGGCACCAGGCCAGCAGCGCGCCCCGCGGCCCCGCCATGAGCTCCGGGCGCCGCCGGGATCAGGCTTCACCCCCGGGCCCCGCTCGGGCCGGTTTCCGGCGGCGGCTCCAGCTCCGGCTCCGGCGCCGCTCCGAGCTGCGGGCGCCGACCCGCGGGCGGCGGGCGCAGGGCGGGGAGGAGGCGGGGCCGCGGCCTGGGTGACCGCGCTCCGGCTCCGGCTCCGGCGCGGGGTCCCGGCTCGGCTCGCTGCTCCCTGCCCGGCCCTGCCCGGACCTGCCCGAGCAGCCGCCGCCCGCGTGGCCCGGCCCGGCCGGCCGCCGCCTACTCACCGCCGCCCGCCCCCCTCGCTGTGGGCCGGGCGCGGGCGTCCCGCTGGCCTCGGTCCCCGCCCGCGGCCGCCGGGAGCGGGGGGCCTGGCGCCCCACCCAGCGGCGGCTCCGCCCCCAGACGCGCCCCCGCCCGCCCGAGGGCCCGACTGCCCACAGCCCCCCTCGGCTTCGCGGTCCCGGCCACCGCTTCCCCTCGGGAAGCCCTCAAAAGACAACTCCGGGACAGCCCCGTCACCTCCTGGAGACTCGCCCGGCCCACAATGACTTCTTCCATCCCACTACCTCCACCACGATGCCCCCCTGGAATTCTCCTTTCTGCTCTCTTCCCACGCTTTGGCCTAAGGACCTGCGTGCAGATCCCCTACACTGATTTCCCTCAACCCGCTCAGCTCTCCTGGCCCGAAACTTGGCGCCGGCATTACCCCCACGTCAGGTCCGTCGGGTCGTTCCCCTGCTGGCCGCAAAGCGCCCCCCAGATGGCCACCAGCTTCCCCGACCCTGTCTCACCACTCCCAAACACCCCTGACCTCCACAGCCCTGTCTGCCACCGTCCCCTCCCCCCATTGCCTGCCCGGGAGCCTCCATGCCCCCCCACCCCTCCTCCCACCCTCCCCCCCCCCCCCCCCCCCCCGTCAGCCTAGGTGTCCACTCAGCGATGTTTTGAGCCTAGCCACGGGTCCTCCAGGGTTCTCTCCCCCTGTGTAGGCTCGGGGATCTCCTCCTCGCCAGCCCGGATTACAGTGGTGGCGGGTGGGGCCCCCGTGGGCCCGGCCGGTGGGAAGCAGGCCCTTGTCAAGCGGGGCTCTGGGCCTCAGCCCCAAGCCATATTCTGCTCCCCTCTCCAAGACCCGGGTCAGGGACTCCTCCCCAGAGGCCCATCCAGACCTCAGATGAATCAGCCTCCCACTCAGCTGCCATGGTGGTGACGTCACCCTGACCAATGTAATAGTTAGCTGGGATGGGTCTGTCGCTCCACCTCCCAAGGGAAGGGGCAGGGTCTTAGTCACCTCTGCCACCACTCAGCCCTTGGAGGTTGGAAAGAAGGGGCCTTTGGGGGTCCTATCCACCCGGGCTTGGAATCCTGGTTTTCCCCCCACTCACTCGGCCCAGTGATGGGCCTCCCTGAACTTCAGTTTCCACATCTTAAAAACAGGGACAGGGGCACCTGGGTGGCTCAGTCCATTAAGCAGCGACTCTTGATTTCGCCTCAGGTCCTGAGCTCACAGTTGGTGAGTTTGAGCCCCGAGTCAGGCCATTCGCTGATAGCATGGAGCCTGCTTGGGATTCTCCCTCTCCCTCAAATAAAAAAACATTAAAAATGTTTTTAGGGGCTCCTGGGTGGCTCAGTCGGTTAAGCGGCCGACTGCGGCTCAGGTCACGATCTCGCGGTGCGTGAGTTCGAGCCCCGCGTCGGGCTCTGGGCTGATGGCTCAGAGCCTGGAGCCTGCTTCCGATTCTGTGTCTCCCTCTCTCTCTGCCCCTTCCCCGTTCATGCTCTGTCTCTCTCTGTCTCACAAATAAATGTTAAAAAAAAATTTTTTTAAATAAGGATAATTCCTGAGTAATGTACAGAATTGTCGAATCATTATATCGTGCGCCTGAAACTAATGTAACACCGCGTGTTAATTATTCTCCAATGGAAAAAAAACATAGGGATAATTCTTGCTTTACAAAGTGGCTGAGAGGATTAAGACATAATGTGCCAGACCTTTCGGTCATCACTCATAAATTCTAATTATTGTTATCTGGTACGCGGTAAACATGAGGTAAAATGGATTAGAAACAGTTTGTATCCAGTTTCTTACCTGGGCCTTTTGGTAAATCGTGGAGGAGAGAAGCCCACTTGGGGATTCCCACCTCCTCAAGGACTTTCGGAGCCCCAGCCCAGAATGCCATCATGACCCCAACCGGGGCCAGCCTCCCATCTTAGATCTGTTCAAGGCCGGAAGGCACATTCTTGGCCCAGAATGGGGACTCTGAGGCCACATAGGAAGTGGCTGCCATGGGCCAGCCTGCCTAGCCAGACCTCTTGGCCCCTCACCAGCCCTGAGCTCCGTACATCCTGCCCTTTCCCCTGTGGGAAAGCAACTCCAGGAAAGGAAGGTTCCTTCACTAAATCAGAGACTTGGCCTCAGGACCCACCCTGGCCCTCAAAGGCCGCCAGGACTCTGTCTTTAATACTCAAGAGGGCTTTTTTTTTTTTAATTTTTTTTTTATTTATTTTTGAGACAGAGAGAGATAGAGCATGAAAGGGGGAGGGTCAGAGAGAGAGGGAGACACAGAATCCGAAACAGGCTCCAGGCTCTGAGCCATCAGCCCAGAGCCCGACGCGGGGCTCGAACCCACGAACTGCGAGATCGTGACCTGAGCTGAAGTCGGACGCTTAGCCAACTGAGCCACCCAGGCGCCCCCCAAGAGGGCTTATATCCCTGTACTCACCAGCCTAAGGGGCTCCCTTCAAGTCCCTGAAGACAGCCCCAGATCAGACCTTGATCCGGTTGCCATAGTAATAACTTATACGGCACAGCCCTCTGGGCCCCCATTAGTCCAACTGTGGGTAGCCCATTTATAAGCTCATTATCTGAGTCAGCTCACCACGATAGGAATAAGGACCTGCATGACCACTGCTGTGTGACGCAGCCCAGACGACTCACCCCCACGAGCCCCAGTTTCCTACCCTGTAACATAGGGATAATAAACTTTGCCTTCCCTGAATCCCAGGGTGGTGGGTAATCAGGTGAGATAATGGATAAAAACTTGCTGTGCATGGGGTGCCTGGCTGGCTCAGTCAGTGGAGTATACGACACTTGATCTTCAGGGTTGTGAGTTCAAGCCCCCTGTTAGGGGTAGAGCTTGCTTAAAAAAAAACGAAGAAAGAGGGGCGGGGCGCCTGGGTGGCTCGGTGGGCTGAGCCTCTGACTTCAGCTCAGGTCTCGATCTCACAGTTTGTGGGTTCAAGCCCCGCGTCGGGCTCTGTGCTGACAGCTCAGAGCCTGGAGACTGCTCTGGATTCTGTGTCCCCGTCTCTCTGACCCTCCCCTGCTCACGCTCTGTCTCTCAAACAATACAAACATTACAAAAAACTTTTTTATTTAAAAATAAAAGCTAACGTTCCTGTTTGTCTCCCTCAATCCCGGCCCCAGTTGTCAGTTTGAAACGGACCCTCTGCATTTGTATGCAAACATGGTCTCAAGGAACACCTGGGTGGTTCAGTCAGTTAAGCATCTGACGTCGGCTCAGGTCATGATCTCACAGTCCGTGGGTTCGAGCCCCGCAACAGACTCTGTGCTCCAGCTCAGAGCCTGGAGCCTGCTTCAGATTTTGTGTGTGTCTCTCTCTCTGCTCCTCCCCTGCTCACGCTCTGTCTCTCTCTCAAAATAATAAACATTTTTAAAAAACTAAAAAAAAAAAAAAACAAAACGAACTGAAAGCGTTCTACTTCTAAAACCCCATTAAAAAAAAACAAAAACAAAAACCCACCCATGGTTTCAACAAATATTTACTGAGCACCTGCTTCCCAGCTTGAGCGCTCAAGGGGAGATAGGAGTAACAAGACAGGATTCCTGCCTTGATGGAGCTAGCTTTCTAGCAGGGAAGGCAGGCAGGGGACAAGAAAACAAATCAACAAAGATAATTTCAGATGGTGAGTGGTGCTGGGAAAAAAAACACGGCCAGACACCGTGATAGAGCCATGGAGACAGATGGGGCAGCCAGGGAAGGCATCTTTGAGCTGGGGATGCCAGCTGAATGACACCCATCCCCCCAGAAATGACACCCATCCCCCCAGAAAGCAAGGTGCATACAAGCCAGTGAGAGAGGTCATTGCAGGTAGAGTTGGAAACTTAGTTTATTCCAGAGTAACAGCTGCAGGGGTCCCAGGAGCAGGGCAGGGGCTGGCTAGTCTGGTGCGTGAGACAGACTCCTGGATAATCTTTGTCTAGCATGATAAAGGGCAGGGGAAGGGAAGCCAGGAGTCCAGAGGAGCTCCCAGACCACTTTGGGAATGGCCACGCCATTCCCGCTGGCCATTCTTCGTGCCAACGCGTTTTGCAGAAGGGCCGCGGAGGAGGCAGAGGCAAAGACAGGATGCCAAAAACAGAACCAGGTTAGGTAGAAGAAGCTAACATAGGGGCGCCTGGATGGCTCAGTCGGTCGAGTGTCCAAATTCGGCTCAGGTCATGATTTCAGGTCATGGATTTGAGTCCCGCATCGGACTCTGTGCTGACAGCTGAGCCTGGAGCCTGTTTTGGATTCTGTGTCTCCCTCTCCCCTGCTCACTCTCTCTCTTTCTCTCTCTCTCTCTCTCTCAAAAATAAACAAACATTGGGGCGCCTGGGTGGCGCAGTCGGTTAAGCGTCCGACTTCAGCCAGGTCATGATCTCGCGGTCCGGGAGTTCGAGCCCCGCGTCAGGCTCTGGGCTGATGGCTCGGAGCCTGGAGCCTGTTTCCGATTCTGTGTCTCCCACTCTCTGCCCCTCCCCCGTTCATGCTCTGTCTCTCTCTGTCCCGAAAATAAATAAAAAAACGTTGAAAAAAAATTTTTTAAAAAAATAAACAAACATTAAAAGAAGCTAAGATAGAATGAACGCTGGTGGGAATGAAAGAGCAAGTGAATGACCATGACCTCGTTTAGATTTGCTTTCCCACACAGATCACAAGGTACCTTTTGGAAAGATAAAAAAGGGAGAGGGCTTGGAGGCACCCGGCTGGTTTAGACTCTTGATCTCCAGGTCAAGAGTTGAGCCCCATCTCCTTCTCTCTCTGCCCCTCCCCCACTTGTGCTCTGCCTCTCTCTATCAAAAAAATAAATCTAAAAAAAAATTAAAAAAAAAAAAAAGTGGCGCCTGGGTGGTTCAGTCGGTTGAGCGTCCGACTTCGGCTCAGGTTATGATCTCACAGTTTGTGGGTTCGAGCCCCGTGTCGGGCTCTGTGCTGACAGCTCAGAGCCTGGAACCTGCTTCGGATTCTGTGTCTCCTTCTCTCTCTGCCCCTCCCCCACTTGTGCTCTGCCTCTCTCTATCAAAAAAATAAATCTAAAAAAAAAAAATTAAAAAAAAAAAGAGTTGAGCCCCATGTTGGGTGCAGAGATTAAGAAAAGGGGAAGGGGGAGGGGCGCCTGGGTGGCTCAGTAGGTTAAGCATCAGGCTCTGGTCATAATCTCATAGTTTGTGAGTTGGAGCCCCGTATCGGGCTCTGTGCTGACAGCTCAGAGCCTGCTTCTGATCCTGTCTCCCTCTCTCTCTCCAAAATAAACATTAAAAAAACCAAAACAAAACAGGTGGGGGCGGGGGGGGGAAGGATTGCCCTGGAGGGGACGTGGAGAAGCTATGGGGAGAAAGAATTTCATCATTGCCCCCGGGCACCTCTGCCTATTGAGTTCACCTGATTCTGCGTCGGTTTGGAGGCTGGTGGATTGCATCTAAAAGCCAGTGGTCCAAGGTGTGTGTATGTATGTGCGTTCCTGGGTGTGGGAGGGGATGCCTGCTGGCCCCGTTTCACCCACCACCTCTCTCCCCTGCAGCCTTGCCAGAAGACCCTGGACAAAGATGTCATCTAAGGTTCAATGTCAACACCTATAACACGTGGAGAGGATTCTGTCCTCCAAAATACTATCCCCGGGGCCCTGGGATGCACATACAAATATGTTCTTTGCTGACAGCAAAGCACTGGAAACAACCTAAACGCTCATTAGGAAGGGACTGGGTAATTACGTTTCAGCACGGCTTAAACAACAGAAAAGCACACAACTGTTGACAAGAATGTCATGGAAATACATCTTCAAATGAAGTGAACAAAGCAAACTGCTCGAGGTATATAACAGGATCCCATTTTTGCAAAACAAAATGTATATGTATCTGATAGATCTAGCCCATACATTTCTGCATCTAAACATTTACATGAGCCTACATATGGAATGTCTTTTTTCATAGGGAATTTTTAAACATCGGGGAGAAAGGATGCCTGCCCAAATGCTGGGGGTGGTTAATTTGGGGAGGAAGCCTGGGGACGTGGCAAGACTCACTTTTTATTTAAAAAAATTTTTTTTCAACGTTTATTTATTTTTGGGACAGAGAGAGACAGAGCATGAACGGGGGAGGGGCAGAGAGAGAGGGAGACATAAAATCGGAAACAGGCTCCAGGCTCCGAGCCATCAGCCCAGAGCCCAACGCGGGGCTCGAACTCAAGGACCGCGAGATCGTGACCTGGCTGAAGTCGGACGCTTAACCGACTGCGCCACCCAGGCGCCCCAAGACTCACTTTTTAGAAGTCATTATGGTTTGAATTTGTAACAGCAGGTATAGTTTTTTAAAATAACAGCTTTGAGAGAGAATTCACATATCGTGAAGTCCACTCTGTTAAAGGGTACAGTGGTTTTTAATATATTCACAGAGTTGTGCAACCCTCACCGCTATTTAGTTTGGAACTTTTTCATCCATCCCCAAAACTCTGTACCCATTGGCACTCACTGCCAACTTCCTCTCCTGCTCCTCCCAGCCCCAGGCAGTCACCATTTTACTTTCTGACCCTCATATAAGTGGAATCACACAGCATTTGTTAAGTGCTAAACTCTTATTCTGCACGTAGTATTAACCAGTCATCGAAAAACAATCACTTTAACTTTCTCCTACCAACACAACCTTGTTTACAACGTAATCGGCATTGCTAGAAGAAAAGCGGGCTCTCGTTCGAAAACAAAACTGGCCTCGGGGCACCCGCGTGGCTCAGTTGGTTGGCTCAGGTTCTGATCTCATGGTTCACGAGTTCCAGCCCTCAGACGGCCTCTGTGCTGACAGCTTAGAGCCTGGAGCCTGCTTCAGATTCTGTGTCTCCCTCTCTCTCTCTCTGCCCCTCTCCCGCTCGTGCTCTCTCAAAAATAAATTTAAAAAACATTAAAAGAAACTTACAATTTTTTTAAAATAAAGCAAAATTGGCCCCAAGGGAGGAAATTCGTCCACAAGGCACCAGGGGAACAAGGCGGATCACTGGAAAGATGAGAAATCTGGGTAGATCCGGGGGACCAAGTACAACTCTATAATGAAAAAATTGAAATAAGCCAAGGGAGCGGGATGTTGGAGCGGGGCCATCCCTCCCGTCTGCACCGCCTGGAGCCTCAGTACCCGTGGTTTTCTCATCGTACGCTTTCCTCCTTCTAAGCGTCTCTGCCTGCCGGATTCTACGGTTCTCCAAGTTCCATGGAGGCCTGATGGCTGTGCTTTTCTGCCCAGGCTGTGCCCCCAGGAATCAGGGCCCTGCCCAGGCCCTTGGCTCAGAGCTGCTCCCTGGGGGAGCCTGGCAGAGGTGTGGACAATAGGAGCATTGTGGGACCTCAGAGCTGGGGCCAGGGTGAGCTCGGGGCCCTGGAATCCCAGCTATCCCAAGCCTTTCTTCAAAGGCCATGCTGCTCCCCACATATACACATTCAGGGAAAGCCCTCTGGGACTAGGCATGAGGGCTTGTATCTTTACCCTAAAACCAAACAACCTTCCAACTAAACTCTCCAGAACAGAGAGACCACGTGCTGCCTGTCATTGGGAGGGTGCTCTCTGAGCCAGAAAATACTCCTACTTTGCCATCAAAGTAGGAGGCGAGGCGGGTCCTACTTTGCCATCAAAGTAGGAGGCGAGGCGGGTCATTAAACATCCAAGCTGGCAAGGACCATCAGGACTAAATATCCACCTAGCAAAGCCCCCTCCTAATACTGACGGGAAACTAGAGCCCAGGGAGGGGATGTGCTTGCCCAGAGTGGTGGAGGCACTGAGAGGGGACGCTGGGACTGTACCCCATCCCCCTGACCCCCGCTCTCTGTGCTACAGGCTGCTACCGTGCCCCTCACCCCTTCTGGCTGCCCCTGAAACGCCTGTGGCTGCTGTTCTAAACCTGCACAGGCTTCAAGGCCCAGCTCTGACATCACCTCCTCCCTGAAGCCACAACTCCAGGCCCTCTCACAGAATCTCACCCTTACAATTAGATGGAACCTAGAGGGGACACGCGTGCTGATTTCAGTAAGGAATTTCCACACGCCTCCCCTGGAGGCACTGGCAGACCAGTGTGGAAGACAGGTATGTAAACAATTGCAATAAACATTCACAGAAAGACAAGGGATACGATGGAGGAATAAGAAATAAGAAACAAGCAAAGGGCAACAGGGCTTCCAGAAGGAGCCTCTCATCTCCTGCCTGGGGACTGAGGGTATATCCCGGACGGCTGCATGGAGAAGGCGGTATTTGGATGGTTGTTCACACTGTGTGGCATTTATTTGTGCATATATGTCTCTTCCCAGTAAAATGTGAGATCCTCAGTAATACTGACAGCTCACCTTTACTCAGCACACATCACATATGGCAGACATTGCGCGTGTGTGTGTGTTGTTTTTGTTGTTAAAGTGCATTACCTCCTTGATTCCCCGAGACAACTCTGTAGGCTTGGGACTATCACATGATCCCCATTTACTGATAAAAAGGATAAGGTTTTGAGAGTTCAGAGCCTGTTTGAAGCCACACTGCCTGGCTCTAACTCCACAAAGAACTTTCACCACGAAGATGTGTCACTGGTGTACTGGGGCAGGCAATGTGTCCAGTTCACCACGGCACAACTACGTTTGCGCCTCAATTCACTCCTTGTTACCTACCCATGAGCTTGGTGAGCAAGAACCCTTCCCACATCCCCAGCTCCAAGCCTCCAGAGGCCCTGTCCACAATGCCAGAGGCCAACCCTGGACGGGGAGCCCCCAAGGCCTCCAGCCCAGGCGTTTTTGCGACTTTCCATCTCGCCTCCGACTGTAATAAACATGATTCTTCTAGCAGGGTTCCTGCTCGGATGCTGATCTAGCATTCAAGACCCTAACAGCTGGGGTCCTGCTGCTCCCCAGGAGGGACTCTGGGGCAGAAATTTGACAGGAAGGAGCAGCAGGGAGACTGGAAGGCCTGACTTAGAGCGGAGTCGGTCAGCAAAGTGGCCCTGCTAACGCTTGGGCTCTTCGGCAGCAACCAGGGGGTTATGGTGGAGATTGGGAAGGCTGCAGCCCTCCTGGCTGCACCTCGTTACCCACCTGGCCAGCTCTGCGGGTGAAAAGCAAAGCAAGCAGAGTAGAAAATGGTTTCGGAGCCTTTCCGACACAGGAAGGCCACCTCTCCCCCAAGGACCAGTTGACAGGGAAGGGGACTGTCAGAGCCTGGAAAAGGACTGTTTGTCTCCCACTTACCTGACTATCTACACAGAACTGCAAGCAAGGCAGCTCTTCCTGTCTGAAACAGAAAGTGACACTTTTCTGTGGAAGCTCTGAAAGTTGCTTCTTCCTCTAAACAGAGGTTAGAGAGGGTACGCCTCACCTCCAGGCGACACAGTACAATGCAGCTGGGGACAGATGTGACACTAGACATCCTCCAGCTTTATATGCTAAGGCCGAGAGGGCCCGGGGAGGCAGGTGGGGGAGAATTACTCCCCACTTCTGAGGACAGAAGCAGAGGCTCGGAGAAGTTGAGCAACGCACCGGAAATGTCCCTGCTTACCAGGGGGGCGGTGTCAGGACTGGAACCGAGGCTCCCTGCCCCATCCTAACCAAGACCAGAGAGGAGTCCACTGGCCCCCGGGGGACATAAGGGGTGGGGGTGAGGGCAGAAGGGAAGTACCTTGATCTTGATCAAGCTGCTGCATAAGGGATGGGTGGGGCCAGAAGTAAGGAAAAGCTGGGAATTTCAGCTGCAGGCTTGACAGGAATGTGTAGCCACAGGAACCAGGATCATTTGCAGCTTCCCATAGCCCCTTCCCTCCGGAAAACATCAGGAAATTGCTGCTCAGGCTATGGACCTTCAGGTTGCCACCCCCCTCCCCCGCCCCAGCCTTTTCCTGATGCCCTTCCCCCACAGTGAAGGCTGGCTCCCGGCTCCCGACCAGAGCAACAGCTCCCTCCAGCCCATCCCCAGGCTGCAGGGCAGGCTGGGGGTGGGGATGAAAGGCCACTGTCAGGAGCCAGTGCAGGCACAGCCACAACTTCCATTGGCCAAAGACTGCTGGATAGTACAGACATTCATCCTTTATTCGTTCTATGCCTTTCGTTTATGTGTTCTAGAAAGGATTTAAGGCACACTCCATCACTTATTCATACTTGCGTTATTTCATTCAATCCCCTCACTCCCTCAGGCACTCGCCGTTCATTCAACGAATTCTCATTATGCAAAGGCCACTGCTAAGCCCTGTCTTTCCTCATGTGTTCTTGGGACTCCTGGCCCATCCGAATCCTAGTATGTTACCCAGAATGCTGCAGCCCTCGGGACAATAGCTGGTCTCACTGCCTCATTTTGCAGACAAGGAGGCGATCGGTAGCCACCCAAGGTCAAGGCCATATTGGGAAGAGAAGCCCCATCTTGGGCTCACGGCCCAGTGTATGAGGAAGCCAGAGACACCGTAGAAAGGAAGCCAGGGCCTCCAGAGGCTGGTCCACGTACTGAGAAACGAGCTCTAGCGTCGGGGCCTGAAGAACGGGGTTCCAGCCCCAGCTCTTCACTGCCCAAATCCTTACACCCTGGTCATCTCCACCTGGATGCCCCACAGGACCCTCGAACTCGTGTCCAAACCCAGTTCTCCACCCATGCCTCCTGCTCCTAACCTGCTCCTCCTACCCCCCATCTGAGTCCACGATCATCCCAGCTGCAAAAGCCAGAGGACTGGGCATCTGTCTCCCCTCCACATCCACCCATCTACCGAGTCCTGTCCTCTGTAACCTCCCCAGATCGCTCCTGAATTCTTCCACTTCCCCCCATGCCTGCTGCTGCCACTACACGAGGCCCAGCTCCTCTGTGGCTGGGCTACTCTACACAAGTGTCTCAGCCTTTCTGTGAACTGGTCTCTTCAGCGTCTCTACACACACCTGCTTTCGGGGCACGGAGAACAAGGAACGGAGGAAGCCCCTGGGTGAGTCTGGAGGCCGGGGGTCCCAGCTCCACCATGAACCAGCCATGTTGATCCACACGTGACTTCCAAGGTCACAGCCAGCTAATAATGGCCTTCACTGCCTAATCACACAATGGCCAGGCGCTAAGAGCTTTGTGTAATTTAACCAACAAACAATCCTGAGGTAGGTGCGTGAGATAGTGAGGCGCTAAGTAACTTGGCCCACGATTACAGTTTAGGGAGTCGGGATTCAAACCCAGATCTGACCGAACCCAAGCCCACACACTTTGCCATGCTGCCTTCTCTCACCGGCGCACAACTTTGGTAACTGGCACCACCCAGCGCTCTCCGTTGCCTACCAAAACCTGTGCTCCCCTTATGTGTGGGAGGATTATAACCCTGCTTCTTCCATTCTGGGTAAGCTGGAATAAAACTCCTGCAAGCTGGCTGCAGCTGCCGAATGCCCTGCATTCCTCGCGCGGTACCAGGCAGAGTTCAGCTGTGCCTGCCCCCTCCCGAGGGCTGCTGGCTGTCCAGCACGGCTGCTGGGCCTGGACCAAGCTACTGGGAAGTGGCCCCGCGCCAGGCGCTCACACTGGGTCTGTGTGACCTTGAGCTCCTGAAATGGCCCGTCTCCTGGCACAGTAAGAGTGCCGACAGGCTGTGTCAGGCACAGCACACCTTGACCTGGCACCACTTTAATGACGGAGACCGGAGCCTCTGACATGAGCTACAAGAGACTCTGGAGTTGAATCCAAAACAAGTTAGCCCCGGGGGCGGGGAGGCGGCTCAGGTGGGTCTAAACTCCTGAGCCACCACAGCCGAATGTCAGGACTGGCGGTGGGGGAACGGCCTCAGAGGCGGTGCTGGGCCAGGGCACCAGAGGCAGGCACTGCAGTGGGGGGAAGGCCTGGCTGGCACCGGCCTGGCAATCACGACGCGCGGCAGGATCCCGACTCTGCCACTTGTTAGGATCCAGCAAGGTTAACAGATGAAGAAGTGCTTGCAAAGCAAGCAGGAGCTCGGTGAATGTTTGGACTTATTACATATTAACAGAGAGGCGGCTTTGGTTTTTTTCCCCTCTTTGGGAGTGGGGCCAAGTTGTCGGCTGGCTGTCCCAGAGACAGTGCAGGCTGTAGAAGTGGGCTGACCCGGGTTCGATCCTTGGCTCCACTCTAGCTCCGGCCTGGTGAAAACCTCCCCCTCTCACTCAGTCTCAGTCACCGTCCTCGTAGCCTATACCTGACCGGGAGCCTCGGCCGCCTCCGGCCTCCCTTCCTCCGGCCCCCTGGCTCACCCTGCTCCAACCGGCCTTTTCACCACATTCTCTCAACACACAAAACACGCTCTGGCCTCGTGGCCTGTGGGCTCGCAGCTTCCTCTTCCTGGTACACTCCTCCCACAGGTGGCTCAACGTTTGCCTCCTCGCCCCCTTCAGGTCTCTGCCCAAATGACACCCGGCAGCGGGATCTTTTCTATCGAATCCTATTCAAAACGCCAACTCCTATCTTTGACTCTCAAGGAAGGGCTTCCGCCCTGAAGGCCATACTGGTGCCCACCTCAGGGTGACCTGGCACTCCCACAGCCGTTCCATCGCACGACCTGGGAAGACAGCTTCATTTCCAGACAAGGCTACCGGCCCAGAGGGGTCACACAGCATACACCAAGGACACAATTCACACTTGAACCCAGGTGTCAATGGCTCTTTCCATGTTAAGCTCCCTCACCATCTGAAAACTCAAACAGAACCAATCACACACCAGGTGAGTGCAGTCTAGCTCGAGAATTCCTAGCAACCCAGTCACCAGACACATGGAGCAGCCTCACTATTTGTGTCCTTCCAAGTTCCAGGAAATACGCCTTCACTTTAGGGCTTATGCGCCATGTAGATTTTTATGGCTGGTCTATTGCTGTTTCAGACCTCTCCCTGCCGGCCTCAGGGTAGGACTTTCTAAAGTCAAAGTAGGTGTGCGACACAAAAGATCTGTTTTCACTACCCAAACTATTTAGTTTGGACAAACTATCTTGGACATACTATTTAGTTTGGACTGATCTCGGACAAACTATTTAGTTACCCCAAGTCTCTTTCCTCAACAATAAAATCAAGATACCTGGCTCCGGAAAAAGTAAGATAATGCATAAATTTTATACAGACCTGAGGATTTACTCATGAATACAAAGTTTCTGCAGCAACAAGAACCCCTGATCTTTCGGGGCGCCTGGGTGGCTCAGTCGGTTAAGTGTCTGACTCTTGATTTAGGCTCAGGTCATGATCTCATGGTCCTAAGATCGAGCCGCGTGTAAAGCTCTGCACAAGTCTGCTTGGGATTCCCTCTCCCTCTCTCTCTGCTTCTCCCCAACGCGTGCGTGCTCTCTCTCTCAAAATAAACATTTTTTTAAAAAAAGACTTAAAGCACATCTGATCTTTGACGACTAGGTCAGGTGAGATGCCAGAGATAACCATCTTCAGTGAAATTTTCAATAATCCTAGATCTGTATTATCTGTGCTGTTAGAAGATTAGAAATTGGTTCTGAAAACAGTGTAGACTGCTAGGTTTGGAGGTAGCTCTTCTCAGAGAAGCCCCCGAGATGGCAGATCCCACGTGGGCGTGTAAGGAAGAAATGGCAGAGAGAGTGAAAAACAGACCCAACTCAGTCGTGACTGGCCATAAAGGTGCTGACAGGCAGCCGTTTCAAACTCACGGAGGGTAGGAGAGGCTGCACACAACACAGGTCAAGGTTTTCAGTGGGAGGAATCAAAGACATGGCAGAAGATGGCAGAAAAAAGTAGTCTGGAGCCGAGTCTTGGCTTTTTTATAACTATATGACCTTGATCAAGGCACTTTACAACCCGAGTCTGTTTCCTCACCAGCGAAGTGAGGATACTATTGCTGAACCCGCGCTGTAAGGCGTGAGCAGCATACACAGCTTCCTCTTAGCACGGTTCAGGTTCAGGCCAGTAGGAGGGCTCCGAGTTTCTCCCCAAGACGCAGCACTTCAGCTTTCATGCATGCGAATTGTGACAGGTCACTAACGCTCACAGGATTCTTGAGAGGGGTCAATCAGATACCAACCGTGAAAACGTCCCACAAACTGTGAGTTCAATTTAAACACCAGTAACCGACGCATCAGGAGAAAATCAGAGGAAATCACATACCGTTGCCCTCAACCACAGATTCCCCCCAAAAATGATTAGATGACAAATCTGGCTCCAAAGAAGATCTTTTACTGAGGCCTATTTAAAACATTTCAGTCCTGAATTCAAATAAACTTCAACTCAGCTGAACAGCTGATGGCCGATCCAGGTAAAGGCTTCACGGTGACAAAAATACACCCCACCTACAAAGACATCAGAGTAGGTTCCTGACTAAGAACAATGCGAAAATACTCAGGGTCTCTGTCCCATCTTCTTCAGAGTTCGATTGAGCTAGAAGAAAGAGAAAAGCAAAGTTAGCTATGGAGATTTCACCAACCCTGTTCCTGCAGGGCACACGATCACCAGGCCCAGCCCCTGGGCCGCCCTTCTGAAGTCAGGGAGGGCGTCTCTGATGCGGGCGTAGGTGTCGGCTGTGTGTGTATACAGCCTCAGTTAGGGGCTCCAATCCTGACACCTGTGGCCGTGCGCAATTAATTCATGCAGACTGGGGGCTCCTGGGTGGCTCAGCCAGTTCAGCGTCCGGCTCGCTTTCAGCTCAGGTCATATCTCATGTTTCGTGAGTTCGAGTCCCACATCAGGCTCTAAGCTGACAGCACGGAGCCTGCTTGGGTTTCTCTCTCCCTCTCTCTCTGCCCCTCCCCTGCTTGTGGTGTCTCTCAAAATAAGTAAATAAACTTAAAAAAATTTCATGCAGACTGTTCTTCTACCTGTCCTTCACACAGAATGCGCGCGTGCGCACACACATGCACGCGCGCACACACACACACACACACCCCATACATGGCTTGGCCCATTTTCTAGGCCTCAGAGAGGCTAAGCCTGCCAGGGCCTCCTGCAGGAGGAGCCAGGTGACACGGACCAGAGCGTTTAACAGTGACCTCTGCTGGAGGACTCAGAACACCAGGACGAAGTGGCTCCAGCTATGGCCACAAAGAGACCCCCACGCCGTTGCACCCTGCACCCTCCCAGTGTTTGGCCTGACCCACAAGACCTCTCCCAGGGCAAGATGTGGAATGCACCCAGTCTGTCAAAACACAGCTTCCTGTCCCCTGCCTGCAGAAACCGGCCAGACCTGTCTAAGAGAGTTACTGCCACATGGGGAGGGATGGGTAAGAGTAGGCAGTGAATCCGCCCATATTAGGAAATACCAGGGAGGCAGAGAGAGGAGAGCCGGCCACCCGCAGAGAGGGATCTTGGAAAGAGATGCTCTGGAGAAGGCTGACACAGCAACTGCTACAGGCCCAGCCCCGCTCCCCAAACCCCAAGCAGCCAGCCAGTCTAGCTCAGAAACTTCAAGGGCCAACTTGGGGCTTTGCTGAAATGAAAAATTTAAAAACTTCCTAACTCCCCGACCAAGGTCCTAACCTCGGTCCCCAGCCCACACACCACACTCTCTCAGATTTCTCACCTCCTCAAATTTGTGAATCTGCCGGATGAAGAAATCCCCATAGCGCCTGGCAACCTTGGTGTCTGCGATGTGGATCATGTCCTGCGGAAGAAGTAGAATCAGAGAGGGGCAGTGAGGTAGAGCCACTAATGGACTCGCAAGTAACCATGCTGCTGAATAACCCCCTACCGTGCTTTTCAAAAGCAAATAGGTGTGTGTTTGGGGGGGGGGAGCCTATAGGGGAGCGTAACCAGTTGATAGCAGCTTTCTTTCTTTCTAAACGGTTGATTTTTATTTTCTTCCTGTTAATTCATTTATTTTTATTTTCTCCTTTTTAATTTTTTTTATTTCAGAGAGAGAGAGAGAGTGTGAGAGAGGGCCTGCGCGCCCATGAGCTGGGGGTGGGGTGGGGAGGGGAGAGGGAAAGGAGAGCAAGAGCCAGAGAGAGGGAGACCGACAGGGACAGAATTCTAAGCGGGCTCCATGCTCAGCACGCAGGGCTCAATCCCACAACGCTAGGATCATGACCTGAGCCAAAATCAAGAGTTGGACACTCAAATGACTGAGCCACCCAGGCACCCCATTTATTTTTACTTTCAAGATTTTTTAAATTTTATTTTTATTGTTTTTATTTTTTTAATGAATAGGACTCTTTCGGCAATAAAAACATTTAAGACAGTATTTTATTCTTTTTTTTTTTTTTTTTTTTTTAAGATTTGTTATTTTAGTGATCTCTATACCCAACAAGGGCTTGAACCTACAAGCCTGATATGAAGAGTCCCGTGCTCCACTGACTGACCCAGCCAGGCATCCTCCACATTTTATTCTCAACACTGTTTGGGAGGGTAATGTTTCAAATTAGTCCAGATTTTAAATTGTGTGTTTTAGCTCAAATGTGGCTGAACACCAATTTACTTGTAAATTCCTACATAATCTAGGTTAAGACCCAAGAACCTTCTGAATCTCTTTGAGAGGACTTTTTCAAGTCAAGGATGAAAAAAGAAAAGCCCGAAAAACAGAAAGCAGGGGTGCCTCACTGGTTCAGTCAGTGGAACATGCACCTCTTGATCCTGGGTTATGAGTTCGGGCCCCGGAGGGGTGTACAGATTACTCAAAAATAAAATCTTTACTGAGAACAAAACAGAAAGCAGCGTTTTGCCAAAGATGAACCTGAACCAGTAAGAGGAACAATAATAAAAGAAAAATATCCCCGAAATTTTTTTCACATACGGACTTATTAATCAGTATTAACTTACAATATGAATATAACAAATCATGACAAAATTTTATCTGTAATAACTAAATGGCTAATTCTTGGGAGAAGCGTTTACTTGTATCTGTGTATGTATATATATACATTACCATATATATCTACATACATATATTTCTTTACACACACACACATTTATATAAAGAAAAGAAATCTCCATGCCCTACGTGGAACTTGAACTCACAACCCTGATCCCAAGAGTTGTATATTCTACTGACTGAGCCAGCCAGACGCCCCGGGAGAAGTATTTTATTAAGGACCATCCAGATAGTTGGGACTAGTTCAGCTGGGTCACAAAGAGACGACAGAGGGATGGACCAGGTTACTGACATTGCCAAAGAATGTGTATGTGTCAGGTACTGGGAATAAACTCAAAAAGGACCTTAGGTAGTTGATGTAATGCTGCAAGGGACAGTTTTGACTTTTAAAAGCACGAATAAAACACTGGAAAACTTCCACTTCCGATGTTTCTACTTTTGGTTCACGTCAGAGATAGCTAAGTTCTGCCAAACATTAAGTCTTCCAAAAGTCATAAACTCCGAATGACACGGTTTGTTTAGCAAGATGAGCTTTCAAAACAAACTACCCAAACTGACCCAGCAATTCCACAAGTAGGTATACACCCAAGAGATTA
This sequence comes from Lynx rufus, assembly GCF_022079265.1. Lineage (NCBI taxonomy): Eukaryota > Metazoa > Chordata > Mammalia > Carnivora > Felidae > Lynx > Lynx rufus. Next base: position 131,635,957 of record NW_025814889.1, on the reverse strand, counting down.
TGTGCACACAAAAATTCACAGCAGTGCTATATCCACAATACCCAAAAGGCGAAAACGATTCAATGTCCATCAACTGATGAATGGATGAATAAAGCGGTATATCCATACGGTAGAGTATTTTTCGGCCTTGAAAAGGAATAAAGTACTAATACATGCTACAATCTGGATACAACTTGAAAACACACTCAGTGAAACAAGTCAAACACAAAAGGCCACATATTTTATGATTCCATGTATAGGAAATGTCAAAAAATAGACAAATCCAGGGGCACCTGGGGGGCTCGGTTGGTTGGGCACCTGTGATTCTCTCTCCCTCTCTTTGACCCTCCCTTGTTTGCATGCGTGCTCTCTCACGCTCAAATAAACTTTAAAAAAAAAGTGAGAGAGAGATAAGTCCACAGAGACAGAAAGCAGACTACTGGTTTCCCAGGGACTAGGGTACAAGGGGAACTGGGAATGACCACTAATGAGTAGGAGCTTCTTTGGGGGATGTGGGAAATGTTGCAGAATTAGACAGTGGAAATGGTTGTGTGACACTATGAATATACTAATAACCATGGAATTATACCCTTTTAAAAAAAAAGTTTATTTATTTGAGAGAGAGAGAGAGAGAGCGTGCAAGCTCGTACACATGAGCAAATGGAAGGACAGAGACAGAGGGAGAGAGAATCCCAGGCAGACTCCATGCTGTCAGTGCAGAGCCAGACACGGGACTCGAGCTCAAAGTTCCAAACTGTGAGATCGTGGCCTGAACCAAAATCAAGAGCCACGCAGGCACCCCTGGAATTATACCCTTTAAAACAGTGAAGTTTGGGGCGCCTGGGTGGCTCAGTCAGTTAAGCGTCCGACTTCGGCTCAGGTCATGATCTCTCGGTTTGTGAGTTCGAGCCCCGTGTCAGGCTCTGTGCTGACAGCTCAGAGCCTGGAGCCTGCTTTGGATTCTGTGTCTCCCTCTCTCTCTGCCCCTCCCCTGCTCATGCTCTGTCTCTGTCTCAAAAATAAATAAAACACTTAAAAAAAAACAGTGAAGTTTGTTATACAAATTATACCTTAAAAAAACTCCCCAAAAAACAGTATGTTTAGACCAGCACACTTTCTTAAAACAACCAAAATACAGAATGATTTTTAAAAACCTCCTCGGGGCGCCTGGGTGGCGCAGTCGGTTAAGCGTCCGACTTCAGCCAGGTCACGATCTCGCGGTGCGTGAGTTCGAGCCCCGCGTCAGGCTCTGGGCTGATGGCTCAGAGCCTGGAGCCTGTTTCCGGTTCTGTGTCTCCCTCTCTCTCTGCCCCTCCCCCGTTCATGCTCTGTCTCTCTCTGTCCCAAAAATAAATAAACGTTGAAAAAAAAAAAAAATTTAAAAACCTCCTCATAACATCAGGGCGCCTGGGTGGCTCAGTCGGTTAAGCGTCTGACTTCGGCTCGGGTCATGATCTCATGGTTCGTGAGTTCCAGCGCCACGTCAGGCTCTGTGCTGACAGCTCAGAACCTGGAGCCTGCTTCTGATTCTGTGTCTCCCTCTCTCTCTGCCCCAACCCGCTTGCGTGCTCTCAAAAATGAGTAAATGTTAAACAAAATAATTTTTTTAAACCTCCTCATAACATCAAAGAGCTGACAAGAGAATACGGAGCTACTTAAGAGAAAATAAACCATCCTAAGTAAAACACAGAAGCCCCCTCTGCACTGAAGACATTCGCTAATCAATCCTAGAAGACCTGCACAGAGGGGACAAACCAAGGCTGGGGCGTCTTACAGAAACCCCTCCCTGCACTGCTGGGACCCTGAAGGGCTACACCCTGAAGCTAAAGGCGGACACGGACAAAACTGCCTGCTCCAGACATCAAGCAAAGCTCACCAAATTGGCCAAGGAGCGTAACAGAAAGAGACCCATCCCCAACATACTATAAACACGAGGTGATTCTTCTGACAATCTGCAGCTGCAGCCTGGGCTTGCTACCTGGTCCCACCCAGAAAACCTGAGGCTTTGGTCTACGGTGGTCCCGGACCAGTAATCTCCCTAGGCACCTTGAAGAGGCAAAAGCAAATCCCCTCTAGGAGAATGAACGGTTGTCCTAGGTTTAAAAAACAAAAAAGGCATCTAAGGAAACACTGAACCGTGAAAAAAAAAATCAGAGAAAGCAAAAGCAGAGCTGAAGACACGAACAGGGACAGAACAATATATCCAAAGGAAATTAAGAACAGAGGGGAAAAAAAAGATGGAAGATGTGACACAGCACCCACCCTCTTCCCTCTCCAGCCTTCCCTCGGCCACAGCCTCCTCTCACGGGCCGCTCCAGCCACACCGAAGCTGTCCCCTCGCTCCTGCCCAGGGCCTCTGCTCCCTCTACGTGGACGGCTGTTCCCCCAGATGTGCGTCTGGCTAATGTCTTTACCTCCCTCAAGTCTTAGCTTCGATTTCCCTTCCTCAGCACAGGCTGTCCCGAGCACCTTATTCAGTCCTGCGACCCCTGCCTCCCACCACCACTACCGGTAACTGGGTAGCACTTGATTCTAACCTACCACAAAATAAAGGAAAAATTTCACCTCTCCGTGTTTGTGGGCCCTGCTCCTGGGCTCTCAGGAAAGCTATACTTTAACCCTTACCTAAGGTCAAAATGACCTGGCAAAACCTCAAAGCACGGGTTCTATTTCTGCCCCAAGCAAACTCTGTACATCTACTTCATTTAAAAAAAAAAGAGAGAGAGAGAAGCATTCCAAACATAAAGATAAGAAATAGAAAAAAAATAGTTAAAAAAAAAAAAAAGAATGTGGGCTGAAGAAATAGAAAAAAAAACTCCCGGATTCCTGTAAGATTAAAGTCATACAGCCCTGCACGTAACATAAAGTCTGTAACTCTCTGGAAGGTCATTCACTGCGACTTGTAACTCAACAAAACAAAACCATATAGAACTCTCACACCAAACATTCGTTCCCTGGAGCATTCTCTACGTTGTGGAGACTGTGCATCTCAGGCAGCTGTCTTAACGCGGACTCGAACAGAACTTTTTTTCTTAAAAAATTAAGTGGGTTTGTTCATTTCGCATCGACACCTACTACCTGATTCGCTGCATCAGAACACTTAGTGTCTATTTTCTTAAAATTAGTACATCAGCACTAGGGCAGAAATCCTTGTGGATTTTGTTCACCGCCAAGTCCCAAATGCTCGGCGCGGTGGGCGCCCGGTCAGTGTTTATCGCGGGGTGTGTGAACAGAGGGCCCCAGAGACCCAGGCCGGGGGGCAGCCGTACCTTATCAATGTAGAAGTCCACCTCAGAGGCCGACTGAAACTCGCCGTCCAGGGCAGAGATGCCACTGGTCCACACCAGGTTCTTCATCTTGTGTTTGAAGACGAGGAGCTGGATACGGAACTCCTGTTCCGTGAGGTCCAGGAAGCCAGCCAGCTTGGCCACAGGCATGGTGGTGTAGAGCTTGAGGAAGCTGCGGATGGTTGAGAGCTGGGCCTGCTGCTGCACTTCATCGGCGAACACCTTCAGCTGCTGCAGGAAGGGCTCCTTGTGGTAGTTCGGGTGCACGTTGTCGTAGTTGGGCACCACAGGCGACAGGAATTTGGGGCACGAGTAGCTGAAGAGCTCCTCATAGACCTGTGGGTCACCTTTCTGCATGCGCAGCATCTTGTCCCCGTATTTCTCCCGCAGCTGGAGGTGAATGCTCTCGTCAATTCGCATGGGGTACATGGTGAGCGCGATGGCCAGCAGCGCGTGCATCTGCTCGTTCTGCTTGTTAATCTGGGGGTGGGAGAGAAATCGCCGCAGGGTCAAATGCCACGGACTTTTGGAAGTCCCTGCCGCCGTCGCCCCAACACCCTCCCGGGTCCGTTCGCTTTCCCACAGTCTCTCCCAATGTGCCCTCTAGCTCCAGTGAACCTCCCCAGCCCACTTCCAGGTCCTCCTTAGCTGGCTCCTGCATTCTCTACTGGGGCCTCCTTCTCCCTGGATCACCCCACACGCCACCAGATCAATCCTCCCACACCACTTACGACCGAGTCACCCAGAAACTTGGATGGCGCCGTAATGCCTGTAACGATCAAACAGCTTAGCTGGGTGGTGAAGGCCACTCCAGAACCTGACACCCCAATCTGACTACTCTCCTGCCCCCCCGCCCCGACAAGAGAGTCTATCGTGGTGCCACATCACCATACTTCTAAGTCTCGACACCTTTTCTCTGCCTAGAAACCTCAATGCTGTGCACGTCTTGGACCCACCCTCCTCCACGGCAAACTGCGTGAGGGCGGTACCCACATCTAACTCCTTTTTAAACACTGACAGCCCAGTGAACGCTTGCGGGACAAAAGTAAAATGGAAGATATCGTCCCTATTGTTAAGGAGTTGATGATCTGAGATAAGAGACACAAAGAAAAGAAACTTAGAGCATGCCAGCTTGAAAAGGCATACAAAGAGTAACATTTTGGATGGCGTTTCCCCAAAACTGCTGGCATAGGTGCCAAGGGGTCAGGCCGGTCGGAGGCTTCCTCACCATCTCATACTTGTATGTGGTCCTCTGGAACATGCTCTTGGTCCTCTGGATGTAGAGGAGGATGTTGGCAAAGACCCGGATGGCATCCTGGTAGCGACGCATCATCAGATAGGCAAAACCGACATAGTAGTAAGTGGTCACCTGGCACTCGGGCACACGAGAGTACATGCTCTGCGGAAGAAGGGAGAAGCACCCATGAGTCCCAGAACCGATCCACCCCAGAGAGAGTCTGGAGGTTGGCAGGGCCCAGTGTCAGCTGAGGCAGAAGCCCTGGACCACCCAGGGGAAGCCCCAGGTCAAGTCAGAGGTTCTGAGTACACACCATACCATTCACCGATTAAGTTATGTGACCTGAGAACCTCATTTTGTTAGATATTTTAAAGGGGGCGGGGGGGCCTGAATCAGGTAACCTTAAAATTTCTTTCAGATCCAAATCCCTCTATACCTCAGTCACATATTCCTCCTTGCTTTCTACTCCTTGCTTTTCCAGATAAACTTGATAAAGGAACAGATAAACAAAGACTGGAAGATACACACATGTCAAAAAGGCACCAATTTTTCTGTGGCTAAGAAAAACCACCACAGCTAATAACCATTATCTAACCATCTTAGAACTAAATCTTCTGTTAATTCCTTAACAAGTGAAACCTGAATGGTAAAAATCTGCCATTGTCATTCTGTTTTGAAAACAGAATCAAAGACTGCTGAATAGTTCAAGTGTTACTAACTAACACAGAGAAAGCACCTTGCCCAGGCTCAGATTTTCAGTACAGTGGTTCCCCAGTTCTCAATTTTCAACTGGCCTGGGGATGAATCCTTTCTTCTCCCTGAAATGTATCCTAATAGATCAGAGTGTCTCTTGAAGCAGACCCTCTGGCTCGGGAAGGGGGTGGGGAGGGGAGGGAGGTGCAGGTAATCACCTTCTTATTCAGTTCGATATTCTCCAGCACCTTGATGGCCTGGTAGTAATCCCCCAACAGGGAGTGCAGACGCAGGAGCCCCACCAGGCTGAAATACCCAAGCATCTTGTAAAGGGAGTGCCGTCCATACTCCCCGGCCACACTCTCGGGGTCACCTGAGAGAAACAGATACCGTGAACACTTCCGCAGGGGCAGGTGAAAGAAGGTAAGCCTGAGCCCTGAACGTCACTCGGTGACCTCTTCACCTACCAGCGGCCTCTAAAGCTTCCCGCAACAGAGATTCACTGCCCTCAAAGAAATACCAAGAAGCAGCACACTTGACCTGATGCTAACCTTTTCTTTTTTAAAGTAATCCCTATGCCCAACGTGGGCTTGAACTCATGACTTTGAGATCAAGAATCACATGCGTCACCGAATGAGCCAGCTAGGCCTCCCTGGCCTTAAACTAATCTTAAATTTACCAACAAGAGTTGCCTGAGTGGGGTGACAGTTTTTTTGTTTTTGTTTTGTTTTTGTTTTTTTTGGTCCCAAGACACCAAGAGATGGCCCTTTTTATCAGGAGCAGTTTACTCACCAAGGCCACTGCTTTCAGGAAGTTCTTGAGGTCAAAGCTATTTTCCTAATAACACTAAGATGCGATTTGTCTTTCTCACTGAACTGACACTTGCACCGAACACCCGAGAACATGGGTAAAACTACCAACAACTCAGCATAAATCAGGCAGTGGCACTGCAATTACTGTATTCTTTCCCACCACATGCAGGAAAAGAACCAGCCACTTTTTTCACAAAATACTATTTTTACTTGAAAGTATGGCCCATAAATTCAGATTGGGGTGTTTAGCAGACACGTTCCAAAACTGAATGAAGTGAACCTGTTACATTTCAACAACAAAATGGACAGTGCTCACTTCACTGCCAATGAAAATATGAGCTTTTAAGCAAAAACTGTAGTCTTAAAGAACTTGTATCTGCCACTATGAGTTCAACGCCTTCCACATAAAGCCTTGTCTGATGGGACTGTGACAAAAGTAACAGATGTGGTCTTTAAAAACTGTCTAATAAAAGGGCGCCTGGATGGCTCAGTCCGTTAAGCATCTGACTTCAGCTCAGATCATGATCTCACGGTTTGTGAGTTCGAGTCCCGCGCTGGGCTCTGTGCTGACAGCTCAGAGCCCGGAGCCCGCTTCGGATTCTGTGTCTCCCTCTCTCTCTGCCCCTCCCCAGCTTGCACTCTGTCTCCTTCTTTCTCAAAAATAAACGTTTAAAAATACTTTTTTTTAATTATATAATAAAATCTGTCAACAGAAAATCTTTATAACTCCATGAACCAGTATTCTACAAAACCATGCAGCAGTAAGAAAAAAAAAAAAAAAAGATCCATTCAAGCTGCAGGATAAACCTATGAACTTTAGTATGAGAAAGTAAAAGTTCACTGCTAACGTTTTCAGAATCCTCATGCAGTTAACGGGTATGAACCCCTCGCTGTCAAGTTTTGATGTAGCAGCAAAGAACGCAAAGACTGAAAAGGCTGCTGAGATACTCCTCCCTTTCCCGTCTCCATGTCTGGATGAGGCCCGGTCTCCCTCATCTACTGCAACTAAAACAGACTGTAACTGCAACAGACAGAAGGCAGAAGCACACGGAGCTCTCTTCCATGAAACCCGGTGCCAAAGTGATTTGAGAAAATGATACTCTTCTCACAGGGGCAAAATTTATACAGCTCAACTTGCTGATTCTCAATCTTCAAAGACTGCAAAGTGGTCCCAACACCAAAAACTTGGGAGAATCGCTGATCTAAACAAAGGCCCTGGAGACAGTACAAGTGCCTGCAAATGCTGGTCTCACGAGTGCCGGTTCAGTCTGTCGGCGACAGGCTGCCAAGCCGCACAGCCCCCGACATCAGCACTTGGCTACTGCCCACGTCCAACACCAAACGGGAGCAGCCGGTTCCCTAAGCCGCAGCGACCCCTCTGCGGCCTCTCTTCCCCGGGAACAGATGGCAAGCAGCACTCACCTCCGCTCGTGTACACCTCCAGCTGCCGGTTAATGTTCGACTTGTCTACTAGGGAGTGAAGGACATTGAGGACGCTGTGAACGTTCCAGATTTTGGGATTGGAACGAAGGAAGTCAATCTCCTCCTCTGACTTCTTGGCGGTCTTACAGCGGTACTGACTGAACGACTGAAACTGTCGGGAAGAAGGGAGAGAGACAGAGTGGCGCCCGGTGCAGAACATGAGGCCGTGGCGGGGGGCTCTGGACTGGGAGGGGAGGGCCGGGGCTACCACTGCTCATGCCAAACTGTTCTGTGCGCTACCTGTTTTTGCAAAGCCATCTTGGTTTAAATTGAACTTTGTTCGTTACTGAGCTTCAACTCCAAAATATCATCTTCCTCTAAGAATGTAGGAAAATGTTTCCAGATTTACAATTAACAGAAGACTATCCAGAATACTGAACAGATTCTATGTCAGTAAGAACAAGATAATCCAATGGAAAAATGGACAAAGGACACTGATGATCACTTCAAAGAAAAATAAGATTGGTCAATTAACAGGGAAAACGCTTGATCTCTTCAGATATCAGAGAAATGCAAATTAAAATGAGATCACCATTTCTTTCCCATCAAACAGACAAAAATTAGACCAGTAACATCCACAGCACAGAAATTCTCAAATACTGCTGACAGCAGTGTAATTTGACACAGCCCTCGGGGAGGGCAAGATGTTACTATTTCTTAAAATCCAAAGGGATTGCACGTTCTAGATCTCTACAGTGGCGGTGTACACATTTGTCAAATCTCATCAACAGTGCACTTAAAATTGGTATTTTACTGTATGCAAATTTTGACTCAATAAAGCTGATTTAAAAAAACGTAAAAAGCAAATATCCTTCAACCAACAATTCTACCTCTAGTGATCTCTAGAGATGAACCTATGTGTGACATAAATGAGGATATTTACTAACTCACTGTCTGTAGCAGTAGAAACTGAAAACATAAATGTTCATCACCAAAAAGGTAGTTTACACAGATCTTGTAGTAAGCAGAAAAAAACAAAGCTGTCTCTATGTAGACATGTTAAGTGTTCCATATCGTAACAAATTACATAAATATATTATTAAACCATTTCTAAATGGAGTACTTTTGTATGTATATAACCCTGGGAAACATTAACATAGTGTCTATCTTTCCAGACAATAACTGATGCCTCCACAAAGGCGAGGAAGACACTTTATCTGCAATCTGAAATAGACAAAGTTTTTAAACAGTAACAATATATAGATGTATTACTTGTACTGATAAAAGTAAATGAAAGCAGAGTGGCGGGAAAGAGCCACTTACCCGTGTGACATCTACCTGGCCAGGCAGAATCCCACCTGGCCCTCACTGGCCAGGCTTTGTTACCGGTGAGAGCACTTTAAGCCCCTTAAGAGAGCACCAGCTAAACCCAAGGGATTATGATAATCTTAAGAAGGATGAAGAACCTTAGCACAGATGATCCTCCTTGACCTGCTGTGAGTCAACAGGACCACCAACCTTCTAAAATATGCCAAAGAAGGGGCTGACACAAGCCAAGAAGCCAGAAAGGGCAAACCAGGCCAGTGTGGTTTGTGGCCCTCACTGCACAAAAGGCACCAAAGCCTCATCTTAAGCAGAAAGCCTCTCCCAAAGGGCCCTGGGAGGGCTTTCTCAGCCCACCAATCACAACTTGCCAACACTTTCTAAGTCTCTGGTCTGTGCAGCTCAAATAACGGCTTTATTAAGAATCTGATTTCTCCGGAAATTCCCAGTGAGAGTTATCCAGTCCTCATAAAACTCACAGGAAACAAGTATCTCCAAATTCAATTATTCTGTGTTTTTTAAGTCTATATTCTATTTTTAAAGAATAAAACTGACCTAAAAAAAGGTGGAAAAGAATAATGATAATATTGACCATCACAACAACCAGGCAACATTTATTGAGTAATTCTTCTGTGACAGGCACTGCACTAAGCACTTTAGATGTCATTTCCAGTAATTACCCCCCAGATCCCGCTTTTAGAGAAACCAAGGCAATGTGGTTAAGTAACTTGCCCAGGGTCCCAGGTTAGTGAACAGCAAGACTTGAAAAGTGTACCCCTGGGCTACACAGCTGCTGTACTTGACATCTGACCCAGTTCTTGGTGGAGCCTCCATAGGAGCACTCCAAGACAGGCAATGTTTCCGCCTTGATGCTAATGTTCTACTTTATTCTTGTCTAGCATATAACCACTATCACAGTCAAGGCATACAACATTTGTTTCCTAGGAGAGGAAAGTAAAACTTGGGAGAGCTTAAACAACATGTCCACGTTACAGACTACCAGGTGGGAGCCCCCACACCAGCACCCACTCACTTCTACCTGACTCCAAAGCCTAGGAAGCCTTTATTCTCCCTATCAGACCAACTCTCAAGGTCAGGTAAGAGCTTGGTGAAAGTCAGCTCGACTACCAAATTGATACCCAGAGCTCTTATGCATCACTGACTCTTCAGAAAACCATGACACTGAGGACCGCCACCAGGGGATATCCCCAACCATGATGGGGACATTTTTATCCCAAGCATCTTTTTAACAACGCAAACAATGGTAACTGCTGCTCCTTTGTTGGACTAGTTATTTCAAATGAGATCACGGCTGGCCAAATACCTGATAGATGAACTCATCAATGATATCCCAGAGCCACTGGTTGGGTAGTTCAAGGGGAGCAGGACCATCGGCATCTGCGTGGGAGATCACAGCAAAGTCAGATGCAAACTATGCCCACTTGGTAAGGCTATATATAGAATACATTTTCTAATTTTTCTCTTAAAAAGACCATGAATAACAGGACATCCCCCCTTCCACTTGCATATTAAAATTCTGCTAACAAAAAGCTAGAGGCCAGCACTGGGCCTCATCACAGCCTCACACCCTTAACCAAACTCAAACTCACTAAGAATGTAGTTGAAGAGATTGCAGTAGTTGTAGTAGGATTCAAATCTCTGCTCCAAGGAGGGCCCTCCCTGTAAAAAGAAAGGAGACATCAGCACAGATGTTTAATTTAAATGTGTTTTACTCGGGGCCCCTGGGTGGCTCAGTTGCTTTAGCATCAGACTCTTGATTTCAGCTCAGGTCATGATCTCACGGTGAGTCTGAGCCCTACACTGGGCTCAGTGTTGACAGCATGGAACCTACTTGGGATTCTCTCCCTCCCTCCCTCCCTCCCTTTCTCTGTGCCCCTCTGCCTCCCTTGCATGAGTGCTTTCTCTGAAAATAAATATTAAGAAATAAAATATATGTATTTTACTCATGGTCTACCATGACGGCTAAAGACCCATGAGAACTGACGGTGACTCTCTCCTTCTGAGGATGCAAAGAGCACTCAAGTCAGAGGGAAGACCGTAAGAGCTAGAGCAGTTCAAAGGGGCACTGAATATCAGACCGTAATGTTCAGGTTTTACGGCAACAACCCCAACTGACCATTAAAGAACAAGCATGCAGATCTAGTGAAGCAGAAAGACAGAAGTACTGGGGCGCCTGGGTGGCTCAGTTGGTTAAACGTCCCAACTTTGGCTCAGGTCATGATCTCACAGTTCATGAGTTTGAGCCCAGCATCAGGCTCTGTGCTGGTAGCTCAGAGCCTAGATAAAGCCTGCTACAGATTCTGTGTCTCCCTCTCTCCCTCTCAAAAACAAACATTAAAAAAAAAGAAGGAAAGAAAGAAGTACTAACAAGAGCAAAAAGGTAAGGTCACAGTGCTCAAAGAATGGTGAAAGCAGATAACACTACACTAGGCTACACGAGACTAGAAGAGGCCAGGAATGTAGAGGTCTTTCAGGTCAACAGAAATCTAGGCCAGAGGGGTCAGTAAGTCCACCATCGCCTGTTTTTGTCAATAAAAAGTTCAACTGGAACAGAGCCCTGCACTCACTGTCTACGGCTGTTACAAAGGCAGTGTTGAACACATTCAGCAGAGACCATGATGGCCTCAAAGCCAAAAAAAACCTATCTGGCCCTTTATAGTGAAGGCTGCTGACCCCCAATCTAGACTTCATGTTGCTGGGAACGGAGAACCACTGAAGGCTTCTGAGCTGGGGAATAACACGATGCTATCTGTAATGGGGGAGAAAGAACACAGCCCTGGAGTTTTAGCCCCACTGCTTACTGAGCTTCTGACAAGGTACTCAATGTCTCTGTAGAATGAGACTATGTCGTAAAAGTGCCCAATATAGTGAAGTGTTCTTTCAATGAAACGCCCCCACAAGATTTAACACTGGCCACATATGTGAATGTACCCCATGTGGTACCTAATGAAGAGGTTACAAGATCAATAAGCTTCTGCTGAATCTTTATTACAGACCAAAGGTAAGACTGGACATGGTAGAACCACTTGTACTATGGGTTCTGATGCCATGGTCTTCCCAAGAAAGCCGTGTTATGTAGGCTAGCTAGACTCAGCATGGCCCACACAGTACCTGAGTCAAAGCATCAAGTGTAGGAGGGCATCTTCACTCTCTCTCAAAGTAGTGAGAGCTCTCACTGGGATGCCAGAAAAGCACAGCCCCTGCAGTACTCTGACAACGGGAACGCCTCCAGCTGGCACTCATGGTGGCTCCCACGGCAAAGCAAGAGCTCGCTAGTCAGGTCAAGCTGACCCCTCAGGGGGACGAGAACGGAGTTAGCTGTGACCAGGCAGATATACTCTAAGGAGAGATCACGGTGCCAGTTTCCTTCATTTACACGTGCACACGCATGCTCCAACAATTAGCCTGTCACCATCAGTGACGAGGCACGGGATTACAGCCGTGAACAAGATCAAGTCCATGCCCTGGCGGAGTTTTACCCTCTAGCGGGGGTAGCAAACAAAAACCTAGTAAACAAATAATACGATGTCAGCTAGTGATGTACATACGCTCTGAAGTGTGGCCAGGAGGATGGCCCGAGGATGGCCAGGAGCCCAGGAAAGGAGGGGAAGCCAGATCAAGCAGAACTATGAGTAAGACTTGGGATTTTATTCTAAGTATGATAGCAAGTCACGGTAGGATTGGGAGGCAGGGTGTGACTTGGTGAGACTATGTTTCAAAAGGATCATGCTGGTTACCAGGCTGAGAATAAACTCTAGTAGAAGAGTGGAAATGGACACCAGGTAAGCAGCTACACAGTCCAGGCAAGAGACGATAATGCGTTGAACTAGGATAGCAGCAGTGGTGGCGGTGATAAGTGGGTGGTTTCAAGAAGTATGTTGAAGATAGAGCTGAACAGGATTTGCTGAAAGGCTAGAAGTCAAGTGAGACAAAAGTCAAGAAAGAGGCCAAGGTTTTCAGTCCAAGTCACCTGGATGCACGGTGGTATTATTTGCGAGTTGGCTGACATGGGAAGAACAGGTTTAAAGGGAAAAGAAAACTTCAGTTTGGGGTATGTTACACTTGAGATGAGATGACCAGAAAGACAACCAACTGGAGACGTGGAATAGGTAGCTGGATATGCAAGTATGGATTTAGAGACACTGGGGCTAATAATAGAGATTTTTAGTCATCGTGTGTATAAATAGTACAGATCGTATTTTAAGAGACTTAGGTCATTCTAAAATTCAGAAATCAGAGAAGAATCAAACAGGTGCCCAAAGTAGGGGGAGAACACTGGTACTCCAACAAGACAGGCCTGAGTTCAAGGAGTCTGGCCACTTACTAGTTGTATGAATTTGAGAAAAACCACCTCAGTTTGCCTGCTCTGCAGGATTACGGTGAGGATTAGAATATAGACGCATGTCAAGTGCCAAGTATTATGCTTGACACACGGTGACAATTTCACATTATGTTTCAGAGTCGAAGACTCCACGGCAATGCACTGGAGTTAAAAAAGCAAGGACATCACAGGCAGGGACAAAAGAAGGTGCTCAGGGGGCCCCAGGGTGGCTCAGTCGGTTAAGCATCCAACTTCAGCTCAGGTCATGATCTCACAGTTCATGAGTTTGAGCCCCGTGTCAGGCTCTGTGCTGACAGCTCAGAGCCTGGAAACTGCTTCAGCTTCTGTGTCTCCCTCTCTCTCTGCCCCTCCCCTGCTTGTGCTCTCTCTCTCTCTCAAAAATAAACAAACATAAAAAAAAAAATTAAGAAGGCGCTCAGGAACACACTATTAGGATGGCATCCTACAACCCAATCAATGTGATGAGTGCAAGTCAGAAACTGTGGGGATGGAGACATTAAAACGGACAGCAAAGCTATCACCTATTACAGTTTGTCTGGAATAGATACCCAGCTTGCTAGATTCAATCATTCCCTCTGTTATTATTATTACTATTTTTTTAGTGTTTATTTTTTTTGAGAGACAGAGAGAGACAGAGCGTGAACAAGGGGAAGGGCAAAGGGAGAGGGAGACAGAAATCCGAAGCAGGCTCCAGACTGTGACGCAGGGCTCGAACCCACGTACTGTGAGATCAGGACCTGAGCCAAAGTCAGACGTTTAACTTACTCAACCACCTAGGCACCCCCCCCCCCTCCGCCTTATGTCTTAAAAGAAGGCTGAGAACACATGCCAACCACTCTCGGACACCGAACCAATATAAACCAGCGGTTGTGTTCCAAACGCAAAAACGACACACAGTTTAAAACAACGCCAACAACACTCAGATACTCACACTGACTTTGGCATATATGTGCCTGTAGTATAATTCTTTGTACAAAATCAGGAAGACAGCATCTGAAAGAGATGGCAAAGGGGTGCTTTAGTAATCCACAAACAACCAGGGTCCTCAGGCAGTTCTAGCCCCTTTGAAGGGAGTAAAGGGATAAACATGATTTAAAAGACTAAACGACATCTACATTTTAAATTTTAACACTTACACCCCAAGAATACGTGCAACAAGAAAATTCACCTTGTTTTATCTTTCAATCTCATCTTCATCTCATTCAGACTCATTTCCTGTCATCATTTAAGATATTTTGCCATCCAGTTGTTTAATAAACCAACACATAAATAAATAGTAACAGCTCCCAAGAAAGCAATGTCACATTATCAAAATCGGAAATATATGGGTATCTTTTATTTAGAAATCCTATTTAATTTTTTTATATTTATTTTTTTTTGAAAGAAAGAGAACACATGGGGAGGGGGGAGGAGAAGGAGACGAAGAAAAAGGGGGGCAGGAGGGAATCCCAAGCAGGCTCCACGCCCAGTGCAGAGCCTGACTCAGGGCTCAATCCCATGACCGAGATTGTGACCTGAGCCAAAATCAAGAGTTGGATGCTTAACTGACTGAGCCACAAATCCTATTTTAAAGAACTTACCTTATTAACCACTAGAACACTGGAGGGAGGGAGGGAGGGAGGGAGGGAGGGAGGGAGGGAGGAAGGAAGGAAGGAAGGAAGGAAGGAAGGAAGGAAGGAAGGGTTCTTTGGATACTGACACTGAGCAGAAAAGAGCTAACAAAGCAGGCGTGAGACTTCTATCCTTTGGCTAGTAAAGCTGGTCCTTGGCTGGCATCTGGGAACCTGGATTTCAGGAAGGTCCTCACCACCCTGATAAGAGTGGTCTGCTATGCCTAAACTGTGCAACAGTGGTTCATGCTGAACTCCTGCTTTCCTTCTGGGGGTCTGCAATTTTGGTACGTGCTAGGCAGAGGATGTGCCCACATAACCAACACCCAATAAAATCCTTGGACACCAAGTCTGTAAGTAGCCTCTCTGACAGACAACTTTTCACATGTCACAATTCCCTGCTTGCTTGAGGAACAGCACATCCCATGTGACTCCAGGGGAAGGGACTGCTGGTAACATGCACCTGGTTTCCGTTAGATTCCTGTCTATGTCTTCTTTCCCCTTGCTGATTTTGCTCTGTATCCATTTGCTGTAAACCTTCATAGCTGTGGATACAGCTATACCAACCACCAAACCTGGGGGTGGTCTTATAAATCCTGGAGATACAGGGGCACCTGGGTAGCTCAGTCGGTTAAGCGTCCGACTTCAGCTCAGGTCATGATCTCGTGGTCTGTGAGTTCGAGCTCCGTGTCGGGCTCTGTACTGACAGCTCAGAGCCTGGAACCTGCTTCGGATTCTGTGTCTCCCTCTCTCTCTGCCCCTCTCAAAAATAAACATTTAAAAAAAAAAATTAAAGGAAAAAAAAAGAAATCCTGGAGATACAGAATACACTCCAAAAATATAATTAACTTTAAAAAGGAAAAAAGGGGCCCCTGGGTGGCTCAGGCAGTTAAGCATCCAACTTCAGCTCAGGTCACGGATCTCGTGGTTCATGAGTTCAAGCCCTGCACTGGGCTCTCTGCTATCAGCACAAAGTTCAAGCCCTGCACTGGGCTCTCTGCTATCAGCACAGAGCCTGCTTCTGATCCTCTGTCTACACCTCTCTCTGCCCCTCCCCCACTCACACACATATTCTCTCTCAAAAATAAATAAACATTAAAAAAAAAAAAAAGGGAGGGGCACCTGGGTGGTTTAGTGGGTTAAGCATCTGACTCTTGGTTTCGGCTCAGGTCATGGTCTCACGGTTTGTGAGTTCAAGCCCCGTGTCGGGCTCCAAACTAACAGTGCAGAGCCTGCTTGGGATTCTCTTTCCTTCCCTCTGCACTTCCCCCACTCATTCTCATTCTCTCTCAAAAAAAAAAAACTAAAAAAATGATTTTTAAAAAAATTTTTTCGGGGCGCCTGGGTGGCGCAGTCGGTTAAGCGTCCGACTTCGGCCAGGTCACGATCTCGCGGTGCGTGAGTTCGAGCCCCGCGTCAGGCTCTGGGCTGATGGCTCAGAGCCTGGAGCCTGTTTCCCATTCTGTGTCTCCCTCTCTCTCTGCCCCTCCCCCGTTCGTGCTCTGTCTCTCTCTGTCCCAAAAATAAATAAACGTTGAAAAAAAAAAATTTAAAAAAAAAAAATTTTTTTCGGGTCGCCTGGGTGGCTCAGTCGGTTAAGCGGCCAACTTCGGCTCAGGTCATGATCTCACGATCCGTGAGTTCGAGCCCCACGTCGGGCTCTGTGCTGACAGCTCAGAACCTGGAGCCTGTTTCAGATTCTGTGTCTCCCTCTCTCTGACCCTCCCCCATTCATGCTCTGTCTCTCTCTGTCTCAAAAATAAATAAACGTTAAAAAAAAATTTTTTTTTTTAATTTTTTTTCAAGGGAAAGAAATGGCATTTAGTCTATGTAAAAAAGAAACAAAAGAGGTATTCCTATTTGCTTATGTATGCATAGACCATCATGGGAAGGATAAGAAAAGAAAGTGGTAGCACTAGACGGCTCTAGAGAAACTGAAGACTTGAGGATGGAAGGGGAGGGGGGTGATTTTTATACCAAATCTCTTTTTTCACTATTAGGTCCTGTGATTACTTTCCTATAAAATTATACACAGCTGACCCTTGAACAATGTAGGGGTTAGGGGCAAGAACTGCCCCCTGCACAGTCAAAAGCCCACACAAGTAACTTCTGACTCCTCAGATATTTGACTGTTGAACTTTAATAACCTACTGCTGACTGTGAGCCTTACCAATAACACAAACTGTCAATTAACACATATTTTGTATGCTATGTGTATTAGATACTGTATTCTTAAAGTAAGCTGTAGAGGAGAATACACACAATGTTACGTTCTTATAGGCAGTATATTAAAACAAAGAAAAAGGTCTGAGCACCACAGAAAATAAACTCTCCGAGAGCGACTTCTAAACAGAGTTAAGTAAATGAAAAGACACTACATGTCCATAAATTAGAAGACTTAAATATAAAGGCAACATACCCCTAATTCTATTTTCAGAGTCAACACCATCCTTATCAAAATCCCAGCTGGCTTTTTGCCAAAACTGACCAGCTGATCCTAAAACTCATATGGAAATCCAAGGGACTCAGAAGAACCAAAACAATCTTGAAAAAGAACATAGTTGAAGGACTTACACTTCTGGTTTCAAAACTTACCACAAAGCTACAATAATCAAGACAGTGTGGCCCAAGCATAAGGAAAGACATATAGATCAATGGAGTTAAAATGAGAGTCTAGGGGCGCCGGGGTGGCTCAGTCGGTTAAGTGTCCAACTCCTGATTTCGGCTCAAGTCATGATCTCACGGTTCATGAATTCGAGCCCCGCGTCGGGCTCTGCACGGACAGTGTGGAGCCTGCTTGGGATTCCCTCCCCCAATCCTCCAAAAAAAAAAAAAAAAAAAAAAAAGGCTGAGAAGGGCACCTGGGTGGCTCAGTGGGTTAAGCATCCAACTTCGGCTCAGTTCATGGGTTCTAGCCCCACATCAGGCTCTATGCTGACAGCTTAAGAGACTGGAGCCTGTTTCAGATTCATTCTCTCTCTCTCCCCCTCTCTCTCTGTCCCTTCCCTGCTCGTGCTCGCTCGCTCTCTCAAAAAATAAAACATTAAAAAAAAACAAAAAGCCTGAGAGTCCAGACATAAACCCTTACATTTACATGATAACCAATTTCAACAAAGGTGCCAAGGCAACTTAATGGAAAAACAGTCTTTTCAAAAACTAGTGCTAGGACAGCTAGTTATCCACATGTAAAAATGTGGAGATGGATCTTCCTACATCACACCATATATAAAAAAAACCATCATAAAGTGAAAGGTGGAAGGAAGCTGCCAGAGAGCCCATTCCCAAGCGACTATAATGACCTCCAAAATTACAGAGGGAAATGGAAACAAGTCAGGACGAAGATCTCAATTTCAGCTTCACCACATTTGAGAGGTCTCTGTCCCCTCTTTGTTTATTCAGCCTTCACTCAACAAGTTCTTTACTAAGGGTCTAAGGTGTACGAAGTCCTGGGGAAACAAAACAGTGAGTGAAAGACACATCATTTGAGCCTCCTAGTGACCCCTGAGTCGCAGGATCCCACCCAGCGCGCAGAACACAAAGAGCTCATACCTACCGTTTCCAACCTGTGGAGCAATGGCTTCAGCCTCAGGCCAGGGTGTATTCTTGAAGAATCTTTCAGTCAACTTGGTCCAGCTGAAAACCAAGCACAAAAATTCTACAAGTCCAAAACAGGAAGGACCTGAGAAGAAGAAACCTTCACATTTTACAGATAAGGACCCAGGCTCACAAAGGGGAAGGCGTCACAGAAACGAAGCCAGGGCCAAAGCCCTCCACGTCTACAACTTTCCTATACCCAACTCTGCACCTCAACTTTTCTCAATACGGTAAACACTCCTTTTTATCACTTATGGGGCAGCTGGGTGGCTCAGTCAGTGGGGCTCCAACTTCGGATCAGGTCACGATCTCACAGTACACACGTTTGAGTCCCGCACTGGGTTCTGCGCTGACAGCTCAGAGCCTGAAACCTGCTTCGGATTCTGTGTCTCCCTCCCTCTCTGCCCCTTCCCCACTCACGCTCTGTCTCTCTTTCAGAAATAAACGCTAAAAAAAATTATCAGTTAGGCAACCACCGTGCTCTTCAGGATCATTTCCGGCCTCCGTGTCATGAACTCCAGTCATACTTAACAGCTTGCTGTTCCCTGATCTGATACCTGTTTTAGATACTCCCACCCTTCTCCCTTAGCAATATTTTTCCTACTCTCCTGGAGCGCCGTGTCTCCTCCTCCTTTCCAAACTTGGAAGCAAATCTGTTTGTTGTGGTCTGATGCCATCACAGACGTGCACATCCCACCCAAACACCGCTGCCCACGATGCTTCACAGCCCTACAAGAGGTTTCCGTTCAATTTCCCTCCTGATCCCCTTAGGAGCTACTTCCACTTTCTCCCACTCTCCTCAACTCCCACCTCTCTCTCTTCTCCAGATCTTTCAGTTCAGCACAGAAATATGCTCAAGTTCCTGCTTCAAGACATGCGACAAAACACAAAGCATCTCAACAACACTTCGTGTCCTCTACACTTGCTACCTCTCCTTTGTCATCCTCCATTTCTCACCCTCTGCCATCTGGCTCTTGCCTCCACCACTCCACTGAAACGGACCCTGCTGGTGATCACAGGACTTCTCAATTGCCAAAATCAACCGGCTCCTTCCTTGACTCAATCTCACCAGAACACTTAACGTTTGTTGACCCTTCCCTTCTTCAAGTCTCTTCTCTCTGGTTTCCTGTGCCACTTCTCTCTGCTGACTTACTACCTATTTTCCTGACACTACTCTCTACGCCTATACTATCTAGATTTTCTTTCTGCCCTGTCTCCTTTACCATTTCCTCCCTCTGCCCACTCATCTGCAAAGGAACATACTTTCCAAGGAGCCAGATATTCTCCTCACCACACATTCTCCTATGGAAATGTGTACCACACGCTTGGCTCCAACTCTGTTTGCCACATGTGATTACTGTGCTAAAGAAATGAATGTCAAATTTTAATTTTAGTTAAAAAAACCAATATCTAACTCAGTTTCTGGAAAACTTTCAAGTATATTTAGAATTATTTAAGTATGTGAATCTGAATCTGATTTTTCAACTGTAAATGTTATGAAATCTAAATAGAAGGAAACCTGGGTGGCTCAGTTAAACATCCAACTTCGGCTCAGGTCATGATCTCACGGTCTGTGAGTTCGAGGCCTGCGTCGGGCTCTGTGCTGACAGCTCAGAGCCTGGAGCCTATTTCAGATTCTGTGTCTCCCTCTCCCTCTGCTCCTCCCCAACTCATACCTGGTCTCTCTCAAAAATAAACATTAAAAAAAAAATTTAAATAGAGATCAAGTATTTCCAACATATACAAATTGAGTTGTGCTATAAATACAAAATATAGGATTTAGAATGCGTAATACTAAAAAAAGTAAAATAACTCATTGACGGTTTAATTCTGATTATGAGTGGTAATATTTTAGATGTTGAAATAAATTATTAAAATTAATTCCCCTTGTACTCTTTTTACTTATTTTTTAAGTCTTATTTATTATTATTATTTTTATATATTTTTATTCATTCTGAGAAACAAGAGGGGGGGGAGGGAGGGAGGGAGGGAGGGAGGGAGACACAGATTCCGAAGCAGGCTCCAGGCTCTGAGTTGTCAGCACACAGCCCAACGTGGGGCTCGAACCCACAAACCATGAAATCACAACCTGAGCCAAAGTCAGACACTTAACTGACTGAGCCACCCAGGTGCCTCTAAAGTTTTATTTTTAAGTGATCTCTACACCCAACGTGGGGCTCAAGCTCACAACCCTGAGACCAAGAGTCATAAGCTCCACCAACTGAGCCAGCCAGATGCCCCTCTTTTTGTATTTTTTAAACATAGCTGATGAAAAAAACTGTTACACATGTGGCTAGCATTATTATTTCTATGGGACAGCACCAAGCTACACACTTTTAACTAGGAAGATGTGAGGAGGAAGGAAAAAACAGTTCAGGGATTAATTCTATTCACTGATCCAATAAGCCTCTGGCTATTAGTTTTGTCCATCCCTCCTCTCAGTAATGGTTTAAATTCTGCTTCCTTGGTGAAGTCATTCCTGACTATCCTGACCCTGACTGACCTGTCTCATCTCTAATGCCAATTACACAAGGTCAATCCCCTGAAAACCAGTCAAAGCGTGGCTCACCCTGTTATGCATTAAGTTGTGCAGTAATGTGGGGCATCTTGGGGGGCTCAGCTGGGTGAGTGTCCAATTCATGATTTCCACTCAGGTCACGATCTCTCATTTCGTGAGACAGAGCCCCATGTCAGGCTTCACGCCGACAGCGCAGAGCCTGCCTGGGATTCTCTATCTCCCTCCCAAGCTTGCGTGTTGCACACGCGCACTCTCGCTCTCTCGGTAAATATACATTAGGAAAAAAAGTCGTGCAGTAATTTAAAAATTGGGCTCTGCTGTCAGAATGTGCAGGTTCAAAACTCAAGTAGCCATGTGACTTATCCTTTCTGTGCTTTGTTTCCCTCATCCGTAAAATGAGGAAAACAATACTACCTACTTCATGGGGTTACTGAGAAGCGTAATGAGTAAAACACAGGAAAAGCATTCTGAACGTTGCCTGATTTACACTGGTCGCACGTACTACTGTAACTGCTGCTATAATTACTGATCACAGTGTTATTATTTTAGACCCTGTATGAGTTTGTTTTTTTTATTTAATGTTTTTATTTATTTTTGAGACAGAGAGAGACAGAGCATGAACAGGGGAGGGTCAGAGAGAGGGAGACACAGAAACTGAAACAGGCTCCAGGCTCTGAGCTGTCAGCACAGAGCCCGATGCAGGGCTCGAACCCACAAGCTGTGAGATCATGACCTGAGCCGAAGTCAGAGGCTTAACTGACTGAGCCACCCAGGCGCCCCAGACCCTGTATGAGTTTTGGCAATACAGTCCAACAAAGTAACATGTCTCCCCCAAGGAATCACAGAAACCCCTCGGGCTCTCTCTTTACAGAGAAGTGATTAGACAGCACCCTTTTCAGGGGCTGCATCACTAAACCAGTCCACCTAGAAAGAGGGTCATTTCAGCCAGCGGTCTGTACCTGTTCTCATAGATGTCTTGGATCTCATACACCTTCTGGTCAATGACGTCGCTGGACACGCGACTGGCCTGCAGCTCATACACCTTCTGGTCAATCAAATCTGAGACGGTTTTGTGGAAATACTGGATGAAGTTTTTGATCACTTCAGGGATCACCTGATAGGTCTGCTGTTCATACTGACGTTCATAAGCCAGATCCTGCTTTGGATCTCCTAAAGGTTGGACAGAACAAATACTTTACCAAGTGCCTTCAAACCCACATATATTACAAAACAAAAGGGCAAGACCATCCTCTAAATTAAACTAAAGTCTACAAATCAGGTATAATTCCCTTTTAAGCACTCAGAAATATAACTGTCCCCAACTCACTCTCAATCCCGGTACGCGGTTTCTTCAAAAAACGCACCACTGCTTAAAATTATATGTTTGTTCATAATCTCTTTCCTCCACTAGAACCTGAAGCCTAAGAGGGCAAGAACCTTG
Source organism: Lynx rufus (assembly GCF_022079265.1). Taxonomy (NCBI): domain Eukaryota; kingdom Metazoa; phylum Chordata; class Mammalia; order Carnivora; family Felidae; genus Lynx; species Lynx rufus. The sequence continues at coordinate 131,613,678 of NW_025814889.1, read as the reverse complement.
TACTCAGTGTACCTTCAGGTGTACCCATGTGGTTATATGTGTGTTAGAAGAGAGAAGACGACTGTGGGAAGGGAAAGTAAGTAGTAGGCACTTAGTATTTTTTGGATGAATGAATGACTGCCATTTTCTACCAATACAACAGTGCAAGTTACCAAACTTCTCTGCTCTGTTTTCTCATCTACCAAAGGGAGACAACTTTAATTTAGGTACTTTATAGAACTGTTTTAAGGACTAAATGAAACACTTTGGACAAGGTACCTGCAACAATGCACAGCACTTACTAAGTCAAACCAACTCACTACATTTCAGGAAACCCCAAAAATACTTCACTTGGGCTTGGTTTGAATTTCTTTAATTTTTCACAAGATTTTCTTCTTCAGCAAATAGTCTGACAAGGAAACCACATCCAGGATAGTAAGCTTTCTCTTCTGAGACTCGGAGGTGGAACATGAAACAGACCTGGTTTATTAGGCTCTATACCACCCTCCTTCTGAGAACTAATAACTGACTCCACACCAGGACCACGAAGAAAGAGCGTTTAACAGATGCCCGTCAAAGCTGTTCTGAGACCTTCAAAAAGGTGCCAAACCCTAGAAGTGCCTAGCTAGCCAGACAAGTCCATGGTCTCACCTGTGTGCATGTCATAGTCGCCTGGGTAAGCATAAGGATCATAAGCAGCCTATTAAGGAAAGAGACGGAAACGGTCACCAATTCGTGAACCCAAAACGTTCGTTCGACAATGTTTAGGATAAGCAGGGTACTAAGAATACGCAAGTGGATAAAACACAGTCCCTGCCTTGGAGAAACTCACACGCTTGTGAGAGAAGGGAGAATAAACAAGACAACGATACAACGTTACGGATGCAAATAAGGTAGAGCAAAGCACAAGAGGCCGCGGGAACAAACGGAGTTTTACAAGGGGCAGCCCAAACCGTAAGAGCTAAGTTACAGAAACACAGAATCCTTATGGGATTCCATAAGCAGCCTCCGTCTCCGGTCTCGCAAAAGGAGAGAACGAGGAGACCGGACATGCGAAGTGGGCGGGCCGAGACGGGGCTGGTGAGTAGCAGCAAGCAGTGGGAACAGCATGAGGGCCGCGCCCGCAGGGAGGCAGGCCGGAGGCGGTCGCGGCCCGCAAGGGCTCCCAGAGAGGCCCGGACGCCGTCTCGCCGCGGGGCCCAACATCCAAAGAACCGTGCCTCCTTCGCGGAGCTCAGTTCACGCGCAGGGCCAGCCTTACCTCGGACTCGTAATCATCAGCTGGATAAGACATGGCTGCGGCACTCACGAACACAGCCAGAGAGAGCGAAAACTGCGGCCCGCGCCTGCGTCGTGAGGCCGGAAGTTCAGCCCCTACCGGGCCTGCCGGGAAACCGGAAGTCTTCAGGGAGCCGCCACGTCAAGAAGGGAGGAAGCGGGAAACACTTGAATTTTTCTTGCTTCTTCAAATAGAGGCTGTATAAGGAAGGGGGAGTCTGTAGTGCTTGCGCAAATTCAGAAGAAAGAGTGAACTGCTTCGGCATGACAAAGAATGGGCAAAGAGAAACCAGAAATGATGCCACACAAAAGATGGCTGACAGCTTCCTCCGGCGACTTCTCGCAAGAAAGGAAGTTCGGGTATGGGGGCCTGATGTTGGATTTAGGTGTAAGCAGTTTGCCTGCAGCAAGGAATGTTTTCAAATGTTTGGCTTCGAAAGACTAAACTTACTGGTTTAGAAGTTGAGACTTGGTCCCATGCAGCTAGAGGTCATTGACACAAGGCGCCTGCCAACTTTGGACAATAAGGTTGGAGCAGGCAATGGGAGGCCCACTGTGATGTGGGGCCCTAGAGGCGGCCCTGCGACCCACCCATGCAGCTTCCAAGCTCAGGCTGTGGTCTTTTACCAATCGGGAAGTAGGGTGGGTGCTCCTCCTAAAGAAGTCCTCCAGTTAGAGATGGGGTTCTAAAACAAACCAGCGAAAACCGGCATGTGGGCCAAGGGCCTTAGTGTGGTCATCTACTCAGCCACGACACCTAACAGAAATCTGGATTCCACTCCCTGCTCAACTGCGGATATGCTGTGTGACTAGGAGAGTTCCTCACCCTCCTTAGGCCCCAGCCTCTGCTTCCTCTTTTAAAACAGCTACTCCAGCTTTTTCCCTGCCAGGCACAGTCCACCTCACATTTAACCTGGTGTCGCTTATAGAATGCAGTCCTCCCAGATAGGTGCAAGTTTCGCTCTGGTTCTACCTTCCGTTCTATGAGCATCCTATTTAGAATGGCGATGCCCTGCCCCATCCCAGCTCTTTGTGTCAGGTTTTTGCTTTGCCTTCCCTTGGAACTATCACCAAGAGGTGATAACCATCACGGTGAGACAGGGAAACTGAAGGGACCCCATTTTTAGAAAGACTGCTTCTCTGCTGTTTTTCTGCTAGGCCACATTTACTTTTGTTTGTATCACACCTTGCGTCTCAATAAACCAAAGAAGCTGTGTTCCCACTCCAAGGGGAAAGCAAGAAAGTTAATCATTCTCTGAGTTTCTTCTTAGGCCCCCAAACACCTGATAACATCTGAGCAGATGAGGATCCCAAACATGTTCCAGAACATCAGCTTCAAACAAACCTTAGCCAAAGCTGGCATCAGTCCCTCCTACCTAAAGTGATTTATGAAATAACACCTGTTGTTCACCTGTCACTCGCCTTTGTCATCCTTTTCCTGGGCCCTTTTCTGATATTAAAAACAGATGACCCCAAGCAACAGAGACTCGCTCTCCTTTCCTTTCCAGTCTCCCAGATACTCCATCTACTATACTCTATCTCGTACACTTTCCAGTGAACTGTTTTCATTTCCTCCTTGCCCATGTTTCATGTTTCCTCCTGGCTCTTGGTTTCATGTTTGGATCATGCCCCAAGCCAAGGACCCTCTTGGCAGGTCCTGCAGGGCCCCATCTGGGTCCTCAGACCCAGCCGGCCAACATCAGTAGAATTAAAGCTTAAAATTTAGGGACCTTTGGTTCCCCAAGACTCTTCTGTGGCTTGAGGAGGGTCTCAGCAATGTGCTCATATGGTCCTTTGCTTCTGTAGATTTTCTTTTTTAAAAAAATTATTTATTTAAGTAGTCTCTACACCCAACGTGGGGCTCGAACTCACAACTCCGAGATCAAGAGCCACGTGCTCTACCAACTAAGCCAGTTAGACACCCCTGTTTCTGTAAAATTTGCAAAAGTACTGTTTTTACAGCAATTGCTTAAAACTCTCCATCTAATCTGATTTCTCCTGTGTCATACTTCCCTGTATCATATTTAGTGGTGTTTGGGACTCAGCTAGAGGAAATCCAGCTGGGAATCTCTGAGTTTAGTAGAATATATTTATGTGATCCTCTTCTGTGTGTGAAGTTTTTGCTGGCCTTCCAGTGTGTAAGATATACCCACCACTCACTGTAATCGATGAGTGTCTTCAATGAAAGGATTATTTAAGGTTAATCAGGGCACTAGGAAGCTTGAAATTACCTGAAAAATTACATTTCATATGACAAAAATTTGATACAGCTTGCCCCCAACTTTGACAATTCTCAAAATGTTCATGACATTACTGAAAAGGAATTGTGGCATCGGAAGAAGTTTTCCTAAATTATCAATAATAAACATGTTTACACCTGAAACTAACGTAACACTGCATGTTAACTATACTGGAACTTAAAATGAAAATAAAAATTTTTCGATCTAACATGCTAGAGGAAAAATTAAATTATTTTTCCATTCTCATTATCGAAAGTGACCATACAAAATTGTTGTTATCTAAAGAGGTGATCAAAGCATATTCAGCTTAAAAAGGAAAAAGAACTATGGCGGTGTTTAAGAAAACTAACAAATATGTTTCTTTTCTGGATTTTGTGATGTTTGTGTTATTTGTCAGATTTTAAAAGTGTATTTATTTTGAGAGAGACAGAGAAAGTGCGAGCAGAGAAGGGGCAGACAAAGAGAGAGAATCCTAAGCAGGCTCCACGTTGTCAGCGCAGAGCTCATATGGGGCTCGAACTCACAAATCCATGAAATCATGACCCGCGCTGAAATCAATTGTTGGACCTCAATGGACTGAGCCACCCAGGTGCCCCCATTTGTCAGGTTTTTAAGGTCACAAATTGCAATCTATAATGGCATGATTTCTTGCACAATTTGTGTTGTGATTTCTCGTTCTAAATAAATAGTTTCAGGGTGCCTGGGTGGCTCAGTGGGTTGAGCATCCAACTCTTGGTTTTGGCTCAGATCATGAACTCAGGGTTTGGAGTTTGAGCCCCGGTGGGATTCTCCCACTGTGGAACCTGCTTGAGATGATCTCACTCCCCTTCCCCACTCGTGCTCTCTTTCTCCCTCAAAATAAAAATGAACTTAAAACAATAAAATAGGTCTCTTTCCTACCTAGTTTTGTTTTTGTAATTTCCTATTATTTTTAAAATTATTTATTTATTTATTTATCTTAAGTAGGCTCCACGCCCAGTATGGGGCTTGAACTCACAACCATGAAATCAAGAGTCACACACTCTACGGGTTCTCTATCTATATCTCTCTCTATATAGTGTATATCTTAACATGTCCCAGTGGAGCTTCTGACTTTCTGCCTCAACCTTGTTCCTCCCTCAGTATTTCCCATCTTGGTTAGAGGCAACTTTAATGTGTTCATATGCTGAGGCCAAAGTCTTCACAATGACCCTTGACTTGACTCTTGTAACACATATTCAGTGCATCTGCATTTTGGTGGCTCTACCTCCAAAATGTTCCCTCTCAATTCTTACCACCTTGTTTCTATCATTCTTGTCCAAGCCACTATCATCTCACTTGTATTGTGATAACTAGCTTACCCTTCCCCCTTGCACTTCTCGGCCCATATTTGTAGAACTGCATTTGAGTTGAAACGTAGGCCATTGCCTGGCAGTATCTTAAGCTGGCTTAGAAACACAACTTTGAAAAAATAATAAATAAATATGGAACCCCATTACAGACTATGAAATGTCTGATCACACGGTATTTGATTTTGCAAGGCTCCCCTATTAATGGAAAATCAGTACTCCAAAGCCAAAGAAACTGTGGACAGACCAAATCTCCTGGAACAATTTTACCCGGGGGAGTCGTCGAGAGGGTTCAGCCACTGAAAAGCTGCCCTGATTCTCTTGATCTTCTTTTGCCTGGGATTTGACACCAGAAATTCTCTGACTCGGAAGAGCCATGACTTATATTTTGCAGTTGGCCTGGTCTCTTCGACAGGATTCCTTTCGAGCGCCACTCCCCGAGAACCCCGCATTTGTCTGTAGATCACTCACTGTTTTCATTCTCCGGGGCATGGTCTCACAAGCCCCTGTCACCCACGTTTACTGCAGTGATATGTGGGCCCTGGGAGAGCAGTAGCTCTCAGAACTAGAGGCTCCTTAGTACATGGAGTCCGCTAGACAGAACAACACAACACAAAACAAAACAGTGAAGCATCAGGCTGTTTCCTGACATGTTAAGTTGTATCCCTTCTATCACCATGAACATCAAGACAATCGTTCTTGCCCACTGTTCCCAACAAAAATTGACCTGAGTGAATTTAAAGATCAAATTGACTTTATTCAACAATTCATCAATGGGGCGGTAGCCCATCTAGCAATAGAAAAGAGCTTCGCTGGGCTGCAGACAAGGAAAGGTTTTAAAAGGTGGAGAGGAAATCATTAGCAAAGAATGCACACTTTGGGGCACCTGGGTGGTTCAGTCGATCGAGCATCCGACTCTTGGCTTCAGCTCCGTTCTTGATCTCACAGTTTGTGGGTTTGAGCCCCGCATCAGGCTCTGCTCTGACACCGTGGAGCCGGCTTGGGATTGTCTCTCTTCCCTCTCTCTGTGCCCCTCCCCTGCACTCTCTCTCTCAAAATAAATAAGTAAACTTAAAAAAAAGAAAGAATGCACACTTCGGGCAAGGTCTCCTTGTTAAGGGGAGCGGCAGATTATCTCACTAGTCCTGACCAGGTAACTGGTGAAAGGCTACATTCCTGGGGCAGGGAGTGGGGGTTGAAGCTGCAATTAGCTTGGGTGTTGAGTCTTGGTTTGCCAACGTAGGGCTTAGTACAAGTGACTCCCTTTGGGGCCTGTCGTCTCTTTTTTAACACCAGAAATAAATAACCACGTTTCTGAAAACACAGGGCCCCCTCTCTGTAGCCTAAAAGAAAAATTCTCAAATTGTTGAAAACATCATTGTCACGTCTCTATCTTGATTGGGGTGGTTGTTACATGAGTATACGCACTTGTCAAAAATCATCAGCCTTGTACACTTCATATGTGGGAATTCTACTGTAGGTCATTCATACCTCAAAATGTTTGATTTTTATATTATAGGTAACATTAGTAACAAATAGCTAACCAAACAATTTTGGAACTTATGTGATGACAAAACGTTAGCACCTTTAAGAAATTAAAAATACGATTCTCCAAACTTTGTAATAAATTATCAGTTGTTAAAAAAATGATTATAATACCCATAAAGAGTAAGCTTACTTAATCGTTAATGAAGGAACCAACACTATGACAGAGCTGGTTTGGAAAGAGTTTGAGAAGAGTTAAAGGAATACTGGATTATGATTGCCAATCATATTTCATACCCTGTAGGATAATAAAACTGTAACCTTTGGGATTATTTTCTCCATCAGGTATGCAAAAATGATTGCATCTTATCTGTTTCCTCCAAGGGAACTTCTAACTTTACAGAGTTGGAAAACATCACTGGTCCTCATCAATTGTTAGGGTTAAATTTCCCCAGAGTCAGATGGCCCTTCTGTGGGTTTGCGAGCAATTCTCTAGCATGATATTGAAAAGGCACACAATCACCATATGACGTATTTCCAGGTACAGAGGAGGGCTTGAACTCATGACTGTGAAATCGAGACCCGAGTTGAGATCAAAAGTTGGAGGCTTAACCGACTGAGCCACCCAGGCACCCCATATCTTCCCATGTTTTAAAAACTCTGGAAATTAAAAATGTTATGTGAAACTTTCAACTTTTAAATGTTGGCAATCAGTTCAAATGGCTCTAAGATACTGTGAAGGCCAACAGGGTGAGAGAAAGAATGAAAGGAAAATCCTGCTGAATCTGGCCTGAGCTAGTGTCAGTATCTGACCTATAACAATACCTTCTTATGGAAAGACTGAGGCCCAAAGAAAGGAGATACTTAACCCCACATCACAAGGTGAGTTTGGGCCAGACAGGACTTAGAGCCCAAGTCCCTGGATTCCCAGGTAGAAGCTTTTCCCACAAGGCAAACATTATAGGTATTTTCTTTGTCTCCCACCAAGTGTTTCGTATTTTTATTTGCTGATTAACCAAATAAAAACGACTGGTGTGAATGCTTGCAGTACCCTTAGGTTAAGTTCAAGCCAGTGTGATGGGCCCACTGTTGCACAGGATTCCTATGGCCCTAGCCTGCATCCTACCCGTATTTATTATAATAGCAATACCTACCATCTTTTTGAGCATTAACTCTGTGCCAAGCTCTGTGCTTTACTCACATTATATCATTTAGTCTTGTGATAACCACATGCTGTAGGTACTACTATTACCTTCACTTTATAGGTGGGAAACTGAGGCTCAGAAAGGTAAAGTCACTTGCTCAAAGCCATGGCCCCACATATTCATGGCTCCAGAGTTGATGGTTTCAACCACTGGGCTATACTATCTATATTCATTCATTTATTCATTCATTCAGTCAGTCAGTCAGTCAGTCAGTCAAATAGCTACAATGTGGTGTTGCCAGTTGCTAAGCCAGGCAGCATGGGAGAATACAGCTCAAGTTCAAGTGTAAAGCCCTGAGGCTATGGCTAACAGGATCCACATTCAACCCACATCCTATTGTTCTAATCCAAAAGAACAAGTGGCTTTCAAACACACAGAAGGGTGGGCTATGTAATTTATACTTCAACAACGTTGATTTAGAAAGGAGAAGTAACAATCGCCTCTAAATGTGTAGAGATCCTGCTCAAATTAAAAGATTGTGACAGTGCACATATATTTAGTGGACTAGATTGCTTGCGGACCAGACGCGCTCGTAGGAGGAAGACAATGGCTGTCTGCTAGGATAAAGGGTTTGCACTTTAGTCTGAACTCAGTGGGTAGGCAGATCCTACAGACAAGAAAAGAATTGTGTGTTAGCCAGCATGTGCACCTTGAATTCTACAAAGAGAGACTAGAGGGAAGGAGACTACCTTGGTGGTTATTACATGGAAAAAGAGGAGGAATGAATAGTAAAGTTATTTCCAGATACATTCAGCAGGAGTGAGATATAAATACCCAGATGTCACTTAAACTCTCTGGAGCCAGGTTTCCAGCAGGTTCTTCATTACAGAAAACTGTGTGATAGAGAGGGCTGCTCTGGCCTCAAATCCTAGTTCTTCAACTTTCTAACCCAGTACCCTTGGATAATTCATATAACATCTCAGGACTTCAACTTCCTGGTCTGCAAAGTGGGTGTAACATTATCTACCTGCTAAGACTCTTGTAGGGGAGAAATAAATGGTGCAATATATATCAAGCACTTAGTAAATGACACATGTTCAGTGTTTATCTCTTTTCTAGGTTTCCTTCTAGCTACAAGTGGATTTGGCATATATGTACTTATCGGCTAAGGGGCAGAGGAGAGCAAACAAACAGTATTTTTCTCCATTACAGTACCATGAGAAACCTCACAATGTTGTTCAACTGTCAGAGAAAGGTTACCTTCAATGAGAAGGAAGAACTTTTGTCTGGACCAAAGCCCTTGTCCAAAGACAGCTGGGCATCCATAATCAAGTCCCTTGTCTCTCTGGCTTCAACTCCTCGTTTGTGAAATAGGGATGGTCCTCCTTGTCCACCTTATAGGAGTGTCTATGGGATAGTGGGTTGTGCGAGGGGGTTGCTAAGCTCATTTTCACTGCGCGCGGAGCCCGTCCGTGTTTCCGGCTCCATCCACCCCCTCAGGGCTGTGAGCATCTCATCGAGCAGCGACTCTGATCTTGGGTCCGAAACTGAACACAGAGTTACCTGGCTCCTAGCGACTGGCTCTCGGACTGCAGTGTCGCTGTGGGGCAATTACGTTAAATTACAATTCTTTGTAAATCAGTGATCAACGCCGGGCTTACGAGAGAACCCAAACTAAAGGGATCTTTCGCATTTAGAAGCTATTACTCCTCGGTTTGCGGTAATAGCCCCCAATTTTAACACACTCTCATTTTCCTACTTACACTAGGCACTTCCCACCAGGAAGTCCTTTTTTTTTTTTTTTTTTAAACTTCATTGCTTTGAAATGCAACCGTATGCATCCCCATAGTTCGGCTTCTTAATTTTCCTTAGAGAGTGGTTGCAGATCACCTTAACGGGATTGGTTAAAGCTTCTGCCCGTTATCTTCCCCTCATCCGATGGGGGTAACGGAGGGGGGAAAAGTAAGGGTGTCTTAAACTTAGCTGTTTTACTGGCTCCGGCGGCGACGTACGGCGAGGGCGTAGGCCGTTCAAATTTGTGATTGGTTATTATGTCCGTCAATCGCGCTGCCGGAAACCAATTCTATTGCCCCGACCGTGCCCGGTTGGCTGCTCGCGACAGGAGTCCGCCCCCCCCTTCGGTTGCCGTGGTTGCAGGCCGGACCCGCCCGCTCGCCCGCTGACAGCGAGGCTTAGGGCGGAGGAAGCGGGTCGGTTGGTGGGTCGGGAACGAGGCTCCGGCGGCCAGGCCCCGCGCAGAGCCGTTGCCATGGCAGCCGCCGCCGGGGGCGCGGACGACGAGCCGCGCTCCGGCCGCTCGAGCTCGGATGGGGAGTGCGCCGTGGCCCCGGAGCCGCTGACGGGCCCCGAGGGCCTCTTCTCCTTCGCGGACTTCGGGTCTGCTTTGGGCGGCGGCGCGGGCCTCCCCGGCCGGGCGTCTGGCGGGGCCCAGTCCCCGCTGCGCTACCTGCACGTCCTGTGGCAGCAGGACGCGGAGCCCCGCGATGAGCTGCGCTGTAAGATCCCCGCCGGCCGGCTGAGACGCGCCGCCAGGCCCCACCGCCGGCTCGGGCCCACTGGCAAGGAGGTGCACGGTGAGGAGCGCGGACACCCCGGGGCCCTGACCTCCCCCGACTTCTCCGGACGGGGTCCTCGGACGGCTGAGCCCAGGGCCCCGAGCGACCCCTCCCGAGTCGAGTCTCCTTTCAGTAGGAATCAGGATGTTAGCGCGGCTGAGGACCGTGAAGGTGAAAGAGACTGTCTTTAAGCGCTTGGTAATTCCTGAACGGAAACTTTTCATGACTCCAGGAGGTTATCAGTAAGTAGGTAATAAAATGGAGCACTGGAGACTACTTTTAGTACCGGACAGGGGAGGCAAGTTTTACCAACTCGTTTAAACGCACAGACCGGGTGTGGACCCCTGTGCCTCGTTTAAGCCTTAGGCGAACTATAGAAGCTTTAACGGCCTTAGTTTTCTCGTCTGTAAAGTGAGTACAGTACTTGCTTTATGGGGATGTTTGGTGCATTGAGGAAGGTGATGAACGTGCGGCGATCACTCTGCTTTTGTTGTGTGCCAGAGCCTGTGGGGCGGTATGTGATCATTTCTGATCCTCACAATGACTCCAAGCCATGCAGAAACCGTTCCCATTATGTGGAAGAGGAAACTGAGGCTCAGAGAGATTGCCTGGCTCCAAGTCACATACCTTTCAGAAAGTGGCCGTGTTGGAATGAGAACCCATGTCTGCCAGATTCATACTCCTACTCTGATATGTCCATTGTATTTTTTACATTGTGTGGGTGACATGGAGAGCCAGGAGCTGACTCCAGAGGCCTTGAAGGATTTGCGACACAATGTGCCTTTCGCATTTGCCGTGCCGCATTTCAAGTTTTTTCCTTGTTCCCAGGGTAGTGTCTCTTGTATCCTGGTGCCTTTCTGTCCCTTTAGATGCTATCGTGGGTGAATGGTGGATTAGCTAGGAAGCCATCCACTTTCGGCTTCATCATGACTTGTTTTGTTTTGTTTTGAACTGGAACTCTCTTACTCTCTTCACAGCTCTGAAGAGGCTGAGGGACTCGGCCAATGCCAACGACGTGGAAACAGGTGAGTGTGCAAAGCAGGGCTAGCCCTCTGGGCTAGGGGAAGAAAACTCGAGGCAACCAGTTCCTGGGAAGACAGTGCTTGAATTCAGTATGCCAGCTCACCCCTTGGACCAAGCTCATAGTATATATCGTATAACTGTAATTCACTTGCAAGAGACAAGTCTGGCTTACATGCTTCCTCTTCCCATGCATCCCTGTCACCCTGAACTTCCCGATGTCCTAGGGTTCATCGCTCTGTGGGCTCCCTGAGGTTGGGACCAGGTCTGCTTTTTATCCTTGGCACCTGGCAACAAGGGTAGGAGCTTTTTAGAATTTCTGGCTAACGGGAACGAACAGTCAGCTTTAACTGCCAGGAGAGACGCCGTCTGAACAGAGCTGAGGCTTTGCGGTAGTTGGGTCAGTGGTTCTCAGACTTGTTTCGTTGACAGGATATGTGAAGGGAGTGGGAGGGGCTCCTAGCAGCACACCACTCTGGGTTTTTTTTTTTCCTTTTTTTTTATTAAAAAAAATGTGTTTTTAATGTTTATTTTTTAGAGAGAGACAGAGCATGAATGGGGGAGGGTCAGAGAGAGGGAGACACAGAATCTGAAACAGGCTCCAGACTCTGAGCTACCAGCACAGAGCCCGACGTGGGACTCGAACCCACGAACTGTGAGATAGTGACCTGAGCCGAAGTCAGACGCTTAACCGACTGAGCCACCCAGGGGCCCCACCACTCTGGTTTTTTGTTACTGTCCAGCGTTCATTGGCCGACAGGGCAGTGGCAGCATCAGAGGTAGAAGGGCAAGTTCTAGAGGAAAAAAAATCAAAGTTTATCCATATATTCGTTGTCCACGGCTGCTGCAACAAATTACCACAAACATAGTGGTTTAAAACAACACAAATTTCCTTTTTTTTTTTTTTAAGTTATTTTACTTGGGGAGGGGAGGAGCAGAGAGTGAGGGAGAGAGGATCCCAGCGCAGAGCCCGACGGGGGGGGGGGGTGGGGGGGGGGTCGAACTCAGAAACTGCGAGACCATGACCTGAGCGGAAGTCGACTGAGCCACCCAGGCGCCCAACCCAAGTTCCTTCGCATACAATTCTGGGGGTCAGAAATCCAACACAGATCTCACCGTGCTGAAAGCAGGGTATCCGCAGGGCTACATTTCTTTCTGGAGGCTCCAGAGGAAACTTGGTCTCCCTCTGCCTTTTCAACGTATAGGGGCCACCCACATCCCTTGGCCTGGAGTCTTCTCCCTCTAACTTCAAGGTCAGCAACAGTAGACGGAACCCTCACGCTGTTGTCTCTCTGTGCTGACAGCTCGGAGCCTGGAGCCCGCTTCGGATTCTGTGTCTCCCTCTCTCTCTGCCCCTCCCCCGCCCATGCTCTGTCTCTCTCTGTCTCAAAAAGAAATAAAAACATTAAAAAAAATTTTTAAACCATGGGCCTTGAAATGGTTCCATTACCCCTGGCGTAGCCTAGTGAACAGGCCTGGAAACCGGAGGCCTTTTCAGCTCTCTTCGCTTTGGTCCCCTTTTCCATGAACTTGAATATTTTGGAATATTTCAGCAGCAACCCAGATAGCTTTTCAAGGAAAAAATGATGTGTTCTCTTTTTAAGATCGCTAGTGTGTGGCCAGAGAATATTTGAATTACGCTTCCCTTCCACAGAAAGCCTAGTTCATCTTGAATCAGGTACTCACATGGTTGGTGGTTTCATTATACTGAGAGAAATGCTGTAATTTTCCAGAGTCTCTGACATACTCATCTTCAAATCTAAATGGCTCTTAGGTTTACCAGGCTCTTACAAGGCTCCGACGGTGACTCTGTAGGATTAGCCTCTTTATTGCTTTTCTCTCTATGGTCAGCATTTCCTTTTCCTTTTCCGCATGTTTATTGGGTTTTTGCTGTAGTTTAGCAATTACCGTGGGCATAAAATTGATGTCCTGCTATTGTTAAATAATAACATATTTTCACATATATGAAAATTATATACACATTTAAAATATTTGAGAGCTTAGGGAAATATATAAGAAAAACATCCATAAGCAGCAAAGGAAATAATCTCTGTTGATATTTTGGTGACACTGTCCCTTCCCATCCTTTGTCCTACGCAGAGAATTTTTCTTTATGGGCTTGCAAACTGTGCTGTATACACAATTTTGTAGGCTGGGTAATTTTTCACGGTCTTTGTCGCCATTTGTTTTCTCAAAATGGAAATGGCATTTTCCCCCTCTTTGTAGAATGAATACATGGCTGTAGGAGTTTTTTTTTTTTTAAGCTTATAAGGTAAAAACCAAAAATCACTGTAGCATTCCATTCTCCAATCAAAACCACAATTTTTCAAAAGCTTTTTTTTTTAATGTTTATTTATTTTTGAGACAGAGCATGAGCAGGGAGGGAGAGAGAGGGAGACAGAGAATCCAAAGCAGGCTCTGTGCTGTCCGCGCAAAGCCTGATGTGGGGCTTGAACCCAAGAACCGCGAGATCATGGCCTGAGCCAAAGTCGGACGCTTAACCGTCTAAGCCACCCAGGCGCCCCAACACAATTTTTAAAAGATGCCCGTCATGCCTTCAGAGGGACAAAGCAAGGGTTATTTAGTTAGTCATATATTTGCACAACGGTTTTTCATTTTTAAGATAATTTCCCAGGTACGGGGTTATCACATCAAAAGATATGCATATTTTTTGTTGTTGTTTTTTGTTGTTTTTTTTTAATATATTTTTTTAACGTTTATTTATTTTTGAGACAGGGAGAGACAGCATGAACGGGGGAGGGTCAGAGAGAGAGGGAGACACAGAATCTGAAACAGGCTCCAGGCTCTGAGCTGTCAGCACAGAGCCTGACGCGGGGCTTGAACTCACGGACTGCGAGATCATGACCTGAGCCGAAGTCGGATGCTTAACCGACTGAGCCACCCAGGCGCCCCAAGATATGCATATTTTGATGGCTTCTGGTAGATACTGCTGTAGTGCTCTCCAAAAAGACTGGACTTGCCCAGGGCACCTACGTGGCTCAGTCCGTTGGTTAGTTGAGCATCTGACTCTTTTTTTTTTTTTTTTAATTTTTTTTCAACTTTTTTTTATTTTTTATTTTTGGGACAGAGAGAGACAGAGCATGAATGGGGGAGGGGCAGAGAGAGAGGTAGACACAGAATCGGAAACAGGCTCCAGGCTCCGAGCCATCAGCCCAGAGCCTGACACGGGGCTCGAACTCCCGGACCGCGAGATCGTGACCTGGCTGAAGTCGGACGCTTAACCGACTGCGCCACCCAGGCGCCCCTGAGCATCTGACTCTTGATTTCCGTCCAGGTCACGATCCTAGGGTCATGGAATCGAGCCCCACATGGGGCTCCCCGCTGAGCGTGGAGCCTGCTTGAGACTCCCTTCCTTTCTCTTTCTCTCTCTCTCTCTCTCTCCCTCTCCCTCTCCCTCTGCCTCCTCCCCCCTTGCATTCTCTCTCTCTCTCTCCCTCCCTCTCTCTCTCTCTCTCAAAAGAAAGAAACCAACCAACCAACCAACCAAAAAGACCATACCTGCACAAATCACAAAAGAGAATGGACTCTTTTAGCTTTGTCTTATCTCTTTGATACAACCCGTATTTTGGTGAATGTACTGAGATGGCTTGAAGTCCTTACTTCTCTTCCACTCTCCTAATCCTTTTCCTACCACCTTCATTCAGTTAGTCAACAGCGATCCTGGAGCTGCGCAAATCCCGTCTCGATCCTAAGTATTAAGTAAGATGCACGAAACAAAAAACCTACAATATAATTCAAGAAAAAGAATATAAAGTGATCCCCTTTCCAAAATAAACCTCCCCCCCTCCCCCCCCCCAAAAAAAGAAAAAGCTGAGGTGATGTGTTTAGTTGGAGAGGTCTAAGTTCTGGAGAGACCAGAGAAGTCTGGGCTTGTGTCGCAGCTTTGCCCCCCGATAGCCGGGTGAATGTACCCGGGGCACATCACATAGTGGGGCGCTTCTCCTGGTTTGTAAGATGGACATGATACCTGGCTGGGGGGGTCACCAGGCTTAGCAGTCAGGTACCTGGTGCCAGGCTGGTGCTCGGCGTAGGGGGACGATATCCAAAACCAGCGCGGCGTTTTAATGTCAGAGCAGATGAGGTGAACTGGGCACTGAAGACCCGCGGATGATGGAGTGGCTCCCTGAGCTTGAAGTGAAGGAGGAGGAGGAGATTCCGGGCTTCGTCTGGAGTCCTTGAGAGGTTTCCTGGCAGAGACTAAAAATGTCAGTTGCTCTAAAATGATGTTTGGCAGCAATTTCTCCATTTCAGCTGGACACACACATGTGTCACATAATGCGTCACATTTTATAATGGCTCCATACTTTGCAACGAAGAAATTTCATATCCATTATTGTTATTACAGCAGCTCTGGAGATTGGCAGGGCGGAGATTATTCCCATTTGCCGGTGAATTGGGACCCAGATTCAGGCCTTCCTGCTCTGAGCCCCGCTCTTTCCACTGCCCCGTGCCATTGGCAACGTACTCCTTTCTTCGTTACCCAGCTTAGCCTGGGACTTAGTCTTCGTGGCTCCAAACCTGTGCTCAGGCCGCTCACTCTAAAAGGCCACCTCCCAGGAGCAAAGTGAGCGCTGCCCCGCAGCTTGGGCTGCTGTGTCCAACTGGAAAGGGTGTGTATCCAAATGGATGTGGGGCCAAAGTCTGTGTGCCGGGGATTTCTGTGATTCGAGAACTCCTGACGCTGAGGGCCAAGATCCTTCTATGATGTTCTAACCCTAGACGTAGTTTGAGCAGCCCGAATCGGGGGTTCCCAGTTGTGCCCTCAGGAGAGTAAGTCCCTTGTCATGACATTCCCTGTAAGGCCGGCATCCAGGAGGAGCTCGCTCTCCCATGGCTTATCGGTGCCTTACCTGCAGGGTCCCCTGAGCATCCGTGTTCACCCCCAGGGGCTGCAGCGTAACTCACACTACCTCTCTGTCGCCCTCCCTCCCTCTGTCTTGGCGACGTCAGTGCAGCAGCTGCTGGAAGATGGCACGGATCCCTGTGCAGCTGATGACAAGGGCCGCACAGCTCTGCACTTTGCCTCCTGCAATGGCAATGACCGGATCGGTGAGTCCCGGGGAGGAAGGGGAGAGGGGAGCTGGGCAAGCAGCCTCTCTCTAGAGGTGCTGGGGGGGGGGGGGCCTCCTCACTCCCTCGGCCTGTGGAACTAGCGCTGCCAGAAAGGGGAAAGAATACAATTGACTCTGTGGTTGGGGCCAGGCCTCCAAGACGTTCAGGCGACATTTACTCAGCGCCAAGCGCAGCAGCAGGGGAGCCCCTCCCTCCCCCTTTTAAGGGTCATTTTTGGATGTGGTTTAACTCATGAACGGTGAGCTTTCTGTATGTATGCACCACCCAGATGAAGCTAAAGAAGATTAACACGGGTGCCTGCCTGGCTCAGTGAGTAGCGCGCGTGACTCTTGATCACATGATCAAGGTCGTGATCCTTCGAGCCCTACAGGGTCGTGAGTTTGAGCCCCACATTGGGTGTAGAGCCTACTTTAAAAAAAAGGAAAGAAAAGAGTATTTTCAGCACCCTGGCAGCCTACCTTTCTGCTCCTTAGCCCCACGTAGACCTTGAGTACCATAGGTTCGTTTTCCTGTTTTGTTTTTTTTTTATTTTTTAGTGTTTATTTATTTTTAAGAGAGAGAGAGACAGAACGCGAGCAGGGGAGGGACAGACAGCGAGGGAGACAAAGAATCCGAAGCAGGCTCTGAGCTCTGAGCTGTCAGCACAGAGCTGGACGTGGGGCTCGAACCCATGAGCCACGAGGTCATGACTTGAGCCGAAGTCGGAGACAGGGTGTGAGTGGGGAGGGGCAGAGAGAGAGGGAGTCATAGAATCCAAAACAGGCTCCAGGCTCTGGGCCGTCAGCACAGAGCCCGACGCGGGGCTCAAACCCACAAACTGTGAGATCGTGACCTGAGCCAAAGTCGGACGCTTAACCGACCGAGCCACCCAGGCACCCCAGTGAACCCAAGTTCTTAATTTTATTTATTTATTTTTTTAAGTTTATTTATCGATTTTGAGAGAGAGAGAGACAGAGCGTGAGCGGGGGAGGGGCAGAGAGAGAGGGAGACACAGAATCGGAAGCAGGCTCCAGGCTCTGAGCCATCAGCCCAGAGCCCCACGCGGGGCTCGAACTCATGGACCTCGAGATCATGACCTGAGCTGAAGTCGGACGCTTAACCGACTGAGCCACCCAGGCGCCCCACCCAAGTTCTTAATTTTAATGAACCCAATCTATCGATCTTTTCTTTTTAATGGTTAGCATTTCTTTGACCTATTTAAGGATTTCTGTGACCTTGCCTATCCCAAGGTCGTAGAGATACTCTCTTGTTTTCTTCTACCAGCCTTTCAAAAGACTTTCAGCTTTTACATTTAGGTCTAAGGTACCTCTTGCATTGGTTTCTGTATGTGGCATGCGGCTCAACCTGGCCTTGTCACATGAGTTAAGTCTGCCTGCACATCCATCTGGGTAACTGATAAGCCCTCAATACCACGACCCACCTTTGAGAGGGCATAGAGACTCTCAGGGAGGGGCATGTTCAGCATCTTCTACTGGCCTAATTCCCACTATGGCGCTTGACTGTGGAAAGAGCAGAAAATGTCCTTGAGAGCCCTTACTAGTAGCCACTGCTGTTGGAAGAACTTTCTTTTTTTATTTTCTTTTATTTTCTTTTATTATTTTTTTAAATGTTTATTTTTGACAGAGAGGGAGACAGAGACAGAGCATGAGCAGGGAAGGGGCAGAGAGAGAGGGAGACACAGAATCCGAAGCAGGCTCCAGGCTCTGAGCTCTCAGCACAGAGCCCGATGTGGGGCTCGAACCCCTGAACTGCGAGATCATGACCCGAGCCGAAGTTGGACGCTCAACCGACTGAGCCACCCAGGCGCCCCATCTTTTTTTAAAATGTTTATTTTTGAGGGGCGCCTGGGTGGCTCAGTCGGTTAAGCGGCCGACTTCAGCTCAGGTCATGATCTCGCGGTCCGTGAGTTCGAGCCCCGCGTCGGGCTCCGTGCTGACGGCTCAGAGCCTGGAGCCTGTTTCAGATTCTGTGTCTCCCTCTCTCTCTGACCCTCCCCCATTCATGCTCTATCTCTCTCTGTCTCAAAAATAAATAAACGTTAAAAAAAATTTTTTAAATGTTTATTTTTGAGAGAGAGAGAGTGAGCAAGCAGGAGAGAATCCCAAGCAGGGTCCGCACTATCAGCACAGAGCCCGATGCAGGGTTTGATCTCACAAACCGTGAACCGTGAGATCGTGACCTGAGCCGAAACCAAGGTTGGACACTTAACCAACTGAGGCGCCCCGGAAGAACATTCTCTAACCCTTAAAAGTCTCAGTCTTTTCTGGGTGCCTGCGCGGCTCAGTCAGTCAAGCGTCTGACTTTGGCTCAGATCATGATCTCATGGTTCATGGGTCTGAGCCTGGCGTCGGGCTCTGTGCTGACAGCTCAGAGCCTGGAGCCCGCGTCAGATTCTGTGTCCCTGTCTCTCTGTTCCTCCCCAGCTCGTGCTGTCTCTCTCTCAATAAATAAATTTGAAAAATTAAAAAAAAAATCTCAGTCTTTTCAAACCTGCATGGGCCAGGAGGCTCTCCCAGAATCCTTAGTTCCTGGCCCTCAGAATCCTGCACATGAACCCTGTGAGTAAGTGGATGAATGAACGAACGAACGGATGTATGAAACAACCTAGAGAACCGTATTTGCTTTCAATATTCCACGCTTTGAGGAAGCCTCTTTAGCTAGGTAGGGGTGGCGGTTAGAGTCCTTGTGGGTTTTCCTGTTTCCAGTGCAGCTGCTCCTGGACCACGGGGCTGATCCCAACCAGCGAGATGGGCTGGGGAATACACCGCTGCACCTGGGTAAGCCTCCAGGACACCTTTCTCTGCGGCACAGATAGGCTCCTTTGATGGAGAGCCCGGGGGGCCTGTCTGTAAGTTCCCAGCAGGATCTCCTATCATCTGGGGAGAGCTCGAGCCCCCGGGGCCACCACCACCCCCCAGTCTGCCTCTCATGGACTCCCCCTTGGGTCACCGGTTGGCTGGGTCCTGAGCACAGCTGCTTTAGCAACCTCAATGGCTCAGCAGAAGCTTAAGCTAGGGAAGGTGAGACCCGAAGCCTGTTCCTGCCCCGTGGCCGACCCACACTGTGGCTCGCGGTGCAGCAGGTCCCATCCCCAAGCCTCGGTCTCCCTAGCTGAACGGGGAGGGAGTTGGACCCGCCCCGTTGCTGCCTTGGTGCAGGCACACCTGGAGGCACAGTCCCGGCGACTGCAGCCAAGCTGGCACACGGGGCCAGGCCCTGGTGTCCCGGACTCTCAGGTCCCTGTTCTTCTTCCTCAGCGGCCTGCACCAACCATGTCCCCGTCATCACTACACTGCTGCGAGGAGGTACGTGCTCCCCGCCCCCTCGCCCTCCTCTCTCGCCCTCCCCCCCAGCGCGCTCACCTCCGCCTGCTCCCGCAGGGGCCCGTGTGGATGCTTTGGACCGAGCTGGCCGCACGCCCCTGCACCTGGCCAAGTCAAAGCTGAACATCCTGCAGGAGGGCCACTCCCAGTGCCTGGAGGCTGTGCGGCTGGAGGTGAAGCAGGTGAGTGCCCTTCACGCTGGGCCAACGGCACAAACAAGCGCCGGACAGGTGGCGCCCGGACCACAGACAGACACGCCTGCCCGGGCGCACCCGGGCGCCTGGGTTGCTTCACACCGACCCCATCCGGCCACCGCTCCACTGGGCTCGGCGGCGGCGGCGGCAGCTCGCTCTCTCTGCCACCTAGCGAGACCCCCAGCAACTCAGCCCGGCCCCTTGTTCCAGATCATCCAGATGCTGAGGGAGTACCTGGAGCGCCTGGGGCGGCACGAGCAGCGGGAACGGCTGGACGACCTCTGCACCCGCCTCCAGATGACGAGCACCAGAGAGCAGGTGAGCTGCGGCGGCAGGGCCAGACCCAGGGCCTGGCGGGAGCCTCGGGGCCGGTGCCGCTCTGCTGTGCTACAGCTAGACGTTCAGAGTAGAAAGAGGCCGCGGCTGGGGGGCTGTAGCCCCCTGTGGACCTCGAAGCCCCTGTCTGCGTCCTTTGACGCCACTTGTGGCCCTTCTCTCGGGGACAGTCTGAGACCAGCTGGAGTGCAGGACTATCGATCGGACAGCTGCTCCACAGTCAGTGAAGCCACCACCTGCCCCAGGAGACAACGCCTACCCTCCCGAGTCTGTGGCATCAGGGTGGAGATCGGGGGCCGAGACAGCTGGGCCCGTCGTGGCACCCGTGACAGAGCCGTGGTTTTGTCCCACAGGTGGATGAGGTGACCGACCTCCTGGCCAGCTTCACGTCCCTCAGCTTGCAGATGCAGAACACGGAGAAGAGGTAGCAAGAGATGCTCCAGGCTTCCTGCCCTGCCGCCGCTGCCCTCCCCCTGCCCCCGCTGCTCTCTCATCACAAAGGAAAAGCCCGAACCTGGGACTTTGGAGCCACACGTGTCTGGTGAGGCCTTGCCCCCAGATGCTACGGGGCAGAGACGCACTCTCACAGAGGCTCCGTGACTTCGGCGCCGCTCCCAGCCACGGTCTCTGTCATCTCTGTGGGCGGGGACCACAGTCCCCAGCTTCCCCCTCCGCTCCCACAGCACAGCAGCCACACCTCAGCTCCGGCCGACACGCGCTGTCCTAGCGGGCCTCACTCGTCTCGCGGCCTCCCTGCCCCCCGAGGCAGGCCCCAGAGCCTTCTCTGTGTCCCTTCCGGGCCGTGGGCTTGTCACAGCCAGCGGGGTGTGGGCTGAAGGCAGGCACCCTCGGGGGCTTCTTGGCTGGCCCTGAACCCCTCACCAGCAGTTAGATTTCGACTTGCCACCTGACTTTCAAGGAGACATTGCAGGGAGTGTCTCCGGTTGGAAGGGAGGGTTGGTGAAGCCCAGCCCTTAGAGATACAAGGCTTGGAAGGACCCTGCTGAACCCAAGGCAGAAAAGGCCCACCCTTTTTCTCCCAGCCTTTGAAATACCAGCAGGGCGGAGTGGTCCCTTCTGCAGCCTAGTTGTAGTGGGCTGAATAGAGGTCCCCTCCCCCGCCCCAGATGGCCGCGTTCTTATCCCCAGGGACCTGTGAACATGACTTTATCGGGCAAAAGGGACTTTGCAGACATAGTTAAATTAATGGACTTTGGGCAAGGCGACGCTCCTGGATTACCCAGGTGGGCTTGATGCAATCGCAGGGACCCGAGTGACAGGAAAGCAGGTCAGAGAGGAGGGAGGAGACACAGCAGGAAGGGGTCAGAGCTGAGGAACGCAGGCGCCCACGGAAGCCAGAAAAGGCAAGGAAATGAGATTCTCCCCTCAGATCTCCCTGAGGGAACCAGCCCTACTGACACTTTGACCTTAGCCCAGTGAGTCTGATTTGAGAACTCTGACCGCCAGAACTGTAAGAGAATAAATGTGTGTTGTTTTAAGCCACCAAGTTTGTGGACGTCTCTCTGTGGCTGCAGCCTGGGGAGACTGAGGCACTCGAGGAGGCGCAGGACTCGCTGTAAGGGAGGTACCCCAGTCCTGCCCCTGCAGGAGCAGACTCTGCCCGCGTTGTGGGCAGTGGACAAGCCGAAGGCAGGGCGCCTCACGGCAGGGGTCTGCCACAAGAGGGGGGACGCGGGGTGGGTGGGGGGGAGGCACCCCCTGGCCCTCTCCAAAGCGCTGACTGCGGACTAAAGACAGACTCCCCCCGCCCCCCCCCCACTCCCGTCACCATCCACGTCCACCCTGGCTCTGCCCCGCTTGCCCTCTCACCTCACCGGGGCCCTGGCTACTTTTCAGAAGGGAGCTTGTCCCCCAAAGCCCAGCTTGATCAGATCGGAATTGAACCCGCGGAGCCCAGCTGCTCCCCAGGCCCCGAAGAGAAAAGATCTGTGTGGGTAGGAGATACCGGCTGGGGGCCGCCTTCAGGACCCTGTGAGAGGAGAAGCCCCACCAGGACGGCAGGGGTGGGGAAGGGAAAGCGTGCTAGGCCCGAGACTGGGGAGAGCGAGGGGCCGATGAAGCAAACGAGTTTCCCCGGAGCTCAAGCTGCTGCCGCGGAGTAAACGGACTGCCCGTCTACGTGGCTGAGGGAGGGGAGGAGCGCGCTGAGAGGAGGAGCCCCGTGAGGGAGGGGCGCGCTGAGGGGAGGGGTGCCGGGGGGAGGGGGGCGGTGCGGAGGGGGAGGGGCGCGCGGAGGGGCGGGGCGCCGTGAGAGAGGGAGGTGCTGAGGGGAGGGGAGCGCCGAGGGGAGGGGAGCCGGGAGGGAGGGAGGTGCCGAGGGGCGGGGCGCCGTGGGGGTGGGCGGTGCCACGGGAGGGGCGCGCCGAGGGGCGGGGCGCCGTGGGGAAGGGCGGTGCTGAGGGGAGGGGCGCGCTGTGAAAGGCAAGGAGTGAGGGGCGGAGTGAGGAGAGGGGAGTGCGAGAAGTACAAGGGTGGGCGGCTTTTCTGCCTCTGAGGAACCCTGCCCACTCAGGTCCAGGAGCACGTTTGACTTTGCCCTCACTAGAGGCTCTGCTGGGGCTGGTGCCTACACACAAGCCCCTTGGCCCGTGAGCCCGGGGGTGGGGCTGGGCAGGAGAGGGTCAAGGCAAAAGGGGAGGCAGGGGTGGGAGAGCATGGACCTCAAACTCAGTGGGCCCATTCTCTTGGGACCCGCCCCTCTGGGCCTCCGTACCACACCCTACCCCTGGGGCGATCACCCTGGAGAGAGTTGAAGCTGTTTGTCAGCTTCAGGGCTAAGGGGTTCAATAAATGGGCTCTCGGAGAGGCACGAACCCCCAGAAACTGTGCAAGATTTTGTGTGAAGGGTGTGCATGTGTGTTTCCGATAAAAGTGGCCATGGCTTTCATTCGCAGCAGGGTCCACACTCAGAAAAAGTTAGGAACCCTTGCTACAGAACTTCGGGAGCGGGGGCGCCTGGGTGGCTCCGCGGGTCAAGTGTGCCGCTTCGCCGCAGGTCACGATCTCGAGGTTAGTAGGTTGGTGCCTCCTGCTGGGCTCTGCGCCGACAGCTAGGAAGGAGCCTGGAGCCTGCTTCCGATTCTGTGTCTCTCTCTACCCCTCCCCTGCTGGCACTCTGTCTCTCTCTCTTTCTCAAAAACAAATAAACATTAAAAAAAAAAAAAAACCACTTAGGGGCACCTGGGTGGCTCAGTCAGTTGGGCCGCTGAGTACAGCTCAGGTCATGATCTCGCAGTCTGTGAGTTCGAGCCCTGCGTGGGGCTCTGTGCTGAGCGCTCAGAGCCTGGAGCCTGCTTCCGATTCTGTGTCTCCCTCTCTCTCTGCCCCTTCCCTGCTTGCTCTCAGTCTCTCTCTTTCTCTCTCTCAAAAATAATAAATAAAAAAATTTATAAAAATAAATACATACAATAAACACTTACAAATTAAAAAAGAATAAAAAAAAAAGAACTTAGGGAGCAAAGGGGTAGGAGACCTGCCAAGGGCATCCTACGTACTTGGGTACCTAGGTACTTCTGAGACCAGCCATCTCCCAGGGCAGCCTGCTTTGCACTGGCAGAGCTGAGAGGGTGGAGGGTTCTGGGACTTTATGAAATTGCCCTGAGATGACTTCAGGTGTTTCTAGAACAGCCTGACAGAGACTCACTGGCTGACTCCTAAAAAGTCCTTGGCCTGGACCAAGCCATCCCCACCTGGAGAGCAGGATGCATCCCTCCAGCCTCCTCCTGGCCTCACCCACCCACTCCTGGCCCTGTAGCCACAAAACCAGGAGAATGGGTCACTGGGACGAGTGAAGGGGCTATGGTCCACTCCCTCCCCAGCCCGATAGGCCAGTCATCAAACACTTGCCAGACCGCTAGACAGTCAGCCAATCTGCCTCACCCCATTTCCAGCCAGGAAATGTCTGCAACCCCAAGTCTGTCTGAAGAGCCAGCCAGTCAAAGTCAGGGCCAGACATTGGCGTGAGTCAGAAAGCACACAAGTGGGCCCTAAGCTGGCTGAGCTGGGCAGGGGGGGGGTAGGATGGGGAACTCTGCAGAGGTTACGGGCACAGGCGTTAATTCTATTACCCGCTGCTCTGGGAGTTACTGAGTTGCAGGCAGGGGCGGGGTGGGGGGTTGTGGAGCAGGAAGAGGGGAGGATGTGGGGGCAGGCAGAAAGAAGAAATCCACGTCCTTTGATGTCACCTTCGGGGTCGGGTCCTTTGCTTTATACCTCACGTTTCATTCACGTTAGAAATACTTATTGCCGGGCGCCTGGGTGGCTCAGTCAGTTGAGTGTCCGACTTCGGCTCAGGTCATGATCTCACAGTTTGTGGGTTCGAGCCCCGCATCAGGCTCTGTGCTGACCGCTTGTTCAGAGCCTGGAGCCTGCTTCGGATTCTATGTCTCTTTCGCTCTCTGCCTCTCCCCCGCTCACGCTTTGTCTCTCTTTCTCAAAAATAAATACATGTAAAAAATAAAATAAAATAAATACTTATTGAACACTGGCTATGGTCTAGGCAATGTTCTAGGTGGGAATACAGCAGTGAACAAAAGGACAAAAACCCTGGCAAACAGAGGTTAAGTGCTTGGAGAAGAATATTCACACGTTCTCACAACCATCCGTCGAGATAACTAGCCTTGCTACTGCTTTTGATGGCGAGGAAAAAATACGGCTTTGCCAGAGGGATCCAACTGGGCAGCTGGGCTCAACCTGGGCCCACCCCCAACGCTCGCGCTGTTTCCACCATGCCTGAAATTAGAGCCTTCTCAGAAGCAGAGTTTCCTAAAACTAAGGGCGAGGACATTGGCTGAGCTCCTACTACGTGCCAGCAGGCCCTTAATACAAGTCCTTTGATTTAGTGTTTGCTAGAAAATGTAAGATAGCCAACATGTTGCTGCCGCCATTTTCTAGATGCACAAAATTGAGGCTCAGCGAGAGGAAGTAGCTTGCCGGGGCCCAGCCCAGGTCTAACATAATCTCTGCCAAGATTTCCAAAGTGCCAATGTCCACCCGTGTCCCCCGGGACTCAGTCGGGATGAACGGACGATGGTCTCTACTAGGGGACATCTCAGTCTCCATGACCAGTCTCGGGTGTAGGGAGGGTCTGGCCCTTTTCCTACCAGTCTGCTTCCCAGACTGCTTCAGCTATGGAGCCCAAGGCAAGGTTAGGAGGTCAGGAAGCTGGACTGATGCCCGGGCAATCCCAACAAAGTCCCTCGCTCCCCGCCCCCGCCCCAGCTCTGCCTCCCAAAGGGAATCACACACAGCCCCAACCCTCCCCCCCCCCCCCCGGACACTGGCTCGCTCTCAAGTGAACACTGAGGCCTCAGCGTTTCAGGGAGGTATGATCAACTCGTTTTATACATAAAGAAACAGGCTCAGGGAAGCAAAGGCATCTTTCCCGAAGCCCCAGCCCAGGCACCAGGGTGTCCTCTTGTCCCTGTGATTGGTCCATGCCAGCCTGGTGACTCTCTCCCACTCCGAAAGCCTGGGAGGATAGCACTTGGTGGTCAGCGCGCCCAGAGGGGCACAGGTGGGTAAGTCGTGCCTCCTCAGCTCGATTGTGAGGGGTGTGCTGGAGACGGGGACCTGCCTGGGAAGCCCTGACAATGTCGCATACAGTTGGTAGCAGCCAGTGAGCAACCCAGGGTGGTCTGCCTCGATTGGGACCTGGCTCAGACAGAGCTCTGTCCTGCGGGTCACCGAGGCAGAGAGATGTCAGAGACGTGAAGTGCAGGAGCCAGGATTCAAACCTGACAGTGTGGCTCAAAGTCCGGGCCTTTTTTTTTTTTTTTTTTAACGTTTATTTATTTTTGAGACAGAGAGAGACAGAGCATGAATGGGGGAGGGTCAGAGGGAGAGAGGGAGACACAGAATCCGAAACAGGCTGCAGGTTCTGAGCTGTCAGCACAGAGCCCGACGCGGGGCTCGAACTCACGAACCGCGAGATCGTGACCTGAGCCGAAGTCGGACGCTTAACCGACTGAGCCACCCAGGCGCCCCTCAAAGTCCGGGCCTTGACCCCTGCGCTGTGCCGCCTCTCTGATTGGACCTGGCAGGTCCACGAGATGCTCGGGCCGGCACCCTCCCCAGCACCCCCTACCATACCCCCCAATGGCCCCTAAGTCTCAGGTACTCCAAGCTGGTACCCTTGCCCCCCCCCATCCCTCCATGCCACCCCTCCTCCTGCTTCGGTATCACCCCTACACAGAGCCTGAGCCCCTAAAACAACCTGGCGGTAAGCAGATGCCTCCATAAATCAGAGTCTTGTCCTCTCACCCCGGACACAATCCCACCCCTGCAGCGCCTGTTTCTCCGGCCTCGTGCCTTCTTGGATCCAGCCAGCGGCTCACAAATGAGCCCTGCTTCAGGGCTGAGGAACTGATGTTCATTAACAGGAAGTCTCGGGGCGGTTAATTGGCATTTATGTCCCCAGGCACACACCTCGAAGTTGATAGATGACGCTGTTCCCGCCAGCCTGAAGCCGGGCGAGGGGTTCAGTAGCTGTGCCAGGGCCCTCACCTGGCCCACCCTCCCCAGGACCGAGTTTTAGCCCTGGCTACAGTTGTTACACAGGGCGGGGTGAGGCTGGGGGTCACCTTTGCACATTCAAGTTCCTCCCTCTGCTTCAGCCAACCCCTTCCTGCCTCTTCTCTCTAAAGACCGTGGAACCGAAATCAGGCCCAAGGCAGACCCAGCTCTGTTTGGGGCTAGCTCTGTGATCTTGGGCAAGTTACTTAATCTCTCTGAGCCTCAGTTTCTCCATCTCCAAATTCTAAAGCAGATGAGACACAATCCAGGGCCAAGTCCAAGGCCTGAGCGTAGCAGGTGCCCTGTGGACACCCCCTACCATACCCCCCCCATGGCCCTGAAGTCTCAGCACGTTTCCCCCTCAAGCCTGTGCCCCTGTTATCCCCACTGCCACCCCCAGTAGCCCAAGCCAGAAGTCCGGGATGTCATCTGGGACACCCCCCAACATTTAGTCACCAAGTCCCAATGACTATACCTTGTAAGCGGTTGTCCTGTCTGTCCATACCTCCTTACCCACTGTCAACATCGTGGATGCTTTCATCTATGCAGATTCTCACGCCAGTCTCCTCACTGGTCTCCCTGCCCCACCCCCCCTTCTGCCCCCACCCCCCTGAAAGCCTGCCTTGCAGCCAGAAAGTTCCCTAAAGGGTAAATCTGGTAAATTTACCCTTTTGTTTACAACCTTTTGGGTGGCTCCCTGTTGCCCTCAGGACAAAGGGCAGCCTCAGTTTCAGACAACATTTACAGAATCCTTTGCAATTGTCCCCACCTCTCCCACCTCCCTTCCTGCTGAGGCTCCCCCGTACCCTGTCCCAGGCCCCTGGCCCCTCACGCTGTGCCTGACTCCGGGTGGCCCGTGCACATGGGTGTTCTTCCGTCTTTCCCTTTGCCATCTGCCCTAATTAACTCCCACTTCAGGACTTGGCCTGGGCACCAGCTCCCCTGGGAAGTCTTCTCTGCTTGCCCAAGCCGGGTTACGGTCTTCCGGGCTCCCCCCTACCCCCATGCTTCTGCCTTTTTTTTTTTCTGGCAGAAGAAGTCTGTGCCTAGCAGGCGCTAAGGCATGAGCGCTGAGGGCCCATCCCTAAGAGGTTTGCACAAATAGGAAGGGAAGGAGACTGCAGAGTTCAAACCTCCCTCCAACTAAGCTCCTGCCAGGACCCCCAGGCTGCCTCAGGCTCAGCCTGAGATCCTGCAGGCGGCTCGGGTTGGTGGATTCTTCTGGGCCTCGGAGGATGGCCAGGGCTCATTCAGCCTGTCCTCTAGCCCCCGGCGCCTGCCTGTGGCCCTACAGGACTCCCAGCTCTCTCCTAACCGAAATCCTACGACTATCTTCCAAGCGTTTCATTAGCCCCCTGAAGCAGACCCAGGAGCCTCCGAGGCCAGGCCCGAGCCCAGCACCAGGCCACCGATCTTCCTGACAAATCCAGGGCACAACAGTTTCCCAGCCCTAGGCCAGGCCCTTGGCGGCAACCTCCCCGGCCAGGGGCTCGCGGAGCACCCCCTGGATTAGTGCTCTTTGCTGCCAGCCTGGCATCTCTAGCCCAGCCTCTGCACAGAAATGCTGGGGGCTATTTGACCACATGCTTGACGGGGCCCGTCCTGAAACCCTTCAATGGCATCACCACCTGCCTGAAGGATGAAGTTCTTGCTCCCCAGCTGGCCCAGGAGGCTGCGGGATCTCACTGCACCCAGCTTCCTGGCCTCCCAGGCCTCACCCTGCCCTGCTTCGGCTGCGCAAGCCCGCGACCGCTCCCAGCTGCACCAGCCTTGGCATGGGCTGTTGCTCACCTGGCAGGCCCTTTTCACCTTTCTTTTAGGAAGATGCATATTACATGGGATAATTACATGCGCGTTAACTCCTGTGGGACTCCTACTTGGCTTGCTCAGGAAGGCAGGAGTTTCCTCCTCTGCGCCCGTTCAGAACTGTGGGTGTTCTCCTGTTATGGCCCCATCACGCGGTGCTCTCGTTTCTTCTTTTGATATTCGGCTCTCCAGCTAGACTGAGAACTCCTGGAAGGCAGGGACCAGGTCAAAGTCCTGCCCTCTCTGTCTCCCCCTCGTGGCATAGCTTTAGGCAAAGCACTTCAATGTTTGGAGGGTAAAGGAAAGAAGGAAGGAAAGGGTCGTCTCCTTCTTCAAGTATCCAAATACCTGCTCTGTGCCTACTCTGGTCTGGGCTATACTGTCCTCCATTACTTGGGGCTTCTGGGCTTCCTCTTCTATTGATTGATAGAGAGAGAGAGAGAGAGAGAGAGAGAGCAAGCAAACCGGGTAAGGGTCAGAGAGAGAAGGGGAGAGATAATCCCAAGCGCTGAGTCCGACGCGGGACTCCAACTCACGAACAGTGAGATCATGACCCGAGTGGAAGTCAGACACTTTTTTTTTTTAATTTCTTTTTAGTCTTTGTTTATTTTTGAGAGAGAGAGAGAGACAGAGCGTGAGCAGGGGAGGAACAGAGAGAGAAGGAGACACAGAATCTGAAGCAGGCTCCAGGCTCTGTGCTGAGAGCCCGAGGCGGGGCTCGAACCCACGAACTGCGAGATCATGACCTGAGCCGAAGTCGGACGCTTAACCGACTGAGCCACCCAGGCGCCCCTCTCCCCGTTCTCCTCCGTAGGGACTCACCATTGTCACGCGGCGAACTTCAGATAGTCTTAGATGTTCTCCCAGTGCCTGGCCTGCCATGAGAGCCTTCTGTCCGGCCCAGTTAGGATCCCAGCTCTGCCGCGAATTTGCCATTTGACTTTGACCGAGCTACCTCGTCTCCTGGAGCCTCAGTTTTCCCTTCTGAAGAGGGAGGTAATATCTCTTGTCTGCGAGGCACAGGCCAGCCAGCGGAGCTGTGAGTGAGGGCTTCAGGGAGGTAGAGGCCGCGCTGGGTGCTGCAGAAGCGGGCAGCATCGCGCCCCTGCCGTCCCGGAGACACTCCCACTGCTGTGGCCTGAGTCAGCCGTGGGAACCTTAGCAGACATGTGCGAGAAGGGACGCTGGCCCAGGTGTCAGGCC
Source organism: Lynx rufus (assembly GCF_022079265.1). Lineage (NCBI taxonomy): Eukaryota > Metazoa > Chordata > Mammalia > Carnivora > Felidae > Lynx > Lynx rufus. Next base: position 131,584,137 of record NW_025814889.1, on the reverse strand, counting down.
CCTGCGATTGGGCCCTTGAAGCAGCCACTCCCCCCAGCTGGTCTCAGCCTCCCCGTGTGAAGAGTGACCGACACTGACCCCTGGGTCTGCGGCAGGTGGCAGGCAGCGAGGAGGACTCAGCAGCCGCCTACTGTCAGTGAGGGACCTTCCCAGGGTGCCCGGCAGCCGGGAGACGTGCCAGGGGGACGAGGAGGCCGTTAAGATCTTAGGCCTCAGCCCGAAGCTAATATATATTATTGGCGTGTGGTGAGGCGGCGGCGGAGGGAGGGAACTGGGTAGTTCTGCAACCGTCAGGACTGATTTATTGGTTAATTAGGAGGTTTCCACAGTCACCGACTACCCTGCTGTGTGCATGGATGGGAGGGTGGGGGCCACAGGGCAGCCGGGACTGCTGGGAGGCCAGCTGGGACCCGAGTGGGGCTCCGTTTCTCACCTGATCTGGGAGCACCAAATGGCTGAAAGAAATAATGCAAGGGGCTTGGGTCAGGCCGTGGACCTGGGACTCGGTAGCTGGGACAAGCCCATCAGGACTTGCCGGCCCGAGTACTGAACAGAACTGTCCCAAAGAAGAGGACTGGGAACTCTCTGAGATTTCCAGACATCGAGGCAAACGTGGGAGCTGCTGGTTTAGGGAAGAGGGCCGATGCAGGACCAGGAGTCAGGAAGAACCAAGGAAAACCTTGGAAACCTTGGAAACTGAGAGCCGAGGCCCCCAAAGTGGAGAAGGCCGTTCCACTGAGCAGAAAAAGTTAAATAGCGGTGGGTTTGAATCCAACTTCTGCCAAACACTAGCTATGTGAGCTTGGACAAATCACTAAACCTTTTTCTTTCTTTCTTTCTTTCTTTCTTTCTTTCTTTCTTTCTTTCTTTCTCTTCTTTTTTTTTTTTTTTTTGAAGATTTTATTTTTAAGTAATTGCTACACCCAGCATGGGGCTCCACCCCACAATCCCGAGATCAAGAGTCACACACTCCACCGACTCAGACAGACCCCCCCCCCAAATTACTGAACCTCTCTGATTCTTGGTTTCTACATCTGCAGAAAGGGAACTAATTATGTATCTACCTTGCAAAGCTGCTTCGATAATGAGATTGAAGAACGTGGCACCGCGTAAGATGCACAGAAAATGCTTCACGACTCTTTGCTAAATCAGCTGCTAGGGTTACATTACCCAGGCCACACAGCCTGGAAGGGAGAAGCGGCTTCGCAAAGGGTGGTTGAGGAAGCAGGGCCTAGAAGGTGCTGACCGGGTTGGAAGGGCGGGCAGAGGAACGGCCCTCCCGCCAGACCGGCTGTGGACAGAGTCTGGGGGCTGCCTGGCCAGGGGGCTGCGCTTCGCGGGGGTGACCCAATTTCACCGCCCAGGGGTATCCACGGGGGCTGGGGCCCCAGCTCGGCCAGTGCGTCTCAGAGGACCCCTGGCGTTGGCGCGTCCCCTCGTCGCCGTCGTGCCCTGGGGGGGAAGCGGAATGACGGAAAGACGGTCATCTGGCAGAGTGGAGGAGGACCGGGTTTATTCCGGTCCCGGGGCCGACGAGGCTCGCCCGGCCTCTCCGACGCGGGCGGGCTCCTCCCCGGGCCCCCCGCCCCGGCCGCCGCCCGCCGGCAGCCTCCCGCGAGGCCGGGCGTCCCCGGGGCAACCGGCAGGGCCCGCGGTGGCGGGGCGGACGCGGCGGTGGGCGCGGCGGGCGCCCGGGGGGCAGCGGGCGTGGCGGCAGCGGCGGCGGCGGCGGCGGCCGCAGGGCCACAGGCGGCGGAAGCGCGCGCGGAAGTGGCGCGAGGCGAGCGCGTAGACGAGCGGGTTGAGGCAGGAGTTGGCGTAGGCGAGGCAGTGCGAGGCCAGGCGGCAGGCGTAGGTGGCCGGGCTGAAGGCGAAGCGGCCGAACCAGAAGCAGAGGATGAGCGCGTGGTGCGGGCCCCAGCAGAGGGCGTAGAGCGCGGCCACCGCCAGCATGGTCCGCCCCGCGCGGCCCGTGGCTCTGCGCCGGGCCTCCGCCGCCGCCGCGCCCGCGGGGCCCACGGCCGCCCACAGGAAGCGCAGCGTGCGCGCGTAGGCCAGGCTCACCACGGCCACGGGCAGCAGGTAGCCGGCGGCGAAGGTGGCCACGTCGAGGGCGCGCCGGCGCGCGTCCTCCCAGGCGGGCACGCAGAGCTCCAGCGCGCCGTAGCGCACGGTGCCGTAGTAGCTGAGGTAGGGCGCCGAGAAGAGGGCCGCCAGCAGCCAGACGAGCCCCACGGCGGCGCGGGCGTTGCGCGGCGTGCGCAGGGCCCGCGAGCGCAGCGGGTGCCGCACGGCCAGGTACCTGCGGGCGGGCGCCGGGTCAGCGGGGCAGGCGGGAGGGCGGGCGGCCCACACCCGCGCCCTGGCCCCCGCGTGGACGCTGCGGCCGCACCTCTGGGCCGGCGGCCTGGCCTTCCGCGTCCGGACAGCCGGAGCGACGGCGCGACCAGCCTAGCAGGGTGGACTGCGGGGGTGAAGGGAACCCACACGCCAGGCGCTTAGAGCGGTGCCTGGCCCCTAGCCGGGTTGGCTTAGAGGCTCGGAGGGAAGGGGCTTGCCCCGGGGGGGGGGGGTCGTCAGCTCGAGAGTGAGCCTGGGTTGCACCCCAAGTGTCGAACCGCGAAAGCAGGTGTGACCGCACCCTGGCGGGGTGTGCTCCTTCCTAAGAGATCTGTTCAGCCCACCCGAGCCGGGCCCCAGATGCAGCGCACCTGTCCACCGAGACCGCGGCCAGCGTGAAGCTGCTGGCGTACATGGTGAGGTAGATGAGCAGGTGCACCGTCTTACAAACGAGGGCCCCAAAGAGCCAGGCGTCCAGTGTGTAGATGGCCGCCTGGAAAGGCACGCAGCACAGGATGAAGCAGAGGTCGGCCACCGCTAGGTTGAGGATGAACAGGTCCGTAGTGCTGCCCGGCTCCTGCCAGGCACTGGGGCTGGGCTGCAACAGCACGGCCAGCACTAGCCCGTTGCCCACTGTGCCCAGCAGGAAGATGATGGCAAAGACCACAGGCACGGCCACGGCCCCCACACTCCCCGGGCCGTCCAGCGAGACGTTCTGCGCGTCAGCCATCTTTCCCTCCGACGGGCACCTGGGGAGAAGAAGCTGGAGTGCTCAGGCAGGAGCCCCCAGCTCTGGTCACGTGACCCCGGGGGCTCGATCGATCGATCGATCGATCCCGGCCCCTAGCTTGGGCCTGGCCAGGTCTGGGGGGGGGGGGGCGGGAAGCTCATGGGGGATGGGGATGGGAGTGGGGAGACAGAGCCAAGAGTGACCACTGAGACCCACGGGGCAAGCCTGGCAGTCACGTAGGTGTCTGAGGTGGGTTTCTCCGTTTGCTCGGGGACACCCCCACGGCTCAGGGCACAAAGGTGATTACTAGGTGGGCGCCTCCAGGCAGAATGCGGTGAGGACACGGCGGATGGGGGAGGGGCCGCTCCAACCCAAGGTGCTTGTATATCTAACTACCTTATTTCCCCGTGGGGATTTGAAGCGCAGGGGGGACTCTTGGACGTGGGTCAAAGGCAACAAAGCATGGGTGGTATCCCTGAGTCATTGCAAAGTCCGCTTTGGTGAGAGCCCCACAGTGGCACAGCTGGGAAAACCGTATAGGTCACTGCCCCCTCTTTGCACAGGAGGAAATTGAGGCTCACTCGGAGAGGGGACACGGGAGGCTGAATAGCACCCTTGGCGTGGCAGATCGGGGCTGCTGCCACCGTGGTGCCCTGACTCCCAGGCTGGAGTGCTCCACCCACAGCCTGTAACAGGTGGTGCCTCTGACCGCGTGCAAGTACTCGCGCGTGCATTTATGCGAGCTGCGCCCGCTCTCACCCTTGCCCCACCCCGCGGTCCACATCGGCTACTACCTGTGGATCCCCCTGCGTGCCTGGGGCTTCCGGGATGGTGGGACAAATTAAGGGCGTGGGGCGGCGGGGGGGGGGGGGCTGGGTGAGCGGCAGGGAGGAGGGAAGAAAGGGAATACCTGCGCCCCCAGTCCCCAGCATGCAGCAAGCCCCCTGAAGGTCCGAATAGGCAACACCCACCTCAGTTCTGGGCACTGGGCCCTGCTTGATCCTGGGTGAACGGGTCAGGCTGAGGCTGCCTCTTGGCTCAGTGGCTGCCCCTTGGCGCCTCCCTGCAGGTGCAGGTCTGCCTCCCACTTCTCTCTTCTCCTTTAAGGCACCTCCTCTGCTGAGCCAGACTTGAGCACTCCCTCCGGAGTCGCCACTAGCCGCTGCCTGCCGCTGCCTCCTCCCCCTCCTCCTCCCGCTCCTCCTCCTCTGTCCCTGATTTCCCCCAGGTGGCATGCTCTTCTGCCCAGCTCTTTTCTGCCTCCCTGCGCTGCTTCTTCCTCTTTCTGCAGTGAGTAACCCATTGATTCTCTGAGAGTCGCTTTGGAGTTAACCCCTCCGTGTCCAGGGCCCAGCCCATTCATTGCTGGTACTCTCACCTCCTGCCTAAACGACTCCATCTTCCCTCCCTGCTCCAAGTAGAGCTCTAACCCAAGCTCAGAAAGGATTCCTCATCTCGAATGGAGTGTCCTAGGCTAGGGAACCAGAATAGGAGTCTCTCTTCTGGAGACCAGATGGGACTCCTCTCCCAGGCCCTTGGAATCCCGGGGCCCATCAGCATTCCTACGCTCGTTCCAGAGATTCAGTCTGGCTGAAGACGAAGGGGTTTTGTGCCCATGCGGAGTTTGGCTTTAGCCTGAGGGCAATGAGGACCTAGTGAAAATTTTAGAGTGGGGACAGGATCTGCGCGTTTTCGTTTATAATGAGTTTATTATGGCCTGGGGTGAAAAGGATGGGCGGAAGGGGAATGATTTAATGCCTGACCCGTTAGGAGCCTCTTGTCGGGGCAAAAGGCAGAGAGGTTAATTGGTCTTGGGAAATGGCTGGGTAATTCAGTCAGTCACGCGTGGGCTTCTGCTTGGAACTCCTGGAGGAGTAGGCCACATGGCCAAATGCTTCCGGAAGGTTAGAGAGACGAGCCCCTTGGAGGGACGAGGCACACTGGATTTCACGACAATGAGGTGGTCGGTAAACTGGAGACGTGTAGTGGGGGCAGAAGACAATTTGCAATAAGTGAAGGGAGAGAAGAGGCGGCAGGGACTGAATGTCTTTCTGGAAGCTGGGAGGTTGGGGGGAGGGGACGTCAATAGGAAGTCTGCGGAAGCGGACAGAAAACAGAGGGGACCCTGATGGAGTCAGGACTTGCATTCAAGGCCCAAGGAGCTGGGGAAGCGACTCTTCAGGCTAGCTCCTCCCACACCCCAGGGATTTTCACCAGCGCTCAGAGGTTGTTTCTTGAAAGCCTGATGTCACCTACCCCAGAAGCAGAGCATCCCCGAATCTTTGGAAGCAGACATTCGCTAACCAGAAGATATTAGGGATCATACCTAGACTGTCCGGAATTCAGAGCTATCAGAATTGAATGAAGGAATTAGAAGTGTAGAATGTGGGGCGCCTGGGTGGCTCAGTTGGTTAAGCATCTGACTGACGATTGCCGCTCAGGTCATGATCTCACAGTTCGTGGGTTCAAGCCAGGGCTCTGCACTGACATTCTGTCTCTCTCTCTCTGCCCCTCCTCTGCTTGTGCGTGTGCTCTCTCCCAATAAATAAAGAAACTTTAAAACTTAAAAAAAAAAGGGGGGGGGCGCCGGGGTGGCTCAGTCGGTTTAGCTTCCTACTTTGGCTCCGGTCATGATTCCACAGTTTCTTGGTTCGAGCCCCACGTCGGGCTCTGCGCGGACAGTTCCGAGCCTGGAGTCTGCTTTGGATACCTTGTCTCCTTCTCTCTGCCCTTCCTCTGCTCACACTCTGTCTCTCTCTCTCAAAAATAAAAACATTAGGGGCGCCTGGGTGGCTCAGTCGGTTAAGCGTCCATCTTCGGCTCAGGTCATGATCTCATGGTCTGTGAGTTCGAGCTGCACGTCGGACTCTGTGCTGACAGCTCAGAGCCTGGAGCCTGTTTCAGATTCTGTGTCTCCCTCTCTCTCTGACCCTCCCCCGTTCATGCTCTGTCTCAAAAATAAACATTAAAAATAAATACATAATAAAAATATTTTTATAAAAATATTTAAAAAATGTTTATAAAAAAATTAAATAAAAATAAAAACATTAAATGAAAAAAATTTTTACTGTTTATTTTTGAGAGAGAGACAGAGACAGAGTGTGAACAGGAGAGGGGCAGAGAGGGAGGGAGAGAAGCAGGCTCTGAGCTGTCAGCACAGAGCCCGACATGGGGCTCGAACTCACGAACCGCGAGATCGTGACCTGAGCCGAAGTCGGACGCTTCACCGACTGAGCCACCCAGGCGCGCCCCCTAAATTTTTTTAATAAAAAAAAAAAAAAAGTGTAGAATATGATCACTGAAAGGCAGCATTGTAGGATCCTAGCCTCAGTGTGCTGAAGTTTTAGAATCCTTGACTGTCAGAGGGCTACAACCACCCTGAACCCGGAAAGCCCTCAAGAGCCCTGACACACTACCCCCCCACCCCCACCCCCACCCCCGCCATCCCCTCAGGAGCCTCCAGCCTGGAAGGCTCCCCCCCCCCCCCCCGCCCCGGGCCCAGGGCAGGACTCTGGACGGGCTGCTGCAGAACTAGGGCAAGAGCTCCCAGCAGGTCAAGGCCGAGCCGCTGATAGAGCCAGAGCGAAGGAAGGAAAGCGGGAGGACCGAGGGAACCACAGAGGGCCGGCCACGGGGCAGGCAGGAAGTACGCGAGGTCATGGCCGAGCCCCGCGCACCCCTGGCGCCACCTCTAACCTTGCTCCAGGCGGCCGGAGCCTTGAACCTGGAGCCCAACGCGGAGGACGTGTACAGCGCGCGGTGAGAGCGGTCTCTCAAGCTCCCCGCCCGCAGGAGGCAGAAGTGCGGCTGATCCTTGGCCGGCCTTGCGGCCCTGCGCCGCCTGTCGCTGGCATCGGGCCGCCACCAGTGGGCCTTAACACGTGAGCCCAGAGCTGCTGCTGCTGCTTCCTACCAGCCCTTCTGGACGGCGGCGGACGGGAGCCGGCGCAGCCCCGCGAGCTGTCTGACGCCAGGGCGCGTTACTTCGGCAAAACGGCTTGGGGTGTTGCGGCCTTGCCGCTGCCTCCGCCGGCCGCCGGGGGGCGCAATGGCAGCGGGGGCGCCCAGGAGCCCCTGGAAGAGGCGGCGCGTGCTCTGCGCCACTGGCGGGTGGGCCCGGGCCCCGCGTTCTGGCCTCGCTGGATACGCCACACCTGCTGCCGGGACGCGTAGCCCCGCGGCCGGCTGTGGCCACCCGGTCTCATCCGCCGGCCTATGCAGATCGCGCACATCAAGCTGCTGGCTTGGCCCGGGGCTGGCGCCAGGGCTCCGCTGTATGCGCCCGCGCCGGGTCCACTACCCTGTGGCAGCGGCTTGCAAATACCCCAGCTGCTGATGTGGCCACAGCAGTCCTCTTCTCTGCCCTGCCGTCTCCCAGCCCCCGGAGCTCCTGATTCCCAGCCTCAAGCTCCTCTAGACCACAAGCTAGGATTCCCAGAATCCCAGTGAATTGGCCGCAGCTCCCCCAGATCGTTCGTTCTGACATCCAGGCTGAGGGCTGGGACGGAGGTGCGAGGGGACAGAGAGGACAGACAACTTCCCTGTTGTTAATGAAGGTCCTTTTTCACCCTCCCTGCCCTACCCCCAGCGAGGTGCGTGCTTCCCGAGGCCACACCACGCCGAGGCTGGCGCTGCCGTGAATCAGCCCCCATCCTCCCCGGCGCCCGACACCGCGCCCATAAAGCTGAGTGGGGAGGCCAATTGGAGAGGCAAGGACCAGGGACAGCGACTGCGGGAAGGGGGTTGTCATCACGTCCACTAGGGGAGCAGCGAGCCTTTGTTGGGGACAAGGGTGGACGGGGCCTTGGCAGCGGCAAATCGGCTCTCCCGGGCTGCCCAAACAATTGGGAGGCCAAGCCCTGGATGGTGGAGGGGGCGGGGCGATAGCAGCCGGAGCCTGAGTTCGCTGCGCCCCCTGCTGGCCGATCAGCAGGCCAGTAGTCCTCGGAAGGAGCGCTATGGAAGGACCCCGAGTCATCCGTTAACATCCGCTCTCGGTACACTGGGACTGAGGCATACACAGGTGAAAGGCTGGCCGAAGGCCACAGAGTCAAAGTGGGCTAGAATACATGGTTCCAGACTATCAGGGGCCTTTCCTATAGTGACCCACATTCTCTCCTTTGGGGCTAAACCCTCTGCCCCTCCTTCCACACACGGGGTGGGATGCCCGGCCCCTTCTGATCTGGGCAGCTGGCAGCCATCCTTTGGATAGGGAGCAGAAAACGAAGTGTCCACCAGGGCTAAACTCTGGAGGCTGTGGAGTAAGTAGGGTGGGTGGGGCGGGAAAGGGCCTGCAGGGCTGGGGCTCAGCCAGCCTTTAGAGCAGCACAGAATCCAATTGTGTCACATGGTGGCCCCTGCCTGCATTATCCCAGCTGCCTGGGTCTCATCTTAACTTGGGGCAGGTGGTCAGCTCTGAGATCTACCCAGGAGCCTGCCCTCAGAAGCCCAGCTCCTGCCCGATTCTTCAGCTGGTCACAGGCCTGGGCCTGCTCAGAGAGAATAAAGCACACCAACACGTCAGCCCAGTTTCACACTGTTGTTTGACACAAGATCACAAGCACCGGCCATGCCCCAGCCCAGTCCTAGGACTCTGACAGGGTTCAGAGCGTCTGGCCTGGGCTGACCAAAGGCCCCTTTCGTTAATGCGGAGGGAGGGGGACCTTGGCTGTGCCTGTCACCACCCAGGTCAGGGTAGTGCCCCATGCAGCCTCCCCACCTCCACGAAGGCCTCCACACAGCGGTCGATGTCCTCCTCGCTGTGCACTGCTGAGATCTGCACCCGGATCCGGGCCTTGTTCTTGGGGACCACCGGATAGCTGAACCCGATGACAAAGATGCCTGGTAAGGCAGAAAGGGTCAGCCTGGGGCTCAGCGGAGCCAGGCAGGCTTTGAGGGACATGACACACGGGTCCTACTTGCTTGACGGTCACAGAGGGCAAGGGAGGTGCTCAAGGTCTCGCAGACATGCGACCGCGTCACAGCCTGGGATTTTCAGCTTGGACAGACAGCAGGTTTAAAACGGGCGGTAGGGTGAAGGTATGGGGGAGCGTTCACAGTTTAGGGGTTCCCTTCTCTTTTCTCTTAGGACCCCTGGCTGGTCCTCTTGTCCCAGTTTCCTTACCTCTCTTTAGCATGTCATCTGCCATGCAGGAAGCCAGCCGGGCATCACCCAGCATCACAGGGCAGATGGGGTGATTGGCTCCCAAGATGGTGAAACCAGCAGCCTTCATCTTTCTGCGGAAGCTGTGGGGCACAGCTGGGTGTCACAGGTAGCCAGGGGGCTGTGGGGCGTTCACACCCACTCCTGCTGGGCATGTGATCCAAGATCTGTGCCCAAGTCTGCAGGATGGACCAAGAGAGACAGATGCAGACCCAGAGAGGCAGATGGAGAGACGGGCAGAGAGACAGGCAGACCAAAACGGCGGGCAAAAAGACAGGACTGACAGGGCGGGGAGACACAGCATCGTTCTCAGAGAAATGCACCAGGAAATGGAGGGAAAAGGCAGAGGCAGAAGAGGGAGGGGGGCGGGCGGGCAGCTTTTGGCTAAAAGGGCTGAATCCCGGTGCAGTCTGCTGGGGACATGCTAGGGCAGAGGCAGAACCCGTAGGCATGGAGCTATGGGCCTGGGCGGGCACACAGGGGCAGCTCCCCGACCCCAACCTGCCCCACCCCTGCCAGGGACCGCACCGTTGGGTCTTGGCCGCCATAGACTGGACGATGGCATTGCTCTCCATGAGCAGGTCCAGGGCCTTGGAGGCACAGCCGGCGACAGCAGGGGGCAGGCTGTTGGAGAAGAGGTAGGGCCGAGCGCGCTGCCGGAGCAGGGACACCAGGGGTTCAGGCCCTGTTGTGTAGCCCCCTGAGGACAAGGGCAGGGACGGAGGTGGGAGTCAGAGGCCAGGTGCCAGAGCCTACCCTCCTGAGAGGATGGTCCATGCTGCTCTCTTCCCCAAGTCTCTCCTCACCACCTTCCCGGAGACCCCTCCAGGGCTCTGCATGTGGATAAGGGGACCTCAGAGGCACAACCCGACAGGTACCTGAGGCTCCACCCAGTGCCTTCCCCAGCGTGGAGTTGATGATGGTGACCTGGTCCGTCACACCCAGCAGCTCATCCGTGCCCCTGCAAGGGAAGCTACTACTGTCACCACTGGCTGCCTGAGTTCCCCGGGGATCACGCGTTAGGGGCTGGCTTCCTGGTTTCCCACCCGCCCTTAGAAGCCTGACCCAAGGCCCCGGGTGATGCATGCTCCCACCGTCCTGTGGCCCCCAGGAAGCCAGTAGCATGGCATTCATCCACAAAGACCAGGGCACCATATCGAGAGGCAAGGTGGCAGATCTCCTGCAGGGGTGCGATGTCACCATCCATGGAGAAGGCCCCATCCGTGGCCACCAGGCGCAGTCGATGCTTCTGCAGGGAAGAAGACGTGGACAGGTGATGGCTAGTGTCTCACGTTGTGCCAGTCTACCCATTCTCTGTGCCGCTTCAGGCTCTAAGAGCTCACCTTGCCCGGTGTCTGGGACAGAGGTAGGCACATAAGCATACTGCGCTGGGGCTGGAACATCCCGTCCCTCCCCTGTGCCTCTCTGAGCCTTGCCCACCTCTTCAGGGGCAGTCCTGGTCAGCGAGAACAGCTCAGTCTCCTCTCCGAGAGGGAGGGTGGGGCAGGGCAATTTCTATCCCTGAGCTCATCTCACCTATATGCCTAGCAGGCCCTGCCACACATAAGGTGCCAAAAGTCAAGGCAGCATGGTACAATGGAATAAAGCCTCGGGGCCAAGGGATTTGGGTTCGGATCTTAATTCACCGGTGGGGAGGCTGAAGAGCTGGGCAAGAGCCCAGTTCTTGCCTCTGTTATCCCTGGGCCTTGCCCCACCTGGGCCTCATCCCACCTGGGCCTCCTGCAGCTTGGCCTCCAAATCAGCCATGTCCAGGTGGCGGTAGCGGTACTTATGGGCCTTGCAGAGACGGATGCCATCAATAATGGAGGCATGGTTCAGCTCGTCCGACAGGACTGCATCCTGGGGGGTCAGCAGGGCCTGGAAGAAGGCAGTTGGAGGAGAGCTATCACCCAACCACCTAGGGGCTCTCCCTCCCCATGTCTACCTGAGTCAAAATTTCATTGCCATCCAGGGCACTCCTCTGGACAGGGAGGCAAGGAGCCCCCATCTGCCTCGATCTGGGTCCCCGGGGCCCCACGACTGGGCCAGACCGGGGCCCTGCTCCAGTGAGAGCAGGGGAGAACATGTTCGGTGGGTCCCTGGCCCCTGCTGCCCCCAGCCTTCCTGCTGATGTAGGTTATCCCCCCAGCGCCCTGCAAGCTGGCCCCACGAAGGCCCCAGGATTCCTCCTAGAGCACCTACCTGGCCCAACCTTAACCTCCGTAAGAAACGGGCACTGGAGCGGCTAGGCATGGCGCTGGCATCCTGCCAGGTTCTGCCCTGTCCACTCCCAAGCCTTCCACAGCCTAGCAGTCCTCACCAACTCCCACCTGTGGCCCCCTCACACCTCAAAGAGGCCAGCGTTGGCATCAAAACAGCTAGGGTAGAGGATGGCATCCTCCCGCTGGTGGAAGCGGGCTATCTTTGCTTCTAGATCCTTGTGGATGCTCTAAAGAAACAGAGCGAAACAGGTGTTAATGCCCGCGGGGTCGCACGAAACGAGTTCCGGGCTCCCTTCACTGCGAGGGTTCCCCCAGAGCCCTTCCTGTCCCCCAGACAGGACCCTGGCGGGTGGTTCTCACTGAGGAATCAGGGACTCCCTAGCTGTCCCTTCCTGGTTGGATCGTTGTAACCGGGGTCTCATGTGGAATTATGGGTGATATTGGCAAGGGAAGAGGTCTTCCCGACCTCAAACTAAGTGCCTTTTTTGGTTGCTTAATGGCAAAGAAAAGGATTACGTAGGTTCCTGTGGGCCTCGGCTTTTTATATTTGAAAGCTGTCCAGTCTGGGTGAGGGTTTTGTTGGAAAGTGCCCTGGCTGGGAGTTAGGAGTTCTGCCTCTGATAATTGATTTCACTTCACCCTCCCCTTGCGCAGGAGATGGGTAATAATAATCAATAATCTTGAGCCCGGCCACGTGGGTTAAAATCCCATTTTAACAGGTGTGTGCCCTCGGGGTAAGTCATTTAACTTCTCTGGGCCTTAGCGTCCTCATCTCTGTAACAGAGGCAAGAATATCACCCGTCACTTAACGACTGTCAGGAGTATTGATAACGAGTGAACACCTAAGCGCTGTTTCGCATTTACATATGTTTATTTTGTAACATTCACAAAATAAAATAGTCCACATTTAGGGAGCACTGGTATGTGCCGGGCACCGTTGCAGGCATTTTTACACGCAGGTGGGAAAAGGGATGTTCGGAGAGGTCAAGTTGCTTTTGCAACAGGACAGAAGCCCGAGCCCGGCCTCTCTGGTGTAGGGCACCAGGCTGCGAGAGGGCCCAGGGCCCTGGGATGAGCTGAGCTGGCTAAATGGGCCCTGCTGACTGTGGGAAGCAGACGGTCGGGGTCAGTGCCCAGCGCTGGGGACAAGGTACCCTCCAACCCCCGCAACAGCCACTGGGTACCTGGGTCCCGCAGATGAAGCGAGTGGAGCTAAGGCCGGCTCCGAACTCCTCCAGGGCCTGCAGACCTGCCTGGATCACCTCGGGGTGGCTGCTCAGGCCCAGATAGTTGTTGGCACAGAAGTTAAGGATTCCTGAGGTGGAAGAAGGTATGGACACAGCAGCTCAGGGCAAGAAAGGGCTTAGAAAAGTGTCAGTGCCAGGCCCTGGGGACTCAGGAAACGAACATGGATTCACCCTTGAGGAGGCAACAACCACACAGTACGATCCATTCTGGGGCAGGACGGGAACTAGGGGCCCCTAGGAAGTACCAATAGCCACAGGACAGGGAGGGTCAGGAAAGGACTCTCAGAGTGGTGCCTTGAAGGGTAAGAAGTTGAAACTCTGGTTCTGAATCACATTCCACCCAAGGAGGAATGTAGCCCTACCTCACTGGCTTCTCCTGTCCCTGAAAACTACCAGCAACCCCCTTATCTGGGCCTTGGTTCCCTCGTGGGTAAAAAAGGGCTGGGTCAGGTGCCCTCTGTGGACCTCAGACTCTACACAGTTGACTTTGCTACCTGGTAAGAATCACATGCCTAAAGTGGGGGGGGGGGGGCGAGGGGGGGGTGTTTCTGAGACATCAACTCCTGAATTATAAACCCGGAAGTGAACACAGCTGGCATGAGGGGGACACTGAGGTCCATAGGGGGCGAGGCTCATTCAGCTTAGGAGATGAGAACCTGTGCCTCCTAACTTTCCCATGTTTGGACCTGCCCCAAGCTTCCCCTGAGGGGAAGGCAGAGATCTGGGGGGACCTCAGTCTACAAATGAGTACAACAGCACCAAGGATCCAGGCCGATTTCCTGAGCAGAAGGCAGGCTTGGGAAATTATTTGTAACCAGCACCCACCTGGGTCCTGGCACAGACAAGATAGATAGCGACTACCGGTTAGACAGAAATGAGGGAGGTGCCTGGGTGGCTCAGTTGGGTGAGCGTCCGAGGCTCTTGGTTTCGGCTCAGCTCAGGATCTCACAGTTCATGGGATTGATTCCCGCACTGGCTGGGATTCTCTCTCTCCCTCTCTCTGCCCCTCCCCGACTCGAGCACACTCTCTCAAAATAAATAAATTAAAAAAAAAAAAAAAAAAAGGAAATGAGGAAGTCCCAGTGGACGAATTCATGGTGTGGCTTCTGCAGCAGCCCTCAGGCCCCTCGCTCGCTGTGACTCTGGCCAGGCATTTGGCTTCTCTGACCCATTAAGTGACCTTCCAGCTCCAATGTACCAGAGGACCTGGACCAAAGCCCAGCTCTGCCTGCAGCTAGCAAGGGCTTTGGGGCAAAGCCATTTCATATCTCTGAGCTTCAGATTCTTTGTCTGTAAAATGGGATTCGTTATCCCCTGTATCGGGGTTTGCAGGAGCCCACGTGCTGAGCAGTTGGTAGAGGCCAGCACAGGACAGCAGCCCCAGAAACGCAGGGCTTCTGGCCCCACCTTCCCTCCACCCTTCCTTGAAGCAGCCAGGTGGGAACCAGCTAAGTGTCTCTCTTTTTTTTCTCACGTCCTCACAGGACTGGGCCTCACTCCAGTCCCACCGTCTGAGTCAAAAAGGTGCTCAAGGGCAAACCACCCTCCTCCGCGTAAACAGGCTTAACTGGGTTAACACCTACCACTGGGAAGCCGTAAAGTCAGCCTGATAGGAAAGGCGCCAGTGGCTACGTGTGCAAATACTCCCACCCGCCCACTGCCTTCAGGCCCTCCATTCCAGCGCTGGCCTCGCAAGGGCCTTCGAACACCCAGCCGGGTCCGAAGACTCGCAGGCGGGGAGGGGGGGTTACCTCCGGAGACACCGTCCACGTGGATGCGCGGCCCCTGACGGGACGTAATGACCCGCTCGCTCTTCCAGGTGCCAGCCCCGCGGATCGCTTCCAGCTCCTCCTCCAGGACGCCGCGCAGCTGGGTCAGCGCCGACTGCGCGCGGCGGCCGCGGGGGGCTGCGGAGAGACCAGCGTGGAGGAGGCGACAGGCCCACATCGCGCCTGCTTCACCCCAGCACGCCAGCCCGTCCAAGAGCGGCGCGCAGCGCTGGCGCCGCCTGGTCACGTGCCCGGGGGCTGGGCCACAGCAACCAATCGGAGCAAGAAGGCTGTTAAAGGGGCGGGGAGACGGGCCCAGGGATGGGTGGGGGCGGGGCCTGGCGGGATCCGCAGAGGATGAAAGTGGATTGATGTGTAAGTTGAGACTGGAGCGCTCCTTGTGGGGGAAGGGGAGGCGCCTCCGCGGAGGGTGGCGCGTCATGGGCCCAGCCCACCAGACCCCCCCCCAATCCCAAGTCCCATTCCCTGCCTACACACCCACCGCTTGGAAGGAAAGGGGGGTGCACTCTGGACCCCAAAGGCAAGAGCCTAGAAGCAGGCTGAGGCACGCTCTGTACTCTGCAGCCCAGTCCCCCGGTCCCTGTCGACCTCTTGGAACCCTCTTCCATTCTCAGGTGCAAACGTCCCCGGATTTCACCCCTGCTCGCCCGCCCCATTGCTCCTCATTCGCCTCCAGCCTTAAAAAGGAGGAAAAACGCACCAACGAGGTGTTTTCATTTTTCGATTTTATTTTAAAGTTTTAAAATTACAAAGACAGCAAATTCTTCCCGGCACAAATAACACTTGTTTAAAAAAGGGGGGGGGGAGGGCGTTTGACCACGCGCAAGGACGCGTTTTCCTATTTTATTAAAAATAAAAGAAGACTGTACAGGTTTTTTTCTCCCAGCTCCCGGGTGTGAAACGTTAAGTACTAGCCCTAGATATGTATATATACATATACACACATACACACAGACCTAGCTCTGTGAAGCTACTTAGCAATTCAAAATTGACTGCAGTATGTCTTACTGTCCACTCCCCGCCCACTCCCCCCCTCCCCCATCTACAACTACTTATAAAAGACTCCAAAGTAAAGAGGTCGGGAGGTTTTTAAGTGGCGGGTGGCAGGGTTGGAGCCCCACCAGGCCACCAAGCAAAACCACCTCTTGTACAGGAGGAACCAAAAACCAGGGGGAAAGAAAAAAAAAGTCCTATGATACAATCCAATTGTGTGGAAAAACCCAAGTTTTAACAGGGCACACTGAGGCACTTGGCTGACTGAGTCCCCACCCTTCCCCTAAAGTTTCCACTCCATTTTAACAGGAGACTTTCTGAAGCCACAAAGACCCCCCAATGACTAGTTTCCAGCTGACTGAGAGAAGCCACAGCTTCTCAGACCAGCTGTCACATGGACCCCCCCCCCTTCCCTAGGACAATAGGAAGGCCACAGGGGCAGACCAACAGTGAGAAGGAAACTGGATTTGGACCCCCCACTGCTCACTATTGGAAGATGGAAGTCAGCCCAGAGAGGGTTCCCCCCCCCTCCCTCCCTTGCCATCCAGCTGCTGCCACCCCTCCCTTCTCCCCGCCGAGATTCGGAAACTCTTCACAGGGGTGAGCAACCTAGAGAAAGCTAGCTCACCTCAAAGATACTCCTCCAAACCTTACAATTTCTGGGCTCCCCCTCATCTAGTCAGAACAAGCTGCCTTGCCCATTCTCTCCCGCCCCTCTACCTTCATAGTGAACAAACCATCCAAACAAAACACACAGACCCATCCAAATCCCCAAACCCATTAAGTAGATTAAGAACAAGTCAACAGAACAAAAGTACATTCTCATCATTACAGAGAGATTTGTTGTTGCTGTCTTTGCACGATTGGTTAAGGAAAAATGAATTATTCCCTAATGTCTGAGGAATCCAAATTCTGTCTCTTATACAGTCAGGATAGAAAGGGGCAAAGGACTGCAGGTGAAGATCAAGAGAAAAGAAAGGAGAAAAGTATTTACAGAAAACAGGAGACAGGCAGGAGTGTCCACAAGAAAAGCCTCATTGTCACTTCTTCTTGCCGGCCCTCTTGGCACTGGACTTGGCTTTGGGCTTCACTGGTTTGGCCTTCTTAGGCTTTGATGCTTTGACTGGCTTGGCTTTGACAGTCTTGGGTTTTTTGGTTTTCTTGGGCGTGGCAGCCGGCTTCTTCTTGGCCTTCTTGACTGGGGTGGCTTTGGGTTTCTTGCTGGGAGCTTTGGAGGCAGCCTTCTTGGGCTTGGCTGCCTTCTTTGGGGTGGCCACCTTCTTGACTTCCTTCTTCGTCTTCTTGAAGGCCACCGACCTCTTGGGCTCATCGCTTTTGGCCAGCCGGAAAGACCCCGAGGCACCCACCCCTTTGGTCTGCTTGAGGACCCCAGTGGTGACCAGGCGCTTGATGGACAACTTGATCTGCGAGTCGGCATTCTCACCCACCTTGTAGTGGCTCTTGATGTACTTCTGGATGGACTGGCGCGAGGAGCCAGCGCGGTTCTTCTCCGCCTGGATGGCAGCCACGATCATATCTGAATACTTGGGGTGGTCTGTGGACTTCTTGGAGGCCTTGGCCCGCTTGGGCTTGGCCGCAGGGGCGGACGTGGAGTTCTCGGTCATGGTGGCCTGTCTGGTCCTGCGGCTGAAGGAGGCGCCTTCAAAAGGGCCAGCCCTCGTCGGAGGCCGAGAAAAGCCTTACTCGGGAATCTGCTCTGGCGCTCCCGAGTCCCCGGCCAGTCCGGGCCCCGGCTCTCAGGGACCTGGCTCGGGTCGCGGGAGGACTCGCCGGGCCGGGTCTGCGTGGCCCAGCCCCGCCGGTCTGTCGGTCGGTCTCGGCGCCGGGCTCTGGCTCGGGCTCGGTCTCTGGCTCGCGCTCTGCCTCCGCCTCCGCCTCCTCTGCCTCCCCTTTCCCAGCTCCGCGTCTGGCGCTCGGGCGGCGCATCCGGGTATTTAGCGGCGGCGGGCGGACCGCGGTGAGGACAGGGCTGCTGGCTGCCTGCTCCCGGCCCGGAATGGCGCCGCGCCGCCGCCATCTGTGTTTCTTCCGCCGAGCAAATCCGACCTTTCCCCCCGGCCCGGGCCTCCCCGCTCCCCGCCGCCGCCCGGGACCGCTGCCTGGCTCCCTGGGCTCCCCCGCCGGGCATCCCGCCGGCCCGGCCGCCGCCCCCCGCGCCCGCCACGCGCCCCAAACGGCGCCGAGGACGGCTGGTGCGCCTGCACATTTCCCCTTTGCGGGGGGCTGGCCCTGCGGGGCCTTGGAGCCCAGGCGCGGGAAACCCCCCGTAGCAAAGCTCCCCCCTGGGGCTACCAGGGATCCCGCTCCCGGGCCGCGGCGGCGCCCCCCGGCCCGGCGGAGCGGCTGGAAAGCGGCCCCAACTAACACACGCTGCCCCGAGCTGGGCGACTCCCAGCCGGGCCGAGCCGGGACAGGGGGGAGGGGTCGCTCCCCCAGGGTCCGGTCACCTCTCGGGGGTCATCCCACCATCGGGCCCCCCGCACCTCTACCGCTTCTCAGTCCTTGGGGCCCCCCCGAGCAAACTTTCCCTGGAAGAGTTGGAAGGGCACTTTCAAACTTTGTCCCTTCCCCCTCCTCTGCCTGCTCTCCCCCAGCGCGACCCCTGACCTCTGCGTGGAGGTTCCCTCCTGAGGCCGAACCCCCGGTGCTGCCCGGGACCCCTGAGGGAATGAGGAGAGGTCTCCCGAGTCTTCTGCTGTCCTCAAAGACCCCCACATCGCCCGTGTATCCCAATCGGGGATTCATTTATATGCCTCTCTCAGCCTGGGAGTTTCGGGGTCTCAGAGGCAGAACCTTGCTGTCCCTACCCCTGAGGCACATCCGGGGGTCCAGTCCCCCTCCCAGGGCCCCTTGAAGGCAGTGGGGGGGTGGGGGGTGGGGAGGGGGTCTGCAATGGAGGAGCTGTCCCCAAGACTCCAGCAAGAGACTGTCCCCGGGGCCCCTGGGGTGAAGAGAGGCGCTGAGTGCTTTGGGAACTTGCGAGAATGGGGACTCTGGGGGGAGAGGGGGAGGAAGGGGTCATGTTCCTGGGGTCCCGAAGAATCCTCAGAAAGTGTGCAATTGTTCGGGGAGCGGTGGCCGGGGCCACCGCCATTTTGCCGGGAGGATGCGAGGTCTTTGTTAAAATGTATACATCTTTTCCGTGCTGCTTGGCAGGTATAGATGAAGCGAACGGGGGCGTCACCGTCTGAAAGGAGTCTTGAGGGGCTCTGGGGGGCTTTAGGGGCCCAGAGGCCAGCAGAAGGGACGCCAGAGTTCCTGGGACCCCTTGTCTATGACACACATCCTAATCACGTGCAGGGCCCGCTTGGCAGGGGCCCTGGGTTGAGATTCTGGGATGCTCTCTCCCTGAGCCCCCACCCACAACAAACCCGCTTTTATTCCCCAAGCAAAGAGGCCCGGCACTCTTCACGTAAACAATGCCCTGGGAGTGGGGGGTTTATAGCTGGTCAAAATGATGAACGTGCCTCTGGTATGGTCGGGAGCTGTTTGCAGGCACTGGCTGTTGGGGAGGGGAGAGGGGGATGATTGGAGTATTTAGATGGGGGATGGGGGGGCTCGTAGCTGCTCTTGGGGGGAAGGGCTCTTACTGGACCTGGGGAGTCTCTGAGGCCAGGAAAATTAATAGGTTTCCCCCACATACACCAAGGGATGGATTAATCCAAATGATTGGGAGGCGGGAGAGGGAGGCCTGAGACGCGGTATCAGATGCCTTCTCCCGGGCTTATCTTGGTGGCACAGGCAGGGGAAGGAAGCCACCAAGGGCCAGGTTAGTTCAAAAGGTCAAGGTTCTTATTTGGATGATGTCAATTACCGCCGAAGTTTCCTGGTTTGAAAACACAACATTCTGGTGGGTTCGTTTTGGTTATTTACAAAGACAATTCTCCTGGTTCCCACTATGATCTGGACGGGGAAATAGGCAAATCAAATAGCCAAGCCCGGGTACGAGATGTTGCACGCCCCCCCCCCCTGCCCCCGCCCCCACCCCCTCGCCACGTCCCTCGGCGTCTTAGAATAAGGACTAGCTGAATCCTTTGGGACGATGATGAAATAATTTTATTTACACAGCGCCTTACAGTTTGCAAAGTGCTTGCTCTCGTTTCTTGATCCTTTGAGCCTCCAGCCTGGGGAGGCGGCCAACGTGATCACTCCCCCCGGCTACTCCCATTTTACCGTGGAGACCGCCGGATTCGGAAGGGTGGATATGGGGGTGCACTGTGAGGCTCAGCTCCCGGGGCCCCCAGGCCTTCCCTTCATTTTGTGGCTCTCACATCCCACATCCCCTGCCCATCCCAGAGACCTGTAAATTCTCTCCCGGAACCGAAGCCACAAATGGAGAGAAGGGTCACCTCGGAGTCGCCCGGGCTTCCCGCCGGCGGATAGCCCACGTTCCCGCCCCGGGGCTGCGAAGTTCACCGCCCCCCTCCTCCTCCCGCCCCCCTCCCCCCGCCCCAGTTAGAACTGGAGGGGAAGCGAGGGGGCCGGGAGTTGGGCGCAGAGTCCGAGGCAGAGGGGGACAAGATGAGGAAACGCCGCCTCCAGATTGGCTTGGCCTCACCTCGCCCGGCTGGTACTGCAGGGTCTGGGGGCTTCTTGACTCCGGCGGGGCACCCCCCCCCCCGCAGGCCGCTCTCGGGCCCCTACCAAGCGCAGAGCAGAGCGGTTTTCTGGCCGGCGGAACTCCCCCCGCCCCCTTTAACGCGAGCCCTTTAAAAAACCGGGAGCCACAGAGCTGCGGGCAACTCCTCCTGGGAAATGTAGTCCCCCGGCGCCCGCCGAGCCCCACTCTGTCACCCCCCCCCTTTCCCCTCGCCCGGGGACCCTCTAAAGCATCGGAATCGCCGGTCAGCCACGGCGTGGGGACATCATCTGCCCAGACCTCCTCGCTGTTTTTCCACCTGCCATTGTTTCCACCTGTAAAAAGGTGAAAGGCCGCGGATGATCTGTCCTACCTACCTCTGGGGCTCTTGCCAGGGGGAAAGAACGAGAAATCCTGTATGGAAAAGTGTAGATTGCATTAGAACGCCAGGGGTCAAGTTTTCCTAGTGTTCATGTGTTTGCACGTGCCAGCCTTTATTAAGCCCTAGGTACAGCTATAACGTCTCCGTTTTCCAGAGAGGTGGTCTAGAATGGCTGAATGGCTTGTCCAAGGTGGGTCAGCCTGAAGGAGGGTGGCAGGGTGACGTTCCCAAGCCAGTGACTCCCACTGCGCCACCTGCGATCTCATTCTGGGCTTTGAAGCCCAGATAAGTGCCAGGCACTGGGGTAGGCAGTGGGATACAGCTGTGAACGAGAGATAAGAGATTCCTGCCCTTGTGGAGCTGACATTCTAGTTGAAAAGATAGATAAGCAACAGACCAAATAAAGAAGTCAATTATACAGTGTGTTGGAAGGCCATAATCGCAAAGACAAAACTGGAGAAGGGTAAGGGGGAGGTGATGGGCAGTGCTGAGAGGCGGTGGTTTACAGTTTTCAACAGGGTGGTCAGAGGAAGCCTCATTAAGAAGCCGACTTGTGGGGCGCCTGGGTGGCTCCGTCAGTTAAGCGTCCGACTCCGGCTCAGGTCATGATCTCACGGTCCGTGAGTTCGAGCCCCGCGTTGGGCTCTGCGCTGACAGCTCAGAGCCCGGAGCCTGCTTCGGATTCTGTGTCTTCCTCTCTCTCTCTCTCTCTCTCTCTCTCTCTGCCCCTTCCCCACTCATGCTGTCTCTCTCAAAAATAACCAAACATTTAAAAAAATTTAAAAAAAGAAAAAGAAGCCGCCACGTGAGCAAAGATTCAAAGGAGGTGATGGAAGGAGCCGTTCTTTTTCTTGGAGGAAGAATCTTCTAAGCAAAGGAGACAGCCAGTGCAAGGGCCCTGGGGTAGGAGTGTACGGGGTGGCTGAATTGAGGAGGACAACAGGAGGAGATGAATTTTATTTTTTTTCAAAAAAATTTTTTTTTCAACGTTTATTTATTTTTGGGACAGAGAGAGACAGCATGAACGGGGGAGGGGCAGAGAGAGAGGGAGACACAGAATCGGAAACAGGCTCCAGGCTCTGAGCCATCAGCCCAGAGCCCGACGCGGGGCTCGAACTCACGGACCGCGAGATCGTGACCTGGCTGAAGTCGGACGCTTAACCGACTGCGCCACCCAGGCGCCCCAGGAGGAGATGAATTTTAAAAAGTAAGAGCTGCTGAAGTGAAGGAGGCACAGGCCAGATGGGGTTTTACGGAACTTTGGCTCTTCCCTGAATGCGATGGGAGCCATTGGAGAGTTTTGAGCAGAGGAGGGACATTCTGGGATCCACAGTCAAAAATCAACCCCGGTTAACTCTGGTCGCTGTGCGGGGAAGAGACTGCGGAGGGCAAAGACAGAAGCGGGGCTAGGGGGTTGTTGAGATAGCCCAGGTGAGAGAGAATGGTACTCTGGCCCAGGTAGCAGCAGTGGAGGGGATAGGAAGGGATCAGGTCGCAGGGGCACCCCAAGGACGTTGGCTGGAACACTGGGAGACGGAGCTGTGGTGAACTGAGGCAGGGAAGACTGAAGGCGGAGCGGGTCTGAGGGGTCTGGCTGTGGGTTGGGTTTGAGATGTCTCCCAGGTCTGTGCGTGGAGATGCCGAGAAGGGAGGTGAGTAGGAGAATCCTGGGTCTGCGGTTCAGGGAGAGAGTCTGAGGTGTATCGAATGCCCATTTGGGGGCAGGGAGCTGGCGTTTCAAGCCGTGGGCTGATCAGAGGGAGAGCACATCAGAAGAGGACAAAGGCCTGGCCCTGGGGACACTGACCTGGGGAGGTGGGAGTGAGGAGGAGACACCGGCAGCGGGGACCAAGAAGGAGCAACCAGGGAGGTAAGAGACAGATCTGGGGAGGAGGGGTGTCCTGGAGACCAGTGAGGAAAGAGAGCGTGTCAAGGTGGGGCGGGGGAGAGGCCAACCTCTCAGGTGCCACCAGCCAGGGCAGCAAAGGCCGTCATCTGCCCTCATGGAACCGGAGACCCTCGTGGAACCCTCGTCTGGAGAATGAAGACGTTTGACCGGAGAGTCTCGAAGAGCCTTTCCAGCTCTCTGGGACTCAGGCAGGGCTTGGGGGGGGTAGGGGGTGGGGGGGGGTAGTGGGGGGTGTGGCCCTGCGGTCCGATGGAACAGCAGGAGTGAAGGCCGGCCATGGGAATGTAGGTGACTTTACAGGCGGAAGGGAGGTGACTGAGTGACTCAGGCAGAGATCCGAAAGGAGTGGGACCCAGGCCTCGCAGCTGGGCAGAAGGGGCATGGGATGTTTTTGGGCAAGGGGAGTGTGTGTGACATGATCAGGTTGGCATTTATTTTTTTAAGTGAGCTCTAGACCCCACGTGGGGCTTGAACCCATAACCCCAAGATCAAGAGTCGCATGTTCTACCGGCTGAGCCAGCCAGGCGCCCCCAGGGTTGGCGTTTTAGAAGGAGCTCCGGCTGCAGGGTGATGGTGGCCTGGAGGGCAAGTCTCCTATCAGACCAGCGTGAGGGCAGTGACACCGGTTTGTGGGGGTGGAGGGGAGGGGCTGGATTTCAGTGACATTTAAGAGATCACACCAACGAGTCTCAGAGGGGGACGAGGGGGAGAAAGCTGAGGGTGTCAACACGGAGGCCAAGATATGGGCTGTGCTGGGGAGGGGAGAGGACTCCTCTGGCCACATGGGGCCTGCAGAGCCTGGAGGGCTCCGGGTGGAGGTGTCTAGAGGCACCCGGACAAAGAGTCAGGGGCTCTGGAGAGAGACGGGGGCTGGAGACGGGGAATTGGAAGGGTTTGCAGCAAAGTGCCGCCCTCCCTGGAGCGCCTCCTCCAGGAGGCTCGCCTGACTTCCCAGTCTCCAGAGCTGCATGTCTCAGCTCGGTGATTCTCAAGTGGAGGCAATTTTGCGTTCCCCAAGGACATTTGGCAATGCTGGGACACATTAAAAAAATATTTTTTTAAAGTTTATTTATTTGGAGAGAGAGAGAGAGAGAGAAGCAGTGGGGGGGGGCAGAGAGAGAGGGGGGACAGAAGATCCAAAGATCTCTGCGCTGACAGCAGAGAGCCCGATGCGGGGCGCGAACTCATGAACTAGGAGATCACGACCTGAGCCGAAGTCGGAGCTTAACTGACGGAGTCACCCAGGTGCCCGGGGCCGGGACACATTTGTGATTGCCACAGGTGTGGGGATGCCACTGGCATCTCGTGGCTAGAAGCCAGGGATGCGGCTGGAACGCCGGGGGGGGGGGGGTGGGACAGCACAGCCACCCCCACCCCCAGCAAAGAATGATCTGGCCCCACGTGTCCATCGTGCCAAGGTGGAGACACCGACGCAGTCAGAGAAAATCAGCGAGGTCAGGAGTTCCCTGAGGGCGGGGGATCGTGCCTCACTTGTTCTGACGGTCCCCATGCTGAATATAGGAGTTTTCTTACCAGAGATGCTCAGAGGTTGTTAACGGACGCAGGGTGAGCTGAGACGAGCCTTGCTGCTGGGAAGGACACACGGGTTCGTGTGTCCAAGCACTGGCCTAGCTGAAAATTCATTAAGTCTTTTTTTTTTTTTAATGTGTATTTACTTTTGAGAGAGAGACAGAGCGTGAGCAGGGGAGGGGCAGAGAGAGAGGGAGGCACAGAATCTGAAACAGGCTCCAGGCTCCGAGCTGTCCGCACGGAGCCCGACGCGGGGCTCGAACTCACGGACCACGAGATCATGACCTGAGCCGAAGTCGGACGCTTAACCGACTGAGCCAGCCAGGCGCCCCAGGAAGGAGGGGGGCGTTTGTAAAGTCCCTGTTAGATTTCCGGTGCCCCCCAAAGTCAGTTGGTTTTCAGTTCAAACGGTCTAAGCGACACCTAGCTCACGGGGGGGTGGGGGGTGGGGGGGGAGGGGCAGCTCTTATTTCCGGCAGGTTCCCAGACAAAGAGTTACCCCAGAACCTTGTTGACAGGCGGGAACCCTGCCCTCCCGGGTGTAGTGGCCAGCCGTCCTGAGTGAGGGGACCACCGTCCACTGACCCCTTCTCCTCCCCCACCCCCTTCCCTCCGGGCCTTGTTTGCTGTTCTTCTGGAGACTTCTTCTGCCTCGTGCAGCTCAGAGTCTGAGACCGTACCAGTTAAAACCCTTCAGGAGTCGGGGAGCCCCAGGGGGTGCCGGAACAGACCCTGCCCTTGGCCTCTTGAGGCTCAGAGTCGGCGCAGGGGGCAGGGGGAGTGGCATCGGTAACATCGCAAATTGGGATTGGCAGGAAAACAACAGGGGCCGGGGAAAGGGGGCGACGGGCGCGTTTACGCAGAACAGGTGCCGGGGAGGACTGTGCGACTGGATAGACACGGTGCCCGCGTGGGGGGATGTGAGATGCCATCGGAGGTGAGCAGGCCGGAACACGTGGCGTTTTGGGTCACAGCAAGGGGCGTGGATTTGGTTCCAAGCGAGAAGCCATGGCAGAGTCTTCCAGCTTAAAATTTTAAGTTGTTTTAAAAAGTTAATCCAGTCGTTTTATTTTATTGCATTTTTTTTATTCTGTTTTTTTTCTTGAAGTTTATTTATCTATTTTGAGAGACAGGGAGAGTGAGTAGGGGAGGGGCAGAGAGACGGGGAGGGAGGACCCCAAGCAGGCTTCTCGCGGTCAGCGCAGAGCCCGACTCGGGGCTCGAACCCACAAACCGTGAGATCACGAGCGGAGCTGAAACCAAGAATCGGGCGCTCAGCTGGCCGAGCCAGCCGGGCGCCCCGTTCCAGCTATTTTAAAACAAAAATTTGAATTCTAACGACCATCGCTCATGCAAGAGAGTATGCGACATATATGCAATTCTAGAGGTAATACGGGAACAAAAATCTGTGTTTCACCACTCAGGTTCACACGCCACGCGTCTCCTGTCCCTCAGGAGCCCCCTCTGTACTCCTCCTTGATCACATCTCTGTGGCCTCTATCCTGAATTATGTAAAGAATTCTCTCGTTTTCTCTTTATCGTTTTCCCATATATGTGTGCATCCACGTACACGATATAGCTTACTTTTTTTTGTTGTTTACTTTTTTACTTTTACTTTTTGCCTGGGTTGGGGCCACAGACAAATGTTGCCTTCTGTGACTTGCTTCTGTGACACACAAGTATTGTCTTCTGTGACTTGCTTCTTTTCACTCGGTGTATGTTGGAAGGTCATCCACGTTGGTGCAAATAGTTTTCGCTGCTGTGGTTGGAGCACATTCTGGGTTTGTAGGGCTTGGGGTTTATACAATCTGGGAGGTTCTTTTAGAAGTGTATAAAGTGAGGGGGGGGCGCCAGGGTGGCTCAGTCCGTTAGGCGTCACCTTCAGCTCAGGTCACGATCTCGCGGCTCCTGAGTTCGAGCCCCACCTCGGGCTCTGTGCTGTCAGCAGGGAGCCTGCTTGGGATTCTCTCCCTCTCTCTCTGTCCCTCGCCAGCTCATGCTCACTCTCTCTCTCTCTCAAAATAAGTAAATACACTTTTTAAAAGCCATATAAAATTATACTACAAGAGGTAAAAGTAGGTAAAAACTTTATTTAGAATGAGAAGAGAGTTCACAACAGATTACAGATTTTTGTTTTTTTAAAGCTGGTAAATCGCACAAGCGTCACAAAATCCACAAATGTATTCTTACTAATGAACCATCTGACCCACGTTGCTGGTATCCCTCTCAGGCCTTGCAAGGGACCTGGGGACACCTCACGGGACCACGTCGGGGGGTTTTGGCAAGGAAGTCTTCAGTGAGGTCCGCTGCCCAGGGCAACCGTCCCAGGGCGACTGTTTCATCTGTTCTACTAGAGGAAAAGGCCACAGTTTGTCTCCGTTCTCCTTGTGATAGAACGACTCCTGAAGACATCCATATCCTAGTCCCTGGAACCTGTGTACGTGTTCTGTTACGTAGCAAGGAGGAATTAAGGTTGCTGATCTTGACATGGGAATTAGCCTGGATTATCCAGGGGGTCCAATGTCATCACAGGGGCTCTTAAATGGGGGAAGTGGGAGGGGGAAGAGCCTGAACCAGAGTCATGGCATCACGAAAGAGGGTTGACCCATCATTGCTGGCTTTTAAGATGAAAAGAGCCCACAAGCCTCCCTCCCTTTCTTCCTTCCTTCCTCCTTCCCTCCTTCCCTCCTTTCCTTCCTTCCTCCCTCCCTTCCTCCCTCCCTCCTTTCCTTCCTTCCTTCCTTCCCTTCCCTTTCCTTCCTTCCTTCCTCCCTTCCTCCCTCCCTCCCTTCCTCCCTCCCTCCTTTCCTTCCTTCCTTCCTTCCCTTCCCTTTCCTTCCTTCCTTCCTCCCTCCCTTCCTCCCTCCTTTCCTTCCTTCCTTCCTTCTCCTTCCTTCCTTCCTTCCTTCCTCCCTCCCTTCCTCCCTCCCTCCTTTCCTTCCTTCCTTCCTTCCTTCCCTTCCCTTTCCTTCCTTCCTTCCTCCCTCCCTCCCTCCCTCCCTTCCTCCCTCCCTCCTTTCCTTCCTTCCTTCCTTCTCTTCCCTTTCCTTCCTTCCTTCCTCCCTCCCTTCCTCCCTCCTTTCCTTCCTTCCTTCCTTCCCCTTCCTTCCTTCCTCCCTTCCTCCCTCCCTCTTTTCCTTCCTTCCTTCCTTTCCTTCCCTTTCCTCCCTTCCTTCCTTTCCTTCCTTCCTTCCTTCCTTCCTCCCTCCCTTCCTCCCCCCCTCCCTTCCTCCCTCCCTCCCTCCCTCCTTTCCTTCCTTCTTCCTTCTGTCTTCCTTCCTCCCTTCCTTCCTTTCTTCCCCTTTCTTTCTTTTCCAGAGATGAACATCTATTAGATGCTGGGTGTATACATAAGCTCCCATATTTAACTCTTACGCAAAAATCTATATAATGGGTATTATTAGTGATTTGCAAAGGGAGAGGTTCAGTAGGAACCCTGGTCTGTCAGCCTCCCACACCTGTCCCATCTTCAAAATGTCCGATCCTGACAGAACACAGGGTTTCTGCGAGCCAGGGGTCCCCCGAGCTGCCCCTGTTGAAGTGTTTGGTTCCGGGAAGTCTCTGGAAGCTGGAAAAGGCAAAAACCAGATCCTCCCCTTAGGGCCTCCAGAAGGAACACACACCTGCTGACACCTTGACTTTAAGCCCAGTGAGACCCATTCTGGACTTATTAAACATTAAACAACACTTTTTTTCAACGTTTATTTATTTTTGAGAGACCGAGAGAGACAAAGCATGAGCTGGGGAGGGGCAGAGAGAGAGAGAGGAAGATACAGAATCTGAGGGAGGCTCCAGGTTCCACACTGTCAGCACAGAGCCCCATTCGGTGCTCGATCTCATGAACCGTGAGATCATGACCTGAGTTGAAATCAGGACTCGGATGCTTAACCGACTGAGCCACCCAGGCGCCCCTGGACTTCCGACCTCCAGAACTATGGGGCAATGAGTTGTGTTGTTTTAAGCCACCAAGCTGGGGACACTTGTTACGGCAGCCCCAGGAGACTAATACACCACCGTATTGGTTGGGTATTTGGGTTGTTTCCAGTTTCTGGTTTCTTGCTTTCCAGACCGGGTTGTTGTGACTTTTCTCCAGCAGGTGTCCTGGTGCAAACAAGAAGGAGTTGGCAAAAAGCGTAGCTGCAGCTTTTCCAGGTGGTTCCAACTGCTTCTCACAGGCTGCAGTATGGGTGACGGGTGAGGCAAGGGCAGAACGGATGGGGGGTGGGCCATCTCAGCTGTGCGGGTACTGAACTAAAGAGGCGGCCCTGGAAGTGGAAAGAAGGAGCAGACATGAGAAATAGTTAAGAGAACAAGTCCACAGGGCTTGCTAAAGGGTTTGTTGTTGGGGGTGAGGGAGGAACCAGAAAGACTCCCAGGTTCCTGGAGCGGAAGCGAGGATGGGGTGGGTCCCAAGACGGTCGTGGCTGGGGATTCTGACACCAGGATCCTTGCTTGGCCGGCCTTCCCCTTTCCTGCCCTAACAGACAGCTCTCCCAGTCCCTCCTCGTGCGGTGGAAGCTGACCTCTCGCCCACTGCTCCCGTGGTGAGAAGACATTTGCAATCCCGTGTGGACTGAGATCAAATGATGGAGAGAAAGACAAACACTCCTGAGACGCAGGAATAAAAATGCAGGGGACAGCTTCACAGTCAAACTTGAACGAACTTCCTAAGATTTAATACAACGGGAGGCATCACCAAGGAAAAGACTAAGGCTTTTGACTTTATGGAGATGGCTTAATCTACTTCATGGACGCTATCCTTTGGAGGGCTCTGCGTCTCTTACACAGGTGAGGAGGCTGCATGAGGAGACGTGGGAAATGTCTCTGGAAGGCTGCTTGAGAAAAGCAAGCTAAGAAAAATGTGTGTGGGCGATCTCATTTTTACAAAATAGGGAAATTAGAGAGATCCTACATGTGTTGGGTATAAAATAATAGTTCACACTTATTGAGCAATTACTACGTGCGGGGGGGCTGCGCTAAGTGCTCTGTCCATAGTCCTGATGTATTACCTCTTCTATTATTGTCCTTTAACAGATGGGGAAGGAACTTGCCTAAAGGGGTCTGGCCCCATGCTCTTAACTAACCGTCAAAGCTGACCCTCCCTTAATCTGGGAATGAAGCGGGCACACTTGTAGCTGGCCTGGGAGCCCGGGGAGGAGCGAGCTCGGGTGCCCAGGTTCTCCCTTGTGCCGGTCAGTGGGTCAGATTAGCTGCCGTCTGAATTGGGAGAGTCCTGACTGAGGTCAGCTGGCAAAGAGGACACCTATGCCCCCAGAGAGGGAATTCACTCTGTGGGAAAAGGGGTGTGGCCAGGTGACCCAAGCCCAAGGCATTTCACAATGCCTCACGGTGGGTGGGGGTGGGGGGCAGACTCCATGTGCGTCTGGGGCTGGAAGCCATGCTGGACCCACCCAATTCTGGAGTCATTCCCACTTCAGGGAGCGAGGACTAAGCTCCTGGTATAAACGAGAGGGCTGTAACCTCGGGGCTCAGGGGCATTGTGGAAGTGAGACCGGCCACCTCTGGACTGTGTGATCCCCTGGGATTATCAGACTGTTCTGGAAGAAACCTCAAGAGGGAGACACTGGGCTTCTTACCAGTAAATGCGTGCCGGTGCCCGAGAGATCGGTTAAAGAGACAACCGCACAGCACTGTGGCCAGGGTCCGAGCTGGGCGGGGGGGCCATGGATGTGTGCGCGCTTACCCCCCACGGTATTCCTGCCCGTTTTCTCTGACAAGCCGACCTGCGTCATGATGGGCTCTGAGTTTTTACTTTGTACAGCTCTCTTCTTTTAAGTTTTTATTTAAAATTGTTCTATATTGTTTTCAATTTGGTGAACAACACGCATGCATTTTGCAATGAAAACAGAGCCTTCAGGGATGGGCTAAATGGGCAAGGGGCATTACGGAAGACGCTTGTTGGGGTGAGCACTGGGTGCCATACATAGGGGATGAATCACTGGAATCTGCTCCTGAAATCATTGTTGCACAATATGCCAACTAACCTGGATGCCAATTAAAAAATAAATAAAGTGAGGGGCGCCTGGGTGGCTCAGTGGGTTCAGCGTCCGACTTCGGCTCAGGTCACGATCTCGCGGTCTGTGAGTTCAAGCCCCGCGTCGGGCTCCGTGCTGACAGCTCGGAACCTGGAGCCCGCTTCGGATTCTGTGTCTCCCTCTCTCTCTGCCCCTCCCCTGCTCACGCTCAGTCTCTCAAGGATAAAGATTACATAAATAAATAAATAAAAATGTTAAAAAAAGGCATAACCGGGGTTAATAGCGGCCTGTGACGACAGCACAAATTTACAAACCGCCCAAAATATTTTTGGTGTCCTATGATTATTTTCTAAAGGAAATACTACTACTTTTTATTTTATTTTATTTTATTTTATTTTATTTTATTTTATTTTTTTAAACACGTATTTATTTTCGAAAGACAGAGAGAGACAGAGCACGGGCAGGGGAGGGGCAGAGAGAGAGGGAGACACGGAATCCGAAGCAGGCTCCGTCCAGGTTCCGAGCCATCAGCACAGAGCCCGATGCGGGGCCTGAACTCACGAGCTGTGAGATTAGGACCTGAGCCCAGGTCGGACGCTTAACCGGCTGAGCTCCCTGGGCGCCCCAATAATACTACTTTTTAAATGTGAGACTTTGACAAAAAAAAAAAAAAAAAGAGAGAGAGAGACTTCATAATGTCCAAAAACACACATGATGAAAAGGCAAAACATAATACGGAAAAGAAACCCTCCAGAGTAAATATGATGAACGGTAAATATCTGTAGCGTAGGGAATAGTGCTTACAAATCCTTAAGAGAAAAATGGTACCCGCCCCCCACCCCCCACCCCGGCAGCGGGAGAAAAGACACGAACAAATCATTGATAGACAAGTCAATATCAGCAGCTCTTTGATCCCGTAAGTAAGCAGGGGTGTGCACTTGTACCCCACAGAAATATCACCTTTGTCACCTTTGGGGTTACCTGAGACTTTTAGAAATGACGACAGTCCCGGAGCCGGGCGGGCACCCCTCCCCCAGGTCACAGGCACCCGACGTTAAGTCGACACGCCTGGATAACAGCTCCCCCCAGGAGCCAGGAGCCTTAGACCGTTCAAACTCAGCCTGGATCCAATCATGAGAAAAGAACTGGACAGACCCAAACCGAGGGACGTTTTCCAAGATGACAGGCCTCGTTAAGTCATGAGAGACGGCAAAAGGCAGGAGGCGTGTTCCAGGTGAAAGGAGACAAAAGAAACTCCCCAACTAAACGCAACGCGCGATCCCTGATTGGAGCTCGGATTCTATTTTTATTTTTTTATACTATTTTATTTCTTATTTGATGTTTATGTATTTGGGGGAGACAGAGCGGGGGAAGGGGCACAGAGCGAGAGGGAGGCACAGAATCCGAAGCAGGTTCCCGGCGCTGAGCACGTCAGCACGGAGCCCGACGCGGGGCTCGAACTCACAGACCGCGAGATCGTGCCCTGAGCCGAAGCCGGACGCTTCACCGGCTGAGCCCCCCAGGCGCCCCTGTTGTACGATTCTTGCAGCTCATCTATAGGTTTGAAAATGTACAGAGTAAGTTGGAGGACAAGTTTGCAAGGCCGAACGCGGCACCAAAGCCTGTTTTCGGCTCCACACCTGAGGGACAGAGGCAGGGTGCCAGCCGAACGCCATCCCCACCTGCCCTTGCTCTCCCCAATCCTGAGAGCCCCACCCCTTGGCACCTCCAGGCCGGAGACCCCTTGCAGGCTCATGCCTTGGGCCGTCCCCCCCCCACCCGGGCCCCCACTCCAGAACCCCTGAGCCAGCCCTCGTCCCACATCAATCTCAGGATGAGGCCAAACCCCAACCTTGTCCCGAGCTCGGCGGTCGCGCCTGGCTTCTATTAAGGACAGTGAGTCTCAGCTCTGCCTGTGGGCTTTGCCTGCGTCTCCCGCTTAGCCCTGCTCTGGGACCTCTTCCTTGCTGGACTCACCCACCCATCTTCCCTCCTGCTCAGGGTTTGGGTCTTTTCCAGCCATGGGCAAGCACTGGCCGGACAGGACAGTCACAGCCAGGAAGTTCGCGGGAGGCCCTGGGGGTGGGGGTCTCCCAGAAGAGGCCCCGGAGCGCGCTGTCCTAAGCCTGGGGCCCCGCTTCTGTCACCCAGCGTACGGGTCCTGCCGTTGAAGCCCAGGGCACATGGATGGATCGTTCGCGTTTCTTTTCTTTTTGTTTTGTTTTTTTTTTTTTTTCAAAAACACCCAATGTCAGCACCAGCTTCCGAACCTCAGGACATGTGCTCTGCCTCTCACAGCGGGCAGCTGGGCTTGACCTTGGGGCCCCTCACGCGAGCAAGAGCCCATCTGGAGGACGAGATAAGGAGGGGTCCCTGGGTGGGGGGACTAGGGCATTTGAAAGTAACACACAAAACAAGCCCGGAGATTCCAGGACAAGATGGCAAAAGGGTCACCGTCCCTCTCCCCGAGAGGCCTAAACCAGCTACCTCCCAACGCTCCAGTGTCCTCTAGGCAGCCCGCTTCCTGGCTGCCCAGAGGAAGGAGCCATGACCTCCCTTAGCCCCAGCTTTTGGCAACGAAAGGCAAAGACTCCTCGAATCCAAGATTTCCAAATAATCAAATTAGGGAAGCCGAGAATTCTATACTCACTGTATGAGAGTTCTAAAATGTAAAATATTGGAGTCGCGATCTCTCACGGCGTAGAAAGTAGACGCGCCTGGGTGGCTCAGTCGCTTAAGCGTCCGACTTCGGCTCAGGTCGCGATCTCGCGGTCCGTGGGTTCGAGCCCCGCGTCGGGCTCTGGGCTGACAGCTCAGGGCCCGGGGCCTGCTTCGGATTCTGTGTCTCCCCGTCTCTCTGCCCCTCCCCTGCTCGTGCTCTGTCTCTCCAAAATAAACATTGAAAAGATAAATCAATAAAGTGAACACTAGAAGGCACTTCGGGTGGATGAAGCACCCAAATCTGCTGTGTGACCCAAAGTCGTTTTCTAACCCTCTCTGGGCCTGTGGGTTCTCTCCTCGAAACTCAGGGGACCTCATCCACCCACAAGAAATCCACAAAGTCTCGCATAGTGATGAGTCCCAAGCACCACAGATCCACGTTGTCTGGGTTTAAATCCCTGCCTCACCACTTACAGGTATGAGGCTCTTGGCAAACTGACCCTTCCGTGCCTCAGTTTCTTTTCTTGTAAACTGGGGAGAATCATGGCGCTTGCCTGATAGAGTTTCCATGAAGACTAAATGTATACATAGGTGTATACAGATATGTGTATGTAATAGGTATATGATGAACGATATATATCACGTGATACATCAAATGATGTATATCATGTATATATCACGTAGAAGAGTGCCTGACACGTGATCAGCGCGGTTTAAATGTCACCGCTTGTCCTCATTGTTGGTATTTCAGACACCTGGACAGAAATGATGTGTTTACCCACAAGAAGGCTGTAGAGACTCATAAGCGTGCTGAGTGTCTTTCCTTTTGGCTAAGATGTACGCCAATTCAGTGTGGGAGCTGTGGATTTTCTCCCGCTCCTCCAAAGCTTTGACTGGCAGTTCCGTATGGCTTTGCTTAATTTTTTTTTTAATGTAGGAATTTCTTATTTCTGAATGTAGTTTGAGAGATCACAACTTTTTTAAAAAAATTTTTTAATGTTTATTTATTCTTGAGAGACAGAGAGAGACAGAGCATAAGCAGGGGAGGGGCAGAGAGAGAGACAGAATCGGAAGCAGGCTCCGGGCTCCGAGCTGTCAGCACAGGGCCCGACGCGGGGCTCGAACTCACGAACCGTGAGATCACGACCTGAGCCGAAGTCGGACGTTTAACCGACTGACCCGGGAGCTCCTAGAATTCGGGGTTTTTAAAATAGCCTATGTGTAGTGCGAGCCTATGAAGAGTATGTACGTTTTCCATGAAAAGAACCGTATAAGAATGGACAGCTATGTGTGTCCATAGGATCATAGAAAAAACTGACAAGATAGTCGACAAAGGGGGTGCCTGGGTGGCGCAGTCGGTTAAGCATCCCGACTTCAGCCAGGTCACGATCTCGCGGTCCGTGAGTTCGAGCCCCACGTCGGGCTCTGGGCTGATGGCTCGGAGCCTGGAGCCTGTTTCCGATTCTGTGTCTCCCTCTCTCTCTGCCCCTCCCCCGTTCATGCTCTGTCTCTCTCTGTCCCAAAAATAAATAAAAAAAAAAAAAAAAAAAAAGATAGTCGACAAAGGAATGAAGTTGAGCTCTAGGTGGTGGATTTATGACGATCCTTTCTTCTCTTTAGCTCATTTGCTCATTCTCGCTTTCAAAAATTCATGTAACTCACTTGTATGGTAAATAACGGTCTTTTTTTTTTTTTTTTTTTTCAGTAGGCTCCATGCCCGGCATGGAGACCAAAGCGGGCTTTGAACGCATGACCCTGAGATCGAGACCTGAGCTGAGATCGAGAATCGGATGCTCAACCGACTGAGCCACCCAGGCGCCCCCAAACAGGTTGGATTTTAAAGAGCATGCCTTTCACCATCACCTGGTCCTTCTCACTCTTCCGCTGAGCTCTGGGCAGCGGGAGTTACTGCCGGCCCCTCTCTGCACAGGCAGTACAGGCCGGGGTGCCACTAGAGTCCCTCCTTCTTTGGGTACAGGTGATGTGTCCCCAGCCCGACAAAGGCTTCCCGAAATGCTCTCTGCCTCTTAGACGGCTGAGTGAGCAAATACTGATAATGGTGGAGCCCACACCCTGGGCCCCCTCGGAGCACGGTGACACAGCCTCTCGGCCCAGGCCCACCTGAAGCGGAGACTGCCTCTCCCAGCTTCTTTCCGGCTGGAGTGACCCCGTGACCAAGTTCTGGCCAAAGGAATATAAGTGGAAGTTTTGTGCTAGAACTTCCCCGAGAGAAAGCTGGCTTAGGCCCTTCGTCCCTTCTTCGCTTCACTTCTCCTACCTGCTGGCTGGGGTGCAGATGTGTTGGCTGGCACTAGGGCAGCCATCTTGGGCCATGAGGTGCATTTGTGAATGGAGGCTGTGCATGATGGAGCCTGGGTCCTAGATCTAACTATGTAAACAGTGGATCCCAGACGCTGTGGCTCAGCCTGGGATCCCTCCCTTCAAACTTAAAAAAGAAGATGTTTATGTATTAGTTTTGAGAGAGAGATGGTGCGGGAGCAGGGGAGAGGGGCAGAGAGAGAGAGAGAGAAAGAAGGGGGGTGTGGAATCTTAAGCAGGCTCCATGCTCAGCGTAGAGCCAGACGTGGGGCTCAATCCCACAACCTGGGATCATGACCTGAGTGAGCCAAATTCAAGAGTCAGCCATTCGACCGACTGAGCCACCCAGGCACCCTTCCCTTCAGACTTTTCTGCATAAAATAAATAAATATCTTTCTCTTTTATTGTCATTGCCACTCACAATCAAATACATCCTCCCTAAGCCACTCCCTGACGACCACTCTGCCAAAAGCTGGTTCTGGGGACAAAGGCAAGTCACGCGTGAGCCCCGTCTTCACGAAACGCACAGCTCAGAGGGGAGGGGAGGACGAACTGGCCAGCCCCCAAGGCAACTCTTCGGAATCCCACACGACTTTTGTCTACAGGAAGTCAACTCTTGCCACGAGCTGGGCCCCCTGCTCGGCACCAGGCTCCATGCCGGGCGCAGGGACACCTGTGCCGGCCCTCGAGGGGCTCCCGGGCCAAGAACACGCTCCGTGAGCCTGGAGGCTTCGCACCCTCCAGAGCAGCAGCCTCTGACTCAGTGGCTCTAGAGTGTGGCTCCTGGTCCCCCATCAGCCTGGGTCCATCCTCCTCAGCAGGTCTGCGAAGGCAGCTTCGAGAGAGAGCGTGAGCCGGGGAGGGGCAGAGAGAGAGAGGGAGACACAGAACCCGAAGCCGGCTCCAGGCTCCGAGCTGTCAGCCCCGAGCCCGACGCGGGGCTCGAACCCACGAACCGCGAGATGGTGACCCGATCCGACGCTAGAAATCGTACCGGTGAACAGCCGTTGAACGGTACAGGAACTGCCTCATCGAATCCTCAGGTCTCCCCTATGAGGTCGGTGCTGTTATTGTCCCCCCGTGAGAGGGGAGGGAACGGAGGCACAGAGAGGTCCAGGGACCTGCCTGGGGTCACACAGGCAGTCCGCCGTCCGTCCCCAGCCCACACCCTGACCCCCACGCCTTCGGGCTTGGCGAGCACCTGCCTCCCGTCCAGGCCCGTGCGGGGCCGTGCACGGGGGCAGGGGAGCGTGGGCGAGAGCGTGTGTCGGACGGGCCGGGGGTGCGCACAAGGCGCTCGCGACCGCGCATCTGTTGCCGTTCGTGCGGTGTGGCTACAGGTGTGTCCAGCCTGGTCCCCCAGCCTGGACCCCCCCTTCCCCCCCTCTGTCCCCTGACGGGGGGCCTCCTTATCTTCGGAGACTCCGGGGGCCGGCGTCCCTTCTGCCTGCCGCCCGCCCGGGATCCTCTAGCCCCGAAGGTTGTGCCATCAGCCCGCGCGGGCGTTGTTGTCCCCAAGCGGGGCGAGGGTGTGTCCCTTCACTTCTGCGTCACCCGGGCGCCCGGAACAGGCCCGACCAGGACATTAACAGGGATGCCAAGGGCTGCCGCTCAGCGGGCAGGCGTGTGCGGGCCCAGCGCCCTCGTGACCCCGCCCGATTCCACTTGTTAATCTCCTCTCAGGAGAGACGCAAACGAGTCAACAGAAGGTCCGTGGCTGAACCAGGCTCCGGCTGTGGCTTCCCCCTCCCGGGCTCCCTTGGGGGCTATTTCATTTTTTTTTTTTTAACTGTCACTTATTTTTTTTTTTAATTTTTTTTTCAACGTTTATTTATTTTTGGGACAGAGAGAGACAGAGCATGAACGGGGGAGGGGCAGAGAGAGAGGGAGACACAGAATCGGAAACAGGCTCCAGGCTCTGAGCCATCAGCCCAGAGCCCGACGCGGGGCTCGAACTCACGGACCGCGAGATCGTGACCTGGCTGAAGTCGGACGCTTAACCGACTGCGCCACCCAGGCGCCCCTATCACTTATTTTTTTTAAGGTTCTCGATTGGCTTGGAGAAAGAGCGAGCGAGCGAGCAGGGGAGAGGCAGAGAGAGAGGGAGAGAGAATCCCAAGCAGCCTCTGTACCATCAGCACGGAGCCCGACCCGGGGCTCGAACCCCCAGACCGTGAGATCACGACCGGAGCCGAAATCAAGAGTTGGATGCCGAACCCACTGAGCCACTCGGGCGCCCGGCTTTTATTTATTTTGGGACACGTGTCGCGTGCACCTGAAAAACAGTTCAGGCCAAATGAAGGCGTATGATCTCGGAATGAGTGTCCTTCCACCTCTGTCCCCCCACCCCCACCCCCGGCCTTCCCGCCCCCTCCCGGAGGCAAACACTGTCCCAGGTTCTTGTGCGTCTGGGGCCCCTTCGCGCTGGGTTTTCTCACTGTGGGCGGGGGGAGGCGGAGGGGGGGGCGTGTGGGCGTGAAACCCCCCCGAGGGATTTTAAATATCGTGGCACGCGTGGGGGTGACTTTCCTATTTCCGGTGCTGCAGTGCATGGTCCTGTGTAGAGGCGGCCAGCCACGGAACGGAGGAAAAGAGGGAAGAGGCGAGAGACAGCACGCGGTCGGGGCCCGAGTTCTGGGGGGGACCCTGGGCGTGGGGCTGGTGACACCGGCCACCTGTCTCCCCCTAAGGAATCGGGAGCACGTGAGAACCGGCTGGAGGCCGGGAGGTCACAGCTAGCTGCCCCCCCTCTGCAGGCTGGGGCCTCGCTCTGGAGACGCCTCGACCGAGGGCACAGGGCCAGCGGGTGGCCAAGCCAGGACTCATGCTGGCCTTGGGGAGCCACAGGGGAGCTTGGAGGAGGCAGCCGACTGCCTGCGTCTAGGGCGGCCAGAGCCGGGCGTGGAGGGAGCGGGGCCGAGGGTCTAGGCAGGGAACAACACGGAAGGGGCTTTGGCACCTCCCACGACACGCGGGGTGAGTCTGGAGCTGCGGGATGGTGAGGGGATGAGGGCCGGCCAGGGACGCAGGCACCTCTGGAACCCCTTCTTGTCCTTTCTGGGGACCCCCAGCCTTCCTGGTCCCCGGGGGGAGGAAGCTCTTGCTCTGCTTTACTAGGGAAACTGAGGCAGGAGCGCGGAGCCCATTCCAGTCATCCCAGCAGAGGTGCGCCCGGACCTCGCCTCACACCTACGCCCCCAGCTGGGGGACCCGGAGCACCTGTTCTCCGGGCAGCGTCCAATGGGACGCCCTCGGTCAGCTCAGGAAGCCCCCCCCCCCCCCCGGGCGGGGAGGCCCCGGGGACGCAACCAGCTCTGTGACCGGGTGACTCGTTTTGCTGCCCTGAGTGTCGGGCCCCTCAACTCGAAAGTGGGGATGGTTGTGCCCCTGCCTCACCGGGCCGACCAAAGGCAGACGCTGCGACAGGTAGAGGGGAGGCGGCGCTGGAGACAGATGGGCCGAGATGTGAGCCTCTGAATTATTGACCCGGGTGAGTCACGTCCCCCTTTTGAACCTCAGTTTCCTCTGGAAAATGGGGACAGCAGCAGGTGCTTACTTCAAAGGGTTGTTGTGAGCCTTAACAGGGGTGCTGTCCAGAATGTTTGCTCGCGGCGGGAGCTCGGTCAAAGCCGGCCGCCCCTCCCCGCCTCGGCCTCCGAGCCTGCAGGGCCCTCATAAAGTCCAGATGGGACGCTGGGGTGACAAGGGTGACTCAGAGCTCCACCCCGGGCCCTGCGAGGTGCCAGAAGCTGCCGTCCGCTCCCAGCCCCTCGGGCCGGCTGCCAGGCGCCCCGGTCGGTTTGCGAGGAGACCCGGCCCGTTGCCATCCGGTGCGCCGGCGAGGCCGAGGCCGTGGCTGTGCCCTGCCTAGAGGGTGCCTGGCTGGGTAGTCGCCCGCTTCTGGTCTGCCGCTCGGTCAGTCAGTCAACACACGCGCCTCCGGCGGAGGCTCCGTGTGCTCTGTGCTGGGCCCTGGGGAAGCAGAGGACCAGAGCTGGTCTCACAGTCTGGGAGAGCCGTGTGGAAAGAACACGTCCAGTGGAGGAGCTGTGGAAGCCAGAGCCATCGGTCAGCCCCAACTGGGGTATCTGGGAGGGCTTCCCGGAGGTGGCAGATGATGACTGCTCCAAGTCCCGGCTCTACCAGGGGAGAGGCAGGGAGTGGGCAGGTAGGTGTGGGAGAGAGCAGGGAAGGCAGTCAAGGACATGGCCGGTCCCCCTCGGGGGGGGGGGGCGGCAGGGGGCTTCCTGGGGAAGCCTGGGGCCCAGGGAGTCCAAAGGGGCAGGCTGAGGGGCTCGTGTGCCAAGACTTGAGGGGACTGGGCAGGGCTTCGTGAGGGGAAACGACCGCCAGCTCTGTTTCAGAAAGCCCACGCTGGTGGGGCGCCCGGGTGGCTCCGCTGGTTAAGCCTCTGACTTTGGTCCAGGTCATGATCTCACACTCCGTGGGTTCGAGCCCCGCCTCGAACTCCGCGCTAACAGCGTGGAGCTCTGCCTCGGATCCTTTGCCTCCCTCTCTCTCTGCCCCGCCCCAGCTCTCTCACTCGCAAATAAATAAACATTAAAAAGAAAAAAAAAAAAAAAAAGAGGGGCGCCTGGGTGACTTCGGTTCGGGTCGTGATCTCGTGGTCCGTGCGTTCGAGCCCCGCATCGGGCTCTGGGCTGACAGCTCGGAGCCTGGAGCCCGCTTCGGATTCTGGGTCTCCCCTGTCTCTCTGCCCCTCCCCCGCTCATGCTCTGTCTTGCTCTCCCTAAAATAAATGGATGTTAGGAAAAAAAAAAGAAAAAGTCCAGGCCGATGGGGCGCAGATCGGACGGGAGGGGAAGAGCAAAGCGTCTGGGGACGGGAGGAGGGGAGAATGAACAAGGATAAATCATCGCATCCAAGGGCGGGACGCAGTGGGGAGGAAGGGTCGCGACCCGCTGGCCAGGCCGGACTCCCCCCAGGCTGCCGGGTGTGCCCCCACCTGCCAGCGGTGGTGATGGTGCGAGAGGCGAGACGTCGTGAGCTCCTCGATGGGACACTCGCCGAGACTATTTTTTGCACTGGAGGGTCTGGCCTCGGACCTGGCAACACGTCCTGCCCTGAGAGAGAGGGAAGTGACAGGTGGGAACCGGGCAAAATGGAAGGAAGACGTCTGGATGCTCGCGGGCCTTGGAACTGGGGTTTGGACCAAGTTTAAGCAGACCTCCTGGGGCGGGCGGGGGGCGGGGGCGTCCAGCTGACTTCCGACTGCAGACCGCGCAACAACGGCTGCGGTTTTCGAAACGCGCCCTGTATTCCGGGCCCCGGGCTGTACGTCTCACTCCTGTTGTCTCAGGGAGTCCCCGTGACCCCCAGGAACGGTGGCAACCGTCACAGGGACAGCACCAGCCGATGCTTGCATGACGCCGCTAGGCCCTGCCACTCTTCTCGGCCTTTTACGTGGATTGGCTCATTTTGGTGCTTCACGATACTTCCGTGCGGCACGCTCGGCTATCCGCAACTTGGAGGCGGGGAAACCGAGGCACGGAAAAGTTCTGTAACTGGCCGCGCATGGCAGAGCTAGGAGCGAGGAGGTGATGGAGGCTGGCGGCCCGTGGACGGGGACGTGGGCCTGAGATCTCACCCCTGCCTCTCCCGGGTGTGCCTTCCGCAGGTGTGTGCAGGCTGAGGGAGGGGCATCCGGGCTCAGAGCAGGGGAGAAGGGAGAAAAGGGAGGATGGGGGAGGGGGAGGGTCTGCAGGGGTAGCGCTTCCTGAGGGGGGGCCGCTGTGAGGTGACATTGCCCCACCAGAGCGGCCGCAGGGCCCCGGAGCTGAGAGTGGGTGAGGGTCCCAAGGCCCCGAACATGGTGGGGCCGGGTGATTGGAGGTCTAATAAAGGGAGCCTCGTGGGTGTCAAGGAAACGACAGAACTCTGTCCTCCCTGAGAGGACCCCGTACCCCACACAGCTTCCCACCTTCTGTAGCCTGACAAAAGTCGGTGGCCTCTTTGTGGGCCTTTATTTCGAGCCCCTGTTGGCCACTCCCTTCTGGAAGCATTCGCGCGTGCTCTGGAAGTTCCGGCCTACGTTTTGCCCCAGGCTACATACCCCCCACCCCCCCTCCCCCAGCCAACCCTCAGCCTTCTCTACCCTCCACGAGCTGAGGACACCCACACCCCCGTCTCCACCCAGGCAGCTGTCCCTGAGCCAGGGCACTGCCCGTCTAAAACTCCCTTGTGGCTCCCCACCGGGTTAAGAATGAAGTGAGAGCTTGGATCCATCCAGCTCCAGCCTGACCCTCTGGGCTCATTTCGGATCCCTCCGTGCCTGCCTCTAGCCAAACCCAGCTGCCCTGTCCCAGAATGGGCTTTACGTTCCTCCGTGCCTTTGAACACGATGTTCACCCGACCTGCAATATGCTCTCCACCCTCCTAGCCTAGCTAGTTCCCGCTCAGCACCAGCACGGCCTCCTCCAAGAAGCCTCCCCTGACCTCTCAGCCTGGGTTTGCTGCATCCTGTGTGCTGATTGTGGCTCCCTGTAACTAACTGAAGAGCCACAGGTTGGAGGGAAGACAGGGCCTTGGCAGTGGCCTCGAGACTGAGGCTGCTCAGGTCTGGCGTTCCTGAGAAAGGTCTGGGCTGGAGACGGCCAAGAGCCAATGATGAGCATTCAAGGAGAACAGGTGGACGGTGGCAGGAGAGCTGGGGACAGACTCCGGGGAACTCCAGCATCAGAGGGCTGGGCGGAGGGACACAACTCCACAGAGTCCTCGGCAGGAGTGGGGAAGAAAGATGGCGCCCAGCATTCATGCCCTGGTGTGGTCCCCTCCTCTTGAATCTGGGCTGGCCCCGTGACCTGTTTTTGACCGATGTGATGGAAGCGACACCACAGCACTTTCGAGCCTCCGTCGTAAGAAGTTTGTAGATGGTACCTGGGTCTCCTGAAACTCTCTCTCGGGGAAGTCAACCACCGTGAAAGAAGTCACATTGCAGACTTCCCTGAGACTGCCATCCCGGGAGCAAGCCCTAGCTGGCCACGTGAAGTGGCCACGTGGAGAAGAGGAGACAGCTGCCCAGGGGCTCCCTAGC
Organism: Lynx rufus; assembly: GCF_022079265.1. NCBI lineage: Eukaryota > Metazoa > Chordata > Mammalia > Carnivora > Felidae > Lynx > Lynx rufus. The sequence goes on along the minus strand of NW_025814889.1, from coordinate 131,542,201 downwards.
TGTCACAGCCATCCCAGTTGAGGCAGCAGACATATGAGTGAAGACGCCATCTTGGATGTCCAACCCAACTTAGCCTTCAGGGGACTCCGGCCCAGGGAGGGATGTGACTCAGGGAGGTTTACGTAGCCAGCTGGAGGCAGCAGGTGGGGTTTGAACCCAGGCAGGTATGATACCTCAGCCTGTGCTCTTTTCCATAGCACATCCCTGGCTGCCTGAGGCCGGACCTTGCAGCCACATCGCGTGGTTTTGGCCAAATTCCCCCGTGTGACAGGTTACTGGGTTTTCCCCAGGGCAGCTCACCCGGGCACCTGCTGGAACCCTAGGTTTTTTGTTTTTGGGTTTTTTTTGGGGGGGGGACACGATTCACACAAATGCACAAATCACCAAGTGCACGGCGTGGTACATTTTTACATGTGTATACACCCACGTGGCCCCTACCCAGGTCAAGACCTCCAACGTTGCCAGCACCCCAGAAAGTTCCCTCGTGATCACTGCTAGCCCATGTCCGTCCCCGGCCCAGAGGCACCCACTGTGCTGATGACCGTCACCATAGTGACCGTTCTGCCTTGAACTTCACATAAACGGAATCGTACCGCAGGTCTTCTTTTGTGTCTGGCTGCCTCACTCAACCTTGTCTGGAAGATTCACCCCAAGTTTTCGCGTGTAGCATTAATTCTTTTCTTACCGCCGTGTAGTATTCTAACGTATGAATGGGCCACAATCTACTCGTTCATTCAGAGGTGGAGCACTTTTCCCACGTTGGCCCGATGGTCCAGCTTGTCCTGGAGGCCGAGGAGGGGGTGGGTGGGAGGCAGGCACTGAGAAGGATGTTGCCACGACCCAGGTGCTAGATGGGGGGGGTGGGCCCGGGTTGGGCTAAGGCGGTCCTGGAGGCAGAGGACGGAGTGGAGGGATGTCAGGGGGCTGGCGGGAGGCAACAGAGTATGGCGAGGACGGGCAGTGGGGGCTCATCTGGTGCCAACCATCTGCATCTTGGGGCAGCCAGGTGCAGACACCCCTCCTCTGAGTGGCTCAGGGATGCTCTGTATCTTGTGAGACAAGAAGTCCCAAACCAGGGCAGTGCCGAGGCTGGACGATTTGATGGCTCGGGGGTCCCGGTTCTTCCTTCTTTCTACTTGGCCGTTTTTAGCGTATCGATGAGGCAAAGTGGTGGCGACATGGGGACTTCACCCAACACCGTCTGAAGGCGGGGAGAGAGAGGCCCTCCCTTTCTTGTACCCTTTTTTTAAGAGCAAGGAACACCTCCCAGATGACCCCCTCCAACCCTCCACCCCCACTCAAGTCTTCCCCCCCCTCAACTCACTGGCTGGAATTGCCTCCCGGGCCCGTTCCTAAACCCATCACTGGCCAGGGAATGGGACATCTTCCCCACAACCCACATGGTTGCTCCCCTGTGGGTCTTGCCCTGGACACACCAGGGATGTTCACAGGGCATTTGCTCATGCTGTTCCCTCACTTGGAATGCCCTTCCTGCTTTTTCCATCCAGAATAGACATAGTTCAAAGCCGCCTTCAAAAGCCCTCTCCGATCTGCAGGCTGGGTCGGGGTCCCCTCTGGGTGCCCACGACCTCCGGGACCCAACCTGTTTTTGTGCCCTCAGTGGGGGCAGGGTCAGTCTGTTCACCTCCCCCGATGCCCGGCCCGGATTGATGGGGAAGGCCGTGGGGGGTGAGGCCAGCTCACCTGCCCTCCCCCCTTCGCTACAGCCCTGCAGATCGGACAGCCGGGCTGGGCTTGAAGTGGCTGGCAAAACCGGGACCAGGGTTCGGGAGCCACACAGCTGGCCGGCTGGGATGAGGCCTCCAGCCTGGTGGGCCTGGGGTGGCCGCGTCCACCACCCGCCCCCACCGTGCCCAGGGCTGGACGTGACCTCTGGGCACAGCCTCAGTAGAGGACGGAGGCTGAAAGGCAACCATTTGACAGGAAAGCAAACTAAGGCTTAGAGAGGGGATGTGGCTGGCCCCAGGTCAGAGACAGAGCCTCGGCTCCCCTCCTCTTTCCAAGGCCTAGACCTATAGCGCCCACTCCAGGGCGTCCCAGGCTTTGAGGTGCACGTGAATCGCCGGGGGTCCGTGTCACAGGGCGGATTCTGACTCAGTAGGCAGGAGTTTCTAACCGGCTCCCTGGTGACGCGGCTGCGGCGGCTGGTCTGCAAACCCCACGTGGCGCTGCAAAGCCGTGGCCTTGATGGAGGAACTAGGTTGTCAACTCCGCCCTCAGAGCTCCCAGGCCGCCCTTCAGGAAGGAGTGCCGGCGGGGGGTGGGGGGGGGAGGGTGGTGAAGCCCCAACCTCCATAACCCGCCCTGCCCCAGCCATCCTAGACGCCAGAGCCGCGGGAATATTTTATTAAGTTAAGAAGGCTCATGGAGCAGAAGAGAAACGCCTTCATGGGGCGGCTCCAGTGGTTCCGTGCCCAGCACCCCCTCAGAGGAGGAGGTGAAGCCTTAGGGAGCTGCCGGCTCCCTCTGCCCATCTGTCCCTCTGTCCAGAGTCCCAAGGTGTGGGTCCCCTCGGGGCAGGAAGTAGTTAGTGGGAGGTAGGGTAGGAAGAGGGTGGCTGGCTGGCTCCCTGCCTCTCCCACCAGAGTCAACGCTGCCGTGGCCGCTGCTGCGCCCCTGCTGGACCACCCCCCCCACCCCCTGGGGCCGGGCCAAGGGCCCAGAAGCCTGAGCCCCCCGTGGCTGGAGACAGAGGGGGAGCCAGCGTCCAGGAATTGGTTTTTTCAAAGTATAAAGTGTTGGGGGGGGGAAGGAAAAAAAATCTATATAAAAATCTCTTCACATATAAAATCCTGAAGAAGGTGCAAAAGGTAAGACCCAGTGCGAGGGGCGCGCTCAGATACGCAGAGTGTGTGTGTGTGTGTGTGTGTGTGTGCGCGCGCGTGTGTGTGCGCGTGTGTGCACCTGTGTGCGTGTGTGTGTGGTGGGGACGAGTGCACGTGCGGCCCACAGCGGGCGGGGAGAAAGCTTGGCTTCTGACTTCCATCCAGCAGGAAGGAGGGCGACTGACTGGTCCCCTCAGTCTGGGGGCGTCTGCTGCGGGGCTGGGCCACCAGGACCTGGAAGACAAGAGTCGGGGAGCAGCAGGCTTAGGCCAGGCAAGGGCGGCGCTGGGCCTGGCCGACAGGGTGGCCTTTCCTGCGCGTCTCGGGAAGTCCACAAGGACTGGTCAGAAAGAAGCAGCTCCAAGGGCGCCTGGGTGGCTCAGTCTCGCGGTTCGCGGGTTCGAGCCCCGCGTCGGGCTCCGTGCTGACGGCTCGGAGCCTGGAGCCCGCTTCAGATTCTGTGTCTCCCTCTGTCTGCCCTTTTGCTGCCTGCACTCTGTCTCTCTCTCAAAAATAAATACACACTAAAAAAAAACTTTTTTAATTAAAAAAAAAAAAAAAAGAAAGAAAGCAGAAGCTCCAGGTAGACCCGGCATTAGGAAAGCCACCATAAAAATGCTCCGAAGCCTGGTAAATCAGAGATGGCCGTAAGACCAAGTCGGGGGCCAGGCTCCATCCGTGATGTCGGAGGTGTGGAGCTCGGTGGAAGGAGCGCTGTGGCCGGTGAGGGGTGCGCGCCACGCTGCCGGGCCTGAAGGTGGGGCCAGCGCCCGGCACCTGCCACCGCGGCCGACGCAGCTGAGCCAGCAGCGGGGAGGAGGGCCGTGGGCTGATGAGGCTGCGGGTGTGGCTGTCCCCATTCTAGAAAGGGAAACAGAGGCCACGAGAAGGAAGCGCCCTGGGCCCGCTGGCATGGCGAGTCGGGTGTGGATGAGCCTTGGGCTCGCACCTCCAGGCCCAGTGCCCGACTTGGCCTCGCCCCCGCTCGGCCGCGCCCACCCCTCGGCACCTACCTTTACTCGGCCAGGCTGTTGCGCATCGATTCCTTCTCCCGCAGCGCAGCCATGGCAAGGCGCAGGTGCTCCTTCAGCTGCTCGATCTCCCGCTCTGACCGTGTCTTGATGTGGTTCAGCTCTACGTACACATCCTGGTACTTTCCCGAAGTGAAGCGCTCCTTGTCCTGGGAGGGCGTGGAGGGGCCGTGAGGCCACGAGGCCTCCCCGACCTGGCCCCGCCTACCTGGCCCAGGCCCACGGCGCTCTCTGCCGGCACAGAGCAGCCGGGCCCCTGCACGGCCCTACGGCCCTGTCCCTTGGGGTGCCCCCTCGGCAACCCCTAGCCCCGAGTACACCCTCCCAGCACGGCCCAGTGAGCCTCCAGGATCATTTTCACCTCTCGAGATGGGAGCTGAGGTTCAGGGAGGCAAAGGCCACTCGGCAGTGAGCGGCCAGGATGTGAACCGGGTCGGCCTGGCCCAAGCCTTGGGCCCTTTCCATGAGTCTGACTCACACATGCTCACAGAGGATGTCAAAGACTTAGGGACGTGGCACCAGGCAGGCCAGGCTCACAACCCTGGACCCAAATCCGGGCCCTTCCCCACTGCCAGCCACGCAGCTTCCTCACCGGGACGCATGCTCCACCCCGCAGGGACTTGGGTCTTTTCTGTTCACAGCTGTCTCCCCAGCGCCTAGCACGGTGCCTGGCACACAGTAGATGCTCAATAAAAATTTGCCGAATAAATAAAAGCAAGTGTGGCCGTGGGCAAGTCACTTATCCTCTCTTAGCCGGTTTGTCTCCAAATAGGGACAAGGACACCTTGTCCTCGGGAGAGGCCCGAGGAGAGCCATGACATGAGGAGGCAAGGAGAGTGCCTGGCACAGAGCAGGCGCTCACAGGTGGGTCCAGAGGCTCCCTCCCCAGCGGCCCCCAGTCAGGCCCTACCTTCTGCAGCATCTGTAGCTCATCCCGGAGGCACTGCACCTCCTTCTTCAGGTACTGGAGCTCGTTCTCCTTCACCCGCAGCAGCACCTGGGGTCATGGGCGCCAGGCTGACCCAGGGCCAAAGGCCAGGGCTACCCCGGCCCATGGCACCCTGCAGCCTGGCTCTCTCTGCCTCAGGCCCCTAAGATGCAACCCCCAACCTGCACCAAGACCCACCGCACCCCATGGGCAGGCTCCTCCAGGAAGCCCTCTCTGATTTCTCCTTGCTGGTTCGAAGATTCAAGAAGTTAACAGATATGAAGGACTTACAGAAGTTCCAGACAGAGTAGAGCCATATATAAATTTTCGTACAATAAAATAAAACACGAGGGTGATCCTAGGATCACACACGTTTTCTCACTCCAGCCTCTCCCAGTAAGGGGGGTGCCAGCCTCATTTTACAGAGGAGATACTGGAGGGGGCAGGACCCGAAGGGGAGGGCTGGACTCTGGCTGTAGGGCTCTCCTCCCTGGGGCCCAGCCCCGCGGAGCGATGCCACTCCCTGACGCAGGGCACAGCCGGCCTGTCGGGGCCCCGAGAACCAGCCAGGCTGCCCGGCACAGGGGTGGGCGCTCACCTCCAGCTCACAGGAGCTCCGCTCGCTGCTGCGTCCACAGCCGTCACTGGTGCCCTGCGAGGCGATGAAGCCGCGCAGCCGGTCAATCTCCTCTGACAGGCGGGCGTGCAGCTCCTGGGGGGCAGGGACGGTCAGCGCAGGGACGATGGACCGCCGTCCCCGGAGCCCCCCACCCCGGGCCAGGCTCACCTGGTTGTGGCGCAGCAGCTCCTGGCCCTCCTGCTGGCAGCGCCGTAGCGTGTGCTCACGCTCCTCGGCCTGCCGCGTCAGGGCCCCGATCTCCAGGCACTTCTGCGAGTACTGCTCCGACAGCACCTGCAGCTCCCGCTTCAGCGCCGCCACGTCCGACCTGTGCGGGGCGGAGGACGGCAAGGACGGCATGGGACTCGGGGCAAGATAGACTCAAAGCAGCTCCAGACTCCGGGTTCCCGCCCTAGCTTTGCCTTCAGCCCACTGTGGGGCTGTGACCTGGTGACAGCCTCTCTGGGCCGCAGGTGCCTCCCGTATGAGGGGCTGACTTAAGCCTCAAAGGCCTCCCAGGTCCTAACATCCCAGAACTGTGCTCCGTGGCCAGGAGGGACACCTACTGGCCGAGGGTGGTACTGCAGCCCAGCTCTAGGGGACACTAACCGGAAGAGGAGGTGGAGGCTGAAGAAGGGGTCTGAACAGCTATCTCTGTGGACTGGCACGGGGGTCTGGCTGAGGCCCCACCGCTTCTGTTCCCTGTGCCAGTTGGCTGATCGGGAGTCTCAGCTGGGGGCAAAATGATGTGTCCTCTGCCGAGGGGCCTCGGCATAGGTTCCTGCCTCATAAACACCAAGGTGGGCAGCTGGGCCCTTAGCTCAGAACGAGGCCCAGCCCACAGACCCCAGGGTCCGGATGCCAGCTTACTGGTGCTGCTTGCGAAGGCCATCTGGACCCTGTTGGAGACTCCGTGTCTTGCTTAGTTCCCGGCTCAGCTCCTCCTGGTAGGCCTTCTTCATGGCTTCGATGGCTGGAGGCAGGGCAGAGGCATGGGGGGATCTTGGGGAGGGGTCAGCAAGAGTAAGCTCCACCTCCTCCAAGGCCCCACAGATACCATGCAGGCAGGAGCAAAGAACACTGGACCAGGCTGTATCAGGAGCTGAGGGGCTTTGGGTAAGTTGCTAGACCTCTCTGAGCCCATCTATCAAGGGAGGGTGACAATCCCTGTCTGACGGGACAGTGCTGGGGAGACGCCTCAGCGTCTGACCACTGGTACGTCTTGTTGGTCATGTCCCTGTAAGGCCCCACACAGCCCGCCATCCCTGCAGAGCCTGGAGGGTTCTTTAACAAGGCCCAGCTCCCTTGCCCAGCCCGGCGGTCAGGAGTGCAGGGGCCACAGCTGGTATAGATCTATGCAACTTTACGCAGGGCACTTAACCACTCTTTGCCTCCAGTCCCTTGATGGAAAACGGGGTTACCAATAGCACCTTCTCTCGTGGGTTATTGGAAGATGCAGATAGAGCATTTAGAGCAATGCTTGGTCCAAAGTAAAGGCCCAGTAAATGCTCCCATTGGCTTATTTTTCGGGCTGTGAGCAATCAAGGACCAAGTGTTTCCACACTCACGCAGCGTTATTGGGAGGATTAAATGAGCCCTCACCCATAATCTTATCCATAATTCTAAAATCCGAAGGCTCTGAACACTGAGAGCTTTTCATAACTCTTTTGGTGGCAATCCCTGACCCGAACAGACGCAGGGCCACTTGCGGTCATTCTCAGCCCACGTTCAGCATGACTCTGAGAAATTTCACTGTAAAAACCTTGGTGCTAGATTCCAGGGGAGAGTCCAGACTCTGCTGGGAAGGATATCTAACTGATGTACTGTTATCTTCCTAAAATGCAAAACACACTGGCCCCAGGCTGTTTGTGATGAGGGGCCAACGGGCCGGGGGTGTGAAGCACGTGGCATAGCGCTGGCAGGTGGGAAAGTTCTGGATCACGTGACTTCTCTCGTCCTTTCCTATCACTCTGCAAACCGCTCAGAAGTGCTTAGGATGTACCAGACCTACACAGCAGGTGCGCAGTGAACACAGGGAGGGAGGGAGCTGTCCAACGTCTCGGGCATTCCTGTTTCCGGCTTGGGAGGGCAGGGGGTGGGGTTCAGGGCACGGCTTTGCAATCAGGGTGCTCTGAGCTCCATCCCCGGCTCTGCCATCTGGACAAGTCACCAACCTCTCTGCGCCCGTTTATTCATCTGTTAAATGGGGGCCCTCGATCAGGCACTACAAGGGCCAAGGGTGCTCGCGTTCCCCAGAACGGGGCTTGGCAAAGGCTCACGCCTTTCCTCCCGCTCTGCCCAGGGTCCGGCCCTCTCACCCGGGGAGATGGCACTTCTGTGGGTGAGCAGGCTGTACCCCAGCACAGAGAGCGCACCTGGGCACGGAGTTGGGGCTCCATGCGTATGTACGGCTTGGGGGCGAAACCCCCAGTGGCTGCAGGCCCCCGAGGGAGAGGAGTCACAACCCAGGGGGACAGTAGGGGCGGGGGGGGGTGAAACCTTTTATTGCCTTGGTTTCCCTTTCTCAAGTAGGAGCAGAGGCCAGTTCTAGGGGCTCCAACCCCCCCTGGTGCGTTTTCCCAAGTCTGGCACTGAGACCCCCCCCCCCTTATCGAAAGCCTTCCCCGATTCAGCCAGGGGCCGCAGCTGGGAGGCTCGTGGGGCGCAGGGTTCTCACCCGAGGCCGTGGCCGCCGTCTCCTCGGCCAGGAGCCACTCCTTCTCCTGCTGCAGCCGCTGCAGCTCCCGCTCGTGGTGCCGCTGCAGCTCCTCCATCACCTGCTGGTGCGAGGACTCCATCTCGGCCAGGCTGCGCTCGCACGCCTCCTGCGGGCGGGAGGCCAGCACGTCCCGGGGCTGCCCCCACTGCCCAGGACACGGGCCCCCTCCCCAGCCCGAGGCGGGGAGCCTCAGGGGCAGGCTTCTCCACCTCTCCTCCCTGGAGCCGGGAGCCACCGGCCGCACCTGCGCCTGCTCCCCCGGTCCACAAACCTCACCCTGTCACTCTCCTGCTTCAAACCCTTCCGAGGCTCCTATCCTGTGAGGCCAAGTCCCTGCTCCCCTGTCCGACCCTCGTGGCCTCAGCCTGGGCCTTTCCCCACCAAGGAACGCCAGTCACGGCATGTTCACATCTCTGAGCTTTAGCCAAGGCTAAGCCCTCTGCCTGGAACGTTCTTCTGCTACTTTCTCTTCCGGGATAACTGACTTTGGCCTGCAGCCCAGCTCAGTGTCCTCCCTGCTCTGCCTCTGGACGGCCTCTCCCCTGCCTCCGAAGGCTCTGCTTCTGCTGGACTAGAAGTTCTCCCAAGACAGGGAAGACCTGACCCAGCTCGGAGTCCCCGGCGTCTGGACCAGGGCCTGACATGGGCAGGTGCTGAGTAAGTGAACTGAAATTGATGACATCACAACACAGGGCCTGCAGAGAAGACTGGCAAGTATTTAGAAGACTGCTAATGCCCACCGCTTGGGAGACTCAGCTGTGACGGGTGTGCCGAGGGCAGTTGATCGTGTCACCACACTTTCAGTAACCCCATCCCTCGACCTAGCAGAAACTCACATGTATAAAGACTTGCGGACGAGGGTGAAACAGATGAAAACGGGACACGGTCCGAATCCCTAACGGGGGAGCCCTTAAATAAATGATGGGATCGAGCCTTGCAAAAGAGGAGGCGGGAGGGCAGAGAGGGAGAAGTGACCACGGAAAGCCAATGACGGGAAGCGAGGGGGACCAGACTCTCCGTTGCAGGCTTTGAAGATGGAGGAAGGAGCCAGGAGCCAAGGAGCGCAGGTGGCCACAAGCCGCCGGGAAAGGTGAGGAAATGGGCCCCACCTGGAGCCCGGCGAGATCCGAGTTAGGCTACCATCCTTCAAAACCCTGAGATGATAACTTTGGGTTATTTAAGGTGGTGGTAAATTTCTTTCGAGAGCAACAGGAAACTATACGGATGTGCTCAAAGGTAACCAAGGTGACCCCTGGGGTGGGAGCAGGCAGGGGAAGGAGAGCTCGGGTGTTTATTTCTAACCTTTTGATTTGTTTGAATTATTTTCGAAAATGTAAACATATTTCTTATGTATTTAAGATCATTAAAAAGGGAAGGGCAAGAGCCCCAAGAAGAAATCGAAGCAGAGGGCCAGATAAGACAGTATACTCCCCCCCCCCACCCGATACCATAGGGCACGGTGGGTGGGGACCGCCCTCCACCTGTCCAGCAGCCACACCAGAGGGCTATAATGGCCAGGCCTCCTGGGTCCAGGTGTTCTGAGTGGGGGGCAGGGAACATCTGTCCCTCTGCATGTGCCCTCCATGTCCCTCCAGTGACAACAACAGAACATAGCTTTGGAGTTCCACACACTGGGTCCAGAGCCTCGCTGTACCGGAGTGAACTTGAACGGGCCCCTTCCCCACGCTGAGCCTCAGTGTCCTCATCTATAAAACAAGCCCATAAGGCCAACTCATGAGGGTCCCTAAGATAAACCCACCTACAGAGATGGGAGCAGCACAGGGGGTGGGGAACTGATGTTCTTAAAGGGCCAGATCAGGCAGGCGGACCCGGCAGTTAATAGGGGGTCAGAGGCAGGACCGAGACCAGGAGGAGGGGCTCCTAGAAGGCCAAGTGCTATTCTCTCTGACATATCTTCCCGAAGGCCCAAGGTGTCCAGCAGCCACCTCTGACAGGGATCAAAGTACATGCAGAAATGCCTGTAACCCCCCCCCCCACATTAGGCTGGAGGGAGGCAAAGGAGGCACTAAAGCCCCAGTGGGTGAAGCCCCAGAACCACCCCCACCCCCCCAGCTGCTGTCCATGGAAGCCCCACAAGCTAAAAGAAGATTCCAGGACGAAGATACCAGGCTGGGGAATCTCTCCCCAGCCGTCCGCTCTCCAGGGTCTGCTGAATCCCCAGCCACCTCCTCCTGGGCTGGCGAGGGGACCCAGATAGCTCAGCTCCTCTTGTCTGGCACCCTCCACACCTGGGGCCCCTCCTCCACTCCCGTCTTTGGCTTGTTTCCTCATCATTCCCTTCTCACCTCCCCCAATTCCGTCTGCACCATTCCCATCCCAACCTAACAGGATGAAACACCGACAGCCTTTGTGGTGTCCAATGGCCCCACGGGGACCAGGAAGCCTGGGATGCAGACACAGGTCTGCCTCCCGCTTGAAGGTCTCACCGCCTCTCTGGGCCTCGGTTTCCCCATCGAGAAGCTGAGAAGTCAGAGCAGTGCTTTTCGAACTTCATTTGAGGGACAGAAATCTTTTCCCAAAGGAAATCTAATGCAGGTTCTAAGAGTAAAATCCAAGAGGCTGCTCGGATACCCCTGGCTATGAATGGACCCACCCAGAAAGGTAGCCCCTGGGGCGTCGAAGGACTCCAAGTACAGTCTGAGGCCCTCTGGGTGGGGGTCTCTGAGGGTGTCCCAGCTGCCTCAGGCTGTGGTGTTAAGCCACACCCAGCCTGAAGATGCCCCACCCACTCTGTCCTCTGACCTCTAGAGAACCTTTAACAACACTGGTCCCTCCCCCATCGCACCCCTCCCTATGTCAGGTGACCCCCAAAGTCACGCCCCCTCCCCTACTCAGGTCCTAACTCCCCTTGGCCCGGGTCTCCCTTCAGTTGAATGCTTCACCCACCACTCAGCTCCAGACGGCTCCCTGGCCTTGCACAGCCGCCCAGCCTCAGGGCCCCTAGGGGCTCTCCTCTATCTGCTTTGGGCCCAGTCACCCAGTCCTAACCTCTCCTCTCCGCACACCCTCCTACAGCCCTCTCTCCTTCGGTCACCGTCCTAGCTCCTGACGCTGGCCCTGTGCCCTCCCAAGACCCCCCCACCCCAACACCACTTTCCCCACGTCACTGTCAGACCCCAAACCTCCTCAGGTCTGCGGAATGAGATCCCAACTCCTTGGCTTGCTGGAGGTTTCCACTGTAGACACCCACCGGCCCTCCACCTCTGGCCCCAGCCCGTGCCCCCACCCCAAACCAGTGCTCTGCTCAATGCCCGCCCCCCCAGAAGCCTGCCTGAGAGCCCCGCACAGCGACCTCCAACCCTGGAGCTTCTAGAAGGCCCCGCCCACACAGAGCCTAGGATCCCAGCAGTCTTTTCTACTTTAGGCAACGGCGGGCTGACTGCCGACAGCTGATGGTCATATATTTTGCAATTCTGTGACACGATTAAGCGCAGCCATTTTAAAAGTTAAAGTATATACGTTTACAATTAACTACATTAAAAACAAAGGTGATACTCATTCATCACTTCCTAATTATTTCACTGCATTTTATTATTGTTTATGCTCTTGAGGTTTTTTGTTTTGTTTTGTTTTTAAAGATTTTATTTTTAAGTAATCTCTACACCCAACGTGGGGCTCGAACCCAAGACCCCGAGGTCAAGAGTCCCGCGCTCCACCGACTGAGCCAGCCAGGTGTTCCTGTGCTCTTGAGTTTATTTACATCTTCTGTATCTTGTATGGTGGAAACGCTCTATAATTCTGTGCACGTGTATCTTCCCGATTCGGTGTTCAGGGACATCGGCCACAGTGGGAGTATTTACACCACGGAAATTGGTGAACATTGCACGTCAGGGCTTGATTTATTGTTTTGCTGACTTAAGCGAGGGATGAGAAAACGCTAATAATGCAGATTCAACTTCCCAGCGTGCCACATTTACGACCATCACATTGTCACTAGAACACGGACCTGAGAAAATAACTCTAAATGGGATATTCTCAAAAGAAAAAACTATTCTCCAATTCGGCCAAGAAGCTGCAAGTGACATTGATCAACTAGAGTTTTGACAGATGTCTTTTTGTTTTACTCGTGAACATAAACCAAACTGTCAACCAACATGCACGGCAGAACGACACCCGCTTGTCAGTTAGCTGTGCATACAAGCGTTCGGAAAAACCAATGAAAGTCACAGTCAATTCCGAGAAAAGGCAATGTGCTATATATGTGGAATTCACAATAAAAGTTATATATTTTGTACTTGTACACTGTGTCCTACACATCCTTTCGATCAGTAAAATTTACGGTAAACGTACGTTAGTGTGTATGTGTTTACATACACATGGATTTTTCTGTCAAACGGTTACCAGACCACTGTCCCAGGCAGACGGAGTGTCCCCTGGGGGCCACTGGAGGGTCCCACATCCCACGGGCCTTGGCCTGGTAAACACAGGCAGGATTTCTCTGTGCTTAGGGAGTGACCCTGGGGGCCTGCCCGTTGGGGATCCCATTCCCCACTGGCCCTCCTTCCCCAGGGTGGTGTGGGAGAAGGGGTCCACGTGCAGAATGTCCCATGGGGGCTCACACACAGGCTCTGCAGTCAGCCGGAACCGAACTCAAATCCCACCTCTGACATCTGCAGCTCAGTTGACCTCGGGCAAGTCCCACAACCTCTCATAGCTCAGTGGCTTGTCTGTAAAATGGGCACAGTGATCACGTCTACCCGCTGGGTACATTAAATACGAGGACGCATACGAAATGCCTCACACGGGTTCCGCTACGCTCCCAGAACGTTAGCTGTTCTCTGAAGCCATGGCAACCAGAAACCTGCCCCGAGCCCCCACGAAACAGCCCCCCGGCCTCACCTGCGAGATGTAGCCTGGGGGGATATGGCTGTCCTCCTGGGGCCTGGGTGCACTCTGAGGGGCCTCTCCTTGAAGGCGCCATGCCTCCAGCTGGGCACGGAGAGACTGCACCTACAGGGGGAGGAGGCGAGGTCAGCGGGAACCTGGAAGCCGGCAAGGGTCTGGTGGCAGGCAGTGAGGAGCTTTGGGTCTGAGAAAGGGAGGTGGCCTGCGGCCGAAATGCAGGCCAAGGGGACATTCCAGCACTTTCCTGGATGGCCAGGTCAGTGACCCAGGAGAACTTTGTCCCAGAGAAGACTAAACGGGGTTGGGAGCAGGTCACTGTGATCACAGATATTTATCCCTGCAGGCGGCAGGGAAACGTCTGAGCCTCAGTTTCCCGCCAGGACAATCAGGACAAGGTCTACCCTCTGGGACCACGCGACCACTGTGAGGGTTACATGAGCCAATGTAGGTAAAGGAGGCCTAGGACGAGGTATTCAGAAGATGCCTAATAAGTGCTCTCTCCCTCCTCTCCCCTTCTCTTTGGTTGCGGAGGACAAGACTAAGGAGGGAAACAAAAAAAAAAAAACACCCCAAAACAAGAAAACACCGAGGTCCAGGAAGCAAGATTCCGGTTCACGGGAGTCTGGGGCACCACACGGTGAATCAGGGGTGAGCTTCCCGTCACTTTAGGAATGCAAAATAAATGCCACAGCGCGACGGCAGGGACAGGCGGGGCGCGCTGGTGGGGCGAGGGGGCTCCCCGAGGCCGGCCGGGATGCCTACCTCCTTCTCCAGCGCCTCGTGGCTGTCACGCGGGGGCCCGCGGCGCTCCCCGCGGCTTTGGTTGAGCAGGGCGGTGAGAGGCACCCGCTTGTTCTCCCGCAGGGGCAGCTTCTCCAGCTCCTGCCACTTCTTCTCGATCTCCTCGCTGAGGCGGCTCTGCTGGTCCTCGGTCAGGGGGGCCCCCAGGCCCCGGCGCGGCGCCTCGCCGGTCGGCGTCTCCACGGGCCTGCCGTCCGTGGCCTCAAACCACTTGCGACGCTCCTCGGAGCGCTGCGCCAGGTCCCGCTCCAGCTCCTCCTGCTTGGCCGGGCGGTCGAGAGCGCGGGCCGGGGTGCGGGCCCGCTGCGGGGAGCCCTGAGTCAGCGGGGAGAGCTCCACGTAGTCCAGGGACTGCCGCTGCCCGTCCGCCTTCCGCGGGCCGCCCCGACCGATGACCTCAGAGCCCACCCGCTGCTCCCCCGCCTTCAGGGAGCCCTTCTGGGTGCTGTGCGGCGTGTTCTCCTTATTGCAGTCCGAGAGCCTAGGGTGCCAGCAGAGCCCCGTCAGGAGGGACGTGTGACGCTCAGCCCCCAAGCCTGCGCTTCTGGAGCGCCACCCGTGTGCCAGGGCCCGGCGACAGACCCCGGTGGGGGAAGCAACCCAACCTAGAGGTTACAACTAGAGATTCATCATTAAAGGACCCTGGGAACCATCCCAGCTCCAACGCTTAGCAGCAGAGGGACCAGGAGAGCTGGCCTCCCTCCTTGACCCTCAGTGACCGCATCTGTAACATGGGACAGCGGTGCCTCTCACAGGATGGACGTGAGCACTAGGCGAGTGAATGTGCCTAAAGCAACCGCGAGCCCCCTGCCAAGGCTGATCAAAGTGTTATTACAAAGGTGCGGTTTGAGGCAGGGTCCTGGGTTCAAGAGGCTCACAGTGGAAAGGGGAAGATGCCCACGGTCACGGTTGAGGGGGTGAACAGTGACCTCTGGGTGCACGGAGCGCGAACAGTGGCAGTCGGCCCCTTCTTCCGTTACTTGCCCAGGCAAAAACTACGCCTCCCGGCGTCCCGTGCAGCTGTGGGGCCACGTGACTACATTCTGCCCAGTGGTGTGAGAGGCGGCACCCTTTCCGGGACCAAACGTGCCCTGGCCTGGCCCCTGGCTGGGACTCCGTGAGGACAGAGCCAAAGGTGGGAGTCGTGGGCCACGGAGCTGCCCCACCAGGCCTGGAGGGCACATCTCTGGATTGTTCTGGAGAGAGAAAGAAATCTCTCCCTTATTTATGCCACTGTGTTTGGGGCTTCTTTGTTACAGCAGCTGAGACTACAGACTAAGTAACAGTCGGGCTGCATAGACCTGCAGAGTCTACAGAGGGCTCCTGGGCACATCCCTCACGTGAAGGAGGGGCCACACTCAGCGTGACAGATACGGAATGTGAAACTCAGACAAGTAAGTCACTGGCCGGACGCCGAATAGCCAAGGTATGGCCAGGTTGGGGGGCTCGTGCCGGGGGCCTCCCGATACGATACTCTGTTCCTGCTGTCCCACAGCTGCAATTCCCCGCCCCCCGCACAGGCGGCTAGGGTTCACACTGTATGCGGGTTCTGCCACCAGCTTACTCAGCTCTCCTACCCTCTAGGCACCTCCAGAGGGTGAGCTCCCCAGCCAGACACCCTCTGCCTAACAGGCTTAGATGTAGCGGAGGGGGGTGACGGGGGTGTCTTTGACTCACTGGCATCTTCTCCAAAGAGTCAAAGCCCCTTCCCACCTTTCAGGCTGTCGCAGAATACAAAGGCATGGCAGTCAAACCTCAAATAAGTATCTTCAGGGGGATGCCAAGAACGCTCACTGCCCTCTCTCCATTTTGTTGATGGAGAAACTGAGGCCCGGGAGGCACAGCCGCGGGGCCCTCTGGCGTGTGCCAGCACCCCACTCAGGGACGCAGGAGGAAGCGCCTCCCTCAAGGTCCCGCTCCAGCTCGGCACATACTTGGTGACATCCGGGGCAGAGGTTGGCCGCACGGTCTTCCTCAGAGCCTCGATCCAGTTTCGCCGGATACCCGAGGTCATGGCCGACAAGGTGTAGACAGCATCCTTGGTCTGCAAGTCCACCCCACGGGCAGGTTGCCACACGGCCAGCCCCACCGCTCCCTCGCCACCGTGCACCCCCAGGGAGGGTGGCCCTTCCCCCCCAGGAGGGCATCTGAGGTCCTGCGCCTGGGGATGAGCTCCCCTCCGCCAGCTGGCTCCAAGGTCTCCCCAACGTTCAGCCCCAGTGATAGCCGGGGTCTCCCCAGACACGCAAAGTGCCGGCGGCAGAGCTTCTGACTAGCTCTGAGGACAGGGGCTATAGGTGAACGAGGGAAGCCCATCACCCCCGATCAGGCCCCCCCCCGCCCCCCGCCCCGAGTCTCACGTGGATCTGGAAGCCATAGTTGCGCTGCACCGCGTACTCGGTGACATCCGTGCAGGAGCGCAGGTCGATCTCGCCATCCAGCTCGTCTGCCTGCCGCGGGAAGGCCACGACGGTCCACGATTTCCACTTTCCCCACCTAGGCCCCCCCAAGCCCCTCCCAGGGACACCCCCCCCCCCAGCACCTGATGGCGGCAGGGAGCCTCCCCACTTTGTCTCACCTCCTCTGCGGTGGAGTCCCTGTAGTACTTAAGGCTTGAATCTGTCAGCACAAACCAATGCTTCTTCCACTGTGAAGGAGACGTGGCGGTGAGCGAGGGGACGGGGCGGCAGGGAGGGTGGAACGAAAGGGTGTGTGCGTGCACCGCTCTACAACTGTCCTGGGTCTGGCCAGGTCAACCGTGGGGGCCCCGGCCCCCTCAGCCGCCCTGTTGGGGGGCCAGGGGGGGAGGGGGACAGAGAAGAGTCAGAAAATCCAGATTTTGCAGCCTGGCCCTTCCAGGGGCAGCGTCTGTGAAAGGGGTTGGCTTTTCCTCAGTGACCACACCTTCCCTGTCCTCCTGGGAGTCCTTCTCTGACTTGCTGACAGCAACATAGCCCTCCGGACCCTCTCCATCAAGATCACCAAGGCTCCTACAAGTGCATGACCCCCCCCCCCCCACCGCCTCAGGGCAGACCAGGAAGGGGCTGTGACCTGTGTAAGACCATTCAGCTAGCAAGTCAGGGAGCAGAGCTTTGCGAGTCATTTTCCCCATGGCCCTCTGGACCCCCTCAGTAACCAAGGACAAGTCTCCCAGAGTAAGACTGGAAGGTGGCCTGGCGGGGGCGGGGGGGGGAGGTAGGTGTCTGAGCACTGGTCCTGTTCTGTTTCTTGATCGGGTTGCTGGTTACACGCGTGTTCGGCTTGTGAGTGCGTTATCTGCACATTTATGATTTGGGCCCCTTTCTGCAGTGCCGCTCTCTGCTCCGGCGGGCGCTGGGCTGGCAGGACGCACAGCGAAGGGTAGGGGCACCACAACAGCCTGATGTTAAATGTGCCAAGCTCAGCCCGCCTCTGGGCTTCTGGCCATTCACTGGAATGCCAGTCAAGGTCCGCCCACCACCAGGGTCAGCACATATCACCCAGTCCTCAGCCCTCCGGGGGCTCCCCCACATCACCAAACTCCATCCACGTTGTTATTTCAAATATTTAGGCTTCTTTCCTCAAGAAATGGCAAGTTTTCAGGGGTGTGCTGGGACGACACTTTCAACTTCTTTCTACATGGCCTCCCCGAAGAAATAGGGGTTGAGGGGCGCCTGGGTGGCGCAGTCGGTTAAGCGGCCGACTTCAGCCAGGTCACGATCTCGCGGTCCGTGAGTTCGAGCCCCGCGTCAGGCTCTGGGCCGATGGCTCGGAGCCTGGAGCCTGTTTCCGATTCTGTGTCTCCCTCTCTCTCTGCCCCTCCCCCGTTCATGCTCTGTCTCTCTCTGTCCCAAAAATAAATAAACGTTGAAAAAAAAAAAAAAAAAAAAAAGAAATAGGGGTTGAGCCTCCAAGGGACCTAGATTCCAATGATTTTATCCCTAGCTGTGTGTCTTTGGTCAAGTATCTCGGCCTCTCTGAGCTCCATTCTTCGCACTTGTAAAGGAGGGCTGATAAGAAGGTCGGAAGTGTCTATCCCTCCCTGGTCCATGACAGTTGAGGAGCTAGATGGAGTTCTATGGCCTTAGGCAGCCCAAGTTCTAGGCCTGGGTCTACCGAAGCGGTGACTAGGCCCGGAGGAGAAGTAAGCTTTGTGGGCCTGTCCCCTGTCCGTGCACCAAGGGGCTGGGCTTCCGGCTCGGACCGTGCACCCGGGCCCTTCCAGCTCGGACATTCCAAAACCCTGTGAAAGAAGATGAGTAGTGGCCAGCTCTGGGTGGGGCCTGTAATCTCTGCCCTCCAGAGACCCTGGGTGGGGAGGCTGGGAAGGGTCACTGGCAGGCTGCCAGGCCTTGTGTGAGCCTGGAGCGTAGCCACCAGAGGACTGGCGAGGAGGCAGCAGGGACGGAAGGCTGTGGGCTGGAGGGAATAAAACATGTGGGGAGGAAACACAATGAGATTCCCTTTGGCTCCGGGCCCTCCCAGGCATGCGGGCTGCGTGCCGACCCGAGCCACGGGCGCATGCAGGACAGGGGTGGGGAGACGTCCCCTCCCAGGCTGAGCGGGCAGGAAGCCAGCTCCAGCTCCCAGACTCCATCAGCCTGGCAGCTGGAAGGGCAGAGCCAGCGACAGGCCGCTGTCCCTCCTAGTTCTGAGGATGGACACGTTAGAGACAGGGAAGGGTCATTAGCTGAGCTATAGCAGAGACCCTACACGGCCCGACCTCTCTGACCCTGCTGTCTACCCTGGAAAGAATCCTCATTATCCATATGCCCATTTCATAGATGTGGACTTAACATCTTCACAGTCTCCACTTAAGTCCTTCGCAGAGGACGTAACCAGGGGAGCCCCAGGTGGGTGAGACTTCCGAGCCTGTGCTCCGAGACCCACTTCTATGGGGAGGGAGAGGCTCCCGCATGGCTGAGTCTTGGGGAATCTGTAATGTCTCAGGCCAGATGATCTCTGTGAACCCCTCAGACCCAGTCAGGGTCATCAAGAGGGGAGAGGGCCCAGGGGCTCTCGGTGAGAGGAGCGGATGGGGCGTAGGGCGTGAGGGGCTAGGAGGCCTCTACCCCTGCCACCCTGTATGCCTGCAGACTGTCCCAGGGGGCCAAGATGACAGCAGCCTCTGCTTCCCACCCCCTCAGCCCAAGGCCCACCCTGACTGCACGAGAAATGCCCGCCCTCAGGGTGCCCACTCTGAGCCCACCTGCACCCCTCCGCTCAGAGGCCAGGCTCTCTAGAGGCCTAGACAAGCTGCGGAAGCAGCTCAGACTCCTGGGCTGCCCCCAGAGACGCCCTGGGGCACTGAAGCCGCACAGGCCAAGCCCTCCCCTCTGACTGCAGCCCTCCTACCTCCCCAGGCTCGTCCAAGATCGACATCCATCCCTTCTTGAAGTTGAGCAGATCG
Organism: Lynx rufus; assembly: GCF_022079265.1. NCBI lineage: Eukaryota > Metazoa > Chordata > Mammalia > Carnivora > Felidae > Lynx > Lynx rufus. The sequence continues at coordinate 131,523,002 of NW_025814889.1, read as the reverse complement.
GGCTATGGAGAGATAAGGAGGCACATAAGTTAGGCCCGGTGGAGAACCAACCGGGGCTGGGGAAGAAGGAGTGTTGTACCCATCCTGCCCCCTGAGTCCTGCGAGACTGGGGTCCTGGAAAGCCAGGAGAGGGGGCGGAGGGCCCAGGTAACCCCCAAATCCGGGCAGGCTCCCCAACCACTGAGATAGCCTTGGCCCCTGTCCCCGACAACGTCTGAGAGCCAAGACGGCAGGCAGGGTGACTGGCACATCTACCACAGGTGGCCAGGCTCCCCTCCTGCCAGCCTACTTCCTCACCAAAGAGCGGGAGAGAGACCCCGGAGGGCTCTGAGAACAGCCTGAACCAGCAGGGCTGAGCAAACTGTCCTGTCGCTCTCACCGACAAGACCAGGAGGCCCATCAGGAAAATACCTTAAAGCCCCCCCGCTCATCCCCAACCCACTGACCCTCCTGTGGTCCAACCAGCCCTGCCCTGCCCTTCCCTTGTCCCCTGGAGACTCTGAAAGATGGAGCCAGGCCCAGGGTGGGGTCAGAGATCTCTGGAAGGGCCAGGAAGATACCACTTCGGTGGAGGCAAGCCCTACCTGCCGGGTGCTGCCCAGCGGGGCGCGGGCCCGGGGTCGGGGGGCTCCCAGCCGCTGCATGTTCCAGAGGCCTGTGAGCTAGGTACCCCTCCCACCCCCACCTAGATGAAACAGATGCTCCTCCGGGTGGTTTCTCTGGCCACGCCCATCTGGTGGGCGCCAGCCACCTGACCCTCCCTGCCCACCGGCAGACTTCTCTCTCGTGTCTAAGGCCTGGTCCCTCAGCAGAGTGTCAGCTTCTGCCCGCTGGCAGGGGGGAGAGCAGGGCGGGCCAAGCTGCGGGCAGGGAGGAGGTGGCCACCTGCCGCTATGGCCCTGAGCCCACCTATCAGTACCGGCATCACAGCCTCACCAGGCCAAGGTGTCTGGTTGCTGGAAGGAGCTCGGCTCCGTGGGGTGGGCAGCAGAGACAGCAGCTGGAAACCGGAGCCACCTGACCTGGCCACCTCCCCTGACCCGCCTTCCTCCCCATTCTCCTCTTCCTCAGGTGGAGGAAGTGGCCTAAGAGGGGCTTGGCCCAGGGGCCTGGACATCCACAGCCAGCCACAGCCCAGGCTGTGCAACCAGGGCCCCTGGATCTCAGCAGGCCAGCAGCCCCACCCCTGCAGGGCAGCCCCTCCCTGCATACCTGTCTGAGGGAGGGGACCCAGGCTCGGCTCAGAGCTGGGAAACCCTGGGGCTGTGTTTTTGCCCTGTCTCTCTCAATTCTTCCTCACCCTGTTCCCCACGAGTGCCAGAGGCTGCCCGGGGTGGTCCCAAGCGAAGACTGAAGAGTGGCAGCTACACTCGGGGCCACCGAGTCACCTGGGTAACCTCCCTTCAGACTGGGACCTCCAGTGACCCCCAAGGTCTGGCCCACGGTGACTAGGCCTCGGCAAAAACCTGCTGAATAAATATCACTCCCCCACCCCCCCCCCTTTACCTTCCTGATCGAAATTCCTGTGCTTTGGGGGCAGTCTCCACCCTCACCCCCTGGCTCTGAGAAGTCAGGCTATCTGGGATGGCCCACAGAGCTGGCCTTGCTGTCCAGGGGAAAGCCCCTGGGAAGGACGAGCAGACCACCGGGCCATTCAGACTGGGCCAGGGCTGAGGGGTCAGCCATAGGCTTCCAGAGCTGAGCAAGGGCTCCCCAGCTAGAATGACAGGCTGGGACCCCAAGGGGTGCCTGGGAAGCAGGGGGGGGAGGAGGGGTCCCTGTGACCTTCCCCTCCCTGAGCCCTGGCTGCCTAATGTAGCAAATGATGCTGGGGGTAGGGGTGCGGGGGGTGGGGGTCCTGCCGTCCCCAAAGCTTTGTGAGAGGGCTGAATGAGCTACGTGTGGAGGAGCTCGGTGACCCTCTGGAAGCTGGTACAAACACACTACGAGCGTGTCAGGTACGAGATGGGCACAGTGACCTTGGAGGGAGGAGGATGCCAATGTGAGATTTTAAACCTGCTGGCGGGAGTGGGGCGGGGGGTGGGGGGGGGGGACAGGTCCTGCAGTCACCTGGGAACCTCTGTCCAGGGTCAAGAGGTCTGCTAGTCTAAATCTCTCATGCCACACCTCCACTCGGGCCCAGCCACCCTCCCTCCACCCAAGGCAGCTCACTTTCCCTTTGTCCCTTCAGGAGTACCGGCCAGCTCTCACGGCCTGCCCTCTCCTTCCTTTGGCCATGGCCACAGCCGCGGCCACAGCTCAGCACTGCCTCCCACCCGCCTGGACCACTGACGCGGCCTCCTCTAAGCACAGAGCCTCTCAAAAAGGCCTACGGTCCCGAGTCAGCTCCGGACCTCCAGGGGTGGCTCCAGGTGGTTTCAAACCAAGGTCCAGCTGCCTGATGGCACAGAGGCCGCAGCTCACCCTCCCAGCCCGGCCTCCCCTTCGTGTAGGGAACCCTGTTTTGATATCACCACGTATGCTCTCCGATCCCCGGCACAGCGGGACTCCAGGCCCCTCCGCACCAGCCCGAGTCCTCCGCTTACGTACCAGGCTTCCTCCTCCTCCGTTGACCAGGCAAACCCCTACCCGCGCCTTAAGACCCAACTTAATTGCCACCTCTGAGGCCCCTTTCCCTGCACACAACACACACCAATGGCAGCTGCCCTCCCACAGCCTCTGTTGCATTTGTGATTATCGTGAAGCCAGTTACTTATCCCTCACAGGCTACAGTAGAAGCAACTCCATTAGGGACATGCGCTGTTCACCCTCCAGGACCAAGGGGCTAAGGGAATGTTTGTTAAAAAAAAAAAATTAAAAAAAAAAAAAAAAAAAAGCACATCAGGCACTGTTTTAGGCCAGGAAATCAGCTGCGATTGGGAGATGTGGCCCCTGCCCTGGTGGAACTCAGGAGACAGACAATAAACAAGTGACGGGTATATAATCTGATGCCAGGCGGTGGCTTAGGGAATGAGGCTCCAAGGGCAGGGCTACACAGGGCTAAGGCAAAAAGAGGGGGAAGAGATCTTGACTCTAGGCCTTTAGGCATTTACCCATTCGCGGCCACTTTACCATTTGCTTCCTGTAGCTCTCTGAGCTCAGGGCTAGAGGTCAGGAGAGAGGGAAAGGGTGTGAAGAGGCCCAGGAGGGACACCAGGCTGGGGCAGGCTCAGGCATGAAGGCAGCCATGATGAACCCAGAAAGCACCGTCAGTGGTGATCATGAGCCGCCTCTCTGCTCCAAAACCTTTCTTGGCTCCCCAGTGTCCCCGACCAAAGCCTAAACCGCTTCTCCTGGCCTTGGAGGCTTTCCTTCCCAGGTCCCCTTTCTATGTTGTCACCACTCCCCAAACGCGACCACCAGCCTTTGTCTACACTGTTCCCTCCCTCCGTCCACTTCCACCTGATAAAGCCCTACAATCGCAGCTGGGCATCTTCCTTTGGGAAGCCCCTTCGCACCACAGGGATATGCTGTCCCTCCTTCAAGTGCCCCCACACGTTCAACATGGGCTTTCTCAAGAGAGGCAGCTGTGTACATTTCTTATCTAGCCCCAGCGAAAAAACTGGGGCAGACCTAGATACAAATGCTGGCTCAGCCCAGGCCGAGCTATGTCACTTGGGGCATGTCACTTCCCCTGTCTACACCTCAGTGCCCTCATCTGTTAGATGGGGAGTTACAATCATCCTTAGAGGATCAACTCTGGTAGCATGAAAGCACCCAATTCAGGATCTGGCAGGCACCCAGTAGGCAATGCAACCACCCTCCCCGGGCCAAGGGCTTGGGGCCTGGGGGTGGGCGGCCAGGACACTGACTCAGCTCCTCCCCCCACATCCCTCTGGCTCTCTGACCAAAGGGAGGCTGCTGACGACAGGAAGAGCCAGCAGGGAGGTGGCAGGATGTGCGGAGGCCGAGGAAGTCCAAGCAGCGGCCAGGTCATCACACTCTTAGGGGCAGGGGCCCTGAGGGCCCACCCCCAGCAGCCCAGCCCACTCCTTAGGGTCTCCACTAGCTTGAGGAAAGGGGATGTGCGCATGCGCAAACGCACCGTGCTCCACTCCATCACCCCACCCTCCAAGGCTGTCAGAGCCTCCCTAAGACTCTAGCCAGAAACCAAAAGCAGCCCCGCCCCTCCTCTTCCAGAACATCACGGTCAAGGGGCCAGACTGACCTGAAAAGAGGCTACTCGTTCCTTTACGTTCAGGGTAAACTCGGGCAACTCACCACCGCCCCCCCAACAAGCCTCGGTTTATCTAACTGTAAAATGGGAATAAAGGCCCACTCAGTTGCGAGGCTCAGTATGATCATTAAGGCATAGGTATTGATGTAACCGGAGTAGTGCCTATCCCCAAGAGAAAGACAAATCTCTGCCATCGTGTCCCCCACCCCACTCGTGGGCTTGCTCCGAGCCAAGGCCCCAGTGCTGCTGCGAAGTGGCAAGCCGAGGAGAACACGGCGTCGTGCCACTTCGGAAATCCCAGGACGGGCTCCCGGACGGGGTGGGACGGGGCGGCCCCTTCTCACCCACTCAACCTCGGGCGCCCATGCGGGTAGGCAGTCCTCCCAGGCCTGGATCAGCGCGACCCATTCGAGCCGGGGAGCGCCCCTCTCCAGCCCTGGGCGAGACCCCAGACCCAGGCCAGGCCCTTCTCCGCTCCTCCCACTGCCCGGAGCCCTGGGAGTCCCTACGGGCCTGGCAGCTTGGGAGAATCAGGTCAGGTCTTCACCGAGGGGGCTGGAGGGGTGGTGGAAAAGGGCCATCAGAAATTGTCCGTGACTGGTCCAACAAAAGTAGGCGGAGAGGGGACTGCCCAGGATAGGGAGTTCCCGTTTCCTCGGGGTCGCCGGGGCTCCTAGTCCGGAAAGGTGAGGAGGAGGTGGGGGGAAGTCGAAGCAGAACAGCCAGCTGGGGCCGCTGGGGTCGCCCTGTCTTCCAGCCGAGACCTCCTCTCGCCTTCGGGAAGTGAAGGGGGTGCCCAGGAGGGGAGCGGCTCGGCTGGGGCTCGGGCCGTCACTCTCCTCCCGGCCTGGGGCGCAGAAGGGCTGGCCCGGGGGGCGGGGGGGGCACTCACCGTCATGGCGGCGCCCCGGGGCGGCGGGAGCAGGAGGCAGGGAAGTGGAGAGGGCTCTCGGGCCGGGCCCAGCGGCGCGGGAATCGCGCCGCCGCCGCCGCCGCCCCTCTCGGCTGCCCGCCGCCGCTCCTCCGGCCCTTCCCTTCCCCGGCGCTGCCCCGGCCCCTTCCATCCGCCCATAAAACTTTTTTTTTTTTTTTTTCAAACTTCCTGGGAGGACCCGGGAGGGCCAATGGGCGGCGAGGCAGCCGGGACAAACAGCCGCGGGGGCCGCGGGCGGACCAATGGCAGCGCGGGACGGGACGGGGGCGGGGCCTGCCGCGACGGGACGGGCGCGCGAGGGCGGTCGCGGCCGGCGGATGGGGGCGGAGGGAGTCGAGGGCCGGGCTCCCGCCCCGGGCGCGCTGGGAGGAAGGAAGGACCCTGCGTGCAGGTGACTCGGTCGGGCCCCGGCGCGGGAGTGCTGGGCGGGGACAGCCGGGTGTGGCACCCAGTCGCCCTGCGGTGGCTCCCGCGAGCCGCCGGACCGAGCGATGGGTCCACTCACTAAGGGCTCGGCGCCTCGGTTTGACGGAGACGTGGGCAATGCAGCCAGTACTAAAACTCAGCAGGTCCCACTCGCCGAGCCCCGCTCATGACCTGTGTAATCTAATTTCGTCCTCACCACAGACCTGACAGGGAGGTGTCCTTGTCCCCCTTTTACTAATGAGAAAACAGAGGCTCAGAGAGGTGAGCCGACTTGGCCAAGGTCACACGGTAAGAAGAGACGGGATTCCTAGCACGGAATCTAAGCACAAAGCGAGTTCTGGAATGGTAGGGCCTTCTCCAAATGGCCCCTCCGTACAAGCGGGTCTTTCTCGGCTTGAGAACCCCATTTTGGGTTCTTGGATGTGGGCGTACACACTTTTCTCACATTCCCAGCACTTGGCAGTTTGTAAGAGGCCTTTTCGCCCGCAGGAGCTCATCTGAGCTTCCTAGCAGAGGAGGGACCTTCGTGGAATTTGTTGAAAATGCAGTGGTTGCTTGTGTGGCATGGTGATTCAAACCCTGCAGTTACCTGAAGCAAAGTATTACTTACCCTCTCTGGGCCTCAACTTCACCCTCTGTAAAAGGGGAGAATGCTACTATCGCCTGATGTTCCTGTAAGGATTAATTGTTAATTTAAGTCACCCCCTAGAACGTCCCCTTTATCCTTAGTCAGCTGTTTTTAGGTGGGGAGGCAGGGGAGCTTGGAGTAACTGCCATTCCAATTTTCTGCCGTCTCAATTTGGGGCTCAGACATTATTGCTTTCATAGCTTTAATTGCTCTCCCCATTTCCCAGATAAAGAAATGGAGGGCCAGGGGCTGAAGTTCTTTCCTAGCGTTTCCCCCCGGGGTGTCTCTCCTCCACCCTGAGACATGAGGCCAAGGATAAGCCTATCTTCCTCTAGACACCGGCCTTCCCGTCTCCACTTGCTGAGTTTTCCCGCTCTCCCCTCTACCTCACTTAGGCATTTGGTCCTTGGGAGAGTGAGTGAATAAACAGAAGACCTCCCCTACCACCAGCCGCGCCCTGGTCCAGTGGCTCCCGACCAGCCTCCTTGCTGGTTTCCTGGCCTCTGGGACTCCTTTCAGTGCCCTCAGCCCAGCGATCAGTTCACTCCCCTGCTCAAAGTTCAACAGTGCTAATAGATCAGCTCTGCATTCTTGTTGCAGGCGGTCAGCGGCCATCAGAATCTGACCCCTGCCTGCTGTCCTCCATCATTGCCCACACGCGTTTTACATGCTAGGGATACATAACACTGGACTGCTGGGAATTCCCAGAATAAACCAGGTCCTTTGCACCTCAGATGGGACGGCACATGTTGTTCTCTGCAGGGTCTGGAACAGCTTCTCTTCCTGTCCTCTGTGCCCCGACACACACATACACTCCGCCCCCCCCCCTCTCCCGCCCCTCCTTCCCCTCTCTCCAAATGTTCGTTTGCCTGGAAAATTCCTTCTCACCCTCCAGGTCTCAGTCCAAAGGAAGCCGGGGTGCCCCCAGCCCAGAGGTAGAAACTCCTTGTCCGCTGCTCCCTGCATCTGGACATTCCGCCACTAAAATGATGACCACACTGTGTTCTAACCAGTTACGTGTCAGTGTCCTCACCAAACTGAGCCTCTTGTGGGCACAGAGTGTTTTTGCCTAGATCTCGGAGTCCACAGTAGGTCCTCAGTAAACATAGGTCAAATGAGCGAATGCACAAATGGAGAAATGACTCCCTTGCCACATCTTGTCCTAGTGGGACAGAGATGGGACTGACTCAGGGACCCAGGAGTGAGTTATTAAACAGAGCCACCAAACTTGGGGGTTATCCATCCATCCAACCGTTGTTAAACTTGACTCTACTGAGGATAGCAGCATGAGGCTCAGAGAGGGCCACAACGTCCCAAAGCCGTATAACTTAGAGACAGAACTCAAGCCCAGGTTCCCTGGCTTTTGACCTTGGAGAGCGATGTCACCCTCCGACCCAAGAGATGTTTGAAGCTGCTCTAAGTAACCGTCTGGGAGACTCCGCTGGCAGTTCCGTCCCATAGCTCTCGATTTGCCTCATTCCCAGATGAGAAAACGGCTGCACACCCACTCAGCCTCAGTTACCGCATCTGTCTAACGGGGAGAAAAATCTGTGGGGATTCTCGGGGCTGCAAGGAGGGCTTGGAGATCAGGATGCCCAGAGATGGGAGGGTTCACATCTCAGCTCTGCCCCTTGTGTGACCTAGAACAAGTCGTTTTTTCCTCAGTGCCCTTCATTTCCTTCTGTAAGACGGACAACACGAACCATACTTCGTATGCCCGGTGGTGAGGATTAAACGCAATCAGGCAGGCCGTGCACCGAACACCGAGCTGAGCACAAACTAGGTGCCAAATACACGCTGGTTATCATCACCAGCACCATTGTCCCAGGTGCCTTTCCCCGTTTCTCTCCCCTTCTCTCCACCAGGGACTTACCTGCTCCCTCCTGCCAGACCGGCTGCATGTTGGTGACCTTTAGTTAGTGTGACAAGGTAACTCCCGCCCATGGCTCGAAGGTACCACTCTGCCCAGATAACCGTGTTTGTCCCATCACCCGAGTGCCCTAACCCCCAAAGAGCAGCAGAGCGGAAGTTAGGAAGCGGGTGGGAAAAGTTAGTGTTTGGACGCCCCCAACCGTCACACCTCTGTGCCTCCTGACCTCCCTGAGCCCTCTCTGCAGCCCTGAGCATCGCTATAGATTCTGCCCCATTAAACAGATGGGGCAACTGAGGCGTGGGGTGGGTTAGCTGCAGCCAGTCTCTCATCTAAGAATGAGGAAAATCAGCAGGAGGCCGACTCCCCTCAACCCGAGCCGTGCAACTCCCGCTCACCTCCCTGAGCCCCGGTCCCTTCCTCTGCAAAGTGGGCATACTGTCTCTAACGTGCCCAGCCTCGTGCTGGACCCAGAGCCAACGAGAGAGTACAGGAGTCGTCCTGTCGACAAGAGAAGAGCCCCCACGCGCCTGCCAGTGGCCCCTGGAGAGACCAGGCCCCTTCTCTCTGCTGCGAAGGGGGCAGGAGGAAGCGAGTCACAGCTGCCTGCCCCCCCTGCCCCTGAGGAAACCCTGAACCAGAGGCCTGAGTGTTTACAGCCCTCTCTGGGCAGGGGGTAGGTTACGTCATGCCAGATGTTTGTGAAACTGGCTGAGACCCAGGTCTGAGACACACTTTGCAATCCCAGAGCCCCCCCTCAGGCCATCCCTCCCTCCTTCCCTCCCTCCCTCCCCCCAACCTGACTCCCCTTGGCTCAGTTGCCGCTTGGCCGCTTTCAGCTGTATAGATTATTCAACCCCCCCTCACCCTGAAAACTGAAAACAGCCCCAGCCCCGTCCTGGAGGTGGGATTCTCCTTTCTCGTGTGGGAGCCCCAATTCCCTCCTCTCAGCCCCCACTTTCCCCCCTTTGACTGACGCCAACCTCCTTCCTCCCCTCCCCCTCTCTCCCACCCTCATCCCTCCCACCCCGCTGGAGCCAGCCTACCCTTTGCCACCTGAGGACCCCCAGAGACAGCAGGAACGGATTGAACAGCGTGGGAACGTCCCCGGGCATCCGCCATGAGGTCACCAGTCGGCCCTTGAGTGGGCTCCCAGCCTTGCCCTCCGCTGGCCTCTTGTCTGCCTGTCAAACAGGGTCCAGTGTTGGCCCCCAGGTCCCTTTGGTGGGATGGGGGGGGGGTCTCTGACTACAGTCTCCCCTCCCTATTCTGCCATGCCTACCTGGAAGGCCCAGGGCTCTCATCTTTCTTATCTCACAGAGCTGCCAAGAAAAGAGCTTGCTAACTCATTCACACTAGGGGGTGTTTGGCTGATAGGGCTCTCGGGGCTCAGCACCTTTGGGGACGTGCACTTCACCCCCTAAAGCCAAACCACAGGTGGCCAGTAGGAAGGAGGGGAGTACACGCCCCAGATGTGCGTTCAGCCCGCATAGGGTTTTCAGATTGTTTTGCATTAGGTTCCAATGTTAAATAATCAAGAGACTGACGTATAACTACATATTTCCAGTTTCTCAAGGTAGAAGACCTCTGGGCCCATCTTCCCCATGGCGTCAACCCGTGTGGCACCAAGAGGTCACACAAGTGCCCCTAATCTCTATCCCGCGTCCGCCTACTCTCCCCATTTTATGAAAGGAAGGAATCACAGACTTCTGCAGCCACTCCCGGCAAGGTCCCCAAATGCACCCCCTTTGCAGTCATCCTTGTTGGGGAAACAGGCCCCAAGAAAGCAGAAGCATTTACCCAAAGTCCCATAGCAGCTTACTGGCAGAGAGGTAGGCCAGAGCCCAGGGGTCCCCACTCTTCGGGGTCCAGAGCTTATCTGTCGGTGGGGTGTAAGGGCTTTGGGGGAAGGAGTCCGCTCCCCACCTTGCCACCACATTCCCCCAGCAGGGCCCCGGCCACTAGACCAGGAGCTCCACGCGCTCCAATTTACTTCTGGCCCGCACCCAGGCAAGCAGAAAGCGCTCACTAAGTGTACGTGAATAAATGAATGAATGAATCGATGAACGAACGAACGAGCAAACGAACGAGGCAGTTACCAGCTCTGTCCAATCCAGGTCGCCTGGGGATGGACTGAGAGGTTTCCACGTTGGTGGGATGGGCCCGTTTCGTGGAGATTAGAGGGGGACCCCTATATTGCTATTTCCGGTTCGCTCACGAAGCTCTGGCCCCAGGAAGTATGAAGAAATGACCCAGAAAGAGGAAGGAGCAAAGTTGCCAGAGCCCCTGTGAGAGCTGGAAGCGCCTTTAGTGACCAGTCCTCTGTCTCCTCCCCTTTCACCGATGGGGAGACTGGCCACCAAGCAATTAGAGTCCTGCTGCTGCCTCAGGAGGCCACGCGGCGGGTCAGGACAGAGCCAGGAAGCAACATCCGGGCAGCACCGGGACTGCGGGATGGGGGTCCTGAGCCCCAGGTTCTAATTTGAGGTCAGCCGCTGCCTGGCTGGTGTGACCTGGGATGACGCTCCTGCCCCTCGTTTCCTCCTCTGCAATGAGGGCCTGGGCAGAATCGCCCCAGCTCTGATTAGCGGCAGGGCCAGAAAGGGGGTACCAGGCTGCCCGGCAGATGCCCCCCTCTCACTCTCTTTTCTGGAGGCAGCACCCGGAAACAGCGGAACCAGAGCAGGATGAGGAAAGCATAGCCCCAAGCGGCCCCGTCTCCTCCCCGCCTCCTGCCCCAGGCTGTCAGCTCTGACCTCACCTCTCTGGAGGCTGAGGGTGATGAGAACAGTCTGTTTGGCAGGTTGTGGGGAGGGGAGGGGGGGGCACAGCGCTGTGCTCCAGCTGCTGCCTGGCCTTCCAGCGGCCTCGCCGGGTCCCACCCCCTGCACACATCCCTCCCGCCCCGAGGATCCTGGAGACCGTCCAGGCTCAGCTGACTGCCGCACCTCCTCGGCCCCTTTCAGCGGTTCTCTGACTCCAGCTCCTGGAATCCCTACGCTTTCTCCCGGCCTGCCCAGCCCTCCAGAACCAGAAGGACCTTACCTTCAGAGACCATCAGGCTCAAACTGCCATTTACCCAGAAAAACGGGAGCGACTTTTCAGGGCGTCCTAGCAAGTCAAAAGCAGAGCCCCAGGCGTCTGACCCCCGGATCATTTACCTGCCCCGGCCCCCAAGCCAAAAGGTGGCTCGGCGGCCCAGCCCCCCCCCCCCGGAGCCCCTCTCTCAAGGCCCTACCAGGCACACAGATGACCCCCATGGCAGAGCCAACCCCGGTCTGGACGACCCTAGAGCCTATCAGAGGACCTCAGCCCGCCTCCAACCTGATTTCCCTTCCCCTTCACCTCCCTGTGCGCCCACACCCATGACCCAACTACCGAATCTGCCTGCTTCTGGTCGGTCAGTGAGTCTTGGCCTTTGCTTGGTTCTGATTCCTCAGGCTCGTCTGATTGGAACTGGAGGTAAGAAGGAACAAAGCTTAGCCCGGGTTATTCGCCAGGTTCCGTTCACATATCCGCCTTCTTACCCATCCATCCAACATCTATCTAGCATCCAACATCAGTAGACCCGTGTGTTGTCCATCCAACGGTCCAACGTCTGCCTTACGTGCTCCACTCACTAACCCATCCAGCATCCATTATCCCACTCATACATCCAGCCTCTATGTATCCATGGTCTACCCATCCAGCCTGCAGCCAAGTATCCTTTCTCAACCCACACAACATCCATTCGCCACCCATCATCCGTATTCCACGTTTACCTCTCCACACACCATCCATCCATCCGTTCGTGTTCCACTCATGTTCATCCATCAATCCATCCGTCGCCCCATCTATCATCCAAGCAAACATTATCTACCCAACACCTGTTATCTGCTCCACCCTCACCCATCTAACTTTCCATCCAGCATCTTTTTACCATTTATCATATCTGTGTATCTGTCCATCACCCATTTACACATCCGCCGTCCATCATTCATCCATCATCCCCCCGCCCCCCGGCTAACCCACCCATCCTCCATTTGTGTCTTGCAGGCACCGATCACTCATCCATTGGGGCTGAGCTCCTCCCGTGTGTCTGGCCAGGGGCTAGAAGTGCAGCGATAAAGTAGGCACAGCCCCTGCCCTCACGCAGCTCATCTTTCTTAAGGAGGAATGACAGCTGAGTGTGACCAGATGGAGGGCAGCAGGACCACCAAGCCCAGAAGAGAAACATTACCAACCGCGAGGTGGGGTGGCTGTTCGGGGAGGGGACCTCAGAACAGGGCACTTGATCTAAGAGCTGAACGACGAACAAGTGTCTGGTGAGTGAAGAGAGGGAAGGGAAGAGCATCGTAGGCAATGGGAACAGCATGTGCAAAGGCGGGGAGATGCTCCTGGAGAGCTCTGCAGCCGGCTCAGTAAAGTAGAGAGCAGATCTGGGCCAGAAGGAAGGCCAGGAGGAAGCCATGCCAAGGATTTTCATAGAGGGTGGCCAACTGGAGCCCCAGTGACAGCAGCTTCTTGGGGGGGGGGCTCCAAGCCCCCCAGCCCCCCTTTGACCAGGAGGGTAGGACCAAGCTGGTTCATCCCTGCAAATCTCGGGTCTGTGCATTGAGTTGACTAGAGAATAGATTGAAAAAAGCCTCAGGGAAATACAGGGAAGGGGACTCCCCAGTATGGCCATGGGCACAGAGGCTTCACCAACATGGCCGTTAAAAGCGCGGGCTCTGGAGTTAAAGGTTTGATCTGATTTCTCACAACGTATACATGTGTGACTTCCGGCAAATGGCGGACTGAGGCTGAGCCTCGGGTCAGGCTGAGGCATATAGATGGCAAAGCACGTAAAACACCAAGCCCAGGGCCCGGCACACTGGAAACCCTCCCCTGTCATCCAGGAGGGAGGCAGCATTGGGCTGCACATCAAGGAAGTGAGGGGGCTTGGATGAACGAGCAGGACCCTCCATATCACGCCAGTGGGTACCTATGAGGGAAGAAGTTGGTCCCATTTTACAGGGTAAGACCAGGGCAAGAGAGGCCGGGTGCCCAAACCACACGCTGCATTCCCAGTGAGCTGAGGCCAGGTTGCCCGGCCTCGGCCTCCAGGACCCTCCCCACCCACCATCTTCAGGTAGACGCTCCGGGCAGCACCCGAGTACCACTGACCCTGTGACCCTGCCCCTGAGCCAAGGAGGCAGGCAAGGGACTTGGTGAGCTCCTACTATGTGCCAGGCCCCAGACCTGCACATAGTAGGCCCTCATTTAACTAGCCTGTCTTAGCACTCAACTCAACCCAATGAGCATTTGTACAACCTCTTCTCTGTGCCCGAGAGGAGCTGTAGGGGCCAGAAAGGGGTAAGTGAAGCTGTCCTACATTCGAGGAACTTAGAATACAGAAGGGAGGGACGCCTGGGTGGCTCAGTCAGTTGAGTGTCCGACTTGAGCTCAGGTCATGATCTCACCACTCATGAGTTCGAGCCCCGCGTCGGGCTGTGTGCTGACAGCTCAGAGCCTGGAGCCAGCTTTGGATTCTGTGTCCCCCTCTCTCTCTCTGCCTCTTCCCCACTCGTGCTTTGTCTCTCTCTCTCTCAAAAATAAGTAAAGATTTAAAAAAAAAAAAAAAAAGAATACAGCAGGAAAGTCAGGGGGACTTGACCACACTGGTTGCCGTCCCAGCCAGGGTCAGGTAAGAGCCATCAGAGGCAACACAAGCCAAGGACTGTGCAGCCAGGAAGGGAGAATGCCTGGTCAGAGCACCTTGCTTGAAGCGGTCCACCCCTGCCCCAGCCCTGACTAGCTGTGTGATCTTAAGTGGCTTAACCTCTCTGAGTATCAGTTTCCTTACCTGTAAATAAACAGTGCCTTTCGCATCAGGTTGCTGTGGAAATTGAATGAGGAAAACACCCACAAAACATTCAGACCGGGGCTTAGCATCTAGTAAATGCTGGTCAGTATCACTGCGGGGGCGGTCGGAAAAGTTTTGGTCGGGAGGAGGGATTAGGGCTGAGCCTCGGAAGGTGTGCACTTGTCCGGGTGAGGCTGACTTTCAGGCTGCCCCTTGGACGTGACACTGACTTACCTCCCACTCTGGCAAGCTGGGCCCCTCTGCAGGGCTACTGCTCCCCGGCTGGCCCATCTCCTCCAGCCTAGCCATAGTCGAGGTCTCCGGTCCACGTGTCACTTTGGTCTTTGGCCACTGGGTGGAGACGTAGTCAGGGCTGGGTGGCTGGGCAGAGCTCTGGGGCCACGGCCCAGCTTTCTGTCCGTTGACTAGGGTGGCCTCCACCCAGCCGTCAGGCTGGCCCTGTCGCTCTCGCTCCAGGGTACCGCTTGTGGCTGGGGAACCCACCTCTGGCCCCGAAGCCGTGGCCAGGGTACCCCCGTGTCCAGCTGGGTCCTGGCGGGGCAGCCGGGCCTGCAGGAGCTCCAGGAGGCCTTCCCAGTCTAGCCTGGGAAGACGGGAGGCGAGCGTCGACGCCTCCATGCAGGCCCAGGCCCCCTCTCGGAGTGCCCCGAGGAGGCCCACGAGGTCCCTCCAGTCAAGCTCGGGTCGCCGCTCAGGGCTATGCCGGTGTGGGCATGTTCCCTCAGCACCCCGGCCCGTGGTGGTGGGGGTCTCGGGGCCTACCCTGGAGCTCTCCGGGGGGCTCGTAGGCTGGTGAGGACACAGCTCTGGCAGGCTGCCCCAGCCTCTCTCCAGGTATCTGTGAGGGCCCTGGGCACCTGGAGACTCCTCCTGACTCTGCCGGCCCCCCGGAGGCTGTCTTGGGCCTGCCCGGCCACTTTCCAGAGATCTTTCTGGCCGCCGCTCCCTCTCAGGGGTCCGGGCTGATGTCCTCGGGGGCAGCGAGGACCCCTGGAGCCTCCGGTCCCCTTCAGGCCGCCTCTCGGGGCTCCTGGGATGAGGGGGCTCCGCTTGGCTCCGCCGGGCCGGTTCTGCCTGCTTCGCAAGGGGCTTGGTTACCTGAGGATAAGTGAGGGGGTGCGTGACGCTCCAGAACCCTGACGGGGTGGTCTCTCTCCAGTACGGGAAACTGGGGAGAGGCAGGCCGTGTCCTCACAGCAGGCTGGATGAAAGCGGGCCGCAAAGCACCTAGGGTCTTTCCTCCCTGGGGGTGTGAGCTCTTCCCTTTCACCCAGTCTCCTCACTTTCAGCAAGAGATCTTCAAAATGCTGCTTACTTTCCGGGCTCCCCCGTGCCCCCCTCCCCGAGATATTGATTCCACCCTGGGCTAGCAGGTGCCGGAACTCCCACCACCAACACCCCACGCCACTGGGTCA
Source organism: Lynx rufus (assembly GCF_022079265.1). NCBI lineage: Eukaryota > Metazoa > Chordata > Mammalia > Carnivora > Felidae > Lynx > Lynx rufus. The sequence goes on along the minus strand of NW_025814889.1, from coordinate 131,507,707 downwards.
GGCCCTGCTCTCTAAGAGTTTCTTTAAAAATCCAAATCCCCAGCGAGGAAGAGATAGCCCTGAGAGTTGGACTGATGCGTCTGCGGCTTTCCCTGAAAACTTTTCGAGATAGCAGGTGTCTAATGAAGGAAGGGGCCAGCACGGAAGGGCCCTCTTTAAGACAGTAATTTGGGGTCCTTCTCAATTTTGCTAAGAGCTGCTGGCTCTTTGGTCGGGGGAAGCTGGACACCCGCGATTGGGACTCCGATCGTTTCACAAAGGACCTCCCTTCTCGAACCGCCTGCCTGCCACCTGGGGGAGGGAAGAAGTGGTGGCCCACCTCTTGGGGGGGGTGCAGGGGCCCGGGGCAGACTGGCAGTGCTCACCTCCCTGCTGAGGGCAGGGCTGGACTGTCTTCGGAGAAGCTGGCTCTGACCTTGGCTGGGCCGCTGCGACCGCCCCTCGTCCCGGGCCTGGAAGGCCCCCGGCGCCTCGGACTTCCTATGAGCAAATGCAGCCGCCCCTCTGAGGGCCCTTGGGACTGTCCCAGCATCCCGGCTCCTCTACTCCCGCCCCCAACGGCGGCAGGAGATGTGGGAGATCCAGGGACCCTCCACGAGCTGGTTGAAGGGCCTTAAGTAAGGGATGATCCTCTCAGGTTCTCAGTTTCCCCTTCTGAAAAATGAGGAGGGTCGACATCGCTCTAATCTACCCACCTCATGGGGTGAAGTGAGAAAAAGGGGTAAACACAGGTAGGGGGCTTCGCCTTGGTCTTGACTGCCTCCCGCCTCACTCAGGACCTCCTGTTTCTGACTCCCACCCCACCAGCAGTCCACCACTCACCCCTAGATAAAGGTTAGACGGGCCTTTGTGGGAATTAAGGTTTATCGAGCACCTACTGTGTACCAGGCACTGTGCGCACATGATCGGAACAGCAAACATTTATTGAGCACTTTCTATGTTCCAGGTGCCAAGCACTTGACCACCCCACTTTGTCTCACACAACCGGTGAGGTGGGGGCGGGAGATACAGAGTGTAATGTGCCCCCACTTCCCATCCTTTCTGCCCTTTTCCTGTCTACATGGTGAGTTTTGGATTTCCCAGACCCGTCTTTTTTTCCCCCCTCCATAACCAAGAGGGTTCTGGCACCTAGCCTTGAACACTCCAGGCCATCTGAGCTGTCAGTAAAGGAGCTCTTAGCAAGGTCGGAAGGAAGAAACATCCTCTACAATTCCAGAGAAGACCAACACAAACTGTCCACGCAAGTGGCACTTCTAAGGCACCTGGACTTCAGGCACGGTTGCCCAGTCCAATGAAGATAACCTCTAAGCTGTAAAAAGTCCCTGGTTTCAGTCCACCGTCTTGCTTAATAATTGGTAGCCGTGGCTGTTAATATTTAACGTGACCTGAGAGGTAGGAACCAAACAGAATCTGGGCACACCTCTCCGCTCCCGTAGGTAAGGTCATCAAAACCAAAGACCCAACTACTCCGGTGGAACTTTATTTCAACAGGTCTGACTTCATCTAAATTGACCAAGGGAGCTGGGTCTCTAACGGCTGACGTGAGGGAAGCCTGAAAGAGACCACTCGGTGCCAGGCCTCACACCGAGCCAGCCAAAAGGGAAGGAGGGGGGACCTCTGCGCAGCCAGGCCTGCCTTCGGCCTTGCCTCTGGCTTGGGAACTGCGCGGAAACTCCACGGACACTTTGGAGAGTAGAAAAAAATACACATATATGAATTTGGCATTTTTGGGGTGGTCTTACAGCTTTTCCAATGTCATTAGAACCAGACCCATAAAGTCCGTTGAGATTTTAGCAGCTCTTAGAAGACTGACTCGGGGCGCCTGTGTGGCTCAGTCGGTTGAGCGGCCGACTTCGGCTCAGGTCATGATCTCGCGGTCCGTGAGTTCAAGCCCTGCGTCGGGCTCTGTGCTGACAGCTCAGAGCCTGGAGCCTGTTTCAGATTCTGTGTCTCCCTCTCCCTGACCCTCCCCTGTTCGTGCTCTGTCTCTCCCTGTCTCAAAAATAAATAAAACGTTAAAAAAAAAATTAAAAAAAAAAAAAAAAAGGAGGCTGACTCACAGAAAACCAAAGTTCTCTTCCCTGGTGCAAGTGTTTCAGAGTTTGAGGGGTGCCTGGTCAGCTTCCATTTTTAATCTATTTGAGGCGACGGGAGTCCCTTGCTCTGTGAGATCTGAGGTCGCAGAGTGAGTGTTCCACAGAACCAGGCACTGGAGGCTCCGTGAAGCAAAAGCCCCCAACGTGACTGGGTTGGGGGGCATAACGGCGAAAAAAAACCTCAGGGCAGGGCGGACAGGTGGACCGGCCAATGTGCGCTTTCTCGAGTAGATGCGCTGAATAAACTCCAGCGTGCTCAACAATGAGCCCTTCTGAGAAGTTTCCCCCCATGTGGATTTGAGACATGGGAGGAAAGGACTCCAGAAGAGTCCGAGAAGCCAACAGAGACCCAGCCTTTGCTATGCTGAAGCAACAGTGTCCCCTTGGGCCATCAGTGTTGATGTGGCTACCCCAAGGGAGAGGCAAAGGAAACACGGTTCCTTTGGAAGCTTGGATGGGCTCCACTCTATTTCCAGAGAGTAGTAAAGGACAAGAGCCATCAAGTCTAGCAAATTCCACGAAGACTCTTTTGAATTCAAGAGATTACAAAATGCTTACATGATGCTAAGATAAGGGATTCCAAAGGCATCTGAGGAGGCGGGGTGTGTGTGAAGATATCAAGATATCAAGCCAAAGCTCCTCATGTTTTAATGTGATAGCTTTTTTTTTTTTTTTTAACCAGTGCCAGACGATGTGGAAGATGTATAATAAGCAGAATGTGATAGCCCTTTAAGAGAAATCGTCCGGGCTCAGGTAGACAATGCTTGGACAGAATAGATGCTCAATAAATACATGTCGAACATAGGGGAGAAAATAAAAGTATGGTTCTATAGCTAGCCACTCATAAATTTTGGTCTGTCCCTTACAGATACTGAAATAGGTTTTAAAGGCTCGTCTTCAGGGGACAAATGTTTTCCTATTTGGAAAAAGCGCCATACGAGAGGAAAAAATTAATTACGCAGTAGAGTTATAAAACGTTGATTAAAAAGCAAACAGTCTACTTCCCCAAAAGGTATACAATAAACACATGCAATTTTTTATATACCAATGATACTGCAATAAAGCCTTAAAAAGGTAAACAACTTCAAAGAGAGCAGAATAAAATGAATAGAAGTATCCGTGTAAAAATAATTGAATGTCAACAAAAGTACAAACACCTTCCAGACTTCTATTCTAAACACTTGGTCTGTCTCAAAGTTATCCCTGGAAGAAGAAGGAGGAGGAGGAGGAAGAGGAGGAGGAGGAAGAGAAGGAGAAAATTTAACTCTGGTTTAAAGACTTTAGTGTCCCTGCTGAGTTATCAGATAAAATCAAAGGTATGCAAAATGATATTGGACCAAAAACAGTCATCATAAGAAGGCCAAAGACAAAGGGAGTTTTTAGGGCAGTTAAACTACTCTGTATATCACAATGGCGGATACACGCCGTTATGCATTTGTCCAAATCCATAGAATATACATCGAAAGTGAGCCCTGATGTACACTCTGGACTTTGGGTGATAATGATGTATCAATGTAGCTTCATGGTTTCTAACAAATATTTCATGCTGGTGGGGGATGTGGATAGTCCGGGAGGCTGTGTATGGGGGGGGGGGGCGGGGAGGGACAGGGGCTGAATGGGAAACCTCTGTACTTTCCACTCAATATCGTGAACTTAAAACCGCTCTAGGGGCGCCTGGGTGGCTCAGTCGGTGAAGTGTCCGACTCTTGGTTTCAGCTCAGGTCAGGATCTCTGGGTTTATGAGATCGAGCCCCACATCGGGCTCCATGCTGACAGTGCAGAGCCTGCTTGGGATTCTCTCTCTCCCTCAAAAATAAATAAACTTAAAAAAAAAATTTTTTTTTAAACTGCTCTAAAAAATTTCTTAATGTGTTTTTCAAAAAGGCCAAAGAAAGAATTACGCTAATGCCGGGGACCACAAAGGTGGTCGCCTGGGTACTAAATGGATAAAACTTACTGGAAAAGGAAATTTGAAGAGTAAGAGATAAGGTTTCTCAAGTAGAGTCCAACCTAAGAGACAACATTGCCTAAAGGAAAACAAAGAGGAATTCTGGAATGCAAAATATTACCCGCTCCTAGGGTGATGGAAAGGTTCTAAAATTAGGTTGTGCGTGGCTGTGCAACTCAGGCTTAGTAAATACGCTGTAATTCATTGAATTATACGCTGTAAGTTTTGAGCCTTCCAGACCAACTTTTTGTTCTCTTGACCTTAACTAATGGCATTCCAGCCCCGATCCTTGAAAACTCGGAGGCTGGAACTGCTGGAGAAAGAAATCTCAGCCAGATCGGGAGGAAATGTTTCCTTTCCCCGCAGCTGTGGCAAAGCAGACGGTGTGGGGCCATAAACGGCCCGCGCAGCACTCGGGAGGAGGAGACTCATAAAATACCCGGACTTCAGGCATTGTCGCCACGTCCCAGGAAAGCGACCTTTAACTTCTAAAAAATTTGTAATGCTGTGCGTTCTCTTATTTAAAATAGGTGGCTTTGGCCATTCGTTTTAAATTGACCTCTCTCTGTTTTCTGAAACGCATGGGGACCCATGAGTTTCCTTTGTGAAAGCGGAAAAGAACCATGGGTAGTTTCTTCTCCCTCATGTAAGAAGGAAAAAATAAAATAAACCTATGATTCTGGATCAAGCAAAGGCTTTGAGAGCTAAACCTTATTTAAATTAAGGGTGCCCGGGTGGCTCAGTCAGGTAAGCGTCCAACTTTGGCAGTTCACGGGTTCGAGCCCCTCGTCAGGCTCTGTGCTGACAGCTCAGAGCCTGGAGCCTGCTTCTGATCCTGTGTCTCCCTCTCTCTCGGCCCCTCCCCTGCTCACGCTCTGTCTCTGTCTCTGTCTCTCTCTCAACAATAAAGAGAAACACACACAAAAACCAAAAACCTTATTTAAATTAACATACTAACGTTCTCCCCATTTTACAGATGAGGAAACTGAGGCTCAGGTAGGTTAAATCACTTTACCAGATCCCATAGGTTGGGGAGTTAGATTTGACCCAGGATTTGACCCCCAGCCCGCCTGACCCTGGTCTATTGCTCTTAACCACTAGGCTACACATAGCATCACTTGGTTGTCAAAACACACACACACACACACCCACACACACGCGCCTCTGAAAATGTGGAAACAGAGATGAAGTGACTTGCCCAAGGTCACACAGCCAGTAAGTGGCAGGGTGGGGGGTCTGAACCCTTTCCACCTGCCAACCTAGGCCTGTGAACCTTCCACCTGTCCTGCTACCGAGCCTCCTCCCCACCCCGCCTGGCTGACCCCGCCCTGAGCTCACCTGCGCTCTTGCCCGAAGAGGCGCTCCACCTCCGCACGGCCAGGGCTGCGGGTACGGCCCCCGTTGCCGCCCTGGGGGCCTGGCTCCCTCTGCGCCAGCCTCCTGGGCGGGGGCAGGTCGGCCAGCATGCTGTACTCCTCCCTCTCCAAGTTGTGCCTGGTCTCCCCAGGGGGCGCCGAGCCCCGGGAGCCCCCGGAGCCGCCCGGCGGAGGTGAGGATACCAGGAGCGCTAGGTCACTGGGGGGGTGGCGGGGCGGGGAGGAGGCTCGAGGTGCATCCCGGTGTCCGATGCACACTTGGGGGGGCAGCACTGGGGAGCCATGCAGAGAGTCGGTGGAGGGGGCCAGGCTCTCCATACTAGTCCCTGGGGGATCCTGGAAGAAAAGGGAGGGCTCAGGGGCCTGGCGTGGTGGGGATGAGAAGGAGGGGGCATCCCGGTGCCCAATGCACACAGGGGTGGGGATGTGGGGGGGCTCGTGCAGAGAGTCTGTGGAGGGGACAAGGCTCTCGGTGCTGGCCCTGGGGAGATCCTGGAACAGGAGGGAGGGCTCTGGGGCCTGGCGCGGCGGGGAGGAGGCCCGGGGTGCATCACGGTACCCGATACATACAGGTGGGGGGAACTGAGGAGGATCGTGCTGGGGGGACTGAGTCTCAGCATCTGATGTGTCTGGGAGGAAGGGAAAGGGATCAAACTGGGCGTGGCGGGGGGGTGAGGAGGCCCGGGGGGCATCCCGGTGTCCGATGCACACAGCTGGAGGTATATAGGGGGGGTTGTGGTGGGGTGATTCACTCTCAGATGCATGGGGGTCTGGGAAGAAAGGGAAGGGGTCATGTTGCAAATAGCGAGGAGGGGAAGAAGCTCGAGGAGCATCCCGATGCCCAATACACACAGAACATGGAGGCTGGGAGGGCTCAGAAGAGGTCTGGGGTGCCCCGCGGGTAGCAGGGTACAGAGGTGAAGAAGTCCGGGAGGCACTGTGGTGGCCCAGGTTATGGGAAGAGGAAGTGGCCCGGGGTGGTGGGCTATACTGAGTAGATCCAGAGGAGGACAAGGGTGGGTCACGCTGAGCTGGCCTACTGGGAGATGAGGTCTGAGGCCTGTCACCTTGGGTTGGCCGAAGGGCAATGGATGCCCAGGGGACCTCACTTTGCTTGGAGCGAGATGGGGAGGAGGTTCGGGGGCCTTCACTCTGGGTTGGGCGAAGGGGAAAGGAGGCCCAGGGGATATCTTTGTTAGTACGATGGGGAGAAGCATTCCGGGGATTGTTCCGTTGAGTGGAGCATCGAGGGGAGGAAGTTCCGGGGTTGTCCCGCCGAGAGGAAGATTGCGGGTAGTCTCGTTGAGTAGAAGAGGTTCTGAGGTTGTTCCATTGGGTACAAGAGGTTTTAAGGTTGTCCTTTTGGGTAGAAGAGGTCCTGGGATTGTCCCGTTGGGCACAGGATGCCCTGGGGTTGTCCCGTGGAGTGGTTCTGTTGGGAGAGGAGGCTCTGGGGTTGTCCCGTTGGGTGGTTCTGTCGGGAGAGGAGGCTCTGGCGTTGTCCCGTTGGGCACAGGATGTTCTGGGGTTGTCCCGTGGAGTGGTTCTGTTGAGCGAGGAGGCTCTGGGATTGTCCCGTTGGGCACAGGATGTCCTGGGGTTGTCCCGTGAAGTGGTTCTGTTGGGAGAGGAGGCTCTGGGGTCGTCCCGTTGGGTGGTTCTGTTGGGAGAGGAGGCTCTGGGATTGTCCCGTTGGGCACAGGATGTCCTGGGGTTGTCCCGTGGAGTGGTTCTGTTGGGAGAGGAGGCTCTGGGATTGTCCCGTTGGGCACAGGATGTCCTGGGGTTGTCCCGTGGAGTGGTTCTGTTGGGAGAGGAGGCTCTGGGATTGTCCCGTTGGGCACAGGATGTCCTGGGGTTGTCCCGTGGAGTGGTTCTGTTGGGAGAGGAGGCTCTGGGATTGTCCCGTTGGGCACAGGATGTCCTGGGGTTGTCCCGTGGAGTGGTTCTGTTGGGAGAGGAGGCTCTGGGATTGTCCCGTTGGGCACAGGATGTCTTGGGGTTGTCCCTTGGAGTGGTTCTGTTGGGAGAGGACACTCTGGCGTTGTCCCGTTGGGCACAGGATGTCCTGGGGTTGTCCCGTTGAGTGGTTCTGTTGGGAGAGGAGGCTCTGGGGTTATCCCGTTGGGCAAGTCTTGAAGGAGAGGATGCACTGGGGGTGTTTTGCTGTGTGAAAGAGGTCCTGGGGTGGTCCCGTTGGGTGATTTGTGGGGGAGAGGAGGCTCGGGGGTTAGCAAGCTGCGTGGAAGCAGTCTGGATAACGTCCCTTTGGGTAGAACGATGGAGAGATGAAGCCTGGGGGGTGGCACTTCGAGGTCCGCTCTGTGGCGTTGCACAGGAAGCCTGGGTCAGCGCTGAGCGGTGCTGCTCCAAGAAGTATCCACTTTCTCCCCGGAGCTTGGCCCAGTGCTGACCAGCACTTCGGCTCCCGCTGCAGGTGTCTGGAGAGAGGAGATGATTTTTTTGTTTTTAACACTGATTTATTTTTGAGAGAGAGAGACAGAGCGTGAGCAGGGGAGGAGCAGGGAGAGAGGGAGACCCAGAATCAGAAGCGGGCTCCAGGCTCTGAGCAGTCCGCGCAGAGCCCGACGCGGGGCTGGAACTCACGAACCGCGAGATCACGACCCAAGCGGAAGTCGGATGCTTAACAGACTGAGCCACCCAGGCGCCCCAAGAGGAGATGATGAAGGCAGAGCCCACAGCCCCTTCTTAGAGGCTCCACTGTCCATACAAGGGGACTTAGTGGCCTCTCTCAAGCTGAGGCTGGGATTTGAAATTGAAAACCCAGCCTGACTCAGTCCATGGGAGGTAGGCTCCAGGGCTGGAAAGGCACATGGCCTGCGGGTCCCGGAACAAATTCATAGAGAGCAGTTTTGGCAACAGCCCATGTAACCCCCGAGACGGAGGTGGGGGGGGGGTGTCCAGCAGCAGCCACCTAGCAACTTCCCTTTCCCTGTTCTACTCCTGTGGTTGGGTTCTGAGAAATTCCCCCATCTCTTCTAATGAGCCTCTTTCACTGTGATAGTTCTAGAAAGCTCCCGTTCCTTACACCCAGCGAGGCCCTCGCCCTAGAAGCTTCTGTCAGAGCTGCCATGAGGATGGGCTGGCCTTTTGTGAACCTGCAGCATTAGCCTCACCAGGGAGTTTGCTAGAAATGCAGAATCTCAGCCCCGTCACCCCCCGCCCCGCCCCACCCTGGGCACCCTGCCCCGAATCTACTTTTAATAAGATTCCCAGGTGATTTGCATGCACATTACTGCATAAGCAGCCCTGGTCTAAAAGATTATTGTAACTGCCCTAAGCAGGCACCTCTTCACAACTCCCGTCCTCATGAAGGGGCCGCCATGACCTTGGTGTCACCCACCAGCCCCCTTATCCTTTGGTCATCCGGCATGGGGTGGCCGCCGGCTCTGTGTGTGTCCCCGGGCCGCTGCTTCATCGGGAGAGAAGCAAAGGGTACTGTGGCCTCATCTCGAAGGAACCACAACTGCTTTCGTTAAAGGCCGTGCTTAAGGGGCGCCTGGGTGGCGCAGTCGGTTAAGCGTCCGACTTCAGCCAGGTCACGATCTCGCGGTCCGGGAGTTCGAGCCCCGCGTCGGGCTCTGGGCTGATGGCTCAGAGCCTGGAGCCTGTTTCCGATTCTGTGTCTCCCTCTCTCTCTGCCCCTCCCCCGTTCATGCTCTGTCTCTCTCTGTCCCAAAAATAAATAAACGTTGAAAAAAAAAATTAAAAAAAAAAAAAAGGCCGTGCTTAAGATTCCCTCTCCTCCTGCTTGGGAAAGCTCTGTCTCTTTCCACACTTCCTGAGCTGCTGTCACCGAAGTCTGAATTTCCGGCGCCTAGCCAGGAGCCAGAACCACACAGAGAGCAGCACTTAAATTTTTCGTTGTTGCCTGACGAACTGATGCCCCAACGTGTGTGCTGTGGGCCCCCAGGTTCGTCGTCCCATTCAGGGAGATCCTTTCCAGAAGGAAACCTGGCTAGATCACTCACCCCTGCGTCCAAGGAGGGACCGAAAAGCCATCAGACTGGAGGAGACTGGGGAGACATGGAGACTAAATGCACTGTGGGTCCTGGATGGGACGGTAGGACCACAGAGGGACGGGAGTCGAAAAACAGGTGAATACAAATAAAGTCTATAGTTTTGATACTATAACGTCCCAATGTTGATTTCTTAATTTTGGTAACTATACCATGGCTCTGGAAGAATGTCAACATCAGGGGAACCAGGCAAGGGGTAGAACAGAAACTCTGTACGCTTTGCAACTCTTCTATAAATTTAAAATGATCTCAGGGGCGCCTGGGTGGCTCGGTGGGTTAAGCGTCCAACTTCGGCTCAGGTCATGATCTCGCGGTCTATGAGTTCGAGCCCCGCGTCGGGCTCTGTGCTGACGGCTCAGAGCCTGGAGCCTGCTTCCGATTCTGTGTCTCCCTCTCTCTCTGTCCCTCCCCTGCTTGTGCGAACTTTCTCTCAAAAATAAATAAATAAACATTTAAAAAAAAATTATCTGACAATAAAAGACTGGAAAAACATCAGGGGCTCCCAACTGCATTTGAATTAAATTCCAGAGACTTCCCCTGGCTGGGCAAAGGCTCTGGCCGCCCCCACTGGCCTCCCAGTTCCATCTGGGGAGGGGCCTCGCCTTCTAGTTTTCCATTGTGTCGCCCGGGCTGGGCTTCGGAAAAGTGCTAAGCATAGCAGAGGAGCTCAATGATACTGTGCCGCCACCCTCCAGCTCTGAGCGCCGCCTCCCACGCCGTGCCTGGGTGCTGGCTGAGATGGCGATTGTCACTCCTCTCAGTGCCTCCCAGCTGGGTCATCGCCCCCAACCTTCGCTTCTTCCCCTGCCCGCCCATCTCAAGAATCCCTTTCAGCCTGGCCCACCCAGGATCTGACTTCACTCCTGCAGCCCCACTCGTGCACACACAAGCCAAGCTCTACAGATGTCCTAGGGCACTGTGTCCTGTCTCTCTGCCAGCTGGGCGTTGGCTAATTCCTCCTGGGACTCGGGGGGGGGGGGGAGGGGGGGGCCTGCCTGCAGTTTGGGAGCCTGCCACGGGGAGGACAGTGGTGACTGACTTCGACCGAGCAGGTCACACAGTGAGTTTCGCCCACTCCACTGCCTCCGTGTTAGAAGCAAGAGAGCAGGTATTTCGTACAAAATCCCACTTGCCTATCAGGCCACTCACATTCCAGGGAGGCAGTTGGCTCCCTGTGTTCCCTGTGAGATTACTTCTTCCCATGCAACCTCTCCCCAGTGCTGATAGGGCCAGGCAGTGGGGGTGGGGTGATGACAAGACCTGATGCATGTTTTTAAAAGATGGCTCTAGCTGCTGTGGGGAATGGGAGGAAGAGCGCCGGGCAGCAAAGCGGGGACTCTCAGGGGGCTCTGGCCACAATCCCAGCGAGGGGCAGCGGTGGCTGGGCCAGCGAGTATTGCGCAGAAGACGAGAAGGGGACAGATTTGAGAGGTGTGTTTTCCAGGTGGCGCTAACCAGAGCTGCTGAGGATTGAATATAAAGGGTAAAGAAAAGAGAGAAATCGGGAAAACACACGATTTGGGGCCTGAGCTTCCAGCATGCTGGGGACGTGGAACAGACTGCAGGAAAACCAGGTTTGGAGGGAGGTGCAAGTCGTGGGTGGCCCCCCGCCCCCACGCGCTTCCTCTCCCCCCATCTCCCATGCTCCACACGCTCCCATCACCCACACCGGGTTCACAAGTCAGCGAGATGCTAACCAGTGCCATGGGCATCTGGGGGCTTGGCCTGCCCGGTAGCCTTTTCCCTTTCTCTGCGCACAACGTCGCCCTGATTTCCTTTGGGCAATCTCTTCCCCCGCGCTGAGGCCATGAGGTGTGCACAGGGGTCTGACCCCCCATCCCTGATCACCAGGGCACGGGCACATGACCCATGCTGGGTCCCAGGGAGAACCCTTCCTGGGACTTGAGCAACATCTATGGGAAGACTGCACCCTCTGTCTTGGGAGCTGATATGCAGATAGGATACAGCCTGGTACTGATATTGCTCATTGTGCCCTGACTGGGGGAAGGTCTGGGGGAGAATGAAGGCAGCGCGGAAGGAAACATAGCAGAGACCAGATTTCTGATAGTATTTGAACATCTGGATCCAGCCATGCCTGAAGTCACAAACCCCTAAACTTTTTACTTATGTGGGTCATTCCGTTTATGTGCAGCCAGTTTCTGTCAATTGCAACCTGATCCTAACCAACGAGTCGTGAGACGATGTATTTAAAGCAGGTAGCACGGGGGCGCCTGGGTGGCTCGGTCGGTTAAGCGTCCGACTTCGGCTCAGGTCATGATCTCGCGGTCCGTGAGTTCGAGCCCCGCGTCGGGCTCTGTGCTGACAGCTGGGAGCCTGGAGCCTGCTTCGGATTCTGTGTCGCCCTCTCTCTCTACCCCTCCCCTGCTCGCACTCTGTCTCTGTCTCTCTCTCTCTCAAAAATAAATAAACGTTTAAAAATAATAATAAAAATAAATACAGCTGATGTATGGCACACCATGGCCGCTCCTCAATTATATGGGAACTGTTACGATTACTCGGGTCACCAAAGGAAGCTGTGCCAGGGGACCCAGATGGCCAGGGAGATCTGGCCAGGCCTCAGGCCATCACCACACCTGTGGTCACGGGGACCAACCTGGCCTGGAAGGACTCACCTTCCTTTCTCTGGCCTGCGGTATCTCCTCCCGCAGGGGCCCGGGTGACGGGACATGGAACCCTTCGGGCACTGTCAGCTCTGGGCCCCTCCTGGGGCTTCCTTGGGATCATCACGGTGAGTTCGTCCCAGCTGGGAGCCTCTTCCTGCCTTTCAACAGTGTCCCAGTCCTGCCGGGGAAGGGAGGAAAAGCATATTTGGAGCCTTTGGGCCTGTGCCCCCAGCACGAGACGGGTAGAAGGAAGGGAAAGGCACCGACATTGAAAGAGCACCTGCTGAATGCCCTGCACTGTGCTGGGCTCCTTAAGGCACGAACTTAGCTAACCTCCAATCAACCCACGAGGTAGGCATGTATGTTGGTGCTCAGAACTCTGCCCAAAGTCACACAGCTGGGAAACAGTTGAGGTGGGAGGAGGACTTGAACCCAGGGCAGTTGGACTCCCTGCAGTGGCACAGCAGCCCCCAGTCCCCAGAGGCACTCCCAGGGTCCAGAGAGAAGTGAGGTCAAAGCCTCGCCCCTCCACTTCCCAGATAGGTAGCCTTAGGTAAGTTGCTTCCCTTCTCCAAGCCTCAGTTTTCTTGCCCCAAAATGGGGCCATAAAAGTCTCTACCTCTGAGCGGGTGGTGAGTCTTCTTGAACCCACACCTGCCATCCCATCACTTCCCCTTGGAGGTCTCACACATAGCCTGCCTTTTCTGCCCTGTGACAGCCCTTTGAGGGGTGAGTACCCCCGGAAGCTCCCAGGCAGATGGCCCCCAGCCCTTCCCTGGGCCCCCCAGCCTGCTCCCTCTCCTCTGTCCCTCGGAGATCTATCCCAGGGCTGGTCATGGAGTTCAGTGGTGTGTGACCAGGACAGGGCTCAGGACCAGTTCTGTCCGAGGTCTAGGCAGCACGCCCGACATCCCGGCCCTCTGTGACCTTGAGAGTTTTTGGAAGGCTGACCCGGTTGGTGATTCACCTGAAACTCCTTCCGTCTTTTCGCCGCCAAGCCCCAGCCCCCTGGGCCCGCCCTGCAGAGACCCCCCCCCCGCACCCCTCCCAGGCGGTTGGTCCAGCCGGCTAAATCTCCAGAGGACCTTGGCCCGGCTCCCTGGTGTGAGAGGCTCAGCCCTTGTCTGGAGTTGTGGGCGGGACCCCAGGGCTGGCACAGAGGGGCGATCGTGACCCCAGCTTTTCATCCCCAGCTCACCACGGAGGACGAGTCGCTGGGATCATCAGGGGTGTTGCACTCAGGGCTGGAGCTGGTGCCGGAGTCGGGGCCTTCGTCGAAGTTGCCGCTCAGGGAGGAGGCCAGACCCTCCAGGTAGGGCACTACCTCTTGGCCCTGGCTCCTGGGGGCGGCTGTGGGGCCCTCTGCAGAGGACCCTGCTGACGGGCCCCTGGGAGAAGAGACAGACCTATGACTTCTTCCCCCCAAAGTCATGGGAATTAGGGAGTGATACCCCCACCCAGGGACACACACACCTCGCATTAGAGCAAAGGAGGGAGCTAACACCAAGGGCTCTCTGTGCTGGGCTCTTCACATGGACCGTCTCTTTCAGCTACAACAGTCTCCCTTTGAAACGTGTGTAATGATGCCCATTTTACAGATGAAGACACTGAGGCTCAGAGAGGTCAAGGGACTGGCCAAGGTCACAGAGCTAGGAAGGGCTACAGCTGCATTGTGAAGTAAAGCCCTGGTTTAGGAAGCCAGTCAGGACAGCCACAGGCCCGGGAAGGCTTACAGATGGCAGTCTCCCCAAAGAGTGACCCACAGATTGACCTATAAATTGGAAAGGGATAATGGCCGTGAAAAAGAGGTCTGTGGTCAAATGAGTCTGGGACATACCACACACTTCTCCTACCTCCCCTACCTCAAAGCCCAAGGCCCGCTAGCAAACTAAAGGTGCTGACAAGTCTTGCAAGAGAGATATTCAAATCTGTTTATCCCAGCCTTTCTGAAACATATTTGATGGCAGAGCTGGTTTTTGTTTTGTTTTTAAAATAATACCTCCCTGTGAGGAATGCATGTTCCCCAAGCAAAGCCAATCTGATTCAATTCCTCTTATTTCCTAAACAGGGAAACTGAGGCATGGAGGAGGGGAAACATTTGCCCATGCTCCCTTTGCCCATCAGGGATGGAAGTGAAGCTGGAACCCAGGTTTCCGGACCCTCAACCACGACCTCCCAAGGCACCTTGGCCTAAAGAGGGACTTCAGCTCAGGCCTGGGCGTGGAGGGAATCCCAGAGCCTGGAGCAGGTAGGTGGGTGGTAACAGGTGCCGCGCCCCGCCCCCGCCCCCCTCCAGTGCTGACACTGTTTAATCTTTTAAAGCTGTGCAAAGGGAACCAGGAAATGTGAGCGGTGGGGGGCCATGCCCCCTGCGGGGTGGGTGCCTGGCAGCTCCATTCCCCAGAGCAAACTGAGCTAGGGCCCCAGGAACATGCCCACTGCCTGCCTATGCCCAGGCCGTGTGACCTGACCATATGACCCACACTGGCAGCCAGCAGACAGATCCTGCCATCGTGAAGGGGTGCAGGGTGGGGGCGGGTGAGGGCATCCTCCCCTCGGGAGCCCCTCCCCAAGCCTGGGGCTCTACCCACCTCTCTGGCCCTGGCCCAAGGCCCAGGCCCACCACGGACTGGCAGCCGGAGGTCGAGGAACCGAGAGGACCCTCAGAGACAGGCAGGCGGCGAGGCAGGTCGCAGTAAGGCACCTCAGCACCTGGAGGGCTCCCCGGCTCCTGGGGCAGAGTTGGAGAGAGGAGGCAGCTCCTGGCCCACGTGGGGGTTCCCCTCCCCCCACACGCAGCCCCTCCCCCCACCAGGCCGGATGGAAGTGTCCAGGCATCTCCTCCTGGGATCTCAGGCTTCTCAAGGAGAGCTGTCCGTCAGTCTGGAAGCGCCTCTTGGGACCCAAGCCGGGGGGCTGGCGGAGATAGAGGGTGTGTGCACGCACGTGTGTGTGGACAGGTATGTGTTTGCACAAAAGCCCGTGCGGGTGCGAGCGGGCCCACGTGCGTGCGTATGCAAGTCCGGGGAGTGGGTACGCTAACACACGCGTTTGCGTGAAGTTCATTACTACATGCGTGTTGCTGCACGCGGACGTGTGTGTGTGCCGGAGGGTGGGAGGTAAACAAAGGGACACAAAAGCAGGGTGGGGTCTTCCACAGCTGGAAAACAAGGGTGAGGAGGGGAGGGTGAGGACAAGGACCAGCCCGGCCTGGGGACTGAAGGCAATGGGAGAAAAAGGAAGTCTGAGGTCTGAGGAAGACCTTGGAGGAAGGAGAGACTTTCGGGGCTAAAGGAGGGGCAGGGGGCTCCGCGGGTGGGGCGGGCGGGCGGGTCCGGGCCCCAGGGGGGCGGGTGGGGCCCTGAGCCCAAGGCCCTTCTGTCCCTCCCTCGCCCTCAGCAGGGCCACACCTGGGAAGGCTGGTGCCGGGCTCACCCGGGGGGAACGGCCGCTCACCTCCGGAAGGCCCCCCCATTCCTCCCCACCTCCCCGGGGTGGCGGGCCCTCCCTGGAGGTGGGAGACAGCGGCCACAGCACCCTGCACCCCGCCTCCTCTCAGGTTACCTGGGCGGCGGGCTCCGCGGTGGCGGCTGGCGGCTGTCAGCACCCTCGTCCCCGGGGGGCTCCGGCTCAGGCCCCCACGCTGCCGCCCTCCCAGGCCTTGACTCTGGGCCGTGGTGGTGGCGGCGGCCGAGGCAGCGAAACCTTAGAGGGGCCGGCTGCGAGCAGGGGCCCCTCATTACTCTTTCATAAGCCGGGGCCCAGCCAAGAACAATGCGGGACATGAAACCGCAGGAACCTGATCCCCGCGCGCTCACCTGAGAGCCGGGCGGGGCGGGGGCCCGGGCACGGGCTCCCCGGGGACCCCGGAGCTCAGCGCCCGGGGCCGAGGCCACAGCCTGGCCACGGTTCAGGGTGGGCAGAGACGGCCCCGGATTGCAAGAAAGCCACCCGCGGGCCCTGGGCAGCGCCCCGGAGTGGGGCCGGCGTATCTGTCGTGCCGTCCAAGCCAGAGGAGGCCCGTCTGGGTTCAGTTTCGCCCCCTGCCCCGGAGCCAGATTCTGATCAGAACTCAACAGCGGGAGGTGTCAGATCCAGCCTGGCGCCTTGGCCGCCCTGGGGACCTTGCCACATGAATGAGGAGGGAGCAGAAGCACGGGGTACCAAAAAGGGGTCCAGCCCAGCTGGGCCCAAGCAGGACCCCCCCCCCCGCCTGTCATGGCACCTCCTCCTTGCTTTCACCCCCAGCCCCCTACACTACCCACTGTCCCCGTGAGCAGTCCCAGTAGCCAGTCCCTGGCTCTGATTTCCTGTCTGGCGGGTCAGCACGGGCTCTGGCCTCAGACAGACATCAGGCCCAATCCTGGCACCTCCATTTCCCAGCTGGGTGACCTCAGCTTGGTGGCTTCCCTCTCTGAGACTGGGTTTCTCATCTCCAAAACCGGGGTGATAAAAGCACCCACCTCCTAGGGGTGTCACGAGAATTAAACGGGTTAATACTTGTAAAGGGCTTAGAACAGGACCCGGTCTGTACATCTTATGTATAATAAAAAATGTAAAACCATTAAAGAGAATTTCATTAGTGTTAAATCAATAGGATGTTAAACACATTTAAGAATAGGGGCGCCTGGGTGGCGCAGTCGGTTAAGCGTCCGACTTCAGCCAGGTCACGATCTCGCGGTCCGTGAGTTCGAGCCCCGCGTCAGGCTCTGGGCTGATGGCTCAGAGCCTGGAGCCTGTTTCCGATTCTGTGTCTCCCTCTCTCTCTGCCCCTCCCCCGTTCATGCTCTGTCTCTCTCTGTCCCAAAAATAAATAAAATAAAAAAAAATACTTTAAAAAGAATAAATACGCTGAGAAGCGCCTGGCTGGCTCAGTCAGAGAAGCATGTGACTCTTGTTCTCGGGGTCGTGAGTTCGAGCCCCACATGGGGTGTAGAGGTTATTTAAATAAGTAAAACTTAAAAAAAAAAAAAAAAGAATAGGGGCGCCTGGGTGGCTCAATGGGTTAAGCGTCCGACTTCAGCTCAGGTCATGATCTCGCGTTTGTGAGTTTGAGCCCCGCATCGGGCTCTGGGCTGATGGCTCAGAGCCTGGAGCCTGCTTCCGATTCTGTGTCTCCCTCTCTCTCTGCCCCTCCCCTGTTCACACTCTGTCTCTCTCGCGCGCTCTCAAAAATAAACAAACATAAAAAAAAAAAAAGAAGAAATACATTGAAAGAGATGTGTGTGCCTGGCAGACAGCAGAACCCTCCCACCTCCCTCCGTGCAGACCCTGGCCTTGACCTGGTGGCCCATGTGATTTCCAGGGATAATCCCTCCCCCATCTCTCAGCCTATAGAAAGCTCAGCTGAGAGCAGAGCACAGAGGCATCCAGGACCCAGGTTCCTAGGGGAGCTACAGTACGCTTCAGGGAGAGGGTTGCCCTGGGACCTGGGGCCACTTCTACACACTCTCGGTTAGCATAACGCCTGGCACCTTTTAAGCACCCGTTCAGTATGAACAGTGTGAACACGTGAGCTGGCCCCAGGTCTCAGCCCAGAAGTGGCTGGATTGACTCTAGAATGCGGACCTGTCTGTATCTAAGCTTCTCCTCCTGTTCCCACACGTGCCATCTCCCCAGCCGCTGGGGAAGGGCATGTGCCTCAGAGACAGACCCACGGGGCTTTCAGGCATGTTCCCTGAACTCGGGGCTGAGGGTAGAGCGCTGTTATTGGTGGTGTCAAGACAGGTAGAAAACAATCCTCCAGACTGACTTCTCGGGTCGGGAAGGCGGGAGAGACGAAACTGATGTGTATTGAATTGACCACATGTGACTTGGGCCACACAGTGCCAGATGCCCTGAGTGAGAACGCCCTGTTGCCCCGCTTTACCCATTAGGAGAGTGGAGCCAGAGAGGGTAAGTGGCCCCAGGCCACACAGCAGGTAAAGGGCAAACCCAGGTTTGGAACTCTGGCTTGCCTGCTTTCAAAGCTGAACGGCAACTCCCTTATAATGGCCACCTCGTGGAGCCTGACGCCCCGCATAAACCGGCTGCCAGGCTTAAGAGGAGCCTTGGGATCCTCTGGGAATGATGGAGCCATGGGGGGGGGGAGGGGGGCGGGGGCAGGTGGGGTCAAGGCTGGAGGGGGTCCGTGGAGATTCACAGGTCCCCTGCTTCTCCTAGGGCTCTGGGTTTACGTGCAGCGGGGCTTGGCCTAAGACCACATGGATTGCCAAGTGAGAAAACACATTCCCTTTCGCTCCTTCAATACCTTCAAGGAGAAAGTCTCCTGTGGGTGCCGGGGTGCCTTTAATGTCTCCCTAACACCCGCCAATCTCCCTTTGTAACAGAGAGACAGCGAGCTTCAGGCTCAGAACCGGCCTTCAGCCGACAAGTCTCTCTAGTTAGAATTTAAAGACGTTTCAGATTTTTTTTTTTCGTTCTTCCTTTTGAACCTTCTATATAAAGGATATGATCCTGGTTTTCTATTTATAGGGATGATATAAAGTTGCGTTTCAATATAAAGTTTAAAAGGGTGTTTATTTAAAGAACAATAAAGTAAGTACTAGATTGCATGAGGCTATGGAAAAAAAAAAATCATAAAAGCAGGAGGAGAGTGACTCACATTTGGGAAACGTACTGTGGTCCCAGCACCTCGTGGAACAGACGGCAGAACCGGGGTTCTGCCCAGGAGGAAGGCCAGTGTCTGGGTTTGGCCGCAAGTGAGTGGCCCAGCCAGGGGCAATCCGTCATGAACATCCCCATCCCAGAACACCACACCCGCTCAGGAAAGCTGGCCTACCTGGCTCCTCGCTCTGTGGGCCTCCTCCGGGTGAAAGCAGTTTTGACAGCAACCCTGGGCAAGCACGTTGGCCTCAAAGTGTTCACAGGGGACAGTCCCAGCACCTCCCTCCATATTGGCTGAGTCAGGCCACGGCAGCTCCTGCGATCTGATGGTGGCCACCGGGAAGAAAGGGGGGCAGGCAAGGGCCAGGTAATTGGCTGGTGGACCACCCGGAACCCGGCCTCAGCTGCCCCTAGACAGACAAGGACCGAGGAAATAAGGTCATCCATCCATTCATTTATTCACTCAATAAACACTCCCGGGGCGCCTACGTGGCTCAGTCGGTTAAGCGTCAGACTTCAGCTCAGGTCATGATCTCACGGTTCGTGGGTTGGAGCCCCGCGTCGGGCTCTGTGCTGACATCTCAGAGCCTGGAGCCTGCTTCGGATTCTGTGTCTCCCTCTCTCTGCTCCTCCCCCACCCACGCTCTGTCTCCCCCTCTCAAAAATAAATAAACATTAAACAAAAAAATTTTTTAAACACTCCTGAAGCACCCACTAAGCACCAGGCACTCTGCCAAGCATTTAGACATGTGATTTCTAGTCATTACCACAGTGTTGCTCAAAGTCTGTTCTAAGGACCCTGCATTAGACTCAGCCGAGCTGCTCATAAAATGCACATTCCCGGGGCACCTGGCTGGCTCAATCAGTGGAGCATGTGACTCCTGATCTCCGGGTTGTGAGTTCGAGCCCCATGTTGGGCACAGAGCTTACTTAAAAAAAAAAAAAAAAAAAAAAAAAAAAAAAAAAATATATATATATATATATATATATATATATATATATATATAAATTTTCAGTGCCTCCCCAGATCCACCCAGTCAGAATCTCTTGGAGGTGTGAGGCCTGGGGTTGTGCATTGTTAAAAAGTCTCTCAGGTGATTCAGTGCACCCTAAAGTTCGAGTGCCTTTTCTCACGGTCATCTTACATTGTAGATAAAGCCAATGCCAATTTAAGATGAGGCATCGAAGACTCACCAAGGGTCCATACCTTGTTCTAGGTCCCAGGAGCTGAACTGGTGCTCTGACTTGAGCACAGAGCTCTCCCATCTGGGGGAGGCCACTGAGAGCTCCAATGCCACGCCCTGGGAGGGGGGAAGGGGGGATGCCCCGACGACAGTGACTTGAAGATCCCTTCGTCACGCACACAGAGCCCCAGGAGGAGGGTGGGACAGAAGAGGAACCCATCTCCCCAAATCCCATGCACCTTGCGGTCCCCCCAGGTCACCAGCCCACACACCTGTCCTCACCTGGCAAGTTTCCTGCAAAGCCTACCAGGGGATAAAGCCTTGGTTGCCAATCTCAGCTGAGGGCTGCGGAATTTCTCATCCTCCCCTGGGGCAGCCAGGGCGAAGGTTCCTGGCTTCTCCACCATCAGACCTGGGGAGGTGGCAGGGCCCGTTGTGTATGTGTGTTTTGGAGGGGGGTACCCACTTGCCCCTCGATCCTTCTTGGGCCATCATCTCCCGGAGACGTCCCTTGCCCCAGTGGTGGAGGGGGCGCGAACCGGTTCCGCCCAGCTTGGGCGGTTCTTTCCTGGTCTGGCCATATAAAGGAGCATCGCCTGAGAAGGAATACGCCGCTCATCTTCCTGGGGGCGGATGGGGGCTCTGTTCCGTGTGCCCCTCACTGCTCCCGCTTCCTCCTCCTCCTTATTCCCAACCAACTGGCAGAATGCTCAAAAACGCACACTAGGTGTGGCTGTAACAATGGGAAACCTTCAGCGGACACTCATGCCCCACCCGGAGAATGGACTCCTGGACCTCTCCAGCGGGTCAGCCAGTCCCTCTCCGTATGCCTCGCCCCTCTCCCTTACCCCACCGGCCTCCTCTCCCCGCTCCCCTCCCCCGCTTCCGCAGCGCAGTACTACTGACCTCGGCTCGGGTTTCCACGCACAGGAGGTGCCCGGGTGGGATGCCGGGGTCACAGCTCCTATTTTAACAATGAATCAGAACGTTGCCCGGGAGGTGGACGAAGACCACTCCCCTGCCGCTCGCGCATAGGCTCTCTCTAGGCGCCTCATTTGCATAAGGGCTGTGAGATTGGACCACCCGAGGGCAAGGGGCGGGGCGGAGGCGGGCGGCGCCCAGAAGCCTCCGAGCGCGGGACCGGCCGCACGTTTAGCCCGAGCTGTTGGGTCTGGGTTCCCAGGGGGCCCATCAGAGGGCTGGCACTTGGCGGGGCTGTCTCCCTCTGACCTCCTTCCCGTCGATGCATCCCCTCTACGGTTCCCTAGGCTGGTCTTGACCCAGATGTCGGGCTAGAAGACTTAAATTCTCTGTGCCTCACTTTTCTTATCTGTAAAATGGGAAGGGTAGTAGTACCTGTGGGGATGAAATGAAATGCCCGGGCGTTTTCAGCCTCCATCTGCTCGCTTCCACAGACGTAGAACTCACAAAATGCACAACTCTCTCTTTTTTTTAATCCCCCCCCCCCACCTTTTAAGCTAATATTTATTTTGCACTATGCCAGCTCCTGTTCCAGAATCTTTACATTCATCAGGACACAGTAACCCAAAGGGCTAAGTACCAAGATCCTCATTTCACAGCAACTAAGGACAATTAACTTACCAGTGTCACACAGCTAGTCAGAGGCAGAGCCAAGACTAAAACCCTGGTGTGCCTGACGTCCTCTGACACCACAGAACATCTTCATTCACTAATTCACTCGGACATTCACATGTACCTGTGCTGGGCTCTGGGGAGAGGATAACATGAATAAAACGTGCCTCCTTCTGAGATGAGAAGCCCATTGACCCGTGGAAGAGATAGCCCCTGAACTAGGGCATCCTGACCCAGGATGGAATGGGTGAAAACATAGTTTAGTAACAAGGATCATGAGTTTTCAGCTTGATCCCCACTACTACGAGCAACACAGAGAGCAGGGAGACCGATAGTCAATATCCGACTCTAGCGACTCTTGGCTGTGTGCTCTTGAGAAAGTTACTTGACCACTCTGAGACTGGGGTGGGTGAGACATCTGGTGTGAGTTTGAAGCTCAGGACAGGGCCCCGGGGTCTTTAGCCCCCCTCCACCACCAAACAATAAAACCTGGAGCTAACTCACAGTCGCACTCCTGACAATTCAATTCACGAAATACTCAATGGAGCCCCTACCTTGTAGGTAGGCGGTGCTGAGGATACTTAGCAAAGAAAAGATTGAATCTTCTGCTTTCTTGGTGCTTTACACTGCAGTGGAGAGCAACAGACCCCAAACAAGATAGATAAACAATATATGGAGTATGTGGGCTGGTGAGAGGTGCTAAGGAGAAAAATGAAGCCGGGAAGGGGCTGGTGTGGGAGGGCATTACATTTGAAGTAAGGTGGTCAGGAAAGCCTCGCTGACCTGTGACATCTGAGCAAAGGCCTGGAAAAGAGAGAGGGAGCCTGCAGGCCCTGGGGAAGAACAGACTGGCTGAGGGGACAGAGTGTGGAGGCTGGAGTAGAGAGTAGGGCGAGGCAGGGAGGAGGGGAAAAGTCCTGGGGCAGGACGGGTTTGTCCTGAGCGCACTCCCTAGCTCTGGAGCTGCCTGGCTGGGCCCCTGGAGGGCAGGAGAAGATGGTAGGAGGATGGGCAGAAGCCAGGGTCCTGAAGGAGAGATAACTGGACAGGAGGCAGGAGGAGGAGGCCAGGGAACCCCGGGTACTCTTGAAAGAAGCCCCACTCTTGGAGGGGACCGTGGCTCTGAGAGTGATTGAGGCCCAAAGCGGGGCTTTTAATCATCTAAGTAGTAACAGCCCCTCCTTTTCCCAAGGGGGCAAAGCTGGCCTGTCTGCATACATGATGGGGTTTCTCCCAGCACCTCCCTGTGATGAGAAGGGCAGCTGTCACCATCCCCATTTCATAGGAGTGAAACTCAAGGATGAAGCGGCTTAAGCAAGTTGCCCAAAGCCACTCACTTACTTGATGACAGAGCCTGGTCTAAAAAACACAGTCCCAGAGTCCTGTGGGATAGCTCAGATGGCTCAGGGTTAAGGGCGCAATGGCAGCCAGGGCAGCGCTCGTCCCCACTGTCACCATTATATCTCAGCCTCACACCCCCCTTTCTGCTCCCTGAAGAGTCTGTGCCCGCTCGTCTCTGTCTTTGCTCATGCTGTTCCCTGTGGCTGGGATCCGCTCTCCCAGGGGTCTGGGGTAGCTGAACCACCGCTGACATTACTAGACCCATGCCACCCCTCCGACCTTGACCTTGGCTTCCTCCCACTCCTGTGGGAATGGTCATCCCAACCTCGGAGGATCATGTGCTCCGGGCAGGCGCGGTAGTGATGCAGGGGGCGTGGCCCGGTAGAGCAGAAGCAGGAAGGCTGCAGTCTCTAATGGGGTCATCAGGGCTGGCTCCAGCCCATGGCCGCCTGGGAAGTGGTGATCGGGGCAGCCGGGCTTACTTTTCTCTTTTCTTTTTTTTAACTAAAAATTTTAAACTTTTTTTTAATGTTTATTTTTGAGAGAGAGAGAGAGAAAGCGAGTGGGGAAGGGGCAGAGAGAGACGGAGACACAGAATCCGAGCAGGCTCCGAGCTGTCAGCCCAGAGCCTGATGTGGGGTTTGAACTCATGGACTGCGAGATCATGACCTGAGCCGAAATCAGACGCTTAACCGACTGAGCCACCCAGGCTCCTACCCACCACCCCCCCCCTTTTTTTTTTAAATTGCAGCCAGGCTTACTTTTACCGAAGAAGCCAGAAACCTGAACTTCTGCATGAAATCTCAACATCTTAAAATATGGCTAAGTCAAATTGTTTTGGTTTTGGTTTGGTTTTTGCCTCAAAAAATTGGGTAAACACTCAGATTTGTTCCTCTTCACAGAGATCTTTAGTCAAGGGCAAAAGACTTCTAGGATCTGAAGAAAAACCAGAGTATAAGTCAAATTGTTTGTTTCTTTAAGTCAAATTGTTTTTAAATACTCTGTGAGTCAGACCAAGCTAATATGCAGTGTTCCTGAACTGGTAAATCACAGATAGATTTTCCTTTAAGTGTATTTATTTTGAGAAAGAGAGGGCGGGGGGTGGGGGTAGGGGGGAATAAGTGGGGGAGGGGCACAGAGAGAGAGGAACAGAGAATCCAAAGGGGTTCTATGCTGACCGCACAGACCCTGATGTGGGGCTCAAACTCAGGAACCACGAGACCATGACCTGAAGTCAGACGTTTAACCAACTGAGCCTCCCGGGCACCCCTCACAGATAGGTTTTTTATTCCCTTAGTGATAGTTGAAATAGCACCCCCTCCAGGAAGCCCTCCCTGCTTCCCCGGCCTTAAGAAAAGGGCTCACTGTGCTGAGCTGAGATCTCATACAAGACTCACATGGCTCCTAGGGTGTCTTTCGTGTTGTGGACCATGTGAGTGCGCCCCTGGAAGGGAAGACTCGGCTTGTTCAGCCAATGGGTCAGTATTCGTGTCTGTATCGAGAGTATGGCTTGCTTCATGAGGGGGCCACCTCAGTGTGCCTCAACTGCAAAATGGGCTTAATGGCATTGCCTAGACCGTGGGGTTACTGTGAGAGCTCAGTGAGCGAAACCAGGTAGAGTGGCTGGTATACAGTGAGTGTTCAATAAATGCTACTAATACCTCTCCTCCAGTCTTCTCCATTCGGTCCCCACAGCTATAGCTTGTGAGCCACGAGTCGACCGTGGGCAGGGACTGCCCTCTCCTGCTCACCAGTGGATCCCCAGTGGCTGGGACTTCTTAGCGCTCAGTAAATGCTTGGGGAGGGAGTGAATGGACACCTGCCTGAGAGGAGGGCCTCCCTGCCTCTCACAGAATGACAACAGGGTCCTGGAGCCCCCAGTACTCCCAGTGCACCATCCACGCTGCCACTGGGCGGAGGGGGGATGTCTCTGAAACAGTCACTGACCCTGACTTTCCCCTGCCAACCCCCCAACCCCACCTCAGGGGGTCCCAGTGTCCACAAGCTAAGGGTCCAGATCCTTAGCTCAGTATTTGAGGCCCTTCAGGGGCTCCCTGGCTGCCCCCCCACCTGCCAGCTCATCCCCTCCCGCAGCCGCCTGGCCAATCCAAATCGTCCCTCAAGATTCAGGTCAAGGGTCACCTGTCTCTGCTCTGTGCCCCTCTGGGCCCTCTAATACTTTGCTGAACCTCTGGCCTCCAGAGGGACTCCCATGTGTCTGCCCCCTCCCTGGGATGCAGGGACTATGTCTTCTTAGCCATGTCGTGTAACCGCTGACATTATGTACCTGGAGACTCAGTTTTCTCACCCGTCAAATGGAGCTGATATCCGCTCACAGTGCTGTTCTGAGTTAATAATGTAACCGTCTGACACAAGAGAAGGGCTTGATAAATTGCTTTCCCAGCCTCTTTGTTTTTTGGTTGTTGTTTGGCAATCCTGCTGACTAGGGTGCAAGGGAGAGGGCAAAGCTCACTGGACGGGGAAGGTTTGTTTCACCCGGGCCCCAGGAGAGACGGATGTGGTGATGGGAAGGAGGAAAACAGATTCAGACACTTGCAGACAGGCAAACAGAAACTTGCAAACTGGGGCCAGAAAATTCTAGAACAGACTGTTTCGAGAGTTACTGGGAGCACCTGTGGGGAGGGGGAATTGGGTCCCATGTGATGCAGCCAGGATTGGTTGAGGACCCACAGTGAGAGGGGCCCTGGGCCAGAAGGAGAAACATAGCAATTACGGACACAACTTCTCACTAGGGGGCTCATGGTCAGCCTGCGAGGGGGTTGGGAGACAGACATAACCAGGTTACAATATGTTCAGTGTTTGAAAGGAGGCAACACCAAGTGTCACTGCAGCCCACGTGGGAAAAGGATTAATTCCTGGGGCTGGAGGAGGGGTCAGGGAAGGCTTCCCCGAGGAGGTGGCTCAGAACAGAGCAAGAGAGGCTGTGAGCAGTCCGTGAACTTCTAAAGGGCGCCTACCACATCTGGAAGAGGCAGATGTCGGCTCAAAACCCGGAGGACGTCTGTCACGCGGGACCCGCTCACAACTGAACAAGGCAGTGAGGACTTCAGCTCAGAAGCTGGGAAGCCCCTGCCGGAGCCATTGACAGTCCAACCCGGGGGCTTCGAGCCGCTGAGGCTCCGGGGGGCTCTGGAGAGGATGAGAGCAGAGGTCTCCCCCGCCCGGAACCGTCTCCTCCGTGGTTGCCCCCCAGGCAGGTAGCTCCGCCAGGCCTGCCCACGCGTCCCCCTGGGGAGGGCTCAACCACCCCAAAACACAACCTACCAGGAGAGCCTGTCCTCTGCTGAGCGGATGGCCTTGCTCCTTCCAGCACTGGCCTGACATGTCGGGGAAGCTCAGTGCAGTTGCCCAGGAACAGAAAAGCGTCTGCTGTGGCTCTAGTTCCATACGGTTGGATCCCCTCCCGACAGCCCTTTCCTCGTATGTTCAGCTCCCGGGGGAGACCCCACTGCTTGTACCCCACTACCGACTCTCCCCGTAGTAGCACAAGCCTCAATTCTTATTTGGGAACATGGTTCTCCAGAACGGACCGCAGTCCGCTCTCTTCCTCCTGCCCCGTCTTTGCCTTCTGCTGGACTAATGGCACTTGACAGGGGTCAAAGGTTCCTACAAGGAGGAGGGGCATGCTCCTCAATCCGTCCTCCCACCTGCTGGCTGAAAGGCAGGTGTGATGGCTGAGGCTCAAGCAGCCATCTTGGACCACGAGGTGGAAGCCAGGTGTTAAAAATTGCACAAAACAGGGGCACCTGGGGGGCTCAGTCGGTTGAGCGTCCGACTTCGGCTCAGGTCATGATCTCGCGGTTCACGAGTTCGAGCCTCGCGGCGGGCTCTGTGCTGGCAGCTCGGAGCCTGGTGCCTGCTTCGGATTCTGTGTCTCCCTCTCTCTCTGCCCCTCCCCCACTTGTGCTCTGTCTCTCAAAAATAAATAAACATTAAAAAAAAAAAAATAGCACAAAAGGCTAAAAAGTCTGCCATCCCAGCCCCCCCAGCTCCAGGCTAGTTACTTCCCTGGTAAGCTCCTCTCAAGTAAGCCAGTTATTTTTAAATTTTGGTTCATATTATATGCAGCTAAACCCAGTCCTTCTTTATAAAGCTCCCGGAAGCCCCAAGCCCAGGAGGCCCACACGACGGGACGGCGGCAAGAGGAAAGAATCCAGGTGTGAAGCCTGGAGGGGCTCCGGGGAGAAAAGACAAGTTCTCCAGAGGGTTCTGATTCCACCACTTCTGGTCCCAAGACTGGCAAAATCGCTGACTCAATTTCCTCAGTCTGCTGGAGGAACTGATGTCACACACAGGAGAGAGTGGCTGAGAATTTAATACTTGCAAACGGCACAAACCGTAGATGTGGGTGGTGAGTGACCCCGTGTCTCTGGGGATGGGAGACGAGACGTGGGTCAGATGTCTCAGCGGCAGCCGTAGGCACCCTGCAGGTGCACCTGGGAAGTGGCTCCCTTCAGCCCCAGGGCAGCCCTAAGAGGTAGGCGTCTTGCCATCTTACGCATGGCGACAGACCCAGAGAGGTCAGCCCGGCGAGGCTCACAGGAGGCCAAGCGGCCGAGCCAGGATCTGAACCCGAGCCCTGCTGTGTGCACGAATCCCTCGGACCCGGGGTGTTGTTCTGCTCCCGGAGGTCTGTGAGGGCCAGGCTGGCGCTCGCTGCCCTGGGTTGAGCGCTAGAACCTCTGCCCAGGGTGGAGTCGGCCTGGCGGAGGGAGTCACCCCACCCCCGAGAACCGGGAGGCAGCAGAGAGAGCAGGTGGAAGGGGCTGAAGAGCCAGGTCACAGGTCCTGCGCTCCGGGCCAGAATCCCAGGAGCCAGCGAGCGGCAGAGGGTGGTGGCGGCTCACGGGGTTCCTCGACAGGTGCTCCGGCGGTCCTCACCGTACGTCTATCTACCTGCTGCAGGCAGGATTCCACCCTGCTCGGTCAAGGGATGGGGGGTCAGGCGGCTCACTCACAAGCGGAGACAAGGAAGGGACGAGGGAGCGTGAAAACCCGGCAGCCTTGCAGAACACCCGCTGGCCTCCTGAGGGGTCTGCCTGGGAACCGCCACGCTTTCGAGTGAGTCGAGACACATTCTTTTTAAAAGGGGTTAATCACGCCTTGATCGGTGACTCTCTGCAAGCTGCTGGAAGCCCGGGGAGGATGCCCAAGTTTGGGGGTGGGGAATGCTCTGGAACTCATCTGCTTCCAGCACTTCGATTTCAGCTGAGGGGACCAAGGAGGCCACGGAGAAGGGACGGACCCACAGCCTCAGCCGGTAACGGGCAGAGGCTGGCAACGCTCAGCCACCTGCCTCGGCGGCCCGCTTCGCAGAGCAGCAGGACGACTCCGGACCCTAGCAGTGGTTATGCTGGCCTGGAGCCCGGGTGAGGGGGCCTAGAGCCCGGGTGAGGGGGCCCAGACCCAACGCGACCTTTTCACCCCCACGGGGAAGACTGCTGGACGGTGAGGACAGACCCACTTCCCCGACAGGTTCCACCCCCTCAGAAGCCTGCCCTGGGCACGTGGCACCAGGGTCAGGGACAAACAGATCACAGGGGCATTTAGCTTCACAAATCCGAGGACGGCTCAGTGGGAAGCCTTCCCACTAAGGCAGATGCCCCCGATTTGGCTCTGAAGTCTCCTCCTGAGGGAAGCCAGCTCTCAGCTGCCTGCCCCCTTCCAGCGTCCAAGCTCTGGGCCACAGAGGAACTGCCTCCCAAGCCGGGGCCGCAGAGTCACCCCCGCAGTGCTGGGTTCCTGGGACCGCCAAGCGGAGACAGGACGGCCCCTGACAGCCCAGGCTGGAGCATGGCCTGGTCCTCGGGGCTCACTCTCCGCTGTGCCGGGCTTTGCCCGTCAGCCGGCGGCGCTGGGTCTTGCTCGTACGGGTGGCACTCGGGGGCTTCTTGGTGGAGTCTTGGGCCCGTCGGGGATGTTTCCTCTTGCCCTTTTTGCGACTGTGTGCATGCAGCGAAGCCGTGAGAGCGGAGATCCTGTAGGAGGGTGCAAGGCTGGTGAGGCTGGGAACAAGGCATGGGTGGGAGGCTGGGTGGCGGGGTGACTGATTGCCTGGCTCACGGAGGACGTCGGAACAGGCCTTGAGTGCCGGGAGAACCACATCCATGCCAAAGGCAGCCGGCTCTGACCCCAGAGGCCCCGCCAGCTCCTCAGCTCATGAAAAGGCCTTTACCCCAGGCACCGAAGGCACCCAGGGCTGGCCATTCTCAAGGAGTGGAGGTGGGGGACAGTAAGGAGGGAGGGACTCCTCAACAGGCAAAGCAGAGCGGCTGCTCCAGGCTCCACACCTGCCCCGTGCCACCCGCCACAGGCCAGCGAGAGGCGACTCCAAAGGCCCGGCCACCACTGTCAGCCATGAGGGAGCAGTGTCATAGGGGAGGACAGGCCAGGGCTCACCGCTGGGACAGGAGGGGATCTCTGGACTTCCTGGGTAAGGCTCTGGTCAGCTTCTCCGTGGATGACGCCTCTTCCTCGGACCCGTGCCCGGCCGCTTGCTAAAGAAGCACAGGACAAGGACTGTCACACAGAGTGGCAGGTCGGGAAGCCTGACCCCGAGCAGTCACGGCTATGTCACGTGAGGGCATGGCCTGCCGCTTCGAGGCCTGGCTCGGGGGCTCGGAGAAGGCCGCGGGTGGAAAAGCCACGTGTGCCCCCAAAGCGGGGATCACACGGGGAAGAGCTGTGTTTCAGAGCCTCTCCCCCAGTTTTCGAGTTCTTTCACCTGTGAACGTCTGACCGTCCACCGTAAGCGGAGGCCGGGAGGACCGTGCGGAAGAATGAGCACAAAAGAGAAGGTGAGGGCGAGACCACTAAGGGCGTGACAAGGCAGCAGCTCAGGACTTAAGGACACGTGAACCCGTGACAGGAAGTGTGGTTTGCCTCGTAACCATGTACGTACAGGTATTTCCGTGAAAGGCCCACACAGCCAGGCAGACACAACTTCAGCCGGAAACAAACGTTTCAGATGACACTTAACTGGGAGGCTTTTTGATGTTTTCAATGATGTTCTGCTCTCTTTCCTTTTAATTGTTCACTTGTATTTATTTGTCGAGAGCTGAGGCCGGTTCGCCCGCGTAGCATTTCCTTGTCACTTCCCAAGCCTCTCCCTTCGCTCACACCCCCAGCAGTCGGTGCCCCCGCCCCCGAGGCGAACAGCTTGTGACATGTGACACCAACGGAAGCGGAACACAACACGCTGCCGCTTCGTCCAAAAGCAGCGTTTTCAGTCCGCCCTTTAGTGACGGCTCGGTGGGTCATTAGTCAAGGCGCGCTGAGTGCTTTTAAAAGGGGGGGATCTTTTTTTTTTTTTTTTACTGTTGGTTGCAACCTGCTAACACCTCCCAGCTCAAAGCCTGACAACTTCCGTGTGACTGCTACCGTGCAGCGGAGTGACCACAATAAACGGCGATCTTAGGTGCTTCTCTCGGATTAACCGCTTTTACGCTCACGGCAACCGCCACGAGACAGGCGCTATCACCAGTGACCCCCCCCCCCCTTACTGGGGCAGAAAGGAAAGCTGGCAAGGCAGACACCTGCCCACACCCCCACAGCCGTTCAGGCATGGAACTGGCTTCTGGAAGCCCCAGGGTCAGGGATTTGGTCCGGGCTCTAACGAGCGCCCAGCAGGCAGAGAGCCCCCGGCATTGCAATCCCCAGGACATGGGCCAGCACTCAGCAACCCCGACAAGCCAGTCTGCATCTGGGCCCCTTCCCTCCTGGGGCCGGAAGGTACACCCACCTCGGGTGGGGGCAGTCCAAGCAGGCGGGCCCCCGAGAGGTCCAGGTCGCTGATGGTGGTCACGGTGACCGTGTGGTTGGGATGGTCATACTGCACCGACTCTGTCTTTGCTGTCACCAACCTGTCCAGTTCGTCTGCCTCCTCTGCGCAAGGTGGGCAAAGAAGCGGGTCGCAGCCTCATAGCACAAGTGACCAGATTCTAACCCCCCTCCCAGCCCTGGAGCGCAGCGGCCCCCGCTACTCTATGGGAGAGTGTCCAGGGAAGTCTCCGGCCCCAGAGCCTGGCCTGTGGACAAACGTAAGTGATTCAACTCCTCCCTTGATGCCCCAGGGGGACCTCACACCATCTGGTTCTCATCTAGGACAAACCCGATGTGACCCCAGCAGCTGCTGCTGCCCATTCCCTCTACCCCTAGTCCCTCCAGGCCTCAGAAACTGGGCTTTCTGCTAAGGAATCGCTTTCCCAAGACGTCTGTCCTCCTCGTCTCTGATCCACTCACGTTTAGACGTCCCTGAACACCACCCGTGACCCCCAGGTCACCACCAAGACGCCTAGAGCTAGGGCAGTTGGCTTCTGTGCAGCCCCCACACCTCTCCCCTTTCACCCACCAAGGGATAAAAAAAAAAAAAAAAAAAAAAGCCTAGGCCTGGTCCGGGCAAAAGCTGGGACTTACCCAGAGCCTCCTCTCTCTCTGCCAGCAGCTTCAAGTACTCCTGATGGCGCTAAAGCCAAAAGGGAAGGGAACACAGTGAGTATGGCCTCTCCGGCCAACCCCAGGCAAGAGCACTGCTCACCTCCAGGGTGAGTGAGACCATGTGTGGCTCGGGATGAAACGCTAGGAGATTCCATCCTAAACCTTCTCCAGACCTGGGCCCACCGGGATTCTACCTGTACAAACTGCTCCCCAGGCCTGCCCACACCTCCCCTCATTCCTGCAGATACCCCTATTAAGGCTAACCAAGGCTGTAAATCCCTTGGGAGTCACATATAGAGATATATATATATATATATATTCAGATACATATATATTCAAATATATATACATGCAGATACATACATATATTCAGATATATATATATATACACACATACATACACACACACACACTCTCTCTGTCTCCCTAGTCCCCTTCCTCCCCCCTGTACCTCCTCCCGGAGTTTCTTCTGCTCCTCCTTGAGCCGATGCTTGATCTCCTCAATGGCTGCCTTCTTCCGCTCTACCTTCCGCTTATGGAAGCCGGTCAGGTACTCCCTACAGGAAAGAGGCAAGGGAGAGTCAGGAGGGGACACAAGGAAAGGAAGGCTCACTCCAGGGAGAGAAAAACCATTACTTCTGTACTGCTCCGAAAATTAACACGGGTTTAATTCACGTATTCCTCACAACAACTTGTAAGTAGGTACCAATTCCCAGTTTACAATTGGGGACACTGAGGCACAGAGAGGCTAGGTCACTTGCGAAAGGTCATAGAGAGTGTAAGTTTAGGAAGAAGAGGGAGATGCTGCCTGTTTCCACCCACCACCCTCCAAGGCTCTCGACTTCAAGCAACAGGGCCAGTGGGGGCCCTTCTACATTGCCAAATTCCACTACCCAGGGGATTAAGCCATTTCTAGCAAGGTCACTTTTAATTTTTTTTTTTAACGTTTATTCATTTTTGAGAGAGACAGAGTGTGAATGGGGGAAGGGCAGAGAAAGAGGGAGACACAGAATCCGAAGCAGGCTCCAGGCTCGAGCTGTCGGCCCAGAGCCTGACATGGGGCTCAAACTCACGAACCGTGAGCTGAGGTCGGACACTTAACTGACTGAGCCACCCAGGCGCCCCCTTAGCAAGGCCACTTTTAAGGCCACCCTCATCCAGACATCTGCAAACTTTCCACCGGACTGGCACATTTGCCCAGGACACCTGCCCCCTGGGCCCAACTGTAGGGCCTGTTGACGCCACCCTGTGTATCTTGACGATGCTCCAGCATTTCCCTCTCCTATCTGATCTTGGCTCCTTCTCATCTCTCTAGTGCTGGCTGCACCATCCCCAAACGTTCCGGGGCCCAACACTAGGTTTTTCGCTGACCCGCTACCATATGCCAAAGTGACACTCTGAATGGATAGCATCTGATGGACTGGACGCTGAGGCTCAGGGGTCCAACTCAAGGGTCCTGCGATCGGGCTGGCACACACACCGAAGGAGCTCAGCACACGTCTTGACGAGTGAATACGTGAACTTGAGCCACTCTCATCTCATTCACTCATCACTCATCACCAACAGCTGAGTCTACCGCGTGTGGGGCGGCTGGGCTGGGCTAGGGAGATCGAAGCCACCACTACGAGCCGCCAGCTCCCAGCCGAAGCGCACACAGCAGGAGCAAGGTGCAAAGTGAGCAACGAGAGGGCGGGGCGGGCGGTTCCATTCCCCACGCTGGGGGCCGGCAGCGGCCGCTTCCATTCCGCAGTGGGGGTTGGTGTCGAAAGGGGAGGGGGGGCGGAGGCAACGGGCCACGCCAAGAGGGAGGGGCCGGAAGGGACCTCTGCGGGAGTGGAAGCCGCCCGGGCCAGGCCGTGGCCTTGGCCGGCAGCCCGAAGGAGATCCGCTCCAGGCTTGGCACTCACCGCCGCTTTTCTTCGTCGAAGCTGAGAACGAGCCTCGGCCTCCGGTCGTTGCCATCTCGCTTCTTCTTCTTGTTGCGGCCCATAGCGGTGAGGCCTCCGCCAGCGCGCCGCCCGCACGCCTAAGACACTTCCGGGTGTACCGTTTTTACCCTCTCGGGCGCGCCGCGCACTTAGGCTCCGTCGTTCCGTTCCTCAGGCCCCGCCTTTTAAAGGGGCCGCGGGGTCGGCCTCCCTAGCCCTGCGTTTTGGGTGCTCCCCCTCCGTGATTCCTAACCCCAATCGGTCTCGTAGACTAGCAACAGTGAAAGCGAGGTTCCAGAGCCTAGCACGGTGGCTGGCGTGCAGTAGGTGCTCAGTACGGAGATATTAGTAAACGGGCCAAATATTTCTGATCCTACTTTTGATTCTCATGTCAACTCGTTGGTGGTCTCCCAAGAGCACACTTCTGGGGCCAAACTATCTGGATTAGAACCCTGGTAGTCCACGTACAGCTGTGGTTCTGGACCAATTGCCTTTGCTTTGCCCCGGTTGGCCTATTTGTAAAATGGGGATAATTATAGTGACTTTGTAGGGTTATTGCAAGGCAGTGGTTTTCCAACTTTGGCTTGCGTCAGAATCCCCCAGAGGACTTGCTGAAACACAAATGGCTTTGCACCCGCTTTGAGTTCCTGATTCAGCCGGTCTAGAATGAGCCCCATAATCTGCATCGCTAACACGTTCTCAGGGGTTGCTGGTCCACGGACCACACTTTGAGAACCACGATTCTGAGGAAAGGTGAGTTATGTCACAGTGCGTGTAAGTAAGACATGCCTCGCACGTGTTTGCGACACAAGCCGTCTCCCCTGTCTGTGTGTCAGTTTCCCGGAGCGTGCCATGGGGGTGTAACAGCACATCCTCTACTGAAAATGAGGGCACGCGTGTGAAGGCATTCAGTAGAACACCACCTGCAGGGGCATTTTAGCAACTAGGATTGTATGCCTGAATCCCCTATCTCAGTTCATCTGTGCTGGGTGCCGCAGACAAGCTGCTACCCTTGCTTGTAAAGACTGGCCAGTCTGGCAGGGTCACAGTGCCGGGTCACAGTGCAGGGAGAAGCACAAGAGGCTGCAGGAGGTCAGTGTTGGCTCCTCCAGTGCAGAGGGCTTCTCAGAGGAGGTGACCCCAGAACTAGCTGAGAGTAGGGACAGCGGAGGAATAAAAGGCCCTTAAGACTCCGCCCCCTTCTCCTTTGACAAGTAACGGGAGCCCAGAGAGCAAGTAAACACACGTGCATTGAGTGCCTACTGTGTGCCAGGCACACGGAGAAGAGACGTGTCCTTCCAGCAGACGCAACGTGTCCAAGGTTACAGGGCTACTCTGTGTCCAATCTGGGACTTGAACCTGAGTCTGTGGCCTCGTGGTCCAGCTCCCTGGGCCACTGGCCTGAGGGATCCCTCCCCCAGGAGCTCGCGCGCCCGCTCTGGAGGGCAAGATGCGGACCCTGACCGTGGGTTTTGGAAGGAGCCGGACACACAGTGGGTACCTCTCTCTGTGAATGTCGAACCCATTTCACAAGGGGGCTCTGCCTGAGGGGTTCCATGCTGGGTGCTGAGAGGAAGTTATCCTCGAACCCTGGGCACAGCAGGGGACTGCCCCAATGGTGGGGCTTCAGGGTGATGAACACTTGCCCTTCTGACTTTTTGCCCCTCAGTGGCCACACCCTAATAACACCCCTGGTACCCTCCCTCTGGGTAGAAGCATTGCCCTGGCTCCACTCCAGTGATGCCCCCAGCGATGCTGGGCTTCCTCCTGGAAATCCGGCACTGGGTCTCAGGGCTGCTGCCTGCTGTTTACCAGGTTCCGCTGCCCCAAGCAGACTGGCTATAGATGAAAAGTGCCGCAGGACTTGATAAATCATAACCTTCCCTGGGCTCCTTCCCTCTCCACCGTCCACCCGTTCAGTCTTCCTCTGTGCTGAGGAATGTTCTCGGGGCCTCCCGTGGATTATCTCAGTTGACCTTCCCAACCTCCCTGTGACTTGTGTATAAGTAATACATGCCTCGCACGCTGCTCTCGCCCCTATTATATGGAAACGGAAGCTCAGGCAGGGGAAGTGCCTTGACCAAAGTGTCTCAAGTAGTAAGTGGGGTACAGAGCCATTCCCTGACTTCTGTCCTCCCCGAACTTCCAGCCTGACACAGAGACGGGGACCGAGGAAGGGGTCAGCTGCTTCTGCAGGACCTTGTGTGGGGAGCTCTGGGTGGTTGGCTCTCCAGCCCTTGCTGCCTGCCTGCCCCTGCGGAGCTCTGGGAGACCTCGGGTCCAGAAGCTTCCAGTGCAGAGCGAAGCCTGCCACCTCAGGCAGGCACCGTTACTCCACACTTCCCAGGGCATTTCAGGTCCCCTTGCCCCAGGAGAGGAGACAAGGGCCTAGTACCCCACCCAGACTCCAAAACTTGAGAGCCCTTTATGGCAGCTCATGGTCTAAAACACCTACCCCTCTTTGGATGGGTTTCTCCTTTGAAATCATTTTTATGGTTACTGAGCACCTACTGGGTGCCGGGCACCATGCATTTCTCTACATTATTTCAGCTAATCTTTGCAACAATCCCACAGGGTGGATACGAGTATTTTTCCAATTCGGTGATGAAGCAACCGAGGTT
Source organism: Lynx rufus (assembly GCF_022079265.1). Lineage (NCBI taxonomy): Eukaryota > Metazoa > Chordata > Mammalia > Carnivora > Felidae > Lynx > Lynx rufus. Next base: position 131,471,893 of record NW_025814889.1, on the reverse strand, counting down.
CAGAGAGGTCTAGCAACCGGTCCTAGGACACACAGTGATGGAACTGGGGTTTGAACACAGGTGTGTTTGACTCTGAACCCAGTTTCCTTCCTCCAATCCCAGTGGTTTCATTCCCTATCTGCCCCAGGGCTTTCCTCTGCCCCGTTGTAGTGCCTCCCAGACCTGGTGTATTGTGGGTGTTCAGCCCGCCCAAGGGAGCATCAGTGGGGCTGAACCCCGAGGCCCGGGAAAAGACAGTCCGAGACACTTTCTCCGTTGCCCAGCAGAGGGCGCCCCACCACAGCCAGACTTCCAAAGCCGTTTCCCTTCAGGCGGCCACTCGGGTGCCCCAGGAGAGCCTGGAGATGGGGTGTGGCTCATGGCAGACCCCAGCGTGTGCACTCCATCCTCCTGGGGCCGTCTTATAGGGATGTTCTCCCTAGGGGACCCACTGAGATGGGAATCAGCCACCCAAAAGGGCTCAGGTGCAAATACTGACTCCCATTTTACAGATAGGGAAACTAAGTCTCGGGGTGGAAAAGTGCCACGTGAGTCCCACACCCAGCGCTGCCCGGAGAATGAAATTTGCCAGCCTTTCCCCCCACCTACCACCCCCCCACTGCCCCGCATACACACACAGCTCAGGAGATAGTGCCCTAGGGTTTGAGGGGAGCCCACACCGAGGTTCTGAGCCTGAGTCATCCAAAACATTGGCTCGGTTCTGGGGGCTGTTTCTCAGGGAGGTAGGGGCCTGCAGCAGGGAGCAGGAAGGAAGAGGTGCTGGGAAATGGTCGGTCTGCAGGGTGGCCCGGCCACCAGCTCAGATCCCATCACTTGTGACAAGTAAGTGTGATGGGCTGGGTTAAACACCGCCCTCTGGGGTGACAGAGCCTGGAGGGTCTTGAAGACTGTCCTCTTTGGAAGCCAAGAGGAGAGACACATGGACACCTCATCTCAGGCCGAGTGAGTTCCCTGAATTCCTCTGCCCTGCAGGAGGCCTCTGGGGGCCTAGAGGCTAAGCTGCAAGTCTGCTCGGTTCTCCGCGGGGGTGGGGGTGCTGGCATGGTCCCCTCACACCCCAGTTCCTCCTCTACAGAAACAGGCCAGCAGGGGCTGCCTGGCTGGCTCAGTCTGAAGAGCATGTGACTCTTGATCTCAGGGTCATGAGTTTAAGTCTCACATTGGGGGTAGCGATTACTAAAAATAAATAAACTTAGGAAAAAGAGAAGAAAGAAAAAAAAAAAAAAAAAAGGCCAAGGCCCGTTGCCCAAGCCCATCTTTCCCAGAGTCGGGATGAGGGTCCTGCCCCGGGGCCACGGAACCAGAAGTTTCCAGACTAGCACCCTGGCTGCCCTTACACTCCAGCATTGGGGTATGTGGCCTGGGCCCCACAAAGCTGGGATGCCTGGGGAGCCCCACAGGGCTCAGCTGGGCCCGGTGCAGACCAAGGGGTCCTGTCGTCATGCAGAAGCACTTTCCTCCCCTTCAAATTTGGGTAAGAGTGTCTCGTGAGGTAGTGCAGCAAGGGGAAACTGCTCCCCACCTTGTGCCAGGCATTAAACTTGTCCTGCTTTACACATCATTTCATCTTCCGGACAGCCCTCCGATAGGCTCAGAGAGGTCAGTTAACATGCACGAGGCCACACAGCTCGTAGCCCCACACTCTGAACCAGATCTCTTTCTGGCCCATGAAAGCCAATGAGGGGAGCCTCAGGGATTGTTCCCTCCCCCTCCCCCTGTGCCATCAGATAACCATGGCACGGATCGGATCGGTCTGTCCAAGCCTCTTTCCCCCTGGTTTCATTTATTCGGCATCTTTTGAGCACCTACTGTGTGCTGGGGCTCACTGGGTTGGGAGCTGTTTGAGGATTGTGACTGGGTTTCACTTAGCAGACACCAGTCCCCTCCGATGCACTGAGTTCCCTGTTTGGCCCTGGGGACCCAGGGGAAGATGTCCCTGGCACTTAAGAGGTGTGCACCGAGGAGGTGAATGGAATCGAAGAAAGGAGCGGAGCCTGGGGGAATTGGTGGCAACCCTCTTTCCTGCACCCTCCCCCCTCCACACACACACACACACACACACACACACACACACACACACACACGGGGACACGAGGCTGGGCTAGGGAGAGGACAGGCAGCTGCCTTTATTAGGGGCCATGAGCCGGCTGGCTTCAGTCAAAGGCCATGCACTTGATCTTGAAGTCGCCATCGGCTGCCAGGTAGTTGATGGCCTCCAGGTTGAGGCGGTTGGGGAACTTGAATGTGTGTCCATCTGGCAGCTTGACGGTCAGGTCGGCCTGGTCGAAGGAGATGCACACCTGGCGGGGCAGAGAAGGGCAGTGAGTGGGGTGGAGCTCCGGCTAGGCAGTCATAGCCGGCAGGTCCTGGGCCCTCGGAGAGCTCCTTCCTCAAGGAGCCCTAACAGCAGCCCCACTTCCTGGGCGGGGCTGCTGAGGCTGGGAGAGGGGCTGGCGCTCAGCTCATTGGCCATCAGGCAGCAAGTGAGGGGAGGGAGGGGACTGGGGCAGAGGAGGGAGGGGACTGGGGCAGAGGAGGGAGGGGAGGGTGGGACCTAGGTGTTTAGCCAGTATACCCAGCTCCGCCCCAGCCCACTGCCCCCAGGCCCCAGCCCACCTCTGCGACCGTCCCAGGCTGGAAGGGGAAGGCGGACTCGCGCTGCTCCGCGCCCCAGGCCCCGGCGTCCTTGCTATTACACACGATGGTGTTGACGTCTCCGTGCGCTTCAAAGCGAGGGTTGAAGTGCAGGCACAGGTTGTCCTTGTCTTTGCCCAGGTTCAGCACGAAGCTGGGGGGGAGCAGGGGGCATTGAGGCCTTCTCGGCCAGCAGCAGCCCCCTCAGACTGACCAGTCGGTGCCACTCAGTGCACCATCACTGAGCGGGGAGGCAAGACACCAGGACTCTAGTTCTGGCCCTGCCACGTCCTTGCCATGTGACCTTGAGCAAGTCCCTGGCCTTCTGTGGATTTCAGTCTCCTCATCTGCACAATGGGGGGCAGTACAAGAAGGATCGCTAAGGGTCTTGCTGCACTGACGGCCAAGACTCTTGCTCACCGACGTTAGTGTCCCTTTGGTCAAGGATGGGGACTCCTTCCAGAAGGTGACCTCTGGGAGGGCAAGTGTCCTGTCTGGTATATCTCTGCACTCCCGGTGCCCAGCATGACGACACACAGTAGGTGCTCAATAACGATGGCGCAAATAAACACATAATAACAATAACCGGGTTCATGGGTTCCAGCCCCGCATCAGGTTCCGTGCTGACAGTGCAGAGCCTGCTTGGGATTCTCTCTCTCCCTCTCTCTCTCTCTCTCTCCTCCTCCCCACCCCCACCCCGCTTGCATATACTGTTTCTCTCTCTCAAAATAAATAAACTTAAAAAAAATAATAATAGCAATAATACATTTGCTGAGTGGAGACAATAGCAACACCACCGGGGGTGGGGGGTGGGGGTAAGAATGAAATGGACAATGCACGTGAAATGTACGGCTCTTTCTAACGTCCGCTGGTCACCACCAGCATCCCCGAGAGAGAGAGATCCAGCCTCTCACCTCCTCCACACCACCACCTGCCCCCTCCGTGATAGGGTAAGACTGAAGCTCGGGGACTGGTCCAAGGTCACATGGCTGCTGAGAAACTAGGCAGCTGGCCTCGTGAATGAAGGAAGGAAGGAAGGACCGAAGGGACGAAAGGTTGAGTGAGTGAAGAGCGCGGGAAAGAAGGACCTCCGAGGGCCAAGGGCGGGGCGACACCCCCTCGTTCCCTCTCCCGGGCCCTCCCACCCCCACCCGCGGCCTTGGCTCGCGCGCACAGTGGGGGCAGGGCCAGCCAAGGTAGATGACGAGGCCGCAGCTGGTTTAGCTTAAGAGGCTCCGGCAGGGAGGGAAGGGGGCGAGTATACAGGGGGCGTCCAGACCCCGCGGAGGAAGTGACTCACTCAGAAAACGCCACCGCAGACAACCCCCCTCGCAGCCGGAGGGAGGGGCGGGGCCTGGCCGGCCACGCCCATGCCAGACGCGGGGCCGGACCCTCGGGCTCCAAGCCGCCTGCCCCCGCCCCCCATCCGCACCCCCTCACCTCTTGGCTTCGGGGGCCACCTCGCCCCGCACTCTGAGGCACTCGCCAGGTTTGAGATTCAGGTTGCTGGCGACCAGACCCTGCAAAGACGAGACCACAACCAGCCGGGTTAGAGGACGCAGTGCCCGGGGGTGGGGCGGCGGGGTGGGGTCGTCCCCGCCCGGGATCCTCTGACCCCGCCTGCGGAAAGCCTGGGGAATCGGTAGCAAGTTCTAGACTCTTTCTCTGTGTGGTCCTGGGCAAGTGCCTGCTCCCAACCGGGTCCTTTTCCTATCTGTAACACGACTGAGGTCGTAGAAGCCAAGATCTGAAGTTTTTGCGGTTCGGCTTGAGGATTTTGGATTCAGAGTGGCTATGCTCCATCCCTTGGTTTAATAGATGGAGAGAATCTGAGTCGGAGTGAGTGACACTGCGATTTGGTGGCAAAGGAAGGGGGATGGAGAGGTCCGCCCTTCGGTTGGAAAGGAAACAGCCCGGGGCTGGGCGATCCCCCACCATCCCCTTCGAGCCCCTCGGTGCAGAGAGGGGCAGGGGCTGGAGAAGAGACCCCTAAGGGGCGCAGCCAGGCCCCTCTGCAGAAGGGAGAGTGGCGCACCGGCCGGAGTCAGCAGCCTGGCTGGTTCAGCACAGCAAGATTGAGCGCACAACTTAACCGGCATGAGTGGTTCCTTCTGCCAGAACCGTGAACCCTTTCCCTCGGGGCCTGTGGAAGAGGCTTGCCTCCTTCTCTCTCCCTTAGCACCCACCTCCCAGCATAGGGAGTGGCGGGGAGGGTTACCCAGCCCCCACCCGACTAGCCTGGACAGAACCACCCTCCACCCACTAACCCAGGCAGGCGCCCTCCCGGGCAGCCTGTCTCAGATCCTGGCGACTTTGCAGAGCTCTCTGGAGCAGAGGATGACTCTGCCCTGGCCCAGCGACTGGGGACAGCTGCAGGAGGGGGAGGGGACAGGAGGCTCTTTGGGGTGGAGGAGGGGGAAAGGGACAGCGGCTCGGGCGTCCTTAAAGTGCCTCCCTACCCCACCAGTTGGCCACACCCTTCTCACTCCCACTTATCAGGGAGCTGCAAAATGTCAAACCTTGGCAGAAATAACTGTGCTGTCAGACCCTGGAGGAATTCAGGTAAGTCTGAAGCCAGAGAAGGCCTTTGGGGACCATGGCGCCCACCCCCATTTTACAGACGGGGCCACTGAGGCCCAGAAGAAAGAAGGCCCTTGTTCAAAGCCACACCCTGGGGACTAGAACCCAGATCATCTGCGCCTACTCTCCTCTGTCTGCCCCCACGCCATCCCTGGGCCTTGGAGCGGGGTCCCCGCACTCACGCAAGCCATGACTGAGGACAGGAGGATGTTCCTGCGGACTGCGGCACCAGCGGTCTCAAGACTCTAGGAGAGAGATGGGCCCCCGGGGCCGCTCCCACCCTTTTAACTGGACCAGACTCCGGTGAGTCCCGCCCCCCTGGGCGCCCAACCAATTGTAAGCCAGGACAGAGAAGGGGGCCCCACTGGAGGCGGAGTCAATGGAATTTTGAAGCCCTTCGGGAGCAGAGGTGACCAATCGGAGCGGTAAACCCCCTTCTCCTTTAACCACTCCCCCGGGGTCCAGGCTCCACCTCCCATTCTCCTTCATCCCTCCCCACCCCCCACCCAAAAAATTGTGCTGTGGCAGGGATTGGGGGAAGCCAATGGAAAATAGTTTGAGGATGAGTTAGGCACGAGAGTTGGCGGGAAGGGGGCCTAGGGCCAGCAGGCCGAGCTCCGGGGGTAACCAGAGAAGATGGCTGAGGGGATACAGGGTCCTTCAGGGAATTAGAATTGGGGTTCTTGAGGCTGCCCTGGCAGGGACCAGGGCGTGGCCGCGCTGCAAGGCCTCTGCAGAGAGCCCAGGACCATTAACCACAAGGCCCTGGCCCCACCCGGGGCCTCCCCCGGAAGCAGGGATTGTGGCTGAAGTTCAGGCTTCTCGCTAGCGCTAAAGAAAGGCTGGGCCGGGTGCCAGGCCTGACGCTGCCTCCGGGGCTCAGGCCTCAGGCCTCAGGCCTCCTGAGGGGCCTGCTGGGGATCTTCCAAAAGCCCCTGCCTGACAGCCTCCGGCCTGAGAGTCAGGCCTGGGAGGGGGCCCGGGATGGGCCGAGCCGTGAAGGGTTGGGGTCCCCCCTCTGAACATCCCCCGCTTCTGCTCTCTTCCCATCTGTCTCTCCAAGGCTAGGCACTGCCTTTTCTTTCTCTAGTCATTTAGCAGATATTTTACTGAGCATCTACTATGCGCTGGCCTGTGAGGAGTCAAAGGTGAACTCCATCCAGCCCCTGCTTTCAGGTAGCACACTGCGGGGGCCGGACCTGGCCATGAACCTGAGTAAGCAGCATGTTGCTGGCTCTAAGGGGAGTCATGAACAAGCACCGTGGTGCCGAGGAGACTGTCCAGAGTGTGAAGAAGGTGGGTTTTGAAGGACGGATGAAGAAGGAGGGCCTGGCTTTCCAGCGTGAGCAAAGGCGCAGACCGGAACAGTGAACATCTGGGCATGGCTGGAGTTTGGGGTATGTTGGGGAAAGATGGGGCATGGGGCCGGGAGGCCAACAGTACGTGGATCATGAAGGGCCTCTTTAAGGGGCTTGGCCATTGTTTTAACTGAGGGTGCTGGGGAGCCATAGAAGGTTATAGGGAAGGTGAGTATTGAGGACAGACACGAGTTACAGGGAAGATCGCTGCAGCAAGAGTTGAGGGTGGATTGGAGGGGTGCTCACCTCATACCCAGGAGCCAGGAGGAGAGAGGGGGATGGGGAGCACTAGGCAAGGTGGGGCACTTGCTCGGAGAGTTGTCCTTGGGACCTCCTTCTCCGCATTGCCATCTCCCTTCTGAAATTGCCAGCACCGAAGATGTGGACCAGGAGGGACTCACATCTGGAGGCCAGGCCCTCCGCTGCCCCCCCCTCCACCCCACCTTCCTCCGGATGACTGAAGCCCACCCCTGGCACAGGAGGAGTGGGAAGGGGGGGCTCATTGGTCCTCGACGCAGGCCGCCCCCTGTCTGAGCCCATCACCCCTCGGAGACCAAGCCTCCGAAACCAACCACAGCTGTTTCAGTTTTTCCTCCAGGGCCTCTCCTAAACCTCAACGCAGGGAGGGGGTGGGCGGAGCCAGCTCCGAGGCCTTTCCTGTGTGCTTCCCCTCCAAGGGCCACGGACACCCTCCGCCTGATCGAGCAATAGGGGCATTGGAGGAGTCCTGGACCGAGGAGCAGAGGTGGTTCCGGCACAGTCCTTTCCTGGCTGCGTCGCGTGGGTCTGGCTGGCTGTCCCAGCCCAGCAGGTGGGCTCCCAGGGCATCAATTGCTGCTTCCCCCAACTTGGAAGACAGGCCCAGCACCACGAAGCGTTTGCTGTTGGACGAGGGGCTGCTTTATTCTCCAGGGTCTGGCCAGCTGAGGGCTGGTAGAGAATCAGCATGGCGTGGGGAACAGGCCTCCAGAAAGGCCCCTCTGGGAGTCTGGGGAGTTGGAATCCGGTCCCAGCCCTGCCACGCCGTCCCCCAGGGCATCCTGGCAAATCAGTCTGCCCATCTGTAAACTGGGGAGGTGAAACCCTGCTCTCCTACCCAAGGTTGCTACGGGGGGGGGGAATTCATGTCTGTGGCACTAAATAGGTGATCCCCCCCCCCCGACCCCTCCCCCCCGCAATCTCAGAAGGTTTTAGCTTCCCTCTTGTCTCTTTCTAGGCTGAGCTTACCTTTCTGGGGTCAACACCTCTGGGAAGTCTCCCTCTTACCCCCACCTGACCCCCAACAGTCCCTGCCTGCCTATGCTGGAGCAGGGAGTCTCTCCAGATTCCAGTGTCCCCTGTAACGCGGGTCATGGTTTTCCCCGGTGGGGGCAGGGACCAGGTGCACTGTGTGTGCCGAGCTCCCGCCCAGTCCTCGGGGCCTCCTAGCGACGGCACCCACTTATCTGCCCGGCCATGTGCCCGGCGCCTTGCTTTCATACATTATCTCATTTCATCTACACCTCCCTCCTGCCTGATGCTTGCCAGCTGGGATGTACCGCACAGGGAAGCCGCTCCGGGCCCTGAAATGAACGAAGCTGGTGACAGAATCGGGAGAAGGGAGGCGAGTCCTCATTTGGGGGCTGCCTGGCTGTGACTGCGGCCAAGGACCTTACCCTCGCGGAACCTGTTTCCAGGCCTGGAAAGTGGGAACGTTAGCATTCACTGACTGGCTGCAGGATTACAGAGGTGATGTGTGGGGGGGCTCCACGTTAGTTCTCTCTTCTGCACCCTCAAGGCCAAGGCTCCCCACCGGGGGGGGGGGGCTCTCCTTCTCCCTCACTGCTCTGCAGCAGAGGCAGTGAACTCTCTGGAATATTCCCCCATTCTAACAGGCAGCTCTACAGGCTGGACCTTGGCCGCTGCTGTTAGAAATGAGCTCAGGGGCGCCTGGGTGGCGCAGTCGGTTAAGCGTCCGACTTCAGCCAGGTCACGATCTCGCGGTCCGTGAGTTCGAGCCCCGCGTCGGGCTCTGGGCTGATGGCTCGGAGCCTGGAGCCTGTTTCCGATTCTGTGTCTCCCTCTCTCTCTGCCGCTCCGCCGTTCATGCTCTGTCTCTCTCTGTCCCAAAAATAAATAAACGTTGAAAAAAAAATTTAAAAAAAAAAAAAAAGAAATGAGCTCAGCACCTCTGGACAGGGGACCCAGGCCAGCGCGGCCCTTCCCAGACTGCCGACTCCTGCCCTGTCCTGCCCGCTCCTGCCCTGCCCGTGTGAAGGCAGTCCCTCCTCTAGCCGGCAGTGGCAGGGAGGGCTGCCAGACGCATTGAAACACCATCCACACCCCTCAGCCAACCTGACTGGCCCAGCCTGGGGATGGTGGAGGTGACCAGAGCAGGCTCCGAAGTCCTAGAAGTCAGAGCAGGAAACGACCCCAGAGATTCTGCACCTGATCTGCTCCCTCATTTAAGGATGGAGCAGAAGCCACCCAAAGAGACCGGCTACTTGGCCAAGGTCACACAGGGAGCTAGGGCTGAAGTGACTTCCGTCTATGGAGCCAAGGAAAGAACGTGATCCCGGGATACCTGGACCTCAAAAAGTGACCTTTTCCGGGGCGCCTGGGTGGCTCAGTCGGTTAAGCGGCCGACTTCGGCTCAGGTCATGATCTTGCGGGTTTGTGGGTTCGAGCCCCGCGTCGGGCTCTGTGCTGACGGCTCAGAGCCCGGAGCCTGCTTCGGGTTCGGTGTCTTTCGCTCTCAGCCCCTCCCCCACTTGTGCTCGGACTCTCTCTCTCTCTCAAAACTAAATAAATGTAAAAAACAAGTGATCGTTTCCTCCTGCTCCATGAAGGGTAGAAGGGACTGTGGCAGGGTGGGAGGATGCCCCCTAAGCTCAGGCACTCTCCCAGCCTCCACTTACCTTGCCCATCCGTCTTACCTCCCTGCCTTCGTCTGCTGCCCAGACAGCCACCTCCCCACACACAGTGGGCTTCTGTCACTTTTGCCTTCCCACCTGGTGTCTGTCCCCCTTCTGATTACAGGCCCTCACTCGTCTTTGGGGAACTACCTCTCCTCTCCCAGGAGGTCTGGGTGGGGTTGAGGCCCTGCCATTCATTAGCCCTCTAGGGCTCAGGCATGAGTCTTTATTTTTGTAACGTTTTCTTTTGCCATAATTATAGACTCGCAGGAAGCGGAGAGCTCTTTAAGAGCTTAGAAAATATTTGAGACCTGAAGAGAAGAAATGTATTGGCTCTGGAATGGTAAAACTGGAAAGCTGAAACGAATCAACGTTTACTGTATTCACGCTTAAAACCTGGTGGTGGTAAAAACAGAAACATTTGGAAACAATTTTCTTGGGTTGAATTTTCTTATTTCAAAAGTGTGTCCAAGTCTTCCTAGAGGTTGGTCACTCCTACCTTAGATCCCCATTGGCCAAATAATGTCTCAAACAAACATATAAAAATACTTTGGAAATGCATAGCAACCTCCCCACCCCGCCTATATTTAATGTGGGACTTAAGGGAAGGGGGTTCATTTTAATGTTTTCTAGAATATGCCTGGGGCCTGCGTATCAGGAGAGTTTTTGGGTGGCAAGTAACAGAAAACTCGACAGAAATCATTCTAAAAACTATAAAAAAAATGTTTATTAGAGAGAGAGAGAGAGAGCGCGAGCGAGCACAAGTGGGGGAGGGGCAGAGAGAGAGGGAGACACCGAATCCGAAGCGGGCTCCCGGCTCTGAGCTGTCCGCACAGAGTCCGACGCGGGGCTCGAACTCACAAACCGTGAGATCATGACCCGAGCTGAAGTCAGACGCTTAACTGACTGAGACACCCAGGTGCCCCATCAACAGAAATCATCTTAAAATTACGGGAAACTTTCACATCACAAAAATCTGGACCGAGGAGGTTTCCGTGGCAGCTGATTCAGTGGCTCGATGAAATCATCCAGGATCTGGGTTCTTGTATGATTGTGGAGCATGGCTGCGGAGACAGTCCTAGCTTTTCTATGTGGCCATAATCCAGGACTAGTCCTTGCCCCTAGGAGAGGCCAGCTAAAGGATTTGGGGTGAACAGTGTTAACATCTGCAAAGTATTCTCAAGTGAATCAGTGCAAGATATATACAAAGGGTGATTGAGCAAATTGGTCAAATATCGACAACTGGGGATCCAGCTTCATTATCCCACTGCTGCACCTTTTCTGCTGTTTTGAAACTTCTCTAAACTAAAACTTGGGGAGTCAGGGCACCTGGGTGGCCCAGCACGGAGCCTGCTGGGGATTCGAGTCTGTCTCCCTCTCTCTCTGCCCCTCTCCTGCTCATGCCCTCTCTCTCTCTCAAAATAAACATTAAAAAAACCCACAAACATTTTTTTCTGAATTAAAAGTTAGGGAAGGGGCACCTGCTTGGCTCCAGTAAGCATCTGACTTCAGCTCAGGTCATGATCTCCTGGTTTGTGAGTTCGGGCCTCGCATCAGGCTCTCTGCTGTCAGCACAGAGCCTGCTTGGGATCCTCTGTTCCCCCCTCTCTCTCTCTGGCCCTCCCCAGCTTGTACTTCCTCTTTCTCAAAAAGAACATTAAAAAAACAGTAAAAATAAAACTTGGGGGGTATGAGATAATAAGAAATGTATATTTGGTCTCTGACCCCAGTTCCTACCAGTGTTCCTAAGACCCTTGGGATTTCCTAAGTGACAAAAGAGCTGGGAACGTCTTTTGTTTTAATGTTTGGTCTTTGACTCAGGTGCCTGACACAGAGCTCCTAAATCCCTTGGAAGTTCCTGGCAGGCATACATCACCCTAACTCCATGGGGAGAGAAGTTCCTGCACTTGGGACCCTTCTGGACCTTGCCCTGTGCATCTCTCCATCCAGCCGTTCATCTGTATCTTTACATATCATTTATTATATAATAAACCAGTAAACATAAGTGTTTCCCTGAGTTTTGTGAGCTGTTACAGCATATGATTGGATCTGAGAAGGGGGCTTTGGGAACTTCCAATTTATAGCCAGTCGGTCAGAAGCTCAGGTGACACCCGGGACTTTCGAGTGGCATCTGATGGGGGGGGGGGGAGGAGGAAGGCGGAGGTGGGGGGAAAGGGAGTCTCATGGGACTGGACTCTTAACCTGTGGACCTGTGGAGACTTCACTAACTCTGGGTGGTGCCAGGATCGAATTCTAGGACACCCAGTTGTCCACAGAAGGCTACAGACTTCCTCGGTGCAGGAAAACCCATACATCTGGTGTCAGAAGTGTTCTGCGGGTAGAGGAAACAGCTTTCCCTTTTAGGTGGTGTCGGAGAAGTGGGATTTGCTAGAACCGCCCAGGCTCATGGAAACATGTGGTTTGGGAAGAGAAAGGAAGGGCAGGGATGAGGAACCTTCGGTTCCCGAGTAGCCGAGGCGCCACGTGGCAGCTGTGTGGTGCTGAGTTACTCATGGTAAAAGTTACCCATGGAATTTAGAGACGACTCCAATTCGCGGGGACTTGGTCTACTGGACATATAAGGAAATGAGGGAAAAGCCACACACAGGGACCATTCCTCGGTTGTGGTTCCTCTGAATGGCGAAAATGAAATCAACAGAGTGCTAGGCGGGAAGGTGATGCTAGGCCGAGCTCAGGTTTCAGTGAATCTGAGCTCCTGTCACTGGCCTCACAGCCACCTCCAAAGGGAAACATCATGCAGTCACCAGAAAGTCCCTCTAAGGCCTCTGGTCACCAAGAAGGTAGCGGATGGGGGTGGAGGAGGGAGACAAAACCGGGAAACTATGGACACCAGAGAGTATAGTGGGAAGGAGTTGTTTCATTTCGTGGATTGGGGTCATCAGCTTCCTGAGAGATTAACTGGGAATCCAGGTGAAGGGCATATGGATGTTTATGGTACTTTTCTTGCACTTTTTCTGCTGGTTTAAAACTTTTCTGGGGGTGCCTGGGTGGCTCAGTGGGTTAAGTGTCCGACTCTTGGTTTTGGCTCAGGTCATGATCTCCCTGTTCATGACATCAAACCCCGTGTGGGGCTCTGCATGGACAGCACGGAGCCTGCTTGGGATTCTCTCCCTCCCTCTTGCTCTGCCCCTCTTCTGCTTGTTCTCTCTCTCTCTCAATAAAGAAACATTAAACAACAAACTTTTTTTCTGAATTAAAAGTTGGGGAAGGGGCACCTGGCTGGCTCAGTTGGCAGAGCACGGGACTTTTGATCTCAGAGTTGTGAGTTTGAACCCCATGTTGGGTGTCGATTTCTTAAAAATACCATCTTTAGAGTAAAATTAAAATTGGGACGCTGGGTGGCTCAGTCAGTTGTGTCCACTCTTGATTTCAGCTCAGGTCACGATCTCAGGGCTGGTGAGCTCGAGCCCCACATCAGGGTCTGTGCTGACAGTGTGGAGCCTGCTTGGGATTCTCTCTCTCTCCCTCTCTCTCTGCCCCTCCCCCTCTCGCTGTCTCTCTCTTTCTCTCTCTCAAAAATAAATAAAACAAACTTAAAAAATTAAAATTAAAAAGTTGGGGGAAACAGCCAGCCCCAAGTTCTTCCCACCTTTCTGCTCTGCCACCTGAAGTGGAGAAGTCTGTTGGGTGGGTCTCATGATCACAGAATGGCTGCCAACAACTTCCGCACCCAAAGCCCAGAAGAGTGTTTCCCTCCTCCGGCCATGTTCTTCTTTTCAAAATATTTATTTTTGAGAGGGAGAGAAAGCATGAGCGGGGGAGGGGCAGAGAGAGAGGGAGACAGAGGATCTGAAGCAGGTTCTGAGCGGACAGCAGAGAGGTGGGCGTGGGGCTCGAGGACCCGGAGATCATGACCTGGGCCAAAGTCGGAAGCTTAACCGACTGAGCCACCCAGGCACCCCCAACCATGTCCTTCCTTGAAAGTGGGGCAAACATTCCCAGGATCTCCCAACAGCCCTCCCCTCATGTCCTGTCGGTCAGAAGTGCACCGCAAGTCCACGGCTAAACCAATCACTGGATAGCCCGGGAATCAAATAACCTTGATTGGCTCAGACTCAAGCTTTAAACCAATCAAGAGTCACTTCCTGGGACTGGGCTGCCTCCTCCTTCGGATTCACAGGCCACCCTAGGCTCCGCTCAAGGAAGTCAGGTTTCTGTCCACTAGGGACGGTGGGGAGGGGCCTCTAGGTCCGGAGCGGAGCCGGGAGGTGGGCACTCCTTGGGGGCGTGGGGGGTGGGGTGGCGGGAACTTGCCCCAGGCTAGCCAAGAACTCTGCTCTATCCCCTCCGGCGCAGGTTCTGAGATGGGCATGTGGCTTCAGCCCTTGGATGTCGGTCGGATGAGCACAGCTAAAGGCGGGTGCACCTGGAGGGCTGGAGCACCTCGCAGGGGCCGACAGTGAACTCCTCATGCCTTAGCCAGGCCGAGCTGAGTTCCTGTCACAGCCAGAAGTCCCCGCGAGGGAAAATGGGCTCTGACTTCGTGATGCAGCCGGGCTCAGTCAGCACTTTCTCTTCCCTAGAAGAACCACCCTGGAGAACATCGCCTAGACCTCGCACCTCTCGCTTTACACAGGAGGGAACAGGCTGAGCGGGAAGGCCTTGTGCAAGCTCGCGACAAGCCAATCAGTGACAGTCAGGCCTGGAGCAATCGTGACACCCTAACCCCCCGCCCCCCGCAGTGAGCTGGCTGAGGGGCTGCGGGCCGGGGGAGTCACAGGAGCATCCCAGGCGGGAGGGGAGCCCGAAGGTGGGTGGGATGGGGGTGTAGGATCTCACCTGAGCTCCCGGAGAGCCAGGACCTCCTTCCTCTCGGGTCTCTGCAGAGGGCGCTGTAGCCCCCTGGAATCCGCTAACGGGAGTTCAAACCCTGTCTCAGGAGATCACGCTTTCTAGACGTGTGCTGCTGTGTAAATTAACACCGCCATTTCTGATCCTCATTCCCCAAGAGGCAAAAGGGGCTGAGCGATACAAACTGGCTGAGTTTTCGGAAGGACTGAAACACATCAGGACGTAAAGACCCAGCGGGGCATCAAGCGCTACTGGGCTGAGGTAGGACAGGGAACAGGAAAACACTCCGCGGGGGCGCCTGGCTGGCTAAGTGGGTTAAGACGCTCACTCCTGGTTCCACCGTGGCTCAGGTCATGATCTCACAGCTCGTGAGTTCCGGCCCCACGTCAGGCTGTGTGCCGACAGCCCAAAGCCTGCTTGGGATTCTCCCTCTTTCTCAGAACAAATCAATACATCCAGAAAAAGAAGAAAACGCTCTGGGACCGGGGTGGGTCATTTCCTGCGGAGGAAGGTTGCCAAGCCGGCCAATGCTGTGGAGACCCGGCTCAGGCGGGGGGGGGGGGGGGGGGGGGGGGGTGGGGTCCTCCTCCCGCCCCGTGGCCCACACACACTCGAGGCCACACAGGCTCTCCCGCTCGCACTTTATTAAGTACGGGACGGCTGGTTACGACAGAGGCGGAAGTGGCGGGAAGGCCCAGCCCCCACCCCCACCATCACCGGCACACGAAAATAAATAAATAAATAATAAATAAATAAATAAATAAATAGCCGGGGGCGGGCACGGGGGAAAAGTGGCACAGCAAACACTGACAACACGGGGACACAAAAGCCCCCCCCCCCCCCCGCGGCCACCATCAACGCTGGACTGATACCAGTACCATGATCAGGGAAACGTGGGGCTCTCGGCCACAGAAGCCCCCAGAGCCATTGGGTGGGCCCTCCCCGGATCACAACGTTTGTGGAGGGGTGGGTGTCTTCAGCACTTGACACGTATGGACAGAAATCTGGACCCCTAGCTAGTCCAGTCAGATCCAGATTGTCCAGAGGCCACGCTCTCTCAGACTTCTGGGTTGTTCTCTTTAGGATCGAAGAGACCAGTGAGTCACTATTACCTGGTGTTCTGATCGGTCTACCCAGGAGTGAGGACCTGAAAGGGTCATCGTCACTTTGCCTTCTGATTGGTCCACTCAGGGATCAGGACGATAATGGCCGGTGGCTCCCTAGACCTCTGATTGGTCAGCAGGAACCCAAGGCCAGGACTGGAGGGAGGAAGGGCTCTAGAGGCCCTAGGGAAGGAGTTGGGGATTAAGTGCTCAGGGTTAGGGGAAATCTTCAGTGGGCACAAGGCCCAGATTTCAAAGAGGGGAGTTCACGAGGCAGGAAATAAGGCCACCTGGCTGGGTCAGGCCAGGGCGAACTGGTAGGGGCAGGGGGACAGCCTCCGGAACGGCAAAGAGTGCCCAGCCACCACTGGGAGGGGACGCGAGGGCCCTAACACCTTCCCTGGGTCCCAACCCCCCCAGGCTGCAGAAAACGGGGCCCGGGGGCCGGCAGCTCTTGGCCCATCGCCTCCATCTACGGGATCGGGGTGGAGGGTTGCGGTTGCTGGTCAGGTGGGCTCAGTCCTCCAACCCCTCCATCAAGTCCGCGATGCTCTCCACATAGTAATGGGGCACGAGGTCGTGCTGGCCAGACGCCAGGTAGGCCCGGGCCTCCTCCAGGCGGGAGACGCCTGTGAGCGTGAGCACGGTGGTCATGCCACAGCGGTGGCCGAAGAGGATGTCGGTCTCCAGGCGGTCACCCACCATGAGCGTGCGGGTGGGGTCCACGCTGAAGTGCTCCGTGATACACTCGAACATGTAAGGGCTGGGCTTGCCCACCACCAGGGCCTGGCGGCCCGAGGCTGTCTCCACTGCAGCAGCCAGGCTCCCAGTGCCTGCAGGGAGATGGAGACGTGGTCAGTGTGGAGCGGTCGCAGGGGAGGCATGCAGGCTCGGAAACAGAATTCCAGGGAGGCGGCGTGGCACGGGGGTTAAATGAGGCACTGCAATGGGTCAAAATCTTCCCAGTCTTCGTGGTTAAGAGTACAGACTGCGACCAGATGCCTGGGTTCAGGCTCCATCAGCTCCACCCTCCTCGGGAAGGCCACCTAACCTCGCTGTGCCTCCGTTTTCCCATCGCTAACATGGCCCGGTAGGGGCTGAACGAGCCACTGCGTGTAACCGGGCCTGGCTCACCCAGTCCCGTCTGGGGTTCACTGTCGGACCCTGGCAGCTGTGTGCCTTTGGGCAAGCCACGTGACCCTCTCTGAGTTTCCTTGGACTCACCGGAAAAGGAGGATCCAAGTGATAATTGCCCACCTTCTAGAGGTGCTGTGGGCTTCGCAGGGGCAAGCGGTTTGGAAAGCGGAAAGTACTTAACGGACAGCAGTGTGGTTACCGCCACAGGAATGTGGGCTCCTGGCATCAGGAACTGGCACAGCCCTTTTGGAACGCAGCAGGGCACAGAAACGTTCGCACCTCGGCCCCAGTCGGCCTCGGCCGGGAAAGCAATCACAGGCAGAGAAATTCAAACTGGAGACAAAAAGCTACATGCCTGAAGATGTCCGCGGCCCCAGTAACTATAATAAGCAAAACTGTGGACATGCCCAAGAATTTAACAATAGGAGGACTGTTTGGAAAAGGGCAGTCCTGACCCCCAGCCCCACACAATGAGTCCACTGTGCCCGTCCCACAGGCACATCTTTGTGCCAGACGGTTCTGCCTTCGCATTAATGTCCCTGAACCAACGATGATGATAATCACTATTTACGGAGCACATTCTCAAGTGGGCTGTGCTGGGTGCTCACGGAAGCCCATTTCACGGATGAGAAAGCTGACGCTCTGTGACCCTGAGTAACTTATCCGGGGCCGCACAGCTTCGCGAGCAGCAAAGGATATGTGTTCGGGTGGGTCTGACCCAGTCATGCGCTGGGCCGGCTCGTCCCGGCTTGGGAGTGCTGAATGCTTCACTTTCAGGAATTTGGTGGACTGCTTGTGAAAGCCACGATGAAAAGTCAACTTACCGTCTAAACGTACAGTCAAATTAACTGTTGAAAGCAAAGGCACTAAGTTCTCAAAACTCATTTCTTCCTAATTATCTTAGCATCATCTATGCTCTCGAGATTGCTTACATCCGTAATGATGAAAATACTGTATAACGGTGTGTGCACAAACCTTCCCAACTCCACAGTTCAGTGACTTTATGCTGGTAGCTTGAAATTGGCCATGGTGGGAGTACTTGTCCCGCAGAAATTGGGAAATGGTATCAGTTAAGCCCCCCCCCACCCCCCCAGTTATGAAACAATTGTCAGTACACCACTGGGTTGACCCCAAATGCCCTGGGCCTCTCTCCTTTCACAAAGGATGACATTCTGAGCAGTCAAGCCGAAGTTACAGAACGATAAAGCAGGCTCGAAAGCAAGAAATCCTCAGGGCGCCTGGGTGGCTCTGTCGGTTAAGCATGCGACTTCAGCTCGGGTCATGATCTCACGGTCCGTGAGTTCGAGCTCCGTGTCGGGCTCTGTGCTGACAGCTCAGAGCCTGGAGCCTGCTTCCCATTCTGTCTCCCTCTCTCTCTCTCTTTGCCCCGCCCCTCCCCACCCCTGTTCACGATCTGTCTCTGTCTCTCTCAAAAAAAAAAAAAAAAAAAAAAGACAAGAAATCCTCAGCCCAGCAAATCCCCAGAGGAGGAGGGGGAGGAGGAGGAACTTCCCCAGTGTCACAGGACCAGGGCGGAGCTGACCCGGAGCAACACTCCTGGGAGGTTCGCCTTGACATCCGACCTAGAATTTGCTTGCTTTCTTGATAACTGGGTAGGGAAGAAAAGCCATTTGCCTCCTTGGTTAGAAATTCCTTCCAGGATGGGAAGGGTTCAACTGAGTCACCCCCAAAGTGTTTTGCTCGGCTCAAGATTGGTCTCGGCCGGGTCGGCGATCTCCTTTCCCACCAGGACAGAACTGACCGCCCTTAATCCCCCACAGCCCACTTTATCCACTCAGCCAATATTTACCAGGCTCTATGCTAGGCACTGGGCATAGAGCAGTGAATGCAACAGGGATCCCTACCGTAGGGGAGCGGGCATCCTGGCAGGGGCAACTGTGAAGAGGGCTCTGTCCTCAGACTACCATCATCCCACTTCATTTAACATCCTGTCATCCAAGGCTGTCACGTGTTTTAGTGGTGACATAGTCCTCAGACAGCAGGCATTTCTATTTGCCAGTTCAAGTGACCGCCATGTGAGCAAGAAGGCAAACACACATTTAGGAGACCCACCAGGGAAGGGGAAAGGAGGGGGAAACGGGGGTGAGAGACCCCCGCTGCGTTAGTTCAGATTTTACGCACGACGGGGCCTTTATTAGTATATTTCTATACCACCGTTTCAAAGCCGCCTTTCAGTTGTGCACAAACACGGCTGAGCCTCTGCTTCCCCCTCTAGGTTGTGGGAACAATCAACAGGGCCAGTGACCCAATCAGGTGGGGCCAGAGATGAAAGGGGCAGGCAGGCATAGGCAGGGCCTGGCCCCTCTCTCGGGCTCGTCCACACCACCCTTCCTGAGTCCTAGAGGGCCCCTTAACCCAGTCTTAACCTGACCCGTGAGCCTCCAGGGAGAAACTCACTTTTCATAGCATGGCCCAGGTGACCAGCGAGGAGGGAATGATGGAGATCTGTCCCTACCTTCAGCCTCCTGACTTGGGTAGTGACTTGTCCACACACACTCACCACTGTCAGCTTCTGCCACCGTCTGCTCCTGACTGATTCAAACCCTCCAAGATGTAGGAGCCTCCACCTGCTCCCGCCTCCTCTGCAGGCCTGAACATCCAGATGACAGCAGCAAACAGAGCCTTGGATGGGGCTGGGGTGGGGGCTGGGGTGGCCACAAGAGCCAAGTTCAGGTCTTCCTGTTCTTGGGCAGCTCACTTCCCCTCTCTTAGCCTCAGTTTCTTTATCTGAGAAATGGGACAGTAACTCCCAGCTCCAGAGTAATTTAGAAACTAATAACAAACAGCAAGGTACTTCATGAAGCTCTGTACTAACAGGAGAGGGCTCTGGATATAACCCACACCATCTGAGCACCTACTATGTGCCAGGCACTCACCCTGATCACTCTCCCTCTGAGGAAACTGGCATGGTTAGCGTTCCCATTCTACACCCAGGACAGAGATGCTCCGACGTTATGTAATTT
Organism: Lynx rufus; assembly: GCF_022079265.1. NCBI lineage: Eukaryota > Metazoa > Chordata > Mammalia > Carnivora > Felidae > Lynx > Lynx rufus. The sequence goes on along the minus strand of NW_025814889.1, from coordinate 131,452,391 downwards.
AAGATTACAGAGCCCTGGGTCAAACTCCATCCACCTCGAAGGCTCCCCGCACACCCACCTACCATCTGCCGCTGCCAATGGTGTTCCAACCGCTCGACGGGGGGACAATCCTTCCAGGCTTTGTTCCCAACTCTCCGACCTCACCCCGATGGCGGGTAGGACAAAACGACAGGAATCCCTGAGGCTGGTTCGGTAAGGCTAGGGCTGGGGGGGTCGAGGACCTGGATTCCGCCTGCAACCCCCCTGAACCGCAAGGGGCCTCAGTCTCCTCATCTGTTAAACGGAGACCCTACTACTGACCCTCGAGTGGTGGCAGTTTCAAGAATTACCAGACGTGGCCATGAAAACGCTCCCCTGGGCTCCTGCAGGGTGGGAACCGCCCTCGCATCTCTCCGGTTCCCCACCTGTCACCTGGAGACACCCCTTCCTCGCCCCTCTCCCCTCGGCGCGGAGGGGAGGTGAAACGCAGGTTGCCACCCCACCTGCTTCCCCGCCAGCCCCGCGCTCACCGGGGGTCCGGCTGCCATCGCTGAGCGGGTGCCACGGGTCGCGGTCGGTGGCCACGAGCAGGCAGTCGGGGTCGCGCAGGTGCGCGCACGCCTCGCTCAGCTTGGCGAAGGAGAAGTGCTCGTCGTAGCCCACGAGCACGGCGCGCACGCGCGGGGCCGCGCCCGAGTCCTCGCCGGGGTCCCCCGCCAGGCGCAGCCCCGCGGCGCGCAGCTCGGCGCGCAGCCCCTCGCCGCCCAGCACGAACACGGCGCCCGGCACTTCCGGCGGCCCGAGCAGGCGCTGGCGCAGCAAACGCGCGGCGCACAGCGCGGAGCTGAAGAGCTGCTCGGCGCGCAGGCCCCCGAAGCCGAGGCGCGCGAAGCGGAGAGCCAGCTCGGGCCGCGCGCGCCGGCTGTTGTTGCTCACGAACAGCGCCGCCTTGCCCGCCCGCGCGAGCCGCTCCAGCAGCTCCGGGGCGCCCGGCACGGCGCGCTCGCCGTTCCACAGCACCCCGTCGCAGTCGAACAGGACCCCCTGCGTCCGGCCCAGCACGTCGCGCAGGGCCGCGCCGCGCAGCCGCTCGCAGCGCGCCATGCAGCCGGCCGGCCGCTCGCACGCCCGCACGCCGCGCGGCTCTCCCTCTGCGCGCACGGCGCGCTCGCCCGCAGCCCGCCCCCTTCCCCGCAGCTGCCAATCGACGCGCGGGAAGGGCCAGGGGGCGGAGTCACGGCCTGGCCCGCGGGCCAATGGGGGCAAGAACCTCGGAGAGGACCGAGGCCCCGAGCTAACAGAGCCTGGAGAGCACGGTGAATCGCGGCCGCGGCCGAGGGGCGGGGGCCAATAAAGACCGAGCCTAGCCCTTCGCCCCTCCCCCTAGCTCTGCTAGGCCAGTTGCCGCCGAGTTTCAACCCCGACTAGCCTTTTAAAGGATAAACTGACGTTCTTCTTGGCCAGTAAAGAGTTACGAATAGAAAATCTGGAGCGGAGAGCCGCGCTTACGTTCCCCAGCCAATCAGAAGCTTAGTTGCTAGGAGGAAAACAGATGCCAAGGGAGATGTTGCCTTTGGGTCAGAACCCCTTGCCCTCTGAACCTTGGACGCTCCGGTTCTGAGCCAAGTCCTGAGAAGCGTGTGGGTATGATTAGGAGAGAGGCGCATAGTGTCTTCTCGAGCGCTGGGGCCCTTGGCCTAGACCAGTCGTTCTCGACGCTGGCTGGTAGAGTCCCCCGGGGAACATGTATTTTGAGGTTTAATTTGCATACAAGTAAGATGTGCAGATCTTACATGTACAGTTCGGTGACTTTGACAAATGCTGTTTAAAAATACCAAAGCGACGCAGCACCCCAGAGATCCTGACTTAATTGGGTGGGGCCCGGGACTTTATTTATTTATTTGCTGTTTTTTAATGACTTAGGGGTTGTACTGCGAGGCCAGGGTGGAGAGGCACTGGGTCACCAGGCTGGGAGAGGCAGCCTGTCACTAAGCACCCTGGGGAGGGAAGGAGCCAGAGCAACAGTAGTCAGTGGCTCAGGCAGCAGCGACAGCGTGACTTAGCTGCCTAAGTCCCTACTCGGGGAGGCATGTGTCAAAATTCCAAGTTGTCTGACCTCTGAGAAGGCTCTGAAGACCTGACCTCCAGGAGCAACCTGGGAAAAGCCACACCCTATCAACCCTCTCTGAGGCTCAGATAATTTACGGTCCCCAATGCCCGCTGGCCTTTTGCTCCTGTAGTAGGTGGTCTCCTTAGCCTGGAATGTTCTTCCTTCTTCCCTTTTTCACCTGGTCAACTCCTGAAAGACTCCTCTTTGAATCACCTCTTCCACGAAGCCTACCTGTGCCCTCCACACACAAAGACAGGAGTCTGGGTTCGATGGTCAGCCCCTGACTGGTTTCACATGGGCTCCCGGTGCCATTATACTTGATTCTGATTGTCAGCTCTCCTGCGTGTCTGTTCCCAGGAGCTCCCTGGGTATTGGGCTGAGGCCGGGGTCTGGCTCAGGGTGCAGCACCCAGCAGCCTCAGCGGTTTGCAGACAGATCCATCCCTGCTCTTCGAGGGAGCCTTTCCTGCCTACTCGGAGAACACCAGGGGTTGGGGGGATTGGCATTCACGGGAGCCAGTGCTTATGGGGCGCTTCTGTGTGCAAGGGTGATGCTTTGGTCTTCATAGGAATGTCCCGTTTCATTCTCGGAACGACGGTCCTGGGGTGGAAACTGCTGTACTGTTTCCTGGATGAGGAAAGTGGAACACTAGGCAGTTAATTGTTCCGGATGTGAGGGACGGGCCCAGGCTCTGGAATCAGACCCGCGTCCTCCTTCCACGTCCATGCCTCTACTTGCTGTGTGCCTGGCAGGTCATTTTCTGAGCCCCAGTCTCCTCAACCTGTAGGAAGGTGACGGGATCCACTTCCCAGGGAGAGGAGTCCATGGAAAAGCACAATGTATAGCACAGAGTAAGAGCCAAAAATGCTGGCTCTTACCATTCCAGACAGCAAGAAAGAAAGGAGGCAAAGAACGGGAAAGATCTTCCCCTTTATGAAAGTGGCTTCTTTATTTGGAGGGCAGAAAAAACCAACCATCATTTGGGCAGCTGCTCCGGTTTTGTCCAAAATAATTTATTTACCAGCCTTACAAAAAAATACGTTGGCAAGAGACAAATAAGAGTCCTGTAGGGGCAGGCAGGCCCCTCCTTCCTTCCGGCGGCTCCCCTGGGACCCTGCCAGAGAGCTGGGAGTCGGGTGAGGGGCCCCCAAGCCCAGTGTGGGTTCAGGAGGAAAAGGTCTGGAAGTGGAGGACTAGCCTGAGTCCTCCTTGCCAGGGGGGCCGACCCAGCGGGCACCGAGGCACTTGTAGGCAGAGGCTGGAGGCCCCCAGCCCTGGGAAGGGCGAGGGCTGTGTCCTGGGTAGACCGATGGGAGGGAGGAGATGCTGACTGTTGCAGGGGAAACCGCCAGCTCAGTCGGTCTCTGAGGCAAGGCTCCTGGGCCGGGGTTGAGGGGGGATGGCGGGGGGAGTGGAGGCCCTGCCTACAACCTCAGGGGCCCGTCCCTCCTCTGTGGCCACCCCTAGGTCCACCTGCACAGGCATGCTCAGAGACACTGCGCTAGGGGAGGCCGGCCCCGGGGAGGCCGGGCTGGGGGAGGCTGGCGAACGCCGGCTCTGGCGTCGGGCGGGCTGCGGGGGGTTGGGGGGCAAGGGGGGTGGCACCGTGGGGGCCCGGAGGCTGCTGCCGACCAGACGGCGGGGCAGGGCCTGGGGGGTCACGGGGCTGCCAGAGCCAGGGGGCGGGGGTGGGGCTGGAGGGGAGGAGCGCGGGCTGGAGACCTGGGGGGGCGGCATGGTGGGCCGGGCTGGCGCTGGGCGCTTAGCTGTGGAGGAAGGACAGGGGCAGTTAGGCATCCACATTGCCTGTGGCCAGTCCACCAAGCTCCATGCTACCGCGGGACCTTTGTACCTGCCATTCCTCCTGCCGGGAACACGGTTTCCACGGCCGGCTCCCTGACACTTAGGCCTCTCTCCGTGTCCCTTCCCCTGCCCTGCTCCAGTTACTGTCACATTTTCCCGTTGGATTTTCTTCACAGGACCTGCTGCCCTCTGAAATGACCATGCCCGTTTTTATTTGGCTTGAGTCCCCGGCTGGAACGTAAACTAAGCGAGGCCATCCCGTGCGGGGTTGGCTAGCACAGCGCGGGCCACGGATCGATACACAGTCGCTGAATGAAGAAACGCTCACCGTTCCTCTGGATTCTTGGGCCACTCTCACCTCTCAGCAGCCACCAGAGCCACCCACCCTGGTTTTCAGAGATCCTGCTACACCGTTCCGATCGCGTGAGGCCCCTGAGGAGCCAAGAGGCCTGGACACGGGTCCTAGCCCTGCCTCCACCCACTGTGGGCTTTGGGCAAATCGCTTGCCCCCCTGGGGCCTCAGTTTCCTCATCGTTAAGATGGGACGAGAGCCTGGACCTCCCAGGGCTGACACAAAGACCTTCAGGGGCTTGAGGTGCTGAGCCCCGGTGAACACCTATCCCACTTGCCCCCATCCAGGAATGGGGGCTGGACGCCTCCTCCTGCAGGAAGGCCCCTGTGTGACCTGTCAACCCCATGCTGGTCCGGAGGGTCCTGTAGCTCTACATTGTACCCCCAGGGAGAAAACTCCAGTGCCTCCTGGGCTGGCTGGGCCCTCCCAAGTGTCCTGATCAGTGGCAGTGACCCCTCATCTGAACCCTGCACCTTCTCACCTGCTGGGCTTTAGGCCAAGTCAACAGGTGAGTGCACCAAAGGGGCTCAGAGGAGCCCCGAGTTTCTTTCCACGCCCAGCCCACCAGCCCTTGGAAGCCTCTATCCCACCTCTTCACTCTGATCTCTGGACTTCTTGAGGGGCCGGACTCCACAGCCCCGCTACGCTCAGGAGGAGGGCTAACCTTTATCGAGCACTTACTGGGTACCAGCTGCCAGCCAGGAGAGCACCGTTTAATTTGCCCAACAGCCTTACAAGGTAGGTGCGGTTATTGTTTCATTACACAGAGGAGGAAGCTGAGGGGGCAGACAGTGAAGTCACCTGCCCAAGGTCACAGCACCGGAATCTGAACCCAGAGCGTCAGGCAGCAAACCTAGGCTCTTAGCCACCTGGATTCCTGGCCTCCCAGCTGTCCGAACACACGAGATGGTCTGATCGCCCAGCTCCTCTCCTTGCCCACCCTCTTCCCCCCTTCCCTCCCCTGGCCAACTTACTCTTTCGAGCCATGTCCTCCCCTGGCGTGGCTGCCTCCGAGGGGCTCCTACTGACCTTGGGAGAGGCTGGTCTGGGGGGCGCCTCGGACTCTATCCTGTGAAAGAAGGAGAGGGCCAGGGTCCAGCTTGGCCATTCTCCCAGAAGTCTGGAATCTTGGGGAGACTCCCAAGGCACCAGGCTAACTTTGGATCCTCCCAGGACTTGTCCCCTGCCCCTGGTCACTGGGCCTGGGATCTGTCCCCAGGCTGGGCCCCCATCCCTCAAGAAGACGCTCCTGGCATTGGCCAGAGTTTGGGTCCGCTGAACCCCTGGCTTCCATGTGACCCTGTGACGGTGGGTCCCCATGGGCCAGGATGGCAGGTAGAAAGCAGGGCCTCGGCTCTCGGCCTCCGTGTGATCTCCACTGAATGTTCCAGCCACGAGAAGCCAGAGAACGGACAAGCACAAGGGGTGGCCATGGCTCCTTCTGGGTTTCCTCCAGGTCTCTGCTCAGTTGGCTCCTCTTTAGGGAGGCTTTCCTGATCCCCAGGCTAGAGCAGCTCCCCACTCCCTCCCCCTAACCTGCTCTCTTCTCCTGTAAGGGCACGTATCACTGCCTGCCATGACAGTACCCATTTACGGATGTACTTGTTGGCTCTCTCTCCCCGGCCCTAGGAAAGCAAGCTCTAAGGCCAGCGTCTGTCTGTTTTGTTCCTCCGAGAAAAGTCACGGTGTGCGCCCTGCCTGGGTGATGACAGAATAGTGCCTGTTTGGTATGGAGACACCATGTACGACGGAGCCCTTCGAGATCTGAAGGACGAAAGAGAACACTGGAAGGTGTTTACAAGATTCCAGCTGACCAGCTCCCTAGTTCCCTAAATCCCCAGGGCCTGAAACAGTGCCTGGAACATAGTGGGTGCTCAGTAAACAGCCATACGACGAGCGAGGAGGCACATTAGAGGCTGAGCGGAATACAGCCTCTGGGTCTCCACCCCGTCCACTCCAAATGGGGAATCCTGGTATTTGGGATGGAAAATACAATAATGACGTTTCCCAAGATGCTGTCGGAAGCCCGGAGATCGTGCCTCAAGCTGGACATCTTGGGGCAAAGATGGGGGTCATTCATTTCCATCAGTCCTCACCTTTCCCTGGCAGCCGCTGAGGCCGGGGCAGGGGCTGGGGCTGGAGCGGGTGTGGACACAGCGACCGTTGGAAGCTCCTCAGGAGCTGGCCTGTTGCTGACCTTGTCCTGGGGGACAGGGGCTGAGAACAGGCCTGACACGTTGAAGTTGACGTCTGCAGACAGAAGGAAGCAGGTCTTAGCTTCCAGAACCTCCGCCAGCCTTCCCGCCTCGGCCAACATCAGGGCCTCTTTCCTTTTCCCCCGACGTTATCTGGACCACATATCACCTCCCTACTCCCACGTGAGCCTCACGACAATCCCACGAGGCAGGCAGGATCATCCCCATTGTACAGGGGAGACAGTGAGGCTCACGGCAGAGAAGCAATTTGCTCCGGGCCTCATAATGAGGCCGCCAGGGACGGAAGCTAAGTCTGGAGGGCACCCAGCTGGGCAGATGCGGGCACAAGGGGACACGTTCACAAAGACGGGAACTTCACCTCCCGGGAAGAGGGTGTCCGCGTTCTGTATCAGAGCCTCGACCACGCCCACCACCTGGATGGAGGACACTGAGGCTGCGTCCAGCTGGGCCTGGTCCCTGGGGCAAAAAAAGGAACGGAGGTGAGCCATCCATTCTGCAACCTGTTAGCGACCCCAACTCTGTGTGGCCCAATCACGCCAAGTGCCTGTTCTCAGAAAGCTCAGGGACCACCGGGGGATGACAAATGTGTCGCCCACGTGCCAAATGTTCCCCTTCCTTCACCCACAACAGGCATCGCTCGCCAGGGATGGGACCCTCTTCCTCGTAGTTCTCGGCTCTAGGCTGCCTCGCCCAAGTAATCGTCCTCAGCAAACGAATGAAATCTTTGTGCTATCTGTGGCCGGGTGAATCATAATGACCCCTCGCCCTTTACGGTGCATAAAACATTTCTCCATTTTCTCGCCTAATTCCCCACGCCAAACCCCTCAAAGTTGGTAATGATTTCTCTCCAATTTACAGAGGAAGCAGTGGGAGCTCCGGAGAGTGAGCTTCCTAAAGGCATTTCTGGAAGGTCGAGGGGCGGGGCTGGAACGAAATCGCTGGGCTCCCAGCCTTCCAGGCAGCCCGCTACCAGTATCACCCAGAATGCCCATCTCCAAAGCCCCTTGGGGTCCACGCTCCCTTCGGCAGCCTGGAGAAGAGGAGCTGCTTGATCCACTCCAAGGATGGGGAAACTGAGGCCCGGGGGAACAAATAAGCAGCGGACGGGTGGGGTGGGGATTGCCGCCTTCCCCCGAGCCGCAGCCCCTCACCCTTCTTTCTCGGGAGGCCACAGCAGGTTGGGCCCCAGGACGATGGCAATGTTGCTGGGCGTCATTTTATTCACCTCCTGCTCCTCGGCCAGCCGTGCCAGGAACTTCATCAGGTACCTGGGGAGGCAGAAGGTGGGCTTGGCCAGGGACAGGGCGTCTTTGGCCATGAACACCCATTGACGCCCTTGAGGCCTGAGAATTTCTCAGCCTGGGGTTTCCAAAGAGTGGCAAAGGTACCCCATCGGGTGGCTTAAAATTTGTTTTTGATTGCTTTTAACATTTATTTATTTATTTATTATTAAAAAAAATTTTTTTTTAACGTTTATTTATTATTGAGAGAGAGAGAGAGAGAGACAGAGCGTGAGCAGGGAGGGCCAGAGAGACGGGGAGACACAGAATCCGAAGGGGGCCCCGGGCTCCGAGCCATCAGCCCGGAGCCCGACGCGGGGCTCGGACTCACGAACCGCGAGATCACGACCCGAGCCGAAGTCGGGCGCTCCGCCGACTGAGCCACCCAGGCGCCCCAACATTTATTTATTTTTGAGAGACAGAGCAAGACAGAGCATGAGCGGGGGAGGGGCGGGGGCGGGGGCCACAGAATCCAAAGCAGGCTCCAGGCTCTGAGCCATCAGCACAGAGCCCGATGCGGGGCTCGATCCCCCGAACCGTTGCGATCACGACCTGAGCTGAGATCAAGAGTCAGATGCCCCACCGACTGAACCACCCAGGCACCCCTAAAATGTTTTAATAGTTAAGTCGGCTGACCTGCTGAGCACCACATATGTGTCAGGCATTGAGCTAAGCTGAGACTCTCCCAGCCACCCTGCGGGGTAGGGACTGCTATGCTCTGTGCTTTCCAGATGAGGGCACTGAGGCACAGAGCGGTCAGTTCACCTGCCTCGGACCACAAGGTGGCAGAGGTGGGAATCTGAAGCCAGGTGGTGTGGCTTCAGAGGTTCAAGGTGTGTGTTTAGCTGCAACGTCAGGATGGAAGATAGGACTAGGCCATTTTAGCCGTGGTTTCAGAAATGCTGCTCCGGCCGAGGGGGCAGGCTTGGGCTCACCTGAGGTTGCTGAGGTTGTCCTGGGGGAGGCGGCTGCACACTTCCTGGAGGGCCTCCAGCCGGGCTCCTGGCTCCTTCAGACTGGGTGGCGGGGAGAGACCCGGTGAGCCAGGCCAGGGCCCTGGGGCCCCACCTCTGCAGCCCCGCCCTCCCCAGCATAAACTCACCTGGCTGCCCTCATCCAATCGTCATAGAGGTCAAAGGTCATCAAGGGCTCTGGCAGCTCCCGCAGATAGGACTTGAGGGCACCTGAAGCAGTGGGAGTGGGGGGGCGGGGCTTAGACCCAGTCCCCCAGGCCCCCTACCTCCACGCCAGTGCCCAGCTCTCTCCATCTGTTGGGAACCAGGCCTTTGTTCCCACTAATGTGTCTATATCTGATCATTTCTTTGGGCCATGGGCCTTTTGAAGAAAATGCCGAAGGCTGGTGGACCTGGTCCCAGAAAAATGTACGTACACATCACGGGCCCCACTTTAAGGACCCCTATGTCTCCGGAGGTGTCTCCTCGGCAGATGATCAGGCCCTCAGCCAAACTATCACGGGAGCATTTCAGGCTGTTGAGGGGAAGGGATCTGGGGGGAAGGCCCTCCTCCCGGGGCTCCTCGGGGCAGGCACCTGCCACGGCGTGGGGGTCGGAGCAGAACTCCTGCAGGCCGCGCGGGTCCGAGGCCATGGTCTGCTTGAGACGTTTCAGCACCGAGGCCCCAGCGGCCAGGCGGAAGAGGCCCTGGGGTGCGAGAGGAAACGGGCGGGGGTCACAGAGGGGCGGCAGGGGAGAACGCCCTGGCCGGGAGGCCCTGGCTCGCTCAGGGTGGGCGCTCGGCCCTCACCGGGCCTGTGTCCCCACCCGGTCTGGTGGGCAGAGTGGGGACCACAGGATGCGTGGCCACCCTCAACTCTCAAGGTCTAGGACTCGGCGCGAAGTGGGAAGTCTGGGGGCAGCGGGGAAAGCGGTGGGGACACAGGAGTCTGGGTGGGCGCGGAAGGGAGGAAGGAGGCCCGGCAGCACTATCTAGAAGCCCAGGTCGCTCTGCGAGTAGGTTCCGCGTCTAAGGGTCTGTCCTCGGGGCAGGAGCCTATAGACCAGCGCCGGCAAGGTGCACGGGACGGATGAGGACAGTGCGAGGAGGCAGTGACTGCATGGGGGTCCCTGGCTTTACTGACACCTTCTCGTGTGCCACTGGGCCCGTGTTCCTCTTGGCCTCCGTCTCTCCCTCGTAAAATGGAGCTGGTGAAGGCTCCTTCTCAGGGTTTTGGGGATGACTAAACGGAGCAAGACGTGGAAAGGGTTTATGGCATAGCGGCTGCCCAAGAACATCACTCAGTGGGCCGTGATGTCAGTTTGGCAGCAGGAGGCCGTGGCCTCACAGGCACCTGTGCTCTAAGGATTCCGGCCCCCGTGTCCCTTCCAGACCTGCCCCCACGGGCCCCACCTCTTCCTTCATGCCCTCAGAAAGCAGCATCATGACGCAGGCCTCGATGGGCAGGGCGATGTCCCGGCCCAGCTCTTGCAAATGGGTTCCCAGTGACACCCCATACACCCTGAAGAAGGGGGCGGCCGTCATCGAGGGGGAGGGGTCTGCAGGGACGAGACAGATCAATGGCCCGGGCTCCCCCCCGTCCCTGGACAGCCAGCCCCCGCCCCACCCACCCCCAGACATCCTCAAGGGCTACTGCTTTGCCCAATCTCTCTCGAATCCACCCACCTCCACTGTGTCGCCCCTAGCCCGGGCCATCACCCCTTCCCTCCTGCCTCTTAAAGGTCTCCTGACTCCTGTTCTGTTCCCCTTCATTCCATCACTCTGCACGGCAGAGTGACTTCTCCGTCACAAATCGAATCGGAACGCATCTGCTCAGAACTCATCCGGGGCTCCCTACTGCCTCCCAGGATGGAGTGCAAGCATCTCAACATGCCCTGAGCAGGGCTGGGGGCGGGGGGGGGGGGTGTCCCCTGGGTCCGCCTGGGTCCCCACCTGCTTGGCTGTGGTTCTCCCTCAGCTCAGCCAGGGCCGTGTCCAGTGAGCTCAGAGACTTGCGATGGTAATCAGCTTGGATCTCCATGAGCTGCGGGGACAAGGGGGTGGCCCCAGGGTGGGTGAGGGAAGCTGAGCCTCCCCCCCGGAGTCCCTAAGAACACACCCCTCCCTCCCACATCTTGAAGGGTGTCTCAGGGGGCCCCTGGTGTCCACCCCTGAGTTCCACTGGCCGGAGGCCACTCTCGGACTCACGTGGATGAAGTGGTTGGCATATGTGTCCTCCTTGGTGGCGAAGTGGTAAAGGTCGGCCAAGTACTCGTCCTTGGGGACAGAAAGGGGAAGCTGAGGCCTAGAGGAGTTCGTACTCGTCCAAGCTATACGTGGAAGGCCCCGGCCAACTCTCCTCTCTCTGCCAAGGTTTGCACTTGGGGATGGCCCACAGGGACCCCCCTCGAACTCTTACATATATATTGTGTGTTTAGAGAGAGAGAGAGAGAGAGAGAGCACAAGCAGGTGAGGGGCCCAGAGAGAGAGAATCCCAAGCAGGCTCTGCACTGTCAGGGCAGAGCCCGATGCGGGGCTTGGACCCACGAGCCGCGAGAGCATGACCTGAGTCGAAATCAAGAGTCAGACGCTTGACCGACTGAGCCACCCCGGCTCTTAAGGGACTTTTACGGCTTCTAGTCCTCATCTCTGTGCCCCACACCCTAAGCACGGTGGCTTGTCTTAGTCACCATTCATTCATCTGCTCACTCAGCAAACACACTGAGACCGTGGTGAGTAGCCCAAGTCCCCGCCTCCCAGGAATGACGGGTACGGTGTAGACACAAGAGGCCACAAGATAGTGGCCGAGTGCACACAGCTTGGAGGCTGACGGCCTGGATTCAAATCCTGGGCTCTGTTGCTTCCTAGCTGTGTGGCCTTGGGTGAGTCACATCGCCTCTCTGAGCTTCAGTTCCCTCCCCTGTGAAATGGGGTCAGTACCCGCCCTCGCCACCCCCTCACGTCCAGGGAACTCCAAGTGCTCCCTCACCTTGCACTGTTCCACCTTCCTCTTCAGTTCCTCCTCCTCCTCCTTCAGCGTCTCCACTTTGGTGGCGGTGGCCGTGTGGCCGTAACTGCCGGGGCCACCGCCCAGGCCCTGACCGCCGCCCGAGTTCTTGGCTGCCTGAGTGAGCCTGGCAACGATCCCAAGGTGGGGGGGGGGTCACTGTCCCCGTTGCATGTCCAGAGCCAAGTGTCCCTTCCACATGCCTGACCCCCCAAGGTTTCGGGATTTATGGATGAACATCCCAGAGCTCTGCTTGCCCTGGGCCTCCGCCCAGCCTGGGCCATGAGTGCTCAGGGGCTCCCCCTGGCGGTGGGCTTGGTGATCGCGGCCACCGAGCTCCAGAGTGGAGGGTGGGGGCGTCCTGCAGTCCAGGGATCTTGGGGGATCCCTGATAGCTACCCCAGGCTCTGGAGTCACCCCCGGCTGGCACGCGCACGCGCACACCCATGTTCAGAGAGGAACTCTCACATGTACCCTCACATGTGTTCCTAAAGACCGGATGAGTCCCCAAGTACACACAGTACCCAGTGGACCCTGCCCCCGCTGTTCTAGTGTGGGTCCTGTGGCCACCGTTATGGGCTGATCTAGGCATGGACCACCCCCCCACCCCAGGGACCATGGCTCCCACCTGCTCTTCAGGGTGTTCCAGTCAGACACCAGCTTCTGCAGGCTTTTCTTGTGCTTGAGGATGGCCGGCAGCTCCTCCTGGGGGCAGGTACACGGGGAGGGAGGGGGTCGGTCGGCAGGCTGGGGAGGTGGGAGCCGAGGCTGGGCAAGCTGGGCGGGGAGGGGGCAGGGGGCAGGTCACCTCACTCAGCCTGCTGAGCGGCTGCAGGACATCCCTCTCCAGAGTCATCTCAAACTCGGCCAGAATGCGGGCCAGCTGGTTCTGAATGGCACAGCTCATCTCTAAGGCCTTCCTGTGGATACAACACCGGTGGGCCCAGCCCCCACAGCTCCTCACTCCCGTCCGGAAACACGTGATGGGGCCTCCTCCCTCCCCGTCACCCCCTGCCCCTTCTATCTGTCCTTCATCTTGGCTGAGCCAACACCTTCCCAGACCTGGCCGCCCTCACTGACCTGGACGCCGCCCCCCGCCCCCAGCTCAAGACACTAACTACCCCCATCCTGGTCACCCGTCCCTCACCTGGAACCCCTCCCAGCCCAGATCCCCCGCTTGGCACCCCGTTCCTGCTCACCCCATGCTGGAATCAGGGTCCAGCTCCTTGAAGCTCTCGGCCATTGTGGTGGACAGAGCCATGAGGGGGAGCTTCTTCTGCAGGAAGGGCAGGGCGGGCTGTGAGCAGGGGCCCCCAGTGAGCCTCCCTCCACCCCACCCAAGCACAAGGCAGGCTTCTCGGGGGGGGGGGGGGGGGAGGGCAGCGCAGAGCTCCACCGAGGCACTGGGTGTGGACAGGGGAAGAGGGAAGCCGGGAGGGCCACAGTCTTAGGTAGGAGTGGAGACCGGTTGATGACGAGGCCCGGAGGAGTGACATCTCCCTGTGGCCCCGTCCCCTGACCCCACCCCACCTGGGGTGCCCTTTTCCCCTCCCAGAAACCAATCAACTGGGCAGGAACGAATGACCAAGTACCCTCACACGCTAGGAAACCAAGAACAGAAGGCAAGGAGCTTGCCCAAGGTGACACAGTTGGAAGGAGAATGAAGGCACTGGGAACACCCCGGGAGCCGGGACCTTCCCCTGCCCCAGGGCATATGTGGCTGGACTGAGTCACTGCAGAGCTCAAAACCCTCCCACTGAGAGTTACTAGGAGCACCAGCTTGGGCCGGAAGGACCAGGGATCAAATCTCAGTTTTGCCACTTACTAGCTGTGTGACCTTAAGACTTTACCTCTCTGACTTCATTTCCTCCTCGGTACAAAGTGCTAACAAGGCAGCCTCCTCCTAGGGGGTGTCGTCGGCAATTAAGTGAGGCAACGCATTAACCTATCTTAGCCGCAGACTAGCGGTAATCAGTCTACAAATGCTGTTGATTGATACCAGTGAGTATTAATATGTGCCCAACTGCCACTTCCTTCAGGAAGCCCTCCCACACTGCCTCAGTGCAGAGGGCCCGCTCTGCTCTGCTCTGGGTGCAGACTGCATCGAGAAGTTCAGGTGCTGTCCGAGGCCTGGCCTTGGCTCAGGGGGTTGGTGCAGATGGGGGCGGGGTCCAAAAGGGGATGGGGAAGAGGCAGAGCCTCATTGGGACAGAGCAGTCCGGACCCTCTTGGTGTCGGAGGCTCAGACTAGCAGGGGGACCCCAGCCCCGACCTCCCTCTCCCATTGGACAGAGGTGTTCGGTCCAGGCCCCTCCTTCCCGGCCCCCCCCCCCACCCCCCGCCACTTACCACCCGCTTGTCCATGTCTGCCCCGCTCTGGCCCTGCAGACAGGCCTGCAGCCGTTTGTGGACATTGTGGGCCGCCCGCTTGGCTGGCTCCAACCGCTGCTCCACCTGCGAGGGGGGCTCTGGGTTTATGCGGCGTGGCAGGTTGTTGCCCCTCCCCCCTCACCCCCCCCCCCCCACCGCCCTGTTCTTTCCCAGAGCAGGAACCACCTTTCTCTTCCCTCCTCCTGGAGACCCCATGGCCAACAGCTTGGGGAATGACTCAACCCGACCCCCCAAATGGCGTCCTCGTCCTCGCGGGGCCCTCTGCTGACAGCTTGCGCGGGCCTGCCCTGCCACCCGCCCGGGCACGTACCTGGTGCAGATCCTCCCCCAGGAACTCGGCAGTCTCCGGGGTGCTGTTGGGGGGGGGGGGAGGAAGGAGCTTCTGCTGAGGCGGCCCGGGTTAGGAAACCCCCTGCCTCCCCCTGCCCCCTCAACAGGGCACCTGGACCCCGATCGTTCCCAGTGCCCCTCCTCGTTGGAGGCCGCCCTGGGTGGCCCGCCTGCCTGCCTCATCCCAGTCGGAGCACATTCCGTGGGGGCGGGAATAGGATACATGACTTTTTCCTCCTCCACCCAGGGCTGTGTCCTGCGAGAGGGCGGATGAAACCCAAGGCAGTGGAGTTGAGAAGCCACCCCCGGGCCCAGCCTCTGTCTTGTGCTGACCCCGGGGAGAAGGAGGCCAGGGTGGCCCCAAGAACGGGAAGTGTGTGAGCTCACACACTCCTGGGCTGTCAGTCACGCAGGACTCTGGCCTGGGGTGGTCGGCAGGCCCTGGGTCCCTGCCCGGGGACACACGGGACCCTGAGGCCCGGAGCCAGGGGGCCTGACTGCCCAGGCTCACACAGGCATCTGGGTAGCTGAAGACTAGAGCCAGGTCTCTGGACACCCAGTCCCCTCCCCGGAGGCCCAGAGAACGGGGAAACTCGCAACACAGGGGGCAGAGGAGAGAAAACTGACCCTGGGTGCTCCCCAAACTTCTGGCTTCCACCCCAAGGGCTCAGGGGGTGGCGGGGGGTGGGGGGGGCGGGGGGAGGGAGAACAGAGACCCAGGGATGTTTCCACCTGAGGCTGGGAAAAGCAGAAGCAAGAGAGAGAAGCTGGAGGCCTCTGGGCTTGGTGGGGGGAAGAGGCACACAGCCGGACAAGGGAGGCCCCTCAGCCCTCCACGACGGGACCTAGTCTCCTCCCCTCCCCCAGGGTCTGGGGCCCTGATCGCCCCTCCCCCTCCCTCAGGCAACCAGAGATGGTCAGCTGTCCCCATTGTACAGAGGGGACAAGTGAGGCCAGGGAGGATCATCCACTCAAGAGGCGCATGGAGGCAAAGAAGACCCAGGTTCCTTGATCCTCCCTGCACTCCGCTCCAATCGGGGTGGGGGTGCCCCTTTCCCCCAAAGGGCCTAGCCCCTCCGGCCAGAGCCCCGGGAGGTGGGGGTGGCATCCCAGAGGGGAGGGAGAAAGAGAGGGGCTCCGGCCAGTCAGAGGGCGGCTGTCCAGCCGTCCCCGCCTCCCCCACCCCTCATCCCCTAGGGTCCGGGGCCGGGGGTGAGCTTGGGGCCGGGAAGGCGCGGGTTGACACTCACCGTCCCAAGCTGCCCGTCTGGGCCAGCTGCCGCATGCGATGCAGCTGCCTCTTCATCATCTTGGGCGCGGGCTGGGGGCCGCGGGGTCACGGTCGGGGGGCGGGGGGGGGGGGCGAGGGCCCGGCAGCCCCCGGCCCAGCCTGCCTGCGCCCGCGGTGCCGCTCTCTCCCCGGATGGGTGGGCGGCGCTCTCCGCTTCCTGGGCCAGCCGCGCTCCGGCGGCCGCTCGCTCCCTCCTCCTCCGCGCGCGACTCCGCCCCCAGCCCCCAGGTCACTCCTCTCTCCAAGTTTGTTTTCTCGCCCGTCCCCGGCTTCCGGGCCCCCCCTCCCCCGCAGGCCCCCCGGCCGGTCCCCGCGACTGTCGGGCCGGCGGCCGCCTGGTCGTCCACAGGTTGTGTGGCGGCCCCGCCCCCGGCCCCGCCCCGCCCAACCCCGGTGGCGGGAAGCAGGTAAGCCGGCTCCGGCCACCCGCGGTGGCCTCTGGGTTCCTGCCCCCCACGCAGGCCTGCCGGCCGTGGGTTTAAATAACTTTCACACACACACACACACACACACACACACACCCTTTTTTTTTTTTAAGTTTCTTTATTTTGAGAGTCAGAGAAAGAGAGAAAGAGACAGCACTAGAGGGGGAGGGGCAGAGCGAGGGAGAGAGAGACAGAGAGAGAGAGGGAGAGAGAGAGAGAGGGAGAGATGGCTGATGGCGCAGAGCCTGAAGCAGGGGCTCGATGCCACAAACCCCGAGGTCACGACCTGAGCCGAAATCAAGAGTCCAGCGCTCAGCCAACTGAGCCACACTTTCGCACCCCTTTTAAAGGAGAAAGAGAGTTCCACGCTTAGGAGGCAGAGGCCAAGGACAGGCCTCTCCAACCTGTACTGGCCCATCTGGGCCGGCCCAAGGATGCTGCCCCCTGGTTCCCTCTCCCAAGGATTCCCCGGCTACCTTGAGCTAAAGGTTACCCCTGCCTGCTTCCCGACTGGAGACTGGCTGGGGACTTTGGCTTCCTGGGGCCACCTTGCTGCTTTGTGCCCTTGGACAAGTCCCGGGAACTCTGGACTTGCCGTCTTCATTGGCCTGATGGGCCAGCTGTCCTGGCCCTGCCCATCCCGAGGAGTGGACAAGATAACCCTGCCTACTCCCGCTGCCCCTTTAAGGGGGGTGCCCCACCCTCCAGAGGAGCTCCCTGACACCCTGCTCCCTCCATCGGTAAAGTCCCTTCTTCCAGCAAACTTCTTCAGTCCTTGCCCTTCCTCTCCGAAGGCAGTGATGTGGGTGCTGCTGTGATCCCCCAGACTAGGTAGGAGTGATTTCTTTGGCCCTCCACCCAAAACAAAGTTGCTCCATAACAAAGTGCTCCAGAGGCGCCTGGGTGGCTCAGTCGGTTAAGCGGCTGACTTCGGCTCAAGTCATGATCTCGTGGTCCGTGAGTTCAAGCCCCGTGTCGGGCTCTGTGCTGACAGCTCAGAGCCTGGAGCCTGTTTCAGATTCTGTGTCTCCCTCTCTCTCTGACCCTCCCCCGTTCATGCTCTGTCTCTCTCTGTCTCCAAAATAAATAAACGTTAAAAAAAAAATTTTTTTTTTTAAAGTGCTCCGTAACTATTAGTGAATACAACATGAGAGACTTTGGGCAACAGTAGGTTCTCCTTACTCTGAACCCCCACCCTCTCCGGCATCAGGGGCCCCAGGGCTGGGGGCAGAGGGAGGGGCATCAGGTAGCGTCCGGCCCCACCCATTGCACTTTGCTTTGTTGCGAGTTTTAACTTAGTTTGAGGATTACTTGAGCCCCTACCGTGTGTGCGTGGGCAGACTGGGTACTTCACATGGACGAGGACGAGGATGAGGCCTGGCACACAGGGAGGACTCACTGCTGCTCCTCCAGTTCCTAAAGGGAGAGCCAGACAGGCCCGCTGTGGGTGGGGGAGGGGCCGAGAAGGGAACGACGACCCTCCAGCTGCTGCTGCTGGAGTCAGAGCCTCCCAACTGCGAGCCCACGGCTCAAGCTGGCCCGAGGAGATCCCAGACAAGGTTCCCTAGCCCACCTCCCCGTTCTCCACTGGAAGACCGCTGGTGGGGATTCTAGCGGAAGGGCAGGCTTGAGGAATGCCTGGACGGAGGGAGAAATCAGAGTCCAGTGTAGACGTGGCTGCTTAAAATGTAGGGCTCGGGTTTGCAATGCCTGGCTTCTAGTCCTGGCCTGTCCGTCCCCCTTCCTCACCGACCGGATCCCGGAACACCGTGGTGGCTCCGTTTCCCCCATCTGTGCAGTGGGCACAACCTAATGGGTGCACAAATAGGAAACTGAAACCTCCTGAGCCAGCAGCTTGCCACCAGGTACCACAATTTTACCGTCTGGGAAACCTCTGGGCTATATGGTGTCCCCGCCCTGTTTCAGCCCTGCCTCCAGCCTGGAACACACTGGGTCTGGGCTTGTCCACTTCCCCAGCTGTTCTGAAGGTCCCTGAGGGCAAGGTCTGGCTTCTCCCTTTTCCCCCCCTAGGCTTGCCCAGGCCTGAGCCCCAGCTCAGGCCTGCAGAGGGGTCAGGACATGTGGGGCTATAGCAGCAGCGGCTGGAAACAACCGGGGCCATATAATCAGCCCAGTGGAGGCCTGGGGCCTCCCCACCGGGCGCCAGGCTCCCCTCCAGTCTGACCCTCTTCTCTGTCTCGTCTGGGTGGGGCTGCTGTGCCTGTTGGCCGGGTGAGGGGTATATTTTAGGGTATACTTAAGCTCGAGCACACTTGGATGCCGAATCATAAAGGGTTGGACGCCCCAAAGGTTGGATCGTAGGCCGCCCCTCCGAAGGATGTTGTCATCAGAGACTTTTGGACCCCGCAGTGTCATCAGTGAAGGTCGAGATTGTAGTTTTAGAACTGCAAATGCACAAGTGGGGGCTTCGGAGGTCACCGGCCAGCCCCTTCTCCGGTCACGAGACCTTTTCCCGCTGCATCGCCGAGGGCTTGTTGACTTGGCTGGGTCTCCTCCGCTCGTGCCGAATCCTGTATGGCCTGGCAATGTGCCATGGTCACAGGAGCTCAAGAGACAGGGCTGACTTGAATGGCAAGTGGAGGCATTGCATCAATGGACACTTATTTCCTCCCCAGAGACAGCTAGAACAGAGCTTGAGTGTGTGTGGACGAAGCCGGCCAGCTGGGCTCAGCCTCTCGCTAGCTGGGTGACCGTGGACGAGGCGGTTGACCTGAGCCTCCGTGTCCTTGGTGAAGTAAGAGCGAGAGCGGGTTCAGCCTGTGAAGTCTGGAATGAAAAGACCCTTGCCCCCATTTCCGCCTAAGTGCCCCCCCCCCCCGCCGTGTGTCCTGCCTTCTTGGGGACAGTAGCTCCTATTGTCGTGTGGTCCAGCACATCCTCCGGTGGGGTCGGTATCCTCGTCCCCATTTCACAGGTGAGGAGACCAGAGCCCCTGGCCCCGGGTCCCAAGCTGGTTAAGCGGTAGAGGCCAAGTTGGAAAGCAGATCTGACAGGCTCCAAAGCCCCCGTGTGCTCTCCTGCCGTGCCAGATGGCACTGGAGACTCCAGAAACGCTGGCCCCTGCCCCCCTCCTTCGTCCCCGGGGCTGCTCCGGGGGCCCAGGGGCCTCTGTACAGACTGCGCAAGCCTGGGACGGTCTAGTGTCGGCTGCGCAGGGAGGCCGGTGGCTGGGCGCCGAGGCCGTGCTAGCAGGGGTCAGCCGTGGGGCCGCATTTCAGACACTTTGACAGGTTGCTCGTCCGTGGTCATATCCGTGCTGGGCTCCGAGTGGAGGCTTCTGCCCAGAGCAGCTAGGCGTGTGGTATGATCTCGGGGGCTCTGAAAACCCCCCTGCCTTCTCAAGCCGGACCGACTTTGCCAGAAGGAAACCCGGGGGTGGGGCCGGGGCAGGGGGACTTCATGATCCTGACAGCCCCGAGAGCCTGTGCCCTTAACCCTGACTGCAGGGAACAGTGGTCCAACGGAGGGCTGGGGAGGGCTTGGGAGACAGAGCGGCCCCTCCCAGGACTGCTGGTTGGACTCAGGCCCTAACGTGTGCCTTCGGGTCTCAGTTTCCCATCACTACAGGCCGTTCTGAGGACGGCGGGAGAGGGTGCCTGCGGCAGGTCTGTGCCAGGCCGGGCCCCGGGCTGGCCCCCGTGCTCTCCGCCTGCGCGGACACTGGGGGCAGGGAGCGCCGGATGGCAGCAGAGACGGGCTTCTTGTGGCTGCCACAAACTTAAGCAGTGCGCTGCGGTTGCCAAAAAAGAAACCCAAACGAGTTGCTGTGTCCAGCCGCATGAATAGAAGTGGAAGTGTGGCTTCGAGGTCTGGGAAGTCCCACTGCTCCCGAGATGGGGGTGGGGGTGACCCTTCGAGAGACAGAACACTCCTTCCCTGGTCGCCCCCGTCCAGCCCAAGCACCCCAGAGGCTCTGGGTCTCCTGGGCAATGCTCCGGACCTCTGGTGGGATCCACACACAAGCTGGGGGATGACTCCTCCAGGGACTGGAGGCTGAGGGCCGCCTCCCATGATTAGACCCCACCCCCAGCCCTTTAGACAGATGCGGGTCTCCTGTGGCACCTCAGCCCCACCTCCCTCCCTTCGCTCTGCCCTGACATGCTGAGCTCCCGGCTCGTAGGTTCCATGCCAGCCTGTGAGCTGACCGCAGGGCCAAGCCTGGCACGGGGCTGCTCAGAGGCACCTGTGGGATGGCTGACAGTTGGATGGATAGACCAGGAAAAAGGGAAGACGGTAGGTCCGAAAGAGGAAAGGGGTATCCCTGTCCCTGGAGCATCTGGGTCACTCCAGGCCAAGAGCCTGGGGACCCCTTTGCTCAAGGATGCTCCAGAAGACCTCAGCAGGGCCTTGCAGTTCACTGGGCCCCTCCCCACTATCACAAAGGAACCTAAAGGGGGCGCCTGGGTGGCTCCGCTGTTTGAGCGTCTGGCTCTTGGTTTCAGCTCGGGGCACGATCTCAGGGTTCATGGGTTTGAGCCCCACATCGGGCTCTGTGCTGACAGCACGGAGCCTGCTTGGGATTCTCTCTCCCTTTCTCTCTCTCTCTCTCTGACCCTTCCCAGCTTGCACTCTCTCTCTTGAAAAAGAAATAAATTTTAAAAATTCTGTTAAAAAAAAAAAAAAAAAAGGAACCCAAAGGCCAGAAATGGAAGCACCTTGCTCAAAAATCACACAGCAAGCCAGGGACCCCGCTGAGAGCAGGCCCAGACTCCCAGCTCGAAGCTGCACACATTCCCACCCCAACCAGCAGCCCTTCCACAGCTGGTAAGAGACGGTACTCCAGGTGGTGCCCCTGGGACGCCAGGGCAGCATTACAGGGAGTAAAGTTTTGTTTCATTTAGAAGAACCTTCCTACTAGACGCTGTCGTTCAGAGACCTCACAATTGTCCGCGCAGAGTCTGGCCTGGTGGGGAAGGATCAGGAACCAGGCCGTGTGGCTGGGGTGGGGGTGGGGGGGCGGAGGGTCAGGGCGTCTGGAAGCCTTGCTGCAGGAGGGCTGTGTGTGTGTGTGTGTGTGTGTGTGTGTGTGTGTGTGTGTGTGTGTATCGGGCGGGGGGGGGGGGACACTCCATAGGGATCTGCGCCGATGGGAAGCTCTCACCCTGTGCGTCCAGTGAGGCCTGGCACAGAGAAACATGCCTCATTTGCTCAATGGATAAAAGTGCCCAGGCTGTTCTCCAGCGCGTCCCGATGGTATCCATGGGCAAGGGGTTCAGCCCGGGAAAGACAAGGTTGGGCAAAGTGAAACCAGCTTGTTAAATGCAGGCCTTCCCATCATCTGCTAGGGAGGACAAACGACAGGCAGCCTTGCCCAGACTTTTCGAAACGGGAACCCTCTCCTGCAGAGCAGCATGTGGGGCCGGCTCCACATCACGCGGCAATCCCCGGGGCTAACTCCCCCTTGCTCTGCTCCGCGGTGGCCACGCCATTCCCCCCTGCGCCTGGACCGGGGCCTAAACTCCGCTCACACCAGGGGTAAGTGTGCTGCAGCTGGGGTTGGCGGGGGGCCCAGCGCAGCATCCCCGGGGCCTCTCTAGAAACCAGCTGCAATTAGCACCCTGCTTCCTGGGAGCAGTCTCTGGGGAAGCCGAGGCAAGGCCCTCCGGGGCGGTGCTGCGCCACGGTTGTGCGCGGAGGGCCGAGAAGCGGCAGGAGGAAGTTGTGAGCAACCGGGGGCCTCCCAGCCAGCGTCTGCAGCAGCTGGAGCTCCTGGCGGGTCTGAGCGGCCGGCCGCTCACTTCCAGCTGGGACGGCTCTCTGGTGACTCAGCACCACCTCTTCCGGTGAAGGGCTCGGGGGTGGTGAGGACAGGAACCACAGCTTGATGGCCACAGACAGAGCCGGAGAGGTCTACAGGGCGGCCCCAGGGACCTCCCACTCCTGGCCCCCCATCACCCTCCACCTCAGAAGGGCCAGGAGAGCAGCTGGTCCAGGAAAAAGGACGTTTTATTTCCATAAATACTCCCGCTCTCACTCACACGCGGACCCCACTCTGCCCACAGACAGACGGACGGGCAGAGGTGAGCTGCCCACAGGAGGCCCCGGCAGAGGCCAGGGACTGAAGGGGACGCACCGGGAACCCCAGTGGCCCTGAGCCTCCAGCTGGGGCCACCCGGCTCTGGCGTGACCTTCGGAGGGCCAGCAGTCACAGCCCCCACAGCCCCGCAAGAAGCCTGATGCCAAGGGGGCAGGCGGGTGGAGCGAAAGCCCCACGAGGAGTGGGGGACGGGTGGGGCTCCCCCAACCGGGCCCCCTGAGATGGTGACCACAGGGCCACTGAGAAAGAAAAGCAAAGAGAGTCAAACCACACAGCAGAGAGTGCAAAGAGCTGGGGGTGCAGGCGTCACCCCCCCCGCCAGTCACCCGGTTCCTACGGAGGAGGCCTGAGCTGGTTCCCGCTCCAGCATGGCCCCCAAGTTATGGCTGGGCCTTCCCATAAGGCATAAGAGACGGGTGGGGATGACCCCACCCCAGGCTGGGGTCAGGGCTGGGCCTGAGGTCCTGGCCCCTGCCCGACAGCCATGCTTCTCCCCCATGACCCCAAGTCCTTCCAGGGCCAGACAGCCGTTCCCTGCTCTAGGCTCTCCCCTGTGGCCAAGGTCCCCAGCAGTGCAAACCCAGGCCCAGTCTTCGGCTGGGTCCATCTGCGCAGGGGAGGAGACGAGTAAGGAGAGGGCCGCAGGGGTGAGGGGAGAAGCACCAGGCCCAAGGGATGTCGCCGTGGGAACATAGGGTGTCCTAGGCCACCACGGCCTTCCCCCCGCAGGCCAGACAATGGCCAGTCCTGTTCCCCCCTCCTCTCCCCCACCCCTCCCTGTTCTAGAGGCTTCCCCAGGTCTCAGGTGGGGGGAACTGGTCCACATCCCCCATCTCGTTGTAGGTCTGGTCGCCCATGGTGAAGAGAAGCTTGTAGCGGAGGCGAACCTTCTCCTGGGGCAGAGACAGTGAACGCAGAGGGTCAGAGCGAGAGAAGGGGCCGCCCCCACCCCCACAGCGGCGCGTCGTCACAGCCGGGCCCCTCACCTTCTGGGGGTTGGCGAGAAGCAGGACCTGGGTGATAGCCGAGGGGTGGACGATGGGGTTAAACGCCGGCAGCTCCGTGCCTGAGGGCGGCTGCAGCTTTACTCTCATGACCTGCGGACAGCAGGGCGGGACGGGGCCCAGCTGAGCCCCCAGCTTCTTGTCCCCACCCTCTGAGGGACCAGGCCCAGTCTCCCTGCCAGCTCCTCTAGGTGCCAGCTCCTCTAGGGGGCCAGGGGCTCTGTCCTTGGGTTCCCGTCCATCCCCTGCCCCCTGCCCCCCACCGGCTGGCTCCCCGTCCAGCCCCGGGTCACCCTGCCTTGAGAGGAAGGAGGCACGCTCCTGTCACCTTGGGGACAGCCGACTGGAAAACGATGTTGCGAATGGGCTGGGGGGCGGTGCTCAGCATGGACACCACCACCACCAGCACGTCCGAGCGTCCGGGCAGCGGGTCGCGGGCAAAGTGGAAGAGGACCCGGAAGCCATGCTGGTCATACACCGTCACTGGCAAGATGCTGCCTGGCAGGGGAAAGGGGACAGGGTGATGGGGGGGGGGGGGGTTCCAGGCCTGAGCCCAAGCATGTCCAGCCGGCTCCCAGCAGGCACTCGAATCCACAAACTCAGGTCCTCGCCTTTACCCTGGAAGCAGTGGGGCCACTGGTACAGACCGGCACCCGGACGGGGCGGGCGGTCTTCTACCGTGTCGGTGGAGGCAAGACACGCACGCCCCGGGCTGAGTGACGGCGGGGGATCCCCCAGGGCCGTGGGACTATGCCCTGGAGTGCTGGAGTGAAGGCCTATGGGTGAGCTGGAGTCAAGCTCTCACCGTGTGACTCTAGCACAGTCACTCCGGTGTTCGGGGCCTTCCCTACTGGTAAGAGAGGGGCACCATTGGCCACTTCTTGGGGACACTGAAGGGGTGACGCCCTCGGTCAAGGTGCACCCACAAGACGGACAAGGCCGAGACGACCGGCCAGTCTTCATCCGTCTGACCTGGGCTGTGAGTGGTCCCCAGCTGCCCCTGGGCAGCAGAAGCTCGGACTTAGGCCTACATCCTTATCCTGGCTCGGTTTCGTGACCTTGGAGAGACCCGGGACCTCTGTGTCCTGGTCCTGCCTTCTTGGGGAGGGAGCACCCGGCAGCCAGCGTAAAGAGTCGTCTTGCCTGTGGAGGCCTGGACCGTGCAGAGCACGCTGCCCTCGCTCTGGGAAGGATGAAGCAGGGGGCCCGCGAAGGACAAGGGTCTTGCCCAGAGCTCCTCCCTGGGTCACGCGGTGGCACGCGCTCCCAACGGGACAACGGGGGTGGGGGTGGGGTGCTGCTGGGCGGCGTGCTGACCCGGCCCAGCCTCGACCCGCTCGCACCCCCGGCCCACTCACTGGGTTTGATGGACTCCAGGGGCACAGTGATGTTGGCCAGCGACAGCTCGGTCGTCGTGGGCTGCTGCGGAGGCCCAGGGGGCTCGGGGGACGCCGCGTGGAGGAGGCCGGCGGCACTGGAGCTGGTGGAGCTGCAGTTGCTTTTATTCTGTAGGTCCCGGAGTGTGAGCCGGGGGGCTGGCTGCTGCTTCTCCCTTGTTGGGGGACGTGGCATTGGCGGGGGGTGAATCTTCGGGGGCCGAGAGATCGGGGGCACAGGAGAGGCCGGGCTTCCCGGCTGTCCCCGGTGGCCGGCTCAGAGGCCTCCCTGTCTCTCTGGCCTTGGTCTCCCCACCTTGGAACAGGCAGCTCCTGTCCCCCGCCCCTGCCCGGTGGGACGCGGCTCTGTGCTCCGCGGGATGGGCCCTGCACCTGCCTCGGGCACCGCTGCCTCCCTCAAGACCAGTGCAGTGCTTGGCACGTGGTGGTCCGTTAGCCACGGCTGCCCACGGGAGCACGCGGGCACCGGGCCTCTGGCCGCGGGGCCTGGGAGAGCCCGGAAGCGGATGCTGTTGGGGGCGGGGGACACTCCCACCCCACCCCAGCCAGGCTGTGCCCTCACCACCGCACTTGTTGGGACTCCGGGGGCAGGGACTGCTGCAGGAGGGTCTTCCCCAGGAGGTCCAGGTCGTCCAGACCGCTGCTCGCCGGCAGAGACGTCGGTGCCGGGGGCTGGCTGTCCGCGCTGGGGACCCGAGGCGGGGCGGGGGGTTCTGCGCCATCAGACGACTGTTGGGCACACAAAGCACGCAGGTGGGTAGGGCGGTGCCGAAGAGGGGTCGGGGTCGCCTGGCGCTGCCCTGAGGCCCCCGCCCCTCCCTGCGGGTGACATCTGGGGAAGCAGCAGCAAGGAAGGGGACGACACTCCTGCTGGCCTGCGCCCGTCTCATGGGCCGGCCTGGTCTGCGGGGTCTACTCTAGAAACCAGCACGTTCCAGGGACCTTAAAGTCACCACCAGGAGAAAAGGAACGGGAACCTCATCTCATCTCAACGCTGACTCGCAAGGAGAGCGTGTGGAGCTGGGGAGAGAATGCCTGCCCGGGGACCCCCAGGTCAGGACAGGAGTGGCAGCCCCGGGGACCCCCGCCCCGGGGCCCTCTTTCTGCACTGCCCGCTGCAGGCTGCCTGTCCCAGCCACCCTACCTCAGGATGGGTCGTGCTGGTTCCTGGCCCTCCTACCTGGAAGCTATTCCATCCAGCACCATCCGAGCCTGGGCCCGAAGGGGGTGTGGGATCGCTTAGGCCTGAAGGGAAGCAAGACAGACGTAAAGGAGCTGGAGGTCTTCCGAAGCAAGGGAGCTGGGGGGCTGCGTGCTGGCCTGGGGTCCGTGGCTCCTGCCCTCCCCCCCGTATCGCCCCAAGAGGCTTAGCTCAGACGAGAAAACCCACTTTCAGAGGGAACCGGCGGCAGAGCAGAAGCAGGAACCAAAGATCCTGAAGGCCCATTCCCCACGCCCACTTATGCTTCCACTCCTGCACTCCGAAGCCACCTCAACTACGGACGGCGGGACTTTTGTCTTCGCGGTCAGCCGGCGCCGGGGACCCAGGGGTGGCGGGAAGAGAGGACGGAGTGGGAGACGCCGGGGGAGGGTCCACGGGCAGGGGTCGGCATTCTGCCCCCACGTGGCCACGGCCTCCGAGCGCCAGGGGGCAGGCGGCGCCCCAGACTCCGAGCAGCCAGGCCGGGCTGGGCTGCCGCGTCCCCGGGGACACGGCTGCAGGGCTGAACGGGGGCAGGCTCTAAAGGCCCCATCTGCCCCGGCCGCGCCGACAGGGCTGGCCGGCTGGCGCCAAGGACAGCCGTGGGCCCTCTGGATGGCTCCGCTCGTTAGCCTGCCGACTCGCAGAGGGCAGGGGGTCACCCACCCGGTCTGACCCGAAGCACGCCCTGGGCCAAGTCCGCCATAGGTTTTATCCACAGAAGACAAGTTAGCCCGTGGCCAGCGAGTCCCGAATCGGTGAGGTGCAGCCTGAAGAGCTGAGAGGCACCGGCCAGGCACCGGAGGCTCTGATTGCCGGGCCTCTTCCTCTGGGCACACCTCTCCGAGAGCAGGGACAACCGAGCGGTGACTGTTGTCACACGCCCGGAAGCGTCGGGCACCTCAGACGCGGGGCTCACTCGATCCTCAAACAACCCTGACGAGTGCGCGTGGGGCTGTCATCCCTCTTTCGGGGCTGACAAAGCGGACACTGAGGCCGGTGAGTAACCTGCCCAAGGCCACACAGCCGGCAAGTGGCAGCATCCGGCCCCGGACAGAACGTGGCCTCGCTGCTGGAGTCTGAACACAGCTCTGCCGCTTGGCCGTGTGACCTCGGGCGGGTGCCCACCTCCCTGGGCCTCATCTGTAAGACTTGAGGGGACCGTCTTGGCTAATAAAGGAGGCCGATGTGATGAAGTGCCTCAACAGTGGCGGACAGGAAGTCCCCGCTGCCTGCCCCGCCCCCACCCTTCGCCCTTCCTGCCACAAAGAGCCGGTTAGGACGAGCCCCCCCCGACCCTGTGGTCCCAGGGCTTCCTCTATTCCCCCAGGCTGGGCGGGTGCTGCCCTGGCCCTTCTGGTTCCTGTTCCCACATTTCCTTTCCCTTTGAGTAGAAACCAACAGATGCCGGAGGCTCAGGGCTCTGCTGAAGCAACTTGGGGACAGGAAGTACGAAGCACACCTTGCTTCTCGTGAGAAGGTGGCTTTGCGGCAGCCGCTCGCTGGGGGCCGGGCCCAGTCGGGCAGCTGCTGCCCGGTCCCGGCTCTGCTGGGGAAGATGAGCCCGCGTGCGCTCTGTCACCAGACCATCCTTCCCTCTCTGTAAGACAGGTCAGGCCTCCCTCTCCCTGAGGCACCCCCAGCTCGGAACGGAAAGGGGGCAGGCGGATGGGATGCGTACGCGGGCCCACGGACACGCTGTGGGCAGACCCCCTTGGAGAGGGCGCCAGCCGCGGGGCCCAGAGGGGAGCTCGTCCTGCTCTGCCGTCCCCTCATCCCTCACGATGCGCTCCTGGTCCTTATGTCCCTTTCCTGGCCGCCGAGTGGAGTCAGAGCAGCAAAGAGGCTCAGAGGAAGGCGTCAGAAACCGAGTGCTTCGTCCTGACTCGCGTGCCCCCCTTTGGGCATGTCACCTAGCCTTCCTAAGGCCTTGGGAGCCGTCCTTTCGCGTCTGGAAAGCGGGGACGCTGGTGGCACCCACTCCCGTGGTGGGAGGAGGGTGGTCTGCGTTCAGACGGTGCGGCAGCAGGGGTGAGGGAAGCCGCTCGCCCGGCATGCGGGAGCACCGACGCTTCTGGTCCGTCGGGTCTGGTTTTTACCTCAGAACTGGCTCACGGCCTGACTCCTGGCTTCCAAGTCAGTTCCCCAACGTAACTTTCGAGATTCTTTTGACAGACCTCAACCTCTCTCTCTCTCTCTTTTTTTTTAAGTAACTTCAGGGCCCTTGTGAAGAGGCTGTCACCGCGTCCTCCCGCTTCAAGCTCTCAGAGGGGGCTGTGCCGGAAGCTGGAATCCTGAGAACTGCCTGGCCGGCTGGGTGCCCCCTGCGTCCTCCCCAGGCGTGCGCCTGGTTCCCTGTGGCTCTGGAACCTGTAGTCCGGGACCGGCTGGAGGCGCGGGGCGCCTGGTGCTCTGGCACCGGCTTCCCTGGAGCTTCTGGAGCTACGGGGCCTGGCCTCTCCCTCTTTGCCCCTCTCCCTCTCAAGTGGGGGTGGGGGGGGGAACCGTCTGCCGGGCGGCTCCCAATTCTAGGCTCTAACCTGCCGCGGAGACATCTCGCCGGCTTTCCCTCAGGCCACCAGAGCCGAGGTGTGGCGGGCTTGGCAGAGGTCGGTTTAGAGGCTGGCCGGTCTCACCCTCTGACTGGAAGATCTGGTGACAACTCCTTAACTTCCCTGAGCCTCAGCCTCCTGGGCTGTGAAATGGGCCTAACGCCCACAACACCCTCCACGGGACTCGTGGGATCCAGGCTGCCTCACATGCTGCGGGCATGTCCCCCCCCATCCCCCCCCATTCCCTGCCCCCCCCCCCCCCGCCGCCTGCAGCCAGCCCGCCCTCCTCTGGGCCCGGCCCCCTCCTCACCCAGAGACATGAGCTCATCGTCGAGCAGGGAAACGGAGGTGCTAGGCTGCTCGGGGCTGGCCGGGTCACCGGGGCGGGTGGGCATGACTGGGTAGGTGGTGCCCGCGGGAGGGAGATCCAGGCCTGAGAGGTCCAGCAGGGCCGAGGTGCTCCCTGGGAGGAAAGGAGAGTCAGGCCCGTCCTGCGTGGAGGACGCTCAGGCTCTTGGAGGCCAGCCTGCTGCCCCCCCTCACCCCCGCTCACAGCCCTCCTGTTTCTTTCCCCCTCCTTGGCCAGGCTGCCCTGCCCCCGAAATCTGCCACCAGGCCCTTTCTCTAGCACAGGGAGTTCCTTCTGTCCAGAACCTATTCGCTCCTTCTCTCCACTTGGCGAACTGCCTCCCATCCTTTGAAGCCTCACTTACACGCGGCTGCTTCCGTGGTAGCGTCCACCCCCACTGCAACCCAACTGGGCCCGTTCGAACCCTTTCTGTGCGTCCCCAGGGCTGTCGCTTTACCCTTACTGGGGCCGAGCCTGCCACGTTTAGGTGTCAACCCCTCCCTCGCACCTCGTGGTAAGGAAACCAAGCACGGAGGGTGCCATCCAGCCCCGCACAACAGGTGCCAGATTTATCAAGTGAAAGAAAGGCCTTCCTTCTTCTACTCGTCCTTGCCAAACCCTGCCTCCCTCCCCCTCTGCCCCATGTTCACTTCCTCCCCCCACAGCTGCAGCCCTGGCAGAGACTCCCCCCAAGCTCTGTCCCCGGGGGCCTTCCTCATCTTAAGAGGCCAGGGTCACCCTGGCACTCCCAGCCCCCAGCTCTGGAGCCAGTGCTCCGCCCTGGGCTCTGTGCCACTCCCGCCTGGCGGCCCCCCCCCCCCCGCCCCCAGCTGTCTCCTCACCCGGAATGGAGCCCACTGCGGCGTCACCGTTGACCTCCTCGCCCCTCACCAGCTGCTTGTACAGGTTGATGACCTGGGTGAGGTTGTCGTTGGCCTGCAGGATCTCGGCTGGAAGGGGCAGGAGGGGAGACACTAGGCTGAGGGAACACGGGGACCTCTGGGGGGAGAGGAGGTCCCTGCGTCTACTGCAGCCCTGGCGAGGGGCTGGGGGCGTCCCATCTGCTCGACTCACTCAGACCCTCTACTGCCCGTCCTCGTCCACCGTCCCCACCACCCCGAACACGGCGGCATGCTCTGGCCTCAGCCTCCACACTGGTTCTGCCGTGCGGACGCCCCTCGCATCTCTGCGTGGCTTCGTTCCTTCCTGCCTTGGGGTCTTTGGAGGCCTTTCCTCACCCCCACTCCCCAGTCCCCTCCCTGCCGGCTGTTCTCCACGTCACTGACCACCAACTGACAAACGGTCACTGCCTGCTGCCTCTCTCCTCTCGTTAGGCTACAAGCTCCATGGAGAATATGGTTTTTGCCGATTTTTGTTTAAAAGATTTTAGGGGCGCCTGGGTGGCGCAGTCGGTTGAGCGTCCGACTTCAGCCAGGTCACGATCTCACGGTCCGTGAGTTCGAGCCCCGCGTCGGGCTCTGGGCTGATGGCTCAGAGCCTGGAGCCTGTTTCCGATTCTGTGTCTCCCTCTCTCTCTGCCCCTCCCCCGTTCATGCTCTGTCTCTCTCTGTCCCAAAAATAAATAAACGTTGAAAAAAAAATAAAAAAAAAAATAAAATAAAATAAAATAAAAGATTTTAAAGTAATCTCTACACCCACCGCGGGGCTCGAACTTACAACCCCGAGACCAAGAGTTGCATGCTCTACTGACTGAGCCAGCCAGACGCCCCTGGCGTTTGTTGATTTTAATCACTGCCGTGCCCCCAGGGCCTTCAATAGTGCCTGGCATAAACTAGGCCCTTACCAATATTATCCCTTTAGGGGCCAAGACTTAGAGGAGTCTGGGCAGTAAGTCTCCTGGGCAAGGACCAGGTGCCTGGCACCTGGGAGGCACTCAGTGAACTCCCACCGAATCAAGGGCTAATATGGTTCCCAGACTGCTGCCCCAGAGACTGGCTGACATGGTAGCAGAGAATAAGGATGACAACCCGATATGTGGCTGTGACAGAGTCATGGGGCCCCGCGCTGGAACCGTTGAGGCCTGTGGGATTTGCCCTCAGTTTCTAGCCCTTAGCAGGGAGGGAGGCAGTGTCCGGAGAGAGTCCCTGGTCCACCCTGGCTCGGCCACTGTTATGCTCTGTGATCTGGGCAAGTCCCTTCCCTCCCAGAGCCCCAGCTGTGAAATGGGGACAATTCTTCCCCTTTCAGCTTGTTCAGCTCGTGGGCTTGAGTAGAGGTTTGGCCCGTAGGGTCTTATGACCGTATCAGCCCCTGCTCTCCGCTTCCTCGAAGTGGAGAAACCCAAGGTCAGGGCTGGAGGAGGGGGGGCCCCCTGGTGGTGGGTCCTGCCAACTGCAGATAATTAGCAAGTCCTGGGAAGGGAGCAGGGGAGGGGTCGGAGGGACAGGGCTGACCGCCCAGCGCTCACCTAGGGCCTCATCATTGTCTTCTGTGTCACTCGCCAGTCGGAAGAGCGTGGGCCGCATCCGCTCACAGCGCTGGTACAGCTCCTGGGGACAGGAGGGCGGGTGGGTCAAGCCGGCGGGGACCCGGAGAGGGTGGGGGCTGGGCGGCAGAGGCAGGCGTACCTTCATGAGGTCCTCACTGCTGCGGGCAGAGGCGCCGCCCTGGCTGTGGCTCATCACCATCTCCGTCAGTAGCTTCACGTTGTTGTTCACCTCCTCGATGGCACTCACCCGCTTTGAGATCTTCTCCATCCGCTTCTGGTCCTAGGGAGGCATCAGCCCCAGAAAGCCCAGCTCATGTCTGCTCTCAGCCAGGCACTGCCTACAGCACTCCAGAGTCTCCTGGCTCAGTGTGAGATCACACCCTGCCACGAGGCGCTCGTGCCCAGGCCAGGGCATTCCAGTCCAAGAAGCCCTCTGCCGACCCTGCGCTCACGTCCTCTCCTCCTGCCGACGCCCTCAGGTCCCAGGCCTCTGCACGGGCCTGTCAGAATCTCCGGGGCCCTCAGACACCATCTCCAGTGACCCCACCGTCCCGTGCCCCTGGGCTTACCATGCACGTCCCTCCCTCGCGGGACGAGAGGTGGGCTTGCGCTGCGCCATTGGACACAATCACCCTCCTCGAAAGGGGCCACCCTTGACTTTCCCTGTGCTATGAGGACACGCAGCTTGCCCTTCAGAACACCGCCTAGGACTTCCCCCCTGTAGGTCTCTAGACTGAAGCTTTGATGGCCTACCCTCATCAAATAAAAAAGTTTCAGCCCGTACCCACGACATACGCGTACTTGCTTGGATATTAAGTGTGCGGCGTTCCCTCTTTATGATAAGTAAGCACATATGCGTACGTTTCACTTAGCAAGGCCTGATTTCTATTTCCTTATCACAGAAGAGGCAGTCAGCCTCGCAGAAGCCCAACCTGAGCAGGTCAGCTCAGCTGCTGGGACATTCTCCCCCCTACACCGGTCCTGGCTCTGTCCCCTGGGCTTCCCCAATCTGTCAGCTCCTTCTTGGCTGTGACAGCCCTCTGGCTGGGTCGCCGCAGGGTTCCCGTAGGCGTACACACAACCCCGCCTCGGCGGCCCCGCTCCAGTCCCCACTCTGCCTCCTCCCTGCACCGCGGGCTTGGCGATCACCTCCTGAACCATCTCCTTGATGAGTTTGTTGGCTGCTCGGAGGTCCTCGGGGTGGGAGCTCTTCAGCAAGCGGGCCAGCATCTGCAGGGACACGGGGGGCATGACAGTGACCCCAGTACCGGGCCCGGGGTCATGTGCCGGTTCCCCACTTCCTGGCCGAGGGACATAAGGCACTTATTAAGCTCTCCATGAAACAGTGAGCCTCCACCGACACCTGATGGGGTGGCCGTCAGGACAACCGAGGCATTGCACGCGAGTGCTCCCCAAAGAAGTTCTTGATGGATGGCACCAGATGTGGGAGTACCATCGTGAGGGAATCTTTCCCAAAGGATGTGCCAGAAACTCTACGGCACGAGCCCTCTGGGGGTTGGGACTAGGTGGATAGGAGCTTTTACTTTTTATCTTACCTCCTCTGGGCTGTTTAATTTCTTGCCCGTGAGCACATGATTTCTTTAACACGGAGTTAATAAAATTATCATTGAAAAGGTCAAAGACAAAAATACACGAACTCCTGCCCAGCCTATAAAATGCCCTCAGACCAATCCCAGGGACACCAGACACGCTCTTGTGTTTATTAAATGCAGGGGCACTGGACGGGAGGTACTCAGCACACACAAGTGCTGGATAAACTGTGCCTGTCACCCGCTGCATGACTGTGCTCAGCACGAGCCTCTGCTTCAGGGCAGGGCCTGGAATTCGTGGCCGGGCCTAGAATTCATGGCCAAGTGGGCCTAAAGGTCCTCATCTCCCCCTCCCTGGAAGCTCACCTTAGACTTCTCCTCATCTTCAAAGATCACATTCTTGGGTCGTGGAGGAGGAAGGGGAAAGGCAGCATCATCTGGAAGCTTGGGGTCTGACTTCACGATCCCTGGAGTAGACGGTGGTGGGAAGGCCGTCAACCGTGCCCAGGGCCAGAGTGTGAATGGAACTGGGGGGGGGGGCAGGGTAGAATGGAGGGTGGAGGACAGTCTCTCCTGCATGCTGGCTCTGGACTCCAGTGGGTCACGATCGGCTCCTGAACTACAATGTCAAACTGCGTGGTGGCATTTAGGCACCCACATTTTGAGGCCACTCCATGGGGGCCACTCTCTGAGGGGAAGTTTGACCCACACTCTCCTTCTCTCCACCCAACCTAGCTTCAGACAGAGTCATAAAAAGGCCCCATAGCTCTATGTTGTTGAGAAGTTAAAGGGCAGAGCCATGACCTTGCCGCCAGAAGCTGCCGGAGCCCCAGCTTGGGGAGGAGGGAAGGGGGCGCTGGTCACAGCCCCCCCTCTGGTGCCTCACCCTGCTTCTTCAGCATCTGGTAGGCCTCTGCAATCTTCACCTCCTCGGGCAGGCCGACTGTCCAGCTGTAAAGGAGCTCCAAGATCTTGTTCTTCACCTTCTCTGATGTCCGAGAGCCCAGGTACTTCAGAGACCGAGGGGAGGGCAGGCCTTTGCCGTCGTCCGGCCCCAAAACCTGTCGCCCCAACCCCAGCCGCAACCTGGCTGCCTCCCCAGGAGTCCCTTGGGAGCCTCGGCCTGCGGGGCCCTTCCGTCCCACCCAACCAGCCTGGCGGACTGAGCTCACCTCCCAGCTCTGCCGCGCACTAGCCGGGCCAGCCCTGAGTGTCTGTTTCCCCACCTGTCAGGTGGGGATGTCGGCGGTGGCATCACGGTAAGGATGCAGGGCTGACACAGGTAAGGCGCAGAGCCCAGCACCTGCCTCCGGCCAGTCCGCTATGGCTTAACTCTGTGACCTCAGGAAGGAGCCACCTGGCTTGGGGCTGGCCAGGGAAGGGGCAGGTGTGGAACCGAGCTCAGCCCTGGGCCCCACGCACAGTCTCTCTCAGCAGCAAACTAGGCTGAGGGAACTGGATCTCACACTAGTCGCCTCCTGGGAAGAGAATGGGGGGCCAGCTGGGACGCTCAGCTGCTCTGGTCAGGAGAGGGGTGTGACAAGGAAGAGCATAGGGGGTGGGATCTCACCCAAGGGGCATCGAATATGTGCATGCCCTAAGGGAGGACGCCCCGCCCCAAACGGGCCAAGTCCAACAGCAGGCTCCGCCACTCAGATTTGGGTCCTCAGCATCCAAGGCCTCAAGGAGGCCACTCTTGAGGGGTGGGGACAGGGAGACCCTCCAGTGGAGACCCAGGTGGGGAGAGGTCACGGGCAGAGTGGCCGTGCTGGGGAAGCTGGCCCAGCAGCTGCGCGTTATGTCCTACGGTCATTCCTCACTAAGCCTGAGCGGCCCCAAGAGTGGCTCCACAGCCACCAGCCACCGGGTGGCCTGGTAGCCCTCCTTCTGGACACCCCGCTGTCCCGGACTCAAGGGTCTGTGTTTATGCCAGGCAGAGTTCCAACTGAGCAGAAGTGGGAACCCCAGTGGGAGCCCCCAGGATGAGGGCAGTCAGTTGCCTCCCACAGGGGGTCCTTCTTGCTCAATGCGCCCCCATTGATGGCGCAGGCCTGAGCTCAGGGAGCACCCACCTTGGGAGACACGACCTTGATGAGCTCGTTGAGGAAGCGGAACTTGCCCACCTCATCGTGGAACCTCTTGCCGCAGCTCTTCATGCACGTTTCCAGTACCTGGGTGGGGGGGAACCCCAGGGAGGGTCAGAGGAGGCAGCCCCCCCCCCCCCAAACCATGACCAGGGCATGGAAGCCCAGGGATGGGCATTCGGAGGGAGAGAATGACTCCTGAGGACACGAGGCGGGGCAGGTGCCCTCGAGGGCCGGTGACAGCAGCATCGAGGGGGCCCCTCCACAGCCTGGCCACATCTGAGCACCACTTGTGAATGATTTTCCTATTATTTTTCTTTGGTAGTTAAAAAAAAAAAAATTGTTTTTTAACATTAATTCATTTTTGAAAGACAGAGGGAGACAGAGCGCAAATGGGGGAGGGCTAGAGAGGGAGACACAGAACGTGAAGAAGGCTCCAGTCTCTGAGCTGTCAGCACAGAGCCCGACGCGGGGCTAGAACTCACGGACCGTGAGATCATGACCTGAGCCAAGTCAGCCGCCCGAATGACTGAGCCACCCAGGTGCCCCTTTGGTAGTTTTTTAAACTTCAACAGGCACCATTTACCTTGCCTTACAGTACATATTCGTGGAATCGTAGGACTAGCCCATAGTCGAGAAAACAAAAAACAAAAACAACAACCCTATCTTGTTAAAACAAATACATAACCACTAAAAGAAAAACGTTTACCCTCTGAGTTCAGCCTTGCTTTATGGTGAGCTGCTATGTGGCCCGTGCCTGGGGGCCACAGACAGCGCACCCTCCCCCCGCCCCCCTTCTGCTGACCTAGCTTCAAAAACTCTGGCCTGAGTCCAGCGTCAGCCCTTGAACCGCCTTTGGGGAGGACGGCACTGTCCTGGGGCTGGAGATCAGTGATGGGCTGAGTTAACTCTACAAGGCACCTGGGGAGCTTTACAGGCATGCAGATTCCTGGGTGCAGATGCCAAAGGAACTCAGATTCAGCAGGCCTGGGGGGGGGGGCCCTCATTCAGTAGGTTAACTGGCCTCCCAGCGATCTGACGCAGAGCTGGAGCAGGGAACCCGTGGGCCAGATGATCCTAAGGGGCTTCTTCCCCACGCAAGGCCTAACTGTGCAGGGCTGGGGTGGGAGGCTGTGAGCCCCTAGGGGCCAGCCCAGACCCCCAATCTAGGCCATTTTGGCACCCTTCCCTTGGGCTCTAAAGAAGAGCCTGATGTGGGGGCGCCTGGCTGGCTCAGTCAAGAGTGTCCAATTCTTGACTTCAGCTCAGGTCACGATCCCAGGGTTGTGGGACCGAGCCCTGTGTCGGGCTCCACGCTCCGCTTAAGTGCTTAAGATTCTCTCCCTCTCTCCGCACTCTCCCCGCTCTCCCCTGCTCAAGCACTCTCTAAAAACAAAACAAAACAAAACAAACAAACCAAAAACCTCAGTCTTGGCCTCCCTGGGGGGCCACCCACGTGGTCTGGGGACAGCCGGCACACCCTTTCTCCCCTTCTCACCGTCAGCGCCTGGATCGCTTCCCACTCCTGCGGTGACTGGATCTTGTGAGCCAACAGCCGGGTGGCAAGCGGGGGCCTGGGCGAGAGGAACAGCACAAAGCCCAAATGGCTGGAGCCCTGGAGCCCGAGGCAACCCAGGGGAGGGCAGCCACACCCCCCTGCTGGGAGCACAGCCCTTGGTGGCTTCGGTGGGGTAGATGCAAAGGCCCTGCCCCTTCTCCGACTGGAGAGGCCTGGAGGCTGTAGCAGGACAGGGCAGGGGCAGACTGGGAGTAGGGGCCAGGGACCCTCAAAAGGTATGAGCTCAGTCCCTCTCCTGGCGTTACCGAGAACTGTGAGCGGGAGAGGGGACCACGGCCTTCTCAAGGGTCCCGTCTGGGAGCACAACATGACAATGTGCCATGAAGGAAGGGCGGACACGGCTCCCTGGGAATTTGAGGGGGCACAGGATGTTCTGCTGGGAGAAATCAGAGCGCCTTCGCGGTGAAGGTAGTGACATCGTCTGCTGGATCGTAAGAGGCCTGTCACCGGTGACGGCGACAGCTAACACGGAGTGCTTATGATGTAACACGGAGTGCTTATGATGCTTATGAGGTGCCTCACGTGCATCTCAGTGCCCGACCTTCATTCCGGCCCTCCAAAGCAGGCCGGACTATCGCCCCCACGTGACAGGAGAAGGGACGGAGGCTTGCCCAGCTGACCCAGCCAACGGAGGGGCGGGATTCGCACCCGGGCGGCTGCACTCTGGATCACACGTGTCGCACCGTATGCGTGGCCTCCCGGAGCGGAGCGCCCGCACTGGTGGCGGTGCGGTGGAGGGAAAGCCGCGCTCCTCAAACTTCACCACCTGGGGAGCCTGCCAGCAAATCTACCCCAAGCCCTCTGCCAGTCTAGTCCCCCCGTCTGCGCACAGCCCCCCAAGGGGCGTTTTTGACAAGTAATTCTAACGCAGGCGGTTCTCGTTCTTCCTGGAGCAAAGGGCCTACTGGCTTCCCCCCAGCTGGGGAGCACGTCCCAACAAAGCTTTGGCCGGGGCTCAGGGAGGTGTGGCCTTAAGGCCAGGACTACCGTTTCCTTTGTGGGGAACCCGAGTCCCCTGGGCCTCAGCTTCTTCACCTGTAAAATGGGTTCGGTTAGCGGGTGGCCCACCGGTGGTACAGAAGGACCACTACTATCGTTCATTTGTGAGCACATTAGGAATGGAAGCGGAGTCTTGACCCACTGAGGTCTCTGCCCGGGGGCCAGGGTCTGGCGTGGGCGCAGCAGGTGCGGGGCAGATTCTGTTGCGTAGGTGAGCAAAAGAGGAGGCCACCTACCCCTCAAAGTCCTCGTTGAGCTGTTCACAGAAGCCGTTGATGCTGGCCCAATTCAGCTCCTTGTTCAGGGGGTTTGTGGCTCTGTCTGTAGGAGAGAGGACCGTCGTGGCCTGGGGGAGGCGTCCCTGCCTCTCCCACTTCCTCTCTGGCAAGACAGTTGGTCAATAGGGAATAGAGGGGATGACCGAACAGGCAAAAAGAGTCCCCTTGACCTCCTGCTCCAATAGCTTCAAGACCTGAGGGATGATGTTTCAGCGGCGTCAACGGACAGATGAGCTCCCGTCCACGGGCTTTTCCTTGCAGCCTCTCCCTGAATAGCCCCACTTTTAGAGATGGTGCTCAGGGGCTGTTCCCCTACTCCCTAGTGCCCCCGCCTCTGCAGCTGCACGTCTGTCTGCCTACCTGACCGCACCTCCTCTAGTTCTGCTCCTGAAAACTATTCCCACAATTCTCAGGGAATTTACACTCAGATCCAGAGGTTAAGGGGGGGGGGGGAGCCACAGTTTCGCTCTCAAGGAGCCATGTGGCTGGGAAGTGAGCCAAGGGAAGCTAGGTTCGCAACACAGCGTGACAGAGGGAGGCAAAGGAGCCACGAGCAGGGGACTCGGGTTGGGCTCGGGGCCAGGGAGGCTGCCCGGAAGAGGCAACACTCAAGCGGGAGCTAACCAGGCTGGGGGGGATGGCATGCCTCGGAACAGCACGGGGCCGTGTGTGAGGAGGAGAGACGCGGATCACTGAGCACAGGGCAGAGCGTGAAGGACCTTGGAAGGAGTGCGGCTCAGGTATCACCTCCTCCACGAAGTCTTCCCTAACCCTGGCTCCTGCCCAGGGCGGCCCTGCTGGATCAGCTCTCTCTTCTTTGTCCCCCAGCTCTGACCTTCATCGTGGGCCCAAGCCTGCTGTCGCACCGCATCCCAGCCTCTTGTGCACACGCCCATTTCCCCTTGGCAAACAAATGAAGGAAGGAGGGCTCAGCGGCCGGCACAGGTTGTGGGGGAGTCTGAGTCCAGGGGTGGGTAGTGGCCGGGAAGGGGCAAACAGCTCGACAGGAGGGGGCGACACACAAGCCCAGTCACCTCCCTGACACCCAATGCCGGTTAAAAAACAATCACGTTAAGTCACGTAACTTCCCTGAACCTCTGTCTCCCCATCTGTAAAGCTGGAGCGAAAGGTGGACCGATTTAGATGACAAAATACTTTACGCAAGGTGAGAGCTGGATCTCCACCACCTACCTCCCCGGAGCCGGTCTCTAAGCTTCACCCTCTCTGGCCTGTTCTGCCTCAAGCCTGATACTGAGCAGGGGGTGTGGCGGAAACACAGCCTAGGAGGTGGGACAGAGAAGGATCTGTGGCCAGAAGGAGGCTGGGACCCAACATGTGGTGCCTGCCCGCTTGGGTCCTATGCTGTGGTGGGAGGTCGAGTTCTGGGATCCCGGCGCCTGGCAGTATTTATTCACTTCGTATTTATTCATAAATATTTTGAGTGCTGGGGCCACAGGAGTGAACAAGGCAAGATCCCTGCCCTCCTGGAGCTGGCAGCCCAGCAAGAGAAACACCAACTACTCAGATAAACAAACACATAACGCTGTATACTCTTGTGAAGTATAAAGAAACTCAAAGCAAGGAGAAGGTATAGAAAGTGTTTTGGGGGGGGGGCGCTTCTCTCTCTGGGAGAGCTCTCAGAGGAGGTACAGCTGAGCAGAGATGTGAATGAAGCATTTTCTCTCTGGATAGAAACCTCTGTTCCAGGAGCCTTGCAAAGCCCTCTAGTCCCTCAGAGAAATGAAAGCCCCTGTTGACCACCCAGGAATAACCATCACCCCCCCACCAAGGGCAAGTGTGGCTGTCTACTCTGTCTCCCGGCCCCCCCCCCCCAACATGGCCAGAGGCTGGGGAACACCAGTCTGAAGTTAGAAAGATAGAATGGGGTTAGAGCTGGCCCTCTCAATGACATCTGCCTGGGGGACCCTAAAACAGGAAGTCTTTTAAAAATGTCAGACACATGAGTCTGAGTGAGGACAGAGAAGCTAGTTCTAGAAACTGTCCTGAGTCAGAAGCCAGTGAGGAAAAAGCGGTGGCATCATGAGACATCAGCTTTCTCCCTTGCATCTGGCTCCGAGTAAGAGCCGCTGGGTCCAAGGAGAGCTGACCAACCTCGCTGGCCTGAGCCCCAAATCCCCAGCAGGCAGTAAGGGAGAACACCCAGGGAGGGCAAGGGGGAAGTGTTTCACAATAGAGCATGACTGTCCCCTGTCACTACACAGCGGTGACAATATCGTCGTTTACCTACAAGAAGCTACTCTTTACCTCCAACCACTGCAAGGGAAGAGCTTACGATTTTGCTAGTGCAGAAAGGGGAAGAAAAAGAGAAAACAATCTTGGCCTCAGTCTATTAGAGTCC
This sequence comes from Lynx rufus, assembly GCF_022079265.1. Classification (NCBI taxonomy): domain Eukaryota; kingdom Metazoa; phylum Chordata; class Mammalia; order Carnivora; family Felidae; genus Lynx; species Lynx rufus. Next base: position 131,412,394 of record NW_025814889.1, on the reverse strand, counting down.
AGCCCTACGGCCAAACCCAGGGGTCCTGGCTCCTGTTTCTCAGATCGGACTCCCTCTGGACTCTCGGAAAATCCCGTTCTTTGCTAAACACGAGACAGTTCTGCATCACCCTCAAGTCCTGAGATATGTCGGATCTGTCAGCCAGGGCCCTGCCCGTCCTCCCAAGTTGCTGCTGACACCTGGGCATTCTGGAACAGTCTCCATGGCCTTTGAGTGCCTCCTCTCCATGCCCTCCCCCTCCACTGGCCAGACGGGGCTCTGAAACACGCCTGGAAATGTTGTTGTTCTGGGGCCAACCTCAGAGTTCAATTCTGCTCGAGACTGGCTCAAAAAGGGCTGGCCATGACCCCAAACCACCCTGTGCAGCTCCCTGGTGCGCTGGGGGCCAAGGGGCTGAGCTGAAGGCAGACCGAGGTCTCCCTGAGGCCCTGGCAGAGACGCAGCCCAAGGAGAGGAAAGACTTGGGAGGGAGCGGTCACTAGCCTAGGGAGAGAGAGTCCAGTAGGAAAGCTGTGAGAGCCGAGGAGCTCCATCAGCAGTGTGGGATAGGGAGGTCAGGTGGTTATGGAGATTCAGAAGCCTGAGTAATAGGAACCCGCGCCTGAGAAGCCACAGAGAAAGGGGTTCAGGGGCCTCTGGAGGAAGGTCAGCAAGAGCTGAGAAGAGTCTTGGGTGGAGGTACAGAATCTGAGGGGCTGGGCCGAGGCTAGTGATACAGAGCTTGATACTACTTCTGGAGTCTCAAACGGGACCCTGTCCAGCCTATAGGGTTTGAAGGTTTCTCGTTGTACGGCCAGAGCTTGGAGGATCAGATGGGCCAGTGAGTCCTCCCCTCCTGGGCGAGGAAACGAGCAAATCTGAGAGGAGCTGCAGACTCAAGGAACGGCTAGGAGGGAATCACGCCATGCAGAGCCAGAGTGGACGATCTGGGGCCCGCGGAGAGTAGGAGCCCTCCCGCCCGGGTCTGAGTTGCAGCCTTGGGGGCCGCTGGCTTGCTCCCTCCCGGGCCCAAGAGAATGGCTCGGAGGGCCCGCTCTTCAGGGGAGAAGTGTGGGCCTCGGGGCTTTGGGGACTACGGTCTTCGTCCTGGGGGTTCTACGGACAGAGCCGGGCGCAGCTCACTGCTCCCCGAGGGTCCCGGCCCGAGGATCGGATAGGTGGGCGGCGCCCGCTCCCAGCGACGGTCCCCGCAGCTGCCGGGGGTCTTCCTTCGCCCCAGGGTCGGAGGGACCGGCTCGGGGCGCCGCCTCTCCTGGGCCGGAGGCGGAGCGTGGGGAGGGGGCGCCGCGTACCCCGCCCCCGCCGGGAAGGGGCCCGCCTCGTGCCCCCGGTTCCGGTTCCGGTCCGGCCCGCGCCCCTCCCGGACACTCACTGATTCGCGCCTCCAGAGTCTCCGGCTCCATCGCGGGCTCCATCCGCCACAGGCCCCCAGCCTCGGCACCGCCCCCCGCCCCCCGCCGCTCTCGCGGGACCTCCTCGGCACCGCCCTCCGCCGATTAAAGGGGCAACGTCCGCCCGGACTCGCGGGAGCGGCGCACAGGAGCGCTCGGCACCATAGAGACTCGTACGAGCTCGCCTAGAGCGTCACCTGCTCTCCCAACCCCTCCCCCCCGGTGGTGTCTACGTCGCGGGCAGGACCCGACGCCCGCCTTCCCGTTCCCGGCGCTCAGGCGGGAGAGGAAGCGGAGAGAATGGGGGCTGAGAGCTGCACCATGGTAACCCCACGGGACGCTCTAACTCGTTCTGCGTCACGAAGATGCCCGTGACGGCTTCCGGAAGAATGCTCTGCGGCCATGTTTCTGAGGGGCTCTGAGGTCACTTCCGGAACCCTCACTGCGTACTTCCGCTTATATGGAAAGTGGGAGGGTCCCTTAAAAGGGCAATGACGGACGTTGGCCGCTGGGAAAAGAAGTCAAAGTTTGTTGGGTGCTTACAATGTTCCAGGCATTTTCTAAGCACTTTCTATGCATTAATGTATTTACTCCCCCCACAACAAACCCACGAGCCAGATAGTTTGAGGTCACATGAGTGGCAGAGCCTCAACCCCGTGCTATATCTCTGCTTTGATTCTGCGATCGTTTAACGAACACTACGTTTGCTTTGCCCTGTGACGGGCGCTGGAGGAGAAAGGCAAGGCCGGATATTCATTACAGTGTGGTAGGGGAAGCCTATGCGGTGGTGGCAACTCAGAAGGGGCCCCGACTCCAAACTGAAGTTGAGGGGTAGAGGGGATGAGGGAAGGGCTCTTGTCTGGGAAGATGTCCCAGAGGTGACGTGTAGCTGAAAGACAGACGTAGTTCTCCGTAAACCTGGTGCGAACAGTATTTCAGGTGGAGTGAACCAAAGGTTTCAGGGTTCAAAGGGTAGAGAGAATGTGATGAATTTAGAGAACTGAAAGTATTTCAGTAGGGCTCCAGGGGACGTTGGCCTGGAATTAGGCCGCGGCAAGATCATGCAGGTCTGTGTTTAGATTTTTTTTTTCTGTAAGCTATGTTGATGTCCTTAACAGTGTTTCATGGGTGGCGACAGTCAGGCTTTTGTTTTAGAGCTGTCCAGGCGGCAACAGTGGGAATCCGAAATCAGGGAAGGCCGAATGGACCGACGTCCTAGCCTCGGTGTCTCTTCTCTTGCCGTTTCTCCCTTCATCAGAAAGCTCCCTCATCTGACTTTCGCATCCGCGGCCCGGGATCGCCAGATGACGTCACTCCCAGGGGGAGTCGGTCCCCGGCTCACCTAGGTCGGTTGCAGTCTATCGCCCCCTGGCGGTCCTCTGGGGAACCAGTCTATAGCGCCCTCTGGAGCCACCAAGTGCCCCGTACTGTCAAAGCGACAAAGACAGGGGAATCTGGTGTAGCCGGTTCGGCTTGGTGATCGCCTTGGTGAACGACCTCGAGTCACCTTGCCCAACTGCAGTGACCTCATCTGGGGGGATGAGGGGTTTGTGCTGAGTCAGTTTTTTCCCTAAACTCATCATTCAGCCGACTGAGATGCTTTTCTAAAATTCTCTCCCGCAGGCCATTAAAATTATACAGGAAAATGATATGTGTGTTTATTGCATTCCTCAATAAAAGCTGTAACGTAATGTGTACTTAGATCTCTTCTGTTTGTTTCTTTTATTACTGAAAGAATTGTCCCAGAAATAAAAGGCAACTGTATTTACCGCACAGATTCAGAGGCATATACATTGTCAGGAATCACTTTTTAAAGATACCATAGGTTTGACCTAGATTCAAATTCTGACTTCACTGCTTTCCAAACCGCATGACCTTGGACAAATCACCTGGCTTCTCTAGATCTCAGGCTTCTCCACTGAAACGTGGTTGTGAGAATTCAAAGAAATTGTGTCTGCCAAGTGAACCCCCCCCAACACATGCTCCCCACCCAACCACTTTCCTTGCTGAATGTTTCTATTATATTTTTTATTATATATTTTCTTTTTTTTTTCAGTGTGTGTGTGTGTGTGTGTGTGTGTGTCTTCCCCCCACCAGAATGTAAGCTCCAGGAGAGCAAGGAATTTCATCTGTTTGGTTCACCGATGTATCCCCAAAGCTTAAAAGAATTGTGGCACATATCCACACAGATATGGATTGAAGAAGTGAATGAGTAGGAACTATTATTCGTAAGTTTCATGGATGGGGGGGAGTGCAGGAATGTGTCCCACATTGCAAAGTACATGTGTGGGGGGCTGGGGGGAGTCAGGCTGTGCTCTTAAGGAAAGCTCTAGGCTGTACCGCAGTGGGTCCCAAAGAATAGGGCTTGGTGAGGGAGACCCAGGAGCTGTGGCCACTGCAGGTAGGATCTGGTTGAGACTGGAGGTCATAGTAGGAGGTGCAGGAGGAAGAAAGCCTGAGGATGGTGAAAAGAAGGGGGCCAGCACAGGAGACAGGGAATGCAGGAATTTGGCCTTTGAAAGCAGTTTCCATTTCCATGCCTTGCTCTGGGTGCCTTGGGAACCCTGGGGTCAGGGGTGGGGGAGGGGAGATGACAAGTAAAGCAGGGCTCTCCCTGAAGCACCTGTAATGAACCAACCCATGCTGACCTCCAAAGGCTTCATGCCTCATCTCCTTCCCAGGAAAACCCCTTCCAACCCTGGGAAGCCTGGTGAGGATGGGTGGGGGAGGGAAAAAAAAGAGGAAATGGGAGAGACCTTGGAGGGCAAGTAGGAGGGCACCCAATCATTTCTTGGGGGAACTGTAGGAGGTCCAGGAACAAGCTGAGACATGGCCTCGTTTCTAGCCCCTGTGACTCCAGCCAGATCCGGGATCACATCCGTCTCCCTTCCTGGCTGACCTCTGGGGGCGGAGGCACAAAGAACCGCAGGTGTCATTGTGTCCTGTAATCCTCACACAGACCTCAGGCCTGGGGATTTTTATCCCTCTTTTACAGATGAGATTTCTGAGGCCCCATGTATGGACGTGACTGGCCAACATGCCCACACAGCCTCCATCACAAGAGCCTACGTAAGACCAAGCCCTGGCCTTCAAAGGACAGAAAACACAAAAGCAAACAGAATATGGTGAATTAATTATAAAAGTACTGAAATGAGCTGATGTGAGGAGTGGAGACCGTGTATGGAGAAGCCAGGCTGACCTTTTTGATGAGTTCATGTTTTAGCTGAGAAGGACCTAGCTGTAGGAAGGGTATCCAAGAGAACGGCAAGTGCAAAGGTCCTGAGGTCTTACAGCAGAGTCAGAATTTGAATGGAAGCTTGAGTCTCTGCACCCAAAGTCTGTGCTTGTCTCCAGGAATCACGATTCCAGGTTCTACTGCTGACTGAGGAGAAAGCAGGAATCAGAAAGATGATTGGGTACATGCAACATATAGCATTCAACCTCTTATGTATGTGAAAAGGACAAGGGATAGGGGCTCATATTTCCTGAATCAGTACTAGGCCATGTGGTATAAGGAAGATGATTGCACTGATGTATATTCGAATTTACACCAGTGAAAAGCCTCATAAAGTATTAAAATTCAGCCCTGTTTCCCTGTACGTTTAGTAAATTATCTTTATGAAAAAGAATGACCTTTTAGCTGGAAGGAAAGATCAATTCGGTGCAAATATAAAGCCTATATTATGGAAAATGATCTAATTGGTTGTTTGCGATTAAAGCTTTCCCAGAAAATCTGGATTGCCTGAAACAATAGGTCAGTAAACAAGATGTGGTTCATGGGGGACTGGGTCATTTCTAGTGTGTAGAGGGAGAGGCCTGAGGCCACCAGGGCAAGGAACTTGTTCATTGAACTTTTCCATGTCCTGGGGGGGTTGGCATCTCCTGTGTGACAGTTTGTTTCACCGTCTTTGCTTTGATTCCATGTGACAAAGATAATTTGCTACTAGTTATTGACTCACCTCTTGCGTGCCCTGACTTTTACATGTCTATATATCTTTGAGGTGGGGATTAGTCTCCGCGTTTTACAGAGGAGGAAACTGAGGTCCAGAGAGGTTAAAGAAAATCTTGACTGAGGCCGCAAGTTAATGGGGTGCTGCCACCAACTTCTGTTTGATTCCTTTTTTTTTTTTAATGTTTATTTATTTTTGAGAGAGAGAAAGAAAGAGAGCGAGCAGGGGAGGGGCAGAGCGAGAGACATAGACACAGAATCCAAAGCAGGCTCCAGGCTCTGAGCTGTCATCACGGAGCCCAACACGGGGCTCGAACTTACAAACCGCCAGATCATGACCTGAGCCGAAGGCGGATGCTTAACCCACTGAGCCACCCAGGTGTCTCTCTGCTGATTTTCTCTGAGGTGACTACTGTGTCAAAATCCCCCAGGGAGCTGATTAAGAACACAGGCTTCTGGACAACCTCGTATTCAGCTTGGACTCACTGGGGGTGGGGGGTGGCCCAGGAATTTGCAGCCCATACCCTGAGCTTTACTCTGTGTACAGTCCACCCCGTGCTCCCTGAGCCCTCCTGCACCTGCCCGATCTAGATCCCCAAGGATCCCAGATCCGAGATGGTGTTACACAGACTCACCCCAAAGGTCTGACCCCACAATGTGGCCGATCTCTGCAGCATAGTAGGACCCTGGTTCCTGGCCTCCCTCTGCCCCAGCTCGTTGTAACATCAACCTTTCCCCGCTCTGGTTCTCAGATGTACCAAGTGAAGTCACCCTTTCCAGTGACTAGATTGTGTGCCAACCCCAGGGGTAGGGAGGAAGGAAAGGCTGGGGAATGAAGGGTCCTTCCCCCACCCCCACCCCCATCCCCACCCGCACCCTTTTCCAGTGGGTAGGAAGAGCTGGTTTACAGGAAGTGTGGCCACAGATGCCAACCCTCTGACCCTCACCCTACTGGCTGGGAGGAAACTAGAAACTACGAGATTCACCAATCAGAAGGCAATAGGCAAATATAGTCCTTTGTTAATTGCTGATGGACGGATGCATTCATTCATGTGCCCTGGTGGAATTTACTTTCTACTAAACTGATAAACCCAGAAATGAACAATAGAATTTCAAGCGGGGTGAGGCCAAAAGGACAATGCACCAGGGAGCTGTGAGCCCGCACTATCAACATCCTCTGGGGGCATATTCTAAGTGCTGCAGGGGAGGGCAGGCCAATCATCCTGGTGGTGAACTGAGGGGTGAGAGAGAGGAGGTGCCCGTGAACAGGAAACCAAAGTAGGAGCAGGAATTTCCTCCCCAAGAGAAGACAGTATGTGGGAAGTAGGACTTGGCTGGAGGGAAGGGTGTGCAGGGCAGGAGAGAGCAGAGCCGGGCGACTTCGGGCAAGTCACTTCACCTCAAGTCCTGGCTGGCAGAGGATTAGAGATTACGTGTACCACACCTAGCGTACCGTAGGCACTCAGTAAATGCTAAATTAAAGAAAGCTCTAAATGGTAACTATTGCTGTTATATGGGGAGAGGCTGTTATATCAGTTCTCTACGTTTAGGGTTTGGGTCCTATCCGTTTGCCCTTTCCTTCCCCCCAAAGCTTGGACCTTCAAGGTATCTGTCTTCACCTCTCCCTCCGGAGCTCTGCACACCCGTGCTTTTGTCTCCCTGCCGGAAATGGACTCCAAGTACAGCAGGAAAGACTCGGATAAGCTCCAAGACAGGACTTCCTTGTCTTTCTGTTGGAGTCGCAGCTGTTGGGAGGAGGGGGGCAGGGCACATTTCCCACAGAGAGAATTCTGGAGCTGGAAGAAGTCTCTGAGGTCATTTATCTAATCCAGGCTTTTTCTTTTTCTCTTCTCTTCTCTTCTCTTCTCTTCTCTTCTCTTCTCTTCTCTTCTCCTCTCCTCTCCTCTCCTCTCCTCTCCTCTTCTCTTCTCTTTTATTCCTTTCTTTCTTTCTGGGACAGATACCCAAAGTAAGCAATGCATGTTACATCAGGACAGGGTGAACTCGAGTTTTATGGAGCCTGAAGTTTATAAAAATTTGGAGACCTCATTAAAATAAAAGAACATAAAATTAGGTATTCATGGAGACTGAAAAAACGCATTCTTATAAATGACAAACTTTAAAAAGCTGACAAATACCATAATCGTAAAGTCAGAGCAGTAAGACATTTTTTCTTAACTGCCTGACATTCCATGTAATACTTTGTTTTTCTTTTTCTTTTCTACAATTTGGGCTGCATGCTCTTCAGAGAGCAGTGACTTTATTATATTTTCTTTTTTTTTTTAATTTTTTTTCAACGTTTTTATTTATTTTTGGGACAGAGAGAGACAGAGCATGAACGGGGGAGGGGCAGAGAGAGAGGGAGACACAGAATCGGAAACAGGCTCCAGGCTCCGAGCCATCAGCCCAGAGCCCGACGCGGGGCTCGAACTCACGGACCGCGAGATCGTGACCTGGCTAAAGTCGGACGCTTAACCGACTGCGCCACCCAGGCGCCCCTATTATATTTTCTATAAGGAGAAAGTAAGGTCAGGCTTCCAGCATGTTTGATCGAAAAAAAGTTTTTCATTTTATTATGTTGGAAAAGTTTTTCTCGGGGCGCCTGGGTGGCTCAGTCGGTTAAGCGTCTGACTTCCGCTTGGCCACGATCTCACGGTTTGTGGGTCAAGCCCCGCGTCAGGCTCTGTGTTGACAGCTCAGAGCCCGGAGCCTGCTTCGGATTCTGTGTCTCCCTCTCTCTCTGCCCCTCCCTGGCAGCTCGCACTCTGTCTCTCTGAAAAATAAATAAACATTAAAGACATTTAAAGAAAAATTTCCCAGCTTTATAATCTGTTATTGGTAATGTCACATAAATCTCAAAGTTTTTTTAAATTAAAAAAATTTTTAATGTTAATTTTTGAGAGAGAGTGCAAGCAGGGGAAGGGCAGAGAGGGGGGACAGAGGATCCGAAGGGCTCTGTGCTGACAGCAGCGAGCCCAATGTGGGGCTCGAACCCACGAACCCCGAGATCATGACCTGAGCTGAAGGCAGACGCTCAACCGACTGAGCCACCCAGGTGTCCCAAAAGAGTTTTTAAAAAAGGAATCTCTACACCCAATGTGGGGCTCGAACTTACAACTCTGAGATTAAGAGTTGTATGCTCTACCGACTAAGCCAGCCAGCGCCCCCACCCCACCCCCAAATCTTACATTTTTAATATTGTCACATTTGGGGAGGCCAAATTTTCTGTGCTGTTTCATCGGGAGCTGCAAAATTTTGTCAGAACAAAATGTGTCCTGCTATAGAAAACGTCTGGCATGACGCACGGACGCACGCGCTGTTTGCACTGCTACGGGCGTGTGTCCTACGACAGAGGTGTTCTGATCCATTCTGTTCCGCGGGATTCCCAGCAAAGAAGAAAATCGTGCGTGGCACATTTACAGTTACCTATGCTGTGTGGTCGACTGTCCTCCCAATGGTGCCGAGTTCTCTTGCAACCAGGCATCGGGGGAACTGAATCCACCCCCCCCCGCCTTGTGATTCCACACATCTGAAAATTGGAAGAGTTTTCCATACACTCGCTTCTGGCTCTGCACAATGCAGACCTTGGTTCTCCTCCATTGTCCACCTTCTTCCCACATTGGGTGCCAAGGGTACATATCGTGGTGACGTGGTGATATGACCTCCTTCCCTGTCCCTTTGTGTCAGGACACCAGCTGAATCTGGAGCGTGGGTATGGGTGATAGGAGTGTTTCTGGAAACCGTTGTCTATACTAGGACAGCTAGCAATCACCTAACTCTTCCTAGAAGTGACTGTGAGCATTATGATTATAACCCACTAGGGGCGCCCGGGTGGCTCAGTCCGTTGGGCGGCCGACTTCGGCTCAGGTCATGATCTCACGGTCCGTGAGTTTGAGCCCCGCGTCGGGCTCTGTGCTGATGGCTCAGAGCCTGGAGCCTGCTTCGGATTCTGTGTCTTCCTCTCTCTCTGCCTCTCCCCTGCTTGTGCTCTCTCTCTCTCTCTCTCTCTCTCTCAAAAATAAATAAACGTTAAAAAAATTAAAAAAAAGACCTTCAAAAAGAAAAATAATTGTAACCCACTAAAACTCAAACTAAATGCATGTCCAAATCAGCTTCCCCTTAGTTGGACCTCAAATTAGACCTAGCCTTCAAAAAGAAAAAAGCAGGGGCGCCTGGGTGGCTCAGTGAGTTAAATGTCTGACTTCAGCTCAGGTCATGATCTCAGGGTTCGTGGGTTCAAGACCTACATCGGGCTCTGTGCTGATGGCTCAGAGCCTGGAGCCTGCTTCAGATTCTGTGTCTCCCTCTCTCTCTGCCCCTCCCCTGCTTGCACTCTCTCTCTCTCTCTCTCTTTCTCTCTCTCAAAAATAAATAAACATCGAAAAAATTAAAAAGAAAAAAGAATTTTAGTTACACAGAGCAATCTCCAAGATATATTGTTAAGAGAATAAAACCAAAGTGTGGGACAGTATGTATGGCAGGCTCTCACCTGAGAGGCATGGAACATATTTCTGGAAGGAAGTAGGAGAATGGTATCCTCTTCTGGGTGGTTGAGGGAACTTGGGTAGGAGGAAGACTCGCTTTTCCCTGCACAACCCTCTCAAGCTCTATGAAGTATTTTATTTATTTATTTATATTTTTGAGAGAGAGAGAAAATGCATGAGTTGGGGGAGGGACAGAGGGCAAGGGAGAGAGAGTATCTTAAGCGGGTTTCACCCTGAGCACAGACCCTAACTCGGGGCTCAATGTCAAGACCGAAATCAAGAGTCAGATGCTTAAGGGACCGAGCTACCTGGGCGCCCCTATGAAGTATTTTTTAAATCACATGTATGTCTTAATTGTTCATTTTTCTGAGATAGATGCTTAACAACTGACAAGCTATTTTTCTTGGTAATTAAAAAAAATTTTTTTTAATGTTTATTTTTGAGAGAGAGAGAGCATGAATGGGGAAGGGGGGGGGGAGACACAAAATCCGAAGCAGGCTCCAGGCTCTGAGATGTCATCGTAGAGCCCGACATGGGGCTCAAACCTACAAACTGCGAGATCCTGACCTGAGTCGAAGTTGGACATTCAACTGACTGAGCCACCCAGGCGCCCCTCTTGCTAATTTAGATTGTTCTTTTAGTGGCCAGCAGGAGGAGGCAAATTCTTTCTCTCCTGGAGAGAGGTTACCCCCCCCCTTCCACAACCTCCTAAAAACACAGTGGCTGTGCCCTGTGGCTGGAGCTCAGACGCCAGGTGGGGCCTTAGGAGGAAAATAAATTAAATAAGTTGCCATTATGAAGTCCAGGGAAGCTCTGATTTTAAAATAACTCAATTGTCGGGCACTCTGTTGGCTCGGTTCGTGGAGCATGTGACTCTTGATCTCGGGGTCGTGAGTTTGAGCCCCACGTTGGATGTAGAGGTTACTTAAAAATAAAATCTTAAAAAAAATAGCTCTATCGATATATAATTCACATACCCTATGACTCAGCCATTTAAAATGTACAGTTCAAGGGGCGCCTGGGTGGCTCAGTTGGTTGAGTGTCCCATTCTCTTTTTAAAAAAAAATTTTTTTTTAACGTTTATTTATTTTTGAGGCAGAGAGAGACAGAGCATGAAGGGGGGAGGGGCAGAGAGAGAGGGAGACACAGAATCCAAAGCAGGCTCCAGGGCTCTGAGCCGTCAGCCCAGAGCCCGACGAGGGGCTCGAACTCACAGACCGCGAGATCGTGACCTGAGCTGAAGTCAGACGCTCAACCCACTGAGCCACCCAGACGCCCCGAGCGTCCCACTCTTGATGTCAGCTCAGGTCACGATCCCAGGGTTGTGGGATCGAGCTCGGTGTTGGGCCCCGTGCTGCATGTGGGGCCTGCTTAAGATTCTCTCTCTCCCTCTCTCCTTCTGCCCTTCTCCCCCACTCTCATGCTCTGTCTCAAAGATTAAAAAAAAGTGTACAGTTCAATGTTTTTTGGTATATTACTAATTTTTAAAAATTGTAGCAACTCATGTATAACATAAATTTTCCATTGTAGCCATTTAAACATTTTTTTAAAGTTTATTTATTTATTTTGAGAGAGAGCAAGCATGAACGGGCGAGGGGCAGAGAGAGAGGGAGAGAGAGAATCCCAAGCAGGCTCTGCACTGTCAGCATGAACCTGATGGGGGGGGGGCTCAAATTCACAAACCGTGAGATCACGACCTGAGCCCAAATCGAGAGTCCGACGCTTGACCGACTGAGCCACCCAGGCGCCCCGAAATCTGGATATTGAAAACCAATGGGTTGATTGTCTGCCGCTTGCCAGGAAATGGACAGACTCTCGTGAGCAATCCCTTATCCTCTTTGCAAATCAACTCCTGGGGGCTGGGCTGAATGTGACCTGGGGCCTGAAGGCTGGGGAGGGTGGGGCTGGGGGGGGGGGCTCTAGATATCTGCAGGGGAGAAGGGCATGTGAGTCTACAGGCAGGCCCCTGGAACCTCCAGCTGACAGGTGGGTGGCCAGGGCAGGGAGGAGCAGCAGAGGGAGAAACCAAGACCCAGAGATCTCTGGACATTGAGCTGGAAGGTCATGGCTCCCAGCCCCTCCTGCCGCAGGTGGGGACACCGAGGTTGGGAGCTGTCCTGTGTTCACTGGAGAGGAGGGTTGTCTGTAGAGCTTCTGCCCCGTGAAGGCCCCTGAACACCTCACAGTGAATCTAATGATGTAGGTGAGGGGCCTCGCAATGGCCCGAAGCATGGAAAACACTCAGTGAAATGCCAGCCATTAGCTATTAATTACAGAATCATAATAGCCGAGCTCCTCTGATGTGCCAAATTCTGTATGTGAAGCCCACCCCATAGGTCCTCTCGTTTAGCCCCGTGGCAATCCTGTGAAGTAGAAATCTTTAAAACGACTTCTTAGGAGCGCCCGGGGGGCTCAGTTGGTCCGAGTCCGACTCCTGGTTCCGGCTCAGGCCATCATCTCACGATTCGTGCGGTCGAGCCCCGTGTTGGGTTCCGCACTGACAGCACGGAGCCAGATTGGGATTCTCTCTCTCCCTCTCTCTCTCTCTCTCTTTGCCCCTTCCCTGCTCATGCTCTCTCTCTTTCTCTCAAAATAAATAGATAAACTTAAAAAAATAAAATAAAATAACTTTCTAGGTGAGGAAGCCGAGGCCACCTGGCCAGCCCGAGATCACACCGTAAGAGGCAGGGTCAGGACTGGAGGGTGATGTCATCCCACTGAGGCCCCAGGGCAGGGCAGCTGCTCTGGACTTGGGGCCACCGTCCCCGCTGGTGTCCTCAAGTGGTGTCCTCTAGTGCTGGCAGCTAGTGGTCCTCTGAGAGGCCTCTGGGAGTTGCACGAGGGCCCACGACTGCTCTGGGTGGTGCCTCTCTGAATTGTGAAGTTGACCGTAGAAGTAGGGTGGGGCCCGGGTTCTATACTCCTTCTGTCCCCCTGGGAGGCAGAGCATAGTGCCCGGGTGCCCAAGGGTCTCCATGGATTCTGACTAAGGGATGGGCACAGAGCCGAGCTCTCTGTCAAAGTAAATAAACATTAAAAAAATTTTAATACAAAAAGAAAAAAAAAAAAAGAGCAGCGGTGGGAGTGAGGGCTGCTCCCCCTGGAGAGAAGCGGCTCCAGGACAGGCATTGTTAGGGTGGTTGAGCAGGTGTTCCGCGTGGCCCGGGGCAGATCCGGGGCCAGCTGGGCATGGGGAGGAGATTGTCCCCGGGGAAGATGTTGGCTCCACAGGAGGGAGGTCTGTCTAGCGGCTTCGTGGGTTCAAGGTGGACTGCAGGCCTTGGGAGGGGGTGAGCTTGCTCCGGTGGGGGGGCTTCCTCTGCCATTTACCACATCAGGGCAGATAAATGCCTGTCCCCCTTCCCTTACAGACACAAAGACTGCCCATCTGCCCCGAGGCAGATATCGTCCTGCCCTAGAGTTTGCCAGCAGCTCTGGAGTAGGCTGGGAATGCCAGGTTGGGGGTTAGGATCCAAATGTTTCTGTCCCCCAGGGATCTGCCCCATCAGCTGTGACCAGGAATCAGAGCGGACCAGACTCCATTGTCCACAGGAAGATTGAGTGGCCCCGGGGAAAAGGGGGGATGGGGCACAGGGCTAGGGTCTCCTCTCCCCCAGGAAGAGCCCTGCAGGACCACCCCAGGAACAGAAACAGTTTGATTTACTTGTTTAATTTCTAGAGAGACTTTCTGTATGGAAAATGTCCCTCTTGCTGCTTGTATGAAGCCAAACACAGAACATGATGGCCTCTTCTGTAAATCCTTCCAGCCCCGTGTGTGCATAGGTGGGTGTGAGCCTGAGAGGGAGCCTCCCTGGTCCAAAGGGCCTGGATAGTATTCTGGGTGTGTGTTGGGGGGGGAGGGGAGGGAGGAGGTGATGGGGCCGTGCGCCACGAGATTGGAGCCCTTGCAAATACCCATCTGCTGATGATTCGCTATCCAGCCACCCATCCCCTCGGCACCCCCGTCCCCACCTTTGAGCTGAGATGGACACGTTAAGGCCCATCCAAAAACTGGGGAGGAGTTCTAGGTGGGGGGAAAAGGCAAGGACAAACACTTGAGGCTGGAATGAGCTTGGTGAATTCAACGGTCAGCCTGGCCAGGGGACATGGGGGGGGGTGACTCAAGGCAGCAAGTTGGACAGGACCAGGTCAGGTGGGCCTCATCGGCCAAGAGGCGAATTTGGATTTTGTTCTAAACGCGGGAAGAAGCCGCTGGAGGGTTTAGACCAGGAGAGTGGGGGTGTTTTCACTTCCATTTGTAAAGATCGCAGGGGAGGGGGAAAGGGTTGTGGGGCAGGAGTGGAGGACGGGGGCGGGGAGGGGTAGTTAAGTGGCTGCAGCCCATCCCCCACTTTGCCAAACTCCTTCCTCCTTCAAGGTTCCTCCCCAATTCCAGGTGAGGCGGGGATGATCCAAGGGCTTCAGTGGACCTAGGTGATCCCGGAGGGACGCCAGCCAGGCGTGTGGCCAGGAACAGCCAGCAGCTGGGCTCAGAGTGGAGCCGGAGAAACGGGTGGTCAGGTTAAATAAAGAAGATCTCTGAGCCAGAGGAGGCAAGAGCTCTGTGGAAGTTTCTTGAAGGACAGACGGTCAGCTGGTCAGAACTGGAGAAGCAAGACTGGACATCCACTGGGGCAGAGCCCGAACACCCCAGCAGGCCTAAAAACTAATATTTAACAAATTCACCCAAGCCTCTTCTCTGTCCTCTCTCCTCCTGGACACTGGGGTCGGCAGCACAGGTGGAACTGTCACCCATTTAGGAAGTCTTCCAAGGGAAGGAAGACATCTGTTTATTTATCTTCTTAGCATCTATTATGTGCCCACATGCTACATAGGTTAAGGCTTTAAAACAATTTTTAATGTTTATTTATTTTTGAGAGACAGAGCACGAGTGGGGCAGGGTAAGAGAGAGAGAGAGAGAGAGACACAGAATCCGAAGCAGGCTCCAGGCTCTGAGCTGTCAGCACAGAGCCCGGCGCGGGGCTCGAACCCACGGACCGTGAGATCATGACCTGAGCCGAAGTCCGCCGCTTAACCGACTGAGCCACCCAGGCGCCCCAGGATAAGTTTTTAAATTAAATTAAAACACTTTCACGGTCACCCTGAGAAGAAGGTGCTATCAGCTCCCTTTCACAGATTAAGAAACTGCAGCTCAGAGTGATTTGCCATGGCGACTCAGCTTGTAGGTGACACAGCCAGGACACTTACCCATCTGATACCGGTACCTCTGTGCCCCCGCCCTGTTCCCTCTGCCATCCGAAGGAGGATGTTGGGGAGGGGGTGAGCAGGGAGGGAAGCAGGATGTGTCGGGCTGTTTGTTCTTTAGGAGGAGAAGGACAGGACAGGAGATAGACAGGGATCTCACAGGCCTCGGGATCAAAGTCTCCCAACAGCAGAAGGGCCAGTGGGCAACAGTCACCAGAAACCGGGCGCTGACTCCCCACCAGGCACCCAACGCACTCCAGAGGCTCACCGAAAGGTTTTGATTTCTTATAAAATCGGAAGAAAATGAACTTTCGGGTAGAAAAAAGTGTGGGGTTTTTTGCTTTTGTTTTTGATTGAGGTATAATGGACGTGTCATATCATGTTAGTTTCAGGCATGCTACGTAACGATTTGATACTTGCGTCCATGGTTAAGTCCGGTGCCCATCCAGTGCTGTACAGAGTCGCGCAATTTGTTTTTCTTTCTCTTTTCTTGCATGAGGACTTTAAAGAGCTACTCTGTTAGCAGCTCTCAAATATGCAAGAGTATTATTAAATATGGTTACCATGCTGTACCTCCCATAGTTTATTTATTTTATAAGTGAAAGTTCATACCTTGTTTTAATTAAAAAATTTTTTTTTAATGTTTATTTTTGAGAGAGAGAGAGAGAGAGAGAGAGACAGAATGTGAACAGGGGAGGAGCAGGGAGACAGGGAGACACAGAGTCAGAAGCAGGCTCCAGGCTCCAAGCCGTCAGCACAGAGCCTGACGAAGGGTTCCAACTCACAAACTGTGAGATTGTGACCTGAGCTGAAGTCCGACGCTCAGCTGACTGAGCCACCCAGGTGCCCCTGAAAGTTCATACCTTTTGACCCCTTCACCCATCTCACCCACCCGTGAGAAAAGATGTTTAATATATAACATTTTTTAAAAGTTCCATTATAGGGGCGCCTGGGTGGCGCAGTCGGTTGAGCGTCCGACTTCAGCCAGGTCACGATCTCGCGGTCCGGGAGTTCGAGCCCCGCGTCGGGCTCTGGGCTGATGGCTCAGAGCCTGGAGCCTGTTTCCGATTCTGTGTCTCCCTCTCTCTCTGCCCCTCCCCCGTTCATGCTCTGTCTCTCTCTGTCCCAAAAATAAATAAACGTTGAAAAAAAAAATTAAAAAAAAAAAAAGTCCCATTATAGCTAACATACAGTGTTATGGTAGTTTCAGGTATATTAATATATAATATATAATTTATTATATAGGTAATATATAATATATTATACCTATATAATATATAATTTAAATATAATAATTATAATATAATTTACATATTATTATAAATTAAATATAATATATTACATATTATACATTATATATAGGTATAATATATTATATATTATATATAGGTACATTGATAGATTCATTCAGTGCAGTTGTAAAATATAATTATATATATGTGTATATAAAAATATATGTGCATATATATATATATATATTAATGTAAGAAGGGGCCCATGAAGGCAGAAGTGCCTTGAACCCGCAAAAGTCATAATGGGGCCCTGGGGGGTTGCCAGAACATTCCCACAGGCCTGGGGACTCAGATGCACCTGCCGGGTAGCGGCGAGCCACCTTCCTCACAGCCAACACAGGTGGGGCACTGGGCTCCTGGTCATAATAATAAATAGTATCTGTCAACTATTAACAAAGCTCCAGGCTCTATCTCCCTTAATCCTTATAACACGTATGGTCTCATTTTACAGAGGAAGAGATCGATCTGAGAGGTTAAATAACTGGTCCCGAGGTCACATAGCTGGGAAGCGATGGCACCCAGATTCCAGTTCCAAATGATATCCGAGGACCTCTTCCTGCCCCAGGATCCCGGAACTTTCTGCAGCCTTTCATTGGTGGCGGTGGGGGGTGGTTTGTAATTAATCGTGTTTTGGTCGTTTCCCGTGCTCAAGCTCGTCTCCCCTCTTAGGCTTGGTCTCTTTAAGGCCCGGCTGTGTTTCTACTTTTCTTCTTGGAAGCTCTCAATCCCATGCATTGAACAAAGTCCTATGTACCCTGTGTGACCAGCTCGGCGATGTCCTTCTTGGCACCCTGGAGGGGCGCACGCTGGCAGTTTTGCTGTGGCTGTTCCTCGCTGCTGCCTCTCAGGGCAGCCCGATGGCCTCCTGCACAACTCAGGGAGGGCAGCTCTGTAAGGCCCATCGCGTAGCCTGGGAACCCGCTTCCATTGCCACTTCATTCACTTAGCGCTGTACCGCGAGCAAGTAACCGTGGCCATGGAGGGCCTCCAAAAAGTGTGATTTAGAAACAATTTTTTTAAGTTCATTTATTTATATTGAGAGACACAGAGAGAGCACGTGAGCAGGGGAGGGGCAGAGAGAGAGAGAGAGCGAAGGAGAGAGAGAGAATCCCAAGCAGCCTCCATGCTGTTAGCGCAGAGCCCGGTGTGGGGCTTGAACTCACAAACCGTGAGATCATGACCCGAGCAGAAATCAAGAGTCAGATGCTTCACTGACTGAGCCACCCAGGCACCCCCAAAAATGTGATTAAAAATTAAAAAAAAGGGGCGCCTGGGTGGCGCAGTCGGTTAAGCGGCCGACTTCAGCCAGGTCACGATCTCGCGGTCCGGGAGTTCGAGCCCCGCGTCGGGCTCTGGGCTGATGGCTCAGAGCCTGGAGCCTGTTTCCGATTCTGTGTCTCCCTCTCTCTCTGCCCCTCCCCCGTTCATGCTCTGTCTCTCTCTGTCCCAAAAATAAACAAACGTTGAAAAAAAAAAAATTTAAAAAAAAAAAATTAAAAAAAATTTTTTTTAATGTTTATTTATTTTTGAGACAGAGAGAGACAGAGCATGAATGGGGGAGGGTTAGAGAAAGGGAGACGCAGAATCTGAAGAAGGCTCCAGGCTCTGAGCTGTCAGCACAGAGCCCGATGCGGGGCTCAAACCCACAAACTGTGAGATCATGACCTGAGCCGAAGTCGGATGCTTAACCGACTGAGCCACGCAGGCGCCCCCAAAATGCGATTTTTTTTAACTTTCTTTCTTTCTTTATTTTCAGAGAGAGAGACAGAGCACAAGTGGGGGAGAGTCAGAGGGAGAGGGAGACACAGAATCCAAAGTAGGCTCCAGGCTCTGAGCTGTCAGTACGGAGCCCGATGTGGGGCTCGAACTCACAAACCGTGAGATCATAACCTGAGCCAAAGTGGGACGCTGAACTGCCTAAGCCACCCAGGTGCCCTGGAAGGTAAGCAATTTTATTTTTTTAACGTTTATTGATTTTTGAGAGACAGAGAGAGACAGAGAACGAGCAGGGGAGGAACAGAGAGAGAGGGAGACACAGAATCTGAGGCAGGCTCCACGCTCCGAGCTGTCAGCACGGAGACCAATGCGGGGCTCGAACCCACGAACTGCGAGATCATGACTTGAGCCAGTCAGTTGCTTAACCGACTGAGTTACCCAGGCGCCCCAGGAAGGTAAGCGTTTTTAAGAGAACCGGGCTGGAGATACAAATGTGGGTGATTTTGATTTTTTGTTTCTTTTCTTTCTTTCCTTCTTTCCTCCCTCCCTTCCTTCCTTCCTCCCCGCCCCCCTTACTTTCCTTCTTTCTTTCTTTTAAAATATCTTTCACTCATATCACACACATACGCAGAAAAGCGTCCGATTCAGAATGTGGTCGTGTTCCCCCGCCTTTAAACATTCTCCCAAAACAAGTGAACGTGTCCGTTCTTTCTACTTTGTGCATTCTCTGAAACCTTCCACAGTGAGCCAGAATGACTATTATAATCAGAAAAATACCACCTTTACAAGGGGTAGTTTCTGTTGATTAGGGAGTTTCCGTTTCAAAAGCACTTGGAGACTCCTTATCTCGCTTGGGCTTTTTACCGCAGCCCCGGGAGAAAAGCCGAGAAGGGATTGATTTCCCTGTGGCTTAAGAGGAGGAAATCACCCTCCTCCGGGGGCGGGCAGGGGACTGGAGGTGGTGTCCCGTGTAAGCACTGGGCAGCAAGCCACCCATCAGCTCCTGGCACCAGAGGGTTCTGAGCAGGGCTCGCCTCCCCCCCACCCCTTCCAGAGTGGCCATTGCCAGCTCTGATGGAAACCGCTCTGGCTTGGCCAAACCAGGGCTCTAGAAAAATCCCGCTTCTGGGAGTCCACCCTCAGTAAGTTGTCAGGAGGCAGTCAGATTTTATACGCAAATAGATTTAATGCAGCAGGACTTTTAACGGCATCCGTTGAGAATTAACGTAAGTGTTCAGCGGGAGGAAATTGGGCCAATAAATTGAGTCATTGAAAAATGGCATATTTCACTGCCATTAAAATCTAGTTCTGAAATATAGATTTGTGGGTTTAATGTTTCCTGAACGCAGCAGAATAAACAATTGCACAGACAGAGGGATAAAAATCCACTGAAAACCGTGAAGAGTGAGTGAAGTGTGCCATAAACAGAACAGGTGCCCTCCGGGCGGTAAGGTTATGAATGTTTGCTTCTTTTTTTTTTTTTTTTAATTTTTAAAATGTTTTTTTTTATTTATTTTTGACAGAGAGAGACAGAGCAAGAGCAGGGGAGGAGCAGAGAGAGAGGGAGACACAGACTCCCGAAGCAGGCTCCTGGCTCTGAGCTGTCAGCACAGAGCCCAACGTGGGGCTTGAACTCATGGACCCAGCCGTGAGATCATGACCTGAGCCGAAGTCGGACGCCCAACCGACTGAGCCCCCCAGGCGCCCCAACTGTGTATCGTTTTTAAGACTTACACGTACAATCAGAAAAACCATCGGGTGACGGGAGATGACAAAACAGAAGTCTCTCAAAACGAATCTCGACATCGCAGAGAACGAGAAGCTTCGAGCTTTTTTAAAAAAAATTTTAATTATTGTTATTATTTTAAAATTTATTTTATTTATTACTTATTATTATTTATTTATTTATTTTTAAGATTTTATTTTTTTTAAAGCTTCGAGCTTTTTTAAATTTTTAATTATTATTGTTATTTTAAAATTTATTTTATTTATTACTTATTATTATTATTTATTTATTTTTAAGATTTTATTTTTTTAAAGCTTCGAGCTTTTTTAAATTTTTAATTATTATTTTAAAATTTATTTTATTTATTACTTATTATTTAATTAATTAATTTATTTTTAAGTTTTTTTTTAACGTTTATTTATTTTTGAGACAGAGAGAGACAGAGAATGAACGGGGGAGGGGCAGAGAGAGAGGGAGACACAGAATCGGAAACAGGCTCCAGGCTCTGAGCCATCAGCCCAGAGCCCGACGCAGGGGTCGAACTCACGAACCGCGAGATCGTGACCTGAGCTGAAGTCGGACGCTCAACCGACTGAGCCACCCAGGCGCCCCAAAATTTTATTTTTTTTAAAAGCTTTGAGCTTTTGTAAAATTTTTAAATATTATCATTTTAAAATTTATTTTATTTACTTATTATTTATTTATTTATTTTTAAGATTTTATTTTTTTTAAAGCTTCGAGCTTTTTAAAAAATTTTTAGGGGCGCCTGGGTGGCTCAGCCGGTTGAGCGTCCGGCTTCGGCTCAGGTCATGATCTCGCAGTCTGTGAGTTCGAGCCCCGCGTCGGGCGCTGTGCTGACAGCTCGGAGCCTGGAGCCTGCTTCGGATTCTGTGTCCCCCTCTCTCTCTGCCCCTCCCCCACTCATGCTCTGTCTCTGTCTCAGAAATAAACATTAAAAAAAATTAAAAAAAATTTTTAATTATTATTTTAACATTTATTTTATTATTTACTTATGTATTTGTTTGTTTTTAAGATTTTATTTTTTTTAAAAGCTTCGAGCTTTTCACACAGCAAGTCTCCCTGTTGGAGGATGAGGAAGTGGGGCTCAGGACCTTGGGTGGCTTGCCAAGCTCACCTGCTGGTTGTGCTGGCTTCCGATGCCCGGCTGGGCGCTGGTCCTGTGCTGGGCCGGGCACGGGGCAGGTGGCTCCGGGCTGGGCTGGGTGTGCCCGGACGGGGAGCCTCTCATCTGTCCTGGGAGATGTGAGGGGGGCAGACACCCGGGCAGGAGGGACCAAAGTCCTCATGTACGGCCTTGGGGGAGTTAATGTGTAATATTCTAGAATATAAACTGGGCCGTGAAGCGTGATCTTGAGCGCAGACCTCCAGGAGTCACTGGGAGCCGCACCGGGAGCTGCCACCATGTCGGTGAGGATGCCAGCTTGCCCACTGCCCACCTCCTCCGTTTCCCACATCTGTGCTTCAGTGGGGCAGCTGGTGGGGGGCGGGGGGAGCGCAGCTGGAGGAAAGCCACTGCCCGGGCCTCGGTTTCCCTGTCCGTAGACTGACCAAGTCGGACAGACGGTGTCCACAGCCCTCTAGGGTAGATGTTCTCCGCTCCCTCCACCACCACCCTGCAGGGGGAGCCGAAACCTACCTCTTCCCCTCTCTAGACTCCGTTTCTCATCCGTAATAATAACTGCCAACATCTACTGGGCTTTAACGCTTTTTTTTTTTTAAACGTTTATTTGTTTTTGAGAGACAGAGAATGAACAGGGGAGGGCCAGAGAGAGAGGGAGACAGAATCTGAAGGAAGCTCCAGGCTCTGAGCTGTCAGCACAGAGCCCGACGCGGGGCTCGAACTCACAGACCGTGAGATCATGACCGGAGCCAAAGTCGGATGCTTAACCGACCGACCCACCCAGGCGCCCCTATTGCGCTTTATAAAGATGAAGAAACTGAGGCTCAGAGGTTAAACCACCCAACATTACGACCCGTACGTTGCAGGCGTTTGAGTGGATCCTCTTTGCAATCTTTGATTCCAAACCTGGCGCTATCATGGCTTGCTGTGTGGCTTCAGATAAGTCACTCTCCCTCTCTGAGCCTCAATCTCCCGCATTTGTGGAATTGGATCACAATTCCTCTGAGGATTAGACAGTGTCTTAATTTCCGGTGGCTACTGTAACAATATTCCCTTACAGTTTTGGGGGGTGGAGGCCTGAAATCAAGTGGTTGGCAGGGCATGCTTGCTCTGAAGGCTCCAGGGGAGGATTCTTTCTTGTCTCTTCCAGCTTCTGGTGGCTGCCGGGAGTCTGTGGCATTCCTTGGCTGTAGCTGCACGACTCCGATCTCTGCCTCTGTCTTCGCATGGCCTCTTCTTCTGTGTGTCTGTGCTTCCGGGTCCACGTTTCCCTTTTCTTTTTCTTTTTTTTTTTTTTTTTGAGTGTATTTATTTTGAGAGAGCGCGCGCGCACAAGCGAGCAGAGCGAGCATGAGTTGGGGAGGGGCAGAGAATCCCAAGCAGGCTCTGCGCTGTCGGCTCAGGCCCCGATGAGGGGCCCGAACCCGAGAACTGTGAGATCATGACCGGAGCCGAAGTCAAGAGTTGGACGCTCAACGGACTGAGCCACCCAGGGGCCCCTCTCTTCCCTTTTCTTATAAGGACACCAGTCACATTGGATTGAAGGCCCACCCTAAACAAATCTTAAGTTGATTACATCTGCAAAGACCCTCTTTCCAGATAGGTCGCATCCGTAAGTTTCAGGTGGACGTGACTTTTCGGGAGACGCTGTTCAAGCCAGTCCCTGTAAGGTGCGGGATGTGACCGTGACTGGAGGGGTCAGTGTGGCGGGGATGATGCACTCCCCACCCCCTGCCTCCCAAGGGCAACTTTGTGGCCCAGAGACCTTCCCGTCTTTCCCCTTCTCTGGTCGTCCCATCCCTGCCCTCTCTTTCCTCCTTCTCCAGAGATCACCTAGTCCAAATATCCTACATTAATGATGGGAGAACCGAGGCCCAGAAAGGGAGGCAGCTGGCCCCAGGTCACTCAGCCAACCAGGGGCAGGGTCAGGACTCGATCCCTGACCACCGACTCCTGCCCCACTCCCCAAACTGGCTTTGCCCCCCGTCGTCTGTCTCAGACTTTGCTGAGTGAGGACGGGGATCCCGGGTCTGCACGCTCCCAGCGGCACCCTTCTCTGTCCAGAGGCACCTGTCCCTGGCCTTTCTGGTGCTCCCGTCCCGTAGCAACCCCCACCTCTATCCTTGGGGGCTCTGCTCCTTCTGTTTCAGCCAGCCAGCTCCCAGGAGGTGGTAAGGGAATGGGGGTGCTCCTCCCTACACGGGCCCCAGCCTGACTGGTCCAGGGTCCTGGGGGGAGTGGGTGGGCAACTGGGGGGAGACGAGAAGACTCAGCCCGCTCACGATGTCTGGTTGT
Organism: Lynx rufus; assembly: GCF_022079265.1. Classification (NCBI taxonomy): domain Eukaryota; kingdom Metazoa; phylum Chordata; class Mammalia; order Carnivora; family Felidae; genus Lynx; species Lynx rufus. The sequence goes on along the minus strand of NW_025814889.1, from coordinate 131,389,195 downwards.
AGCCGTGTATGCGTCTCAGAGCGCCCATCTGTGACAGCTTGCTTTGTGGCAGGACATCTATGTTTCTGGTAACGTCTGAACATCTTTGGGAGGGGACCGGATAACCTTGTCTCTGAGCGGCAAACTTGTCTATCTGTGAGACGCTGGAGGAGAATTTTAACCCAGCCTGTCTGGTTCTCAAGACGGCAATCCAGCTGTCACACCAAGCGTCCCTCTGACGGGTGAGGCTCTCCTGCCTCTAGCCCCCGTTTTCTCAAGGGCGGGGAGATTTTTCCCACCAGGGGGCATTTGGCCACATCTGGGGACATTTGCCCTTGTCACAACTGGCGGGGAGGGTGCTCCTGGCATCTGGTGGATACAGACTGCCAGTTCCACACCCTCGGATGCACGGGCCATCCCCACGACAAAGAGTCATCCCGCCTCACCGGTGTGGGGGCTGCTGGCTCCACTCTCCTGGGCTGCGCACAGCCTCTTTTCAGACCTGTCTTTTGAAATGTCCCGCCCCTGGGACAGCCGGGCAAGCCCGCCGTGTGTGTGTGCACACTGGATCGCCTTCCCCCTTGGTAAAAAGAAGACAGCTGCCAGGGGGGGAGCATTGACTATCCTCCCAAGGATGCTGCCCTTGGCTGTCAGCAAAGCGCCCCAGGCCTGTGAGTTTCAGGCGTGCGGGCTCCAGGAAAAAACCCAAAAATCTGTGAACAGAAATTGCACAACATAAACGTGTTCTCCCACGGGATGTTTGAGATCTTCGGTACCTGCTGCGTGTGTCCTCTCCCCCCCACCCCCCACCCCCCACCACACACCTTCCGAGCATGGATGTGGAAAAAGGGACATTTTGTAAGTGTTGGGTAATGAGCTTTGAAAATAGCTTCAAGGGGCGCCTGGGTGGCTCCGTCGGTTGGGTGTCTGACTCCCGCTCAGGTCGAGATCTCACGGTCTGTGGGTCTGAGCAAACCCACCCCGCCCCCCTCCCCGGGCTCTGCGCTGACAGCTCAGAGCCTGGAGCCTGCTTCGGGTTCTGTGTCTCCCTCTCTCTCTGTCTCTGTCTCTCTCAAAAATAAATAAATAAATAAGCATTAAAAAAAAATAGCCATCCTCCCTCCCATTAAAAAAAAAAAAGAGAGAGAGAGAGAGAGAGCTGCAAGACCCTTCCTTTAACCATGGAGCAGCTGCGGGAAACTTGTGCTATATAGAAATCTAGGCGCTGTTGGGGCGCCTGGGTGGCGCAGTCGGTTAAGCGTCCGACTTCAGCCAGGTCACGATCTCGCGGTCCATGAGTTCGAGCCCCGCGTCAGGCTCTGGGCTGATGGCTCAGAGCCTGGAGCCTGTTTCCGATTCTGTGTCTCCCTCTCTCTCTGCCCCTCCCCCGTTCATGCTCTGTCTCTCTCTGTCCCAAAAATAAATAAACGTTGAAAAAAATAATTAAAAAAAAGAAATCTAGGCGCTGTTAAGGTCCTATGGAAAAAGGAGTGAGTTGATCATAACAGCAAGTAATCATAATGGTATCCGTCCCTCGATTTGCCTGTAGTTCATGCCAGCCTCTATGTCTGGGGCTCTGCAAACGTGACCTTGCCCATCCCAACGGCCTGAAGGTGGGTGCTATTAACCTCAGGGCCCCCGGCAGTGTCTATCACAGAGGGGGCGGCTTAGCACTGGTTGTGAATGGATAAATCACATGAGCCCATTTTATAGATGAGAAAAGTAAGATCTGGAGAGGGACTTTGATAGGACATGTCAAGACATGTGACTTACAGAGCTTTATAGTTCCTGGTTTTGGATGGGCCAAGCCCTGCATGCCTCTGATACAATCACTTTCTGTTAGTAAAATGGCTCCAAGGTTTTGCAGAAGCTGAACACATCCTCATTTGGGGGGTTCTGCTAAGGGTGCCTTCATCACCTGAACCTATTTGGGAACTGTAAGGTCAGCACGGACCACAGTACCCACTTCACAGATGGGCATACTGAGGATCCCCCAGCTGGGCCCCATGTGTCCACATTCAGCTGTTCTCATCAGGCTGGGTGGATGAGAGTGAAGCAAAGCAGGGAAGAGGGAGTTCTAGAAGGCTCTGACCAGCGCACTCTAGCTTTTTCCCTTCCCAGCTCAGTGCCCTCGAGGGTGCAGAGGGTGAACGAGACCTGAGGCCCCGTGAGAAGGTGCCGGTGAATGGGGGCCGCCAGCAGAAGGGCTCTGGGCATGTGCGTGACGTGCTTCTCCGTTGGCACAGGGAAATTTTGAGATCGTGAACATGGACATGAAGTTGGGCTCAACCCTGAAGATCAAGGGCAAGATCGCCAGTGACGCCGTTGGGTGAGCAAGGGGAGAGGCCGGGTGGGCCCGACCCCGGGGAGGGGGGCTGTCCACAGGCCTGGAAGGTGGGGGCAGGCAGGGCAGCCTTGTGAGATGGTCACAGGGGAGAGCGACCTCAGGGGCCTTTTTTTTTTTTTTAAATCCTTTGCTCGTGCTCACATCCCTGCCATGCCCCCCGCTGGCTCCCCTCCTGTTAGGGGCCTGCCTTCACCTCCGAGGCTAGGTTTGGGGACCCCCAGAATTTCACAACTCGTGCTATTTGCTCAACTCCGTGGCCCCCAAAGACACTGAAGGGGGTAGGTAGGGAAGCCCCTAGAGATCTGCCCAGCCCCCTGTGGGTCAGGTGTCTCTAGGGAAAGCACAATTCCCCGCCCCCCCACCCAGCTGAATGGGCAGAGGCCAGCCTTTCACACACGTTACACCAGAGAGAGCCACCAGGGGGCGCCAAGTGGTCTCTTTTGTATCCTCTCCCTTAGAACTAGCCGCACTTCTAATTCCGTTGTTAACAGCTCGGCACTCGGGCTCTCCCGTGGGCAGAACACGGTTACAGAATTTCTTGGGACTGATCCGCAACCGCTTTTGGTTGAGGAGAGGCGGGCAGAGGCGTAGGGTAGGAGCCAAGAGGAAAATCACTCCTTTCTCCTACTTGGGTTCCCTAAGTATACGGTCATGATCTGAGCCCTCCCAGTGAAGGCACCCTATTCATGACTCAGAATGTTCTACCCTCAGGGACCTTGGCGGTCTGACCCAGGCTGTAGGGATCCTGTCAACAGGTCACACGGCCCCTGATTGAATACCTGGAATGACAGGGAGCTCGCCACTTGAGGTTAGCTGTTCATGGCCAAACTCAGCGGATCTTCAGATACCTAAGGACAATTCTCTCCCCCAAGGACAGGTCCCCCGAACTCCTGAGATTGTCACTATCAGTCACCCTCCTGTCGAGAGCCTTAGTCCCTGTGCCAAATGGAATGACGCTCCAGTGCTGAGTCCGAGCAGGTTGTCACCTCCTTTGTTTTAAGGCACAGGCCTCTGTTAACACTTTTCTTTTGTGATTTCTTTCAGCTTGTGGTCAACCAAGACCCCGCGACCCGAGCAGCTTTACCCAGGGCTGGCCCCTAATCCTTGTTACCCCCTTTCCCTGCAGATTTGCCCTTAATCTGGGCCAGGGGTCATCTAAAGTGGACCTGCATTTCAACCCACGCTTCCGTGAATCTGTCATCGTCTGTAACTCACTGGATGGCACCTGGGGGGAGGAGCAGAAGGATGGTCACATGTGCTTCAGCCCAGGGTCAGAGGTCAAGGTGAGGTCAGAGGGGAGAGGCGCCCGAGGAGGACGTCAAAGAGAGAGCCCAGGTGGGGGGGGGGGAGCACCCTGGCCTAGACATGGGGTTTGGCACTGTTGAGGCCAACCCCGGGGCTGCCGTGGCCCATTTTCCAGGGCCTCCGCCTCCCTGATACCCTCCCTCCTGCCGCAGTTCACCGTGACCTTTGACAATGATGGATTCAAAGTGAAGTTGTCAGATGGGCACCAGTTGACCTTTCCCAACAGAATGGGCCACAGCCACCTGAGCTACCTGAGCATACAGGGTGGGTTGAGCATCACCTCCTTCAAGATCGACTGAGCGGAGAGCACCTCACCGGAGTCAAAGAGCCCACTGCGGATTCCCGATCCTGAGCTCCCGCTCCGTCACAGATCAGCGGCCGCTGAGTCCCGGCTGCTGGCCAGCAGTTCCGGCCCCTGGGACCCTACTTCCCTCCCCTGAGGCTAAGACCAGACAAAAGAAGCCATCTTTACCTAGTCTTCCTGCGTCAGTGCTTGTGGTGATTTCCATAGTGCTCCCAGCAGCCTCATGCCACAGGGAAGGAAACTGAGGCATAAGGTCAGAGGGCTGCGAGGTGGGGGTTGGGACATGCTCCCAAACACCTCTAAGCACCCGCTGCAGCCTCTCGGTCCCCAGTTATCACCGGGGCAAGTGATTCGTGATTACGGAGGGGGGGTTACGGAGCAGGCCCCCCGTTCCGGGCACCTGGGCCAGGGGCTGTTCCAGGAACTGTAGATAAGGGCTTCCACCTGGGCCTCTTATCGCTGGAACATTCATTCCAGCCTGGTTACTCATTACCCCCTGCTTTGGTCCCTCCCCTCGCTGGGGGCCCTGGGGGTGTGGGTTTGGCGGGGGGGGGGGGGGGGGGATTCTTTGGTTTTCCAAACCCGATACTGAAAGTATTTTAAGCAGGTGGAGCTGACTTTGTTCTCCCAAGTCCCCAAGCATCTTGCAGGACGCCTTTTATCAAAAAGCCTTTTTTAATCAGGACCCAGAAGCAGGTCTAGGGTGCACAGGAAGGTGGGATTCCTCCCCTGTGAGGTCGCACCTGACTTTTCTCTGGGGTTGGAATGTTGGGGAAGCAGCCTTAGCAAGGGCTGGGGCTCTGAGGGGTGCAGGAGGGACCCTGCTGGGGGCAGCTCTGGGATGAGCTGGGGCAGGACGTCCCTTAGGGAGAGGAGACAAAGGCCCTGTGTGGTATGCTCCCCGCCTCCCCCCCCCCCCAGCAAGGACAGCTTTTCCAGCACAAAGGCTATACTGTGAGGTTGGGCTCTCCAGCCAGTGGGGTTGGCAGAGGGTGGGGGGTGAGCCTAAGGAACGGCCCTGGGTCCAGAGTGGCAAGGGGCTAGGTAATGCAGCCCAGCAGGGCCCACGGGAACACCCAGGTCCCAGAACAAGCCTGGTCTCCTCCGGCCTCCCTCCCATGTCTGTCCTGCAGAGGCGTGGAGGGGCTTGGGGGCAACTGGGTTCTCCCATCTATCGTGGGCAGGACCTAGCTATTCGGTGCTGGCTCTGCACTGTTCATGGGCAGTGCCCTGAGCCCTGGCAGGGTCCTGAGCCCACGGCCAGCTGGTCACACCTTGACTTCATCGTCCTCCTCAGCATCAGCAAACTCAAAGGTGTTTGCTTGCACCGTGCTGGGCACGGGGGCCCTGCTGCCTGCCTGGGGTGCCCCCCACTCTTCGTCCAGGCTCTCCCAAGAAGCTCGAGCCTGGGGCAGGACCCCCGCTAGCTCTCGCCGGGTATCGATCTCAGTATAGCGGTGGCTACCCTGGCTGCCCCCCCAGCCTGCTCCCCAGTGCCTGCTAGGGGCCGTGTCAGCAGGTATACGGGGACACTCTCCCACCACACTGGCCCTCACCTCAGCCAGAGGGCTCAATCCAGCAGTCACCCCATTGGGGCAGTGTCCACGTGGTTGGGGGTTTGAGGCAGGGGCTGGTGAACTTGGAGCAGGGGCTGGTGAACTTGAAGCAGGGGCTGGGGTCGTCTCAGCTGCAGAGGCTTCCGAAAGGCTCATGACCCCCAGCAGCTCGCTGAGGAGAGATGGCCCCAGGTCGAGGTCCAGGCGGAAGGACAGGAGGGAGTCAGAGCGGCGAAGCTCGGGCTCGGAGGGGAAGGCACTATCACGTTCTCGGTCACGAGGCTTTTCCGGGCGAGGCAGGCGGGAGATAGTGCAGAACCCGGAGTCCGGGCCTAGAAGAATGGGGAGAAGGGTCATAGCTGGGGTCCCTAACCAGGAATCGGGGCAGGGAGGGCCAGGACCGACCCTAGCTTGCTGTGTGGCCTCTAACACGTCACTCTCTCATCCGGCCTCAGATTCTCCCATCTTTCCAATATAGCGAACCCTGAAGTTTCTCACGGGATCTTTCTATCAACCCAGAAGCTGAAAATGGACACAATTCTCATTCCCACTTTGCAGACGTAGAAAGGGAAGGCTCAGTCTGGGACCAGGGGAGAGGCTTGCCCAGGGTCATAGGATCTGAAGGGGGCAGAGGCAAGCCTGGAGCTCAAAACGTCCTGACTCGCAGTCCCAACTGATGGCCACGGTCCTCTTGCATGACAGTGGCCGATGGCTGCAGGCGAACCCATAGTGGACGGGTTTGTGGGCACGGGGACGGAACTAGCAAGCTGGGGTCTGACTGCACAGAAATCACAGACTCAAAGGACAGGCGGATGCCCTGCAAAGGACCTCTGGTCCAGCCTCTGGCTCCAAAACTACCATGCCTGAGGCACAGTGTGGTCACTGTGGACCAGCCCTCAGCGGAGTTTTGAGCTGCGTTGCTGGGGGTGGAGCACCCGCGGAAGCCCCTGGCAGTGGGGCAAAGCCACAGGGCAGAGAACGGCCACCAGGTGGCAGCAAGGGCCCTGCTTCCCAAGGCGAGCTGTCCGGCGGAGCTAAGGTTGCACCTGCCAGTCCCCCACCACGGCCGGGAGGGCCCCCTGGCTTCTGTCCGCGTGAGTGGTTTTTCCAAATTTGTCAGGTTCTGTCCAAATAACAAAAACACAGCAACAGCCCCGATGTCCTGTCGCTGAGTCTTAGCAGTGACCCTAATGGACCCATTACACGTACAGGCCAGGATTGAGCCTGCAGAGGTCAGCCGGCATGCTGGAAACCGGGTAGAGCCAGGATTCTAATCCAGAGCCCAGACTCTCAGTCTCGCCACCGTGTCATTCTGACACGAGGGGGCTGCTTCCGTGGAAGGGGACGGGCTGGTTCAGCCATGGGCCCGGACACAGGGAGGCGAGTTAGAGTCGGGGAGAGCTGGACCGCCCTCCCCTCCCCTCTCAACCTCAGCGCGCTTTGCGGAGTGAGCTGGTTTGCGACCCTTGTCCCCGCCCCACCCCCCCCAACCCCTTCCACGGTCCGGGGTTCGGGCCTGACCTCCACGGTGGGACCAAACTAACGCGGGGCAAAGAGCTCACTTGGTGGCTCGGCCGTCCCACCGAACACCCTGGGCCTCGGCACCTGACGAACGAGTGGCCAGCCCGGGCCCTCACCGTAACCGGAGTGGCCGTCTGTGGAGCTGGCAGGGTTGCGGTCGAAGGTGAGTTTGCTGACCACGAGGCTGTCGTAGGCGGCCTGGTTGAGCTGGGGCAGGGAGATGGCGTTCTTGATGATGGGGGACACGGCGGGCGGAGCAGGCGAGGGTGCGGGCGGGGAAGCCATCCGCCGGGGCGGTGCCCCTACCCTCCGCACCTGCTGTAGCTTCTTGGCCAGGAAGCTGCGGGGTGAGCGGTGAGTGCTCCCCGAGCTGCCACCGTGGTTGCTGAGGAAGGACGTGTCGCCGAAGACGTCCCCGCCGCGGCCCACGTGCATGGTGTGGCGGAAGTCGCCGAGTGGGGGGCTGATCATGTCTGCCGTCAGCCGCCTCTTCCCCTGCGAGCCGGACACCCAGCCAACCGGCGAGAGCTTGCCCAGGCTCATGGCAGGGGCTCCTCCGGCCCCCTGGGGGCCTGGCATCAGCTCCCGCTCTTCACGGTGGATGGTCCGGGCCCCCCCCTCCCCGGGGCCGGGGCTCACGATCCACTTCTCAGCTCCTTCCTTCCCAGAGGAAGGGGGGTGGACGGAGGCTGCTCCTGTGCGCTCCTGAAGTGCTGCCCCCTCGCCTGTCCCTGAGGCCTGGCTCCCGGCCCCGTGGAAACCGCTACGGATGCCTGTCCCAACACAGAGAAGGTACCAGATGCACCTCAAGGGCCAGCTGCCCCTCTCTGCCCGGTGGTGGAGACCTGAAAGAAAGACAATGATGGTAGGCCCCGGTGGGGATCCTGGGTCACACAGCGAAAGGGAACAAGTGACTATACCCACCAACCCCGATGGGGGATACCGCCCACGTGCTGAGCGGGCGCGCAGACGACACGCCGGACAATTCCGGGAGGAGGACGACGTTTAGGACCAGGCAAAGCAAATAGTGACACGGTAGGAATTGTGGCTGTTGCCTGTGAACAGGTATGGACCGGAGGGGGGCACGAAACAATTCATCGGGCTGCCCGCTTGAGACGTCTCTCTGTAAAAAGCATGAATGGTCCTTCTACGGAGGCCATTTATGAAGCACCTACTAAGTGCCAAGAAATGACCTGTTACTCATGTCATTCACACGACACCCCGGAGGGAGGCGCTATTTTATTTTGTATTCTTTTATTTTATTTTTTAAAGTTAACTTATTTTGAGAGCGAGCGAGCAGCGAGGAACAGAGAGAGAGAGAGAGAGAGAGAGAGAGAGGGAATCCCAAGCAGGCTCGATGCCATCAGTGCAGAGCCCGATGTGGGGCTCAAACTCACAAACCGCGAGATCGTGACCGGAGCCGGCGTCGGGGGCGCTTAACCAACTGAGCTACCCAGCCGCCCCGGGAGGCACTATTTTAGGGAGGAGAAACTGAGGCACAGAGAAGTGAAGTGACTTGCTTGAGGCTACATAGTAAAAATGGTGAGGCAGAGCCCTCCCGACCCAGAGCCCTTGAGCCCCAAGCTACATTCTCTTCTGCGGGCGCGTTGAGCAAATCACCTCCCTTCTCTGTGGGTGAAGTTGTCTTTCACTCGGGGAGGCCAGGAGGGAGGAGGTGCCTTGCCACAGGCTTTGTGCACTGCTGTGTAAACAGCCTGCGCAGAGGTTCCTTAGAACCCTCCGCCTTCAAGGTGCTTCCTGGAAAAAGGATCCTGTGGTCAAAAGTGGCTTTTTCCAGCTGCCTACTGCATGCCTGAGCAGATTCAAGGCTCTGAGAAGGCCCGCAGGAAAGACCTTTACCATAATTTTTCAAATTGACGTAGGAGCCTTGTTGTCAGGGAACAAGTTTTGGAAAGAGCTCAGCAGGTGCCAAAAGCGATTCCTTCCCCACTCCGTCCCCTCGTGATCTCCCCCACCTCCTCCCCAGCCCCAACCTTCTCTAAGCTTCTTCTGGTCTGACCCCATCCCTTCTAGCATCATAGAAAGTGCAGTCTGGAGGACACCTATGAGCCTACGGTCTGACCTCTGGTTTTCCTGTGGCCCACAGAGGGTCCAAGTTTGCTCCAGGTCCTAGCAAGAGAGCTAGTTGAGACTTGAACTCAGAGCCTCTGACTCATGGCCCTTTGATCGGCCCCTGGAGCCCCGTCTTGTCTCCCTAGATTGGCAACACACTCTGAAGGTGGGGCGGCTGCCTGGATTTTCCTGCCTTCCCCCCTCCCAGCACCCAGCCTGGGCTCCGCACCGGCCAGGCGCCAAATCAACAGGGGTTCAATCACAGGGGATCTTAGTGATGACCTTCATACCAAAGGATCACCCTTTGCCACCTTCCCAGTGAGGGCAGGTGGGGGATTCAAAGGCCTCGCAGGGTGACCTTGAGCAAGTCACTTACCTCCACAGGTGTGGGGCCTCAGCTGATAAAAGCTGATAAGACCTAGATGCGTGCCTCAACTTTTTTTTTTTCCGCTTGTTTTTAAATACCGCTGCCACCTCCAACATACAAAATCTCAATACTGCCCTTTGAATGTTATTTGAAATTCAAAATCGGTTAAATAACAAGATAAAAAACAAAGAAAGCAATAAAACAAAGCTAGCTTTGTTCTCGGACTGCATTCTCGTCCCTTCCCACCATCTGATCCACCCCCCAGCCGTAACTCCTCCCCCTTGGGGGGGGTGTCTGAATCATCCCTTTCCCCGGCACCCCCAGCACCAAGAAGTCCTCGTGGAATGTTTGCTGAAGTTACGAAGCACTCTGCAGTCGGCCACCCATTACATGATGTCATCCGACTCCAAAGGCCCCGCTGTTGAGGTCATGAGGGTGAGCCCAATTTTACAAGCAGAGCCGAGGTTCCGAGGGAAGGGACTTGGCCAAGGTCACCTGGCAGGTGCATGGCATGGGCCAGGTTTCCTAGCTCTGCAGAGACGACGGATGAATCTCTGGGCGGGAAAGGAACGGGCCGGGGGTGGGGGCGTCACTCCGAATGCCACGTGAGGGGTCACTGTGTCTGCCATGTGGCTACACCCACCTCTCTCCCAGCGTCCACCTTGAAGGAGCCACTCTTCTCTCCACCGAGAGGACTCTGGCCCCCACCTAATCCCCACGGCCACCTTAACTCTCGAGACCAGCTTCTGCTCCAATCTTGCGACGCTCCCACCTCCCCAGTGCCCCTGGGCACCTCTGAAAGGTCTCTCCTTACCTCTCCACCTTGCCCGCTGTGACAGAGAGACACTGCCGGGTGGTGGGGCCAAGGACAGGGCAGTGCTACTGGGGACCCGTTTTCCCACGTGGGAAACAATAACAGCATCGAAATCTGGTTTTTTTCCCAAAGGAGCGGGAAGAGCGGAAGGTGCTGTAATTAAACCCCCAGGTCCCGGAGTCAGGCGGCCCCGGTTCAAATCCAACATATGAACACGAGCATCTCTGACTCTGGGCGTCCTTGGTGGGAGCTATTTGGCACCTGACACTGACTTCAGGGTATCGCTGGCAATCAGGTGTGTCCCATCTGGCCCTGGAGGAAGAAGGGCTCCAGGCGTCCTGGTGCAAAGCCTACCTCCCCTTACCAACCCAGCGTTACTGCCTGTTGATGCTCATGACACCCATTTTACAGGTGAAAACGATGAGGCGTAGAAAAGGGGACCGACTTGCCCTGAGTCACAGAGCAAGCAAAAAAAAAAAAAGTGGTGTGGCTGGCAGCCTCCCCAGGATTCTGTCACCATCACTAGTAAATGCCAGGGGAGGGATAGGACCACAGCGGCGGGGCGAGGGAACGGGGGAACAGCTGTGGCAGGAGGCAATGCCCAGCTGCCGAGTTCCAGAAGGGCAGGCCTGGGAAGCAGGAGACTGAGCTGTGCGGATTCGGTGCCCGTGACCAGGCAAGAGTGGTCACCAAACGGCCTGGGTGTCCTAGCAGTCCTCGTATTTACCCTACAGAAGACAGTCAGGCGGGGGCACTTGGTAAGAGGTTACTCAATGGTGGTAATGACGCAAGGACAGGGTTTGAGGCCGAGGGCAGGGACCACGCGTTAGGAGAGGCCAACAGGGGCCGCTGTGGAGGCACCTGTGGTTCAGAGGAGGCTGGGGGCTGTCTGACATTGGGGGAGGGGGCAGAGGCTGGGGCGGCTGCACCCCTGAGCTCACCTGGGGGTCACCCGCAGGTACTAGTGCCTGCCGGCTCACCACCTGTCATCCAGGAGGCCACTCACACGCACACAGCCCCTTCCCCACCAGTGTCCAGCTGGTTAACATCCCAGACCGCTGGTGCCTGGATGAGGGCTGCTATGGCCCTGGAATAAAACGTCAAGTCCCTGGGGCCTCTCATACCCCTGGAAGGCACACCCCATCCCCCAACCCGGTCAAGGTGGAGACATGAGCAAAGTGAGGCCAGAAAGGGGCAGCAAGTTGTTTGCAGGGGCAGCGCGGACCCTGGGACAGGACTCTGAGGGGTTAGATGGGAGCACCAGGGGCCATGGGGGAGTAAGAGGAAAGCAGGTTAGAGCCCAAGCCCTCCACTCGGTGAGGCGGACGGGCGGCGGCCCAAGTGTCGCACAGTCCTGGGTTCCAGCCCCCCCCAAGGCGTTTGCTGCGGCCTCGGGGGGTAGTCCCGCCGCCTCTCTAGGCCTCAGTTTCCCGGGCTAGCAAATGGGCTTCAAGCTGGGCGGACCTTGCGTGGTCGAGGCAAGAACAGAACAATGTCGAGGCCGGTCGAGATTGGAAGTCCGGGAAAGACTTTGGCCAGAAAACGTTCCCTCTGGGAGGCAAGGAGTTCGGATGGGGAGGGTCGCTCCACGGGGGAGGGGAGAAGGGACAGCCGGCTGTCGTGGCCCGAGGGGAACCGGACGGGATGACCTCATCCCTGCTCGGCCTGGAATGCGGCGGTTGGGGAGGGGGCAGGGTGCCTGGTCCATCTCCCCTGCGGTCCCTCCCGCCCCCCACTTCCCGCTCTCCGCGCCGGCCTCGCCAAGGGGCCCGACATTCCGGCACTTTCGCCCCCTCCCCGTTCCTTCCCTTCCTTTCCCAGGGCAGGAAGGAGCGTAGACGGCCCTCCGCGCACCCCCTCCTCCCGCAGCCGGCTTTACCGCTCGCCCGCTCCAGTGCTCTGCGCCCCTCCGCTCGCCCGGGACCTTGCAAAACCACCCCCAAACTCGGAGGGTCCCCGCGCCCTGCGCGACGGGCCTTCCTGTTGGCACCCGGGGCGCCTTGGGCAGGCTGGCCTCCTCCCTCCCCCCCCCCACTCCCCGCCCCGGTCCCCGGGAGCCTAAGAGGGTGCCGGGTCCCCGTCCCGCCGGCGTCCACGCCCACCCGGGGGAGGGGGGCGCTGTTACCTTCGCTCCGCGAGCCCCGGGGGCCCGGGGCCGGGGGCCGAGGGGCGGGCGCGTCGGCCCGGGCGGCGGCGGCGGCGCGTCCCGGCGCGCAGCCCGGGCGAGTGGCTGGGCCGGTCTGCGCCGCCCTGGCCGCGGGCTCCGCGGGCTGGCTCCGGGGGCGGGGGCGGGGTGTGGGCGCGCTCCCTCCCCGCGCCTCGCCCCTCCCGCCTGCGGGCGGGGCCGGGCCCCCTCCGGGGCACCGATCGGGCCGCCCCGAGTGGCGGCGGGAGCTGGAGGGGGGCGGCGGGGGCGCCGGGCTGGCGGGGCGGGGAGCCGCCGAACGTGCGGGGAAGCCCCGGCGAGGCGACTCGGGTCGTGTGCGGCCACCCCTCCCCCACCGGCGCCCCGCGTGGCCTTGGGGCTCCGGGACCTGACAACTCCGGCTCCTGCGCTCTCCAGCCGCTCCCTGTGGGAGTTTGGGAGAACCCAGAAGCCCGCCCGGGGCCTTGAATGCCGGAAAGAGTCGCCTGGACCCTGAGCTCTCCACGCTGGGATGCCCGCTGTCTTTCTCCCGGTCCACCTGGCTCTCAATCCTCTACAGGCCACAGGGGTGTCGGGGGCGCAGACCACAGCAGGCTACTTGCGGAGTGGTGGGTGGTGTGGTGGTCAAGGACGGGGGCCCTAGAACCCCACAGCCTGGTTTCCCAGCCTGCCCTAGCCCCTGCTTAGCCTTGCTGTGCCTCGGTTTCCCATCCGAAAAATAAGATAATAACAGTAGGCATCGGATGTCACGTTCTTAAGTGCTCTCTGCTCTGTCAGCACCTAGGAGGCTTGCGGAACAGGTAGATGAGACCACACCTCAGACGGATGGGTGCAGAAAGCATTATTGAGCACCCCCCCTCCCCGAAACCCCACCCAGGAGGGGCAGGGGACAGCTATGCACAGGCACCTGTGTCACCCTCAAGGAGGGGAGACAGGGCTCTGATCCCTGCCTCAAGTTTTTTTTTTTGCCCTCCTCGGATACTCCCCTCAGACTGTGAGCTCCCTGGGGACAGGCAGAAAATCCTGGGGGCTGTCCTTGCCCGGAGACACCCCTAACAGCCTGCAGGGGAGTGGAGGGGCCCGACAAGTTTTCCCAGAGAAGGTGATACCTGACTTCAGCTGTAAAGGACACATAGGCAGGGGGAGGGCCGTAGGAGTGCACACGGCTGTGTCGTGTGGGGAGCCAACCCAAGCAAAGACTCAGAGCTAAGGATCCACATGGAGGAGGCAGGCGCGGCTGGCGGAAAGCCTCTGAATGCTGTCCTGGCTGGAGACGAGGGCCATATTGACACACAGGGGGAGGAGACAAGGTTTGGCTGCTCACGGAGCGCTGGGCCTCTTTCAGTGGTTCCCCGAATGCTCAGGCCACCCAGGGACGGGGTTATTTCCCCAGCTAGAGAGATGGACAGATGGGGAAACTGAGGCACAAAGAATTCTGGCACTTGTTCAAGTGGCACAGCTGTGGGACCGAGACGCCCGTCGGTCAGAGCTCAGGCTTGGAGGGGCTTTGTCCTGGAGAGAATCGGGGATGGTCTCAGGGTTGCTGCTGCAGAGCATGGGTGAGGAAGAAGGGCAGGGATGGTGGGGAGCACAGTCAAGGGCTAGGAGAGAACTTGGGCCAGGTGTTGGGGGCTTAACCTTGGGCCAGGTGTTCAGCCTCTCCCCGGCTGGGATGGGGAAGCCAGCAGGCGGCATGAGTCCGATGTGTATTTGTTTTTTGTTTTTTAACATTTATTTTTGAGAGACAGAGAGAGACAGAGCAGAAGCAGGGGTGGGGCGGAGAGAGAGGGAGGGGACACAGAATCCGAAGCAGGCTCCAGGCTCCGAGCTGTCAGCACAGAGCCCGATGCGGGGCTCGAACTCACGGACCGCGAGATCGTGACCCGAGCCGAAGTCGGTCGCTTCACCAACTGAGCCACCCAGGGGCCCCTCAGATGTGTCCTTGGAAGGTCTTACTCTTAGCCAAGAATGGACTGGAAGGGCAGTGATGGAGGCAGAGACCAGTGGCCACTGTCACTAACAGCATTAGCAATAACCTGCCTTTACTGAACATCGAATGAACCCCGGGCCTTCCAGTCTCTTACCGGCACCGTGACATTTAGTCATCGTGAGAGCCCCATAGCGACAATCCTGCCCTCGTGTCCGCTTTGCAGAGAAGTGCAATGACTTGCCCAAAGCCTCCTGCTGTGGCAAGATGGCCACACTTCCCTGTTTGCCCAGGTCGGTCCCAGCACGATTATTAACAAGTCTTTCACTCTCGAAGGTGACCTGGTTAGACGATACATTACTTGGTGGTTCTAGTCAGAGGGTCCCCAGAACAGCTGGCCTTCAAGGAAGCCGTTTAGTGCCGTGTCAAAGGCCCTGACCTCAGATCTTGGCCCGGCGGCTTCCCGGGCATCGTGTGACTGTGGGCAAGTCACTTGGCCTCTCTGAGCCTCAAGTTTCTTCTGTCTATAAAATGGGTATAATGCCAGTGCGGGCATCTGCTAGTTGTTGCCAGCCCGGAGATGGTTGAGAAAGCAGTCGGAGTGGAAAGGGTTACCACCCACCGCACGCTCGCTCCGTCCTCTCCAACTTCCAGCCGGGGGCAGGGGACCAGTGCCTGAGAACCTTCCTGCAAGGTGCCAGGCACTCTGTCTTCACTAACTCACGGTGGAGCAATCCATGAGTCAGGAATTCTTTGCCCCATTTTACAGACGGGTAAATTGACGCTATGAGCAGCTCGAGCAGCTCTCTCCCTTCATTCAAAGCCTCTCTCCAGACCGAAATACCCTCTCCACGGAGACTGATCCAGCTCAGTGTGTCCCTCTGGAAAATGGGAGGAGTGGAGGGGTCTTGGCACCCTTGTGAAGGCTGCGGGGATGGGCAGTCCCCCATTTCCCGTGCTTTGGTCCTCCACTGATTTCTCGTGGTCCCTTTCCCTTCCCTGTGGAGGGGCGGTGGCCGGGAGCGCAGGGGTTAACCCTGGGGAGCCATAATAACCGTGTAAAATGCAGAACAAATGTCTCCCAGCTAGTTACTGGGAGCCCCTAGCTCCTCCTCTGTCCTAGAGGAACCGGGCCCCTTCGGCCTAATCATAGAGCTCAGCTGCCCCCTCCACTCACCCCTGCAGACCGGGTGGGCTGAGGCTTAGGGCTTATGGGAAGGAGGCAGTTTCTGGGCAGAGAGACCTCTGTGGACTAGAGCAGGACACAGCTAGAGCGGGGCACTTCCCCCTTGGGGACTCAAGAATGCTGCCGGCTGTCCACCGGGCTCCAGGGAGGTCTGGAGTGGGATCCTTGAGCTGAGTGAGTTGGCTTGGCCGTATCTGTCAGCCCTCATTCCGGCCTCTCCCTGGGGAGCGGAGCAGGTACCCTTTCCCTCCCGACGTCTGGGTGGGGGTCTGGGCAGTTTGAGCAGATGCTCACTGGCCCATTGATTGGTCTTCCCCGTCTTCTCTCTCCTGAGTGTTCAGGGGTCCGTCCACCCATGGATGCAATCACCAACCCATCTTTCCACACACTACCCACACTCTTACTTATGCGTCTACTCCCCCTCTACCCATCTATTTACCTACCCATTCGTTGACCTCCTACCCATGCCCATCCATCACCTAATTACTTCTTACTTCCGTTGACCCACTGCCTACACCCCCATCCGTTCATTCATCCACCCCTCCACCCGTCTGTCCTCACCCATGCATCCTTCCACCCCCGTCCATTTATACGCCTATGTGTCTACCCACCCATTCTATCCATCCAGCATCCTTTGACCCACACCCATTGGCTCACCCACCTGTCCCTTCATGCATTCACCCGTTCTTTTCCCTGTCCCTCCCGATGAAGCGCTGGCCTTGACTCCCACCTGGCCTCTGTTGACCTTCACGGGTCTCTGGGCACGTCTTCCTTTCTCTCGCACTTACAGACCTCACTCACCTTCTTCAGTGGGTCACCCTTGGGCAAAACGTCCTTAAAGGCTCCTTTGAAATGTCCCCTCCTCCTGGAGATCCTCCTTCAGAGCGAGCCTCTCCTCTACACCTGCTCCAGCCTCCATGTTGGTATCTGTGAATCCTCCCACGAGATGGTGATGTCTGTACTCCTGGCGCGTTTGGGGAACGAATGGTCACAGCGTAGGAGAGGAGTCCTTGTCTAGGATTGCCGCCACCATCAGGGCAGGTGCCCTCCTCCTGGGACCACTCTAGGGAGAGTCCCTGTGGGCTAGACCCCTGGCAGGGGCTCGGACACACACAGGCATTGCAGGGGAAGGGGACAGCATTGGGTTCTCGAGGGAGTTTGTGAGGCAGATTGGTTTGTCAGCTAGGGTAGACCGGCAATGGGGCCAAGGAGACTATCGCCCACGCGATACCTGTATGACCCAGCGTGTATTTGCAAGTCACACAAACTGAGTCCAAATCCCGGCTTTGCCTCTCACTAGCAGAGTGACCTTGGACAGGCCACTTTGCCTGGGCCTCATCTGTGTCGTCTCTGATAAGCCATAAGTCTCACTGCCTGGCCTGTAACTAATGGTCAAGAAAGGGTAGCGAGATCACTATTGTTAACCATTCTCCTTTCCCCTGGAGGAGATTTCATTGAACACATATTAAGTAAATTCCCTCTGTGGGTCAGGCCCTAGGTTGAGGTACCTTGTGAGGATGCAGCAGTGAGTAAGGAGTGTAGTTCCTACTCTCCAGAGACTTCTGGTCTGGGAGGGAAGATATAGGCCAGGATCCTGGTGGGGATGAAGGGCCAAAACAGTGGTAGAAGGGGCCAGGGAGCCAGAGGACTAATGGAGGAGGTCTAGGGAGGCTTCCTGGAGGAGGTGCTATTTGAGCTGGGCTTTGTATCTTGGGGTAAGATTGCCCGCAGGTGAGCTGGGGAGAGGACAGGGCTCAGGAGGGTAGGAGATGAGCTGGGAAGGGTCTACTATGGAGGATGGGAGAGAGGCCTTGAACGCCGGGCCCTCTGTAGTGTGGCCTGGGCTAGCCGGGGCCACTGCTCTGCCCCCCCGTGATGGCTGCCCTCAGGAGTGGGGTGCCTTGGGATCCCTGTTGGGGTTTCCTCATTAACAGACTAGATTGCAACCTAGCCCCAAGTTTTTCTCCCCTGGTTGACCTTGAGGACAGGAATGTGGTCTGAGGGAGCCAGGGGATGGAGACCCTTCTGGAAGGAAACTGCAGCCCTCCCATTCCTTCCTCTTTACAGCAGAGCCCCAAGAGTCAACACTGGTTGTGGAGTGTCAGGGCCTCAGAGGGGCTGTGGAGACACTGAGGCCCAGAGAGGGCAGGCCTTGTCACGGGGCTGCACAGCCGGTCTGCCGGAGAGCTGGCAGTCCCCGCAGCCACACACCCCGTGGCCGCCTTCAGTGTGGGTGAGCGTCTGTGGAGTACCTACTGTGTGCCAGCTCCCAGCCCGATATGATGAAACAGACAGGCTCACAGACAGACAAGGCTCAGACAGAGCACAGACCTGGCAGGGCTTCCAGGAAGGCTCCCTGGAAGAGGCGGGCGGACGCGTGGAGCTGTGCGAACCCGAAGGCAGGAGAGCCAGGCTGGGTGCACCAAGTGTGTGTGCCCCACGGGGAGTCAGCTGGAGTGACAGCTGAGTAATGAGGGGAATCGGGGCCCGGCCCAGGGCTGGCGTGGGGCCGGAGGACAAGGTGATGGCAGATTAGTCCCTGGCCGCCCGGCCCCGGCTGTTTTCTGGAGGTGATCCCTGGGTGTGAGTGGGTTGTTGGGAGGAGTGGGGTCAGGATGGCAGTTAATCCCAAGGGTATTTTGGAGGGTGTGGCCGTGAGGCCCAGAGGGAGAGAGCGTGGCTCCCGGAGGCAGGCAGCTGTCAGGGCCGGAAACGCCTCTGGGGACGGGGGCTGGCCGTATGGAACAGTTTTCTCAGCTGGACCCTTCCAGGCCAACTCAGCTCTGATTCCTTGTTCACTGCTCTACAGGGAAATGGGGGCGGGGAAGGGCCTCCTCCCCTCCCCTCCCCGCCCCCCCAGCCCCCCGCCCCCAGGCACGAGGCTCCCTTTCTCTGGGAGAACAGGACAAGAAGTTGCTTCGGGGACTAGGAAGGATGTAGGGTCAGTTCCTCCAGCCCCACCCTGAGGAGGACAGTCAGGTGGATGGATGGAGGCGAGGGTGGGGGGGTCTGAGGCATCTGTCGTTGCAGGAGGCGGGGAGGGACAGGGTCAGGGCCAGGTGACCCTGTCGTCCCAGGGGTGATGGAGCCAGGTTCTCCAGAGCTGGGCCAGGCGTCCAGGAGCCTGGATGGAAAGGCAGTGAGGAGGGGTCCTCCCGGAGACCTTTGTTCTCGATGTTGGGGGCTGGGTGTGGAGAGAGGAGGGGCCAGGGGGACAGGAAAAGTATTTGAGGAGCAGAGACAATAGCCCATTCTCTGCCGTCCAGCCTGGCCCGAGAGATAGGCCCGTGGGCTGGAGGCCAGTGCTGCCTTGGCCTGACCATCTCCAGCATCCCCCCACCCCCGGCCTAGCCCGGCCCTTGGGGCTTCGTGTGGCCCTGTCTGGATGGGGCTGGGGGCTCCTTCCTCACCCTAGAGGCTCATTCCTGGGTGCGTGGGTCCATCTATTTTCTTCTAGCAAAAGCTGGCCGCCTTTGGTTGATGAAGGGCGTTCACATCCGTGGTCTACAGAGGGGAGACAGGCAACTCGTTCGTGGCACCTGCCTGTCCCCCTGGAGCTGGGAATCGAACCCGGCGGTCCTGGCTCTGAGTCTGGGGTTCACCCAATGATTCTCCACCCTGCCGCTGCTTCTTAGCTCCTGGTTTCTTCCTGCCTCTCCGGGATGGATGGCCAGAGGGCGATCATCAGAAGCCAGGGGAATATTAATTAAGCACCTCCTAAATGTCAGACTCGAGTTGGAGCTCCGGGCCTGGTGCTTGTGTTTGCTGTGGTCCGCGCAGCACCATTCCGCAGGCGAGGGAACAGGCCGAGGAGGTAAAGTTACTTCCTCAACCTCTCACAGCTTGGAAGTGTTCCCATTGGATTCGAGCCCATGCCTGCAGTGTCCCCAGTGCCCTGCTGCCTCGAGGGCAAAGGCTCTGAGCCCCCCAAGAGACCCTGTTCCGTCCGTCTCAGTATGTGGGAAGGAACCTCACGTGCCACACGCACATCCTCGTGGGGCCGGACATGCTCAGAAACATCCCTGACTGATGGGTCGTACCCACTACTTTTCTGGTCCCTGGGAGCTCACCCCCAAGAGGACAGCTCTGCCGGTCAAGAACTTCTCTCTGAAACGGAACAGAAATCAGCTCTGTGTAACCCCCGCTCACCGTTCCTCCTTCCACCTCCTGGTGCTATACCCAGATGCCCCCAGAGGTTCCCCCTTTCCAAGGCCTGGTTCCAATTAGTCCCAAGCTGCGGATCTTGGGCCAGTTCCTTGGCTTCCCCAGGCCTCAGTTTTCTCCTCTGTGAAATGGGAATAATAATGCCCGTGATCAAAGAAGATGCCTAGGGAAGGAGCTTTGCAAACACAGGCCGGGGGAGGGGGGGGGTGTCATGACGATCACAGATGTTTAGGCTTCTCGTACTTTCCTGAGTCATTCCACGGACTCAATGGTCACATCACAGCAAGTACTCATTAAGCACCTGCTTGTTGGCCCTGGCAATGGGGCGCCACTCTTGCCTTTGAACCCAGGAATCCCTCCTCCAGCTCGCAGAGGAGAGACACAGTGGCTGGTACACTTTTATGTGCAGAATGACCTTTATTCACTCATAAAGATTCCAACAACATCCTCAGGGGTAAGGAGAGGATCTCACGGGTGAGGCCACTGGCCCAGAGAGGTGGAGTGACCTACCTGAGGTCCCACAGCACCTCCCTGCAGGGTGATCGATCAATTGATTCTTTTTAAGCTTTTTTTTTTTTTAATGTTTATTTATTTTTGAGCCAGAGGGAGACAGAGCGCGAGTGGGGGAGGGGCAGGGAGAGAGGGAGACACAGAATCCGAAGCAGGCTCCAGGCTCCGAGCGGTCAGCACAGAGCCCGACGCGGGGCTCGAACTCCCTCAAACCGTGAGATCGTGACCTGAGCCGAAGTCCGACGCTTCACCGACTGAGCCACCCAGGCGCCCCGATCGATTCTTACCACCAGGCCGTTCCCCTGTCAGGCCTGCAGGGGTTAACTGGGCTGGCTGGTGCCCAGACCAGGAGCAGGGCGGGTGGCATGGAGAGCGAGGGATGGGGTATGGGGTTTGGGTATGTAGGTCTCTGACTCCACCTCGGTGGGCAGCTTGAGCCCCTGCCAACCTCTTGTTGACTCAGCCCGCCTCTCCTCTGCCAAGGCCTCTGGCCAGAGCTCCCACGGGGAGGGTCAGGCTGCATTCTTCTCTGGCTAGAGCCTGGGGGTTGGGGGGGGGAGGCTGGTACCTCCTGGTGGAGTGTGTGTGCTGCTCTGCGGGTGCCGGAATAGATGCTGGGTGGGGGAGGTAGGGAGATGGGGGAGGTGGTCAAGGTGGGGGACCCCAGGAGCCACTGTGGGGTGAATGGACTAGCCTGGGGACCAGGCTACTTGGGCGCATGGCTCGGTTTTGCCGTGAATGAGCTAGGTGATCTCAGCAAGCCACCACCACCGTCCTGGGCCCACTCCCTGACTCAATTTCCCCATCCATCAAATGGAGACAGGGATAATAAACCCTGCCTGCCCTACCTCATAGCTGTTGGGAGGCTCAAAGGGGAAAACGAGTTGGGCCAGAGTGAACGCGTTTGTAGTCCAAGGGCCCACGCACATCGGCCGGCCAGCCTGCCATTCTCTAGGTGGAGGAAGCCAAGGGGAAGGGATTCAGGGACAGCTATCAGCCTTGGCCTGAGTCTGCCTGACATTCCTGTCTCCTCCCCATACTTGACATAATGACAATAACAATACCACTTGGAAGGCCAAGTGCACAGCCCTCGAGAGTCTGCAAAGTCCTCCCCTACCCATTATCTCAGGTCATTCCCGCCCCAGGGCCTTTGCACCGCTATTCCTTCGGCCCAGAACCCTCTTCCCCAAGATGAGTGAAAATTTGCCTTCTTCTCAGCCCCCAGTCACCTCTTCCAAAGCCTACAAGACCGCTCCTCTAAATTCACTTCTGCCCCCGCCCCTGATCCCACCAGCACCCTCCTTTCTGTGCCTCTGTGTCGTGTCTTGAGTGACCGCCGTGACCTTGTTCATACAGGGGCTCCCCTCCCCCTCCTCCCCCCCCCCCCCGCCCCAGGACATTAAGCTCCATGAGGACAGGTCCCATGACTGTCTTGTTCGCTGCCGTGCGCGTGCGAAGGCCCCACAGCCTTTTGTGGTATCTGTCATTGTCCCATCTTACGGGGGAGGAGCCTGATCTCAGAGAGGCTGAATAACTTGCCCAAGGCCACACAGCCTGGAGGGAGCTGGGGACTTCTTTCACAACTGCTTCACAACTGGCCCACCTGTCGCCCCCACAAGGTCGAGCCTGTGCCTCCTTCCTGACGCACAGTAGGTGCGGCACACACACGCGTTCGTTTTTGGTGGAATGTGGGGAGACAAGATACGCTGTCTAGAAGAACATGCCCCTGGGCTTAACACACAAATCTGGTGGCTGCCCTAGGGGGCCTCTGGGCCGCCACCTTGGGCCCAGGGTGGGGGCATCCCAGGGGCCTCCTTACTCTGCCCGGCAGGCTGGCTGGCCTAGAAGTCCTCCCGGAATTGCCTCGGCAGCTGCGGGGTGGCCAGATGCCCCACCCCCAGCGCCTCTGGGCCCTGAGCCCAGGCCGCAGGCGGATCTGTGGCTGGCACGGCTCCTTCGGTTTGGGGTGGGAACACCGCAGGGATTTTAAAAATAAAGGGCCTTGAGACAGTGGCCTGGCCCAGCCAGCGATGGGGTGGGGTGGGGGCCAGACAGGGACAATGGGATGCTGAGTCTTGGGGGCTGTCCACCCACAGGGCGCAGCCGGGCCGGGGGAGCCCCTCTGTCCCCTTCCCCCAGTAGTGCTGTCCCCCAAGAGCACCCCCTCCCTGCCTATCCGAAACATAGGTGTCACATACTTTCTGTGCACCTACTATGTGCTAGGCTTCAGTGAGGGCCGGGGTGGGAAGGTCCAGCCTCTCTCTAACTGTGCTGTTTTCCCCAGGGGCAGGGGGTCCCTCTCCTCCCTATCCAACCGCAGCCCAGGGCATGTTACTTCTCGAGTGCCTACTATGTGCTCTGACCCTTCAGCCTCACTGTGCTCCTCTCTGCTCTCACACTCCCTCAGGCCTCTCCCCATCTCAGGCCATTTCTGTCTCGCTCTCTCTCCTCTGGCCCAGCTAACAGGAAGCAGCCGGAGAGGTCAAGGGCCGCTGGGCCTTCAGAGCCCGGCCACGGTACACACAGGGGCCTGTCTGCGAGGGTGGGGGGGGGGAACTTCCTGTTTATGAGAATCACAAGGACCCCTGGGGCGGTGCCTGGGACAGGACTCCCGGGCGGCAGCCCCTCTAGCCCAGACCTCAGTCCCTCCCCCGAGAGGCCCCACGCTGCTAGCTCAGACCCAGGCCACTGCCCTCCCCCTGCACTGGGGAAGGCGAGAAGGGAGGAGGAGTGAGGAGTCTTTGGAATGGCCAGGAATGTGGGAGTCCAACGTCCCGAACGTCCGCAGGAAGCATCCGTGGTTCCAGGGCACAGCCCCCTCCAAGTCTGGACGCCACGCCCCATTCTCTTCCCCCAACCGTAGGGCCCTCCCTTTGCTTGGATAGGGGAGGGCTGTGGGACCCGGGGGGGAGGAGGCCAGACCCCATCCTGCCCCGCGGGGGCCACAAGACTTCAGCTCTGGCTTGACCAGCCTCTGGCAGCCACAGTCTCTCATCTGTGGGCAAGGGCCACGGGCCAGCAACTCCGTCAGCCTTCTTTTTCCTTCACCGTCTCCGGAGGGTGGGGGGGGGGGATGTCTGGAGGCTCAGGACCACCGGAGAGACCTCAGACCCAGACAAGTCTTAACAACACCTCACAGAATCCCTCCGTGTTCCAAGTCCCAGGTCCGAGCAGAGCACAGGTGCCGCCGGGGGTCAGGTGGAGGGGAGGAGCTGGCCAAAGTTGCCCCTCAGGAAGCAAACAGCCCTGCCCTCCTCCCCCACCAGTCAGCCTCTCCCAATCTGTCCTTTGGTTGCCCAACAGGTATTGACCCAGGGCCTGGAGGTCACGGCCAGGGGAAGAGGCAGGGCAGGGAGACTGGCCCTGTCCCTCTTGCCCTCCCTCCCTAACCCAGAAGGAGGTGAGCGACACCTGTCCTCTGTCTCTGCCAGACGCCCCCTTCCCGGCCAGCTTAGAGTACCTGGAGATACGGATCCTTCAGTCACAAGGTCATGACTATTTGAGGCAGTCATCCTCTAGACAGTGGTGGGGGCACGGAGAAGCCAGCTAACCCAGAGCCGGCAGTCAGGAAGGGCTTCCTGGAGGAGGCCGCCCCTCAACATGGAAGTCTACCATCAGGCAGGAAACGGTGTGCCTGACCCAGGAACCAGCCTGGTCAGAGGCACTGCCCTTCTAGAGAGGTGCTAGCGACATGATGGGGCTGGAGAAAGGAGCAGGTGAGGGAGTGAGGGGAGATCTTGTGGGGTGGGGGGTGCCCCAAAGCCTGGACTTTCCTTGGCTCTGGAGCACCCGCTTTTGCCCTCGTCCAGGAGGCGGAGGGGAGTCCGGTAAAGGAACCAGCAGGATTCGGTGTGGGTACGTGGCCATGGTGAAGAGAAGGTCCTGGAGACTGGGACTGAGACCTTGGCCTCTAGCTCTGTGCAGCCGCCCAGAGAGGCCGCAGGCTCCCGAGAGGCTTGCCCCGGGGCATCTAGACACCTTCTCAGAGGACCTGGGGCTATTGGCACGGGCCACACTGTGGCTGCGAATAGAGCCCTGGCTCTTCCAAGTTCCAGCTCTATGACCTTGGGACCCAGGTCTCTGGCCTCAGTGTCCGCCTCTGTAAAATGGGGCTAAAGAGAGAACCGGCCTCAGAAGGCCGTTGGTGGGTAGAATTAATTTAGCAAAGCACCTGGCACGAGGGAGGGCTTAGACCAGTTTACGAATAGTGGTATTACTAATTGGGAACAAGAGAAAGTTGGTTTTCCCCCAAGGACAGGGTGACAGGTGGGAGGAAGGTGTGTCAACCAGAAACATCTTCAAAAAGTGACTTGACTTCCCAACTGTTTTGGGATTCCAGACTTGGCTGATTCAAGGAACCCCTGGGGCCCTTATTAAAGATATCAGCTTCCCACCCCCGGACTCTGACCTGACAGGTCTGGGGGGAGGGTGGGGACAAGTCTCAGGATTTATAAGGAGGCCCCAGGCCTGAGCTTCTCCCAGACAGGTGTGGGGAGCATTCCTCTCTGATGACAAGGATTCACTCCACATGCTTCATTCTTGGGAAGGGAGTCCTTCAAAAGACCCTTTAAAGGGGCGCCTGGGTGGCTCGGTCGGTTAAGCGTCCGACTTCGGCTCAGGTCACGATCTCGCGGTCCATGAGTTCGAGCCCCGCGTCAGGCTCTGGGCTGACAGCTCGGAGCCCGGAGCCTGTTTCGGATTCTGTGTCTTCCTCTCTCTCTGCCCCTCCCCTGTTCATGCTCTGTCTCTCTCTGTCTCAAAAATAAATAAACGTTTAAAAAAAAAAAAAGACCCTTTAAAAAAACAGCTACAGTTTGGAGAGTATCGCATCACCGGCTCTAAACCCTTTCTATGTTATTCATAGGAGTCTCACAACAATCCTGTGAGATGTAGGTACTTAGAATCGCTCCCATCTTATTGACCTGCCTCGAGCCCCTGGAACACTTGACAAGCGGCTTCTAGACTCTTGGGGTAGGAGCTGGGAACCCCTCCTTTGTCCTTTTAAGAGTAGGACCTTTGAATCCAAAAATGGCTGGTCTTGCTTTAAACCCCTCTGGGGGCGCCTGGGTGGCGCAGTCGGTTAAGCGTCCGACTTCAGCCAGGTCACGATCTCGCGGTCCGTGAGTTCGAGCCCCACATCGGGCTCTGGGCTGATGGCTCGGAGCCTGGAGCCTGTTTCCGATTCTGTGTCTCCCTCTCTCTCTGCTCCTCCCCCGTTCATGCTCTGTCTCTCTCTGTCCCAAAAATAAATAAACGTTGAAAAAAAAAAAACAACCCCTCTGGCAGGCGGAGAGCTGGAATGCAGCTTCCCGTGTCCTCCTTACCTCCTATGGGTGCTCCGTAGTTCCTTCTCCCTGAGGTGGGTTCCCCACCTCTCAAATGGGGGTGCTGCACCTCCCTGGGTGTCATCAGTGAGTCGCCAGCCCCGGGATGGGAAACGGGTTTGCAAGCGTTCTGGTGGTAGGTTCATTGGAACCTGGGAGTGGCCGAGTGGGGGTGAGGAGCGGGGACAGTCTAGGAACTGCTCAAAGTCACCTGCATCCAGGGCTAGGCCCTTTCCACCTAGCGTCGCCCGGGCTACAGAGGCTCAGGAGGTCACTCGCACAGTGATGACGGGGCTGGGGGTGGCAGGGGTAGGATTAGGGGAGGTGGATGGGGCACCTGGTTTCTCCCTTCCTGCCCGACACCCCAACAGGCCCTGGCTGGTGACTGTTAGTGATTCACCAGCTTTAAGCTCTAGTTTCGTCTGTGATCAGGAAACGGGCCACTAGAGAGCCTGGGGCATTTTCTGGAGAGCCCAGTGCCCTCCCAGAAACCAGGGGAGGGGGGTTGGAGGAGGGAGAGTGGGAGGGAGAAGGCGAAAGTTCTGGCTCCAGAGATTTGCATAACTTATTCTTGTCTTTGAGGAGGGTGAAAAATTCCCAGGACCTGGAAACCATTCAGTGGCTCACTCCTCCCTTCTGGTTTATTGAAGCCCTTACCCCGCACCGGTTACCGCGGGCCTAGGGAAGCAAAGAAGGTTTTTGGGTGCTTCCTGGTGGGGTGACCACCGCGTCATCGGGTCCCTCCCGCTCAGTGCCGTGAGGGGTGTGCGCACAAAGTCCAGAAGCCACGGAGGGGACAGCGATTAATCTGGGGTGGGGGGCCACGGGGTGAAGAAGGGGAGGCTTCAACAGTGTGTTCAACAGCTCTGAGGCCCCCACCAGGAGAGGGAGCGCAGACCTCTGCCATTTCTGATCTCTTCTGTCTGGGCCTCAGTTTTCCCACCTGTGATGTGGACACAGTAATGGTGCTTTTTCTCCCGGGGTTGTTATGAGAATTCCAAGGGTCCACACGTAGAAAGCACTTAGATGGGCACCTGGTGGGTGGTCAGTCCGAAAATGTTTTAGCTGTCGTCGCTGCAGACTGGTGGGTATTGCAGAGAACGTGGGTCAGAGCATGCCTGTTATACAGGGAGGGGGCCTCCCAGGGCACTGCTTATGCCAAGGCGCAGAGGCATGTAGCACAAGGGCATGTTAGACATCGCCGGGGTGGGGTGCGAGGTGGGGAGAGGCATGTGAAGTACCTTTTTCCCTTTGGGCATCATCCTTAGGGCAGCGGGGAGCTATGGAAGGCTTTTGAGCAGCGGAGTGACAAGATAGATCGAAGCACCGAGAGCGTTGATAGACTGGAGGACCCGCTTGGGGCAGGAAGACCAGCGAGGAGGTGGCACAAGGGTCTGGTAAGAGATGGGGAGGCCTGAGCTAGGGCAGTAGGTGGGAGGGGGGGGGATGGAGAAGGCAGGAGATGAAGGTGGGGGACCCATAGCTGAGCTGGCTGTGATGATACATGGGTGAGTAGGCACAGTGGCTGAGGGGAATGGAGGGGAGCCCAGCTGTGCTGGGAGTCAGGATACACGAATATACTTAGGAGAGGATGTTTGGGGAGGGCTTTGAAGGGTGTATAGGAGTTCTACAGGGGACCCAGAGGGAAGGGCACCCTAGACAGAGCACCAGCGAAAGCAAAAGTGTAGAGGTATGAAAGAGCCCATGTTTGGAAAGCAGTGGGTAGGTTGGAGTTGGGATCTGGGGAGCAAATAGTGGGGTCAGGAGTTGGGGGGGCTCGGGTACCATCCTGTAGGCTACTGGGGGTGGGATCCACAGGCCGAGCAGCAGGGGGAGATTTTAAACATCCGTGTTGGGGCGCCTGGGTGGCTCAGTCGGTTGGGCGTCCGACTTCGGCTCAGGTCATGATCTCACAGTTCGTGAGTTCGAGCCCCGCGTCGGGCTCCGTGCCGACAGCTCGGAGCCTGGAGCCTGTTTCGGATTCCGTGTCTCCCTCTCTCTCTGCCCCTCCCCAGCTCATGCTCTGTCTCTCTCTGTCTCAAAAATAAATAAACATTAAACAAAAATTAAAAAAAAAAATCCGTGTTAATTTCCTGGGGCTGTTATAACAAATGGCCACAAAGGAGGGTGGCTTGAAACAGAATTGAACCCTCCCACAGTTCTGGAGGCCAAAAGTCTAAAATCAAAATGCCGGCCGGGCTGTGCTCCCTCCGAAGGCGCCAGGGGAGAATCCTTCCTTGCTTCTTCCAGCTCTGGCGGCCTCCTTGGCTAGTGGCCGCACCCCTCCAATCTCTGTTCCCACACGGTCGGTGTCTGCTCTCGCAAGGACGCTTGTCATTGGTTTTGGACAATCCAAGATAATCTCATCTCTAGATCCTTATCTTGATGACATCTGCCAAGATTCTTCCTCTAAATGAGGTCACAGTCACAGGTTCCAGGCGGGACCCAGTGGGGCCACCACTCAACCCGCGGGCAAAACCCTAAACAAGATCCAGATGGATCCTGTTTCCCCTTCTCCCTCCTTCCGGGGAGGCCGAGCCCTCCCGCCCTGCCTCCTTGAGCAGAGCCACCCTCCGTCGCTCCCCCCTTCCACCCCCAGGGCCCAGAAGTGCGCGATCGCGTGAGTCCACGCGGATTTCCCCCCCTCCCCACCCCCCCTGCTCTCCGTCCCTGCAGGAGCCAACGCCCTGGAGGCTGGGACGCGCGGGGGGGAGGGCGCCACCTTGCGCCCCTTTCGGAGCAGTGCGGACGGAGGCTCCGGCCGGGTCCCCGCCCCGCCGTCGGCTAGTGGCGGCCACTTACAGAGCTCCTGCTGTCCGCGGCCGCTCCGCCCCCGTCCATCGGTTCTGCCCGCATCAGTAGGAAGTGGGGGTTGTTACCGCCACTTTTCAGGCTAGCGGACCCCGGCCCAGAGGTCACACAACCTTCCACCCCCGTCTGACTCCAAAGCCGCAGCCGCTATCCACAAGCGGAAACTAAACCTGAGCTCGGGACGGGGGCGGACGGGGCCGAGCTGGGCTGCCGCCTTCTCCTTGGGTCTCTGTTTCTCCATCGGCAAAGGGGGTCCGGGTGCACGTGTGAGCACCCCCCCCTCCCCGCCCGGGGCTCAGGCGGCCCCCGGCAGTTCTCTGATCCCGACCGAATCCCCCCCAAAAACTCAGAGCTCAGCCTTTCCCTGAGGTACCCTGTTGGGCTTTTCAACATTTTTTTTTTTTTTAAGGTGTCCATTGGTTTTTTTTTTTTTTTTTTTTTTTCTGTAAATACTTCCAAGTGTGTGCGGACTAGTTTCCTAGTTTTGAAAATATACTTGAGCAAACTTCACGCAGGCATCCAGCTCCCCCCCCCCCCCCCCCCCACGGAAAGGCAGTTAGCCAACGGCAGCTTCTTCCAGTCTCTTCGGGGGATTACAGAAGTGCACGTAGACACGCCCACGCGCGTATATTCGCCGCCGCCCCTCCTGCTCTAAACGCACGGTGGCCACGCAATATACCTTGTGCATTTACTTTTGTCCCTTAATAACGTGTCTGCATTTGATCCGTACTACTACATAAAATCTGCTGTTTGGGGTACAGTTTCCTTTTTTTTTTGTTTTGTTTTTTTTTGTTGTTGTTTTTTTGCTTTTAAGTTTATTTATTTTGAGAGAGAGAGAAAGCTGGCGAGCAAGGGAGGGGCAGAGAGAGAGAGAAAGAGAGAATCCCAAGCGGGCTCTGCGCTGTCGCACGGAGCCCGAGGTGGGGCTCGATCCCACGAACCGTGAGATCAGGACCTGAGCTGAAGTCCGACGCTTAGCCGACTGAGCCACCCAGGCGCCCCACAAGTAGAAACTTTTTACTGTATGTGTGTATTGCAAATATCCTCTCCCACTTTGTGGGTTGTCTTTTAACTCTTCTAAAGTATATATATATATATATTTTAAAAATTTTTTTTAACGTTTATTTATTTTTGAGACAGAGAGAGACAGAGCGTGAACAGGGGAGGGGCAGAGAGAGGGAGACACAGAATCTGAAACAGGCTCCAGGATCTGAGCTGTCAGCACAGAGCCTGATGCGGGGCTCAAACTCACGGACCGTGAGATCATGACCTGAGCCGAAGTCGGACACTTAACCAACTGAGCCACCCAGGCGCCCCATAAAGTATATTTTTTTATTGAACATATTTCTTCACTTTAATATAGTCTATATATCTATATTTAAACTTTTTGTTTTTTTAATGTTTTTTTATTTATTTTTGAGCGAGAGAGACAGAATATGAGTGGGGGAGGGGCAGAGAGGAGACACAGAATCCATGAAGCAAGCTCGGGGCTCCGAGCTGTCAGCACAGAGCCTGACGTGGAGCTCGAACCCATGAACCACGAGATCGTGACCTGAGCCAAAGTCGGATGCTAAACTGACTGAGCCACCCAGGTGCCCCTATATATATGTATATATTTTAATGGCTAGTGCTTTTGTTTTCGGTTTAAGAAACCTTTGCCTGTTCTAAGATCGTGAAGATGTTCTCTTGTATTTTCTTCTAAGGCTTTATTGTTTGAATCTTTCTCACTTAGGTGTAGAGTTTATTTCTGTTTATGGTGTGAGGTAGGGGTTGTGGTAGGCTTAAAAGTGGGCTCCCAAAGACGTGCACATCCTAACCCCTGCAACCTATTACCTTATATGACAAAGTGTTTGCAGATACGATGAAGTTAAGGATTTTGAGATAGGGAGATTATCCTGGATTATGTAGTTGGGCCCTAAATACAACCACATGTATCCTTCTAAGAGGAGGGCAGAGGGAGATTTCACACACACACACACACACACACACACACACACAGAGTCACGTTTTCCCCAATTCTGTCCAGTTGACCCAGCACTGTTTACTGAAAAGATCATCCTCTGCACTGCAGTGACATTTTGTCATAGATCAAGTGTGTGTTGTTTCTGGACTCTGTTCTGTTCCATTAGTCTGTTTGTTTGTTCTTGTACCAACACCACACGGCCTGAGTTTCTATACTTAAAATAGTTCTTGTTATCTGGTATAGTCAGTTCTCCAGTTTTGTCCTTTCTTTTTTTTTTTTTTTTTTCTTTTTTAGAGAGAGAGCAACAGGGGAGAAGGGCAGAGGGAGAGGGAGAGAGAGAGAAAGAGAGAGAGAGGGAGAGAGAGAATCTCAAGCAGGCTCCTTGCTCAGCATGGAGCCCACTGTGGGGCTCGATCCCATGACCGCAAGATCATGACCTGAGCTGGAAGTTGGCTGCTTAACTGAGTGAGCCATCCAGGTGTCCGTTGTTCTTTATTTTTGTATTTTAGGGAAAACACTTTTGCTTTGCATCTCCATATAAGTTTTGGAATCAGCTTGTTAATTTCAGGGGAAAAAAACTGCTGGGGATTTTGATTGGGATTCCGTTGAAACTGTAATTTGAAAGGAATCAATATGTTTACAATATTGAGTCTTCTCGTCCATAAAAATGATATATCCCTCGATTTATTCAGGTCTTTTTTTTTTTTTTAACTTTAATGTTTATTTATTTTTGAGAGAGAGAGAGAGAGAGGGAGAGAGAGAGAGAGAGAGAGAGTGATCAGGGGAGGGTCAGAGAGAGAGGGAGACACAGAATCTGAAACAGGCTCCAGGCTCTGAGCTGTCAGCACGGAGCCTGAAGCGGGGCTCAAACCCACGAACCGCGAGATCATGACCTGAGCCGAAGTCAGACGCTTAACCGACTGAGCCACCTGGGCGCCCCTATTTAGGTCTTATTTAATTCCGGTTTGTTTAGATCTTATTGTAACGACACAAAATTGTTCTTTTTTTTTTTTATTTTTAAATTTTTTTTTTTCAACGTTTATTTATTTTTGGGACAGAGAGAGACAGAGCATGAACGGGGGAGGGGTAGAGAGAGAGGGAGACACAGAATCGGAAACAGGCTCCAGGCTCCGAGCCATCAGCCCAGAGCCTGACGCGGGGCTCGAACTCACAGACCGCGAGATCGTGACCTGGCTGAAGTCGGACGCTTAACCGACTGCGCCACCCAGGCGCCCCAAAATTGTTCTTTAAAAATAAGAAATTGAGATATAATTCACATACCGTAAAACTCACCATTTTAAAGTGTACAATTTAGTGGCTTTTTAGTACATTTACGAAGTTATAAAGTCCTCACCACCAATTCTCGAATATTACTAACATTCCCCGGAGAAACTCCATACCCAGTAACGGTCATTCCTTATTGTCCCCATCCCCCGCATTTGACAACCACTGGAACCTTCTGCCTCTATGGCGTTGCTTCTTCTGGCCGTTTTGTATACACGGAATCAAACAACGAATGACCTTTTGCGTCTGGTTTCTTTCACTTAGCATCACGTCTTCAAGGTTCATTCACGTTGTAGCCTGCGTCAGGACTTCATTCCTTTTGGTGGCTGAATAATATTTAATTGTACGAATATACACATTTTGTTCATTCGCGAATCAGTTGATGGACATTTAGGTTGTTTCCACTTTGGGGCGATTATAAATAGCGCTGCGGTGAACATCACGTGTAAATCTGTGTGTGGGCAGATCTTTTCTTTTTTCTTTTTTTTTTTTAATTTATTTTTGGGACAGAGAGAGACAGAGCATGAACGGGGGAGGGGCAGAGAGAGAGGGAGACACAGAATCGGAAACAGGCTCCAGGCTCCGAGCCGTCAGCCCAGAGCCTGACGCGGGGCTCGAACTCACGGAGCGGGAGATCGTGACCTGGCTGAAGTCGGACGCTTAACCGACTGCGCCACCCAGGCGCCCCAGATCTTTTCAATTCTCCTGGGTATTTGATACCTGGGAGTGAAAATTGTTGGGTCATATGGTAACTCTACCTTTAAATTTTTGAGAACCTGCTAAACTGTTTTCCAACGTGGCTGCCCCTTTTTGCCTTCAGCAGTGTGAGAGAGGGGGTTCTAATTTCTCCGCATCCTGGCCAACCCTTAGTACTGTTTGTCATTTTGATTACCGGTATCCTAGTGGCCGTGAAATGGAATCTCACTGTGGTTTTTTTTAGCATTCCGCGGTGGTTTTTCAAGGGGCCGTCACAGAGGCCGCACGCTCCCTAGGCAGCAAGAGGGGCCCCGCCAAGCTCCTGCCCCGAGAACCCCACTCAGCCTCAAGCCGCCGTAGCTTTGAACTGTGTCTGCGAATCGACGCTTTGTCTGGATTTCTTTGGTGCGTCTATTAGCAAGATGTGTCCTAAGGTATCAGCAAAGCCTGAGAGAGGTTGCTTTTTGGGCCTGGGAATGCTAAAAAATGTTTCCATATAAACGAAGGGTAATTGTTGTTTGCTTTATAGCATTCCAGCTTACAAAAGTTTCATAGGAACACTTGCGGATAGCAGGAACCTGTATTTCTAGGAAGTTGATGTTTTTGACGCTCCCATAGATGGTTTGGTTTAATTCTCTAACATAGATTTTATTTTCTGTAGAGCAGTTTCAGGCTCACAGCAAAACTGAGTGGAAAGTTCAGAGAGTTTCCACGTGTTTCTTACATGCAGAGCTCCCCCCACTGTCAACATCCCGGTTTATCGAGCAAGGAAACTATGTTGACACATTGTTACCAAAGTCCGCGGTTTACATTAGGGTTTGCTCATGGTGTTGAATGTTCTATGGGCTTGGACCAATGTGAGATGATATGTGTCCGCTATCACGTACCCCACAGAACAGTCCTCACTGTCCTAAAAATCCTCTGTGCTCGTCTATTCATCCCTCCTTCCCCTGCCCCCATCCCAGGAAACCACGGATCTTTTTGCTGTCCCCACACTTTTGCTTTTTTCCAGAGTGCCGTAGACTTAGAATCCTATAGTAGGTAGTCTTTGGTTTCTTTCATCTAGTAATATGCATTCGTGTTTTTCATGGCTCGATGGCTTGATTGTGTTTGGCATTGAACAATATTCCATTGTGTGGCTATGCCACGGTTTATTTACTCATTCACTTACCGAAGGGCATTTTGGTTGCTTCCAAGTTTTGGCAATGGTGAATGGAGCTGCGCAGACGTCCATGCTCAGGTTTTCGTGTGGACTCACATTTTCAACTCCTCTCGGTAAATACCCAGGAGTGCGACCGCTGGGTCTGATGGTAAAATTGTGTTTCATTTTCTTAGAAACGGCCAAATTGTGTTCCCAAGTAGCTGTAGCGTTTCGCGTTCCCACCAACCGCGAAAGAGCGTTCCTGTTGCTCTACGTTCTCATCAACGTTTGGTGTTGTCAGTGTTTTGGATTTTGGCCCTTCTAATGGGTGGGTAATCTCATTATTGTTTTTTTTTTTAATTTTTTTAACGTTTATTTATTTTTGAGACAGAGAGAGACAGAGCATGAATGGGAGAGGGTCAGAGAGAGGGAGACACAGAATCTGAAACAGGCTCCAGGCTCTGAGCTGTCAGCACAGAGCCCGACGTGGGGTTCGAACTCACGGAGTGTGAGATCATGACCTGAGCCGAAGTCGGCTGCTTAACAGACTGAGCCACCCAGGCTCCCCCCCCTTTTTTTTTTTTTTAAATTATCTCATTATTGTTTTAATGTGCCGTTCCATGCTATATGCTGAGCATCTTTAAAAAAATTTTTTTTAACGTTTATTTATTTTTGAGAGACAGAGATTGAGAGCAGGGGAGGGGGCAGAGAGAGAGAGAGGGAGACACAGAATCCGAAGTGGGCTCCAGGCTCTGAGCTGCCGGGGCAGAGCCCGACGTGGGGCTCGAACTCACGGACCGTGAGATCATGATCTGAGCTGAAGTTGGACGCTCAACCGACTGAGCCACCCAGGCGCCCTGATGCGCGTCTTTTAAAAAAAAAATAATTTTTGGGGTGCCTGGGTGGCGCAGTCGGTTAAGCGTCCGACTTCAGCCAGGTCACGATCTCGCGCTCCGTGAGTTCGAGCCCCGCGTCAGGCTCTGGGCTGACGGCTCGGAGCCTGGAGCCTGTTTCCGATTCTGTGTCTCCCTCTCTCTCTGCCCCTCCCCCGTTCATGCTCTGTCTCTGTCTGTCCCAAAAATGAATAAACGTTGAAAAACAAAAATTAAAAAAAAAATAATTTTAGGGGCGCCTGGGTGGCTCAGTCGGTTAAGTGGCCGACTTCGGCTCAGGTCATGATCTCACGGTCTGTGGGTTCGAGCCCCGCGTTGGGCTCTGTGCTGACAGCTCAGAGCCTGGAGCCTGTTTCGGATTCTGTGTCTCCCTCTCTCTGGCCCTCCCCCGTTCATGCTCTGTCTCTCTCTGTCTCAAAAGTAAATAAATGTTAAAAAAAATTTAAAAAAATAAATAAAAGGACAAAAATTAAAAAAAATAATTTTACTTCTTGTTTGTTTTTAAATATCTTGGAGTAATTAATACCCGTATTAATTAATTAATATCATATTAATCCATATCCACATCCATATTAATTAATTAAGCAATTAATATCCAACATCAGTATATATAGCTCTACTCCACCTTCAATTTTTTTTTAAGTTTTTTTTTTAACGTTTATTTATTTTTGAGACATAGAGAGACACAGCATGAACAGGGGAGGGGCAGAGAGAGAGGGAGACACAGAATCGGAAGCAAGCTCCAGGCTCTGAGCCATCAGCCCAGAGCCTGACGCGGGGCTCGAACTCGCAGACCGTGAGATGGTGACCTGAGCTGAAGTCGGACACTTAACCGACTGAGCCACCCAGGCGCCCCCACCTTCATTTTTTTTAAATGTTTATTATTTAAAAAATTATTTTGAGTTTATGTATTTATTTTGAGAGAGAGAGAGAGAGAGAGAGAGAGCACGAGTGGGGTAGGGGCTGAGAGAGAGGGAGAGAGAATCCCAAGCAGGCTCTGCACTGTCAGCAGAGATCCTGATGTGGGGCTCGAACTCACCAACCGTGAGATCATGACCCGAGCCACAGTTGGACATTCAACTGACTGAGCCATGCAGGTGCCCCGAGTTTATTTATTTATTTAAATATTTATTTATTTATTTTGAGAGAGAGAGAGAGAGGGCCCGTGAGCAGGGGGAGGGGCAGAGAGAGAGGGGGAGAGAGAGAGAGAGAGAGAGAGAGAATCCCAAGCAGGCTCCGTGTCAGCGCTAAGCCTGATGTGGGGCTCGATCTCGTGAACCGTGAGATCATGACCTGAGCTGAAATCAAGGGTCAGACGCTTAACCGATTGAGCCACCCAGATACCCCAAGTTAATGAATTTTTTTTTAGTAACCTCTACACTCCACCTGGGGCTCGAACTCATGACCTAGAGATCAAGAGTCGCACGCTCTTCCAACTGAGCCAGCCAGGCGCCCCAGGAGCATCTTTCCATGCGCTTCTTTGTCAGCTGTACGTCTTCTTTGGCAGTGTCTGTTCAGATCTTTTGTCCCTCCTCCCCCCCCCTTTTTTTTTTTTTTAGTTTTCATTTGAATAATCTCTACACCCAACGTGGGGCTGTAATTCATGACCCCAAGATCAAGAGTCCACCGGCTGAGCTGACCAGGTGTCCCTGCCCCCCCTTTTTAAGTTGGGCTGTCTGTTTTCTTTTTGTTGAGTTTTAAGAGTTTTGTATAGTTTGGATAAC
Organism: Lynx rufus; assembly: GCF_022079265.1. Taxonomy (NCBI): domain Eukaryota; kingdom Metazoa; phylum Chordata; class Mammalia; order Carnivora; family Felidae; genus Lynx; species Lynx rufus. The sequence goes on along the minus strand of NW_025814889.1, from coordinate 131,353,160 downwards.
AGCCTTTTATCGGATATGCCTTTAGGACTATTTTCTCCCAGTTTGTGGCTTGTCTTCTGATTCTCTTAATGTCTTTTGCAGAGCACATGTTTTAAATTTTAATGAAGTAACACCTTGGAGTAATCACTTCTCTCATGGATTGTACCTTTGGTGTTGTATCTAAAAAGTCATCACCGAACCCAAGGCTGTCTAGATTTTCTCCTATCCTATCCTCTGGGCGTCTGATGGTTTCAGTTTAAAAATGTTTTATATTTGTGGCAAGTGGACAGAAATGTAAGGTGATTTTGTATATTGACCCCATCTTAGTGACTTTGCTAAATTCACATAAAGTTGGTGAAAGATGTGTTGACGTCTCCTTCCATGACTAGTTCGTCTGGTCCTCCTGTTAGTGCCATTAAGGTTTTTTTTCTTCTTCTTTTTGAGTTGGTTTTTTATTTTGAGAGAGAGAGAGAGAGAAGCAGGGGAGGGGCAGAGAGAGAGGGAGAGAGAGAATCTCAAGCAGACTCTGCATTGTCAGCACAGAGCCGGATGCAGGGCTCGATCCCACAAACCGTGAGATCATGACCTGAGCCAAAATCAAGAGTCAGACCTTTAACCGACTGAGCCACCCACGTGCCCCAAGTTGTTGTTGTTTTTTTTTCTTCCAACGAGGTCTTTTCTTTTTCTCTTTTCCTTTCCTTTCCTTTCCTTTCTTTTCTTTTCTTTTCTTTTCTTTTCTTTTCTTTTCTTTTCTTTTCTTTTCTTTTCTTTTCTTTTCTTTTCTTTTCTTTTCTTTTCTTTTCTTTCTAAGTAATCTCCACAGCCAGCATGGGGCTGGAACTCACAACCCTGAGATCTAGAGTCGCACGTTCCACCCACTGAGCCCGCCGGGCGCCCCAGTTCCATTAAGTTTTGCTTCTATTTTGAAGCTCTGCCCCTGGGCGCATATAAATTCGGGATGATGATATCTTCTTGACTGAGATGTCCCGTTTATCTCTAGTCATGATTCTTATCTAAAAAAAAAAAAAAATTTTTTTTAATGTTTACTTATTTTTGAGAGGGACGGAGTGTGAGTGGGCGAGGGGCGGAAAGTGAGGGAGGCACAGAATCCGAAGCAGGCTCCAGGCTCCGAGCCGTCCACACAGAGCCCGACGCGGGGCTTAAGCTCACGGACCGGGAGATGACGACCTGAGCCGCAGTCGGACGCTCAACCGACTGAGCCACCCAGGGGCCCCTGTGTTCTTATGTTTAAATCGTATTTATTGTAGGTATGTATGTATGTCCTTATTTATAGCGCGAGCAGGGGAGGGGCAGAGACAGAGGGAGAGAGAGAATCCCAAGCAGGCGCTGTGCTGTCCTTGCAGAGCCCAACGCGGGGCTCGATCCCCAAATCAAGAGCGGGACACTCGATAGGTTGAACCATCCAGGCGCCCTGAAATTGTGTCTCTTGTAAGCAGCATGTCTTTGGGTGGGTTATTTGTATCTAGTCGGCCATTCTCATCTCTCCCTTGGAATATTTGGAGTGATGGAAAAAAAAAAAAAAACAACTACATATTTCAATTTAATCAGAATGAACCGACTCTTTGAGGTGGAAGATGGAATGACCCTTGCCCTTGAACCCGCTCCCCTCCTTCCCGCTTCTCAGTTAATTTTGTTTGTATTATTTTTGCTCTGTTGGCGTTTATAACACTTGAATTGTGTGTGTGTGTGTGTGTGTGTGTGTGTGTGTGTTTCCGCCGTAACCTCTTCCCTTGTTTAGTTTTAATTCTATACTGAAGTGCATTTCAGGCTGGCCCCAGTCCCCACAACTTCTCCATTTCTGAGCTCATTTCTTTAGCGACGTCCCTGGGGTGACTAGGGTCGCGATTGTCTGCAGCGTTTGCTTTCGCTTTACGTCTCCTTTCATTTGTCTTAGGAACTGGCTCGTGGTGAGACTTCACTCGAAAAAGTGGTTTCCACTTCACCTCCAGGGGGTTGGCTAGAATTAAACTTACTGCCGCCTGTGTTGGTGGGGATGTGGAACTCACTCGTGTGGCAAGACTGCCTGGCGGGTGGCTGGGGACCGAACGGAGGCCCCTCCCTGTGACCGAGCAAGCTCACCCTCGAGTAGGAATCCGGCAGAAGCGCCTGGATGCGTGTAGCGCGAGAAGTGGCCCCGAATGTCCACAGCAGCGGCCGTCGGACAGCGCCCCCAACGGGATCTACCGCGATGCGCGCCCGACGGTATAGTCCCACGAGGGAATTCTCTTCCGGAGCAAGAACAATCTATAGGCGCATGTGCCCGCATGGAAGGTTCTCTCTGACACGCGGTGACCGAAAGACTCCAGGGACTAAAGAGCAGACGCCGGGTGCTTCCATTCGCGTGAAGGACAAAAATCGTTGGAACGAATCCCTGGTGATGGACGACGGAAGAGTTGTTGCCTCTGGAGGTGGTCTTGACCCGGCCATTGGAAACGCTCCGTCTCTTGGTTTGGGTCGTGGTCACCTGGGTGAGCACCTAAGGGAAAAATCGACTGTTTGCTCAGGAGCTGTGCCCTTGAACTCACAACCCTGGGATCAAGAGCCAGATGCTCCTCTGAATGTTACCAGGTCCTTCGTCGAGAGGTGCAGTCCGTGCTCTGTGCCCGTCCCCCCACCGCCCCGTACCCGGGTGAACGTACGACTGCTCTGACCAGCGGAGGGTGACCGAAGGGACGCTGGCTGACTTCCAAGGCTAGGTCGTAACGTGTGATGGTTTCCCCTGACTCTCTTTAGACCTGTGTCTTTGCAACCACCATGTAGGAAGCTGGCTGTCCTGAAGCCACCGTGCCGTGGAGACAGACTGTGCAGGGAGACCGCAGGTGGAGACGCCCGAGGGGCCCCAGCTGTCCAGCCTCTTCCACCCTTTCGTCTGTCCCAGCTGATGCCACGTGAGCAGAGACCAGCTCTAGGTTCGCAAACTAAACAAGCTGACTGCTGTTTATGTGGGGGTGGGTTGATATGCGCCAATAGGCAACTGGAACACCTAGTGACTTCATTCCCCAGGGCTCCCTCCAGGCCCTCTCTGCTCCACTCATGCCAGCTGCACCCGGGCACGCTCAGTTCCTTGCTGCGGGAGCCAGCTCCCCAGTCTGTGCGCACAAATCTGCTCCACTCTCCCAGGCTCAGCCTCTGCCCTGCCTCCTCCGGGAAGCCTTCCTCTCTGCAGCGTTGGACAGTGTCGAAAAGCGAGCTGATGATAATGGGGGCAGGTGGGAAATCTCCGTACCTTCCAGTCAGTTAAAAAAATTTTTTTTCTAATGTTTTTCTTTATTTTTGAGACAGAGACAGAGCATGAGCAGGGGAGGGGCAGAGAGAGAATCCGAAGCGGGCTCCAGGCTCCAAGCTGTCGGTGCAGAGCCCGACGCGGGGCTCGAACCCGCAAACCGCGAGATCGTGACCTCAGCCGAAGCTGGATGCTTAACCGACTGAGCCACCCAGGCGCCCCAACCTTCCACTCAGTTTTACCGTGAACCTAAAACTGGTCTAAAAAACAAAATCCATTTTTTAAATGTTTATTTCTTTTTTTTTTGAGAGAGAGGGGGGAGTGAGGGAGAGAGAGAGAAAAATCCCAAGCAGGCCCCACCCTCGGCACAGAGCCCAACGTGGGGCTGGAGCTCATGACCGTGAGATCATGAGCCGAAATCAAGAGTCAGACACTCACCCGATTGAGCCACCCAGGCGCCCCTAAAACAAAGTCTATGGAAAAGAAACTCGGGGCGGCTGGGTGGTTCAGTCGGTTAAGCGTTCAGCTTCGACTCAGGTCACGATCTCACGGTTTGTGGGTTCGAGCCCCGCGTCGGGCTCTGTGCCGACGGCTCGGAGCCTGGAGCCTGCTTCGGATTCTGTGTCTCCCTCTCTCTCTGCTCCTCCCCTGCTTGTACTCTGTCTGTCTGTCTCTCTCAAAAATAAATAAATATTTAAAAAATTAAAAAAAAAAAAAACAACAACCAAACTCAAGCTGACTCCAGAACTAGACCCTGTCTAGGTTATATTCCCAGATCCCTTACTTCCCAGTTGGGTGCCCTTAGGCAAGTTACTTAGCTTAGAGCCTCAGTTTCTCCATCCATCAAATGGGGTGGTAGGAGTGGCTTACTTCCCAGGTCGGTGGTGAGGACTGATCTATGGAAAGCACTCAGAAGGACCCCAGCGCGCAAGAAGCCTTCCGCTATGTTGGCGAGCATGGGAGGCGGAGACAGAAAGATGACGGCAGGGCCTCCTTTCCTCAGGGTGGACAGGGAAACCTCTCTGAGGAGGGAGCATGTGAGCAGAGAATTGAAGGGTATGGAGGAGAAGGGAGGGAGAGCATTCCGGGCGGAGGAGGAGTACTCCAGAGAGACCAGCGCGGAAGTTTCTTTGGAGTTCAAGTGTGCGCGCACGGAAGCCAGGAGGAGCGTGTCGGTGGGGTGGCCGGGCCGGGGGCAGCATCTGCTGGGGTCACGGGCTTCCCCAGAAGACAGACCCTTGTGGATTGCAACAGCCGCTACTGTAGTGAACACCTGTTATGTGCAGGGCACTGGGTGTGTTAACTCACTGCACCCTCAGAATAGCCCTACGTGATAGGTACTATTATCCCGGCCGTTTCACGGGTAAGGAGCCTGAGGCACCAAGAAAGGGGTTCGAGGGGGGCCTGGCTGGCTCAGTCGGTGGAGTGGCCGGCTCTTGATCTTGGGGTCGTGAGTTTGAGCCTCACGTTGGGCGTAGAGATTACTTTATTATTTTTTAAAACATGTTTAAATATTTATTTTTGAGAGAGAGAGAGAGAGAGAGAGACAGAGCACGAGCAGGGGAGCGGCAGAGAGCGCGGGGGAGACACAGAACCGGAAGCAGGCTCTAGGCTCTGAGCTGTCCGCACAGAGCCCCGTGCGGGGCTCGAACCCACGAGCCGTGAGACCGTGACCTGAGCCGAAGTCGGGCTCTCAACCGACTGAGCCACCCAGGTGCCCCGAGATTGCTTTAAAATAAAAAAAAGGGGGCTCTTGAAGGTAATCTGCTTCCAGGGTCCGCGCCCTGGGACGGGTTCCTTTCGTTCAGGCCAGCCCCACCGCATGGGTAGGGAAAATGAGGCCAGGAAAGGAGGTTCCAGCTCCCCGGAGTCCAGTAACGAATGAGGGGCAGAGCATGGGTTTCAGCTGGGTTTCCTCGTCCACACGGAGGCTGCTCCTTCTCCCCAGGGCGTGTTGACGTCAACGGTTTCCTGGTTGGGATGGGACAGTCTGCCCATAGCCTTACCTGAGCTCGGCTTCCTCATCCTGGGAGAGCGACAGGCCTCCCCTCTGGGCTGCGTGAGATGGAATGAGCTCAGATCACGGCACAGGGTCAGGGCTCCCTGGGTGAAGCCGGTGGGATGATTATTCACCAGCCTTCTGGGCAGGACCGCCCACTCACCTCATCTCTACCCCTGGGGGGGGGTTCTGAGTCACAGGGACTTTGGTGAGCAGGACCGATGGCTTGGAATGGCGCAAGTTGGAGCAAGTGAGGGGAACGAAGGGCCCTTGGGAACGTAAAGTGAGATTTCCCGCCCCTGGGCCTTTGCACCGGCTGTTGCTTCTGCACAACCGCCCTTTCCGGTCATGCCTCTTCCTCAGTTTTAGTTTTTCCCTATTCTTAGTGCTGCAAGCAATTTAATTTGAGGTGGTTAGCCCAGCTCCAAGAGCCTGGGGAGACAACCGCCCTGGCAGGTGGCGGGGTCTCCCGCAGGGCAGGGCAGACTCCCCCCTTCCCCCCAGGCTTAGCACGGCACCACCGGGATCACCCACGTGGCTCCCTATGTTTTCACTGTTTCCTCACCTGGGAAATGGGGATAATAGAGGAGAAGCGACCTGGCGAGGTCGTTGATTTAAGGAGCTCGAGTCTGGAAAACGAAGGGACACAAATACGTTCCATACACAATAAGAGCTCAAAACTGTTTGTTCTTGTTGCCACTGAGTGCCAGCTTCGTGCCAAACACTTTACAAAAATTCTTTTATTTACCGGTTTATTGCCTCCGCTTCTCAGTCCCGCCCGGGATGATGACTTCCCCGAAGGGTCAGGGTCGGGATGTGCCCCCTCCTGGTCTTCCCTCCCAGCAGGCACCACGGGCAATTTCTAATTCGTGGAGAGATGATATCACATGTGCCAGTAGATGTGGGGATCGACTTTATCTTGGTAAGTGACCATGAGTTTCCCAAGGCGGGAAGGGGGGGAGGATGGCCGCAGTGTTTCTCAAATTTACTTGACTTTGACCGCAGAACCACTCCCAGGCGTTTCTGAATCCAGCCTCTGGAGGCACACCCTTTGGGAAACATGGGGCCCCTGGCCCCCCGTGTTCTTCGATGAGACTTCATGCCTGGGACGGGCGTTAGTAGTGGTGTCCTGAGAGTTCAGACTCCCATCTCTGAGGCGGCCTTGACCTCTGTCCTTTGGTGCCCACCCAGGGGCTGCCCTGCAGCTCGAGAGGGCAAGCGCTTGCCCGCTTGAGCAGGAGGCGGTCAGAGAGGGACCCTGGTGGGAACCAGGAGGGGGTGCTCCCAGGCGGTGCTCCCGCACCAAGGGCCTCGGTGGCCCCACTCTAGCCCCGGGAGGGCTCTGGGGCCGGGGGGCGGGGCTCTGTCGGCCCGCGAGCCCTCGCCCCACGCTTCACGGCCATCGCCGCCGAGCACACAGGGATTGGGACTGGGTGCGCGGCGTCCGGACAGAGCGGGTGCGCGGTGGAGGCTGGGTGGGACCGTGGCGCCGTGGGAGCCCCGGGAGAGTATCGCCGTGTGCGGGCGGGACGCGGGCCCGCGTTGGCCGCGGTGCGGGCTGCGAGCCAGGGGCGGCCGATGCGGCGCGCCGCGGGGAAGGTGTGTCGCGGCGTGGGCGGGGGGGGGGGGGAGGTGAGCGTGCGACGCCCGCCCCCGCCCCGCCCGGAGGCCGGGCAGGTGTGGGCGGGCCGCCCGGACCCCGCCGCGCCGGGGCCGGGAGCGCCGGCGGGAAACAGGAAGCGGGGGGGGGGAGGCGCGCGGCCGGAGGGCCGGGAGGCAGGGCGTGCGGGCGGACGTGCGGGTGGCTGGCGGGCCGGACGCTCGGGCCCGGGCCGGGGCGGCGATGTGGGGGGGCCCGGGCAGCCCCGGCGGCCGCGGGGACGGGGGCGGGGCCCGGGGCGCCGCGGACGCCGCCCCCCTGCGCCGGCGGAGCCGCCGCCCGAGCGCGGAGCCGGGAGCCCGAGGCGGCGGCGGCGTGCGGGGTGAGTCCCGGGGGCGCGGGGCGGGCGGGCCGGGCGGCCGGTCCCGCGGGCGACGCCCCCGAGGCGGGGATCGGCCGGCGCACCCCCGCCCGTGGGCGACCCTGCTGATCGGCCCCCTCGCGCCTCCGGCCCGCAGACCCCGAGGACGCGGCCATGCCGGGCGGGGCCGAGGCTGGCGAGGCGGAGGACGAGGCCGGGGCCGGCTCGGGGTCCGAGGCGGAGGAGGACGCTCTGTGGGAGCGGATCGAGGGCGTCCGGCACCGGCTGACCCGCGCCCTCAACCCGGCCAAGCTGACGCCGTATCTGCGCCAGTGCCGGGTCATCGACGAGCAGGACGAGGAGGAGGTGCTGAGCACCTACCGCTTCCCGTGCCGCGTCAACCGCACCGGTGAGCCGCGGGGGGCGCGTGGGGTCGGGCCTTCCCCCCCCCCCCCCCGTCCCCGCCCGGGCTGACTGTCCTCCGAGCGCGGCGCACGGAGCCTTGGAGCCGGAGGCCAGGGGGTTCTGGTGCCCCCCCATCCCGCCTCCGCCTGAACCACCATCACGACCGGTCCAGACGGGCATCTGGGTTTTGTCTGCCTTGCAGTTGCCTCCCGCTTCCTGGGCCCGCTCTGGAGCAGGGAACTTGGATTGTGGTTGCCAGCCGCAGTCTAGATCTGGGACCTAGTGGATGGACACGGCATCTTTCTTGTGCCCTTTGATCTCTTGGGTTCTCTCTGCCCTCTCCTGCCGTGTGCCACGCATTCCTTGGAGAGTTATTTCCCCCTAAGTGCTCAAGACCGGTCACAGCTTTGTGAGGCTGCCCTCTCCCACAGGGTTGTGTCCTTGACCCAGAGCTGGCAAAGGGATGAGGGTCTAATGGTGGCATTTCAGGCCTTGGCCGGTGGGAGAAACACAGTGTATTACTTTGCGTTTGGGGATGGAGGGGACTCCTCTGTGCCATTGAAAAGGCAGGGAGTGTTCGCTGGCCCTGTATCTGTGTGTGGGGGCGGGGTGGGGGTAGGCTGGGGGTTGGGAAGCTGGTGCAGCACAGGTACCCCGGCGGGAGGGTCCTGGCTTTCCTGGCTGTGGCAGACAGGCTCTCCCCACCGATGTGTCGAGACAGGCCCCTGTGTGTGTCACTGACTCAAAAATCTGGGGAAATAAAAAGTCTGGGGAACGTGGGCCCTGGAGCATTGGGGAGGGAGAGGGGGAGGAAGTGGCTAGGCACTGGGGAAAGTCCTGACCTTGACCCCTGGGTATCCCCTGCCACTCCCCAGGGCGCCTGATGGACATCTTGCGCTGCCGCGGCAAGAGGGGATATGAGGCCTTTCTGGAAGCCTTGGAGTTCTACTACCCCGAGCACTTCACGCTGCTCACGGGCCAGGAACCTGCCCAGCGCTGCTCCATGATCCTCGGTGAGTGGGTCCGCAACAGGTGCTGTTGCCTCGGACACCAGTACAGAGTTTCCTTACTCCCATCCCTGTCGGGAGGCACTCTCATTATTCCTGTTGAACAGATAGGGAAACCGAGGCATGGGGCGACCTGAAGCAGCTTGCCCAAGCTGGGATTCAAATCCATTTAGTCTGAACTCAAAGCCTGAATACTTTTATTTTTTATTTTTTTGAGAGAGACAGGGTGCGAGTGGGGAAGGGTCAGAGAGAGAGGGAGAGAGAGGGGGAGAGAGGGAGAGGGAGGGAATCCCAAGCAGGCTCTGTGCAGTCAGTGCACGGAGCCTGACACGGGACTTGAGCTCCTGAAACCATCAGATTATGACCTGAGCCGAAGTTGGATGCTTGACTGACTGAGCCACCCGGGTGCCCCCAGGAGCATCTTTTCTGTGTGCACGTTTGTGCAAACGGGTGTCTCAGGAGGAGAGGATCTGGGAAGGAAAATTTCTCAAAGACTCCTATGTATTTTAAGTGTGAAATCGATGTTCATCCCGCCACCAGTGTATGAGTGCACATTTTGCTCTACCGTCACGAATCCTGGGGATCATCTAAAAACACTTTGGCCAATTCTGATATGTCAAAAATAATACCTTATTATTTTAAACTTGTACTTCATTGAGACACGTAATTCACAGCTTACTAGTTAGTAAACCTTGGGCAAATGACTTGACCTTTCTGTGCTTCGGTGTTGTTGTCTTTATTTTATTTTATCATTTTTTTTAATGTTTATTTATTTTTGAGACAGAGAAAAAGAGAGCATGAACAGGGGAGGGTCAGAGAGAGGGAGACACAGAATCGGAAGCAGGCTCCAGGCTCCGAGCTGTCAGCACAGAGCCCGACGCAGGGCTCGAACTCATGGAGTGTGAGAGCATGACCTGAGCCGAAGTCAGATGCTTAACCGACTGAGCCACCCAGGCGCCCCAGTGTTTTTGTCTTTAAAGTGGATGTAATAGCAGTACCTACCTCATAATGTTGTCATGCGGTTAACTAAATTAATTTCTTTAGCACAAAGAATGAAGCTAAATGTTAGTGGCTGTTATTGTCACCATTATGATTATTATTGCTGGTGAGTTGGGACATATTTTCCTTTGTGTATGAACCGATTTTGTTTTGGAACTTGCCTATTAATGGTTGTTCCTCATGTATTTGTTTGCTTTTTCTTATTGATTTGTAGGAGCTCTTTATATATTGTGGCTCTGAATCCTTTGCTGCATTTGTTATATTTTTACCTGCTCTACTTCTTACGTTTTAACTTTTTTTTTTGTTATATTTGTCATGGTTAGGAGCTTAACATTTTTTTTTATATGGATTTGTCCATTTTCTCTGTTATAGCTCTTATTGATTTGTAGGAGCTCCCACTTCTCTGTTATATTGGCTATACTTTCTCCCGTTCTGCTGTCTGTCTTTTAACTTCTTTGTTACATCTTTCACTGTTCAGATCTTCAACAGACTTTTGTATGGACTTGTCCAATTTCTCTTTTCTAGGTTCTAGATTCTGTACCTTCTTTAGGAAGGCCTTCTCCACTCCAAAGTTATCAAACTACAGGCCCGAGTCTCCACCTCGTGTTTTTGTGGTTTGGGTTCTTCTGCGCAGGCTGCCGTCCCGCTGGATTTTTATCTGCTTGCCCTGACTTTTCTCTCCCCCGTCCCTGGCAGATGAGGAGGGGCCCGAGGGCCTGACCCAGTTCCTGATGACGGAGGTGCGACGGCTGCGGGAGGCTCGCAAGAGCCAGCTGCAGCGGGAACAGCAACTGCAAGCTCGCGGTCGGATGCTGGAGGAGGAGCGGGCCGGACTGGAGCAGCGGCTGCGGGAGCAACAGCAGACACAGGAACGCTGCCAGCGGCTGCGGGAGGACTGGGAGGCGGGCAGCCTGGAGCTGCTGCGGCTCAAGGACGAGAACTACATGATCGCCATGCGCCTGGCACAGCTCAGCGAGGAGAAGAACTCAGCCGTGCTGCGCAGCCGGGACTTGCAGCTGGCGGTAGGCCCTGGGGAGGTGGGCAGGGTGGAGCGGGGAGGGGGCAACCTTTGCAAAACAATGACGGCACTGCGGCACCCGGCGTGTGTCCCCGAGCCACCGTGTGCCAGCCGTCGGACAACGGGGCCGGTCCCTTCACCGTCCCGTGCCTCCGTTTTCCCATCTGTGTCATGGGGATGTTGGTAGCGTTTCTTTCATTGGGTCATGGTGGTGGCTGTCAACCAGGGGTGATTCTGCCCTCCCCTGGGAACGTGTGGCCGCGTCTGGAAACGTTTTTGGTTGTCGCGACTAGGAGTGTGTTAGTGGAGCCCCGGGACGCCGCTAACCAGGACGGCCCCCACACCCAAGAATTATCTAGCCCCAGATACCAGCAAGGGCCGAGGTGAAGAAGCCTTGGTTAATGACGGTTCCGTGAGTTGAAGACCCAGGGTTCTAGACGCATTGAGTGCCTGGTGCTGTTGGTGTTCCAACCCGTATCGTCATCAGTCGCTGATGGCACTAAGCGCTGCTCCGCGCCACGCAGTTTACACGCGTCGCGTCCCCCGCTGTGCGCGATTTCGTTTTGAAACATACACACTGAGGCTTGGAGCGTGGAGGCCCTTGCTCAAGGTCACAAAGCCCGGAAGCGGCACAGCCTGGCTTTGCACGGGTCCGCCTGGCACCGGGGCTGGCCTCCGGCCCCTAATGCTCTGCTTGCTGCCTGCTCCCATCCAGGTGAGAGCTCACCAGTCCCCCCTGAGCGGCGGGTGAGGGGGCTGAGAAACCAAGCCTCGCTTTCTTGCTTCCTTCCTGGGGCTTAGCGGAGGGGGTAAAGCCGGTGTTTTATTGCATCAGGGAGTTGTCCAGAGGACTTCCTGAGTTCGTGCTCGTGGAGGATTTAACAGGTGCCAACGGCACACGGTTAGCTCTCTCCCAACAGTACTGTACGAGGTTCCCTGGGGTGGGTTCTGACTGTGTGATTTGAAGCCCCCCGATCTGTGAGCCTCAGCTGTCGCCGTGATGCTGCAGGTGGTGGCTACCCGGGGACGGAGGGTGGCAGGCGGGAGGTGCCGGTGCCTTATTGCACCAGAGCCCGTGGCCGTGCATGCTGGTGGGTGGACGTTTGGGGAGGAGAATCCTGATCGGAGGCATCGAGGCCACAGGTTGAAAGGCAGCCAGGCCCGCTTAAGGGTGCAGGTGGCCGATGGGAGGGTGTGAGGTGAGGTGGCTGGGAGGCGGTCGTCTGAGGGTCTGCTTGGTGTTTAGCACGAGATGGGCCAGCTGAGGCCTCTGACTGTTGGCAGATTGAGGAAAGGCTGGCACTTGCAGGGCGCCCCCGGTTGCCTTATCCTGGCGGGAGGTCACGGACGAGGATGCCCTAGGAGTGGTTCGGCACCTCCAGTCTCCGGGCTCAGTCCTCAGCGTTGGCCCTGTACCAACTCCGTTACTTTTTCAGTAACTCTCTTGGGACAGGGTGGGGGGGGGCACGCCGCTCCTGTCCCCGTTTCTGGATGAGGAAACTGAGGCACGGAGAGGCTGGCTGGAGCATTTCCCAGGATCCGAGGAGTGAAGAGGGTGGCCTAGGCTCCCCCCACGCTTCACTGCGTCTGCTTCCTCTGACATGGATGTGGGGTTTGCTGTGAGGTTTTCCTAGAAGAAAGTTCTGCTTCTCAGAGAGGAAAGTGTGACGGCCACCGGTCCAGCAGCATCAGGAGGGGGCGTGGCCTGTGTCACCGTTGGGTTGGGTCCCCTGAAGTGGCAGACGTGTGCCTGTGACTGGGGCGGGGTGGGGGACGTCCTGTGTGTGCACAGCTGTCTGGGATCCCCTGGGGTGCGGTTGAGGGTTGGAGAAGAGGTTCAGAGGTGCCTCCGTGTATCTGCACGTTGGCTGCAGGTGCGTGTTAGCATGGCCCCCTCGGGGGGGGGGGGCGCAGGTAATCTGCCACCTGCCAGATAGGGACTGCTTTTCCCTAGTTTAGGGGCCAGAGGGTCAGGGCTGAATTCCGATGAACAGATAAGATTTTCTTTGGACGTAGCTACCGTACATTTGCCTGAACTTTTTGGAGCTTTTCTGCCCCAGAATTAACAGAGGTATTGCAGGTGGAAACGAACAGAACAGCTGAAGGTGCCTGTCTTGGCCGCTTGGGTCGCCTCCCCCTCCCTCCCCCCTCCCGGGGCAGGTGTGTGGCGGCTGGGATTTAATACTGTGTTTTATAAGGTGCAAATTTAATGAGCTGGTATTTCTGAACAACATCAACTTAAGGACCGAACGCTATAATTTTGTGCTAAGTGAGTTTGTACACCGGGATTAAATGTATCCCTGCTTCCTGGTGCTCGGGGAGGGGGTGGGGGGCGGGAGACTCCCCAGGGCCCCGTCCTCTGAGCTCATCAGGGGCGCCTGCTGGCCGCGGGTCAGGCCGGAGGCCGCGGTGTGTGGCCGCAGTTCGCTGGAGAGGGTGTGACCACACTTGGCCCTTGGAACTAGCTGTCTTTCTCTGGCGGTTCACAAAGCGTGTTTTGTGAGGGGAAAGGAATGTGAGAGTCATGAATTTCTTTCTGAGTCCTTTGTGGAGGAGGAGTACAGCTGCTTGACCCGGCATCCAGCCCCTCATGGGGTGTGTGTGTGTGTGTGTGTGTGTGTGTGTGTGTCTGTCTGTGGGGGGGGGGGCGTGGCATTGCCTGGTGCTGGGGGGGGGGGGGAGGGCGGGGCTGCAAGCCATTTTCCAAGCGAGGCCGGGGCACTCCCGGGGCACCAGACGTTGACACGCCTGCGCGGGGGACCAGAGGTCATCGTGCCCTTATCCCAACGGTGACTTCCTTTTGCGGCTTGCCACCTGCTGCTGCTCTTGTCACCGTCCAGACGCCTCAGACCCCACGTGGAAAGGAGCTCTGGCCAAGTGCACCGATAATCCAGCAGGCTGCCCATGCAGCCCTCTCTGCCAGGCCACCACACGGCCGTCCGCTGCCCACCCCGGGCCGGCTTCTGGCTGCACACACTAAACTGGTGGCAGGTTGGGGCTCCAGGATTTTACTTAAAGCTGTGAAGACAGCCACTGTCACACCCCTGGCAGCTCTGGAGGCAGCCTCTGGTGGTTTGAAGGCCTCTACCCACCTACCGTCTTGTTGAATTCTTTTTTTTTTTAATGGTTTTTTTTTTTGAACTTTTTTTAAACGTGTATTTACTTTTAAAAGAGAGAGAGAGAGAGAGAGACAGGGCGCGAGCATGGGCGGAGCAGAGAGGGAGACACAGAATCCGAAGCAGGCTCCAGGTTCTGAGCTGTCAGCACAGAGCCTGACGCGGGGCTCGAACCCACAACGGTGAGATCGTGATCTGAGCCGAAGTTGGGCGCTTAACCTACTGAGCCACCCAGGCGTCCCATGAATGTTTTAAATTTACTTTGAGAGGGAGAGAGAGAGAGAGCGAAGAGCACGCGTGTGCCACACACACACAGAGACACACGCGGGGCTGTGCCAGTGGGGCAGGGGCAGAGAGAGGGAGAGAGAATCCCGAGCAGGCTCCACGCTGTCAGCAGGGTCCGATGCGGGGCTCAAACTCAAGAACCGTGAGATCGTGACCTAAACTGAAATCAAGATCATGACTTAAACTGAGCCAGCCAGGTGCCTCCCCCTCCCCCCCGTCTTTGTGGAGTTTTACAGTGACTTTGGGAGGTAGGATGTGGAACAGGGGGATCAAAGGGGCCCATCTTACTGGTGAGGAGATTGAGGCACTGAGAGGGGCCACGACTTGCCCAGGTCATGCTGGGATAGAGGCAGCGCCAGGCCTGGACCCCGGCTCCCCCGATTGCTGGCGTGGCCCTCCTCCTCCGTCGTGCTGGCACTGGGCTGAATTGCCTGTGCTCTGTGTCCCAGCTGTGGGGCAGACGAGCCGGATGGAGGACACCCACCCGAAAGTCCTGGCAGCAGATTCCCCGGGGACAGCCCAGCCCAGCCCCAGCTGCTCAGGGAACCCCAGAGGCACCAGGAGTCAAGAGAGCAGAGCCTCTCCCCATGGCCTTGCCGGTGGCCCCTCCCTGGGCCTTGTCCCTCCTTGGGCTGACCCATGTCTTGGGCCCCAGGTGGATCAGCTCAAGCTCAAGGTGAGCCGGCTGGAGGAGGAGTGCACCCTGTTGCGGAGGGCCAGGGGGCCGCTCCCCGGGTCCGAGGACAAGGAGAAGGACAAGGAGACAGACGGCGTGGACCTGGTCTCGGAGCTGCGCGCGGAGAACCAGCGACTGACGGCGTCGCTCCAGGAGCTCCAGGAGGGTCTGCCGCAGGTGTGAGGGGTGGCGAGGGGGAGTGGAGGGGGGGGGGGTCAGACCGCCTGCCGCTCACCCATCCTCCTGAGACCTGGAGAACGAGGATTCTAGAACCAGAGGCGGAACCCCGGCTAGCCTCTTGTCTCCAGCTCTGAGCGGAGGGCTCTCAGCGCTGGGCCCTCCCCGGGTGTTTGGTCTGGGGCCCGTGGGTGACCCCAGGAGGTCTCCGAACTCCCCGAAACGGTGCACCTGATTTTGCGTGTGAACGTTTTTCTGGGGAGAGGCCCCCAGCTTTCCTCAGACTTGTAGAGGAGCCTGTGACCCTGGAAAGATTCAGACCCCTGAGGTCTGGATGGCCCTGGGGCTGGCTTGGGTGGCCCCTGGCCAGTCAGCGGGCCTATTGCCTGGCCGGTGCTCCACACCGGAAGTGGGGGATGGGAGCCAGGACTCCCACAGGGTCGGGGTGCCCAGCTGGGGTGTGGCTCTGTGGGCTGGATCTCGGGCCCGTGGGCCACCTGCCTGGGCCAGGCTCAGCCCCCGTGAGGAACCAGTGTCAGAGGGGTGGGGCTAGGCTTTGGAAAAGGCACCCATCTGCTGCCCTGGGCGGTCTGGCCGGGGGCCGGAGCGAGAGCGAGCGGGCCTGGTTCTTGTTTAGGAATAAGATCCGGGCCAGCTTGTGCAGGCACGTCCTCATTCACTTCATTTCCACCCCAGATGTTCCCTCGAGGGTGCGGGGCTGTGGGCCACACCTCCTCCACAGACTGGGAAAGGGAGGTCCAGAGAGGTCAAGGCCCGTGGCCACGGTGGCAGAGCTAGTGAGGCGGGCCTGAGGGGGCGGGGGCGAGGGCTGTGTGTCCCCCTCCCTCCTGCCACAGTCAAGGTGGGCCCTGGGCCGGAGCTTGAGGCGGCCTCTGAACTATGACCCTCAGGAGGCCAGCAGGCTGGGGGCCCCGGGCTCAGAGCGCATCCTCCTAGACATCCTGGAGCATGACTGGCGGGAGGCACAGGACAGCAGGCAGGAGCTGTGTCAGAAGCTGCACGCCGTACAGGGGGAGCTGCAGTGGGCCGAGGAGCTGCGGGACAAGGTAGCGTCTACCTCACGCCCTACCCTACCCCTGCCCGGTCCCTGCCCGGTTCCCGCTTCCTCCTTGCTCACAGACCGGCTCCTGGGGAGAGCAGGGGGGAGGGTGGGCATCACCTTCTCTGACATCTACTGTGCGCCAGGTGCCTACCGGGCTAAGAAAGGAGCACTCGTCTGTTCTCAAATATTGAGGTCATTAGCGAACAGAACAAAGGCTTCTGCTCCCGCGGAGGCTAAATCCTAGCAGGGGAGACCAACAGCAGTCTGCTCACACGATCCCGGGTCCGTTACTTCACGTAGCGGAGGGTGATAAGTGCTGTGCAGGAAGGAGAGCAGCAGGGGGAGGGGGCAGATTGCAGTTTAAATGGGGAGGCCGAGGGGCGCCTCGGTGGCTCAGTCGGTTGAGCGTCCGACTTCGGCGCAGGTCACGATCTCACAGTTTGAGGGTTCGAGCCCCGCGTCAGGCTCTGTGCTGATGGCTCAGAGCCTGGAGCCTGCTTCGGATTCCCTCTCTCTCTCTCTCTCTCTCTCTCTCTCTCTCTGCTCCTCCCCGATTCACGCTCTATCTCAAAAATAAATAAACGTTAAAAAAAAAAAAGATAAATGGGGAGGCCGAGGTTGGCTGGGAAGGTACCATTGTTATGGTCGCCCCCGTTTTACATGTTGGGCAACTGAGGCCCGGGGTGGTGAAGTCGGTCGGTGGCCCAGGCCACTCAGCCAAGGGAGGTGGGGCGCTTGTTATTGAGGCTCAGGCCTCTCTCCCTGGACCCGCCGGGCACCTGCTGGTGAGCTTGCCCGGGGGGGGGGGGGGGGGGGGCCCAGGCCTGTGGTCTGAGCCGGGCACGCCCCGCCCTGCCCCCTCCCGGCCCCGCAGTACTTGCAGGAGATGGAGGACCTGAGGCTGAAGCACCGCGCGCTGCAGAAGGACTGTGATCTGTACAAGCACCGCATGGCCACTGTCCTGGCCCAGCTGGAGGAGGTGGAGAAGGAGCGCGACCAGGTGAGGGCGGCCACCGCTTCTCCCACCCGGGAGACAGGGGGAGTGGGCGGGGCCAGAACCGTAGCCGGAGACTTCCGCCCGGCCCGGAGCGCTGATTGGGTTTAGGCGGGGCGAGTGGGCCAAGGTACCGGAAGCACTCAGGCCAACCTTCCCCACCCCCCCCCACCTCGCACCCCCCAACACACCTGCCTCACCCCAGCTCCTGGTCGAGGAGAGGGGGTCCCGGCACCCATCGCCTCCGGAGCCCTTGTTCCCTTCACGTCGAGGGCAAGGCCTACACAGGGCGGTGCTTGCAAATATTTGCCGGTGAAGGAAATTCACCGAAGTTGTGGCTCGCGGGCCCTGGGTGCCATGGCCTTCGCCTCCTGAGGCCACAGGGTGAGCTATTTCCTCCAGGTCACCGGCCCTCCTTGTACGGGGCTCCCCGCGCGGGGGGGGAAGGGCGGGAGGTGCTGTCCTTGCACCAAGTTCGAATCCTACTAGAGGAGTGGAAGTCTACATGTTAGAATGGGCCTCGGGGCCCCCTGCTGGGTCGGGTGAAGGTGCAGGTGACCCAGGTGGTCCGGAGGGGGGGGGGGACCCCGGAATCTGCCCATCTCTGGCTCCCGCTCCTTTTGAGACATTGGGTGGCAGGTCCCGGCCACGGCCCAGCTCCCAGGGACCCTGGTCTTCCTGGTGGGGAAAAGCGCTTTGGGTGGAGTGGGCTGGGTTTGAACCCTGGTTCCCCCGGAGGCTGGCATGCTGTGAGTAAAGGCCGAGGCACACAGGACGTTTCCCAGAAGAGGCTTCCGTTGCTCTTGGGAGACAGTAAGAGCCTGGACCTGACTCTGGATCCCAGCTCTGTGCCCGCTGGCCGGGCTGTCTGTCAAATGAGGACAAAGAGAACCTCCACGGTGGAAAGCTGGTGCCAAGATTGAGTGGGCGGCCTGACATTCAGCACAGGGCCCGGCGCCCAGGAAGCGCTTGATAAACGTTAGCGGCTGGTCTTGTGCCGCCCCTGTCCGAGAGGGCAGGACGGTTGGGTCAGGGCGGCCCCTGCACCCTCCCTCTCTGGCCGCTTTCCCCAGGCCATCCAGAGCCGTGACCGGATCCAGCTGCAGTACTCACAGAGCCTCATCGAGAAGGACCAGTACCGCAAGCAGGTGCGGGGCCTGGAGGCCGAGCGCGACGAGCTGCTGACCGCGCTCACCAGCCTGGAGGGTGCCAAGGCCCTGCTGGAGGCGCAGCTGCAGCGGGTCCAGGGGGGCTCCTGCCTCAAGGTGAGCAGGGGGCAGGAGCACGAGAGTGCCGGTGGGAATGCTGGGATCCTGGCAGGAGCTCTTGGCCGGGGCTGGGAACAAGCAGGACCTGGTGGGAGACCTCAGTCTGGGGGGTGGGACCCCCTGGGATCCCTCAGCTGGGCTTGGGAAGATGCAGGTTCCAGGAGGCAATGTGTGCGTCCTGGCTGGAGCCCTCGCCCTGGGTCAAGAGCATGCTGGTCTTGGAGGGAGCTCCCGGGGCAGGACGGAGAATATGCAGGCCTGGTGGAACTTTCACCTGGGGTGGGTGTGGGTCGGTGCGTCAGGGGACAGGAAAGGGTCTCCGAGTTTCTGGGGTTGCTCCTGGGGCACTAGGAATAGTTTGAAGTTAAAAAAAGAAAAGGGGCGCCTGGGTGGCGCAGTCGGTTAAGCGTCCGACTTCAGCCAGGTCACGATCTCGCGGTCCGTTAGTTCCAGCCCCGCATCAGGCTCTGGGCTGATGGCTCAGAGCCTGGAGCCTGCTTATGATTCTGTGTCTCCCTCTCTCTCTGACCCTCCCCCGTTCATGCTCTGTCTCTCTCTATCTCAAAAATAAAAAAAAAAAAAAAAACGTTAAAAAAAAAAAAAGATTTATAAAAAAAGAAAAGAAAAAAGAATGGTTTCAAGTTTGCTTTTGGACATTCTTGGAGAAGCCCGGCTGCATGAGGCCTGAAGGCCGCTCAGAGACCAGCTAGTTCAGTTCCCTCACTGTATAGTCAGAGAGGGTCAGGGGCTTGCCCAAGTTCATACAGCCAGCCAGCACCCCTTGTCAACCAGATAGGAGTCCTTGGACCTCTGTTAGGAGCTCTGCCTTTTCCTCTCTTGGGTTTGCTTGAAGATGATCCCTAGGCCAAGCATTTGATGCGTGGAGCCTGGAGGAATAGAACAAAGGAAGCATGAATCTGTCATTTGTCACTTTTTAAGATCCTCAGTGGCTTTTTTGCTGTTAGGTAAAGACCAGACCCCTTATCAGGCCCTGGAGGCCTGAAGGCTGGGCCCCTTCCTACCTCTAGCCTTGTTCTCTGGGTCACAGTCTTTTAATTCCTGGACTGTGTCACAGTCCTGCCTCGGGGCCTTTGCACATACCATTCCAGCTGCCTAGACCATCCTCCCCAACTTTATCTGCTTAACACCTACTTATCGTTGAGTCCTCAGCTCAAACCACACTTTCTCCGGAGAGCGCTCTGATGCCCCCAGGCTGGGAGGGCCCTTGGGAGTGCCTCCCCCGCACTAGGCACCTTCCTTCCCTGGTCTCTTGGCAGTTTGGGGTTGTTTCCTTAATCCGCCTGTGTGTTTGTGGTCGGTCTCTGCTGGGCTGTGAGCTCCATGAGAGCAGGCATCCAGCCGTCTCATTCTCTACCGGGTCCCCGGTGCTGGCCCTCGCCCTGCACCGCTCACCTCCTCCCTCCCCCTTCTGTTGCCAGGCTTGCACCTCTTCCCACTCCCTGTGCTCCAACCTGAGCAGTACCTGGAGCCTCAGCGAGTTCCCCCCGCTGCTGGGAGGCCCGGAAGCAGCTGGGGAAGCAGCCGTCATGGGGGGATCTGAGCCCCACACCTCGGTAAGACACCTGCCCTCCCTGAGCGTGTCGGGGGTGGGGTGCGGATGCTGACAGCATCCGTGTAATGTCATTACCGACCTGTGGGTGCTTTCCAGTTCGCCGACAGGCCCACTTCTCGGGACACCGAGGCCCATGAAGGCCAAGTCCCCTACTTAAGCTCGCCCAGAGCCAGCTCCGCGCTAGGCCTGGGTGCCAGGAGCCATGGGATCCCCACTGTACTCGTGCAGAGCCCACGCCTCCACCCCGGGCCCTACTTGTCATCTGGGGAATGGGCACAAAGTAGGTGCGGTGAGGTGGGGGAGGCGGATCGGAGGTGACCCAGGCTCTGTCGTGGCGTTGGCAGGAGGAGGCCACAGATAGCGAGAAGGAGATCAATCGGCTCTCCATCCTGCCCTTCCCCCCGAGTGCCGGTTCCATCCTCCGCCGGCAGCGTGAGGAGGACCCCGCACCCCCTAAGAGGTAAGCAGGATGGGGAGACAGCAATAGAGGCTCAGGGAGATGCTGTTGCCGTTTCTGAAAGCAGCCAAATCCCAGAATCCCTAGCGCCAGCACCGGCATCGGAGCTAGGTGGGCACCTCCCCTTACCGCCTTTAAATGGCCGGGGCTCCGGGGACCCGGGTCCGCAGAGTCATGGCCATGACCCAGGTCGGGGGCGGGGGGGGGGGTGATGAAGTCACAGTCTGGTATGGGAGCAGACGTGGGAGCCACGAATGACAGAGGCAGAAAGCAGGGGTGAGATGAGGGGTGAGAAGTCCAGGGAGGCTTCCAGGAGGGGGGTGGCGTTCAGGGCCAGGGCACTCTAGGGGGAGGGGCGTGGGGCAGAGGTCGGACCGTTAGCTTCTCGCCCTGTGAGTTTAGGGGAGCTGGTTGGCCCAAGTGCCCGGTGCCTGGGACCCCTGCCTTGGCTGTAGCCTACCTGTGCTTGGGGGCGGCAGGACCTCTTGGTGGCCAGGCGGCAGGGGAGGAGGGACGGGGGCAGAATGCCCCCTGTGCCTCAGCTCCTGCCTCCCCTGCCCTCCTCCCCCCAGGTCCTTCAGCAGTATGTCGGACATCACAGGTAATGGCCCTCAGGGACTCCGTGGGGAGGGCTCATTGCCGGGGTGGCTTTTTAGCCCACCTGAGGTCTGTGCTGCCTGCTCTGCCCTTGCCTGCACCCCCCTTCCTGAGGCCCCCCACCCCGTGCCCTGACCGGGCAGGGCGGCTGTGCCCCGGAGGCCCCTGGGGAGTTGGGCCACACCGCTCACCCGTTGCCCCGGCCTGCTCCTCTCTCCTGGGCCTGGCTTCACTGTACCGGCTCCTCAGTCCCGGCCCTCCCTCCAACCCCTCCCAGGGAACCGAAGGGTCACCTTGGCCCCGGCCCAGCCCCGAGCCCAGTGGGTGCAGTGTGTTCCTGGGGTGTCAAACCTGCCAAGGTCCTGGGAAGGCCCTGGGCTCGAGCACCTCGCCCCCTTCTCACGGGCCCCGGCTTGGCCTGGTTGCTTGGTCTGGAGCCCCGGAACCTCCTTCTTTCTCCCCACCCAGGGAGTGTGACGCTTAAGCCCTGGTCTCCTGGTCTCTCCTCGTCCTCGTCCTCTGATAGCGTGTGGCCTTTTGGGAAGTCGGATGGCCTCCTGGCCAGAGGCTGCGGTCTGGATCTCCTCAACAGGTACTGCGGCTGCCTGGGGTGGTAGAGCTGGGCCAGGCGGGGCTGGGTGGGGGTGGTGTCAGACCCCTGGAGCAGGGCGAGGGGGTGGGAGGGAGCAGTAGCTCAGCTTTAGCCTCAGGCAACCGTAGAATGTTCGGGCTTTTAGACACCTGGCATTCAAATCCCGTCACTGCTGCTTATCGTCTGGGTGACGGGCTGGTCACTTCCCCTCTCGGCGCCTCCGTATTTCCTCATCTGCTGAAGGTGGTCAGTGATCTCTTCTGCGTGGGGGTGTTTGGGGGTTCAGGACTCGTGTCAGTAAAGCACTCTGCTTTGCCAGCTGTTAAGTAGGTGCTCAGTAAATGGTAGTTGTTACTCGTACCCCCCCCCTGCTTGTTGTCCTCCCGGCGCTGAGCCCCCAGCAGGACCGAGCCTCCCTGCAAGGCTTCGCGCTGTGGGTGGGGTGGGAGCCCCGCCGCCAGGCTGGCCACAAGCCCGTGACAGGAGTCGTGAAGCAGACGGGCCCAGCATGCGTTGAGGTTCTGTCAGTGTTCGGTGACGAGCGACCTCCCCGGTCAGGCTCGCGGGTGGGTCCCAGGAGGGCGGGCGATAGATGAGTTGAGAATGTGCACTTCGAACTCCAGATAGGGAGGGCAGCTGGGTGAGTGGGGAAGAGCAGAGGGCAGAGGCTGTCCAGGGATGGCCCGGAGCTTGGCGGTGACTGGAGCCGGAGGGGGAGGGGGCCAGGGCGGGCTTCATGAGTCAGGCTGGCCGTGTGAGTCAGGCGGGAGAGTGTGGACTTCGGCTTGTGCCCGCTGGGAAACATAGCAAGATGTGGCTATGGCTAAACGCGAGGCCGGCTGCTGGCTGCCTCACGGCGTTCTCTCCGTCCTGGGAGGTGGGTGTTATGATTATATTCCTGTTTTATAGAGGAGAAAGCTGAGGCTCAGAGAGGTTGAGCGACTTGCCTGAGGTCACACAGCTGGAAAGTGCCAGGCCTAAGACCCACAGTGACCTCAGCAGGTTTGCGTTTCGGGAAGGGGCCTGGGGAGCACTGAATGTCGACAGCCGCAACGCGGGGGTGCTGGATACAGAGGGCAGGTCACCCGAGAAATAGGGGCAGAGCAGGACCAGGGGCCTGAAGCAGCTTGACCAGGCCCAGGTCCAGGCCCCTGCCCCCACTCTAGCCCTCCGGCAGCGGGGCCAGCACGACATTGTTTCTCCCTGTGCAGGACGTGCTTCTAGGGGAAGGGGTGGAGGCGCCTCCCTTCCTGCCTGCCTCGGCCCTTCCTCCAGCTCGGTTCAGCCTGCAGCAGGGGTCCTGGCTGCTGTCCAGGGGGCACCGGAGCAGGAGGTTCTGGCCCAGTCTCTGCCCCCCCCTCCGTGTGATCATGGGGCCACCTCTGCTGTTCCTGGGCAGGAGGGAGCTGGAGGGAGGACACACACTGGGGCGGGGGCAGGGACGGGGGACTGAGACAGCAAGATGTGGACAGATGCGGGGGTGGGGGGGTAGGGAGAGCCTGGCTGGTGCGTGGGGTGGTGCCTGCGTGCGTCCTGGGGCGGTGTCCCCGCACAGAGCACAGTGGGAAAGAACATGACACCGGAGCCCTGTCACTTGCTACAGAGGGGCTTGGGGCAGGTCACTAAATTCCCCAGGGCCTCGGTTTCCTGCTCTGTAAAATGGGGTTGTCACGGGCTTCGGGTGTTCCCCTTAGGGTGTTTTGAACAGTGCCCGGCTCAGAGTGAGTGGCAGTGTTAGCCCTTTGCTGTTTTTATCGCTGCTGTTGCTTAGGTTCCCCGAGTAGCCCGGCAAGGCTGGTGTTTTTAGCCTCATGATGCAGATGACCAGAAGGAGGCCCAGGGAGAGTCGGGAATTTGTCCCAAGGCCACTGGGCGGTGGAGTTGGGGATTCCGATGGACCTTCCTTCTGGCTAAGCTGCTTTCAGCTCCCGCTCGTGGTGCGACCTCACCGTGCGCTGGGCCTTTGCAGCGGTCTGGCCTCCCCTGCCCTTCTGGGCTCCTAGGGCCTTGGGGCAGGGCAGGGGTTGCTGGGGCGGGCTGAGGGCTGGACGGACAGACGGACAGGTGGGAGAGATAGTGAGGAAGGGCCAGAGAATGCAAGTGGGGCGCTGAGGGGCGAGTGCTGGGTGAGGGTCACTAGGGGAGGGTCAGTGTGAGTCTCCCTGGCAGGGCCTGCCCCCCGGTCACTCAGACTGTGTTGCTAGAGACCCAGGAGTCCAGAGATTGGACTGCCCCCTCCCCCCCCCCGGCCTTGTGTTCCTCTCTTTTCCCTCATCCACTTGTCTGCTGAGGCCTGGTGCTGAGAGGGACCCAACTGGACCTGGCCCCAACTGGACCTGGGAGCTGCCAGGCAGGCTCTCCCCCCTTCCCCAGGGGGACTCTGGAGGCCCAGAGAAGCCACTGGGTTCCTCAGGAAGGTGGGCAAGGGTGTCCTGAAGGAGGCGGTGCCTGAGCCAGGTTGGCAGGGAGAGCCTGAAAACTTGGGGTGAATGGCGGGGCTGGGGGTGGGGCTGGTGTGCCAGGGCAGGGGGTAGGGGGCAGGGGGCCGATCAGCTGGTACCAGGAAGGGCTGAGTGCAGGCTGCCTGGTGGGCTGCCTCCTGGGGGAGCCCTGATGCTCGGTTGTCTGTGGCTTCGAAACAGGTGGGGGAACTGCCGGCCACGGAGAGGTGACTTTTCTGAGTCACCCCTGGTAACAGTAGCTGTGTAACCTCTCTTGGGCACCTAGTTAACGTGGCACGGTTCTAAGAGCGTCCCACGCTTAATTCCCTGAGTCGTACGTACGATGAGGGAGGCGGAGGCCGATGGGGCTCTTGAGGACCACAGGCTACGCAGCCAGGCCGTCTGGCCCCGGAGTCCCTGCAAGTGCCACTTTTCTCAGAGACCCCTGACCGTACCCCACCTGACAGAAACTCAGGACACGCGCCCGGAACAAAAGGATCACGAGACGATAGTTGGGTTTACTTGAGGGGAGGCTGGTGTGCGTTTTCTATTCTGTTCCGATAAAACACTGCGCTGGCCGTGACCTTGTGAATTTCACAACCCTCTTAGGGGCCAGGCCTGCAGTTGGAGGTTTCCTGGAGGCCTCTGGTCTCCACCTCCACCTGCATCATCTTTACGTTGGTCCGACCCTCACACCCACGGTGGGAGACAGTGTCCTCATTGTCCTGGCTTTATGGATGTGGTGACAGAATCAAGCGGCCAGCTCGCTCGTCCACATCTAGGGCACAGTTAAGGCTGGGGTCTGGAGTGGGACTGTGTTTCTCCAGCCAGGGGGCAGCATGGCCAGGCCCAGCTTCGGGCCTCCCATCTCTGCCCTGGCCCATCAACGCAACCTGGACCTTCCCCGGGCCGGGGGAGCCTACGAAGGTAGGCTGGCACCTGTGTCCTGTCACAGCCCCGTGGGCGTGGCTGTTTGTTTTGACTGAGAGGGTGGAAGCCGAGAGAGGCTCCTGGGGCCAAAGATTCCCCCCCTCCACATGCGCGCAGACGGTGTTGAAGTCCTTATAGCCTTGCCCACCCTGGGCGGACAGCAGGGGGCAGTGTGGCTGCGTGGGCAGCAGTTGCCAGGGTGGGTGGGGAGGCGGGCGATGGTGGGGGACGCTTGGGCTTCTCCCCTGCGGACTCTGGCCTCCTCTCTTCCCTAATCCTCCGGCCAGGGGGGCTCACAGAAGGGAATTTCAGGCGGCTGTGTCTGCGCCGGCCGCAGGGCCTCACAGGTTCTCATCCAGGGACAGGAAGAACCCCGCCACGATGGGGATCTGGGTGACTCTTTGTCTTAACTGTCAGTGGTTTCCACTGCCCACAAGAGGAAGGCCAGACGCCTTCCTTGTGTGCCCTCCACAGGCTGGCTCCAGCTTGCCTTTTCTGGGAGCTGTTTCCCATGATGTTCAATTAGCTAATTAGGGCAAAGCGCTTAGCATGGTTTCTGGCACACGGGGAGCACTCGGTAAGCATTTGCTGCCGCTGTTATTACTGTTGTTATTAAATCCTTCCGCACATCCTGTATTCTGTCCTCCACACCTCTGCCCCTGCCAGCCCTTCAGCCTGGAGCACCACCTTCCTCTCTGTCTATTCCTGAAGCGCCTCTATTCGTCACCGCCGGGTAGCCCCGCTGCCTCTTCCTCTGGGAAGCCGCACCCCTCGGTGCTCCCACGGCCGCCTGT
The DNA here is from genome assembly GCF_022079265.1 of Lynx rufus. Classification (NCBI taxonomy): domain Eukaryota; kingdom Metazoa; phylum Chordata; class Mammalia; order Carnivora; family Felidae; genus Lynx; species Lynx rufus. The sequence goes on along the minus strand of NW_025814889.1, from coordinate 131,327,585 downwards.
AGCCATCTCTGGTCTGTGTTGTGTCCTAACGGTGACCTCCCCCGCTAAACTGTGAGCATAACGAGCTTTTATTTGTCATCTGCCATGTGCCGGACGCTGTGTTTGGGGCTGGGGACCCAGAGCTGAGCACGACGGTGGGCTGGTCCTGAGGGTGTTCTTTCTGGGCAAGCGCAGAGGGTGCGATCCTGCAGGAAGCTTCGCCTCAACCTCGTGCAGGGGTCGGGGAGGGAGAGGTTGCTTTGGAACTGAGCTTTGAAGGATGAGCAGAATCTGCCAGGCAGAAGAGAGGGGGAAGGGCATTCCAGGCAGCAGGCACAGCGGGTGCAATGGCCCTGGGGTGAGTTGGGGGGGGTTGGTGAGAGTCATGGCTCGGTTGGGGAATTGCTGTCGTTCTCCTGGGAATGTCGCACTGAGTCGAAATACTGATTGAACTCTAATTCCTGGTTCCCTTCTCTCTTCCCAGGTCTCTGGCCATCCGAGTGTCTTGCCGGAGCCCCCCGGGGGGGCCTGAGCCCCAGGACAAGGGCCCAGATGGCCTGTCATTCCTTGGGGACAGCTGGTCTGGGGCCGTGGTGCGGAGGGTGCTCTCTGGGCCAGGGTCTGCCAGGGGGGAGCCGAGAGAGGTGAGACCCCCCCCGACCCCCCCCCCCCCCCCCCCCGTCCCTCTGAGTTGGGGGTGGAGCCAATGTATTAGCTGGGGCTGGATGCCCTCTGATTGGCGGGTCTAGATCACTGGGCGGAGTTTCTGGGGGTTGACCCAAAGCAGAGGCAGGCTCAGAGATGTCACCCAGGCTGGCCTGCCTCAGCCAGCAGTAAATTAAATCTGACTGGGCAGGGGCTGGACGGATCCCCACCCTTAAGCATGGAAAAGAACAGATACCCTGGGTGAGGACGATGCCTGTTGATGGGGGAAGGATCTGATTGGCTAGGTGCCCTGTGAGGTGGGGTATCTGAATTACCGATATATGTCACCACCACCCCAGTCTCCCTTCAGCCCCAGGGCTGCGGTGGCCTGGGAAGCTCACTTCCTTCCTTCCCTGCCTGCCTGGGTTTCTTTCCCAGCCAAGGGCAGAGGCTGCTGGCCTGGAGGGGGCAGGCCTGGAAGGTGAGGCCCAGCAGAGAACCTTGCTCTGGAGCCAGGCGTCCACACTCCCCTTCCTGATGGACTTCAAGGGTAAGTCTGGCCGAGGGCCGAGGAACTGGGGACTCCCGGGTCCCAGAAGGTCAGAGCTGAGAGCCCACAAGAGCGCTTGTCCAGCCCGTGGTGCAGGTGGGGCAACCGAGGCCTGGCTGCGGCCTGGCTGTCAGCAGTGCCCTTCCCTCGCCCACTGTTCGCCCTTGCTGGCTGTCCTTTGTTTCCTCCGTAAGGAGCTTACCATGACAGGAGTCCAGAGACCCGGGTTCAAGGCCTGGTTCTGTTCCTAGTGGGCTTGGTAGCCTCGGGCAGGTCCCTGTCCTCTCTGGGCCTCAGACTCTCACTTTAAGAGGGGGGAGGTAGGGTTCTGGCAGCTCAGGCCTTGAAAGGGGCGTGATGGAGCCCGAGGCCGATCCCTGACTTACTTAATCCTCCTCTTGCCCTCCCTCCTGCCCCCGCCCTGCCCACGTCCAGCCTGTCAGTCCTTCCACGAGGCCCTAGATGCCTGGACAAAGGGGCTGAGCACTGAGCCCTTCTATATTCGAGCCAACCTCACCCTGCCCGAGCGTGCAGACCCTCATGCCCTGTGTGTGAAAGCCCAGGAGATCCTGCGGCTGGTGGACCCGGCATACAAGCGGCGGCAGGAGTGGTTCTGCACACGGGTCGACCCCCTTACGCTGCGGGACCTGGACCGGGGCACTGTGCCCAATTACCAGAGGTGACGCGGAACCGGGAGTCTGGGGGCGGGTCCCGCAGGGAGCCAGGACCAGGATAGGAGGCTTTTCCCCTCCCCCTGCAGTCCCTCACTATCCTCCGGGACAGGATAAGGGGGCTGGAGGAGAGGAGGTGAGGGGCTCCCTTTCTCCCTACAAATGCACCATGTGATCCCACCCCACCCCCATCCCTACCCCGCAGAGCCCAGCAGCTCCTAGAAGTTCAGGAGAAAGGGCTGCTCTCCAGCCGGCACCGAGGGCCCCGAAGTAATGTAAGCAATGCTGGGCGGGCTGGCAAGGGTCCGGGGAGAGGGCCTGCCAAGGGTGGGGTCCAAAGGGGGAGAGGCCAGGTTCCGTTGTCTGACAGCCCTGGGGGAGGAGAGGAGGGAGGCTCCCACCCCGCTCCTTCACCCGGACACGGTTGATCATCTCCTACGTGCCCAGCAGACAGGACAACGGCAGGGCTCACTGTCCAGGGTAGTTGAGAGGGTTAAACGAGGCAGCTCAGGAGCAGGCCTGGCCACGGCCAGCACTTGACAGAATGGCAGTCACACCCCCTCTTCCGATCCCTGGGTAGGGGCTGGGCCGGGTGAGCCTCCCCCGGCCGCCCTACACACGGGCAAAGTGAGGCTCAGAGAAGTGAAATCACTCAGAAGGCCAGAGGGGCTGAGAACTTGGGCTCTGAATCCCAGCTCTGCCACGAGCCAGCCCGCCTGCCGCGCCACCTTGGACAAGCACCTGACCCTCCCTTGAGGCTCTGTTTCCTCATCTGTAAAACTGGGGAAGTTACGTTGCCTGCCTCGTGGGTAGAAGGCTTCAGTGAGTTCGTGACATCTGGGGCTCAGTGTCTGTCACGTTCCCTGCTGGCCGCTGGTGTCATCGGTGCTGTCATTTGTCGGTGCTGGTTTTTTTTTTTTTTCGTACCCAGGGTCACGTTGCTAATTCATTGGAAGAGGTTCCAAAGGTTACCTCTCAGGCGACATTAGGTCGCTCTGGTCTCTGGGCCTCAGGTTCCCCATCTGTAGACCTAAGGCCCCTCTAGCTCTAACTGGCTCCCACAGGCTTGCTTCCCTGGGCCCATAGGGATGGTTACCCTCAGCTGCCTGGGCTGGGCCGGGTGGGGGCAGGAGAAAGCCTGGCGGGGAGGGGGCCTCTCGGGCCGACCCAGGGGGCAGCCGGGCCCCCTCTGCCGGGGTGGGGGGGTCCCATTCATCTCCTCCCCGCTGAGGGTGGGATGCAGGCTGGGCCCTCAGGTGCTCCTCTCTCCGTGCCCCCCTCTCCCCCCCCAGCTGAAGAAGCGAGCCCTGGACCAACTCCGGCTGGTGAAGCCCAAGCACGTGGGAGGTTCTGCCGGAGATTGTCCGGAGCAGCTGCTGATGGAACCCTGCTCAGGTGAGCACACAGCTGCAGAGGCACGTCCCGTGCTGGTGTCTGGGAGGGTGCACGTCTGGGTGTCCTTTGGCCCTGGCGGTCCACTCTGCCTGCAAGAGCCCGTTGAGGGGCTTCCGGTGGGGAGCAGGGCATCCGGGGCCTGAGACACGGGCTCCCCCTGGTGGGAGATGGGCCACCGGGGTTGAGGGAGCCAGTTGGGGGGAGGCACCGGTGTGCGAGTGTGACCGTGGGGGTGTAGGACCCCGGGGCTCACGCGGGCCCGGGTCTGTTCTTGTCTGGCGGAGCAGTTGTAGTGGTGTTTCTCACGTGTGTGTGCCGGCCGGTGCCAGCGAGATCCCCGAGCGGGTGTCTGGAAGGCAGTAGGGGGGAGGCCTTGGGTCAGATCGGGGAGGAGGGGTTGGCGGAGCCCGGAGGAGGGAGTCGCAGGTCCGAGGGGCAAGAAGACGGTGGTGAGGGAAGACTTCCCGGAAGGGAAGTTGCCTGAGGTGGGGTTTTCGGGGATGAAGAGGAGTTCGTTCCCGGCACAAGGCACAGCTGTGCAAAGGCACAGAGGTATGGCTGTGTGTGACGCGCGTGCAGAACACCGAGTACAGCAAGTGTGAGCCAGACGCCAGGTCTGTCACAGAGTGTGCTTGGTCCAGGGGACACAGTGGTACCTCCCCTTGGAGCATATGGCCCCGGGGGGGGGTGTCAGGGGGAGGCAGCTGCCCGCCAGTCAGATCATCGTACCCGTAAACATAATTTTGAAGCGTGACACGTGTAATAGAGGAGAGCTGGGTGCCTTGGAGCGCACGCCAGAGGCCCTGCACGTCTGGGGACCAGGGAAGGTGTAACCTGGGCTCTGAGGGGAGCGTGGGGTCTAACTGGGCCATAGCTGCCGGGGTGGGGCTCTGGCCTCCCCGAGTCACGCAGAGGCCCTGTGGTTGGAGGCAGTCGGTCCGTGTGCTGGGGCACGTGACTCGCTGCCCCTCTAGGCTCTGGCAGGGCTGGGTCACCCACGTGGGGGATGCACCCTCTTTCCTGAGGGTCGTGGGAGGTCACTGGCATGTTGAAAGCAGGGGACTTCCGGGATCTGACTGTAGGTTTAAAGCCTCTGTCTGGCTGTTGAGAGGAGAAGGACCTGGAGTTGGGGTTGGGCAAAGGTGAGGCGGGCGGGGGATTGGGGCCAAGGCTCCTGCAGGGGGCTGCTGTGTGTGTGTGTGTGTGTGTGTGTGTGTGTGTGTGTGTGTGTACATGCGTGCATGTGCACAAAGGAACAGCAGCAGGTCTTAGGGGGAAAAAAAGGGGGGGACTTGAGAAGAGCGGATGGGGTTTTGAGGCTCGAGGGGCTGGCCACCCTAGGACGGAGGAGCTGGGGCCCTGCCTGCACCCTCACCTCCTCTGCCCCCCGCCCTGCCGTAGAGCCAGAGCGGAGCCTCAAACCCTACAGCCTGGTGCGGCCGCTGCTGGTGTCCGCCCTGCGGCCTGTGGTGCTCTTGCCTGAGTGCCTGGCGCCCCGGCTCATCCGCAACCTGCTAGACCTGCCCAGCTCCCGGCTGGACTTCCAAGTGTGCCCGGCGGGTGAGCCTGGGTGCCCGGGGAGGGGAGGGCCGGGCGGCACCCACGGGCGGCCGGGCCCACGGGGCCCTTCACCCCTGCCTCTCGCCGCTCTGCAGAAAGCCTCTCTGGGGAGGAACAGTGCTCGTCCTCAGCACCGGGAGCCCCCAAGGCCCAGCCTGCCGCCCCGGGGCTGGGCAGCAGGATCCGCACCATCCAGGAGTCTGTCGGGAAGGTAGGTGCTTCTTCTGGGGGAGAGAGCTGGTCTGAGTGTGGGCCTGAGCCGCTCTCTCGCAGAGCCGCTGGGCGAGTCCCGTCCCTTCCACGGGCCTGTCTCCTCCCCTGTGGATGGGGGGCTGGGGCGGTGGAACGCGGGTCCCCTTTGAGGTGTTGGGCTGGTACACCTCACCTGTCCGTCCCGCCCCAGACTCGCTGCTACCTTGGGGGCCGGCTGGGGGCTGTCAGACACGGGAGCGCCGGTGGGGTCCGCTCCGTCCCGTCGATGGCGAGGCTGAGGTCCAGAGCGGGCACGTGACTTGTGTCCCCAGGTCTCCCACCTTCCCCTGGGGTACCTTCCTCGTTGCCAGGGCCCTTCTGGTGGGGGACACGGGAGCCCGTAGGGGGCTGTGCTGGAGGGCCTAGTGGGGGCAGGGAGGTCAGCGTCTCTGGGCTGAGAGTGAAACGTCGCCTCCGTGTCCTGAGAAGCACTGCCTGTTGGAGCTGGGCGCACGGGGCGTGCGGGAGCTGGTCCAGAACGAGATCTACCCCATTGTCATCCACGTGGAGGTGACGGAGAAGAACGTCCGGGACGTCAGGTGAGGGAGGGTGGGGCCAGCGTTTCCTCCTCCTTGAGGAGGTCCCTGTCTCTCCGCCTCCGTCCGCCTCGGTGTCTGTCCCCTCCTCTGACCGCCGCCTGTCCCCTCTGCCGGCAGGGGTCTGCTGGGCCGGCCGGGCACCCGGGACTCGGAGCTGCTTCGGCAGTGCCGCAGCTCGGAGCAGGCGCTCTGGGAGCTGCCCTGCTCCTGGGTGCGGGTGCCGGCCCACGCGTGGGGCCACTCGGAGGAGCTAGCCAAGGTCGTGCGCGGCCGCATCCTGCAGGAGCAGGCCCGCCTCGTGTGGGTGGAGCAGGGCAGCGGCAGCAGCATCGGCGGGAGCAGCGAGGCCTGAGGGGCCCCTCCGGATGCCCGCTGCCTCCTGGCCCGCTTCAGAAGCCGTCGGCGGCGGGGACCCCGGTGTCCGCGGTGGAGCTGGGGCCCCGGCCCATCCCGAGCCCTCCTAGACCCTCGGACCCTCGCACGCGGGCTCTCACCCGAGTGGATCTGTGGGAGCCCTCAAGGCGGAGCCCCCCCCCCCCGCCCCCGTACTCGCTGCTCTGGGCCTCCCGAGTGCCCCCGTGTCCCCGCGATTCCGCCCGCGTCCGCGTCCTCAGCCTCTCCCTCACCCGGAGCTTCTGAGCTCTCACTCCGCACAGGTTTACACGCCCAGGTTCTCAACGGCAGGCACCTGAGGACTCCTGGGTTCTCAGCCAGTTCTGCTCAAGGAGCCCCGAGCTCGTCCCGCGTGCCCCTGCCCGCCGCCAGCCCCCCCCCCCTCCGCCCCTCTCGCGTTTCTGCTGTGTACTTCCACGTGTGGGCGCCGCGGCGTCCCCGGCCCTCCGTGCCCCTCGCGTCTTCCCGTCACACGTGTGTCTGTGGTTCTCTCCCGTGTAAATGCCCCACCCCACCCCGTGACACTTGGGCACTGACACTCCTGTGCTCCTGGGGAGCACACCGAGGACCGTGTTCTCACAGCGCCAGCTCCCTGCGGTGACTCACCTCTCAGAGGCACACGGGTCGGGAGAAGGGCCGCTGCTCTGTCACCAGAATGTATGGCCCGTTGAGTTCTGAACGGGCCTTTTTCACTCAGAAGCTGCACATGACGTAACATTAAACGGTTTGTCATAGAAGCTGGTGGCCTTTTGCTTGCTTGCCTCCCTGGCCCTGGGGCCCCCTCTCCACGCTCCCGACTTGTCCCCACCCCCCGATCAGGCTGATAACCACCTCTCAGGCCCCTGCTTGCCCACGGGGAGGGTCAGATTTCGTTCCTGACTCATCCCAGAGCCGCCCGCCATCTGTGCTGGCATCACCTTACCTGCCCCCGAATGACCGGAGAAGGGCCCCACAGACGGGCCATCTCCATGCTCAGCCCTGCCCGTGTCTGATCATCAAAGGAGGGTCCCCTGGAGAGGGGACACCAAGCCTAGCAGGGTCCGGTCTTGGCTTAAGGGGCCCAGCTGCTGAGTGCAGGGGGCCAAGTGCAAACCCCCCCCCCACCCACCGTGCACAGTCAGGTCCCTGAGACAGTTGGACCAGAGAGGATGGTCTAAGCAGGATGGCCACGGGGGCTGCCGCTTACGCCTAGGGTCTGGGATTCCTTTCTTCAAGAAGTATTTACTGGACCTGTGTGCCAAAGTGCTGTCCTTGGTCATCCTATGACCGTCCTCTGTCACAGTGATGAACTTGGGTCGGCCCCTGGCGATTTCAGGGGGAATGTTTACTAGGTGGAAGGAGCCTTCAGAGCAGAGTCTTAGAGGCCGAAAATGCATTGAGTGTGGCCCCCTGGGGAGTGGTAGGAAACGAGGCTGGGAAGTCCAAGTTCAGAGGTAGGGGCTGCCTAAATCGTAGTGTCCTTTGAGGCCTGGCTCAGACACCGTCTCCATGAAGGCTGCTTGATCCTCCCAGGCATTGGGACTTCTCTGTCATGCCGTGTTCTCTGCCTTGTGGCAGGACGGTGGGTGCCTGTGGCTCCCTGGGTGTGGAGACTGGGTAATGATGCTCATTTGGGTCAAGGAACCTCCCCACTTCCTTGCTGTGTGTCTGGCCCAGTGCTTGGTCTATGGACGTAGGAATCTGGGTGACGTTGCAGGACCTCAGTAAGGCAGCTGCCTTTGCCTGGTCTCACGTTAGGTGTCCTTCCACTGGGGCGGAGAAGCCCACTAACCCCTTAATCCTCACCGGGTCTTATTTTTGTCCCCACTTTATAAATGATGAAATTAAAGTTCAGAGAGGTGAAGCAACTTGACCGAAGTCACATGGCTAGTAAATAGCCCCGTCAGGATTTGAACCTTGGTCTGTGTGGCCCAAAGCCTGGGATCATCCCCCGGAGATGCTGTCCTCGGAAGATGGGCCACGAAAGGGGCTTGGCATGGGGCCAGCCCACAGGAGGGTGATTCCAAAGGGTTGATTTTCTTTTCCTCTCCCTCAACAGCCACAGTGCAGGTGTGGGTCACAGCAGGCCCAGGCTAATTCACCAACCATCTGGTACTTTCTTGTGTTTAATGAATATTTCTTGAGCTCCTACTATGTGCCAGGCACTATTCTAGGCAGTGAGGATTCAGTGAAGAAAAAAGAACTCCCTGTATATACTCATGAGAAAGACAATAGAGAAGTAGTATGCACAGGGTGTTGGGAGATGAAAAGTGCTGTGGAGAGAACATAGCAAAACAGGATAGGTCTGGGGGGCTATAAACGAGGGGAGAGAAAATATTGCAATTAAAAAAATTTTTTTTAACATTCATTTTTTTTTTTTTGAGAGAGAGCGTGAGCAGGGGGAGGGGCAGAGAGAGAGGCAGACACAGATTCCGAAGCAGGCTCCAGGCTCTGAGCTGTCAGCACAGAGCCAGACACAGGGCTTGAACCCATGAACTGTGAAACCATGACCTAAGCCGAAGGCGGACACTTAACTGACTGAGCCACCCAGGTGCCCCAAACATTGCAATATTTTTTTTTAGTTTTTTTTTTTTTAAACGTTTATTTATTTTTGAGACAGAGAGAGACAGAGCATGAACGGGGGAAGGTCAGAGAGAGAGGGAGACACAGAATCGGAAGCAGGCTCCAGGCTCTGAGCCATCAGCCCAGAGCCCGACGCGGGGCTCAAACTCACGGACCGGGAGATCGTGACCTGAGCTGAAGTCAGACGCTTAACCGACTGAGACACCCAGGCACCCCATTGCAATATTTTTTAATGTTTATTTATTTTTGAGAGAAAAAGAGCATGACTAGGAGGGGGGCAGAGAGAAAGGGAGACACAAAATCCGAAGCAGGCTCCAGGCTCCGAGCTGTCAGCCCAGAGCCTGATGTGGGGCTTGAACTCACAAGCCGTGAGATCATGACCCAAGCTGAAGTTGGACGCTTAACCAACTGAGCCACCCAGATGCCCCCTCAAACATTGCAATTTTTAAAAAAATGTTTATTATTTTGAGAGAGAAAACACATATGTGTGCAAACAGAGGAGGGGCAGAGACAGAAAGAGGGAGAGAGAATCCCAAGCAGGCTCCACACTCTCAGCACAGAGCCCGACGCAGGGCTTGAACTCACGAACCGTGAGATCATGAGGTCATGATCTGAAATCAAGGGACGCTTAAGTGACTGAGACACTCAGGTGCCCTGACATCGCAGTTTTTAAAAAGTGGCCTGGGAATGCCTCATAGAGAACATGACATTTGTGTCAAGAAATGAAGGAGGTGTGGGGCGCCTGGGTGGCGCAGTCGGTTAAGCGTCCGACTTCAGCCAGGTCACGATCTCGCGGTCCGTGAGTTCGAGCCCCGCGTCAGGCTCTGGGCTGATGGCTCAGAGCCTGGAGCCTGCTTCCGATTCTGTGTCTCCCTCTCTCTCTGCCCCTCCCCCGTTCATGCTCTGTCTCTCTCTGTCCCAAAAAATAAATAAACGTTGAAAAAAAATTTTTTAAAAAAGAAATGAAGGAGGTGAGGGAGCGAGACATGCAGACCTCTAGGGAAAGGTCCAGGCAGGAACAGCACGTGCAAAGGTCCTGAGGTAGGTGTGCACCTGGACTGGCCAGAAGCCCAGTGGGTCTGGAGCGGAGGGAACAAGGGGAGAGTAGTAGGAGGTGGGGTTGGGGCCTGCAGGCTGCTGTATGTATGATCTTTGGCTTGTGTTTTGAGGGACATGGGGACTCCGTCAGAGGAAGGATGAGACGTGAGTGGCCTTGTGTCCAGCATGATGGAAGCGTTGGCTGGAGAAGGCCCTCTGTCCACAGCTGGCCGGGAGAAGGGCGGCAATACAGACCGCTGAGTGAGATGGGGTGCGGTGGGCTACAGCAGGAGAGATACGCTTCGAGGCCTCCTGTGGCCCAGACGAGGCCCAGAGACCTGGGTTCCACTGGCTCTGTGGCTGAGCCGCTAGATCCTTCCATGCCTTTTGTGCTCAGCGATCAACTGGGAATAACTATCCTAGCGCCGGCGTGAGGAGCAAAGGAACTGAGCCACCCACCGTAGGTGCCCCGGAGACCGGGAGGGGGGCAGCAGGGAAGGCTTTGTGGCGGAGGGGACCCTTCCTCGAGCCGAGCCTTAACGTCCAAAGGGCATGAAGCTTGGCCAGAGGAACCTGGGTGACGACGGGGAGGATGGGGGAGAGCACGCAGGAGGAGGTGCATACAGCGAGAGGACACGCCGGGAGGCTGGCGAGCGGGAGCCCCGAAAATAACGGGTGTTGAAGGGGCTCAGCCGACAGTCTCCGGGGAGTGGGGAGGCTGGGACGGCCCCTCCCTTCCACGGGGCGTGGAGGGTTTGTTGTCGCCCCCACCCCCGCTAGAGCAGCTGGCCGGGCCGGGGGCTGTCCCTTCCGCGGTGCCTGTGTCGTTTCCAGCCGCCTCGGGGGCTCCCCAGGGCCGGCCCCGCCCCTCGGGCTGCGCTGGAGGCAGGGGCGGGGCCTGGCCCGAGCGCCGGGGCGGGAGCGCGGCGGGAGCAGGTGGAGCGGCCGCGGCGGCGGCGGCGCTGCCATGGCTCCGCGTCCCGGCCCAGAGCACCAGCCCCCACCTCGGCCCTCCTCGCCTGCCCCTGGGGCCCACCAGACTTTGGCCTTTGCCGGCGCCCCAGCCTAACCAGCCTCCCCTCGCTGTCCGGTTGGGATTTGGGGGCTGAGCCGTCTGGGGTCCCGGGGCCAATGCAGTGCCGCCTCCTCCGGGGCCTGGCGGGAGCCTTCCTCACCCTTCTGTGCACGGGGCTCCTCTCCCTGCGGTACCACTCGAGCCTGTCCCCCGACGGCGCGCGGGAGGCCCCCGCGCTGGGCCCGCCAAGCCCTCTGTCCCCTGAGCTGCAGTTGCGCGATGTCTTCATCACGGTCAAGACGACCCGAGCCTTCCACCACTCGCGCCTGGAGCTGCTGCTGGACACGTGGGTCTCCAGGACCAGGGAACAGGTGACAAGTGGGCAACTGTAGGCCCCCAGAGTGGCCCCTGACCTGAGGGACTCGTGGAAGCCTTTCCATTGGGCTGGGGTCCCCGGCAGCCTCCAGGGAGAAGCTGCCTGCCCACCTGCCCTGTCTGGACTCCACTCCCGGCTCCTCCTTCCTCCCAGGGTCAAGGGCTCCTGCGGCCCCTGCCTGTGCCCCTCACTGGCTCCGGAACCAGGTGGTCCTCATGCCCACTCCTCAGTCCCTCCTGGGGCGGGGGGGGGGTGTCCCTCTGTTCCCTGGCTGTTCTCGCACAGGCTTTCCTCCTTGGCCCAGACCCGCGACGGGGACAATGCGGGGGCGGGGTGGGGGTGGGGTGTTGGGCAGCTGGGGTAGAGGCCTCTGAGAGTCCTGACTTCTGACATGTGCCCAGGCCAGGCTGCACCCAGTCCAGGCCCCGGGTGCTGTCCTACCGCCCTGGCTGGGAGAGTGGAGGACAGGGGCTGAGCTGCCGAGGACACGGGAAGGTCTAGGTGGGGCCTGTTTGGGAGGGAGAGGGGCGGGGGGCATCCTTTCAGAATTGCCGACGACCCCTGTCCCCTTGCCTCTGCTGCCCAGGGTGTGTCCAGGGCAGCGGGCCCTCATCTCCTGTGCTCCTTTCCTGTGGGGCAGTTTCGGAGGGAGGGAGGGAGGGAGGGAGGCATGCTGTGGGGGAGAGGTCAGAGTGGGGGCCAGCTGTGGGATCGTGTGTGTGTGTGTGTGTGTGTGTGTGACGGGGGCATGTGGCTTATGTCTTTCCGGGCACAAGCTGAGTCCCTTCTGGCTCTTGCCCTCCCCAGACCCGGTGCCCTCCCCAAGCAAGGTCAGTGATTTGGGGTTGTTGGGGAACCATCTCTGGGAGAGGTGGAGGGGCACGTTTACACACACACACACACACACACACACACACACACACACACACTGTCCCTACGGCAGGCGGCTGGCTCAGTGGGAGGAAGTGACTGAGCCTTGGGAGGGGGTTGGGGGCTCCCGGGACACTGAAGAGCCGGGAAGGTGATGTCTGCTAGAGCCCAGGGCCTTCTGGGGAGAGGGCACCCCCACGCCTGACTTCCTGGCCGTGATGTCCTGGCACCCTATTTAAGCCTTTCTCCGCTGGGACCCCAGCACCCAGGTTCTTCCCTGGGGCGCCCCCCCACACAGCTTCTCCTCTTGGGGAGAGTCTGGTTCCTCCTGCGGAAGCCGCTGAGCCTGGCCCTCCCCGCAGACCTTCCTGTTTATGGTGCTGTGTCTGTGTGTACCCGGGAGCGTGCCTCACGTGGTCTGAGGCCCTTTCCTGCCTTGTCTTGATCGCCATGGTGGTGCCCTTGCCCCGGATGAGGAAACTGAGGCCAGAGGGAGGAAGTGCTTGTCCGCAGCACCCTGAAGGCCTGGGGGCGCAGAGCCCTGGTCCCACCTCCCGGTTGGGACCCTTCCTTCTCTGTTGAGACCCGGGATCTCAGAGCTGCCTGGTCACTGGGCCCCAGGAGAGGGTCCTTGGGTGCCCAGCCTGGGTGGCTGGCCCTGGCAGGACCAGGTCTGCAAAGAGAGGAAGCAGCTGCCCACTCCCTGCCTCGAGCTCAATCCCAGATGCCAACTAGGCAGCCAGAGGGAGTACCTGCCGGGTAGCTCGGCAGCCAAGGGGCCGCACATGCTTCACTCCGTTTAACCCTCACAACAGCCCCCGAGGGGCAGACACTGAGGGTCCTGTTTTATAGGCCAGGAAGCTGAGCACAGTTAAACAGAGGTAGGAGATGAGTTCACTCAGTTGCACACTCCCACCTTCCGCCCCCAGCACGAGGGGCAGAGGCTAGAAACCTCGCCCTTTGAGGCAGAGTTGAGAAAAGGCAGGATGCTCAAATTGAGGAAGAGGAAGGGAGACCGGGGGACACCCTGCCATCCCACTGCCTCTGGGTCCTCTTTGTCTCCCCCCGTTGAGCCCTTTGGCTTACCCGTCTCTGTGATCTTGGCCAAGGCTCTCTCCCTCTCAGGCCTCAGTTTCCCCGTCTGCACAGGACAGGAGGGTCTCGGAGCCTCTCTCAGCTCTGCCAGCAGGAGCAGGCCTGAGCTGGTTAACTCTCCAGGGCTGGGCGCCCGCCCCAGCTGGTTAAGGGCGGCCGGGTGGCAGGGGCCTTTGTGGTTAAGGGCCTTTGTGGCAGCTCGCGTGCGGCCTTTGTCCCGGGGAGAGGGGGTGGGCTGGGGGAGGCCCTTTTTTGTGATCCATGGGGAGCCTTTCCCTTCCCCACAGTCCCCTCGAGGGCGGTGGGTGGGGGTGGGGGGAGCGCTGTGGGCCCCACATCTCCCCTCCCCTGCAGCAGATGGCCCCCAGCCGCCCCCTCCCCTGACCCCAGCAGGCTGACTGTCCTTTTGTTTTCCTGTGAGGTTTTAACCATTGTCAGAGTCTCCTCCTTAAACAAATTAAATGCAACCCTTGGCCCAGAGGAAACTCTGCCCACTGCTCTGTGCCAATCTCCGGGTTCCCAGGGACGGGAACACGGGCCTCATGCGCCCCGCCCAGCCCCCCGGCCCTGCTGCGGGACCCTCTCCTTCCCTCCCCCCCCCCCCACACCGATTCCGGCTTATTCATCCATCGGCAAACATCCCTGACCCATTTGGCCCATGCTCCCAACTCGAGAGAGTTCCACTATCTGGTGGAAAGTTTGCCAAGGAGCAGGGCAAGAAAAGCCTGATTTATTTTACTGGCTCTCTGGGGGCTGTGTGGAAAACAGGCTCCCGGTGGGGGCAGGACCGAGCCGTGGAGGCTGGTGAGGAGAGGTCGCATCCTGGGTAATTTGTAGGTTGGGTGAGCAGAATTTGCTGACACGACTGGATGTGGGGTGTGAAGGAAAGAGAGGAGGCATGGTGACCCCAAGGTGCTGGGTCCCAGCCAGATGGGGAGGGCCCAGAGGAACACAGGTGGGCGGGGGGGGGCCTCCGGCACTGAGTGTGAGGCACCTGCTAGCCCCCCCCACCCCCCGGAGAGGTCTTGGATGAGGTGGGATTTCATGGTTTCTTGATGGCGTTTAAAGCCAAGAGGCTCGATAGCATCCCCGAGGCAGCGGATGGGATAGAGAAGGGGACCAGCACCGACACTTTCTGCGAGGATATCCAGGGACCTACAGTGTCAGCTAAATCTGAAAAGGTGGGGGACAGACCCGAGGGAGAGGGGCTCAGAAGGTGGATGCCACCCAGGCCTCCCGGAGGTGAGCCAGTGCCGGGACAGGGGGGCGTAAATCAGACCAGGCCCGTGCCCTTCAGCGTGTCACTGTCTGGAGGGAGAGACCAAAGGGTAGATTTCCATAACCGAGGGGCTGCTGTTACCATAAGGAGGGACAGGAGGCTGAGGGGCACATGGGAGGGGTGTCGGGCAAGAAGAGGGCACAGTATATGCAAAGGCTCAGAAGGGTGTGCGTGTATGTGGCACATTTGGGGAACTGAAAGGCCTTTGAATTTAAGAGAAGAGGTGGGGCAGGAAGTGATGAGATAGGCTGCATGAGGCACAGGGACTGGGTGGCCCCTCATGGCCGCACTTAGGACGCTGGCCTTTGTCCCAGGGGCAGTAGGGAGCCACAGAAGATACTAGGTAGGGTGGTGGGTAGGGGGTATTATCTGGTTTTGGTCCTGACAGGAAAAGAGATCTGAAGGTCTTGCAATAATCCATTGAAAGATAATAGTGGCTCAGAACAAGGGCCATGGGTCTTGGGGAGATAGGACTCGTTCCCTCCTGCCCCTTCCTGTGCCCAACCCCTGGCTTCTGGCCTCCTGTGCCTCAGTTCCCCCCTGAGATAAGAAGCTGAGACTGACTTCACTGCCAACTCTTTCTCGTTCTTTCTCACGCTATTTCACTTTGCCCTCACAGCTACCACTACTCCCCATTTTCCGGCTGGGTAAACTGAGGCTCAAAGCAGGCGCTGATCTGATCTGAAGGGCTGGTTCCTGGAAAGCAGGGAGGTGTTTGTGGCTGAGCGGGGAGGGGCGTTGCGGTCAGAGGCCCTAAGTCTGGAGGGAGGGCAGGGCTCGCGTGGCCAGAGTGACAGATGGGGGAGTCGAGGCCCTTTAAACGGGTGAGATGCTTTCTCCTTGGTCCTCACTTGGAAAGAGTTCAAAGTTGTCGGGACCCTGGGCAGGGCCACCTAAGCGTCAGAGGAGGCCCTCGCTGTGCTGGGCGGGTGAGGGGACCTGCTGGAGCAGGGAGAGGCGCTCGTGCTCTGCTCGGTGTGGAATGGGGGTCAGACCAGTCCCCGGCCGCCGGTCTCTGTCTTGCCATCAGCTGCCCGTGGAGGGTTTGTCTCTGCAGCTCATTCGGTTTGTGTTCAGTTTCTTTGGGGGTTGAGCGGCTTCTACCTGCCTGGGAGGTGGGGAGGAGAGGTCCAAGGCCTGTGGGCTCGAATCCCAGCTCAGCAGTCGCCGACTGTCCGACCTTAGTCTGTCACTTAGCCTCAGTTTCGCCATCTGCGAGGGAGACAGATCACGACACCTGTCTTGAGGTTAAGTGAGGTCCTCAGGGACCAGGAGCGTGCAAGCTGCTGGTGGGGCGCCTCTCCAGTCTGGGAGAGAGCTGGACTGGATCACGATGTAAGATTTCCGAGCTGCGCAAGGGCCCTGTGCCCGCCCAGAGAGCTTCCGTGGCTCTGAAAGCCGTGACTGTCTCCCCAAGCAGTGCGGTGTCCCCGTGCGTGGGTCTGTCTCCTGTCAAAGCGTCTAGGGTTGTGTAAGTGTGGTTAGGGAGGGGCCACGTGGGACTGCAGTGTGTGCATGTGTGTGAGATAGAAGACGGTGTGACTCCGGTAGGGTCCCCGTGGGTGCTGGTGTGCACCATGAAGTCGTGTGGCTTTGACAGCTGGGTTGTGTGTGTTGAGGGGGGGGGGCGTAGCCGAGAAAGTCATGTTGTCTTAAAGGCGCGTGTGACGGTGGGAGGGGGTGTGTCTGTCACTGATGGAGGACAGAAGTGTGGACAGGTGTTTTAGCAGGGGCTTGGCTGTGAGCGACCCCCGGGGCCTGCCCTTGGCTGACTCTAGTCCTGACTCCCCCTTTCTCCTTCTTAGACCTTTGTCTTCACCGACAGCCCAGATGAAGGCCTCCAGGAGAGACTGGGTAATTCTGGGTGGGGTGGGGGCCCCTCAGCTGTTACCAGGGAAAGGTGGGGTGGCTGTCCCCTGGCCCGGGGCCCTCAGGAGACAGGGCTGCCCACCCTTAGCATGTGGGGATCCCCCTTTGCCCAGGATGAGGGGCAGGCTTCTTTGCTGGAGACGGGTATGGGTTTGGGGAGGGTCAGCTCTCCCGGGCCTCAGTTTCCCCGTGTGTAGAATGAGAATGCTCCAGGCTGTCTGAGGTCTTGCTCTGTATTCTCACAGTGTGCGGGGCTGTGGGAAGGACCTGGGCAGGGTCCTCTGACTCGTCCCCACTTCTCCAGGGTCCCACCTCGTGGTCACCAACTGCTCCGCTGAGCACAGCCACCCCGCCCTGTCCTGCAAGATGGCTGCTGAGTTCGACACCTTCTTGGCCAGCGGGCTGAGGTGAGTGTGCCTGGGTCTCTGGGGACAGGTGTGGCCTGTGCCTCAGGCTGGTTCCTGAATAGGGTTTTGTGTCAAGAAAGTGAAGTTTGGCTGGGTCTTGTGAATTTCATCACATAAGGGCCTCCTGGGGTCTGTCTCTGGGCAGACTGTCTGGGTTCAAGTCGTGCCATTTACCGGCTGTGGGATCTTGAGCAAGTGTCTTAACCTTGCTGAGTCTTGGTCCCCGCGCGTTAAGTGGGCACACTTTTCTCGGGAGCTCACACGAGATGCTGTCTGGCTCAGACCGTGTGCCTTAAATGTCAGCTACTCTCCCTGATTTTGTTGACTTATTATGGGCGGGGGGGGGGGCTCAAGGGGAGCCTGGTTGGCCAGCAGCCCTTGGGAACCCTCCTCCAAGCTTAGCATCCCCCCCTTGGATCCCCACAGGTGGTTCTGCCACGTGGATGACGACAACTATGTGAACCCAAGGGCACTGCTGAAGCTGCTAAAAACCTTCCCACAGACCCGCGACGTCTACCTAGGCCGGCCCAGCCTGAACCGGCCTATCCGCGCTTCGGAGCCCAGGCCGCACAACCGCACGGTGGGTCCCTCCCTTCCTCCTTGTGCAGCGGAGGCCACGGGTGTGGGCTGTGGCCAGGCCGGGGGGCGGGGGGATGGGGCAGGCAGGGGCAGGGCTCGGAGCCCCTGGTATCGTCATGTAGTTGTATATCAGCCGTTCAAGTGCCCAGCGCTGCTGGGCCAGCTGGCCGATCGAGCTGCCTGCAGCCCCTGAGGCCCTCCCCAGCGCACCCCTCCTGTCTACAGACTAAAGAGGTGACACCTGGCCCAACGGGGTCCCCAGCTTCAGCTCCAGACCTAGATGGGCACTAACGAGGACTGTCAGATTTAGGGAAAAAAACCAAGCCCCGAACCAGGATGAAAGTTGCATTTGACTTTCAGATAAATAGGGACGCGTTTTTTTAGTAGAAGTGCGTGGCATGGTTCTCTCCGGGTCCCCAGGCCCCGCCAGGCCCCTAGGGGGCTCCCTTGGCCCCAGGGAAAAGGCTAGTGAGGGGGTCCCCCTCCCTGGAGGCAGCGGGCTCTCTGCCTCCCCGGCTCACCATCTGCTTCATCAGGGAAACCAAGAGCAGGAAACACAAAACCTTAATTATCAGCGGCTAATGGGGCCTCTGAGCCCTAATTAAATCCTCCCGGGCCCTGGGGGTGTGTGTGTGTGTGAGAGTCGGCTCCAGGTGAGCCGAGGGGTGCCCCAGGAGGCCCCCGCACCACCACACGCTTGGATGGAGGGGTTGAGAACTCTGCTCTGGAGCCCGACTCCCTGGGTTCACGGGCCACCTGTGCCGCCTCCTGGTTTCGTGACCTTCGCTGAAGTCATCCCGCCTTTCTGTGCCTCAGTTTCCTCACCGGTGAAATGGGCGATCAGCGTCCCCACCTGACAGGGCGGTTGTGAGCAGGATAAGAAACAATTTAGCGAGGTCACCTATCCAAGTGCTTGGGATGGGACCCGACATGTGATGACACTAGTAAGTGTTAGCGATCGGTACCCAAGCCAGCTCGGCCTTCCTCTCTGAGCCTCATGCTTCCTGAGCAGGTTCAGTACTGCTCGGCCCGCCCAGGCCCCGACTCCAGGACGTGCACGAATATTCTTCTTGCACAGACTCCTAGGCGGGATTCCCTAGACTCCGCCCCAAAGTGTCCCAGCCTGTTCGGATTCTGGGGTACCCTCCGGGTTGTGGGGGGGGAGGGCAGCAGAATCGGGCAAGAGCTCCGGCTTGGGCTCAGTCCCAGCTCTGGGACCTCGGTTCTCTGCACCTCACTCCTCTGTACCTCGTCAGCTCATCTGCAGCACAGGACCCCATATATCCGTGCGCAGGGTTAAGGCACGTATACTTTACTTTAATTGTTGTTGTTACTTTAATTATCTGGGAGCAGAAGCCCTGAGCCCACAGTTCACTAAACAAGCATCAATTGGACACCTACTGTGTGCCAGGTCCTTAAGAACCTGTTTACCCTGCTTTATCTAAGAGGGCGGCATTTCCAGAAGTAGCTCATTGAGGTGGTCAGGAGGAGGACACAGGGCCAGGAGAACCCTTGGGTTTCGCAACCGGTGCAGATGCGCTCACAGGTGACAAATCTGCGATCCAGAGGGCAGCAGTGACCTTCTCAAGGTTACACGGCTGTGGCTGTGCGGTGGAGGAGGCCGAGGCCCCAGACGCAGGCTTCCCGACTTCCTGCCCAGGGTTCTCACTGCTGCATCAGGAGGGATAACCCCCACCCAATGCCGCATGCATCAATTAAGCACCAACTGTGTACTCGGGAGAGGGTAACCTCAGGGAACTTGTTAGTCACGAGCGGGTGTAGCCGAGAGGGTATGGTGTTTGCCGAAAGCCTTAGAGAAGCTCAGGAGTTCCGGATTCACAAATCCCCACGGAGGAGGGGGGGCAGAGAGTGGTTTACACCCCAAAGGTACACTCATGATTCCTGAGATGGCGATGTCAAGGGGTTTGCTGGCCTCCGGGGCTCGCGGGCCCGTCTGTCCTTCTCTCTTTCCTCCACGGGAGGCCCCCTTCTCTCCTCGTGCAGAAAAGCTTTCTCCCTCCCAGGAGCTGTAAGTGGCGAGGCCAGTGCCCCTGGCCGGTGATCTTGGTGTCGGGACTATCGCTCCCAAGCCTGGAGCCATGCTGGTTGGGGGTGAGGGGTGGTCTGGCCGTTGCCCCCACCCCCCAGGCTCACCCTGAACCTTGGCCCTCCCCTACCTCTCCCCCCAGAGGCTGGTACAGTTCTGGTTTGCCACTGGGGGCGCTGGCTTTTGCATCAACCGCAAACTGGCTTTGAAGATGGCCCCGTGGGCCAGGTAAGCAAAGCCCCAAGGTGGGGTGGGGGGTGAGGGGGCAGGGGGAGGGGAGGGCCTGGTGCGGGCGGCCTTCGCAGCAGGAAGGGCTCGGGAGTGAGCCCCTGAGGAACTGTCTGGCATTTGTGCTGTGTCACAGAGTTACACAGTTAGTGGTGAGCAAGCCACCTGCCTTCCTGCCCTCAGGGATACACTGCCTAGGGCACTGTGCCACTCACAGGCGAGTTGTGTCATCTCTGGGAGCCTCCGTGCCCCCCTCTGTTAAAACCTAATAATACAATAGCTAAGGGCTATTGTGGGGGCTAAATGGGGAAATGTTTGGGTCGGCACCTGGTCTGAGCCAGGCAAGTATTAAGTCCCACGTGCAGCCCTCTTCTTCCGGGTAAACGTCACAGGGGAGGTGAAGGCCAAGTTTAGGGGCATTCAGAGGAAGGAAGATGTAGGGCCTTCTGCCTGGAGACGGGAGGAGGGCTTCCTGGAAGAGGTGGTGTTTGGACTGGGATAGCCCTAGAGGCCCCCAGAGTGGGGTGGGAGTACTGGTTTCCTGGAGAGCAAGAGGCAAAGGCCTGGGCTCTCGAGGTCTGCTTGGAGAGGCTGCTGAGAGAGGCTCTGAGCCAGGCCTGTGCTTCCCCAAGAGTAATCACAGCCCCTGGGAGGAAGGTGTGTTGGCCTCCTTTCCACAGCTGAGGAGACTGAGGCTGTGAGAGGCCGAATAAGTGACTAGTCCAAGGTCACTCAGCTGCTGGCTCTGGCTCCAAGGTCTGCACAACCCTGGCCTGCTCTGATCTGGATGGGCGGGGTCAGAGCGGTCCTCCAAGTGCGGGGGGGTGGGGGGAACTCAGGTCCCGGTTAGAGGTGGTAATGCTGTCCTCGGGCATGCCGACGGCAGATATGTACTCGTGACCAGGGGTCATCCCTGTGCCTGGTGCCCCCATCTGGTCTTCTGCCCACCTTTACGGGGTATTTGTGTGAATTGGGAAAGGTACCCCCTCCGGGCAGGTGCAACCCTCGGGCACGGGCTGGGATGGGGAGGGAAGGCTGGCCTTCTGCACCCACTGGGCCCCCTGTGCAGTGGGGCAGGCTGGCCCCCGGGGGAGCTCGTGGGGTATGCAGTCAGGTGGTGCCCTTAACCTGGGACACTGCTCCTCCCCTCCTCGACATCTGGCTTGCGACTCCGTTTAAAGACTGCCACTGTCAGAGTGAGATAAACTGCCACCTCCTCTGGGAAGCCCACCTTACCCTCCCGGTGTCTCCCAGGCCTCATGCTTCCCTCTTAGTGCCAGTCTTAGTCTGAAACGACCTGTCCCCCCGTCTCCCTTCAGAAGAGGGCAGCAAGCATTTCTTTCTCATCTCTGTATCCGCAGCCCTAGCATGGCACCTGGCACCAGCTAGATCCTTAAGCTCAACAAAGAATGAATGAATGAGTGAATGCATATAAAGAAAAGACGGGATACATTTAGAAGGGGCTGCTTCTTACCACTCTTCCTCTTAATCTACACAATGGCCCAGTGAGGGCAGGGCCGTTATCACGCCCATTTCACAGAAGAGGACACTGAGGCTCCCCAGGTTGGTGGCTTGCCCAAGGTCACCCAGTGCACAGGAGGCAGATGGTCCTGGTGGAGGGAGGGCCTTCTGGGAGGCAGGGAGAGCTCTGGGTGCCGATGGCCTGGGCCGGTGGCCACAGCACGGCTCTGTCTCTCAGTGGCTCCCGCTTCGTGGAAACAGCCGCGCTCATCCGGTTGCCCGACGACTGCACCGTGGGCTACATTGTCGAGTGCAAGCTGGGTGGCCGCCTGCAGCCCAGCCCCCTCTTCCACTCCCACCTGGAGACCCTGCAGCTGCTGGGGGCCGCCCAGCTCCCAGAGCAGGTGAGCCGGCCTCGGGGCAGTGGGGGAAGGGTGCGGGTGGGGCTGTCCCCTGCTGATGGGGAAACCGAGGCCCACGGTGGCAAAGGACCCTCAGAAGGGCACACAGCGACTCAGCCCTGCCCACCTCCAACCCTCAAGGGTTAACGTTTGTGATGCTCCAAGTTCTTTGATCTGGTCCTTGAATGCCAGCTGGAAGGACCTGCACGGAGCAGAAGCAGCTTGCCTTCAGCCTCAGACCGCTCCCCTCGCTGCCCGCTCCCCCTTGTCCCTCTGCCCCTTCTTCAAACTTCCATCCTCCCGCGTCCCTCCGAAGGGGCCAGGCCTGCCCTCTGCAACGTTGCCTGTTGGTCGTCCCCCCTTCATCAGAGGTTGCCTGCCCGCAGCCCCCTGCTTTCTTTCTCACCCAGACGTGGCCGGGAAAGCCCCTGGGGTCCTCCGCCCAACAGCTCGAGTCAGAGTCCTTCGGTGGCAGAGGACAGAAACGCAACCCAGGCTGGTCAAACAAACAAGTACGCTTATGGGCTCGCGTCCCCGAGAAGCCGCGGGCTGGCTTGCCAGGCGGGGCTGAGTCTGCCTGCTCACGCTGTGCCCGCTGTCACCTGTCTTCCCGACACCGGGCTCACCCTCAGGCAGGCTCGCCCCTCATGCTGGCGGGGTGGCAGCCCCAGGGTTCCACCGCACCCGCCAGAGGAGAGCTCCCCCTTCCGCCCAGTCCCGGGGCCGGTGCTCATCGGTTGGAAGGCCTGCTTGGGTCACACCTGTCTCCTACCAGGGCCAAGACTT
This sequence comes from Lynx rufus, assembly GCF_022079265.1. Classification (NCBI taxonomy): domain Eukaryota; kingdom Metazoa; phylum Chordata; class Mammalia; order Carnivora; family Felidae; genus Lynx; species Lynx rufus. The sequence continues at coordinate 131,305,588 of NW_025814889.1, read as the reverse complement.
AGTGTTGATTCTGCCGGCAGGGTTGGTCCCAATGGGACTGCAGGGCCTGAAGCCGGGAAGAGGGGGACAGATTTGGGACAACCGAAACCAGGTACCCTAACGGTTGGGATTTCCAGAATCCTCACTGTGCCAGGCACCAGGCCGGTGGCTTTATCTGCTGTAACTCTCTGGTTCCTTACAACGTTCACATGAGGCCGGTACTGACATTCCCATTCTGTAGGTAGGGAAACTGAGGCCAGAGAGCTGAACTAACCATGGCACGGGGCATGAAGGGGATTTGAGCCCTGCCTGGATGGCCCCTAAGCCTACAGTCTTTAACCGCTGCGCTCTGCTGTCCCTCGACAAGGGGCACCATCTCATGTCCTCACTGCGAGTAGAGTGACCTGAAGCTCCTGGAGGAGAGGGAGGGCCATGGCCCCGCCGTGAGTCTCAGGAAACCTCTGTCCAGGCATGGAATTTGCTGGAACTCACTTCCCTTTTCGCGACTCAGTTTCCTAGTCTGTAGGCAAGGGACTCATTCCAGCCTCACAGGTAGGGTGGACTGTTGGGCACCCAAATGGAGTCCGGGCATGGCCGTGCCCTACGAGCTTGAAGAGCCTTGTGGAGTGGGGTGGGCTCCTCAGTGAAGCTCTCAGGGCTAAGGGTGGGATTTCAGGTACAGAGGCAGGCTCTGCGTGCCCCTCATGATGTCTTATGTGCCTTCCCTGCTTCTGCGCAAACACTGCCCCCTTGTGGGGTCCCCTGAGGGACACCCGGCCAACCTGCACTTCTGCTCCGCTTTTCTCTGCCCAGGTCACCCTCAGCTATGGCGTCTTTGAGGGGAAGCTCAATGTCATTAAGCTAGAAGGCCCCTTCTCCCCTGAGGAGGACCCTTCCAGGTGAGTCCGGGGGCCCAAAGTGTAGGATTGGAAGACAGGGAGCTGAATCCAGACGTCCAAAGATGGGAGAGCCCGAAGGGAAGGAGGGCCCTGGCGGCTGAGAGCAGAGAACCGGGAGCCGAGGGAATGCATTTCAGTCCCTGCTGTACCCCAGGATTGCTGTGTGACCTTGGGCAAATACCTTGCTGTCTCTGGGCCTCGGTCTCCCCATTTGTAACACAGGGAGGCAGCGTGTTGTGGATCTGAAGGGCTCTCCCCGTCCTGATCCTCTGGGATGCTTCAGGAGCCCCTGGAAGACTGAAATGTCTTCGCTGAGCAGAGGAGATGCTCTAATGGCAGAACTTCAGGGCTTTTGTAGGCTCTTTGTTCCCTTGATACTCTTCCGTGGTTCTCTTCAGTGGGTAGATGGTTGGAAAGAGGGCTAACATGCCACCGAGGCACCTTCCGGTTCTGCTCTCAAACAGGCCACAGGAACATTAGGCCTGTTAGAGCACAGCCTGTGGCTCGATGTGCTGGGAGGGCGGGCCTGCCCAAGGAAGCCGGTGTGGCTGACACGCAGAAGAAAGGGGAGAGAGTTGCCCAATGTGGTTGGTTGGAGATGGGGCAGAGGACTCCCCAAGGCCTTGTAGGCTCGGTCTGGACTTTGGATTGACCTGAAATGGAACCCCTGGGGGAACCAGGCTGCCTGGCTCTGAACTTGTGCAGAGTGGTCTGTGTGGAGCAGAGGGCTCACAACCGTTCAAGGGCCCTGGGGCCAGGGCTGCATCGAACAAGTTGGCCATTACAAAGAGGCAGAGTTTGGCTCAACATAGGGAAAAAATTCAGATTTCTAAGATGAAGGGAGCAGCTGCCTTCTAATGGGGGGGGGGCTCCTCATCAGTGAGGGTGTACGTGCTGTGGCTATGCTATCAAGAGGTTTGAGAATGGATGTTCAGTTCTCTCTAAGCCTGAAGATTCTGGAATCCAAAGGTTCCTGCCTAAAAGAGCGGGAGCTGACTGCGGGCTCAGGTACATGTGATCGGATAGTCTAACCTCGGCTGGGGTCTCCTCATGGCATCTCTGGCCCTTGAAGTCTCTCTAAACGGTTGGTTTTCAGTAGGGGCCGCCCCCCGGGGACATCTGGCAATGTCTGGAGACATTACAAAAAACATTTTTTTAATGTTTATTACTTTTGAGAGAGAGAGAGAGAGCAAGCATGAGCAGGGGAGGGGCAGAGAGAGAGAGGGAGACACGGAATCCGAAGTAGGTTCCAGGCTCTGAGCTGTCAACGCAGAGCCTGATGTGGGGCTCAAACCCACAGACCGCGAGATCATGACCTGAGCCGAAGTCGGACGCTCAACCGACCGAGACACCCAGGCGCCCCTCCAAGGAGACAGTTTTGATTGTTATGAGTCAGGGGGATTCTACTGGCTTCTAGCGGGTAGAGCCCAGGGGTGCTGCAAAACATCCTACCATGCATAGACCGCCCCACAACAAAGAATTATCTGGCCCTAAATTTTAATAGTGCTGTGGTGGAGAAGTTTCTCTCCAAACCATCTCTGAGACGTGTACCCCCGCCGCCAGGAGCCCGTGGACTGAGCGTGGGGGTCAGGGTGACCATCTTGCCCATTTCTGGTCTCTCCACAGGTTTCGTTCCCTCCACTGTCTCCTCTACCCAGATACTCCTTGGTGCCCACAGCTGGTGGCCAGATGAACCCTGAACTGCTGGGCAAAGATTGGGCTGAGGCCTCTGGTTATCCTTCGCCTCCCCAGGCAGCCCTGGGGACCTGTGGCAAGTGCCCTTTGGTGGACAGTCCCTGGCATGGCCTCTGAGCGGTGGGCCAGCCCAGGGTTGGACGGTGGCTGGCAGTGAAGGCATGCTAGGCCCCCGGGAAGTGGATTGGACAGCCCGGGGAACAGGTGCACCAGGTGAGGGCCAGAGAGGCCCCAGGGACTGGGCTTCTGTGGGTCTTGAGTGGCTGGATTGAATAAGCATGGGGGGGTGGGCCCTTGAGCTGGGCTGGGGCTCAGGGGTCCTAACCCTCTAGAGAATTACCTGGGCCCCTGGTGGGGTCTGGCCTTCCACCCCCAGCTCTGGTCTCTGTCGTTCCCCCTGGGGCCAAGCACTGGGCCGGCCTACTCCCGGCTCCCTCGGCTGGATTCCCAGCCACGGAGGGGACCCAGGTGGAATAGTGGCAGAATCCAGGGTCTGTGGCAGATACGGGTGTTGCCAACCAGTCTCCAGCTCCTTGCTCCCACCCCTGGCTAACAGATCCCATTTTGTCTGGAGAATCGGCCTGCCCAGACTCAGATCCTCGTTCATGATGGACCCCCGCCGGTCGTGATGATCCTTTTGGTCATTTTCCCAGCCTCCCTTGCTCAGTCTATTAGTATGAACTAAACGAAGCCAACAGGGAGGCTTCTGGAGAGGCTTCTGGGGAAGACCAGGCCCGTATCCCCTCTTCCTGCTGTGAATGTGGGTGCGATGTCTAGATCCGGAGTGGCTGCCTCGTTATCACGAAGGAAAGGCCATGACAATCATGCACGCTTGTCCCTTTTGACATCTGGTTCTGTAAGAAAATTAAACCCTTATTTGTTTAAACCTCTCTTGGTCTAGTTTCCTGTTAGATCTGCAGCCACTGTGTTCCTGGCTGGGGCGGGGTCTTTGCTCTGCCTGTCACAGTGGGGATGGTGGTGTTGGTTTGGGCCCTGAGCTACATGTCTCTGCTCTGCCCTTGCCGGCTGCGTGACCTTGAGGAGCCCACTTGGTCTCTCTGGCCTGCTTGCCCGTTTTATAGATAAGAAAAGGAATACCTTCTTCGTGGATTGATACCTGCGTGAAATGCACAGAGCCGGGTGCGGGGAAGAAAGGGCTCAGTGAACAGTGAACGGTGACCGTTACTAGTGTGCGCTTGGGTCACGGTCAGCCGGGGCGTGTGAGGGTGTGCATGGGCGTGCGAGGGTGTGTGTGCGGCACGTCCCCTCTCTACACAGGTCTGCGCAGAAGGACACGTGTGTGCCATGAGGTGCTGGTGTGCCGGGGGCTGCTCCTTCTCTCTGCCCTCAGACCCTGGGCTGGGGGTAGCCAGAGAATTGGGAGAGGCAGAGAGGAGACTCAGCTGAGGGAGTCAGCCTCTGGTGTCAGATAAAGGGACAGTTTGACAGCCACGGTAGGAGATAAATCAATGCGAGCACCCTTAGGATTGCAGGTCCCAAAGAGGTTGCATGAATGAACGAAAGTGATCACAGTGAAATTTCAGGAATGCCAGCGCAAAGGTTGGGGAGGCTTAAGGATGCGAGGCCTCTTCTCCCCACGCATCATTCCCGGTGATATCGGGCCACCATGGGGCTCTGGGCTGGGGGCAGGCGGGAAGACAGAGGAGAGATCCTGAGGCGTGGAGGGGCCTTGAGCCAGACAGCCAGGGCTGGGGGCTCCTTGGAGCACACCCTCCAGCCCTTGAAGAACCTTGTCCTTGATGCAACTCCGTCTGGGGTCTTGGGAACCACTGCACGCCAGTTCAGTGCCTCAGCCCTCGTTTCCACGGAGGAGCTTGAGGCCCAGAGAGGGACTGCCATGTGCTTGTGGTCACACAGCAGGTCAAGGGCAGAGTCGGGCTGCTTGGGCTCTTCCAAGGCCTCCTTTCTTTCTGGGCTAACCCAATGCTGGGTTTGTGGGACGTGAACCGAGTAGGGGTGGCCCTGGCCCTGCAGCCCTGGTGGGGGATGGAGGGATGTGCTCCGCAGCTGTTGTCCTCTCCACCCTGTATGTGGAAGGCTGCCGGCCGGCCTGCTTTTAGAAGCAGCAGCAGATTTGCGGGTTGTTCCCAGATCCTGGGGGTCGGTGGAGGGAACAGGGCTCGGGCCATCTGCTGCCTCCATTGTCCCAGAATAGCTGTGCTAGGGAGGGGGAGCAGAGTCAGCAAGGATCAGAATTGGGATGGAGGAAGGGGGTGGGTGTCTGGATTTAACCCTTTGTATGTTTGTGTGGGAGAGTATAAAGCTGCCTGCACTCCGGACTGAGGTGGCCCGCGTGGGCCCCACGGGCAGGATGGGCAGGATGGGGGAGAGGGGCAAGGTTGGACCACCCTGTACTGGTCTTGGGCAAGTATCATTCCCATTTTGTAGATTAGGAAACTGAGGCCCAGAGAGGAAGAAGGCCGTGGGTCCAGGTCCCAGGGCTTAGAGGTGCCAGAAGCAAGGTTTGGAGCAAAGTGCGGGACAACTCTGGAGACTCCTCTCCTCTCCGTCTCTGGTTCTGTGCCTTGGGCAGGTGACTTCACTATTCACTGGCCCCACCGGTGGGATAGACACAGTGACTTTCACACTGAGCGCGGAGCGGTTTCGAGAGGCTGCAGAGAAAGCTCCTCGCTCAAGTAATGCCTGCTCGAGAAACAACAGCTCCCCGCCCTGAGTTCGGTTGTCCTCGGCTGTGAAAGGGGACGGCAGGGGTGCTGGACCGGCCATCACCTCCACTCCGCCATCCGGGTCTGGGCCACTGTCAGTCTCGCCTGTGTTACCGCGGTGGCCTCCTCGTTTCCCCTGGTGGATGCCCAGGTGGTTTCACCCAGGTGGGTGATCAGCCTGGTGACGCTCATCATTTTTAGTATCACCCCAAGGAGGAAAATCTGCCCTTCAGTGCTCCTGATAATGATGCCATAGGAAAGGAACAACACCACCCAGGGAGTCGGCTGGCCCAAATAGTTGACCCTACACCAGCCAACCTTCTGGATCTAAATACCAGTTTGCAGGAAATGGGGGGACAGTGGAACGTGTTAAATGACACCACGAGGGTTCAGCCCACCACAAAGGGGATTCTTCTCCAGGATGGACTTTGTTTCTTCAAGTAAAGATAGCATCAAAGGCAGAAGGAAGGACTGTTACGGATGATAAGAGATTGAAAAGGCATAGGAACCAAATGCAACGCATAGACTTTGTTAAGATCGTGGTTCAAATAAATGGACACTAAAAGGGTGTTTTTAAAAAAAATTTTTTTTTAACGTTTATGTTTGAGAGAGAGGCAGACAGACAGTGAGCCGGGGAGGGGCAGAGAAAGAGGGAGATACAGAATCCGAAGCAGGCTCCGGGCTCTGAGCTGTCAGCACAGAGCCTGAGGCGGGGCTCGAACTCACGGACTGTGTGTGAGATCATGACCTGAGCCGAAGTCGGCTGTTTAACTGACTGAGCCACCCAGGTGCCCCTAAAAAGGTGTTTTTGCGAAAAGTGAGGAAACTTGGACATGGGCTTTGTCGTAGATGGTATTAAGAAATTGTTAGTTTTATTAGGTATGATCATGATATTGAGGTTCTTTTTTTTTAAGTTTATTTAAGTGATCTCTGCACCCAACGTGGGGCTTGAACTCATGACCCCAAGATCAAGAGTTGCATGCTCTTCCAACTGAGCCAGGCAGGTGCCCTGAGGTTCTTTTTTATTTTTTTAAATAAGAAATGTTCTAATATGTAAGAGATACATTCTGAAATATTTTTGTGTGAAATGATACAATGTTGGGAATTTTCTTTAAATTTTTTTTTAACATTTATTTATTTTTGAGACAGAGAGAGACAGAGCATGAACGGGGGAGGGGCAGAGAGAGAGGGAGACACAGAATCGGAAGCAGGCTCCAGGCTCTGAACCATCAGCCCAGAGCCTGATGCGGGGCTCGAACTCACGGACCGTGAGATGGTGACCTGAGCTGAAGTCAGACGCTCAACCGACTGAGCCACCCAGGCGCCCCGGGAATTTTCTTTAAAAAAGAGCTTGAGGGGAGGAATGGAATAAGAATGGCTAAAAAGGGGTGGTCTTTGAAGTTGTGTGATGGGAACGTGGGGGTTCGTTATGTTATTCTTTTGACGTTGGGGTGTGTTTGAAACTTTCCATAATAGAAAGTAAAATAAAGTGGGTCTGTGGATGTTCCATTTGTTGGCTCTGGATCTCCCCCTTCTCTTTCCCCCTTCCTTTCCCCCTCCCCCATGTCCCACATTCAGGGCCAGATAACATCTGTTCTCATCAGACACAGCCGTCCTGGTTCCACTTCCTGTTCTCCCCAAACACCCAGAGAAAGGAGAGGCAGACCTTGACCGGAAGCTGGCCCTGCCTGAATGGCATTTGGCCCATTGCCTGGTTTCCCCAAGGCCGACCCTGATTTCTTTTGGTTCTGAGCACTTGTTCCAGCTGCTTTGTAACCCAGTGGCTTTCTCCCTGAGCACAGCCACTGGGCACATTCCCCCACCCACTTACCCCTCCTCCTAGCCACCCATCCAATAAGAATTTACTGCTCACCTCCTCTAGGTGAGTAGGGGAAGGCATCCCTGTGTTAGAGGTTACACAGGGGAATCAGGTGCAAGCCCAACCCTTGAGAGGGAGCTCAGATCCTAGTTGGGACGTATTGAAACCATGGCACATCATGTAACGATGAGGAAACAAGACCGCGGAGCACAAGGAGGAAGGACTCGGATTTGGGGGGCCTACAGGGCAACAGGGGTCAAGAAGACTTGATGTGCGAGGTGATGGTGGATCTGGGTCTCGAGCCATAAGGAGATCAGAAGGAGGAGAATGTATCACACACCACCTTTGCAGATAGGGCTAGGGAGACCCCAAGGAAGGACACAAATGTTGGTTATGGTTATGGGTACTACTGTTTTCAGGTGACTCCTTATCACACCTTGCAGGCTAAAGGTGAGGTATGGACCTACCACAGTGTCCACATAAAACAGAGGGAGTACTTTCCATCCTTGCCTCCATCATCTCCTCCGGAATGCTTTGTAAGTTTCTCCCAGAGCAGAGACTCTGCTGGGTGTATTTCTGTGCCTCACAGTATCTAGTGCAGCGCTGGGCACATAGCAGGTACTTCATCAGGACCAACGACCATTTCAGCGAGTCAACTTTAGCCGGTATCGGAATGGCTGCATTAGAATCATGGGTACTTGGTACAATGGGATTCCAGGGCCCCATCTAAGATCCTCAGAATCCCAGTCTCCAAAGAAGGGGCTCGGGAATCTGTACGTTCACCTGGTTCCCCAGGAGGCTGTAAGTTGCCGCTGGGCTAAAGAACGAGACGGGACCCGAGGTGAGTTCAGCACCATGGACAGAAACCTCGCTGTCCCCTCCGTCTATTCTTCCTGGGACTAGCTGGGGCAGAGCATTCTACGTGTGTATGTGTGGGGGCTCATGGTCTAACCCAGATGCGGAAGAGGCGACACCTGTGGCCTTGGCCTCGGCCCCCTTGTCACGCAACCCTCATATGTGCTTCCGCAGTGAGTTTCAGGGCAAGCGCTGGTCCTGCTGTCAGAGACAGCTCTGACTGCGCAGAGAGGGGTCATAGAATACATACCCCCTCCATTTCTTGTATAAGATGTAAATGACCCCCATACTGTGCAAACAGCAAAGCATGGAGCCTGAACCTGTGGTTTGAGTGCCTACTGTGTTCAAGGGCTGTGCTGGTAGCCAAGGGGCACGTAGGGATGAGCACGATGTAGCTACCACCCCGAGGAACCCACAGCTTGTCAAACATCGTTCATTGATTGTTAGAAAGGAGAGTGGCCTTGAAGATAACCTTGAAGATAACCCCCTGATAGCAAGTCAGCAAGTGTGTGTACTGGAGAGGCAGCCAGGGGAGTGGACAGGGCAGACATCTAGTGGCAGAGGCTTTCTGGGTCTAAGACCCGCCCCTGGCACAGACCAGCTGCGTGGTCTTGTGCATGCTGCTTAGCTACCAGAGCCTCAGTTTCCCAATCTGAGAAACGGGAGTGATGACACCTCCCCCTCCCCCATGCCAGGGCATTTACAAGGAAAGTGCTCACTCAGTCCAAGGCCCATGACACAGCTCAAGCACCACTGATTTGCTGACAGACTCCAAGTTTATGCCAGGCATGATGTCACATACCATGAGCTGGGTGGATGCGAGCTGGCATCCAAGGATCTTATACTGGGGGTGTAGGGCAGAGGGGGTACTTCTTATCTTTCTGGCCCCAAGATGGACTCCATTTCCAGCCTCCCTTGCAGTGAGAGCAGCCATGTGACTGACTTGGGCTGATGGATGTCCTCTACTTGTAACACCCTCCCACACAAGAGGTCTCTGTTCTCACTGCTGGCTGGCTAGGGAGGACCATGGGTTAGGGGAGGGCAGAACATGGAGATGGGAGGAACCCAGGTCCCAGGATCTCCCCATGGAGGCCTGTCCACCAAAGGGCTGCACTGAATTGTCAGAAGAACCAGAAATGAACTTGTGTTGAGTTGAGCTCTTGGGTTTGGGATGCTTATTACAGTGCTTAGCGGACCCTGACTAATACAGGGAGATAAAATAAACAGGTCAGCAAACAAGCAAGAGTTCCAGAACACGATGGTGTGATGAGGGACATACACAGGGATGGAAGAGTGGGGCACACACTATCCCTTTATTTTTAACTTCTTCTAAGTTTACCTAATAAACCTTTTGCCCTTCAATGGTCCTGATCAGAAATTCTCTTGCTTTGGCCGTATAATTTCCATCTCAAGCTTCTCGAAACCCCACCTTGTGTGATACGTACATCACTCATATAACTTCTCCACCTTCTGTATTTTATTTCAAGGACCTGCTGGCCAGGTTTGTCTTTGTTTAATGTTTTATTTTATGAGAGAGAGAGAGAGAGAGCAAGTTGGGGAAAGGGGCAGAGGGAGAGAGAATCTTAAGCAGGCTCCACACTCAGCACGGAGCCCGACGCGGGCTCAATCTTGTGACCCTGGGATCACGACCTGAGCTGAAATCAAGAGTCGGACGCTCAACCAACTGAGCCATCCAGGTGCCCTGACCAAGTTTATTTTGAGTTTGGCCCTACTGAGTTGGAAACATATCCCTTCATACTACGTAGTTCCAGCAAACTTTGTCTTTCCCACCCATATCCTCGCCTTCTGGGGTAAAGATCCCAGCCCGAGTGTGTTCCTAGTCGGCTATGTCTCTGCAGCCCATTGACTTCCCCGACTTCGTTCAGTATTCAGGTGAAAGTATCCTTGCACCTTTAACGGCTTTATAGATGCGGCATACAGACCACGAGAGAGAAAATACCCAATTTACTGGCTGGTTGGCATGAGACATCTTATGCAGTCTAAATCTGTCGTATCTGTATCTGATTATTTTTAAATTAAATCGAAATAAACTCTAATACATAAGGAATATGTTTACTGTTCCATTTACTCAGCGCTGCATAACAAAGTACCCCCAGCACTTAGTGGCTTAAAACAGCGACAGCACTTACTTCGCTCACGGATCTGCAGTTTGAACAGGATTCGCGGGACAGCTTGTCTCCGCTCCACTTGGTGCCAAGCGGGGCGGCTCGGGGCTGAGGCTAGGGTCATCTGAAGGCTCTCTCACGTGGCTGACACCTGCTGGCCTTGTCCTCTAGCTCTGTCGAGGTCTCTCTGGCCTGACCTCACTGCGTAGCTGGGCTTCGTACAGGTTGGCTCAGGGCTCCCAGACAGGACCGCTAGGTAGATGCTGCTTTGCCTCTTACGACCCGGCCTGGGAAGTCGGGCAACATCACTTCATTAGAAGCCAGTACCCAAGGCTGACCTCTAATCAAAGAGGAGGAGTTAGGTCCCTGCACCCCTTTACAAAAATACCATCATTAACTGAAAACATTGTGTTAAAACCTACGTGACATAAAATTTGGCCTTTTAACCGTTTTATTTTCTTATTTTTTTTACATTTTGTTTTAGAGAGAGGGTGGGGGAGAGGGGCAGAGGGAAAGAGAGAGAGCAGAGCCCACGACGGCGGGATCGTGGACCCGAGTGGAAATCGAGAGTCGGGGGCTCAGCTGACGAAGTCCCCCAGGTGCCCGTTAACCAGTTCAAATGTACGATTTAGTGACGTTCATCACATTCACAATGTTGTGCGACCGTCACCAAAATTTTTTCATAATGTTTAAGTATAATGTGTTCAAGGCTCATCCGTGCCTCAGCGTGTATCAGACCGCCTTCCCTTTTACGGCTCCAGACTATTCTACGGTCGGTGTGTGTCATTTTGTTTATTCATCCGTCCACCGACGCTTGGGACTCTTTTCATCTTTTGGCTGCTGTGAATACAGGTGATGTTTGAACACAGGTGTCCAAATATCTGTTTGCATCCCTGCCTTTAATTCTTTTGGGAATATGCTCGGCGTGGAATGGCTGGATCGTATGGTAATTCTACATTTAATCTTCTGGAGGAACTGCCATACTGTTTCCACGGTAGCTGTGGAATTTTCCATTCCCACTTGCAATTCACAAGTGTTTCATTCTCTCCACACCCTCGTCAACACTTGTTATTTTCTTCCTTCCTTCCTTCCTTCCTTCCTTCCTTCCTCCTTCCTTCTTCCTTCCTTCCTTTCTTCCTTCCTTCCTTCCTTCCTTCCTTCCTTCCTTTCTTCTTCCTTCCTTCCTTCCTTCCTTCCTTCCTTCCTTCCTCCTTCCTTCCTTCTTCCTTCCTTCCTTCCTTCCTTCCTTCCTTCCTCCTTCCTTCCTTCTTCCTTCCTTCCTTCTTCCTCCTTCCTTCCTTCTTCCTCCTTCCTTCCTTCCTTCCTTCCTCCTTCCTTCCTTCCTTCCTCCCTCTCCCTTCCTCTTTCTTTCTTTCTTTCTCTCTCTTTTCTTTCTTTCTTTTTCTTTCTTTCTCTCTCTTTTCTTTCTTCCTCTCCTTTCTTTCTCTCTTTTCTTTCTTTCTTTGTCTTTCTTTCTCTCTCTTCTTTCTTTCTCTCTTTCTCTCTCTCTCTTTTCTTCCTTTCTTCCTTTCTCTCTCTTTTCTTTCTTTCTTTCTTTCTTTCTTTCTTTCTTTCTTTCTTTCTTTCTTTCTTTTTTCTTTCTTTCTTTCACTAATAGTCCTCCAAATGGGTGAGAGGTGGTAGCTCATTGTGGTTTTGATCTACATTTCCCTAACAGTTAGTGATGCTGAGCATCTTTTCATGTGTTTATTGGCCATTTGTACGTCTTCTTTGGAGAAATGTCTTCTCAAGTCCTTTGCCCCATTTTTAATTGGGTTATTTTTTGTTGCTGACGAGTCTTCATTCTTTTTTACAGCCACGTAGTGTTTCAAAGCACAGCTATCCAGGTTTTTATTAACTGGCCCTCTGTTGATGGATATTCGGGTTGTCCCCAGTCACGTGCTCTGCAAATGACTGCTACAGTGAATTATCTTGTACACATGTTATTATGTTCAGGTGTTGAGGATTTTGGAGGATAATTTCCTAGCAGCAGGACTGGTGAATTAGAGAGAAGGTGCATTTATCATTTAGATAGATACTCTCCAATTGTCCTTGAGAGAGGATGTACCGATTTATATTCCCTGTAGCCATGTAAGAGAGCAAGGCACAGCTTTAAAACTAACACGTATGTTTTCAGCCTTGTGCCAAAGATTTCTTCTTCCTTGGGGATGCTAATCTGACATTTCCTAATACCGATTAAAACATTGGCCCAACACCGCACTCTGTTAAGGGATTTGCAACTTAATTGCATTTGTTCATAAAACGGAATTAATATCGAATAACTTGCCATCAACAGGACTAATTTTTGACCCCGTGCTATGACAAATCTATTCACATTTTATGTCTTACAAATCCGTTCAAAGTTCAAAAAAAGGATAGGGGGTATCTGAATACCATTAAACTGATATAAAAAATTAGACTCAAATCTCAATGTGTATGTCAATCTTAGCAAATAATACAGAATTTATTTCTATCAATTCTTTCCCAGAGGAATAGCCATGAAAATTCACGACTGGAAACTCTTTTTTCTTATTAATAGTATCTAACAAGATAACAACTCACACATCAAATATGAACTCAACCTGCGCTTTCTAGACTATGTGTAGCTTTGGAAGCAAACAGCACCTCTTTACAAAGCCCACCCCAAACCACTCGCTCCTTCAACTTCTACTCAACAAAGTAACTGAAAATTGTTATGAGGAAACCAGGATCCAGTTAAAACAGATAAACAGATTACAACTACATTAACTACCTTACGTTGATAATTAACTAGTCAGTTTTCAATAAGGGGGGTTTTCTGTTTAAGGGGAGAAACTTCCAATAAATGAAAATTTCAATAAGTGAAGAGCTAACGTGTCAATAAACTTAGGACAGAAAATTCTCTGTGTTCTGAACAGCAATTAATGTAATACTGACAGGTAGTAAAGACACATGCTAAATAAAATATGATATGCAGGGTGAATAAATGAGAAATAATTAGCCATTATGTGACAGTCATAGTAAATGCACAATAACTTTTCACATTGTGTTAATTCGAAGTACTTTACATAAATATAAGCTCACTTCTCTTCCCTTGAGTGACAGCGTCAAGTTCGTTGGGGCCGACCGTTCACCCAGCGAGTGGCTCCCAGGTCGCCAAATGTGGCTTGCTTCCTCTGATGGTGGCAGTTTCACCCTCTCCAATGGCAGTGAAGTTAGGCTGCTCCTTAATACGGTGACCCAACTGAGTGCCCAAGCACACGGGCTCCCTCCCTCAGCCACCTGATCGTCAGAGACACATACCTGCCCAGAGATGCTTTTTAAAGCAGGTGATTCCAACATACAGCCGAGTTTGGGACCCATGTACTGCTCTATAAGACCATCCACAGTCTGCCTGGCCATGTCTCCATTCATCAATTTATTACACTAGCATTAATCAAACACCTCTTTGCTGGGTCCTGAGGACACCCACATGTTTTTTACCTAAAGTTCTTTTTTTTTTTTTTTTTTGCATTGGCCCCTTTTGTGCCTAAAGACATCTGTTTTGTATTTGTTTGTTTGTTTATGGTTTTTTAGAGAGAGAGCACGGCTGGGGAGAGGGGTAGAGGGAGAGAGACAGAGAGAGAGAGAGAGAGGGAGAGAGTCTTAAGCAGGCTCCGTGCTGCATGGAGCCCAGTGCGGGGTTTGATCTCGCGACCCTAGGATCGTGACCTGAACTGAAATCAGAGGTTGGACGCTCAACCCACTGACCACCCAGGCGCTCCGAAAATACACTTGATACAATTAATCGGATGGGCCAGATATATTATAAGTAACACACGTAAAAAGAAGTACATTGCTTTTAAATGAGTTAATCAATATTATCTAAACATCAGCTTGCTTACTGATAGTGATATTCACACCACCTTTTAGGAAACAACGAATTCATTTATTCCCTTATCCGCTTATTCTTTTTTTCATCCATCCCACATCTCCCGAGTGCCTCTGATGGGCCACGCTGGTGCTGAACCTCTTTCCTGCCCTCTTTCTTGACTGTGCCTGGTGTCCACCTGCCACCCAGGGGCCTTCGTGCTGCCAGCTGCTGGAACAGGGATGGAGCCATCCGCAACTTCCTCAGGCCTCGGGTCTTTGTGCTTCTTCCACAGATTCCCGGTCTTCCCTCCGCCGGGACAGGCGGGCAGTCGGGGAGGTGTGTGTGGGGAGTGAGGCTAGCTAGACCCCTGGCTGGAGTCCCAGTGGGCGGAACAGGCTATCACCACCAGGGGGCACTCCTGCATCACTTGCTGGCTTCTTGCCCAGGCCAGGCTCAGGGCAAGGTGGGCCAGGCAGGAAGGTTAAGACGCTTGGGTGGGGGGAGCTGCCATGGGGGGACCAGGCCAGGCTTGGGAAAGGCCTAATAAGGGGGCATGAAAATGGACCACCCGCGCTCAGATGCTGAGAAAACCTGCACCGCTCCCTGCCAGGGAGGAAAAGCACACGGCACATGGACCGGGCTCGGCAAACCGTGACCAGCTGGGGACCGCAGCCATCGATGAAATAATTCTGTCGTTTGCTGCAGGGCAAGGTCACCCCCGTGCAGATGCCAAGCCCACCGCGAGCCCCAGACAGCATGCCCGTGTACCTCAACCCTTTGCCGATTATTTTCAGGGAGAGGAGAAGAGCAGAGAACGGGACGGAAAGCCATCGGGGACCTCTCCCGGGGACTGGGGCCACCCTGATCCCTGCCTTCAGCCGGGAAGATCCGGCCTGTGGACTGGACGCGCTCTGAAACTGTTCTTCCCCATCCCCTGGGCCTCAGTTGCTTCTTCTATAAAATGGGACTGAAATCACCTCCGCCCCGTCTGCCTCTCTTGGGCGCACTGATGTGAAAGCTGCCGCAAACAGCAGTGAGCAGGTTGAAACGGAAACAAGAGAGTCTCAAATGGAACTTGGCTCCCCCTCTCCTGCCCCTCCCTTGCTTTGGAATTTGTGCAAATCTGTCATCTGTGTGAGTGAGTTTGTGCTTCACCCGTGTCTTGCCGGCCCTGGTAATTGGGTGTCGTGGTGGCTCCTGCCTTGCCCTCTGATGACTTTTCTCTAATTGCTCTAATCTCTGTTGTCACACGCTCGCTGGAAAACGAGAGGAGCCGCCGGCGGCTCCCCAAGGGGGGGAGATGAGGGGGTGAGCCCTAGGCAGGGGGAGGGGAAGGTTGGGGCCCTGCACCTCCGTGCGTAGCCCTGTGGCGCAGGCGGGGGAGACGAGGGCAGACGTCGTTCTTATGCCTGGGTTCTTACAGTCCTAGGGCTAGGAGGGGGCGTTAATGGGGGAAGTGGGGGGGGGGTGTGAAAAGATTTCTGGGGGGCCTTGAGTGCTGGGAAAGGGGATGAGTGGGAAGGAGGACCCTGACTGGGCTTGGTTCCCGGGGAGAGGATATGGGGCTCCTGTGGAGGAGGGGAGCTGAGAACTTCTGGGGGTGCAATGCCTGACTAGGAGCAGGGATGGGGGGGCACCAGAGGTGGGGGGCGGGGAAAGATCTGGGTGGGAGCGGTCCTGTCTGTGCAGCTGCCTTGTTTCTGGGAGCACACAGACCAGAGCCTCCTCCCGGACGGGACGGTTGTGTGTGGCCTGTCCCCCTTTGTCACACCTTTGGGAGGACAGTTCGGTGCGCCCGTGTCTCGCGTGTTGCCTCCGACTGTGCGTCTGGGCATGACTGCGTGTGCGTGAGAGACAGAGACAGAGAGAGGCTGTGTGTTACTGGCAGCTGACTGGCTCTGTTGAAACCCCATCAGCCGCCAGCCCTGAAGACGTCCCTTGCTGAGCCTCTGGGAACCGAGCGCCTCGGGACAGAGGTGACTGGTGCAGCTGGGGGGGGCGGTGCTAGCCTACATAGCCGCTTAAGCCCCTACTGCTGGGGTAAAGCGATTATCAGTGTGTGTGTGTGTGTGTGTGTGCGCGCGCGCGCCATGTGTAGGTGGGTGAGACTGAGCTCACAGCCTCTAGAGGCTTCTCGCACTGCCCCGAGAAGATCCAAAAATTCGCCTGCGGCGTTGCCCTCCCTTTCCCTGCCGAGACTGCCTCCCCGACGCTGACCTGAGTACGTGCATTTACTCCAAGATGCTGTGCTTCTAAATGGCTTCTCCTCCTAGGGGTCCTCTGGCTCTAGTGTGGAATTTCAGTCAGTGTCGGAGGGGAGATCGTTTGGGACGGAGGGAGCTTCCTGACGCTGCCTCAGTGGCACGGACGCGTTGAAGTTTCTGCCCTGGCGCTTGGCAAGCGAATCGCCTACAATCACGCTTGGGTTTTGCTCGCGTAAACCCAAGCAAGAGGAAAAGGTCTGGGGTCCACCTCCTGGGCCAGGAGGCTCTTCCCGGGGTTGATTCCAATAAGGGCAGTGAGTATGAAGCGGGGGGGATGAAATGTTCCAAAACTGGAGAGTAAGTTCGGTTTCGTGTTACAAGCAGACGCAAAGAAAGAGAGTTCTAGGGGCGGCTGGGTGGGCGTCCGACTTCGGCTCAGGTCACGATCTTGCGGTCCGTGGGTTCAAGCCCCGCGTCGGGCTCTGCGCTGACAGCTCGGAGCCTGGAGCCCGCTTCGGATTCTGGGTCTCCCTCTCTCTCTGCCCCTCCCCGACTTGTGTTCTGTTTCTGTCTCTCAAAAACAAATACATGTAAAAAAGAAAATAAAAGAAAGAAAGAAAGAAAGAAAGTTCTAAGCACGAACGTGACAACCGTGGCTGACAGTCTCGAGCCCCTCCTGTGCACCAGGCACCGCTCCAAGCTCTTCCCAGGTCGGGCTCTGTATTCCTCACCCTAGGGCGCCCGTTTTACAGGCGAAGAAACCGAGGCACAAAGAGGGCCGCAGTTCGTGGAGCAGGGATCTGAACTCAGGCTGTCTGCTGCCCTTGCTGAGTTCCCAGCCCCCGGGGCCTGCATCGTAGGACGGTCATGTAGGGTGGTCACAGCGTGGCTGAACAGTGCCCCTTCTTGCGGGAGAACCGCAAGCCTCGGTTTCACCGGGGAGCTTCTTGCCAACTACTCCGTTTCACGTGGCAAAGCCAGAGGAAGACCATTTAAAGGAGGATCTTGCCCCATCCGGCGAGCGTGTCGTTTGTTGGTTTGTTTGCTCTTTGTGATGTGCAAACGTTCCTGCGCTCCAGGCCAGGAATTGCAACCTTGTAGGGCTTTTGTGTATCAGTTCAGGGTTGCTTCCTGTTGCGGATAACAGAGAGTGGAAGTCATGGTGGCTTGAACCAGACTGAGGCTTACTTCTGTTTCACACAGAGGACGTCGGGAGGTAGGAGAGTCCAGAGGTGGTGGGGGACCCAGCAGTGTCGTCAGGGGCCCAGGCTCCTTCTTTCTCTTAGTTTCACCAACTTTGGCACGCGGCTTCCGCCCTCAACGTGGCCTCATGCTACAAAGTGGCTGCTGGACCTCCATCGTCACATCTGCTCTCTGGGGTGGTGGGTATAGACTGGCTGAGCGTTTCCCTCGGTCCCGCCTGACAACACATGTTTCCCTCACTGGCCTCGCCTCACCGCAGGGGAGGCTGGGAAGTGGAACCTTTCGGCCGGGCACATTGCCACGTGAGTTCATTACTAACGTAAATGGGAGACAGGACACGAGAAGGGCACTTTGCCACCTCGGCCCCAGAGCACAGTAGTGTCCTATACACCCCAAAGTGAAGCCTGTGGCTTTTTTCAGGTGCTGTGACTGTTTCAGGCAAGACAGCTGGACAGGGTGAGGGGAAGGAGCCCTGCCTGCGAATGCCGGGACCCAGGCCCTTCGGGGCCTTGCTAGTTTGGGGGTTTTATCTCCCCCTCAGTGTCCTGTGGTAGTTCCAGCTTTGGGGGAGGGGTTCTGCCAGGCAATGATGGCAGGGCAAGGGGGAGAGAGGAGAAGGCCGTCAAGCAGGGGCTCTGTGCCTTGCAGGTATGTTCTGGAAGGAACCATGATGACAGCAGTGATGGTATCGTTTAGCACTGGGCTGGAGGTCTGGTTGGTCTACCTGGGAGGGCAGGATAGGAGTAGCCTGGAGTCTTGAGGATGTGGGTGGCCAGCAAATTGTAGCCTGTCTGGGAAGACCTCTTCACACTCCTCCAGGCCCATCCCCAGGGACCAACGTCATGCACCCTACCCCACCAATTTCTGCCAGGCCCTGAGAGGGGGTCACAAGGGTTGTGACAATCCGAGAGAACATTTCGCCTCTGTTTTCACACGGATCCTTCCCACAGACTGGGGAGGTTATTGGAGATTCTTTCCTTTTTACGGATGGGGAAACTGAGGCTGAGTCAAAGCCACGCTGTGGCAGAGTTGGGCTGGGTCCTGGGTCCTTTGAGCACCAAAGGGGAGGGGGATGGTCTGAGTACATGTTTCAAATATAGTGTCTTTTCATTTCTTTTTTACTGTTGCTGAAAAAATATTGAGGTATAATTTGCATCTAGGAAAGGAAAGTGCGGATTTTACGTGTACAGTTCAGTGAATTTTTACCTTTACCTATGTTTGTGGAACATTCCCGGCACCCCAGAAGGCTTCTTACGCCCTTCCTAGTCACTAACCTTTCCTCTCTCAAAGGGCAACCACGATCCTGACCTCTATCCCCAGAGACTGGCTTTGCCTGTACTTATATTTCATCTAAACAGAGTCATGCAGATGTTCTCTTGCTTTTGACTTCTTGGACTTAGTGTGATACTTGTGAGATTCGTCCAGATTGTGGTATGCATATCTATAGTTGATTTTTTAAAAAATTTTTGACGTTTATTTATTTTTGAGAGAGAGAGACAGGAAGAGCACGAGTGGAGGAGGTGCAGAGAGAGAGGGAGACACAGAATCCGAAGCAGGCTCCAGGTCCTGAGCTGTCAGCACAGAGCCCGAAGCGGGGCTTGAACTCACGGACCATGAGATCATGACCTGAGCTGAAGTCGGATGCTTAACCAACTGAGCCACCCAGGAGCCCTGATTTTTTTTTTTTAGTGCTAAGTAATATTCCACTGTGGGCTATGCCATCATTTGTCTATTCATTTATTCTGTTGATGGACAGTTGGGTGGTTTCCTGTCTGGAGCTATGAGTAAAGCTGCAGAAAGTATTCGTGTTCAAGTCTTTGTGTAGACATATACATTCACTTCTTTTGGGCAGATACCCAGTTGTGGAATGGCTGGGTCATAGAATAGATATATGCACAACTTCGTAAGAAACTGTCAGGTTGAACCATTGCTACTCCCACTAGTCGCATATGAGAGTTGATCCTCGTCTCTCCTATATTTGATATTTTCAGTTTTCAATTGTGGTTGTTCCTGTGGGTGTGAATGATAGCTTGTGGTGGTTTTAGTCTGCATATCTCTCATGGTTGATAACATTGAGTGTCTTTTCATGTGGGTATGGGTGATTCTGAGATTTTCGTTTGTGAAATCCCACTTCATATCTTTTGCCTATTTAAAAAAATGTTTTTTCTTATTAATTTGTAGGAGTTCTTTATATATGCTGCGTACTAGTCCTTTGTCAGATATATGTATTGAAATAGCTTTTCTGCATCTGTGAGTTGGCTTTTCTTTCTCTTAGTGGTGTCTTTTGATGACTACTACTCTTAATGGCAATGAACCACAACGTATCATTTCTCTTTTATGTTGTTTTGCAATGAAAGCTTGGCTTCTCCAAGTGGAGTCTTTTTAACACGTGATTCCAACCTAGCCTTACCCCATCCGTTTGCTCTCTCTGCCTCCTCATCTCCTATGAGGAGTGCCTCTCAGGAGCCAGGGGTGAGGAAGGCAGAGATGGGATAAAAGATCCGTGATGAAATGCAGGGTTAAAAGCCTGGATTACTCTCCTCGCCAGGACAGGAGATTTGTGTCCCTCCCTCCCCCTTCCTTCCCCCCCCCCCCCCCCCGCCCGTGCGGATTTGGGTTTATGCTGGGCTGCAAGATTAAAGCCAAAGAGATTAAAAGATTACCTCTGGCAGGGAAGGCAAATTCTGCCTCTTTGCTCCTGGAGTCAGTGGGGAAGGTTGGGGAGGAGGTCGCACACACTCCCCTCCCCGGGCCTTAGTTCCCAAGCGGTAAAGGGGGTGGGGCAGCTGAGCTGGGTAGTGAGCACTGACATGGGCTTCAGTTGTTCTCACCAGACTAGCAGTCCCAGCCTTGGCTGGTGATGTGTTAGACATGCAAACCCCTGGCCCCTCCCAGACCTACCGAGGAAGAAACCAGAAACCCTAGGGAGTGGGGATGAGAGGGCAGCAGTGTGGGTTTTAAAAGCCCTCCAGGGCATTCTGATGCGCTCTCGGGTCTGTGTACCAGCATCTTTAATTACGGTAACAGTTGCTAAGGTTTAGAGCATTTGACTGTGGTCCTCGATGACTCTTCTTTTAAAAAAAATTTTTTTTAATTTATTTATTTTGAGAGAGAGAGAGGTGGGGAGGGGCAGAGAGAGAGGGGGAGAGAGAGAGAGAATCCCAAGCAGGCTCTGCACTGTCGGCGCGGAGCCCGGTGTGGGGCTCGAACTCACGAACCGTGAGATCGTGACCCGAGCTGAAACCCAGAGTCTGACTGACTAAGCCACCCAGGTGCCCTCACCGGTGACTCTTCTAAAGGGTACGTGCCCACTCACCTATGATGGAGGTACTATTCCTCACTCCACTTTACCTAGAAGGAAACTGAGGCACAGAGAGGTGAAGCAGCTTGCCCAGGATCACACAGCTACTCGGAGAGGCTGGCCCCAGAGGCTGAGCGGCTAATCACTGTTCGTGTGGTTTCGAATTCCCAGCGCTGTGCGTCCTGGACCTTTTCCGAAGTCCAGTGTCTTTATCAGCTGTTCCGAGGAGTGATAGCTCCAAAGGCCTGACCACCCCGGGGGGCCCCTGGCTCTCAAGGTTCTTTCCCGGGCTGCCCCCAGGGCCCGCTGAGTCTGCTTCGACCACGCAGGGGCACCTTCCCACTTCCTCTTCCTGCGTCCTGGGGAGGTGGTGGCAGCTGGGAAGCCCCTGGGCTGAGACCGAGGGAAGTGGGTGCTGTGAGCTGACCCCGGGTGCGCTGTCCGCCGGACCCAGAGACAGAGGGCCCACGGCGCGCTCGGTGAAACTCATTCATGTCTCGGGTCATTTCCTCATTTGGTATTTAGTGATCCCAACCGGAGAGAAGCAGAGGCCAGCGGAAAGCCAGGCGCAGAGAGAAAGGGGAAGACGGGAGGAGGAAGCCCGTCCATTAATTTTACGAGTCCTCCTGTGAGTCCCCTCCTGCACGGGGGATGGTTGAAAATAACAACGCCGGAGCTGGCTGGCGAGGGATCAAGGAACAGCCAAGGCCCAGATGGGGAGGCTGATTTATGGGGGCAGCACTGGGGGGGGTGAGCACGCCGGGCGGAGAGAGCAATCTATCACTGCTCCCTAGGAGAGCGGAAAGGCCCCCCCACCGGCCTGGCCCTTACCGGGGTGCGGGGCGAGGGGTGCTGCAGGCCCGCCCTGCTCTCTGCCGGGTCATCAAGGCCCCTGCTCTGAGGGGGAGGCTTGGGGGCCCTCCTGCTCCCTCTCCCACTCCCCCCCCCAACTTTCTTGGGTCTAGAGCCCTTCAAACCTTTGCGTGGGTGGGGGCAAGGGTGGCTGCGAGGAGGAGGAAAGACGGCCGGATGTAACCTCGGACAAGTCCCTTCTGTGAGACTCAGCTTGTCTGTAAAACGGGGGCCTCGGCCCAGCCGGGCCAGCCTCGCAGGGCTGCTGTGGGGGTCAAGCGGTGTGGGCCGTGAGCTGCAAAGCTCCGTCCCACCCGAGACGAGTGTGAGGTTGGAATGAGGACCTTGCCTCCTAACCGCTGTGCTCCCGGGCGCGCGCGCTGGGCTCTGCGGGGGGAGATACGTGCGGGGCACGCGCACACAGGGGCCGCGACAGCCCAGAGTCTGTGTGTGCAGGTGCATCCACCTGTGCGCATCTATGAGGCTTCCAAAGCTATAGCTATATGCGTGGTGCCTGTGCGTGTGTGTGTGTGTGTGTGTGTGCGTGTGCTACACTGATGGCCTGAGCTGCCCGTAATCCCTTTACTCCTGCCAGCTTGGGAGGACCCCTCGGGGGTAGTGGTGGGGGTGTGGCCGGGTGCTTCTGCCCAGGCCCCATCCAGCTGGTTATTTATTGATTAATTCTGCTGCCAGCTGATGGATGCCAAGCCTGTGCCGGGCGCAGGCCCTGGGCTGATTTACATAATTAAAAACCATCAGTAACGGAGCCAGGCCTCACCCGCCAACTGCTTCCTCTAGCGTGACAACAGGCTGAGTCTCCCTCCTCCCACCCCCACCCCGTCCTCTGCACCCCCAGGCTTCCTCGCCTCCCTGACCCACCCCCCCCCACCCCGCTCTCCTGGCCTGCCCTGTGTCAGCCCGCCAGCCTGGGCCGCTCCGCGACAGCAGCCACTGCCCGGTCTGTGATGGAGGGATGGTGGCGTGCCGGGATTCTCGAGTCACTGACTCCGAGGTTCTCTTAGTCGATGGTCGTCAGGCGCTTTGATGGAGAGTCTCAGATTATAAGATTCAGCTGTGATCCTCCAAGTATGTGATTTTTCAAGAGTCTATTACTCTATGTGACAAAGGGGAAAAAAATGTTTGCTCTCGGCAGTCCTGCCTGCCCTCGAGGAGGTGGGGCCGCTCTGGGGAGAGCCGCCAGGCTTTCCGGGGAGGCCGCCGTGGGGGGTGGGGTGTGTCGGCCACTGCTTTCCAGAAGGAGCGGTTCATCACCGCCAAAGGCTCCGGGCAGGGGTGGGTGTTGAGGAGTCTGGGCAGAAGGACGGAGGACCCAGGGACACCTGGGGAAGGGTCGGGAAGCTATCCCCGGTAGACTCCGGCCCTCTGAGAGGGGCTTCGGAAAATACCGGATTCTGTGCCGTGTGTGACGTCAACCTCCTTGCCGGTGTTGCTTTCGGTGTCTTCGGGGAAGGCTCTCGGATTTAGAGAGGCCGTTTGGGGCGACCGGCGTGGGCTCCTCCAGCTCTCAGCTGTGTGACGTTGGGCAGTGACACAGCCTCTCTGAGCTACAGTTACCTTCTCACCTGTAAAACGGGGGTTGTCGTCAGGATTGGGTGTGAATCCGTCTGACGTGCTTAGTTAGGCCCGTGCTGAACTCTTCATGGACGGTGGCTGTTACTGCGTGGAGGTGCGTGTTTTGGGGGAGACCTTCAGCAGGCTGGTCGCACTTGGCGAGAGCAGAGACTCGTGGCAGGGCTGGGGACTCAACACAGGAGGGCTGGCTCTGCCTGTGTCTGCAGGCCGGCTCGCCGTGAGGCGGGTGTTCAGAGGACGTTTGTTGAATGAATGCATGATTTTCTCTTCTCTCGGCCCGTCCCAGGCACGGCGCCGGCCGTCTGTCAGTTTAGGCAGCGTACGCGGGATGCGTGGCTTCTCACAGGTGGGTCCCCGGGCCTTGCTCTCTCCTGTTCCACCTGTCCTCATGCTGTTCCACCTGCCCCCACACTGTTCCACCAATCTCCGCCTCTTCTCCACGCCCACGGCCCGGCCCCAGCCACTTCGCCTCCGGCTGCCCTTCCTCCGGAGCAGTTTGGGGGAGACACAGCAGACTGACCCCACGCCCAACACCGTGGCCTGGACGTGCGCCCACAGACCCTCTCACACAGCGCCACACATCTTAGTCTGAGCACGACAGGACCTTGGAAGCTCAGGTTTCTTTTTCTCTCTTTTCTTTCTTCACATTTTTTAAATGTTTATTTATTTTTGAGACAGAGAGAGAGAGAGAGAGACAGGGCGTGACCTGGGGAGGGGCAGAGAGAGAGAGAAAGAGGGAGGGAGAGAATCCCATACGATGCAAAGCTCGAACCCACAAAGCGTGAGATCATGACCTGAGCTGTTCCCATCCAGGCAGCTGTTGTCTCGACTTCACCATCGCTCGGCCACGGGTTGCGGGGCGGACGGGCACAAGCGCCTGGTGGCGGTCAGGTGGTCGCGGACCTGTGAGGATTGGACACAGCCCCTGAGCGGATGAAGAAGCGATGTCACAGGGCAGCCTCTTCCCGGCGCCGTCAGAAGAGAAGGCGCCGCGTTCAGCGCACTCGAGGGCTGGGATGTTGTCGGGCCAGCCGCCTGGCCCCCGCTTTGGTTGCATTTCACACCGGAAAGCATTCCTTCTTGTGCGGTGACAGCTCTCGGATGGGGCTTTTAATATGCTCGTTGCCGTGTCATCGATTTCTCCCCATGAGCAGTGGAGAAAATCGCCCAGTGCTGGGAGAGACTCAGGCCGTGGGGGAATCAAGAAATTTGTCCCACAGTCGGTCTTTCAAAACCCTGGTATCTTTTTATCAGATGTGAAAATGGGAATTTAGCCCCAAGGCGACAGAATCCGATTATCCCAGGCGCTGACTTGTATGGCCAACTCATGTTTCTTAAAATCAAAGGGATGGGTTACATTGGTTTTGTCGTGTCCACGGAGGAAGACTTTGAATCTTGTCCCCCATTGTAGTTTATTATCATTATTAAAAATACTAGTTATAAGATTATAAAAATATTGTACGATACAGAATTATAAAATTTTTTTCACGTTTATTTATTTTTGAGAGACGGGGACGGAGCACGAGTGGGGGAGGGGCAGAGAGAGAAGGAGACCGAACTCGAAACAGGCTCCAGGCTCTGAGCTGTCAGCACGGAGCCCGACGCGGGGCTCGAACCCACGAACTGCGAGATCATGACCTGAGCCAAAGTCGGACGCTTAACCGACTGAGCCCCCCAGGTTCCCCCTCTTGTCCCTCATTTAAAAAAAACTTGACTTGCACCTTCATTCGACAGTGAGAGTTGCTCAGGTTGGAAAGGCAGACTTTTGTTCGGCCCATCTCTGCTGACAGCTGGCTCAAAAGACGTCCACTCGGTGGCCTTGGCTTGATCGCACTTGTAATTTTCTCGATTTCTCTCGGCACCAAATGAAGAGCAGGGAGCACGTTGTCGCCTGCCAGCCGCTCGGTGAGAATACGCTGTGAGCGCTAGCATTCCCCAGCAGGTGCCTCCATCCACGTAGCTCGCACCCTTCCTTGCAGCCTACGTGGTGGCCGAGAGTCAGTCCTGATCTCAGCGGCCCCTTCCAGTCTGCGCCGTGGCTCGCGAAGTTATCGACGTAACCAAAAAACGCCCTCCTCTGCGGCACCCGTGTTGAGTAATTTATTTGGGGCCCAAAGACATTATGGAGGACATTTCCCTCACATAGGGGCAGATCAGGCTGCGGGTGTTGGAAAGACTCGAGCCACAGATGCTTTCGTAAATTAAAGATGCGTTCCTGAGGACACAGGTGTGCTATAACAAGAGCCTGAATAACCGTGACTGAGATAAGATAGTAAGGTACTTTTCTCCGAGACAACAGTCTGAGCCCGATGGGACCCACGCTGATGGGTTGCAGGTTTTTATTGTATTACCTGCCTTCCTCAACCTGCAGGTGGCTCGCCTACCTGGTTTAAGATGGCTGCTCCAGCTCCTGCCATTGCAACCGCATTCCAGCCCCAGGGAAAAGGGCAGGAAAACAAAAGGAGAGGCACGCAGGAATAGGAAATGGCACCGCTTGTCTCTGCTCTCATTTCCTTGGCTAGAATCCCGTCACGTGGCCACGCCCGTCTGCACGGTCAACTGGGGGTCAACCGGGAAATAAAATGTAGCCTTTATCTGGGCATGTATCCAGGAAAGTTTCTATCTCTGCAGAAGAAAAAGAGAGAAGGGGGAATAACTACCAGCACGTATGTGCGAGAACTACCCATCTTCTCCATCGTTGGCCACTAACTGTCCCGACCACGCCCGCACTCCCTAGAGTGTCACTGGATGAAAGATAACGTCATTGAACCTGTTCTCTCTGACTTGTCATTCACCGTGTGGCTGGGTCTGTAAATTTCCCGACAACAGAACAGCTTCTACCTGGCTTTTCCACAAGGCGAGCGTCTTTAAATAACGCCTCTGTGCTCTTGGTCCCTTCTCTGCCTTTAGTGACGGAAGTCATCAATTTCGTGCCGGAAAGCTTTATTTTGTACTTGCTCCGGAAACACTCCCGTGGGTTCCCAGAGCGACGCCTTGATTGCTTTGTGGGGAGAAAGATGTGCAAACTTCAGAGGCTCGCCCCCGGGCACCTGGCCGGACAACGTGACATAAGAGACCCCACACTGGCCCAGGGTATGACGCAATCCCACGTGCAGGCATTTAAGGGCTGTATTTCCTGTTTTTACTTTTCCTCTTTCCTTGTGCGAAATCCTACGCCTCCACACCAGCACATTCCACAGGCGTAATCAAATTCCTGTTCACAATCGATGGTTACGCCTTATTCTGAAGTGGAGAATTTTTGTTAATACCTTCACCCCTACTTCAGTGTTTCAGCAGACCATTTTGTATGACCGGCCCATTTTCGTCATGTGGGGCTATGATCCAACAGCAAACGCGTTTAAGTTCTTCCTGGGTGCCCAGCGCTGTTCCAAGTGCTTTGTGTGTATTGTGACAGGGTTTTTTTTTTTTTAATTTTTTTTTTTTAACGTTTATTTATTTTTGAGACAGAGAGAGACAGAGCATGAACGGGGGAGGGGCAGAGAGAGAGGGAGACACAGAATCAGAAGCAGGCTCCAGGCTCTGAGCCATCAGCCCAGAGCCCGACGCGGGGCTCGAACTCACGCGCCGCGAGATCGTGACCTGAGCCGAAGCGGGACGCTTCACCGAGCGAGCCACCCAGGTGCCCCGTATCGTGACGGTTTTGAAACCCGCTCCCAAGTTTCTGGACACTTTTATTTAAGGAGCAGCATCTGTGTCTTTTCCCCTTCAATCTGGGCCAGAGTGAAGTGACGCCCTTATCACCAACGGAAAGCCGTGGAAGCGATGGGCTGTGATTTCTAAGGCCAGATACGAAAAGGCCGCAGAGCTGCTGGCTTCTGGGACACTCGTTCTGGAAAAAGCCCAGCTGCCGTGATGGCGATAAAGCGCTTCGGTCACCGGCTCTAGCACGGCCGCCAAACTACGGCAGGCACCAGAGGCCAGCCGTGTGAGCCAGCCGCCCCGGACAGGCCACACAGCCCCGCTGTGACGGCGACGGCCGCCCCAGATGGCATCTGACTGCACCCACATCAAAACCCCAAGCGAGAGTTGCCCGGCTGAGCCCTTCCGGGCTTCCTGCCCCACAAAACTGGGTGCAGAGTCAGACAGTGGTGGGTTTTTTTTCCCCACCGCTAGAAGTTTTAAGCCAGAGTAGTAACCAAAGACACGGGGCTAATTCAGTCTCGAATGTTCGGATGAGGAAACTGAGCCCCAGAGAGATGCCGTGAACTCCACGTGTTTTCCTGGCAGAGGTAAGAGATGCGTGCAGGCCGGCTGACGACTCTAATGTCCTGCCTCTTGACCACAAAGGGGTTGGGGAAGCAAAGTTAACAAGTGAGCAGGAATGGGGGCGCCCGGGGGGCTGAGTCAGTTGGGCGTCCGACTTCGGCTCGGGTCAGGATCTCGTGGTCCGTGAGTTCGAGCCCCGTGTCGGGTTCTATCCTGAGCGCTCAGGTGCCTGGGGCCCGCTTCGGATTCTGGGTCTCCCTCTCTCTCTCTGCCCCTGCCCCGCTCACGCTGTCTCTCTCGCTCTCAAAAATAAACATTAAAAAAAATAATAATAATAAAATAAATAAAATGACACCAAAGGAGGAGTAAGGCGCGAAATGTAAAACTGGGCCAGCCAGGCTGACGAGCACCCGGTTGAGGGAAGGTTGGGACCCTTCGGACCCACCGTCACAGACCGACGGGCTTTGGGAGACACGTGGCACTTTTGAAGAACCCAGCGACTTCCACAAAGATCCACAGTTAATTTCACATTTCATATTTGCAAAACCACAAGTGACCGAAATCCTTGCCACAGTTACTTTCTCCTCTAACGCCTGCGCCCTGCCTGGGGACGGCAGGGATTTCGACACCACACGAGGGAAGCCCTGACCCCACGACTCTTGGCATCTTAGACACGGGAGCTCGGAAGCTTCCCGACAGGAGATATTAAAGCCATAAAATTAAAGGACATCAGATCGAACGGTCGGGAGCACCTTGGAGTTCACGTCACCCAGCCTTCCGCCCAGGGCGAGACAAGGACAAATCACGTAAGGGCAGAACAGCCACGATGGCCCCAGCGGTGCCAGGGATTAATGGCCAAAAGACCGTAGAGAAAATACGGCCATCAGATCGCCGGGTCAGGGTGGTCACGGAGGGCTGGGAACCGGCTCAGCTCCCTGGGCATGTGACCTGTGCCGTCACCCCCCACCTTGAGGGACCCCGCGCGTGGTGTCGGGTCCTGCCTCACCGTCCTGAAAGTCTTGATCGTTTTTGAACACGGGAAGGGGTTCCAGATTTTCGCTTGTCGCTGGGCCCTGCGAAGAATGTGGCTGGTCCGGCATGGGGTGGTCCGACGGCAGGTGTGGCAGTGAGCATTTGGGGGGAGCAGGGCAGGCAGAGCCCGGGAGACAGAGAGCCCCAAAGCAGCTTGGGAGGCGGCCACTTGCCCAAGACCCCTCTTCAGGCGGCCATATGCAAGAGACCGAACCCGGTCTTGTTGGAGGCTACCGCCCATGGTTTTATAAACACTTTGCTCTCCCGTCTCCCGCGACAGCCCTCGAACTTAAGCTGCCTTCACTGTTCTCAGCCTTCTCTTCCCGGGAGCCTTCCCGGATTGCTGTGGCCTGGTCATACTTAGCATTCCCTCCCCCCTTCATTTTTCCTACCTGGCTGAGCCCCTGTCTTTGTGCCCGCCTGTCTCCTTTCTCTGCCCCTGCTGGCTAGAGTCTCCGGGGGCCTCCTAGGCCCATCCCCACAGGGCCTCACACCTGCAAGAAGAATTTTTTGTTTTTGTTTTGAGTGAGAGAGAGAGTGCAAGCGGGGGAGAGGGGCAAAGGAGGGAGAGAGAGAGAGAGAGAGAGAGGGAGAGGGAGAGGGAGAGAGAGAATCTTAAGCAGGCTCCATGCTGAGCAGGGCTCGATCCCACGACCCTGAGATCGCAACCTGAGGCGAAATCAGGGGTCAGATGCTCAAGCGACTGAGCTACCCAGGTGCCCCGCAAGGAGAATTCTTGGTCTCTGTGTTCTTGCTGCAAGCCTCAAGAAGATTCCATGGTGAGCCCTTCTCACCTTCCCACGCCTAGAGCTGGGCTCCTGCCTCAGTTTCCCTGTCTAAAACTCCTGGGAACTGTGGGATAGTGGGAGCCAGGCAGGACTGGTTGACAGTCTGTCTCACCACTCGTTCTAAAGCAAGCGAGCCGCTTAGCCCTTCCAAGCCTCAGTTTCCCCCTCCGTAAAATGGAGGTAAGGCCCCACCTTACCCAAGTGATCAAGGTTGGCATCGCCAGTCATGTGGATGTCACGGACCCCCCAATAGACAGCGGGTGACAAGGGCGTCACAGCTCTGTGCTCTTCTCCCCGCCCCATGACCCACGGTGAGAGAAAACATCAGCTAAGCCCCAGTTGAGGGACCTGCGACAGAACACCTGATCGGCACCCTTCAAAACTGCCAAGGTCATGAAAAGCAAGGGAAGAACGGGAACCCGCCGGGAGAGCAGAGAAGACTCCGGGGACGTGAGGCCTGAATGCAATGTGGTCTTGGGGTCGGGATGCTGGAACAGAAGAAGGACGTCAGCGGACAGACGGGCGAATCTACGTGAAGTCCGGAGTTGGGGCCGCAGCAACCTACCAGGGCTAATTTCTTAATTTTGACAAACGTGCTGTGGTTACGTAAGACGTTAACGTCAGGAGAAGCGGGGGGGGGGGGGGGAGGTATACAGCAAAGCCCTCTGTGCTCCCTTTGCATTTTTCCCCCCTCCAACTCTAAAATTATTCCCCAATAAGATGTTTATTAAACACACACAAAACCGGCCCTGCTGCTCTCGCTCGTGTCCGCCCAGTGTCCCTCCCTCCTCCAATTCTTCTGCTGACGGGCCCTCCCCTGGTGACAAGGGTGCGGATGCCTGACCCAGGCTGGGCCATTAACTTGCCCTCCTCGTCCTGGCCACAGCGATTGGTCCAGGGGGTAAGCAGGTGACCCACGCTGGGCCAATCAGAGTCCTCCCCTAGGATTGCTCAGTTTGGAAGGGGAAGCGAGGCTCTCCCTGTCTCCCCGTGAATCTGGAAGGCTGTCAGCCCGGGGCTGGGGGGACTCCGTCCCGAAAGAACTAAACGAGAGAGAGAGAGAGAGAGAGAGAGAGAGAGAGGTGGAGAGAATGCTGATGGCATTCAAGATGGCCTCTCCCAGTCCTCCCCAGGCCCAGCCTCCCCAGCGTGCCCTGTTATGGGAGCCCATGTATCTCTCCTTTCCAGTTTAAGCCAGTGCAGCCTGGGCCCGGGGTTGGGTTTCTGTCACTGGCAACCAACGAGTCCTGACTAATCCCTTCGCTTCATAGTCGCTTTATAGCAGCCGTGCTATAAATGGTGGGGGGGTGTTGGTACCCTCCCCAGGGATCCAGGGCCTGCCCGGAACGCAGCCTGCTTGGCTGTGGCCTTGACACGTGCCTTGTTCCCCTCCCGGCTCCCACACGGCCCCCTGACTTCACACATACCGTCCCACCCCCAGGCCCTGCGCAGGGGGGCCTCTTTCTCTCGGTGCTGGGGGCCGAAGTGTGGTGCTGGGGGCCGAAGCGTGCCGCTGTTAGGGCTCTGC
The DNA here is from genome assembly GCF_022079265.1 of Lynx rufus. Classification (NCBI taxonomy): domain Eukaryota; kingdom Metazoa; phylum Chordata; class Mammalia; order Carnivora; family Felidae; genus Lynx; species Lynx rufus. Next base: position 131,274,968 of record NW_025814889.1, on the reverse strand, counting down.
CCCCATCACCCCCAAGGCACCCGGGAGGAGGAAACGGAACGGGGCCTCTGGCAGAAAATTCCCTCCGCTGAAATTCCCCACGCCGGCCTGGTCAGACCCAGGGAAACCCGGTGTATTTGGTGTCGGGGAGGCCAAGGCTTGTCTAGTGGTTGTGCTGGGGGTAAAATGAGGGTGCCGGGGGACCTGGTTCCACGGGTCCCAAGTGAGGAAGTGGTAGAGGGTTGGGGGGAAGCAAGAGATTGGGGGGAAGCTGGAGAGAAAGCACCGGCAGGGCAACCCGAAGGATTTTCGTGGGTGAGCAAGGGCAGAAGACGCTCTTTTATCTGAGGTCTGGGCTGCGGTCCAGGAAGGGAGAGACACCACCAGGGAAATCTGGGGCGCGCGCAGAGCTTATGCTGCCCGGGCGCCCGGACCTGGGCTGGGAAGGACCTTGCAGAGTCCCAGGAGGGACGAGACAGGGTCCTGGGTGGCCTTCCCGCGTCCCAGTTGTCCCCTGCCGTCCTGGCCATGTCACGCCTCTGTATCTTGTCCCTTCCAGGTGCCCTGCCTGCGTGCCCCTGTGCCCCTGTCAGGCTGGCAGGGAGCGGGGACAGCTCTTCCAGTGTGCCAGTTTCCCCTAGCCCAGTGCCCCGCCCCTGGGCCCCAGGGCAGAAGTGAATTCACTCACCTTCCTGCCCTCCCAGACAGCCGCTTTCCTCCTCTGATGACGCTTCCTTCCCACCCTCATTTGTGCCCTCAGCCATGAACTTGATCATTTTCTTTCCCAAACGTTTTGTGACGTGCTTCCCGCATGAGAGCTTCTGGGTGAACAGAGAGGAGAGACCCTCCTCTTGCCGTGTGGCAATGGCGGGGAGGGAAGGGGCTGGGTGTAGGATACACTTGGGAGGCAGAGCTGACAGGAGTTGTTGAAGGATCCGGTTTGCGGGGAGCCCAGGCACCATCAAGGTGGCATCTGGGTTTGGGTCTGAGAAACTTGGTACGTTCCGTTTCCCACAGAGCCTTGGGGCCACACAGCTACTCTCTCGCCCACAGGGACCTCGAGACACCCAGATTTTAGGCTGAGAGAACAATCAAATATAAAGGCTAAGAACGGGACTACCAGCCTAAAATCCGCCCCCCCCCAAATCCTGTGGCTGCAACACGGTTCCATCAGCAGGAAAACCTGGGTGAATTGTGGTGTTGCTTTTCCTTCTCCGTGAAATCTTGGTCAAACTGCTCAGCATCTCTGAGCCTCATCAGTAAAATGGGTGTAATAACAGTAAGCACCTCGTAGGATTGTTGTCGCTGCTCACTGAGACTTCAAACTTAAAAAAAAAAGTTTATTTATTTTGAGAGAGGGGGAGGGAGAGAGAGAGCGTGTGCACAAGTTGGGGAGGGGCAGAGAGAGAGAGAGAGAGAGAGAATCCCAAGCAGGGGCCACACTGTCGCTGCCGGCCTGATGCGGGGCTTGAACTCACGAACCGTGAGATCATGACCGGAGCCCAAGTCAGCCGCTTAACTGATTGAGCCCCCCCAGCTGCCCCCACGGAGACTTGAATTCATGGGGAACACTTGGCATCGAGCCTGAAAGACAGAGTAAATTTCCTCCCCCCCCCCTCCCCTCCCATTTTGAGCCACGATTCTGATTCTAAGTAGAATGCGGCCAGGTTGCGGAAAACTCCAGATGCCAGTGTAAGGAGTTGGCACTCTACCCCGTGGAATCAGAGCCGGGAAGTTGTCGAGCAGGGAAAGAACGCGAAGAAAGCGGCCAGTCGGCGCCTCTCCGGTCCCTGCCGCCTCCCGCGCCTCGGAGCCCGGCGGCAGGTCAGTAGTGAGAAGCCTGGCCGCGAGGCTGGTGGCCTCCAGCTCCCAGGGGCCTCCGGCTGCCCCAGTTCCGGACCCAGGCATTGCCAGTGAGTCTACCCCCACCCCCAGCATCCCTCTGGGCAGAGCCAGATGGATGGCTTAATAATGCAGGCTGCCTGGATGACCTGGTGGCCGCTGAGCCAGCTGAGACTCACATCCCTGCCCCCCCCCCCCACCCGGCTGCAGGGCCCTGGCCTGAGGCTCCAGAAGAGTCCCTGGACGGCAGAATTCTGAAGCCCCATATAAGGGTGCTGGGACCCAAATAGCCCACACCTTGACAGTGTGGGGCTCAGCAGCCTCTGGCTAATGGGCAGCAGAAATCAGAGGCACAGAGCCTGAACCTCCCCTCATCCCCTTCCGGCTCTTCCTGGGGGGGGGGGTGGCGGCGTCTCAGAAATGACTCCTGGCACAGACGGCTGGGGGGAGGTGATCTGTCACATGCAAGCAGACCCTACCTGGGGTGGAGCAGGATGAGGAGGGCCCTCCCAGAGCACTGTCCCTGTGCCTGGTGAGTGGCTGGGCACCCAGGGCACGGACCAGATGGGACACGGCTGAGCCAACCTCACTACCCAGGAATCTCAGCTCCAAGGCAGGCAGGCAGGGTGCCACCAGCACCCTTAGTGAACTTCCCTGAGAGACCTCCCATCATTGGATCGCTGGGTCAAAGGGTCTCCCCGTGAATGGTTCAAAATATCCCGTGGAGTGTGGCCTTGGCCCTGACAGGCCCCCTCTCAAGGGGCCCACGCATCCAGCCGGCCTCTAGTCTAGACCCATCGGGAACTGTGTGTACATTCTTCATGCCCCATTAGCTTTGAGCTGCCCTTGATTCGTGGAGATGAGGACTCCAGACTCTCAGAATCATAGAATCCTATGGAATGCGGTCCCCCAGCTCTGATATCCACCTGCCAAATTCTGTTTTCACCTTTGCTAGTCTGGGTGCAGAACTCTCTCCCTTTCCCCAAATATGGCTGATTGATCTCAACCCCACTGGCCGCCAAGATGGCTGCCGCCGGTACCTTCCTCCTGACATTCATACCCTGTGTGGTTCTCTCCCACAACGACCAGGGCAGACCTGTGTAACCGACAGGACATTGCAAACATTGAGAACGCGTAACTTCTGAGCTTAGGTCATACAAGACATTGCGGCTTCCTCTTTGTTCTCGCTCTGGGGGGAAGCAGCCGCCATGCTGGGAGGATGCTTGAGCAGTCCTGGCGAGAGGTCCATGGGACGCAAACTGAGGCCTCCCGCCAACTGCCAGCACCAACTCGTCAGCCAACGGGGATGACCCACCTTAGCCGCAGATCCCCCAGCCCCAGTCCAGCCTTCAGATGAGTGCAGCCCCAGCAATGATTCAATCTTGCGAGATTTCTCAAGCAAGAATCGCCCGGTCCCAAGTTCCTGACCACGGCCGCCGTGTGATAATAGCCGTTTCTTTTTTTCTTTTTTTTTGCTGATGTAAGCCACTGAGTTTTGAGCCACTGAGTTGCACAGTAACAGATGACTAATATGATAAGCATGTAGACTTTTTAAAAAAAGTTTTTATTTATTTGAGACAGAGAGACAGAGTGTGAGCGAGGGAGGGGGAGAGAGAGAGGGAGAGGGAATCCCACAGAGCTGGACGAGGGGCTCAAACCCACAAACCGTGAGATCATGACCTGAGCTGAGACCAAGAGTCAGTCGCTCAACTGACTGAGCCACCCAGGTGCCCCAAGCATGTAGACTTTTCTAAAGCAAGTATGGAAGGTGGTTGGGGAGGTTGAAGCGGGGAAAGGAGGATTATATTGCACACTCCACAGCGAAGTGACTCAAAAATCCCTTTGGGAAATGTGTGTGTTCTCCCAAATTCCTTCACAACCAAGGCTTCTCTGGGGGGGGCTCCCCTGTATCTCACCTCCTGACCTGCGATTCCCAACTCCCGCCCCCCCCCACCCCAGCTCCTGACCTGTCACAGCAAAACAAAACATCTCTATGTAAAGGACTCCCCCGGGGTGCCTGGGTGGCTCCCTCGGTTAAGCATCCGTCTTCGGCTCAGGTCATGATCTCACATTTCGTGAGTTCGAGTCCCACATCGGGCCCTGTGCTGACAGCTCAGAGCCTGGAGCCTGCTTCCGATTCTGTGTCTCCCTCTCTCTCTCTGCCCTTCCCCTGATCTCTCTCTCTTTCTCAAACATAAAGAAACATTGAAAAAAATTAAAAAAAAAAAAAAGAAAAGGACTCTCCTTCCTGAGAAGCTCGGTCTTCTTGTCTTCATAGCCATTGGGATGGCTCCATGGTGGGCAAGGGGCAGAGGTTTTAGCAGGGGGGAAGCTTCAGTTTTTCCCTCCTGGGCTCTGTCTCTCATCACTGGTTCTCGTCTCCGGTGATGGTAGCCTCCGTTCTCGCATCGGAGGCACAGCAGAAAAATCTGAATTTTGGTCTGGACCCAAACCAGGAAATGTGACACCCCATACACACTCTGGTGTCTGCGTGTTTCTCTGAAAGAATTGCTTAACCTAATTTTCTGAATCAACTCAAAATGCCATGTGGACGGAGCGGAAAGCAATTCATCTAAGTCCAAAGGGGTAGATCTTGCCGTTCAACCTGAAACAGCGCAGGAAGCTTTTAGCCCGCGTGTGCTCCTCTTACCGCTCTCTTCTCTAAGCCCCGCAATAAGGGAAGAGCGTCCGGAAGACACGTCCTCGCGGTGACGCGGCCCGGGCGTTGGGGTCATTTGGACGTGAGCCACATCTGGTCAACTCGGGGGGGGGGGGAAGGGGCACTCGTTGGGGTGCGGTTAGAGGGCGCTTCCGACCACCTCTGGAAGATTCCAGAACAGGCATTCAGGGATTCAGGACAGGAGTCCAGGCAGCCGGAAGTACCTGCCTCTCATGTGGCACTGAGGCTTCCGGGATGGTTCTGCTTTGCTCGTGTTCCCCGTCCACGTATCACTCCGCCGATGACTCAACTGGCCCTTGGGAGGCTGTCCGTGGCGGTAGGGAGGGAGGAAAATTCGGTGTGGGTGGGAGGGGAGAGTGAGAAGGCTTAGTAGTACGACGTGACGCATGCTGTCATTCAGACCTACACACAGCGTTCCGGGAACCAGTGGAGGAAGTAGCTTGGCCAGCTCCGCTTAGGGGTGGTCAGGGGAGGCTTCATAGAGGTGGTGGTCTGTGAGCAGCACCTGGTTAAAGACTGGAAGCAGACAGGTGGGGAGGCCATAGGAGAGGAGGAAAGGCTTCCAGGCTGAGGGAGGAACAGCATCAAAAGCACAAATGGCGTGGAAAGCATGGGGTGAGAGTTTCATGGAATGTTCTGGAAAGGGCGGGTATTGGTGTTGCCGGGACCCGGAGCGCGCGTGGGGTGATACGGGAAGATGCTGGAGGGGGTCGGGAAAGGCCTGACTGCAGAGGGCTTTCTTTGGGCAAGTTAAGGAGTTTGGGTTTCAGTCCCTAGCAGGGAGGGCGCGCGGCTCGTCCTGTGTCTGCCCCCGAGGCAGACATCACCAGTTGATCATGACGCTTCCTGCAGAGGGAGGACCCAGGCAGCTGCTGCCAATCATTGGCACTGTCCTGAGAAGGGACAGGCATGGCATCATTGCATGAGAGCTACTGGAGGGTGAGGAGGAGGGTTGTTGCAGGTGTCCAGGTGAAAGATGGTAAGGCCTAAGCTAGGACAGTGACCATGGGCACAGGTGGGCATGTTGCTGCCCACATTTGTCTCAACCTTACCTGCCCACTTAGATTCTAGGCAGTCTCCTTATCATAACCCTGGTCAGGGGGCTCAGGGTGGGGTGTGTGTGTGGGGGGGGGGAGAGAGAGAGAGAGGGAGAGAGAGCTCTCTATGGGCTCTATTTTAGCGAGGAGGTTGCTGTCTTTCTGGACCCGCACTATCCAACACGGGTAGCCACTAACCACATACGGCTATTCAAATCTAACTTAATAAAACAAAAATTAAGAATGCGGTTCTTCAGCCACAGCAGCCACAACCGCGAGCACTCAATAGCCACATGTGGTTAGTGACCACTCTTTTGGACAGTGCAGATATAACACTCCCACCATCACAGAAAATTCTACCAGACAGCGCTGGTCCGGAGAAGGCCCAATCGGGTGTCCAGAGAGCGTGATCCGCCCCGACCCTCGCTTAGCCCAGGCCAACTCCGTCTTCTATTTAGTGGCAGTGACTCAGAGTTTGAAAGGCTTTCCGGTTTATGTCTGCCTAGTGAGGGCAATCCCCAGGGGGGAGAGTCTTAGAACATTTTGGAGCTCAAAAGCACCAGAGCTAAACCAGGCAGACCTGGAGGTCCCCAGGGGAAAGGGGGTGCTCATGTGGTGAGCCCAGCATCGTGCTGGGGACAGGGGGGGCTTTTGTCGTTCTCATTTCACCCAGAGGGGGCTGTGACCTGCCCCTGGGCAAATGGCTGGGAAAGGCACAAAAGCAGAGCCGGAAGAGGCCGTGTGGCCGCCCGCTGCCTGGTATTCCTTGAGATCATGGCTCAGTCCCTTGAGCCCGAGCGGATTAGGTGGCCCTCGCCAGTGCCCACCTCTTGGGAAGTTTCTGCGCCTGAGAGCCGCGGTCACAGAAGAGGGAGCTCTCTGCAGTTTCGCGCTCTATCCGCCAGAGGGCGCAAGGGCCATTGTGTCTGCTCCCGAGGTGGGCGGGGCGGTGGGGAAAGATTCTTCCCCGGAGGACTTTGGGCTGGGACCCTGCTTGGGTGCCCAGCCCTGTGCGGGGAACCTACGACGCGGTCCGTACAGCCCTTGCCCTCCAGAAGGGCTCAGTTTAGAGGGCACAGACAGCATAATGACTTGTTTGGATCTGCAGTGAGGGGCCTTGAAGGGTGGATAGGAGTGTGCTAGGCGGCCTGGAGTGCAGTCGCAGAGGGCAGTGGTGGCGAACACGGTGTTGTCTCGGAGGTAACAGTGACCTGCGTCCCAGCTCGGGTCCCCTCCTGGAGCTGCTCTTGTGTTCTCAGTTGACAGGAGGGAGGAATTTCTGAACAGACGTTCTTTCTGCTTCAGTAATACCCAACTCCGTGGAGTTCCCTGCACACACACACACACACACACACACACACCACTGTTTCATGCCTCTGTGCCTTTGCACATGCTGTTCCCACGGCCTCTCTACCTTCTTCAGCTGACCAGCTAGTACTCATCCGTCAAGATGCAGCAGAGGCAGTGGCTCCTTCCAGGGAGGTGCTGCCATTCCTGGCCTGGATGAGATGCTCCCGCTGCGCCTTCCTGCGGCCTGAACTTGACGTTCTGCTGTGCACCACCTGAGGACAGGCGCTGGCGCATGCGGCCCCATAAAAGTGAGGGCGACGCAGAGCACCTGCTCCAGGCAGGGCTCCCGCGTTGGGTTTGTGGCTCCTGGGGGTCGAGAGAAGGCGCCTGCGTTTTCGTGTACGCGGGCCACGAGCCGAGTCTCCCCACCAGATGCCTGCGTGCCCAAGTGCAGGGGTACAGGCCCCGATGCCAGAGCTTGCTTTCTGCATCCGCCACCTCCTCCCTCTAGCTTCTACCCCCTGGCGGGTGGCACAGGTGTGCGGGGACGTTGGCCGGGAAGGGGCCGGGGCCTAAGAAGCGTCTCGGGGGGGGGGGGGTGAAGGGTAGTGAGCGGCCGCCAAAACCCTTGCACAAGGGTAGAGATCTGGAGTCTAACCTAACACCGTCTCTGGGGTCAAGCTCGCCGTGTGACCTTGGGCGAGTCGCTCCTCTCCCCGAGCCTCAGTTGGCCCGCCCGTGAAATGGGAACGCGGCAGCGTCTCGGGTTGCCAGCCGTGGAGCACGGGGACGCGGCGGCCAGGACGAGGTGAGGAGGGGGATCCGCCGGCGGAGGGGGGAGTCGGGGCCGCGGGCGCCCTCGGGCTGGCGCTGGGGGGCGCTGCGCACCTCGGGCGGCCCGCCCCGCGGCAAGTTTGCCTCCAGCTGTTGCATGCGCTGGCGAAGGCGGCGGCGGGACCCGGCGCCGGCGGGGTGAGCGGGGCCCGGGGACCCGGGGCGGGGCCGGCGGCCGGGGGCGCGCCGGGCAGGGGCCGGGAGCAGGGGGGGGGGGGGCTCCGTGGTCCGCGCGGCCGCCGCCGCCTCCCGGGGCGCTGCAGCTGCGGCGTTGGAGCCGGGCGCGGCCCCCGCCCCGCGGCCGTGTGTCTGTGCGTGTGCGTGTGTCCGTGGAAGGATCCAGCCGGGAGAGGGGGCGGGCGGGGTCTCGCTGCGGAAAGGCCTGCGGAGGGCGCCGGGCGCCGGGGCGGGCCAGGGCGGACGGACAGACAGCCGGCCGCGGCCCCTGACGCACGCTGCGCCCCGGCCCCCTCCCGGGCGGCGGGCCCCGCCGAGGCAGAGGCGCGGCGACGGGGAGGCGGGGGTGGCGGTGTCTGCGCGCACACGCCGGCTCGCAGACACACACACAGACACACACACACACACACACACACGCACACGCACACGCGGGCCACGCCACAGACACACGACACGCACCGAGCCCCGGCCGGGCGCCGCGCACACTCGCACCCGCGCGCAGGCCCCGCAGCCGCCGCCGCCGCCGCCGGAAGCGGCGCTCGGCCCGGATCCCGGCTGGGCTGGAGGTGAGTGAATCCCTCCGGATCCGAGCGCCCGCGGCCGCCGGAGGCGGTGGGAGTGAGGGCTGGGACCGGAGGGCACCCTTCCTCCGCCGGTGGGGGTGGGGCTTGCTGGGGGGGGGACCACAGCAGGGGGAGGATGAGACCGGGAAAGCCACCCCCAGGGGCTCCCGGGTCTGGGGATCGCCGCGAGACATCCCCCCCGCCCCCCGGGGGACCACCCTGTGCGGGCGAACTGGTGGCGGTGGACGGAGACGGGGTGGGAGGACGCGGAGGACGGTCGGTGAGGTGAGCATCTTTGGGGGGTGGTGCAGAGGCTTGATGGTGGACGGCTGTACCAGTCCGTGCCACACGGCACCTCTCTGCATCCATCCTCGCGAATCGGGGACCCTAGCCCCCCTCTCTTACGGAGTGCCGCCGGGGTCGAGGGATTCGTGTTCGCAGCCGGTAAGGGGGGTTGGATTGGCGCTGCTCCAGGGGGAGGGGGACAGGGTGGGGCTTTACCCCCTTTACCCGCAGGAGGGCGGTGGATTTGGTAAGAGGACCAGGTTCGGGGAGTGGGGGTCCCCTGGGTGGGCGGGGACCCTTGCAAAAGCTTCGCCCCCTGTCTCCGCGGTGCTGGCGTGGGTCAAGCAGGGAGAGCAGGGAGCTGCCCCGGGGAAGCAGCAGAAATCAGCGTAGACTGCGCTCTGGCAGGGCTGGGGCCACTGCCGGGCTGCGTGTGTTTGTGAGTGTGTGTGTGTGTGTGTGTGTGTGTGTGTGTGTGTGGACTCCAGCAACTGGCAGAAGATGGGGGCAGGGGGGTGGGCGTGTTGGCTGGTGGGGCGGTGTGTGCACGTGGGGAGGGTGCTGCGTGCCCACAGGGCTGTGTGCGGGGATGGACCCTGCTCTGTCTGCACACACACACACACACACACACACACACACACACTGTCCATAGCCCCAGCAGGATTTTCTTGGAATGTCTGGAGGGCGCAGGCTGGTGTGTGTGTGTGTGTGCGCGTGTGTGTGCGCGCACTCGGGAAGCGTGTGTCCAGGACAGGAGCGGCCACGGTGTGTCAGGCGTGCCCAAGGAGACAGACGAAAAACGGATGGGGGATCTGGCCCTCGGCTTAGCTCAGGAGGATCGTGGTACTTGAGGGCACTTTCTGTAGCTTTGCGCTCCGTCCGTCCTGTGCCCCTTCCACCCCCCCCTCCCCCCCCAACTCCTCCTGCCTCAGTGGCTACCTCTGGGGGGCACTGCCTCTTCCCCCTGCCGGGACACAGGTGTTGGACTGAGAGTGTGTGTGTGTGTGTGTGTGTGTGTGTGTGTGTGTGTCCGGGCTGCGGCTGTCGCTGTCAGCAGGCCAGGTTGTTGGAGGAGGAAAGCTGGGGGGGGGGGGGTGAGGAGGGGGCTGCTAGCAACACCTGGAGGAATGTGGTGGAAGCTGCCAGCCCCTGGGCTGCCTGGTTTAGTTACTGGGGGACATTTTCATGTGGGGAGCCGCATCTTGGGGGGGGGTGCTGGGAGGATTTGCTTGTGTACGTGTGTGTGCATGGCTCACGCACCTGTTCCCGTGGCCTGTGGGCACCTGTGGGACATGCTGCGTCTAGGCCATCCGTAGGGCAGGTGGGCCTGCACGTGTGTGCAAATACATGGGATTCCTACGAGGAATGTGCACGCGCACGCACACACACACACACACACACACACGCACTGTCCGTAGGTGTCTGTCCGGAGCGAGCCGTGACCCTGGAGCTGGGTACGTGGGCGAGGTCCCCTGGGCCATCTGCCCCTGGGCAGGAACAAAGAGGAGTGATGGAAGGGGGGGTGTCAGATAGAAGTGTGTGTGACGTCAGCACGGGCCTGTGGGTGTGACGTCAGTTCCAGACTGCCAGTGACGTCACTGGGACAGCAGCATGAGGGGTCACCCCCGGCAGCCGGACTGTGTGATGTCAGCGGGAGGGTGTGTGGCTGAATGTGGTTATGTCCCTTGTGTTGTAGGGGGGGTGACAAGGGGAGGGGGATAGAGTCTCTGAGTGAGCTGTCCCTTCCCAGGTGCCCCAAGTGGGTGTGGGGCCCCTTTCCTTAAGGTGCCCTCCCCTCACAGAGGCATCGCCTCTGCCCCCCACCCCCACCATTTCATATGGGGCGCCTCTTCCCCTGCCCCCGCAGGCCCTGTTCTCCGTCAGCCCCGGCCAGGTCACAGAGCCAGGGCGTGTGTGCAAATGCATGTGACAACACAGCCAGGGGGACAGCGCCTGCTACTTCCAGGCCCATGGGGCTGCTCTGTGTTTTCTGATTTAGGCATTCCTGTCGCCCCTCTGGGCCTCAGTTTCTCATCTGTCACCTGGGGCGGGGGTGGCTAGAAAGGTAAGGGGTGCCACAGGACACCGGTGGGCCTCTGGGGGGCGGGGGGCCTGGCACAGGGTGGGGGCTCGGCACACCAAGTCCCCTGGCCTCCCGCTCCGCCAGCTCGGGGCCGGTGCTCCTGTCTCCGTTCGAGTCTGACTTCGTAGAGAACTTCTTTTTCTCTCCTTGGATCCTCACGGCAGTCCTGTGGGGCTGGCAGGCCGGCTGCTCTCGTGGGGACACTTGACAGATGACAGATGAGCACACGGAGGCCTGAAGGGGAGAGTAAGCTGGCTGGTGATTGAGTCCTTGGCGAGAGTTTGCCCCCATCTCGCTACTCCAGCTCCGCCGGTGCAGGTGCAGGGAGACAGGCTGGGGTGGCAGGTCCCTTCCCGCGGGGCGCTCTCATCTTTTATGGAGGGACAGGGGGCTCTGCGCAGTGGGGCTGGCGAATGCCCGGGGCCGAGGGGTCCCCTGTAGAGGCTGCTTCTGGATTCCTAGTCCGGTCTTGATTGTTCGGAGATAGGCGGGGTGACAGAAATGGGTGCTTCTGGCCGAGCCGTTCTGAGCCTGCTCCAATACGCGCCATGCCCGCTCCCCAGTGTGACTTCCCTGTCCCCTGAAGTCTGCAGCGTGTCTGCTCTGGAAGCAGAACTGGTTCCAGTGACACCTCCGCTGAGCGCTGAGTGGCTGTGTGTGACACGGGGGGTCAGCCGCTCTCTCCCTGCGCCTGCCAGGCGGTGGCTGCCGTCTCGCAGGCTCAGTGAGCGAGCGTGAGAGTGTGGCGTCCGCGCGCAGGGCCAGGAGGTGCCCATCGCCGTTACCCTCGCCCGTGCCAGCTACGGTGCCCCCCCACCTCCCGGGCCCAGGCCCATCCTCTGCCCGCACCCCGCAGTCTGCCCGGCAGAGCAGAAAGCCAGGGAGCAGGACGGCCTGGAAGCTGGAGCCTCCTTCCTTAGCGAGTCAGGCCTCTTCAGGGACAGCATTAATAGTCCAGAAGGTTAACTCAATCCTCTGCCTCCCGCTGTCCTGGTCCAATCCCCTATTAAATTAACCTTCTCGTGGCTCAATTAGCACCTGGGGCAGAGTCACTGCCATTATTTCCGGGCGGCCCTTATTAGTCCGAGGTGTCCGGGGGTTGGAATAATAGAGCCCCTCCCCCTCTGCTCTGCAGACAGTCCCCCAGGAAGGCCCCAGAGAGGCCCTGAGGGGGGCAGAAAGGGTCTGGGGGTCTCAGGCCCGGTCCACAAGCCTCCCGTGCTCCTCCCCTCAGGGTGGGTGACCTGTGACATCCCCAAGCCAGCAGCGTGCACTCTTGCTCTCCCCGCCATGGCCTCGGCCGCGGTCCCCCTCGACCCCTGTGTCTCCCTCCGTCTCACTTGTGGAACGAGTAGGGGCCCAGGGGCCAAATTCTGCCTCTTTTTAACAGTGTGTGTCTTGGGCAAGTAGGTTCCCTTCCAGAAGGCCCTGCTTCCTCGATATAAAGTGGGGATAATGATACCGGTTTCCTAACTTTTCCAGCGTGGTTACATAAGCGAATGTCAAGTGTGGAGCATTGTGTCTGGCACATAGTAGGTGTCGATTAGATGAGTTCCCTCCCCCTTCCCATCTGTCTTCCTTATTCATTCCTGGTTCTCTGGAGTGGGTCCTGGGCTGTGTATGTGTGTGTGCGCGCGTGTGTGTGTGTATGTGTATCCTTCTCTCTCCTTTCAGCTTCCACGTTCACCCCCTGAAATACATAGAAACTGTTTCTGGAGCTGGGCCGGGGATGGGGGGGGCGGTGCCCGCAGAAGTATGAGAAGGGCCTGAGAGCTGCCTGCGTCCCACCCCACCCCCAGCTGGGATGTGCAGAGGGGCTGGGAGGGGGCAGGGCGTATCTTGGCGTGTGCATATCCCTGTGCACGGGTGTGCCTCTGAGCGTGACGCGGCATGTGCATGTGCACACGGGTCCCCACCTCTCCCAGGGGAAAGTGGGGAACAGTTCTGAGGGCCTCCCGACCAGGTTGCTCTGGGCGCAGCCCCAAGACTCAGGCCTGACTCATTTTCCTTCCTTGGCCTTGTCTTTGTCCTCTCCGCAGTTCTTTTTGGATGGGGGAGAGACACAGGCAGTGGGGTCAGCATGGCCCATCTTCCCTGCTTCCTGCGCTGCTCATTACCTGGTGTGTGTGTGTGTGTGCGCGCGCGCGTATGCGGGGCGTTCGTGGTTCTGCGTGTTTAGCTAGTTCTTGTCTGTCTCCTACTATGTTGTCAGCTCCACACAGGGGGAGACCTGTAGGCCCTCAAAAATTACTTGTGGAACAGTTCCTCTTATCGACATGCTATTGAGGTTGGACTGTGCATTTTGCATTCAGCGCGCGCGCGTGCACACACACACACACACACACGCGCGCGCACAAGCATATCTGACTCAGGGATAGCTGCTGGGTCTGGGGCTCGGGCAGGAACCTACAGAGATGAGTTTCTGTCCTGGACGAGAGAGGGGACGCGTGGGGCATCAGCCAAGTGCCCAGTGTGGGGCCTGCGCACAGTAGGGCTTGTGTGCCAGGCGTTTCTTGGGTGTCTGTGACCCTCCCCCGAGGGGGCTGGCACTACAGGCTTGAAGGTCAGGTGCTCCCGCAGCCTGGGAGGCGGGAGGGGAAGAGGCTGGAGCCTCTTCTGCTCAGGGCAGTGCAGGATCCCCGGGATAGCGCACCTGCTACGTGCCAGGCACAGGGCAAAACACGGTCTATTATCTTGTTTAATTTTGGCTGGAGGATTGTGAAAGAGGTCCAGCCGGCCTCTGGGTGGGGGCAGGCCAGGTGGAGAGACCATGTGAGCCGAGGTCTGGAGGTCGGAAAGCCTGGAGTGGAGTTTGGGAAGATGAGTCTGGAATGTAGTTTGAGGATCAAATTACACGGGACCGTAAACTTTGGGCTAAGAAAGGGAGCCTTACCCGGTGGGTCCCGGAGTGCCTTTGTGAAAATGCAGAATCTTGGGCCGCTTTGGGGGGAGATTTTGATTCAGTAGGGTCCACGGGGGGGCCCGGGGAACCTGCCTCGTGAGTGTGCTTCCAGGATATTAATTCACCCACGTTTGCCGGTTGGAAGGCGGCTGAGGGGGCTGCGTCTTCCAGACTCTTCCCACTCACCCTGGGGAGGCAACAAAGCCATCTGCATTTTTCAAGGAGCCTGAGCTCAGAGAAGGGTGGCCCCTTCTCTGCAGCAAGGCCAGGCCAGTACTGACTAACGATTGCCATGTGCCCTGACTGCTGCTCTGAGCTTGCCCAGTGGCCCTCGGTCAGTCCTCAGAACGACCCTCGGCAGCGCTCCTGTTGCACACATGAGGAAACGGAGGCAGAGTCCGCGGTCCCGGGTTCGAGGCCGCCTCGCTGGTAAAGGCGTGACAGTGCTGCTGGGGATGTAGTGAGACTGGAGAGGGCCTGCCCGGCGTCCTGGACGGGCGATGCCCTCCCTCTCCCTTCCTTTGGTTTCGGAGGCGGGGTGGGGGTGGGGGCGCGGGTGGAGCTCAGCCTTTGGTCGTGCAGAGGTCAGAGGCAGGCGGGCGGGCGTGCGGGTGGGAGCAGAGAAGCCAGAGGAGGGCGAACGCCTGGCTGCGTAGCTGCGGGCCCCAGGCCGGTCATCCGGTGGGCGCCCTGGCCGAGGCAGGTCCGGATCTGGCTGGCGGCGGGGTGTGCCCATCCCCGGGGGGCGCGTCCGGGGCGCAGCCCCCCGCGGGGCACCTGTTCCGTGGCGGGGCGGGCGGGGTGGCCGGGAGCGCGCGCACGGAGCCCCCGCCCCCCCCCCCCCCCGGGGCCGCCCGCTCTCCCGCCCGCGCCGCCTCCCGCTGCCCGCAGCCCGCCCGGTTTCTGCCTTACTTCCCTGTGCTTAGAATTTGCAGCCGCATCCCTTGACGCTCGCAGCCAATTTCACGGCCTCTGGGCTCGGCACGGCGTGCGGATCGTAAACCCGCGGGCTCCGGGCAGGGGCTGGCGGCAGGTCTCGTGCGGGCGTTGGGGGGGGAGGCGCGTAGGGAAGGGGGCGGAGGCCCGCGGGAGCCAGGACCCAGCGACGTGTGGGCCAGGGGGTGTCAGGTGGGCGTGGATGGAATGGGGGCGTCGCCGAGAAGTGCCCTGGGCGTGCAGCGCGGGTGTGCAGGCGGGGCCGGTGCGCGCTGGCATCGGGGGAGGTGTTCCTGGGCGCGCCTGGGTCCTGGTGCGTTGCGTTGGCCGGTGAGTCCGGGTAGGGGCCCCTGTGCCCGTGGGCATGTTTGTCCGGGTGTGTATGGTGAAGCCTGCGTGTGTGTGTGTGTGGGGGGGGGCTGTCCCCGGTGAAGGGCGAGGGCCGTGCATTCCCAGAGGTGTGTCGGGGGTGGGTGTCGCGGCAGCGGCCCCAGGCGTGGGGGCACCCCCGTGGGTCTGCGTGTCGGGGTGGGCACCCCTATATCCGGGTCTGTGCGCACCCGCGGGTCTGAGGGAATGTGCAACTCTGGTGCGTTAGTTGCTGTCTGGCTGTCCTGTGGATGCTGGCCACTGGGCTCAGGGTCGAGTGAGAGGGAAGTATCTCCCCCCCCCACCCCTACCCCCACCCCCCGGGGACCTGGGCCTGGGAGCCCTTTCCAGAAGCCAGCTGGTGCGTCCTTGTTCTCTGCCTTTGAGTGGGGGCGACCGAGTTGAGGCAGCGCGGGGCCCGCGTGTGTTTCTGGGCTGTGGCGCCAGCTGCCAGCGCTGGGTGGGTCTGCATATGTTTATGAATGGCAGTCTCGACGGGGGGGCAAGGTGTGAGCCCCTGCCTGTGCCGGAGGACTGGAAGTGCCATCTGGGCTGCTGGGGGTGGGGGGTGGGGGGCCAGACAGGGAGGGGGGCCCCGGAGGAAGAGAATGAGCGCACGCGTGTGCACGTGCGCCCACAGAGGGAGGAAGGTTGGGTCGAGGCTCGTCTGTCTGGAAGCCTGTGCGTCTGCGCGGGTGAAGGTCAGGCAGGTACGTTACTCTTGGGGCGTGTGAGTGCCTATTGGCAGGGCACAGGCTGGGGGCGCCCTGGGGGGAAGGGCGTGTTCCAGTCTGGGCTGGGAGTTGTGAATGAAAACTGTGAGGCCGGGGCAGGGGGTGGGTGGGGGCGCTCGCTCCCTGCAGCGGAGGGGATGGGGCTCAGGCTGCAGAAGGAGTAGGCTGTGTTGATGTTGGGGTGACCGGCGGGAGGGTGGTGTGGTTGCACACGTGAGGAGGGAGGGTGTGTGTGTGTGTGTGTGTGTGGGGGGGCACCGGGCAGCAGGCAGTGGGAGGGGGTGGGGGCCAGCCCCACCTGGCTGTGCTGTGTGTGTGTCCATGGGGCGTCTGGCTGGGACTGTGGCTTGGGAAGAGCCTCCAGGCTCTGGGGCCCTGCAGGGAGGCGGGGACACGGGCTGGGGTTGGGTGGGGGTGGTGGGAGGGGGGGGGTCCCTTCGGCTCCCAGAAGAATCTTCCCATCTGTTGCTTGCCCCTCCTGTCCAGGAGCCACCGGAGGGATGGAAAGATGTCCTGTGGCCCCTGGCCCCTTCCCTCCCCTTCCCTCCCAACCCGAGGGGATAGGATGGGGACCCGGCCTTCCATTTCTCTCGCTCCGTCATCTTTCTGTCCCCGTCTCCCAGCCTCCCTCTCCCTCCATCCCTCCCTTCTCTCTGCCTCCTCCCTCTCTCTCACACTGATATTCATTTGTGGTATATTCGGTTGCCATGGGAAACCTAAGAAAGAAGTGAGTGTACCCTTCAAGACTTCAGCATTTTCCCTCCTCCCTCCCTCCTGCTGCCCCCCTCCCCCTCCTTCTCTCCTCCTCTCCTCTCCCTCCCTCCCCTTTCTCCCCCTCGCTTCCTCTCGCAGAAGGAGAGGACCCGGGTGAGAAGCTGCTGTCGCCTGGACCGGGACCCGGGACCCGAGACTCCGTTGCTACCGTTGCTACTGCTGCTGTGGCCACCGCTGCCGTGGGGACTTCCCTGAGACCAGGCCAGGGATAGAGCCTCGCTGGCCGGAGGGGCCCCCTTTGCCCGCAGACATCGGTAAGGACGGGGTCCTTCTGACTGTGTGCCAGCGCGTGGCTGTGTGTGAGCAGGGCGCGGGTGACCCGGCATCGCGAACCGTGATGTGGTCCGGCCTGTCTCCTGTTTGTCCCCTCCTGCCCTGCCCGGCTCCCGCCCCCGGCCGTGGGCACCCCCACCCGCCCCTCCCCAGCTTCCCTTCCACGGGGCCTGGGAGGCAGCTGGCGGAGCCGCAGGCCTTTGGGGGGGCTGGGACAGGTCCACCGTGGAGGGTGGGAGGAAGCCCCACCCCTGCCCCTTCGCCCAACTGAGAGGCCAGGCCGGGCCCGCCTGCACCCTGGCAGGGCAGGGGAATCTGTGCACGGGCTGGGCTGGGGGCCAGCTTCCAGGGGTGAGAGAACGTGGTCTCTTCTCCTCCCTCGGTGGGGGGGCCTTCCCACTGTCCAGGGGGCAGAGCGAGGGGCCTGGAGTGAGCCGGGAGCAGAGAAACGCGGGGCAGAATCAATCCCGGGCCTGATCCAGCGTCCGGGATTTTGGAGGCGGCAGGGAGAGCAGTCAAACAGTAGGAGGCCGCAGGCAGGCAGGCCAGCAGGCAGGAGCTGCTCCGTCTAGGCTGGGGCTGGTGGCCGCCCTGGAGAGGAGAGGCTGTCACTGTCACCGCGGCTGTGTTGGTGGTGGCCACGTGGAGAGAACTGTGGTCCGGGCGGTGCTGAGTGATGGTGGTTGCCTTGGCGAGGGAGCCGCCTCTGTGGCATTGTGGTCTCCATGGAGAGAGGAGGAGACAGAGGGAGGAGGCTGGCTGTCTGGGCACGGTGTTGGTGGTTGCTAAGGAGAGGGAGATGCCGTCTCTAGGACGGGGTGGTCCCCACGTGGAGGGGCCGTGGCCGCCGAGGTGTTCCGGGCCCCGGGACGGGGCCCGCGATGGGTGCTCTGGAGGGGCCCGGCGGGGAGGGAGCGGGGTGGTGGGGGCTCCCTGGGAGACGGTGGGGGTGCGGCGAGGGAGGGCTGCTGCCGTGGACTTGGGCCGAAGCAGGGTTCTTCGCGGGGGAGCCAAGCGCGGTGGGGGGGGTCTGAGGGGTGCCCTTCCCTTCTGTGGCTCACCCTGCCTGTCCATGTGGCCCGCCTGGAGACCCCCTCTCTCGCCTGTTCTTCCCCCCCACTTGTGTGGCCACGTTGTCCCGCCTCTGTCCTCCTCGAGCCTTCTTCCTCCCCTGGGCCTTTGAGCATACACGTCCCTCATCCGGATGCGTGTTCCCTCCTTGTCCCCCTGTGACTTTGTCCCCACCGGTCACGTTTGCCGTGCTCTGGGATACCTGGCATTGCTACCTGCTTTTCAGGTATCAGATAGGGCAAGTAACTTGCCCAAGGTCACACAGCAGGTGTGCGCTGGGGCTGGGATTTGACCCCCCCCCCCCCTCCCGGGCACCTGTGTCCCCAGACGAGCAGCTCACTAGACCTGACTCCTCCCCTGGGAACCTGTCCCTCCGTGAATACCTCACCCACGGTTGTCTCTCTTCCCTCAGACCCCAGGGATTCCTCCGAAGCAAACCTTTCACTTAAATAGTTGGAGTCGGAAGCGGCATGGAACAGCAGAGTCCTGGGTCTGCCTCCCGACTCTGGCACCCGCAGCCGAATGGTCCCGTGCCTCAGTTTCCCTCTCTGTAAACCGGAGGCGGTGCGCACGCATCTTGGGATTGGTGCTGCTTGGGGTAACGTAGGTGACGCCCCGGTGTGGTTCGCGGCACACAGTAGACCCTCAGGAAGTTATGACCGTCGTCATAACGTCTTTTAAAAATGATCTAAAAACGATTTTCTGACGTGCCCGGCAAGGACAGAGGTGACTTCTCACCGGAGACCTGCCTCCCTGTGCCCTTCGCCGTGACCCTCGAGCGGCGGAGGCGATGAACGGACGTGGTGGGGGCTGGAGAGGAGAAGGGCCCCCTGACACTCACGCAGCACCTTCGTTGCTGAGCCAGCCCGGGACCAGGTGCGGCTCCCTGTGCTGTGCTACCCGCCCGTTTGCCCCAGGGGCCTGTGTGCGCGCTCGTCTGAGTCCCCTGCCTCCTGGCTTCCTTCACAGGGCGCGGGTGTCCTGGGCCTGCTCAGCCAGCCCTGGCCTGGGGCACAGCGTCTCAGGCGAGCGGTGGCCGGTGTGGTCGCGTCCCGGGAAGAGCAGATTCCGGGACAGTCTTTCCCGCCACCAGGGGACAGGCCAGGCAGCGGATGGAGAAGGATGTCCAGAGAGGGACATTTGGGGGATCTGGAGGGCGACGGACGGACGGGATGACTGTCTGAGCGGCAAAGACCCGAGTTCAGGTCCTCTGCCACTTTCGAGATGGGTGGCCCTGGGCACGTTTCTCGCCCTGTGGGGCCTCAGCTCTCTCCTTCGGAACCCGTCAGCCCTTCTCTGCAGTTCAGGTGACCCGCGGGGAGCGGGGAGAGGGCGTGGAGGCCCCGACGACCCCAGTTCCTCCCAAGAGACTTTCTAACGGTCAGAGCGGTCTCGTCTCCAGGGGGAGAGGCACCAGTGAGGCCGCAGGAGGCTGGCAGGACAGAGGGTCTGGGATCACCGGACCTCGGTGCACATCCCCACATTGCCATTTATGGGCTGTGGGGTCTCGGGAGCCTCGATTTCCCCACCTGCACGATGGGAGGAATAAAAAGGAATTCAGATGTGTGGGAGAGACGGGCTTCCCTTGAATCTGCACAGCAGGCCGTTTTCCAGAAGAGGGAAACGAGGCCCAAGGGGCTCGCGGGGTTTATAGCGGCCACACCAGCAGCTGCTCTTTCCTGAGCTTCTGCTCTGTGCTCCTTGCTTCCCCTGGGCTCCCGGTCTTACTGAGTTCCTCGGCCTTTGCGCTTAGCTGCTCTTTTTGGAGGAGTTGCCGTTCCTTCTGGGCTCACTGCTGCCCTCCAGGCTGGGTACAGGGCTGTCTCTTCCGGTTCAGTGTCGCCCTCGCCTTGGGAGGCCCTCCCCGACCACTCTGTTTGTGGCTCTGGGCTTCTTCCCTCTTTTGGTTTCCTTTAGCCCCTAATACAACCAGATGCTAATTTGCTTATTTGTCTATTATCTACCCTTCCTCTCCCCCGTGGTGTCAGCTCACGAGGGCAGGGCCTTTTTCTGTCTTGTTCCCTGCGTTATCCCAAGGGCCTCGAATGGGGCCTGGCACAAAGTATATGTTCGATAAATACGTGGTGAATGCCCGGACGGGTAACCCTGCAGCCGCCCTCGGATGCCTGTCTCGTCATTCCCATTTTCCCCCCAAGGAAAGTGAGGCTGGGGACGCCTGGTAAACCGGCTGTGGATACAGAGTAGGTATAGATCTGACCCCGGATCGGGCTGACTCCAGGTCAAGTGTTTTTTCTGCTACCTTGCTGGGGGCCTGACCTTTCAAGCTAGAGAGTGTGGGCTTCGCTCTGAATGCAGAGGCAAAAAAAAAAAAAAAAAAAAAAAGAAAGAAAAAAAGAAAAAAAGAAAAAAGAAAAAATCACAGAAAGGCTGTTATGTAGGGAAGGCTGCTGCCGTAAGGAAGAGTTTTGGTAGCAGCCCGGATTGTCCAAAGCAATCAGGTCGGGTCAGCTGCTCACCAGCCGCGTGACCTTAGGCGAATTACTTAACCGCTCTGTGTCTCAGTTTACCTGCCTGTAAAGTGGGGATGATACGTTGGCTGTGCTAGGCAGGCTTCTGGGAGGCTGGGGGCTTTGAGCTGCGATTTGCAGGCTTGACTCCAAGGGCCTCTCCCCAGGGTAGAAAAACAGCCTCTGTTCAATCACTCCAGTCCTGGGAGGCCTCACTGCTCATGCGTGAGGGATCTGAGCCTTTGACTTCTGAATAGGAGACATTTAAGGTGCTTGGAAAAGGCCACTTTTCTGCCCTGATGGCCTGGGATCCCCCCCCACCCCTCCCCCCCCCCCAAAGAAAGAGAAAACCAAAGAAAGAAGGAAACTGGTTTTCTTCAAGCACTTACTGTTAGCCAGGGATGTTCTGTCTGTATCCCTACTCACAGCCACAGCCCAGGCGGAGATGATTATGGCCATTTTACAGATGACCTAACTCAGGTTTGGGGAAATTCTCCATAGGGTGCGGAGCAGGGGTTTGGACCTCGGCGCAGGGGCTCCTGCCTGCGCTATATCCGCTCAGGGGAGGGATGATGGAGGTGCTTGGAGTTGATCTGCTCTAGGGTTACCTGGGGGTGTGGGCTGTTGACCCCAGCCCCACCAGGATGGAGCTTTGAGAGCCCTGGCCCCCGATTTTGGAGGCAGGACCTCAAGGGGCTGTGGCATGAACAGCCTGCTATCCCCAGCCAGGCTGCCCCCGCCCCCCCCCCCAGCCCCCTGCTGGCAATGACAGTAGCCCAGGGAATAGATCTGGCCTTGTGTGCTGTCCCAGTGACTCGCTCAAGACCCCATTTGTTTGGGGAGGAGAAAGGGGGGTCTGTGGTACCCAACAGAGGTGGGATTCATAGACAGGGCCCGGGGGAGGGGAGTGGGCTGCCTGGTACGGGCCAGGCCTGGAGGGGGGCCAGGAGGGAGAGAGAGGAGGAGGGGTCCCGCCTGTACCATTGGGGCAGAGTCTTCTACTCTGGGTGGGGGTCTGCGTGGGTGGAGGTGCGGGAAGAGGGAGGTGGGAGTCTTACCCTCATTACTTCCTCGTCTGTAGGAAGGAGAGTGTCGTGGCCCTGTCCTCAGGGAGTCCCTAGTCTTAGAGGAGAAGAGAGACTATGCCATCAGTCCCCCGGCTGGAGGGGATAGAGCCTTAACTCCCGGGAGCCCTAGTCTGAGGGTAGAGGTTCAATCTGCTTTATGAGTGTTGGAGTAAAGAACAGTCCCTCTGGGTGGAGGCCCCCTGAGATCTGGGAAGACTTCTTGGAAGAGGCAGTCCCTAGGGATGGGTAAGGGGTGAGATTTGGGGCAGGGGCGACTGGAGGGCCCTGTTCTGTGGTTGGAAGCGAGGCAAAGTGCGTTGGATCCCGATTTGGAGTGGTCATGTGTACCCGAGTCTCTCTCTCTCTCCGTGTACTCGTCTGCGAAATAGGGACATTGCCTGTGGACGCTGCTGGGCTCCTACAGGGGATAGAACGAGACAGGGTTGCAGAGAGGAGTGTCTGCACCCACTAGGCCCGTAGGGCTGCGGGGGGCTGCACGGTTGGTAAGGCCTGACCGGAAGCTGCTGAAAATCCCGCCCCCACCCCCCGACCCCCTGCCTCTACACTGGGTCACACACGGCTCGGCCAGCCTCGCTTTTGAGCTGTGGAGCAGAGCCAGGGGCCATAGCTCTCCTTCCTGCCTCTGACTTGCTGTGTGACCCTGGCCAATCCCACACCCTCTCTGGGCCTCAGGCTGAGACCCAGCCCCTCTTCTTGAGAATACCATCTGAAGTCTGTGGGGAGACGCAGACCTTCCCCTCCCCACTCAGGGCTGGGCTTTAAAGGGTGGAGGTGGGAGCTCTCCAAGGATCCTGAACATCCTGGGAAGAGATGGGCCACGGGGGGGGGGTTGGCAGTGGAGAGCGGGTACCCCGGATGACGGCGACCTGGGGGCTCTCGAGCTAAGCAGAGACTTGAGCAAGGAGGCCTTTCTTGCTTCTGCCAATCACTCTGGGGTGTTGGCTTGGGGTCAGTGGGTCAGAGCAGAGAAACTCCTGGGGCTGTAGGATGGGGTGACACAGGCGCCTGGGTGGCTCAGTCGGCTGAGCGGCCGACTTCGGCTCAGGTCGTGATCTCGCGGTCCGTGAGTTCGAGCCCCGCGTCGGGCTCTGTGCTGATGGCTCGGAGCCTGGAGCCTGCTTCGGATTCTGTGTCTCCCTCTCTCTCTGCCCCTCCCCTGCTCCCTCCCTCTCTCTCTCTCTCTCAAATATACATAAACATTAAAGAAAATTTAATAAAAAAGATGGGGTGACACAGTGGTCAAGCGTGTGGGCCGAGGCCTGGGTTCAACTCCCGATTCTACCGTAACAAGTTGCTACATTTCTGTAAAATGGGAATAAAAATAGTCCCCGCCTCCGAGGACTGGTCCTCGAAAGTGCTCGGCGCTGCTCCTGAAATACAGAGGGCCCAAGGAATGCTAACTAACTCTACTTTCTGGGGAGGCTCCTGGCAGCAGGTGCTGGTTGACAGGGCGTCAGAGGCCATTCCAACCACCGCCTCCCAGCCTGTTGGGGACCCGATGTGGCCTGAGGCCTCCTGGGGTGCTGGGTTGGGAAATGGGGGGCGTGCCTGCCGGTCCGGCCCCTCCCACGCTCCCCAGTACCTGACGGACACGATGTGGAAACTGCTGAGTTCTGGAGTAGGCGGTATGGGGGTTCAGGGGGAGCTCCGGGGAAGAGGAACGGGGCTGTCCTCAGGCCTGGGGAGAGGTGGGAGCGGGGCCTCCGCAGGGGATCAGGCCCCCGGAGCGCTGGAGGGTCAGAGCCGGCAGGGTCTCCTCGGCCCGCACTCACGGGCGGGCTGATGCCCAGAGAGGCACGGGCCCAAGGTCACTGGGCGGTGAGAGGCCGGGCTGGGGCTAGAACCCGCGTCCTGCGGCTGTCAACCTGGGTACTTTCACCTTCCGTGGCCCCTGGGCCAGCCTGAAGCGGCTGCTTCTGAGCCGATCACCCCAGGGCCTGAATGGAGCTTTCTTGGCTCTGCGTCTGGCTCACTCCTTCGGTGTCTCCCCGGCTCCTGCCCGTCTCCCGTCTCTCCTCTCTGCCCATCTCCGTGGCGGCCTTCGTGTCCCTTCCTCGGGCCGCACAAGGGAGGTGGATGGCCGGCCGCAAGCTGGGCGTGCGCGTGTGCGTGTGCGCACTGGGTTGATTTTTGTGCGTTTGTGGCCCGTTGGAGAGCGTACGCGTAAGGGAAGGTGTGCGTGTATACTCCCTCTTTCTCACTACGGAACTGACACGTGCCGTCTGTGTATAAAACAGAACGACGACGAGCTGGGGCCCCCTCCCCGTCCCGGGTCGGGCCCTGGCCCGTGTGTCTGGGCACCCGCAAACACATGTGCCCCTTCTGTCTCACCCGTGTGGGGTTTGCCTCGCCGCCTCTGCCCCTTCACCCTGGGCATCTCCCCTCAGGGGCACGGTGGGGGGCCTGGTCCCGATCTGCCTTGGCACGCAGTCCCCTTGCACGGCCCTTTCCCAGCTGTGGGTGGCTGGGTTGGTTGCACATTTTCCACTCTCAACAACAGTCTGCGTGACTTCAGATATTGGCAGCCGTGCCCCGGGCGGGCTGCCCTGTGATGCGGGTGGGCTCGTTAGCGGGGCTCTGCTCCTGAGGTTGAGTGTGGATGTCTGGGTTCCCCTTGCAGCTGTTGGCTGAGGGTTTGGGGGAGGACCCCCATCCTGGACGGGACTCCTTCCTGTGGGGCTCCCTGGGACCTGGGGAGGGACGGAGCTGGGGGCCCAGGAGGCGCCGGGCTGTCCCTGGGGCAGAATGCTGGGGATTGCAATGCTGTAGCGGGTACGCTGTCCTTTAGTATTCCCTGCCTGCTGTGTCCCAGGACCAGCAGCCTCGGGCCCTCAGCACCTGGCTGCTCAGGGCCCCTTGGTGGCCATAGGCACGCCCGGGCCTTCTGGAGCTGGGGGGGTGGGGCAGGGAAGGTGGTACAAGGACCAGCTCCCAGCCTGTGCTCTCACCTCTGCCTCCCTCGAGCCTCTCTTCCCTCCTGAGCCAGGGTCAGTCCCGGGACTTCTTCGTTCTCTTGGCCCAGGTGGAGATACCTCGGGGCTGTAGGGAGAAAGTACTGGGCAAACCTTGTCCTCTGGGCGGTGGGGGGGGGGGGGACCCGATTCTCAGGCTGTCCACAGAATCAAAGGGAATCATGTCTCCCTTTCATTTAACAACACCCAAGCAAAGCTTACCGAGTGCGAGATGCTGTTCTAAGAACTTTACGGAAGTGAAATCCTCACCACAATCCGACAAAGTGTCATTATCCCCATCTTACAGATGGAGAAACTGAGGTGCAGAGAGGTTTAGGATCCCGCCCACGGTCGCGTAGCAAGTCAGTGGTGAGACTGGAATTTGAACCTGGGCCGTCTGGCTCCCGGGGCCCCACCGCCTAACCACCTTGCTGAGTTGAGCTCTCTCTCTCTCTTTTTTGTGTGTGTGTATTTTTAATTTTTTAAATTGGCATCCACATTAGTTAGCATCTAGCACAACAGTGATTTCAGGAGTAGGTTCCTTAATGCCCCTTACCCAGTTAGCCCATCCCCTCGAGCCCTTGATAGCCTGCAGAGAGCAGTGCTCCGGCCAGCCTGGTCCCCTGGTCGGAGCCTTGAGGGCGGTCCAGGGAGGTGGTCCTGGCGTGGTCTGGCAGCTTGGGGTCAGGCCAGATCGGAGTGCCTAGCTCATCGCTTACCGAGCAGGTCACTTGGCGTAGCCGATCCCGTTTCCCTGCGTGTCAGACAGGCTGATGGTACTTACCCGGCAGGGCTGTCGTGAGAATTCGGGGCAGTGAGGTACAGGGGGCGCTGGGTACACCGTGGGCACCCGGGACGTGGCGGCCAGCTGCGGGGGCTCCGTGGCAAGGCGAGAGGGAGGCAGTTTAAGGGGTGGCCTGTGCCGGGAGAGGGGAATGTGCACCCTTGGGAGCCTTGACTGGGGAGAGGATGGGCCTTGGGGCGCACGGCGGCCCCTCTCATCACTGGGTGCCCACCTGTCCATCCGGTGTGTCCATCATCCTTCTGGACGCAGAGCTGGGACAGTCCGCTCTGTGTGTGTGCGTGTGTGTCGGGGTGGGGGGCATAGCGCCACCCCTGATGTCACACGCACACGCGCATATGCACACACACGACGGGGACACAACCGAGAACCCTCACTTGCGAGGGCCGGGATGAACCTTGGAGACCCCCTCACCCTGCTGCCTCATTGTTGCAGATGGGGAAACTGACGCCCAGAGAGGGCAAGGGATTTGCACTGGGGCCCACAGGGAGTTGCGCCGATCTAAAGTTGCCTTACCGGGCAGGACCTTTCCCTAAGATACGCAGTGACAAGCCCTGCCTTCAGTAGCCCGCCCTGGCCCCGCTGGCCCATCCCCCTCCGGGGTCAGCGCGTTCGGGATGCTTTTCTCCATCCCGCGCTGTGTTGATTGGACCAGTGGAAGCCGTGAGGACAGAAACCTTGTCTGTCTGCTCATAGATGAGCCTGTGTGCCCAGCACGGAGCCTGGTGCGTGCATAGTAGGTGCTGGTGTAGAAGGTGGTCAGTAAACCTTTGTTGAATAAGTGACCTTAGCAATCAGCCCCTCCTGGTCTCTCACGGCAAAGTCTGAATTTCAGAGGGACGGGGACTTGCC
Organism: Lynx rufus; assembly: GCF_022079265.1. Taxonomy (NCBI): domain Eukaryota; kingdom Metazoa; phylum Chordata; class Mammalia; order Carnivora; family Felidae; genus Lynx; species Lynx rufus. Next base: position 131,248,978 of record NW_025814889.1, on the reverse strand, counting down.
CAGGGTAGAGCAGGGAATTGAACCCAGACGTCCTGGCTCCCGGTCCCGGGCCCTCTCGTTTTGTGCACTCATGTACGCATGTAACACACACACACACACACACACACACACACACACACACTCCACGCGCTCGCTCTGTGCCATGATCCAAAAGCCTCACTCTGATCATTGCTCAATTTTCTAGCTTAAAAGTATCCATCTGTCCATCCCTCTGCCAAAGCCGTGGGCTGGACACCTAATGGGATGCCTGTTCCGGGACCTCCCCCAAGTCTGTGGCTGTCCCCAGGATGGGGCAGGAGTCCCGGAATGGGGCTGTGGGAGGGTAGGGCCTGCCCAAGGGACACTGCCCCAGGCACATTCCCTGCAGCGTCCCCTCCCTCCTTCTGGCCACGTCCACCGAGTCCCACACTGAAATCACTGCTCGAGTGTTCCGGTCCCCTCCATTTCTGGGCCATCTCAGGCTTTTGGGGGAAGGGGGGATCATTCCTAGCGACCAGCCTCCCCCGCCTCCCCCAGGAAGCCTGCCCTAATGCCCGGGAGGATGGTGATTAGCGCGAGGCAGGCTGATTAGCTCAGAAATTAAGTCTTTGTTTCCCTCGCTCCCCAGTTTCCCTAATTGAGCAGATGCAGAGTGGGGGGGGGGGAGGGGAGGGGCTGCCAAGTTGGTCACGGGGCTGGGTGGGGGCCCCTGTGGCTGTGTGCTGGATGCAGGAGGTGGTGGGAGTGATGGGTAGGGGTGGGCACGGGGAGGGGCACGATCGGGGCACAGTTGGGGGGGGCGGGTTGAGGAACACCGGGGTGGGGGTTGCACGGGGGGCCAATCCACAGGCTGCAGCCCTCTGGGGATCTGCTTGCTTGGCTCGGGGAGGGCAGCCCTTCTGGGACCCCAGTGGAGGGCTTGTGGGCAATCATTCTTTCCTTCCGGTCCTCACATCCAATCAGTAATCATCACTGCTGTCATTTATTGAGCACCTGCTGCGGGCGGTCCCTGGGCTGAACACCTTTTGGGTATCTCCTTGTTCAGTCCTCAGACAATAGTGCCGGCGTAGGACCCCTCATGTTTTAGGGCAGGGACCTAAGGCTCAGAGAGGTGGCATGACTCGTCCAAGGTCATACAGCTCCGAGAGAGCCGTTTGGGCTGGGGAGGGGGGTTCCTGTGATCAGATGGTGGCCAGCCCAGGTCCTGGATGCTGGGGTGAGTGAGACCTTTGTCTTTTTCCTTTCTTGCCTGGAGGTCATTGCATGCACTTTCTCAGGTTGTTGGGAGGGACGTTGACAACAACCGTGACAGTGACCGCGGTGATGATTTATTTAGCGCTTGCTGTGCGCCAGGCAGGTGACAGACGCCCCCAACCATCCCATGAGCCAGGGGCAGATACCCTCTTTTTTTTTTTTTTTTTAAGTGGTTAAAATGTTTTGTTTATTTTTGAGAGAAAGAGGGCAGGGGAGGGGGCGGAGAGAGAGGGAGACACAGAACGCGAAGCAGGCTCCAGGCTCCGAGCTGTCAGCTCAGAGCCCTGTGCGGGGCTCGAACCCACGGACCGTGAGATCGTGACCTGAGTGGAAGTCGGACGCTCAACCGACTGAGCCACCCAGGCGCCCCAGGGCCCTTCCTCCTTGATCGGCGCTCCGTGTGGTCTATAACACACGTAAGGGGCACGATTCATGCTAGGTGCTCAACCAAGCTTAGTGTCCGGCCCTCCTCCCTGAAGGAGCAGGCTCCTTGAGATCCTGCACCTCTGGGGGCCCCCGGGGGGAGGCCTTCCTCATAACAACCTGTGGGAGAGGGTTACTTTTATTTCCATTCTACAGATGGGGAAGTTGAGGCTTGCTCAGGAAACGACTCACCCAACATCTCAGCTGGTGAGGTATGGCCACCTGCTGAGTGGACATGGCCTTTGGTGGGTCCCTCTCGCCCCTGAAACTTCTTCCATCTTGGATTCCTCTTGCGTCCTGACCCATGTGTTCCTTCTCCGAGGCTCTCTGTTCTGGGATGGGCACTACCAGCCTTCAGCTGCACCCCGCTCCCCCGCCCCTGGGAGTCATCCCGGAACACCAGGCTCAGCCTCTTGTCCTTGTCCTAAAGGTGACGTGTCGGTCATGGAGCACTGCCCTCACATCCTCCCACCTCCCGGTCACCCGGCCACCATTGAAGCAGCCCCTCAAAGGCTGCTGCCTCCACTCCTGCCCTTTCCGTTCATCCTGCACCCTTCCATTGGCGGGACTCCCTAGTATGTCACTGGCTCCCCACTCTCCCTGGGCCAAGATTCAGAATCCTTACCTTGGTTTCTGAGACCTGCAGGGACTTGGCCCACCCTCGGCAGTCCTGCCTCGGGGCACCCTCTCCTCTCACGCGCCGCGATCGGGTCCTCCTGGCCTCTTTCCAATTCCTCACGCTGCCTCCCCGCCCCCCCCCCCCAACCCCCGAGTACTGCATAGATGGTTCCATCACCAGGATCTCCCTCCGAAAAGCCTCCCTTGATCCCAGGATGGTGAGGTCTCCAGGTACACGGGGAGTGGTTTTGCCCATTTTGCAGATGGGGAAGCTGAGGCTCAGAAAGCGAGGCTGGCGTCTGGCCCCCCAAGTCTCTCTGGTTGCGGAACCGGTGTTGTCGGTGTGCGCATGTGTGTGCGCTCGTGCGCACGCCGCAGGGGGCTGGGATGAGCCGTCCCCTTGGGAGAAGGGGTCTGGGATGGTCTCCAGGGGCCGAGCCTGCCTCTTCCTTTGCAGGGTGGGGAATGCTACGTGGGAACGTGGGGCGGCGCTTCAGGCCCTCACCAGCCCCCGCCCCCCAGAGCCTCCCAGCTCCTCCCACTAATCTCCCCTTCTCTTCAAAACAAACACCCGCGAGCCCAAACCTCCCATCCAGCCAAGGCACAGATGGAGTCGGAATTAATTAGTCCGGTTGCCAGGGCAACTGGACCCAGGTCCCAGCCTTCTTCTCTCGGCCCGCCCCCCACCCCCGCCGGGCCCCGCCCCCGCCTTTCCTGGCCCCGCCCCTCGCGCCCAAGGCCCCACCTTCGCCCCCTGCTACAGCTGGGGGTGCCTTGGGGACTTTTCCAAAATCGGGAGGCGGTGGCTGGGGATGTCCAAGAGCTGGGTTCGAGTCTGCACTCGGCCGCGCTCGGCTTGGTGGCATCTTAGGCAAGACCTGCCAAGCCGGGAGCCACGCTTTGTTCGGTAGGAATGGACGATGGCTGCACCTGTCTGGAGAGGGGCATCGAGGGGGCCGTTTGAGACTGGTGAGAGAGGACCTGAACTTGAGATCCCGTCGAGACTAGGAGTGCGTCGGCAGGTATGCATGCCGCGATGGGGACTCTTAGGGGCAGCCAACCTGTGTGGTCCCCAACAGTTACGGGGCTGCCTCCCAGGTCACAGGCTCCGGACTCCTTTGTCCTCGTCCGTCCTGACCTTGTTCCTCTCATCCTCTGAGCCTCATCCGGGCACCTGTACCCAGGTTTGGGTTCTCCATCCTTGCTCATTGGCCTGCCCGTCAGTGCACCTGCTGTTTCTTCCTGGGTAGCCTTGGGCAAATTATTTAGCTTCTCTGTGCTTCTGTTTCCTTGTCTGAAAAAAAAAATGGGCATAATAGCACCCGTCTAGCAGATTCTGGACCCACCTGGCCCCCGGCATGGTGTCTAGTCTTTGGCAGCTACTCGATTGTTCCTTGTGCCGCTCTTGGATGCAGGCCAGGGGGCGCCCGGTGAGAGGGGCTCAGGGGAAGACAGAGGGGACGGAAACCCCCACCGCCCTCTCGGGGAAGTTGAGGCGCAGGCCGAGATGGCCGCATCGATGGGTGTTGAGGGCTCCCACCCCACCGTCTTCTCTCAGAACGGCTCACTGTGTCAGAGTCAGCCATGCTGCCGGTGGGGAAATCAAGGCCCGGAGAGGGTAGCTGGTGCAAGAGGGGTGTGGCCTCTCTGGTCTGGGCACTGTGTTTTGGGTCTCCCTGGCTGGTGCCGGCTGGAGGGCGGCACAAGACAGGTCTTGGAAGGCCAGTCTCCCTTTGGGTTCGCCGTAGGAAATCCATTCGTCCTCGTGCTGGGGCCTCAGTTTCCATTTCTGTGAGATGGGGGATCATGGGGATGTAGCTGGTGGCAACTCTGGCTGAAGCGGGTTGGGGCCACGGCTTGTTATGCCTTGTGCCCGCAGAAGAGGGGCTAGTGTGGACAGACGAGCTGCAGTTTCTGGCCCAGACCGTTCCTGGAGGTGCATTCAAGGTGGAGGATATAGAGGGACCCTGAGGGGAACAGGCCAGCTCTAGCCCCATCCCCTGTCCTTGGAGCCTCTGATGCTGGGCTCTGCCGGGGTGTGGCACGTAGGAGTGCCACCCTGGCTTGGCATACCCACGGCCGGGTTGGGATGAGGCTCGGGGGCCGGCCTTGGCTCCTGCTCCGAGCTCACCGAGGCCAGGCCCGTCTCTCCTGCCACCTGGCTAATGGGCCCATTTGCTCCTCCGTGTGCCAGGGAGGCGCCTCTCAAGCTGGCACAGTGGGGCAGGGGGTCAGGAGAGAAAACAGGCTCGGACTGACGACTGGGCTTCTCCTTGGTGCCACAGTGCCTCCCTCGGGGACTGTGGGCACCTGGCGGGCCCTCCGTGAGCCGTTTCTTCTGTCGTCTGGGCCTGATGATGAGCTCAGTCAGAGCACCGGTTGGAAAAAGCTTTTGCGAGGCATGGGGGGGGGGGTTGGTGGCCAACTCAGGTGCCCACGGGGGCCAGATCACTTAAAGTTTTCGAATCCGGTCTGAGTGAGGCAATAGGGTGGGGTGGGGCCTGCGGGGAAACGCGCCAGCCCTCAGGCTCTGCCTGACTCCGACTCCGAGGAGGGGGGGGGGCAACAAAACCGATCTCTCGGCTGCCTTTGGAGCTGCCAGCTTGCCCCAGAAGGCAGACTCTACAAATGGATTAACTGGGGGGTATTTAACTCTTCTTTACATAATAACAAGGGCTAACATTTAGCGAGGGCTTGTTCTGTGCCGGGAGCGAACTAAGCACTTTACCGGGATTATCTGGTTTGATCCTTACACCAACCCCAAGGCGGTCAGGGTGCTATTGCATTGCGTACTTGGTAGATGAGGCAATTACACCAGAGAGGTGAAACCAGAGCCCAAGGTCACACAGCGGTGGGGGGCTGGGGGGGGGGGCCGGGGGAGGGGGGTGCGGGATCCCCAGGGCCTTCGGATTCCTTCCATGGAGGTTTTCTCCTTCTAAGCCCGGAGGGTGGAGGGAAGAAAGGGCGAGACCCGCTTGGCTGGGAAACACCCGGATCTGCAGCTTTGGTTTCTCTCGCAGGGAGAGGCTGGGGGAGGGAGGAGACGCAGAATTAAACAAACGGAGGGTGTCGTGGAGCTGAGGAAGAATAACTTGTTTTTTATGAGCTTGTTAACATTTGTGAAGTTAAGTAAGCAGAAACGTATGCCCTTCATTTGCATGCATCAGAGGGAGGGCTGCTGGGGGCCCAGCGTAGTTACCGGGAAACCTCACGCTTCCCGGGGCAGCTGCCCGCCCCCCCTCCCCGCCCCCCCCTGCCCCCTGGCTCACACTGAGCAGCACTCACATATGACGGAGGGTTTGTTTTGGCCGTTGGTGGGGATTTCTCCGGATCCAGCGGTGGCCATAGGCTGATGGCCCACTGTGTGCTTTGTACCAGGCCCCTGAGACCCGTGGCTGTCCTTGCTGTGCCTGAGAGCCGCTGACCTGGCTGCCGTCACAGCAGCTTGGCCCTTCGTTCAGAGGCTGGATGTTCTAGACGCTATTCCCAGCCTCCCCCCGGGGCCTCGGGAGGTTCCGAAGGCCCAAAGACCACCAGTTTTGCTGCCCAATGTCTGTGATGACATCGGCTTGCGGGGTGGCTTGCCCTATTTGCTGGCTCTTTGGGGACCCTTGATTGCCCACAGACCTGAGGGCTCGATCCTTCCTCTGGGAGCCCTGACTGGACACCCCGACCTGGCCTTGGCCACCTTGTCCTGCAGCCCCCTGGCTCCCCCACGCCCCCCCCTCCACCTTGCAGTGACTGGTCCCCTGTAACTACTACTCTCTTCCAGCTGTGAGATTCCTTAGGGCAGCGATGATTCGGGTGTTCTGATCACCGTGGGTGCCTTGTGCCTGCCCCAGGGCTTGAGATATGGTATGAAAGGACCTCAGCCTCGGTCTTCACTCTTTCTGAATTAGAAGTCCCTTCTAGGTGTGTGGTGATTTTACGGTCCTTAAAAGCACTTTGGGGGATGCCTGGGTGACTCCGTCGGTCAAGCGACCGACTCTTGGTTTCGGCTCAGGTCAGGATCTTAGGGTCATGGGATCGAGCCCCGCGTTGGGCTTCGTGCTGGGTGCGGAGCCTGCTTAAGATTCTCTGCCTCTCTCTCTGTCCCTCTCCCCTGCTTGTGCTCAAGCGCTCTCTCTCACTCTCTCTCTAAAATAAATAAACTCTTTCAGGCCAGTGCCCTCATTTGATCTCTACCTTTTGATCTCCCTGCAAAGAAGACAAGTTACAGACGGGGGAACCAAGGCCCAGGTGGAGGTGTACGGACTGGAATCCAGCCCTCACTCTATTCATTTGTTCATTCGAGGAAACTTCTGAACTCCCTCTCTGGGCTAGGCCCTGGGGGTCTTGGGAAGAACAAGGTGGGATTCTGCCCTCCAGGGACTCAGGGGCAGCTAGAGCAGGGGTGGGAGGGAGCTGAGGAATGGAGGGGGGCAGGAGGGGGTGTGTCACTGCACCTCTGTAGGCCCCAGACTGTCTCTCGTCTAACGGGTGACAGCTAAGAGGCTTGCAGCCTCTTCCGGTTCTGATGGGCTGAGATTCGCGGCAGTTCACTGGGGTTGTCGCCAGGCACCTGCTAAGAGCCCTTAAGACCTCAGGACTGCCTGTCTCCCAGCCCCGTCCATGCAGCCCGTGCCTGTCCAGGAGGCTGAGGGGCCCTGTGGGCACGTGTGTCTGGGCCTCCGGGGCCGGAGGAAGTATATCCCCACTGTTATCCCTGGGCCTGTGACAATGGGGTGGTTGCCTGCACACTGTGGGGGTCTGCCTTTGGACAGAAGGTGATGTCCGACTGGACCTAAAGGCAGGGGTGCGGGAAGAGAGCTAAGGGGCCGGAGGGGTGGTGGGGTGGGCGCAGATTTGTGAGGGGGGGTGGTCAGCTGCGGTGAATGAGGTTATTCCATTTCGGGGGGGTCTCCCCGGGGTGGGGGGGCTGCCGCTGCAGAGGATGGGGATCGACTGCCCTGCCTTCCTTTCTCACCTTCTCCCTGCGGCCCCCGCCCCCCCTCCCTTTCCCAGAGACCTGCTGGGTGGGCTGGGGACACAGAGGACTTGGCCTTCGGAGGCAGCGGGGAGCCTGGCTTCGGACATGCGTCTCCTCCCCTCTGTGTGCCTCGGTCTCTCTGTGCTTTGGCAATGGCGCTGGGTCACGCCCGTCTCCCAGGGATTTAGTGAGGGTTCAATCAGCTGAGCGCCACAGGCAAGGGATTCGTCAAGTGCCTCCAGGTGCCCTCACCCTCCCGTGCACCGAGGAGGAGCCAGGCACCTTGGAAGGTGGGACCGGAGCCTGGCCAGCGAGGACAGAGGTGAAGAAATGAGGTCGGGAAGGCTGTGGATTTTATTCTGACCTGCCGGGAGTCAGCAGACAGGTGAGGGTGGCAGTTGGGAGGGAGGCGACAGACGGCCCCTGGAGTGAGTAGTTCAGGTGTGCGACTGGAGGCTGTTGGAGGTGGGGAGACGGGGGCAGGTCGGCCCCGGTCGTTGTTGGCCCGTGAACTTGTTCCCTCCGCCTCCTGGAGCTCAGGGAAGGTACAGGAGGGGAGTGCATTGATTCAGCGGACGGTTCGCAAGCATCTCAGGCATGGTGCAAGGCGCTGAGGGTCTGGGGGTGGATGACCTCAAAGTCAAGGGGGCGAAGGCCGACTAGGATGAGTGATGCCCGGGTGGGCTGGAGGGCTTCCTGTAGGAGGTGGCCTTGAGTGTAGCATTCATAAGGTAGGGGTGAGGCAGAAGGGGTCGTGGGAGTTTCAAGGGGAAAGGCCGAGAGGTGTGAGGAAGACTCCGTGAGTTCAGAGGAGGGTGAGAAGCTCATGTACTAGGACCTGGGGTTTGGGAAGGGGGAGCCGGGAGTCTGGGGAGGAGGCAGGGCTCGTGAGCTCCTTCCGGGCCAGGAGAAGGAGCCTGGGCCGCGTCTTCCAGCAGCAAGGAGCATGCTGGGCACTTGGAAACAGGGCTGTGTGGGTGATGTGTTGCAGGGCAGAACACAGGGCGGGAAGAGCTAAGGAACGGGGGAGGGGACTTCTCGGCAGTGCCGTTCTGGGTGGCGGGATCAAGGCTGGAGGAGGGACCCGGGGAGGAGCCAAGGGGGCCGGGTGCACGGGCACGTGTGTGCGTGCGCGGGGCCTGTGCGTGTACGCGCGCACATGCAGCGGGCCGTGGTTTGTTCCGACAGCGTCCCCGCTGCAGGATGGCGTCCCGGGGCAGCTTTGCCGAGACAGGGCCAAAGCCAGATCGCGAGGGGTCTTTGAACGCTGGAATGAGGAAGGACTCGGGAGGCCTCAGAGGCTCCTGGGCAGGGCGGTGACCTCCCGGCCTGCTTGTGCTTCAGGATGTTTCCTCTGGCAGCCGGGCAGAGGATGGGCCGGGGCAGGGGAGTCTGGGCGGACCCATCCGGAGATTGCACCCGTCTGGGGAACTTTCCCCGGGCGGTGTGGCAAGCCATGGCGGGGGGGGGGGGCGCCTGGCATAGGGAGGGCTCAGTGGAACTGGCAGCGGCATTTGATCAGGGCTGTAGAGGGCGAAAGAGTCCCACTCTGTGGAGGGGGGACGTGAGGAGCACCAACCCTCCCCCCTTGAGGCTTTCTCTCCCCCCAGCGCCCGTGCCCCCCCCCCCCCAGCTCCACACTTAAATAGCTGCTTGGCTTGGGGCGGCTCCTCTGAACCCAGCACCTCGACCTCCTTGTCTGTAAAATGGGGAAACGGTTAGCACCTGCCTCTGTGGAGTCCTTGCGAGGATTAGGTGAGCCAATCCGCCGACAGACAGCCGGGGCCTTGGCGACGTTCCGTGGTTAAGTAGTTAATTGGCTGTGGTCATTCCAGCCTCATTGAACACAGCACGCCTGCCGGGCAGCCTGGCGGCCCCGGGACGGCTGAGGAGTCAGCTCTGAGGAACGGTGCAGCCTGTCCGAGGCCACACAGCTGGCAGGGGTGTGGAGCAAGGGCCTGCGTCCGGGGTGTGTGGGACCCCAGACGCGGTGCCCTGTCCTCGGTGCCGGCGGCCTCCCAGACGTGGGCGGGCCGGTTCGCTGCCTGCTTCTGATCCCTGCGTGGGTTGGCCCCCACCAGGCGTGAGACCTCACTCAGGTCAGCCGCTTGTTCTCCGAGCCTCAGTTTTCTCATCCGTTGATGGGGCCCCATGAGGTCAGTTCGCTCAGGCCCCTGTAGGGCTCTTTTCCCGGCTTCTGTGCACCTGCCTGACCACACTGCCTCGAGTGGGAGCCGTAGTGTTGGCGGAGGCCCTAATGGTCGTAGCAATAATGGTAAGGAGCTGGGAGGCCCTCTCGTCCCCAGTAGTAATAACGGGCACACCTCAGCCTGTGGGGAGGTGGGTGGGTGGAGACAGAGACCAGCCGGTAATGACATCCGGTGGGGACGGGGGGTAGTGCTGTGCGGTCCTTTTGCTTTCTCAAGCCCCACACCCCAGGCGCCCCCTCTGTGCCAGGCCTCCTGCTGGCAGTGGGGACACAGAGGGGACACGGTGCTGTCTTGGCCCTCTGGAAGGGAGGTGGCGACTAGGGGGACGCCCCTCGGAGCTGGTGAGCATGGGGTTGCCGTGGAATGGTGAAGCCAGACTTCCTGGAGGGCGGGCTTCCTGGAGGAGGCGATGCCCGAGCAGGAAGACGATAGGGGTTCACAGTGTTGGTGGCCGGTGCGGGGAGAGCGGGTGTCTGGGCCAGTGTGGGGTGGGGAGGGCGGGCAGGTGTGGGCTCGTTCCTGAAGGTGAGCTGGCCCGGCAAGTCTGGGGCATCCGAGGGCACCTGGGAAGAGAAAGCAGCTAGGTGTAGGTAGGTCAAGGACAGAGCCTGGACGAGTCTGGACGAGCGTTTCAGAGGCTGGGGTAGGAAGGGGCGCCCCGGAAGGAGGTGGGGTGTCACTTGGGACCTCGGTCTCCTCACGTGGGACACAACCGGGGCCTGGCCGTGCTAAGTGGAACTGTCAGCGCTGACCGTGTGTGACGCACCCCGGAGGGTCAGAAAGTGGGAGGAGCGAAGTTCACGGGCGGGGGCGGAGGGGGGGGGCCACTCACAGTAGCTTTGATCCTGGACGGGAGCGCACTGATGGAGTTCGCTTGGCCGGAATTTACTGAGTGCCTTCTGTGTGTCGGCTCCCGGGTTGGGGGCTGGGACAGAGCGGGGACTCGGCCAGGGCCCCACCCTCCGCACTCGCGCTGGCTGTGTGACGGGGAGGCCCCCAGAAGGCCAGGGTGGTACCCCACTTGAAGCGTAGCCCCCCCCACCTGTGTGTGAAAATTCAGATTGTTTTATATGCGAAATTAGAGGTCGGTTATTTATTTTACAAAACAACGTGTGGGAGGGCTTCTTTAAACAGCAAAAATCTCCAGTGTGTGCATGTGTGTGCGTGTGCGCGTGTGTGTTGGGTTTTCCGTTTGCCTGAGTCCCCGCTCTGGTCCTCGAGTTCGTCACTTTTTTCTTACTCCATGTGCCGGGCAAACAGTAGGTGCTTATTAGGTGCTCTGCCCGGCTGGCAGAGTGCAGCCCCCTGCGGGGATCCCAGCCCCCTTGGGTGAAAACACATCCTCAGAGGCGCCAAGCCCTCCCAGTTAATATCAGCCTTGGCGCCTGGGCATCAGCCAGCCACGCTGTCACCCCTCTCCAGCTGCCCGTCGGATTTGTGACACGCTTGGTGAGAGCAGGCAGGGCCTTGCACCCTGCTTGTCCACGACTCAGTTTGCCTCAGGCTCTTCCGCTTCTGGGCTGTGCGTCCTTGGGCGCGTGTGGCTTCACCGCGCTGGGCCTCGGTTTTCCCATCTCTCAAATGGGTATAATTAACAGCACCCCCCCACTCTCCTGGGGCTGGGGAGCGGGTTGGATGAGTTGATTCGCGTGAAGGGCTTATCAGGATCTGACGCGTAGGTGGGTGCTCGGGCCCGGGCAGGAAGGCGGGAGCCCCGCTTGCGAGCGGTGACCTGGGGGGCCGCGTTGTCTTTCTGAGCCTCGGTTTCCTCATTTGGGAAAGGGCGCAGCCCCAGCAAGGGTGGTGAGGTCTTTGTGGTCTACCAGCCTCCCTGTTGGCGTTGACCACAGCCCTGTGGGTTTGCTGTCTTGACTTGACAGAGGGGTTCGTTCAGGCCACAGCATCGCCGCGCTGACCGCCGGGGCTGGAGCTGCAGCGGAGAACACGCTGTGCTTGCCAGGTGGCCCCAGCGGTGCGGGAGGGACAGACCCCTGTCACGGACAAGAATGGGGAGTCGCCGTGGGAGTGGGGAGAGCTGCCTCGGAGGAAAGCCAGAGGGAGGGTCTGGAGCGGACGGCCAGGCCAGCCCTCACGGCCGCCTTCATCTTCAGGAGGACTTATGGCTTCAGCCTGGGAGTCGTGGAAGCTTCTGGAAGTGTCGGAAGAGAGGGTCTCTCAGTGGGGCCACCACAGACGGCATTTCGAGAGGCTCTCTGGCCGCTGAGCAGAGGGGAGGGGAGGATGCTTGGCAGGCGGTTGTCGCCACCTAAATGAGAGCCATCGGGGGGGGGCTCGGGGGTACGGGTGTGTGGCCTGGACGGGTGTCCGGATGGATTGGAGGTGAGGGATGGACCAGACGGCGCGTGGAGTCAGGCGCGATTCAGATGATGGGACTGAGCACAGAGAAGTTTGGTTAACGGGCCCCCAGCCACCCCCAGCCAGCGGGCCGGGGCGCGAAGCCTCAGGCCAGGGCTCGTAGGAGGCGGCCCTACGCGGAGGGTGGGAGCGGGAGGGAGGTCAGAGCCCGCAGGGGAGGTGCGAGCGGCGGCGACGTCCCCAGTGCTTTATTCTCGGGCTCCGCTCAGCTCCAGGCGTGATGGAGACAGATCAGGGCGTCCTCCAGGGAACGGCGGGGAGGGGGTCCGGTCTGCGTGGCCCGCAGCTCCATTAGCCAGAGCTCAGCACGTAGAGGAGCCAGTCAGGGAAGGTTGGAGGCACCTCCCCGGGCCAGGTGGCGAGGGTCATGGTGAGGCGCTCAGGACTCGGAGCGCGAGAGAGACATGTCTGCAGCTGGCATCAGCGTTTCCCGGAGAGATGGCCTTGGCCGCGCTGGCCTCAGTTTTCCCATCTGGAAAGCGGACGTGGTTCTCAGACGGCTGGCGCCACGCGGGGCTTGGCGCGAGGCCTGGGGGGCGTGGCCCCTCCGACCGGGGACACATCATGGTCTGCCGAGCCAGCTTGGCTCAGGGACAGACCTTATCCCTGAGAAGATGGGTGGTGCCTGGACCCGAGGCCCCCTGGCTGCAGAGTGCGAGCCCGGGCCCGGGTGGGAGGGAAGGACCGGGAAAACCGCGGAGAGGACAGGCTTCTGTTTGGTGGAGAACAGAGGGTTATGTGAGCCCAAGAGAGCCACGAAAGTGCGGGGAGGCGACAGAGGAGTCCGCGGAGGGGTGGGGTGGGCCCAGCTTTGATGAGCCTGGGCGCTGCTCAGAGACTGACCTCTGCCTGGTTTTACCAGGTGAGCGTGCGAGAGAGCCAGAGAGGGTGAGGGCCTGGCTCAAGGTCGCACAGCAGCTGGCGCTGGGAGCAGACCGGCTGGCTTGGGGGCCTGGACACCCCCCCCCCCCGCGCCGTGAAGGAGGGACGTGATCATTTATCAGGGGAGTTTAATAATGAATAAAGCCGAAGTGTCTTTAATGCAGGCAGCAGGCCCGAAGTAATAAGGGGCCCTGTATTAATTCGGAAGTTAATGAATATGCAGGTGTGTCTGAATGATTAATGGGGCTCCCAAGGCTTTGGAGAGGGGTGCGTGAATATTGCACACGTCTGGGAAGCTGGATAAACTGGGGAGCGGGTGGGCATTCGTGCACCAGGGAGGACTCTCGTAGCCATGAAGGCTGAATTTACAGCCACTCGGGGGCAGGCATACAGTGTCATGGCTAAGTGTGCGCATTTTTTTTACCGCGTGATCTTGAACAAGTCACTTAACCTCTCCGAGCCTCGGTTTCCTCATCTGCAGAAGGGGCGTGAAAAGGGTACCTGGTTCCTAGGTCCTTAGCCCAGGGGCAGACACTGTGCTACAAACATCCGATAAAAAGCGTCATAGCCTTTTTAGAAAGGAGGGCAGAGGCGGCCGAGAAAGGCCAAGGAAAGTGTAACAGTAACAGTTAAATTCCCTGGAACGCGGACAGCACCTTGCAGTTTGTAAGGGGAGGGGGGGGCGTCTCTCGTTGGTCTACCCCGCTTTGCTCGTGGCAGCAGCCGCCTGGGGCACAGGAGCTGGGTCTTGGGGAAGCTGAGGGTTCAGAGGGGGCTGGTCACTGCCCACGTCACCAGCCGGCAGGGGCAGTCGAGCCTCGGCCCGGGTCTACAGCCCTTGACCGTGAATCTCAGAGCAGGTAGAGGTGGAGCCATGCCCTGACCGGGAAGGCCTGCGGAGTACTCGTCGGGCCTGGGGTTGGGGTCCCGCATCACCCCTCGGAGGCCTCGTTTCTCTACCTGGCATGGGAGGGTGTGTCTGTCCCCCGGCGCTGTTTCGAGGCTTTGACGAGAAAATGGGACATTGGCCCCTCGCCTGTCTGTGCCTGGCCTTTGAGGAGCCCCAGGCTCTGCAAACGTCATCTCTTGTTGCTGGGAACAGCTGTACTGGGAGTGTGCCGGCACTGGCCCTGTCTCGTATCGGGGGTGGGGCGGGGTGCTGTGGCTTCTGGGCCACCCCGGACTCTGGGTTTACAGGGTGAGTGAGACACCCCCCCACCCCCGACCCTGTCCTTGACAAGGTCACGGTCTAGGCAGGAGGCAGGCGTGAAGCTAGTTTCCCCCGTGATGCAAGCTGGGATGGGGCATAGGAACGAGAGGATGGAGCCTACCTGGGCGGGGGCAGGGTCCGGGGAGAGGTGCCCTCTCTCGGGCTTCTCCCGAGGCCCCCCACCCGAGGCTGCCTCTTGGCTGCGGGTCCTGGGCTCCCAGCAGGAGGAACCCGCAGGAAGGCTGCTGGAGTGAGTGGCTGAGTGAGTGAATGGCTGGTTGCTGTCTAGGCCCCTGCCCCGCCGCTCCCGGGCTCCAGGCCAGGGAACAGAGGCACAGCCAAACGGTCCCACGTGCGCTCAGGGGGAGGCTGTCTCGTGTCCTCCTCTTTTCCTTCCCGGGTCTCCGGTCTGGGCCCTGAAAGGCACACCCCCTGCCAGCCTGGCTGGGCCAGAGGACTGTATGTAGGTTGTTGGGTAAAGAACCTGAGGCATCACGGTTATGGTATAGCCTGGGTTGACAGACGAGGAAACTGAGGCTCAACGGGGAAGGGGGGGGGAGGGCTGTGGGGCAGGGTTGGGGTTAGAGCCCCTGCTGGGCCGCTCCCCGTGTGGCCCTGCGGTGCCTGGCCTGGCTGTGTATTTATAGTTCCTGGCGATCTATATTAACACCAGAAGAGGCCTTTGCCAGCCTCTGGATCTGAGGATGCCTTTGAACCCCCCCGGGGGCCGTGGAATCAGAGCTCACCCCCATGGGAAGGGGGAGAACGTGGCTTCTCATCTTGCCCTTCACAGCCCTGGGGCTCGTGCTGGGCCTTTTGCCTGGAGAATCTTTGCCAGCCCGGGCCTGCGCTCCGGCCGCCCCTTCGGCGGGTTCGAGATCTTTGTCTGGGGGTTGTTATGCCTCGCTTCCCTCCAGCTCTGCAGGGACACCGGGTACCCGGCCTGGGCTCGAGTGCATGGGCCCTGTGGCCTCGGGCAGGCCGCCCCCCTCCTCTTGAGCCTCAGTCTCCTCATCTGTGGAATTGGGCGTAATTCTCACCCGGCTTTGCGGGTCAGGCACTGAGCATTCCGTGCTTGTGAGCTGGGAGTCTGTGTTTACGCTCCTCGCGTCTCTTCCGGCCCCCGCCACAAGCGGTCCTCAGAGCCCGTAGGGACTGGAGCGTCATCTCCCCCGGACACACGAGGTCGTCGAGGCCCTAGGGGTGGGATGACTTTGCCAGGGCCGCGCTGCCTGTTGGGGCAGAATTCAGACTCCTCTAAGTCCAGATGCTCAGCTTCCCAGACCCCATCTCCTTGTCAGGGCCCGCGGGGTCCTTGGGGCAGGCCGGACCCCTTACCCTACCGGCTTGGTTCCCACCCCCGTTGCCACGGGGACCGTTCCACTAACTCTATGCTTCTCTTACAGAGCAGAGACGACTGGCTGCCCTGAGCGCAATTCAATTCAACAGACATTTACTGAGTGCCTACTATGTGCCAGGCCTTAGGCTAGGCACTGGGGTGGGGGAGCAGAGAGGAAGATGGGGTCCCGTCCTCAGGTAGCTCTGGGCTGGGGGGGCTTGGAGAAGACTGGCCGGGGCTGAAGAATGGCATGCGGGGCTGGCAGCAGCAAAGATACCTGGGTTCCAGTGCCTCCCTGGAGAGCTGCTGTCCCTCGCCTGTGCCTCAGTTTCCCTATCTATAAACTGGGGGGGGGGGAGGCGAGGTGGGGTGAGATGATCTCTAGGATCCTTCCGGGATTCCATGGGGACGGAATCAGGGGGTGGGGGCCAGAGCAGGGAGACCACTACTCTCCCCGCACAGAGGCAGCCCGAAGGCTTTCCGGAGGAAGAGGCGTGAGGTCTGGGCCACAGGAGGTGGGGAAGGGTGGGAATGGCACCCCAGGCTCAGGAACAGCACGAGCCAAGGCCCAGAGGACACGTAGTTGGGCAGCCATGCAACCGCATAGGTTACGAAGGGAGGACGTGGTGGGGGTCTCAGCTGGGGGGGGGAGGGGAGGGGCCCAAGGGCTACACATCGGGGTGTGAGCTCTATTCTGTGGGCTGTGGAGGGTGGAGTCAGGGACAGACGGTCCTGCTTTGTCCTGCCCCCCACCCCCTTCTCCTCTCCTTCCCCCTGGGGTACGTCTCAGGGTCACGTTTCCGTAGAACCTTATGGCCACGGCTGCGTCTGCACCGTGCGGGGCACTTTGCAGCGTCAGGCCCCGTTGCACCCCTATAACGTGGGCGCTAGTGGACCCCGTTCACGGACGAGGACACGGAGGCTGAGAGAGGGAAGCTCCGCCCCCCAGGGTCATACCCTGAACCCCTGTGCTTCTCACACCGGCTCTCACTGAAGAGGGTCTCTTTTCCGTATGACACCCGACATCCTAGGGGCCCCCCAAGCTCTGAGGAGTGCCTGCCACGGGCAGCGCGGTCGGGGCTGGGAGGTGAGGGCGGGAAGACGCCCAGATGTCGTTAGGAGGGGCTTCCTCCAAGACCCGGGTGTCTGCCCCCCTCTTGAGAAGGGGGTGAGCCGGGCTTCCCTTCCCACTTTACAGATGAGCATAGTCCAAGGTCAAACTCGGCGGAGGTGACAGACTGAGCCGGGAGCTCTTGTCTTGTTGCCCCCGGCTGAGGCTGGAGGGAGAGTCAGTTTCCCTGAGATGCATGGGGAAGGCGGCCCCCTACAGCCCTCTCGGGGACGCGCACTGGAGTCGCAGGCCCGGGTGCAGACCCTGATTTTGTCCTGCACGAATGGTCAGGATCCTGAGCGAGTCGTTAATTACTCTGAGCCTGGGTTTCCTTGTCCGTAAAGGGAGAGAGCAGGCCTCCTTCCTTCGGTCATTAATAGGTATTTAGTGAGCACCCAGTGGGTGCCTGGCGCTGGGCTTTAATGGAGAATCTGGCCCTTCCTCAGAGAACTCAGTCCGGGGAGTGAAAGCAGCAGTTGCGTTTCTGGTGGTGATGGAAGAAACCTGGGGGCTGTGGGAACCCCGCAGGAGGGACCCCAACCAGACTGGTTTGCTGGGCCGAAGAGGCAGGAGGGCAGGAGAGGGGAGCTGGGCCCAGCTCTGCAGGTCCCCGGGGCGGGGGTGGGGGGGGGGCTGGCTTCAGATGCCTGCTTATGGCAGTCTTCCCAGATCAGTAGGGAGCCAGCGAAGGCTTTTGAGGAGGGGAGTGCCACGCTCCGATTTATGCTTCAGGAGGCCCACCCTCCGCTGGGTGGAGGAAGGGTTGAAGGAGGCCGTAAGATTGGAGACAGAGAGACCAGTGAGGATGCTGATCGAGATTTTGGGCGAGGAAGGAGGCCGAGACAGCGCAGGGCAGTGGGAGGATGTACACAACAGCTTTCCAGGTGTGGAGGGGCCGGGCAGCTGCGGGCTTCTGGCTGGCTCGGGGCAGAAGCAGAGGCCAGGAGCGGGTGGGCAGTGGAGGGGTCCAGGAGGCAGCGGGGGTGGGGGGTTGGGCAAGGTCAGCACCCAGCAGATAGCAGGAGCCTTGGGAGGGACCGGGATGCCGGGTGGGGGCGGGGAGCAGGTTTGGGGGGTGCAGGGGGCCAGGACCCGGGCCTCAGGGGAGGCCCCTGCAGAAGAGCCTGTGGGGGGGGGGGCGGGAGGGGAAGTGAGGTGTAGGGACTTGGGGCTGCCCCGCCCGGCGGGGGGGGGGATCGCAGAAGTCACATGCCGCAGGCTCTTTGCCCAGTGCCAGGCCCACGGGAGGGACCCCGGGAGGGTGGGTTCCCTCCACTCTTTCACCAGAAAGCAGAATCTAGGCTGTCCCCTTGCCCTCCGGAGGAGGAAGGTGTTTGGGAAGGAGGAAAAGGGAAAAGCATTTGCATGCATAACAAGGCTGAAGTGAGGGAGAGGGAAAGAGAGAGCAGGGGGATGAAAAGAAATTACCATACGCCAGGATCTTGTTATTCAACCCAATTTTCAAAGGACCACAGCTGTCGCACTGAGATAATCCGTTAATTATAACAGCCATTGTGCTTTGGCAATGGGAGAGAAACCGAGGCTGGGGGAGAGGCTGAGGGCGGGGGGGTGGGTGGGTGCAGGCCTTTGGGGGGCCCGGACCTGTGAGGGGGACAGGGGCAGGCACAGAGGGGGTGTGTTGCCCTCTGGGCTGAAAGGAAGACACTGTTGGGGGGGGCGGGGGCAGGCCTCACCCGTTCCTGGTGACGAGGACCCGCTGTGTGCCGGGCACCGTGCCTCGCCCCGTGAGCCGGGCCGCCGGAACCAGACTAGCGGCAGCTGACTTTATTGAGCACTTACTACGTGCCGGCCTCTGCTCTGTAGCTGTCCGCTCACCACCCTTCAGAGGCCTTGCCCTTCTAGTCCCGTTTTTGCAGAAAAGGACACTGAGACTCAGAGGAAAGAAGTCGCTTGCCAGGGGCACGCTGTGGGTTCAGTGGCAGAGTCAGGATTGGAGCTGAATGTGGCTCATTCTTCCAGAACGTTAGAGGGCACGGGTCTCTGTGGCTCTCGCCCTTGAGTTTTCGGACCAAGGAGTTAGAGAGAGGTATTGGACTCTTGAGCCCCAGCCACACAATCGGGGACCCCCCAAGATGACAGGCCCATGTTCCTGGGCCACGGTTTCTGTGCAGCCGGCGGTCGTGGGGTGCCCCCCCCCGCATTTCCGGGGCTTTTCCAGCATGGACAGAGCCTCCTTGTTCTCCAATGCCACAGCTGCAGGCCCCTGGGGGCTCCCCCACCTGCTCCAGAGAAGCTAGTCTCAGGGCCAGGAGAGGGACCCCTTGCCACCGCCTGCGTCGGGGTTACGATGGGCTGCGCCCCTGGGTGTGCTGGGGGGGGGGGGGCCTGTGACAGGCAGTGGGAGGCCAGGCAGGAGTTGCAGGTGGGCAGAGTGAGGGGAACCCGAAGTCCGGGGAGAGGCGTGGGTGCAAGGGGCCATTCCAGAAACTCCAGAGCCCTCTGCTGCAGGCCCTACGACGGGGGTGACGTGACAGCTGTCCCTGGGGCGTGGCTTCGGGCAGCTGAGGCCTCAAGTCCTCCTGGTGTCCGCGGCAGCCTTGGCCGGCGGTGTTTTATGGGGTAGGAATTGTGTTTGGGGCTAGTAAACTTCAGGCCTTCAGTAGGAGCCCCAAACCTGACCCAGCAACCCAGGCACCGCCGTTGGAGAGCCGGGGCTCCCATGGGGTGACAGGCGGATCTGGGAGACGGTCTGGGTGCCCCTCCGGTTTGGGTCCCCATCCCAGTGGGCCTGCTGGTGGGTCAGGGCCGCTTAGTAGAATTGGTGACCCACAGAGACCGGGACTCAGACCTTTAGGACCAAGGAGTTGTGGGTATGTAGAGAATTCTGGAGCCCCAGACTCATTATCAGAGACACCCCAAGATGACCGACTCATGCTGTGAGAGTGTCCCCGAGCTTGAGAACGCAGAGCCACAGAACAGGGAGGACAGGGGTCAGAGGGAGGCAGGGACTGTGGCACTCTGGGATCCCCTCACCCCAAGGCTGGGATTCTAACTGCTCCCATGCTGCTGGTCTCACAACCTCCAGGGCTCAGGGGTCAGCGGACAGTAGCCCTGTCCTTGCAGGGGAGGCAGCCAGGCTCTCCAGGTTTTTCTGGATCCATCGATCCCAGAGATGGGGGTTTTAAAAATAAAGCCGCCCGAGTTTTCCCTAGGGGAAACTAATTAAAAAAAAAATGTCTTTAAAGCACTGTCCAGATGAAGGAAGATCCCACAGCCTCTCCTGACCCGGAGCCTGGTGCCGTGGAGGGTCCAAGCCACTGTGTAACAGTTGTGAGACCTCGGTCTCCTCCTCTGTAAAGTGGGAATGATAATGACACTGGCTGCTAAGGTTGTGCCAAGGATTCAGTGAGTTACCGTGAGAAGTGCACAGGCCCAGCCCACATAGGAGCCAGGACTCTGTTTTCACCTTGCCCCAGGCCACCCGTCCCTCCCCCGCCAGGCTGCCTCCCAGGGGGCCCGCACTCTACGTGTCCCCCCCGCGGGCTCCCGATGTGCCGCCCCGCCTTGGGACAGCCCTGAGGATGTTGGAAGGCAGGGAAATGTTCACCCCTTGGGGCCCTGGAGGAGGAGCAGGTGGAGGAGGCAGAGCTGGGAGGGCAGGCCTAGCCAGTGCCTGGTACATAGTAGGTGCTCCATAAATGTTTTTGAATGAATGAATGGAGGCCATGCAGGCAGAGGCAGCCGCGCGGTGCGCAGGCACTGGTGAAAAGCGGGTCCAGTGGAGACTGGTGAGTAGTGCCCGGGGTCGCAGCTGAGCGGGGCCTGGGGTGTGCTGGAGCCAAGGCCAAGAGGCCAGCAGGGACCAGGTGGGGGGTCAGGGGGTCAGGTGCGGGAGGCGGGGACCAGGTGGAGAGGTCAGGCGGGGACGCAGGGACCGAGTGAGGGAGTCAGGTTGGGGGATGGGTCAGGTGGGGGGGGGCAGGGGTCAGGTGGGGGGCCAGGGGCCAGGTGGGGGGTCAGGGGGTCAGGTGCGGGAGGCGGGGACCAGGTGGAGAGGTCAGGCGGGGACGCAGGGACCGAGTGAGGGAGTCAGGTTGGGGGATGGGTCAGATGGGGGGGGCGGTGGTCAAAGGGGGATGGCAGGGGTCAGCTGGGGAAGGCAGTCCTCTGAGTAGCCTGGAGGATTCTGGGAAAGCCAGAGGTAACCCCTGGGGTGGGACGAGGAGGTGAACTTTTAATACAAGTCGCCCTTGGCTTTGGGTAGGAGGGTCACACGCTCCCCCAAGTGCCCGGCGGTGGGTGGGGTGGGTGCTGGGCAGCTTGGGGCTGGGGAGCGGGGTGGCGGGGGAGTGTGGGCCGCGTGAGCTGGGCCATCTGTGAAGAGCCGTCCACAGAACCGGCGTTGGGCCTGTCAGGTCAGCTGCTGGGTAGTTTTTCAAGACCAAAGCGTTTTGATAAAAACCTTTCCGTCTCCCCGCTCACCTCCTTCCACCGAGGCCCGGACACTAGCAGGTGCTAATGACGGATGCAACACCCCCGGGGGGAGCAGTTGGGTTCGTGGGGGAGGGCGCGGTGGGCAGTTGACAGAGGGTCTTGGGGGTGGCCCCAGGCACACAGCTGTCCTCCCCCTGCACAGACAAGGAAACTGAGGCCCAGAGGGGTAAGGCGCTGACCCGCCCAAGGTCACACAGCGAGTTGTGACAGCCTAGAACCCCGCAGATGAGCCCGAGACCCTTCCCTGGCCAAGGTCACCGGGCTGGGAGACGAGTGCTTATACACTGGGGCCGTGCAGTCCCAATTAACAACCCCCCGCCCGCCCCCGCCGCCCCGATAACCGTCAGCCTTTGCTGCTGTCGGTGTCGTGGTGTTGTTAGTCGGCCCTTCCGGGCAAGCTGGCGGTTCCGTGAAGGCGTGTGTCTGCGACCGTGCCAGGCACCTAGTAGGTGCCCAGTAAATTCGTGCCAGCGTGTCAGGAGCGTGGGCGAGCGTGCAGCTGGTTAGACAGCGTGCCCTGCCTGCCCCGGGGAGGGGGGGAGCGCCTCCCCCGCCGTTTCGCCGTGACACGGATATGAACGCAGCCATGGTCTGCTGGCCCGGCACGGGATGGCACAGAGCCGGGAGCGGGTGCCGAGGTACCGAGGGGCAGGAGCCAGTTTCCCCGGGAGGTGGGGCAGCTGCGCGGAGGGCTGAGCCTAACAAGACATGATTGAATGGGGGTGGACCGAGCGCAGCACTCAGGGCGAAGCCCAAACTGATCCTGCCCAGAGCTCCCTGGGGACGTTCGGGGCACTGGGGTTCCCTGGCAGGATGTGTGAAGGGGCCCGGGGGGGGGGGGGTTGGTTGACATCTAGGACAAGGTGAGGACACGCGGCTGGTGCACAGTCGTACTGCTCTAACGGAAGGGTGGTTCCAGACCAAGGGAGGCAGAGGGCCCTGGTGCCCGTCACCGCGCAGACCACGTTTGGCATGATGCTGGGCTCCAGGGGACACATTCTAGGAGGGACCTTGACAGCAGGCATGACCTGGGGCAGCTGCACCCAAGAGCGGGGGGCTTGAAACCACGGCGCAGGAAGGGCAGTGGAGGATGTGGGGCTGTTTAGCCTGGATGAGCAGGTTGCAGGGGCAGGGAGACAGCAGATTAGCAGATATCAGAAGGGCCTTTAAGGGGGGGGGGGGTGCTGTCGGCCTTGTCCTCAGTGGCTCCAGACGGCACTCGGCCCCATGAACAGAGGCACAAGGAGTCAGGTTTGGTTTCGTAATATAGGAAGAAGTTTATAACAACCGGAGCTGTGCAAGAAGGGTAGAAGCAGCTTCATACGGGTGCTGAGATCCCCGTCACCAAGGGTGTGCAAGTTGGGGGCAAGTTACCTCTGCGGGAATTCTGGAACGTCTTGTAGCGCCGAGAGCCCAGGCAGGCCCGGGTTCCCAGCTGTGGGGTCTTGGGCAGATCGCTGCACCTCTCTGAGCCTCAGTTTCCTCGTCGTTAAGTGAGAAGCATGAGGGGAGTCCACGAGGCTAAAAGGAAGGCTCAGAATGTGTCTTGCGCCCCATGGGCACCCCAGCAGGGGTGATATTTAATATCCGAATTCAGTGGAGTCAGGGAGTCTAGGGTCTCCCCCTGTCCTCTGCTGCCATTCCTAGCCCTGGGCTTTTATTCTGCACATCATGTTCTGAGCACCTGCTACAGGTCTGACCTTGTTCCAGGCATGGAGGTTAATTACAGTCGTGAATAAATAAGGCCTGTTTTGATTTCACGATGGGGGGGGTGGGGGGGGAGCGCAGGTGGTCATAAAGAACTAAATGACGTTTGCTATTGTTAGGTGCTCTGAAGGGACCAGAGGCAGGATCGAGTGAACAGTGAGTTAACCTCCGGTTTGGTGTCAGGGAAGGTGGGGTTGCGGGGAGCAGCTGAGTAGAGAGTGGGGTAATGGCCTGGGCAGACGTTGGGGTGGAGCATTCTAAACAGGGAGGATGGCATGTGCAAAGGACCTGAGGTAGGAGCCTGGCCGGGAGGGTTTGAGGAGCATGGCTGGCGTGGACCAAGTGCTTCCTGACGACGGAGAAATGGAAGTCTCTCTGGGCTTGCGGGCACTTTCCTGACAGGGAGGGAGGTGCCTCCACAAGGGGTAGGAAGCCCACCAGGCAGCCGTGCATGTCCAGTCCCGGCCGTGAGCCCAGCTCCGGAGCGGAAGCTGGGGAAGGAGTTTTCTCATCTGTAAAATGAGGTTAATAGCACCAGCCGTGCAGGACTGATAGAAGATTCGAGGACTGTGAAACGTCAGCCAAAGGGATAGTTACGACTCTCTTACGGGCGAGGAGACTGAAGCCCAGAGAGGTTAAGTAATGTGCCCTAGGTCACACAGCTCAGCACTCAATCCAGGGACCCCTTTGCCTTCAGCATCGTGCTTCTTACTGTCTGCACTGCAGCTGGGGCTCATGGCACCTGAAACCCACCGACCGAACGGCAGTTCGGTCGTGAAGGTATAATCATCCCATTTTACAGATGAGATACTGAGGCCCAGGGCGGCCTGCCTGAGGAGCCCCGGTGAGGCGGAGGCAGTGACAGGATTCAGTGTCCCGCCCCCGGAGGTGGCGGGCTTGGTCTCAGAGGGCAGAGTGGTAGCAGCCCGTCTCTGGGATGCCCGGCCTGGTGCTGTTTTCCAGCAGAGAGAGGTGAGGCGACCGCCTGCCCCGTGAGTTCCGGCTGGGTCCCAGGAGTCCTCGGTCCTCCTCATCCTGGGTAATGGCATTGACACGGACAGTGACAATGGCACTTCGGGGAGCCTTGGCCAGCCTGGCCCGGGGAAGAGCCCATGCCAGGCCTTAGCAGCAGCAACAGATGACATTTCCCCAGCTAAGCCTTTCGTCCCTGCTCCCGGGAGCTGGAACGTGGACGGCACCTCCCCTACCTGTTCCCCAGATTGCACGACCGTCCCCGCCACCGGCCTCCCCACGGGAGCCTCCTGCCCTGTACGGTGGATTTGTCCCCACGTCCTGGCGTTTCGTGGGAGCCCTGGGAGATAGATAGGGGGCACTCACCTTGCATGCAGGTGGTTCAGGGTTGGCCAGCCCTGCCGACCCGGCTCCCCCATCCCTCGGCCGGGGGAACACTCCCGGTGGACCTCGTCCCGGCCACCCGCTCACCTGGCCAGGCGAGTGCCGGACAATGTGCTGTGCGTCCCCAGCAGGCTCTGCCCGGTGTCCCGGGTGAGCTGAGCGGGGAGCCCATGCGGGGCAGTGAGCTCCCGGATCAAGATCTGCCCTGGGTCCTCCGCCGCTGGTGCGTGAGACCCATCCCCGGGCCTGGCGTCCCTTTCCCCTCTGGGAAGGGCTGGGGTTGGGCGGAGCAAGGGCTCTTCATTTCTTCCAGCTCCGAGGCTCTAGGATCCTGAGTCCGTGGAGGCGCCCCGAGCCTCGTGGCACCTGGAGGGACGGGGCCCAGCAGTCAGCTGGATCAACCGGTGGCTTCTGGGTGGGGGCGGGGAGGGGGGGGCGGAATTTGCTGAGAGCGACTCCCCTTCTGTGGCCGTGCGGCTCTGAACTGGCCCCTCAGACGCATCGGGCCTTGCCGCCTCTTCTCTCCCCTTCTAAGCGTGTCACCGTGACAGGGGACGTCTGCGGCCACAGCTAGACTGGGGGCCCGCCCCCAGGTCCCGCTACAGTGCCCTGCTCCCCAACTTTGCCGCGTTTCTTCTCCGTGCTGGTGGGACAGAGGGGCCCTTGAGGCGGTGCCTTGGGACACTTTGGGCCTGCCCCTGCTCCGGCCAGAAGTGGCTAGTTCCTGCCACCCCTGCGTGCCCTGGGGCAGACCTAGTGCTGGGTGGGGGTGGGGGGCTGGGTGTATGGGGAGGGTCCCTTCAGGCTGGGTCAGCCCGGAGCGCCGCGCTTGGCTGGGTGCTGCGCGCCTTCAGCCCACACAACCTGCTTCCCCGAGGGCCAGGCCCTCCCAGGTTTAACACCCCTGGTGCGGGCCGTGCAGGCCTCTGCTTCCAACAGCTACTTCCGGCCGCTTGCCGCTCCCTCTGCACTGGTCACTGGCTGCATTTCAGCACCTGGGGCGTGGGCAGCAGGTTCGGTGCCCCTCATCGTCTCCCTGAGCTTCTCTGCCGATTGGTTCCTGTCTCAGATGCTCTCTTTCCATCCATCTCCATCCTCGGCCTCTCAGTGTTGTGCTTCCCCGTTCTTCTTAGCCCTGGCCTCCTGTCCGCAGCTCCCTCACTCCTTCCTCTCCCTCCACCGCCCCCCAGGAGTGCGGGGCAGGGCCCTGGTCCTCCTGCTGATGCGCGTACGGGGGGACCGCCGTGACCACTGGGACCCCCCACTCCAGGTGCGAGCCGGCAGCCTCCCCCACACCTTGAGTGGGTGTGCAGCCGGGCCAGGGGCCAAGTGCCGTCAGCACCTCCTTCCCCTTGCTGTCCCCCTTCCCTGGCTGCGACAGGCCTCGAGCGGTGGTGGGCAGGCGGCCCAGGGACGGGGACCGGGTGGCTGACGCACACGGGGCAGTGTGATGGGGCGTCTCCTCCCCTTTGGTCTGAGTCATGGGAAGGGTGGGAGGGTGAGGGGAGCTGGGCCCTGGCCCAGGCCATTCTGGGGACCGGAAAGAGCAGGAGAGAGGGCCATGGGCAAGGTCACCTTGAGGGCTCGGCTGCACAGAGCTCAGAGGGGCTGGGGTGGGGGCTTCTGTCTACCCTGGACTGTTTGGGATGGGAAGAGGGGAGATGATAAGACTAGCCCCTGTCCCCAAGCCTGGGTGCCTTCTCCTGGTCCCCTTCCCCTCCCTCTCGACCTCTTCACATCCCCTCAGCATGGCCTTGGATCTCCAGAGCCTCTGGCCAGCTCAGCTCTGCCCTGACGCCCTGGGCTTGGCTGGAGGGTGCTGGCGTGTGCAACTCAGATATGGGGACAGGTTATGGGGAAGGGGTGGGGGGTGCTCTGTGTGGCTAAAGTTGCACCTGTGCTCACAGACATATACATGTGGAACGCACACGTGTGCTTGAACAGGTTGACACGGAAGCAGGTGCATCCCCAAGACGCGCCTCCACGCACCCCTTCCCGCCCCCTGCGCACACGAGCGTGCTCACCTTCACCTACGGGGACTCCCGTGGCTGGCACGGGCACGCGTGCGCACACACGGCTGCCTGCACACCCGTCTCCTCGTACACGCCTGCCCGCACACCCCTGCACTGGCGTTCTGAGCCCGCGCGCACCTGCCTGCATGCAAATGCGGTCCCCAGACATCCCCAGGCGGAGGTGGTGCAGACAGAGGGTTCTCTGACAGGGCGGATGGACGCCTCAGCCTCCTCCAGCACAACCTTGTTGCCCGTGCGACGGAACCGGGAGGGAGGGGGGAAACTGAGGCCCTAAGGAGCCAGGAGCCATGTTAGGCGGGAGCTTAGGCCTCCTGACTCCAGCCCCGAGACTGCGCGGCACAGCCGAGGACTGCCGCCTGGGCACCCCTTTCTGCCTGACCTCCTTGTCCCCCTCCCCCGCTCTCCCGGCTGTCCAGCCCAAACTGGCCCTGCAGGGGACCGGGAGGTCCTGACCGTCACAGGCTCGGTCGCCACGTCCGCCTTTAATCCAAGAGGTCATCGAACACCCCGTTCACCTGCCAGCTCCTCAACAAATACTGTCTGTCTGGACTTCTTTGGGGACTGTTTCCCTCCCTGCTTCCCCTGCCTCTGTTCCAGCCCTCTGGGGCTCAGAGCTGTAAATTGCTTTTGCTTCAACAGCCAAGGTTTGTATATATATATATATATATATATATATATATATATACATACACACACACATACCACACACACACCACACATCCGGAGCCACATCTGGCTGAGCGGCCGGCCTTGCCTGGCTTTGCTGGGCGACTGAGGCCAGTCTCCCCTGGTCTGGGGCTCAGTTTCCCCACCTGTAAAGTGAGGATCTGCGGCCCGGGAACTCTGTGCCACTTGGGGCATGGGCAGCTTGGCTCACCTTACTTGTTCCGCGTCGGATGGCCGGGCCTGGTCCTCGCTGGTGGCACCAGCTTCAGATATGGTCGTCTCCATCTGGCTAACAGGGCTGGGTAGAGGGGGCTCCAGGCCTCCTGTGTCTTCCTGCCTAGGGAACCTCCATCCTGTGCTGCCCCTGTCTGGGCCCCCGACTCCAGCCGCAGAGGGGACCCAGGGCTTCAGCCACACCCTTCCAGATGCCTTCGGGTTCATCATCCGCCCGAGGCCTTCTCACGCCAGGATCAGGGAACCTCTAATGGAAGGCACTTTGGGGGAAGTGATATTGGGGGTGTGTCTGGCTTCCCGGGCTCTTGCCCTCTCTCCCTCTGCTCTGCTCCTGCCTGTAGGATGAGTTCTCCCCACGCCCTCCCCCTGCAGGAGACCCCGGCCTCTGCGTCCCCCTGCTTGAGGGGGGGGGGCGCCCAAAGCGATGCCACTCTGCTCCCCCTCCCCCATGGAAGCTGAGACAAGGGAATTATTTTTGGAACAGGAGCGGTTACACAACAAATGAATTATTTATCTTTGGGCATGGAGGGGAGGAGGCATTTTGCCGGGCTTCTTAATTCCTTATCTGGATTGGAAGGTGCCCGCTTGGGTATATGGTCATGTGTATACGCGCCCATTTGTCAAACATGAGACTGTGGGCATGCTGTGGTGTTCTGGCTCAGGTGTGGGCATATGGGTCTTTGTGCGGGCAGGTGGACGAGTGTGGACAGGAGTGCTGGTGTGTGTGTGTGTGTGTGTGTGCACCCAACCTGTTACCGTCCAGTCTCCCTTCTCTGTCCACCGTCCGCAGATTCTGTCCCCCTCTCCCTACTCCTGGTTTCTTCTGTCTCCTTCCTTCCAGACCTCTCGGTCCCCCCCTCCCTCTCGTTGCCCACCCCCACCCCCGTTCTTCTATGTAACAGGGACCCTAGGGTGCTGCGGGCACCCGGGATGCCCAGCGGGATGGGGTGGAGAAGGGACAGGGGCCTGTGCTGGAGCTTAGTGGGGCTGTTCTGAGCTTTCACTGATCTGTCCCCCTCTCTCGGTGCTGCTTTTCAGGAGCCAGGTGACAGATGGGTCCTTTCCTTCCTGCCCCGTCTCTCGAGCTCCCTCCTCAGAGGCTCACTCTCCAGCCTCCCATGGGAATCGTGGGAATCGTCTGAAGTTCTGAGCCCGGAACCCGAGGAGGAGGAGGAGGAGGAGGAGGAGGAGGAGGAGGAGGAGGAAGAAGAGGAAGAGGAGGAGGAGGGAGAGGAAGTCGAGTCCTGAGAACCTGTGCACCTTCCCGGAAACAGGCGGAGGGGCGCGTCACGGCGCCCGGCGCCTGCTGGTAGTGCCCCCGGCGGACCCCCCCGCGGTTGGCACGGGCCGCGTCTGCTTCGCCCGGGGCCCCCCGCGCTGGGGGTCGCCCCCAAGATGGTGGCGGCCCCGGGGAGGACTGTGCCGCCAGCCCCAGCCTCCCGCTGCTAGGTCCCCCGCGCCCCGGCCCCTCCCCCCCGAGCCCGGCCTTCCAGGGGGGCCGCGGCCGGCGCCATGCTGCGCCTGGGGCTGTGCGCCGCCGCGCTGCTGTGCGTGTGCCGGCCGGGCGCCGTGCGCGCCGACTGCTGGCTCATCGAGGGCGACAAGGGGTACGTGTGGCTGGCCATCTGCAGCCAGAACCAGCCGCCCTACGAGACCATCCCGCAGCACATCAACAGCACCGTGCACGACCTGCGGCTCAACGAGAACAAGCTCAAGGCCGTGCTCTACTCGTCGCTGAACCGCTTCGGGAACCTCACCGACCTCAACCTCACCAAGAACGAGATCTCCTACATCGAGGACGGCGCCTTCCTGGGCCAGTCGAGCCTGCAGGTGCTGCAGCTCGGCTACAACAAGCTCAGCAACCTGACCGAGGGCATGCTGCGCGGCATGGGCCGCTTGCAGTTCCTGTTCGTGCAGCACAACCTCATCGAGGTGGTGACGCCCGCCGCCTTCTCCGAGTGCCCGAGCCTCATCAGCATCGACCTGTCCTCCAACCGCCTCAGCCGCCTGGACGGCGCCACCTTCGCCAGCCTGGCCAGCCTCATGGTGTGCGAGCTGGCCGGCAACCCCTTCAACTGCGAGTGCGACCTCTTCGGCTTCCTCGCCTGGCTGGTGGTCTTCAACAACGTCACCAAGAACTACGACCGCCTGCAGTGCGAGTCGCCGCGCGAGTTCGCCGGCTACCCGCTGCTGGTGCCCCGGCCCTACCACAGCCTCAACGCCATCACCGTGCTCCAGGCCAAGTGCCGCAACGGCTCGCTGCCCGCCCGGCCCGCGAGCCACCCCACGCCCTACTCCACCGACGCCCAGCGGGAGCCGGACGAGAACTCGGGCTTCAACCCCGACGAGATCCTGTCGGTGGAGCCGCCGGCCTCGTCCACCACGGATGCGTCTGCGGGGCCGGCCATCAAGCTGCACCACGTGGCCTTCACCTCGGCCACGCTGGTGGTCACCATCCCGCACCCCTACAGCAAGATGTACGTCCTGGTCCAGTACAACAACAGCTACTTCTCCGACGTCATGACGCTCAAGAACAAGAAGGAGATCGTGACGCTCGACAAGCTGCGCGCGCACACCGAGTACACGTTCTGCGTGACCTCGCTGCGCAACAGCCGCCGCTTCAACCACACCTGCCTGACCTTCGCCACGCGGGACCCCGTCCCCGGCGACCTGGCGCCCAGCACCTCCACCACCACCCACTACATCATGACCATCCTGGGCTGCCTCTTCGGCATGGTCATTGTGCTGGGCGCCGTCTACTACTGCCTGCGCAAACGGCGCATGCAGGAGGAGAAGCAGAAGTCCGTCAAGGTCAAGAAGACCATCCTGGAGATGCGCTACGGGGCCGACGTGGATGCCGGCTCCGTGGTCCACGCCGCCCAGAAGCTGGGCGAGCCCCCCGTGCTGCCCGTGCCCTGCATGCCTTCCATCCCCTCCGTGATCGGGGAGAAGCTTCCCGCCCCCAAGGGGCTGGAGGCCGGGCTGGACACGCCCAAGGTGGCCACCAAGGGCAACTACATCGAGGTGCGCACCGGCGCGGGCGGGGACGGCCTGGCCCGGCCCGAGGATGACCTCCCGGACCTGGAGAACGGCCAGGGCTCGGCCGCCGAGATCTCCACCATCGCCAAGGAGGTGGACAAGGTCAACCAGATCATTAACAACTGCATCGACGCCCTCAAGCTGGACGCGGCCTCGTTCCTCGGGGGAGGCGGCGGCGGCGGCGGCGACCCCGAGCTGGCCTTCGAGTGCCAGTCCCTCCCTGCGGCCGCCGCCGCCGCCGCCGCCGCCTCCTCGGCCGCCGCCCCCGGGGCGCTGGAGCGGCCCAGCTTCCTCTCGCCCCCCTACAAGGAGAGCGTGCACCACCCGCTACAGCGCCAGCTGAGCGCCGACGCCGCCGTGGCGCGCAAGACCTGCAGCGTCTCGTCCAGCGGCTCCATCAAGAGCGCCAAGGTCTTCAGCCTGGACGTGCCCGACCACCCGGCCGCCGCGGGGCTGGCCAAGGGCGACTCCAAGTACATCGAGAAGGGCAGCCCCCTCAACAGCCCGCTGGACCGGCTCCCGCTGGTGCCCGCGGGCGGCGGCGGGGGCGGCGGGGGCGGCGGCGGGGGCGGCGGGGTCCATCACCTGGAGGTGAAGCCCGCCTACCACTGCAGCGAGCACCGGCACAGCTTCCCGGCCCTGTACTACGAGGAGGGCGCCGACAGCCTGAGCCAGCGCGTGTCCTTCCTCAAGCCGCTGACCCGCTCCAAGCGGGACTCCGCCTACTCCCAGCTCTCCCCCAGACACTACTACTCAGGTTACTCCTCCAGCCCTGAGTACTCCTCCGAGAGCACGCACAAGATCTGGGAGCGCTTCCGGCCCTACAAGAAGCACCACCGGGAGGAGGTGTACGTGGCCGCCGGCCACGCCCTGCGCAAGAAGGTCCAGTTCGCCAAGGACGAGGACCTGCACGACATCCTCGATTACTGGAAAGGGGTCTCGGCCCAGCAGAAGCTGTGACCCTCTCCTTCCCGGTGAGGCCGGAGGGGGAGGGCCCCGGGGGGGCACGAGGGGAAGGGCCCCGGGCGGCCGGGCAGGGGGGAGGCCGGGGCAGGGGGGGGCGGGGGAGGGGGGGCCGGGGCCGAGGAGCGGACGCACACGCACACCCGCACGCACGCACCCACGCACACACCTGACCACCACCTGACTGTGAACAACCCCCACCCGACAATAACGGACAGGAAAACAAAGACACGTTCTCCTTAAAAGTTTACACACTGATACCGAAACCAGTCATCTTTACTGTGCTGCCCAGGGACTCTGCTGGGGTGTGCGGGGCTGGGAGGGGGCGCAGGCCAGGAAGCCAGAAGGGGGTGTGTGGGGGTCTGGGGGCTCTGGGACTCGGGCCGGGTTTGGGGGCAGGGGAGTCTGGGGGGCAGGAAGAGGGTCTCCCCATCTGGGGACAGGTCGCTTGGAGATCTGGCGCCAGGCAGATTCGGGGCATCATGGCCTTTCCTTGTGGTGGGGGAAACCGAGGCCCAGAGAAAAGGAAGGGATAGCCCCAGGGCCACGTGTCAGGTTAGGCAGTTTCCCGACTTTCAAGCCCAGTGCTGTTCCCCACCCCACCCTTCGCCAGCCCACCACCCCCTTCCAGAGCTGCGGTTTCCTGGGGCGGAGGGACTTGAGAATCAGGCTGGTGCTCTTCCTTTCTAGAAAGCCCCATGGCCGTGCCCCCTGGGCGTGGAGCCGTGATTCATCGTGCGGGGGTCCTTTACCCCCCCCCCCACGCCAGCACCCAAGAGAGACGGGAGGTCTCGCTTATGCGAAAGGAGCAGAGGCACGGGGCAATTTCACCAGCCCCCTTCAAGTGTCTTCCAAGTGGCCTGGGAGCTGCTTATGGGGGTCTGAGGAGAAAGCAGGGGGGCCAGCCGCCGCCGCCTCTCAGGTGCGGGGCCCCTTGCCCCAGCCCCCCAGCCTCTCTGGGCCTCCAGGACCCCTACTCATCCCAGAAGGGTGGTCCTGAACTGTGATGCCTGGGAGCAGTGGGGGAGGCAGGGTATAATGGGGGCCTTCCTGCCTGTGCCCCCACATCCTGGCCTCCCACCTGCCCGACTCCTCTTACGGGATCTCAGGGCAGCAGCTGGGCCTGCCCAGAGGAAGGAGGGCTTTCCTGGGTTTACCCACCCGCTCTTGGCTGTACCCGTGCATCCCCTGCCCCACCC
This sequence comes from Lynx rufus, assembly GCF_022079265.1. Taxonomy (NCBI): domain Eukaryota; kingdom Metazoa; phylum Chordata; class Mammalia; order Carnivora; family Felidae; genus Lynx; species Lynx rufus. The sequence goes on along the minus strand of NW_025814889.1, from coordinate 131,216,955 downwards.
CTCCCAACCCCCTGGCTGGAGGGGGCTCCCATGTTTCCATGGAAATGGCGGCTCCCCACCCCCCCCCCTTGCTGACCCCCACCCAACATCGAACAAAGCACAAACAGTAAGCACCCCCCCCTCACCCCTGGGGGCGGGGGGAGCAGGCAGGTTGGCGGGGCCCCTCCCTCTCCCGGCCAGCTTCTGTCGCCATGGCAACCGAGGACCTGGCAGTTGGGACTGTTGGGCTCCTGGGGGTTCTCTCTCAGTGGGGGCGGCAGAGGGTGGTAAGGGAAGGCAGGGCCAGGGGGGCTGCGGCCTTTTCTCAACAGCTAGGGGCTTCCAGGGTTGAGTCTGGGCGGGGGGCAGATCTGGGGTCCTGAGACTAGGGGGGCTTAAACACACTGTCCGGGTGCTTGAGGGGCCCTTCACCTTTGATTAGGATGTGGGCCACTGGGGGTGGGGACAACTATAGCTCTGCCCACCTGCCAATGTGCTCCTTGGCTCCCCGCCCGCCTCAAGATGAAGAGGGGTCCACTCGGCCCTCCCCACACCCCTGCTGGGCCCCCCACCCCCACCCCGGCCTCTGGCCTGTCACCCAGTTGGGTTTCTTGAGATTTGCAGAGTGTGGCTGTGGGGTGAGGGTGGGCACTGGGATGGGACCAAGACCTGTACTGTTGGGGGGTGGGGGTTCGGATCAGGAAAGCTAGTGCTATCTCCTGTGGTGGGGGCGGGGGAGCTCTAGCCATCTTCCTGCCGGGGTAGAGTCTGGGGGAGGACTGTGGGGAGGACTAGGGCTCACCTGAGCACCTCTCTTACACCCACGTGGGGGACAGACCAAGCCCAGGGCTCACTTCGGGGGTGACGTTTGCAAAGAGAGGACCGTTCTTCTGGGGAGTGGAGGGGAGGGGCCGGCATGGATGTGCGGAGCAGACCTCCCTCAACCCCCCAAACCTGCCCCCCACCCCCACCCCTCCTCGCACCAGATTGGCAAAACTGAGAGGAGCAAGCCGGCGGAGCCAGTGGTGTGAGAAAGCAGATTCCCGTTACATTTGCATGACGATTTTACTGTATTTTTCTGAGCAAACATCTGTCGTGTATGTGCCAGTTCGTCCGGACTCCCGGGCCCCCCCCCCCTGCCGCCCCCCTCTTGCCCCCACTCCCTCTGTTGTGATCTGACAAGCAGCTCTTGAAGCCTGGGGTGGGGCCACTTCTGCAAAAGACCCAAAGCAGGTGCCACCAAAACGCAGCCCCTGTCCCACACCCGTCTCCTGTCTTTCTGCGCGTGGGGCCCCACAAGTGCCGCCTCGCCCCTTGGGTCCCCAGTTTCATGCCCCCGCCCCTGCCCCGCCTCTCTGCCGGGGAAGGGTAGCCCCAGGGAAGGGAGCGTGGGAGGACCTCTGTGTCCCACTTGCTGACATTTTTGGGGGGGTGAAAGAGTCGGGGGCCCCCGGAGAGGGAGGGGCTGGGTGATTTGGCCACCAGGTTGGGGGAGGGGGTCAGTCACACGGCTGAATGCAGGGGCCTAAGAGCTCGGGGGGGCTTCATGGGTGGCTTCAGAGGAAGCTTGGGGCCCTGAGGGAGGGACCCAGGGGAGCAGCTGGGGCCCAGGGTTGGCCTGGCCTCCCTGGAGAGGGAGCGTCCCACGGTGTGGGGTGAGGCGGGGCAGTGGTTCCCAGCAGGACCCCCACCCTCGCCATTCCCCCATCGTTCCTGGTTGAAGAGACCTGTAAAAACCTCAGACCATCTCACTTCAGGGACCTTAAGGATAGGTCCGCATCTTAACAGCAAGGGTCTTGCCCCTCCCTCCAGGAGGTAAACCAGCCTTCACGGTCTAGATGGTACCAATCTTGGAGGCAGAATAGGACTGGAGTCGGGCCTCTGGCCTCCCAGCCAGGCTTGGGGCTTCAGCTGCTTTCCCTTGATCTGGGAAGGGGGCCAGTGCACTGTAGCCCCCCCCCCTGGAGGCTCTCCTGCATCTGTGTCCTGTGTCCGGTTCAGGATAATTCTTCCCCAGCGGGGAGCAAAATAGCCACGGAAGACAAATGATCATTTATGTCAAAGAGTCCGGCCTGCTGACGCCCTGTGTTTGTAATGGCCATGAGCGCAGTGCACCTGGGCCACAGCCCGGGGCCACCGGCTAGCAGGGCGGGCAGCCAGGAGAGAAGGGAACGGGGCGGGCTACTGGGGAGACTGGCGGAGATGTGGGTGCTTAGCCCTGGACCTCCTGGGGGAGGCCCCCTTGCCTTGGGTCGTGCCTGGGCTTGCTGTCCCTGTCAGAGAATCTCCAGAGGAAATTCCTGGGTGCCTGTCCCCGGGGAGTGGTGTCAGTGGGTCTGTTTTCACCTGGAGGGCTGGCACCTTCTAGAGGCGAAAAGTGGAGGTCTGGAGGGGCAAAGAAACCCTTAGTCTGGCGTGACCCCTCCTCAGGGGGCCCGGGGCCTGCCCCTGCCTGCTGGAGGCCCCTCACCTCCGCACCCCTCCTAGGGGCCGGTGCAGGCCTGGGGGAGGTGATGGGGCTATCTGCAGGGTGGTGGGAGTGGAAAGACCCACTTCCGAAGAAGAGGAGGCCTGCGTTAGCCCCAGAGAGGCGGGGGAGAGCCTGGGCCTGGCCGCAGGTCTCTAAGGTTCCCAACTGGGAGTAAGTCACCCGTCCCCACTCCTGGAAATTTTCACAGAGTGGAAACAGAAGCTCAGGAAAGGGAAAGGAGGAAATCTTCTAGGGTCTCGAAACCAGTTAGGGACAGGCTGAGTCCACGAAGGGGCCCGGGCATGGGGGACGAGTCATAGGTCCCGGCTTGTAAGGGGCTTACACGCAGAGAAGGGACAGCCACAAAACGTTCCCCGGGCAAGGGATACTGTGAAGAGAATGAAAACAGGGTGATGGAATGGAGAGGGGGGTTCGGGGCACCCCCGAGAGGCAAGCTCAGAGGACTAGTCCACCGGCTGTGAAGATGAAGATGAGGCCAGAGGGAGAGGGGGAGGAGGGGCTGGATGTCCCCAAGCACCTCCTCAGGCGCCTCCACTATGGGTCCCACCCCCTCCGAGGGAGCCTACCCTTCAGCATCCCGCCCCGTTCCTGGCCAAGCGGGGAGGGGGGCTGGGGGGTCTTTCTGGGTGGAAGCAGGGGAGGGGTGTGACCCCCGAGGGGCAGGGCTGACTGACGCTGGCCCAGTGTGAAGGGTGGGGCTTGTCTGACCCCCAGTGCTCCTCCCCTCCCGCCCCCAGATTTCCTCTCCCCAGTGCCCCCCCCCCCAGGAGCTGCCGTGCTCCTTGTCTATTCTGACCCTGTGTCCTTCCCCCTTGAAGACAGAACTAGTATTTACACTTTTTGCCTCTCATGCCTGCCCCAAAGGCCTCACTAAAGGTCCCTCACTGCTGCTGAGCAGTAGGGAGGGAAAGAGGGGGTCAAAGAGGGTGGGTGGGAAGCCTTGGGCCTCCCTTTCCTTTCCTTGCCCCTCGCCAAACAAGCACAGGGCTGGATGGGGGCAGGGGGATCCCTCCTCGCCGCCTGCCTCCCTCCTTCCCTCCCTCTCTCCGCAAGGAGCCGCCAGCCCCGTGGGCCCTGCGGCTTGGCACCTGGTTTGGGTACGGCAGGGGCTACCCTGGGCTACGACCTGTGAACCCTAGCTGTGTGTGGACCTTTCCTTCCTCGGGGGGGGGCCCGAAACCTCTCCTTTTCTTCTTTTAGGGGGGTACCTTCATTTACTTTCTCTTCCCTCTACCTGCCTCTCCCCCCTCCCCAATCTCCTGTTTTAAACTGAATGGCACGAAATTGTTTTCCTCAACTCGGAGATTCCTGTATGGAGAGAATCAATTTCTATATTTGCAATAAATTTCTTATTTAAAACGATGGGGCCAAGGTCTGTGTTGAATGTCGCCCCCCCCCCCCCCCGCGCCCCCGCTGCCCACTCCCCACCCCCACCCCCCGCCAGGTTGGGAGTCCCAGAACGCCCACTTTCTGGTGCCCCCGTGCCCCACTCTGGCTCTCACCAGAGCCTCACACACGGGGGTGAGGAAATGGGGCCCACTGGATGGGCAGTCACCACCCATGGCCAAGGACAAAAGTGTGTCTGCCGGAGGGCAGGGGCCAGCAGGAGACTAGAGGGTCACTGTCCCCCCCCACACCCTGCAAGCCTGGCGGGCTGGGGGCCTTGATGGCTTCTCTTCCTGAAAACCGGGGGGGGCCCTCTGCCAGCTGCTGTCGTTCCCCTGGCTGGTGGCCCGGCCTCCATCGTCGGCTGCATTCAGTCAGACCTGAGAGATGGACAGGGCGTGGGCATTACTAAGTCTTGGCTGATGCCCGGGGATTATGGCCCCTAGCCAGTGGCGCAGGACCTCGATTTCCCATGGGCCTGCTTCTAATTGCTCTGTGCCCTCAGGGTGGGGAGCTCTGCCAGCTCAGGCCTGCAGCTGGGGTGGCCCCGGGGTCCCCTGCCCAGCTCAGGCTCGGGGCCACCCTTCTAGTGTCTCCATCATCACGGGCCTTTCCTCTTGGAGGGTTCCTATTTATTATTCCCAAGGATATGAAGCCATGACCGAAGGTGGGCTTGAGCCTGGGGGTTCCAGGACAGTCCAGGCCCTTCCATTTCTGCTATCCCGGGCTCCCCAGACCCCCGAGGGCCTTCCCTGGAGAATAAAGAGGGTAATCTGCCGTTGCTGGGAATTTGGAAGGTGTTCTCAAGGACAGCCCCTTACCTTTTCACTTCAGCCCAGAAGTTGTGCTATTTATAAATCTCGTAGATTTTGACATTCACATTTAAGGGGATTTGGGTTAATTTAGGTCCTGTTGGCAAAGGCAATTAACCAAATGTCCTGAACGACCCCCAGATTTTATCCCGAGGTTCAGTACATCTGATTTCCTTTTTAAATACTTCATTTATTTGAAGAACAAACAAAACCTTACATCCTGGCAAATTTCTGGTTGCTCCTGGGGTGACTTTGGCTTCTTGTCATGTACCGATCTTCTTATCACATGAGTGGTGTTTCAAGGAAAATCACAATTCTGAGTTAATTCCTTGTACACAATCCATTTGAATTTCAAGGACACCGGTGCCTTGAAGAGCAAATATCACAAATAGCCACAACACTAAATATGCCCAGATATCTTTTTTTTTTAATATTTTATTTATTCTTGAGAGACAGAGAGAGACAGAGCATGAGTGGGGAGGGGCACAGAGAGAGGGAGACACAGCATCGGAAGCAGGCTCCAGGCTCCGAGCTGTCAGCCCAGGGCCCGACGTGGGGCTCGAACTCATGAACCATGAGATCATGACCCGAGCCGAAGTCGGACGCCCAGCCGACTGAGCCACCCAGGCGCCCCCAATATGCCCAGATATCTTAACACAAACGTTAGTTGTACAGATGTGACACGTTTTGTTTTCTAGTGACATCGAGTTCTCCCCGGGGTGAGGAAGTTGTCCTCCAGGAAGGAAACAAACGTCACCCGGTGGGTCGGCCTTGTGGGCACCTCACTGGCTGAGCTGCGAGGTAGTGGGGATGTCGGCCGGGGCCGGGGTCTGGGCGCTACAGACAGAGGAGACCCCACTTTTACGCTTTCTGGGTTGTCCCCTCTATAAGCGGGGGCTCTCTCAAGCCAGTGCCTGCAGGTGACCTGGCTCTTTGTCTTCTCCAGGAAATCTGCAGCCCCATCCGGTGCTCCCAGCCCTGAGCTGTCAGCTCAGGACTGCTGCCGCCTCAAGACTCATGAACGCTCCTCCCACATACGCGGGCTCCCACTTCGCCAGGTGCTCCTCGGACGTCCCCCTGGGCTCCGTCCGGGCCTCGTTTGAAGGTGTTCACAGTCCCAAGGTTATCCTGTGACCCTGTCATCGCTGCTGGCCAGCGTTCAGTTGGCTTGGCTCAGTTCCCCTCCCCCAGGCTCCCGCCTTCCCTTCGCAACAGCAGAACCTCTCCCTCTGGGGATGCCTGCACAATGAGCCCTCGTGCCCCAAGGGCACCGGGGACATCGCTGGGTCTCACCTGGTTCTCAGAGGCAAGTCTCTGAAGTCATGGCCCTGGCCACCTCTGGTCCTGGGTCGGCAGTCCCTGGGGTCCTCGTGGCTCTTGGCCCATGGGTCTTTTGTGATCCCTTTCACCTCCCTGAGAGTGACCTGGTGTGGTCCCTGGTGCGGACCGCAGGATCCTTCTGGAAAAGCCCCTATCTGCGCCCCAACCGGCCTGCTGTCTCCTCCCAGTTGCCCTCAAGCACCCTCAGTGCTGCTGTTTCAAGATCTCTGGAGACCTCTGTTTACTGGCTCTTCAAGCGGCCAATGTCTTGCTCCCTGGGGGAAGGTTCACTATGAACTTGCACTGTCGGATGGACGGAGAGAGGGGCACGTCTGTGGGAGGGGCTCCGGGAGGGGGCAGAACTGGAGTCTGAGGAGCTCTGCCAGCTCAGGCCTGCAGCTGGGGTGGCCCCAGGGTCCCCTGCCCAGCTCAGGCTCAGGGCCAACTACCCCCCTCACCCCCACAGCTGACTTCCCCCTCGCCCTGCCTGAGCCCTCCTTCTGCGTCATTTATAAGAATGGAACATAGCTATCTTTTCCTCCAGAAAAGCCCGGGAAGTCTGCTTCTTGGCAGCAGGGTACTGAAGGCAATTTCACAGCAGCTGAGGCGTTCTCGAAGTTTTAGATAATAGGGTTGGAGAATCCAGTTCTGGGTCTGGACTTTCTCTTGGCCCCAACTCACTTATGTCCTGGATTGCAGGTCCCAATCTGTAGCTTGGCAACTCCTGCATTTTCTGGCTTCCACATGGGTGAATGCTCAGCCCCCAGGAGCCACCTCCACAGGGCCTTTTACCTGCAAGAAAGGAGACCCGGTGCCAGACGGGAGGCGGAGGGGAAGGTTCTGGGCTTCCGCATTGTGTCCTCCTCCTCCTCCTCCTCCTCCTGTGGGTCTACCCCTGGACCCTGTTCCTGGCCCTTCTCCAGCCTTGCCTGCTGGAACTCAGCCGTGGGGTCTTTCCTCAGGCCCTGAGCTCTAGAAGCGTCTCTCCTTCATGTTTGTCTTGGGTCCCAGGACATCCTGACGCGGGTCCCAGACAGCAGGGTCTCTGGCACCCGAGCCCCTGGCGGTGGTCCACTCAGGACCACCTGCCCCCCCTTTACTCCTGCCTGGAGAGTTTTGTGGCTTGATCGGCAGGGTACAATCTCTAGGTGACGCCCAGGGCTGGAGGCTGCCCCTCCTCCTTCCCTCGGCTCGGGGCCCCAGCCTGCTCTCTCTTCTCCCCTCTCCGCGGTGCCAAGTTCGCCGCTCCCAGTCCTGCCCAGCTCCCCTCTCAATGGGAAGCCCTGTCGCCAATCCATCCTGGGCTAAAACAGCCCTTCCCCGCATCTCTTGACAGCCCGTCTCCGGTCCTCGTGGTTCTTGCCAAGCTGATAACTAAGCAAGATCACGTGTGAAGGGGCTTACGCAATGACAGCGGTGGGGACGTGGGAAGTTGTAGCCTCGAAAAGTCCTTGACCTCAACACTCTTGCCTCCCGGGCCTTCCGGCAACCTCCAGACACCCACCAGAATCTGTAACGGCCCAGGGCATAAAACTCACCTTCTGCCCCTTCCCCCCTCTTGTTCTGGCAAACAATACCCCCATCTCCTAGGCATGAGCGCCGTAGATGCGTCAACTTTGGTGTGGGCTCTGTCGCATGGAACAGAATTGTCTAGAGCTAATTTCAACAGAAGGATTTACGAGCAGAGACCCAGCAGGTGTACAGAGGGCCCAGGCTCGAGCCTGTGCTTTCCAGATGGACTTCCCTCAAGGGCACCTGTGAGGCTACCGGGCAGATGCCCATAGGAGCTGCTAAGGGGCTGAGGGTTCCTCTGCTGAAGCGGCAAGGGGGGGGGGAGGGGCAGGGGGCGGGGCGCAGAAGCAGAACCACGCCCTCTGCCTCATTACCCGTTCCCACAGCTCTCTGAAGGGTATGTGACCTGCAGAGCGAAACCACCTGTGACCGTCCGCTTCAAGATGGTCTTGACGCAGGTGCTTTGTCGCTTCTGGCTCCACAGTGCCAGCAGGTGTCCTGCAGGGGGGCGGGCCCGTCCCTCCCTCCCGTCTGGCGTCTAGCGCGCACCCGGACCCAGTTGCCTTTAATTCCCATGGCAACTGTGCGAAGTATGTGCTTTAGCTCTGTTTTACGTTTGGGGGAACAGGATCTGAAATAGGAATTTCCCTGAGCTGGCACAGCTCACCCAGAGCGGGCTGGGATGGAAACCCCTGCCCCCCCCCCCCCCCCCCCCCCCCCCCCCCGCCCAGGCCCAGTTTGCTCCCAAGCTTTGCTTGTTCCTCTAGACAGCATCTTCCAGACGGCCCCTCAGGTCAAGGTTCACCAGCCCAAGGCCAAGGTAGGGCACTGCGGGACCTCTCAACCTGTAGGCCAACGAGGGTGGAGGGAGGACAGTTTTGAAAGAGGTCTAGGGCCTTGCCGGTCCTGAGTCTTGACCTTAATGTGAAGACGTCCCAAGCCCCATCAGACCCTGTATTCTGATTCTTGCTGGTAAAATCCTGGTTACTGCCGAGCTCTCTGTTACGGATCCTTCATTTAAAGATGGGAAGGGTGAAGTCCAGAAAGCAGGGGATGGGGAGAGCCTTCTCAGGCCACAGGGAGCACGGCGTGTGTGACCTGGGAGGATGGAGGTCGGGTCTTAATGATATTTTGACTGGGCCCCAGGGATGGGAAGGGAGGAGGCAGATGGGTCCAAGGTCAGGAGGGGCCCTGCCTTGGGCTGCGGACATCAGAGGGCCTGCTCTGGCCCTCTAGCCCCCAGCTCCTCCCCGTGGGCGACAACTCTGCAGGGCCCATATGTACATGCCCAGGCCCTCCCCACTTCTAGGCCCTGCTCGAAATACCTGCGATTCCAGATTATCTTCCCAGTTGGCCCTAGACCCGCTTCCAGGCTCTGTCCTCCCAAGGGCAGACTGTGCCACCCGTGTGGGCACCCCAAGCAGGGAAGCTGTCGCATTGGGGCATATTGAGCTTGGGCATGTGGGTTGGGGGGGCATCATACGAGATCCCTTACGTTGTGGGGTAGTTCTGAGGGTGAGAAGGGAAGGGGGTGGGTGTGCTATGGACCAGGGAAAGGGGGTTCCCTCTCCCGGAGCTACCACACACAAAAGCCCCAGGAATTTGAAATTCAACTCTATCTTAGGTCATCAGGAGGGTATATTTGCGTCAAGGCGAGAGGATGTCCTCACAGTTTGTTAGCTTGATTTATAACGGTTACATATTTAGATTACGGTCTCTGAGTTTCCCTCTGAGCTCTTGCCCAGGCCTCGCGAGTCCCAGGGCTCCGGGAGCCCACCCAGGGCAGCATATGGTGTGGGATGGGCCCGCCGTTTGGAGGAAAAGCCTCTATAAATGGTGTCGGATGCAGAAACGGTTTTGCTTTTTTGTGTCTGGGCAGGAGCCGGGTGGGCTTGTGGAAGTTCGGTCACAGAGGAGGGAACAGCAGGTGCCAAGAAGGGCAGGCGCGGAAGCAAAGATGGCCCAGCCTGGGTCCGGGGTTGGGGGGGCTGGATTTTGTCCCCTGGGGGGAAGGGGGGGGATGATGGAGCTGGCTTCTGAGCAAGGGAGGGGTGGGGGTACGGGGAGATCAGAAAGGCAGTTTGCATTTGGGGTGTGGTCCCTCTCCTGCTGCTCGGCAGAATCCCACAGCCCACGGTTTACCTAGTTTCTTACTCCAAGGGTCAACCCATGAGCCTTGCTCTGTGCACCTCGTGGAGCACGGGTCCTGGCTGGCATCTGCAAACGGAGAAGCATAAAGGAGACACAGCTTTGTCCCTTGGGAGCCAAGAGCTGCCTGGCCAAGGACAGTGGCCCTGAGGGCGGCACCCCGGTGAGGGCCAGGTGTGGGGAACCGAAGCGCCTGGATGGGGCCATCCCTTAACGGTCTCGAAAGCTGCCTTCACGTTTTTTTTTTGGTGAGGAGCAAAGGCGAAACATAACCCTAGTATCTAGTAGGGCCTCATGGGGCTCAGTCTCTGCTGAGTGAATGCCGTTCCAGAAAGCACAGGCCAACCATCAAATAGCAACGAAAGGGGAACGCTACTCTTCTCCCGCTGTCTCGGAGAACATCTAGATTGCATTTAGGATTCATGGCCATCTTTTCCCTAAGCCCCTTCTTTAATCCGCTCATTGGGCTCATGCCCAGAAACTGCTCCAGGTGCCCCCTCCCTCCACTTCTCTGGTGTTGCTGGGGCCGCTCTGTTCCCGGCAGCCCCCAGTTTTGGTCCATGCGTACCCCCCTTGTCTAACCCCTTCTGGCCTAAGAACCGTTCCAGCTTTGGATCGGAAGTCTCCCCATCAGTGCCCCGTTCAGTTGCCAACCCACTCCCACAGTTAGTTCCTGAGCTGTCACTGGGCCAGGCTGCTCTGGTGGGGGAGCAGGTGAGCGGTCCACGGCTCCGGTCCTGAAGGACCTCACTTAGGGACAAAGCACCTACTATGTGTTGGCATTGTGTTTGCACACAATGCTAACTATTTAAGCCTCACAACAGCATCATGAGGGGGGCATCAGGTCATTAGATCTTGGCGGCATACCTGCGAGATAACACATATAGTTCTTTTGTCTTTTTTAATTACAAAATGAAAAAAAAAATTTTTTTTAGTGTTACCATTTATTTTTGAGACAGAGAGAGACAGAGCAGCAGCGGGGGAGGGGCAGAGAGAGAGAGAGGGAGACACAGAATCTGAAGTCCTACAGACTGTATCTTCGACGTTCCTGGAGACGGTCCTCTCCAGGGGGGGCCTTCATCCGGGCCTCGGGCTCCTCCCTTGGATCCCTGCAAATAGCTGGAGAAACGCAGGCAGGCACCAAAAGGGTCCCCTCATCGATTCTCCACTGAATGCACCCTCCGGGGCCCCCAGGGCTTCAAATACCATCCATATGTTGATGACTCTCAGCTACCCGTCCGGCCCAGGCACCCCCGGCGGCCCCCACCCCCAAACCCCCCCCCGTTTCCGTGTAAGTGGCACCACTCAGCTGCCCTCGTCGACGCCCCGGGCCGTCTTTCCTGAGCTATCCCCTCGCTCCTCCATCCGGTGCTGCAGCGCGTCCCACAGACGCCACCTGGAAAGACGATCCCCTCCGGTACCCCCCGTTCCCCTCGCTGGGCCAAGCCCCGTCGCAGGACTGCAGCGGCCCCCAAACCAGCCTCTCTGCCTCAGCGAGCCCCAGTCACTGCCCCTCGCAGCCGCCGGAGGGACCTTGGTGGGCATGCACCCGATTGTGCCCTTCAGGTGTCGAAAGGACCCCAGAGCCAGGCTGAGACGGCTCGTCACCCCAGCACTGCGGTTCCCTCCGCCGGGGTTGTCCTGCGAGACCTCGCTCTGTCCCGCGAAGAACCCTCCCCACCGCCTCCACCCCCGGGGCTGCATGCGGCCCCGCCCCCGGCCCGGATTGGGCTGCGGCAGTCACGTGGTCCCACCTCCCTTGCCAGTGATTGGTTTAGGGATGGCCATGTGCGCCGCCCCCCACCGGGGAGGCGAAACCTGTTGGTGGGCCTTCGGGAAGGGTCTCGGTCCTCCTCTGGGCCGCCTGTTGGAGCCACCTGGACCCCGATACCTGGAACCACTGCAGCCTCGTGGCCGCGAGGACCCTGTCTGTGAGCTAAGCTGACACCCTGGGAAGGGCCAACGGGAAGAGAAGAAAGCTTGCGTTTGGAGAGACGGCGGAGCCGAGGATCACCCTGGGCCTGCCTTGCCCCCGCCTTCCCGTGAGATGGTTGTTTCTTTTGCCGGAACCCGCTCGAGGAGGGGCTTCGTGTTGTTTGGAGCCGCCTGCGGCTGTACCGCATCAAGGGGTAACTCCTAGCCCCGGAGTGGTCAATGCGGGCTCCGTGTCAGGTCACAGAGTGGCAGGGCTGCTTCTGGGGCCGACCCGGGGCCACATGAGTAGAAGGAAGCACAGGGCCCAGGCTGGGAGAGGTGAAGGCTCTAGGCTCTTCTGTCCTGCCCGGACCCCGCCTGGGGAGACTGCTGCTAACCTACGGTCACCCCTCCAGGAGAGAGGTGGACCCACTGTGGTCAGCGAGGCCGGGCCTCCGAGCTCGGAGCACTCCAGGAGATTGTGATGTGCTCCAGCAGCGGGTGACCCCTGACTTAGAGCAAGGGAAGCCCACATTTGTGGGGCGTCTGAGACGCGTCTCGTGCTGAGCTGCACCCGCCCGACTCTGACACACATCCTCAGGGCCAACCACTGCTGTTACAGGTTGCGTTGGTGAGTAGTGAGCCCCCCGTAAGAAGCATAGCCACAACTAAGACAGGGAGAGCAAATGCACTGGCCGAATTGCAAAAAGGAGAGGACTGAGAAGAATTCTTAGGTATGAACTGAAAGTGGCCGAGAAACCTGCGAAAGATGCTCCCCCAGTGTGGCAGAGATCACTAGCTGTTCTGCAACACCCACCTTGCCTTCTTCCATAGGAGCAGGACACGTGAATTTGGGCTGGCCACGCAGTCATCTAGAATGAAGACGCGCCCTAGCGTCCCATCTGGGTGAGGCCATGTGCCCAACCTCTGGCCAGTGAGAAGGAACCTTCCTAAAAAGACAGCTGCTAGGTGGCCTTCGTCCCCTTTTACTTTATCTCTTGTTTCTTCTGGTGGCTGGAAGACGGGACGTGATGGCTGGGGCTCCAGCAGCGATGCTGGACTTGTGAGGCCTTGGGAACAGAGGTCACACACAGCAGAGTAACAAAAGGAGGAGGCTGCGTGACTGACACCGTGGAGTAGAGACGTCATGCCGGCTCTGGACCACCAGCCTCGAGGTCTGACTTGAGCAATATGTTTCCGGCTTACGTCTCTGTTATTTGTACCCACGCCTAATTCTAAGTGATAAAATGACCATAGAGAAATGCACACTATGACGATGAACTGTCATTTTTCATTCGTGAGATTGGCGAGAATTAAAAGGTGGCTGCACCATTAGAGACAGTGCAGCACTGTGGTTAATATCCCGCCTGGGCTGGACTCCTGCCCTGAATCGACCAGCTATGGAAACCTGAATCAAATATGTAACTTCTGTGCCTTGTGCCTTTTCCCCGCGTTTCCTCCCCTGAAAAAAAAAAAAAAAAAAAAAAAAAGAAGATGGTTTGGAAAAAAGCAAACTAATCTGTAGAGTCTTTGTGAGAAATAAATTTTGAGAACTTATTTCAATAATTCAAGTTATTCAAGTTCAATAATTCAAGTTCAAGCGCCTGGTACAGGGCATGCATGAGAACGTCTGCCATGACCATTAACAGTGAGCAACCATACTGTGTTGTGTGCAGGTGTAGAGGCACCGTGTTCACACTTGGTCAGAGGGAGTGTAAAGTGTAAAGCCGTTTCAGAGGGCTCTGGGCCACATCAAAACTTCAGAGGTGCCGGGGCACCTGGGCGGCTCAGCCGGTTAAGCATCGGACTTCGGCTCAGGTCATGATCTGACACTTTGTGAGTTCGAGCCCCGCGTGGGGCTCTGGGCCGACAGCTCAGAGCCCAGAGCCTGCTTCGGATTCTGGGTCTCCCTCTCTCTCTGCCCCTCCCCCACTTGTGTGCACTCTCTCTCTCTCTCCCTCTTAAGAATAAATAAACTAAAAATAAATTAAAATTTATTTTAAAATTAAATTTTTTAAATAAATAAAAAAAAAAACTTCAGAAGTACATACGAGACTCTTTTTCACGTGTCCTTTTGAACCCAGCAACCTGAAGCCTTTGGGGCCAGGTGTTTTGCGGATTTCTAGAAGGTCATTTGGTGCCTGTGCCACATTCGGTGTCATTCTCTCACGGGGTCTGGGGGTGCTTCATGCTGAAGGCTCCTTGCGGTCTTCGGCCTCCTCTGATTTCAGAGGAGACAATGGTCCCCTTCCAGGGCGGCCGGGAGGTTCCGGGGAGTGAATGCCCCTCGGGCACCCGCGGCTGATAGGGCCCAGGAGCAGGTAGGTAAGTGCTCAGCTGCCTTCAGTTCTTAGGAGGTCCCAGAGGGGTCGATCTCTCCCCTCATCGCCCCATTGCCCGCTGCAGTCACCCCAACAATGACCCTTAGTTTGGCTTTTCCCCATCCCCCTCACTCTCCCCACTCCCGGCCTCCTGCTTCCTGGCCTCGCCTTCCAAGTAAACCACCTGCGCCCAAGTCCTACCTCTGCTTTTGGGGAAGGCCCAAGACAGCCCCCCAGAAACACAGCATTTCATCAGCGAGCTGCATGCATATTCACAGTAAGATAAACCCAAGACTTGAAATAGTCTCCTGTCAATTCGGGTCACGTTTGCAGCCAAACAGGTAAAGAAAAGGGGCTTGGTTTTCTGAGTGTTTGCATTTCATAGCTGCGGGTAAGGGACTAGCCTGTCCTCACCTGGTACACAGAGGTGCGTCCCCTCCTGCTTCAGTCAGGTGAGTGGAGAACTCCCTGTTGCCACGACTGCTCCCAGAAGGCCCCAAGGACACAACAGTTACCAAGACTTGGAGGCTCCTGCCCTCAAGGAGCTGACATCCAAGCAGAAAGAGACAGTCGATAAACTTAGGTACAGAAGTTATTTGCTTGGCCTCTTGCTACACTGGGGAAGGAGATCCCCGGGGGGGGCGGGAGATGGGGTGTTCAGGGGAGGCCTGTCACCAGGGTGATGTCCGAGCAGAGACCTGACTCGGGAGAGGGAGCCCAGGACACTGATCCAGGGACAGGGAATAGCAGGTGCAAAGGCCCTGAGGCAGAGTACGGGTCTGACTTATGTTGGGGGGGCAAGGAAGCCGCAGAGCAGGAGAGCTGGTAGGTATAGGGGAGCAGCCCCGTGTTAAAGCGTCTCTAGTTTCTAAGGGCCGCGGGGTGTGCTGAAGGATTTAGGGGGAGGGGGACCCCACGATCTGACTTGGAAGAGCCGTCTGCTTGATGCTCGAGGAGCGGATGGGAGCGTGAGCTGCAACAGGGCGAATTCGGAACAAGCCCGGTGGTGTTCGTCGTCCACCCGGTCCTTTTCCAACCGTAGCCACGACTCCTCCACGCCCACCACCACCATGGGTCTTCCTGATTGGTCTAAGGGGGGGGGAAACCACAGCCCCTGCCAGTGATAGGTCAGGGGTTGGCACGTGACCAGTCCCCCCAATGAATCGTCAGGAAAGATCAGCGGAGGTTCTGGGGAGGCCTCGGACACGACTGGCCTGGGGGTGACACGCTCAGGGAGATGGGGAGGTGGCGGACCGAGAGAAGAGGCTGCTCCTGCACCCGGGAACCCCAGTCGCTCCCTGCTCTTTGCCAGGCAGAACTGGGGGTGTGTTGGTGGCCCGCGAGGGACCGAACAGGTTTCAGCGGCAGAAACCCCCAGACGGACAGCAAGCAACGTGTGTCCGTCGGCGGGGAGTGCTGCGCGACACGTGTGTGCGGCGGGACACAGCAGAGCCATGGCAAAGAATGGCCACGAGGTGACCTCGTGTCCTGAGAGACACCCAGCCACGGGAGATGCTGTCGGTTCTCAATGATTCTGCCCCCGAGGTAAGTTGCCAGGTTAAGCAAAGAAAAATGCAGGGCGCCCAGTTAACTTTGAATTTCAGGTAAACAGTGAATCGTTTTTTGTTTTTTTTTTTTTTTAAGTAAAAAAGTCTCTTGGGGCACCTGGGTGACTCAGTCGGTTAAGCTTCTGACTTCGTCTGACTTTGGCTCAGGTCATGGTCTCGCGGTCCGTGGGTTCGAGCCCCGCGCCGACAGCTCGGAGCCTGGAGCCTGCTTCGGATTCGGTGTCTCCCTCTCTCTCTGCCTCTCCCCCCTCCTGCTCTGTCTCTCAAAAATAAATAAACATTGAAACAATTTTTTTTTTTAAAGTCTCAGCCGATGCATATTAACTGGATGCCTTGTATTTTATCTGGCAGCTGTCCCCCTCCCCGGGGACTCTTAGCAATGCCTGGAGACACTTCTGGAGGAACGCCACCAGCAGATAGAGGCCAGGGGCACTACCCAACATCCTGCAGTGCAGAAGACAGCCCCACAACAAAGAATTCTCCTGCCCAAAATGTCAGTGGTGCCAAGGTTGAGAACCTCTGTGTTCTATGAGAAACAACCACCCGACAGGATATGGTAGAATTCCATTTGTGTGTGTGTGTGCATGCGTGTGTGTGTGTGTGTGTGTGTGTGTGTGTGTGTGTGTGAATCCAACTAAGCTCTATAATTGCATAGGAAAAGATATGGAAGGTCACACAACCAGTCATGTGGGGTAGGGAGTGGATACTACTTCTCCCTCTAAATACTTCTGCAGTGTTTTATCATCTTTTAACATTTCTGAAGTTAATATATGTGTATACACACACTTGCAGAAAGTACACAGAACAAAATGTGAGATTTTTCATTCCTTTTTTTTTTTTTGAAGTTTATTTTTGACAGAGAGCCCCGAGTGTGAGTGGAGGAGGGGCAGAAAGAGAGGGAGACACAGAATCGGAAGCCGGCTGCAGGCTCCGAGCTGTCAGCATAGAGCCCGACGCGGGGCTCGAACTCACGGAGGTGTGAGATCATGACCTGAGCTGAAGTCGGACACTTAACCAACTGAGCCACCCAGGCGCCCCTCATTTCTGTTTTTTAAAATGTTATTTATTTTTGAGAAAGAGAGAGAGAGAGAGAGAGAGAGAGAGACAGAGCGTGGGCAGGGGAGGGGCAGAGAGAGGGAGACACAGAATCGGAAGCAGGCTCCAGGCTCCGAGCTGTCAGCGCAGAGCCCGACGCGGGGCTCGAACCCACGCACTGCGAGATCATGACCTGAGCCGATCAAGACGCTCAGCCGACGCCCCATATGCGTCCCCCGACTTTGTATGAAAGTTCTGGTTGTGCCGCCTCCTTGCCAACCCATGATACGGTCCCGCTATTTCATTTTAGTCCCTGTGGTGGGTGTGTAAATCAGCAACCATTATGATTTTAATTTGCGTTTCCCTGACAGTGAAGTTAAGCACCTGCTCTTATCTGTTGACCCTGTGGCTCTCCTCTCTCTCGCGAAATGCTTGTTCAAGCCGCTTGTTCAAGTGGCTTGTCCGGTTTTCTATTAGGTCATCTCCTTTTCTCTCACCGATTTGTAACTGGGTCCCATCTGCAAACATCTCTTCCCATTGTGTGGCTTGCCTTTTTCCTCGCTTCCAGCCTTTTCTGGACCCTGACATCACTCCAGGGGGCTCAGGTAGTAGAAGGAAGCTCCTGTGAAGTGACTGAAAGCAGGGGAGGTGACAGACGCTCTCTGCATAAGAAGGTACCAGAGAAGGAACAGCCGGAGGTTAACCTTCCAGCGTGAAAGTTCTGGTTGTCTTGTAGGCGTGCGGCTATTGGACTAGATGCCTCGTTGGGGGGCGAGGGGGGGAAGGCTTGGGGCTCTGCTCCTCCTCCCCCCAGCTCCTGCGTTCCCCCCCTGCCTCCCCCCATCCCCCATCAGGGCAGTTGCAGAACTGGGCAAAGCTAAGGCTGAAGGCTGGCTATAAGAGGCAGGCCTTTGGTGGGAAGAAGGAGTGGGGGCAGAGGGTCCTGGGAAAGTGCTTGCCGCGCCCTCGTGGATGGGACAAGTTCAGGAGACCAGGTGCCCCGCATACAGCGGGCGCTAGATTCTTCCCCGAAGGCTGCTGGAGTCTGGATTGATCTACGGAGGTCCTCTGGGATCCCGTGTAGGCCCTACTGGCCGAAGGCTTGTGCATTCTGGGGAGGATGCTAAGAGGCTACTTGGTTGGGGTTACTTATTACCTGGGTAATTCAACAGTCCTTACGAAAAGTGATATTAATTCCTAAAGAAAACCCCTGAGCTGTGTGAACCATCAATGTCCTGCGCTCTTGCCAAAGTCCGACATGCCTGAGGTCTGAGGAACACACATGGGGCTGGGCCCGTGACACGGGGGTTGGCTTTAGTGGGAGCAGGTGGATGGAAGAAAGTCTCTTTCAGTTCCCGTCAGAGGAACCCTTCTGGGCTGCCTGAGGGGGAGGCTGGGGGTGGGGCTGGGGTTACCTGAGTGCCCCCCCCCCGCCCTGGATGACTTGCAGCTCAGGGTCAGGGAACCCAGGGGCCCCAGGAGGGCCAGAAACACTGCTCAGGGGCCAGGCAGGACCAAAGATGAACGATGGGGTCCCGTGGACGGAGGGGCGGAGGGGAGGTCTGTGAGGAGCCCAAACCCTGTGCCTGGCCCCAAACCATTCGTAGTAGAAACAAAAACAAAACAAAACAAAAAAATAAAAAAGGAGGCCAGCCACCAGGCATGGAGCGAACCGATGGCAGCCTGTGGCTTCGGATGAAAAACTGAAAGCTACCCAGCCGGGCTCCACGGGGGAATCTCATTTTACAGATGGGCAAACCGAGGCCCGGAGGGGGACAGGCAGGAAGGCCACTCTCTGCCAGCCCAGTGCTCTTTCCTCCAAGCTCTGAATTCTGCTGATAGCCAGAACTATAGCGGAGGGGGGGACCGGGGGGGGGGGGGCGTGTGACAGAGCATGGTGGGAAGTGGGGGGTGGGGTGGGGGTCCCGTGTGGGGAAGTGAAAGGTACCTGCGGGCCTCAGAAGTGGCGGGGATGTGGGATCACCCCCAGCAACCAGCCCTGAGAGGTGAGGGAGGAGGAGGAGGAGGAGGAGGAGGAGGAGGAGGAGGGCAGGGCCGGGGGGCATTAGGATTCCAGGCAGCTGCCGCCACCCAATTTTCCAGCTGGGTGCCCTAGCCTGTTCTCTGAGCATCCTGCCAGAGCCGGTCTAATTGACAGGGAGACGGGAGGCTGCAGGGGTGGGAAAGGAAAGGGGGTGGGAGGCAGGGGGGGCTAGTAGAGGAGAGAGGGGAGGAGGGAAGGGGAGGAGGGGAGGAAGCCGTGGGACAATGGGACCCGTGGGGCCGCGGGGGGACGCAGACCCTGTGGGAAGAGGGTTTGCAGGCGGGTGCAGCTGGAAGGCAGTCGATGCCACCCCCTGGTTTAAGGGGGGGAAGAGACACCCAGAGAGAGGAAGCAGCTTACCTGGGGTCACACAGCCCACCGGAGGCAGAGGCAGGTTTCTTCAGGCAGGGGGGTGGCGGGGGGAGTCCTGGGAGGAGAGGGAGGGGCTTTCGGGGCCGTTGGAAGGGGTGAAAGGGAGACTCGGGGGTGGCCCTGGCCTCCGCCCCGGGGTCCCCGGGAAGTGCTCGGGCACCGGCTGCCGGCCTCCCGCCTCCCGCCTCCCACAGGCCTCCTGCCCGGGAGGGATAATTGGCATTCTGACACGTGGATAGATGGCAGGGGTGGCCAGAGCTGGCCCCTCCAGCTCCCCCCCCACCCCGTGCTGACTAGAGTAATTAGCGCTAATGACAGGATTAGGGACTTGGTATCACACACACTCAGCCCCCGGGGCCTGCAATCACGGGAAGGCTGGCAGGTGGATGGAGGGGCCTGAGGTTGGGGGGGGGGGGGGAGAGGAAAGCAGGGAGGGGAGGGGAGGCCCAGGGGCCCTGGGTCCGCCTCAGGATTCTCTCCAGCAGCCTGGGGTCGGTGGGCATTCCCTCGGCTGCTGGGCCCCGAGTGTCCACTCCCTGGAGTGTCCCCAGCTGAGGTCACCGTGTCCCCTTCCCCCCCCCCCCGCACCGTCTGCTCACTGAGCTGCACACAGTGTGGTGGGGGCAGACTTCTCCAGGGGGCAACTCCACCGTGGAGTTTGTAGGAACTAAATGTAACGTTTTTGCCTCGCCCCGCCCCTGCTTTTTCTTCGCTTCTGCCGCCTGGCCCTTTCTAGACAAGCGGGGCCCACGCAGGGACTTTCCTGGTGCATCGAGGTCTCCTTTGATCTGCCCTCCTGGCGGTGTGTCTGAGCCCGTGATCTCCCGGAAGGAGAGGGGGACAGTGGCCCTGCAGCAGGGGCGTCGCCGGTGGGCGCCGTGTCCTTCCCGAGGCTGCCCTCCCTGTCCCGTGGCCCAGGCGGCGCCCCACCAAGAGTGCCCTTGGCCGCTGGCCGCTGTCCCCAGGGGCAGAGCTGGGGGCTCTTCCCCTCCCCCTCGGATCCCAGAGCCCCCACTTAACTCTCAGCGGCCCCGTCCTCACCAGCCCCATCTGGTGTCTCAGGACGCGCTGGCCTCCTCTGCGCCCACCGACTGGGCGGGAATCTCCTTCCTCTCTGTGCGGCGCACAGACACAAGCTTCAGACTTTTATTTAGAAACTCAAAAGCTGAGCCTTAACTCCTGTGGGCATAATCACACCCTGAAGGTGGTGAGCCTGGAATGTTCCAGGCTGGAGAGAGCCGGTAGCATAAGTCGGCGGTGTGGAGAGGGGGATGTAGGCACGGCACGGGTTGACATGTTTTTCCACGCAGAGCCTCCCATACCTCGGTGCCCCCCCCCCCCGCCAATGAGGGAGAGGGGGAGGGGGAGGGGAGTGAGGGATCCCAAGTTCCTGGGAGGGAGGAGGGCCCGTGGAGGGGGTCTCCCCTGCCCCGGCTTACCCTGAGCCAAGCTGGGAGTCCGGTGTGTGGGTCCAGGATGGGGTTGAGGCTGGAGGTGGAGGTGGGCAGGGCCCCTGGGGAGCTTCTCTGGAACCTCCAGGCATCCTTGAGCAGAAGTAGGCCGGTCTGTGAAACTGGGGCAGGAGCAGGGAATCTGGGCCGAGGGCCGGGTTTGTCCCCAGGGCTCTGCCTCGTGCACTGGCACCTTTCTGCTGCCCGCCGCTGCCGGGGCAGCCCAGGGCAGGGCCGTCTGTCCGCCCACTGGTCCGTCCCTGGCCCTCACAAGTGCGGAGGCTTCTGCTGACCCTGGTTCCATCATAAGTAACCAAGGCCCCAAGAAGCGAAGTAGCCCGTCTCCAACCCCAGGACAGCTACGTGGCAGGGCTGGGGTCTGTACCCCGGCTTCCCGGCTGGTAGGGCTTAGCCTTTTCTAGGCCATCACACTGCTGTGAGGTCCACAGGGGAGGGGAGAGAGCAGGTGGGAGTGAGCTCTCTCGTCCGGGAGGTGTGCAAGTATAGGCCCGGTAACCCTAGGCAAGGATGTCATAAAGGAGGTTTGAAAATGCGAGAGCTTGGATTGAGGGATTGTTCTGGCCCCGGACTAAAGGAGTTTAGGGGTTCTCTGCCTTACAGTATCGAACCTGCATCGTCAGAGGGAAATCTTAAAGATGCAAAAGAACGGATTGATAATGGTAGGTCGGAGGCCCAGCGACTAGCCTCTGTGTGTGTGTGTGTGTGTGTGTGTGTGTGCTGATGTCTGCCAGCTGGGCAACACTGGGTGAGTTCCTCAACCTCTCTGAGCTCCGTGTGCTCACTGATGTCATGGAGGCCACCGCCGTCCCAGGCCCCGTTCCCGGGGACGGCCCGCCCAGTCGTCTGTCAGGGGCTGCGGGGGCAGATGTGATCGTGAGTACGGACGTGCCTCAGTGGCAGGAAGTAAGGGTTACTATTATGTCCGTGGTTTTGCTTGCGATCTCTGTCCGGCCAGGCCACAGGACGCCCGTGAAAGCTAATGAATGAAGCAGAGATGTCTCTGCACCTTTGCGTCAAAGGGATAGACCTTTGGAAAAAGCGTGGAAGTCAACCCCTTCCAGAAATCATGAAGGTGAGCCTGGTCCCAGAGCAGGATGCAAGGGGGTTTGGGAGTAGAGACAGAGAGAGCTGGGGGCAAGGCTGTTCGCAGCACCCCCTCCTGCACAGCTGAGGGGGCTGCAGAGAGGTGGCTGAGGACCCCGGAGGGGTGGGTAGGGGCTGTTCTCCAAGTGGGGGCCGGGTGTCTGTATGCAGCGTGCACGCACGTATGCGGGTCAGTTGCGTGTGTCTATTGTGTGTGCACGCGGGGCGCACACGCGTGTTGGGGACGCGTGCCTCCCCCGCGCACACCCGTTTTCTCCTGGCTCGGGGAGAGCTGCACGCAGACCCCGCGGTCTCTGGCCAAGGGCAGAGGAATTCTTTATTTCCGTGGCCTTCCACGGTGATTAAGTCTCCAAACTTTTCCTTAACCATCATTTCTTCGAAATGAAAAATCAAATTACATCTCCAAGCAGCTTGGAAATCGATTGCTTTCAAAATGAACTTTTGGAGAAGCGATTCCAAAGAGAAATAGGAGGAAGAAGGTGGGAGGGGAGAGGGGTGGGGACGCAGCCCCTGCCAGGGCCTCCCAGGACCCGAGGGGGGTGCCCTTGGCTGGGCCGGTGGCGGCCCTCTCTCCCCCACCCCGCACCCCCGCTCCCGCCTGGACAATCTCACCGCCCCTGCCTCCGGCCCCCGCCGGCCCTCAGTCCGCCGGCCCTCAGCTCTGACCCTTCACCGGGGACCTGGTGGCCTGGAAGGGGACACTCCGAGAAGTGCCCACCTCCCGCACAGGCCTGAGCCCTTCCGGGACAGAGACGGGTCTCCACAGTAAACCCGGGAAGGCTGGGCTATCGTGTCTGTGCAGGACTCCGGTGAGGGTAGATGTGAAACGCTCAGCACTGCACCTGGGGTCAGTATGGTGTCGATGGGAGGGACACCCGCGTGCCACAGAAGAGTCACAGGCAGGTCCAGGATTGAAGAAAGGACCGGGTGGCCCTTCGTGGGGGAAGTGCCAGGGACTCTGGTATTTATTAATATGTTCTATACATAAGGAACTAAGGCTCAGAGAGGTGGGGCACCTTGCCTGAGGTCACACAGATCATCCTGGCTCTAAAGCCCGTACACCAGCTGGGGTCACCACAAAGAGCCTCTGGGGAGGGCTTCCTGGAGGACGAGGCTAGTATTTCTGGCAGAGGGGACCGCACAGAGACAGGCAAAGAGGGTGGAAAGAGTGGGGATGGCTGGGAAGCGGCTCACTGACTGGTGGGGCAGAGAGGGGGGTGGGGACGGATCACGGGGTCAACTCAACCCCTGTGAGGGGGCAGGGGGAGGGGCTGCCAGTGCTCCACAGGCTGAGAAGGTGAATGGGGAGGGCTGCCCGGCCGGCCGAGGGTACAGAGGTGGGGGTGGGGACGGTGATGATGGCTCACACTGAGCGCTTTCCAGGCGCTAGGCACTGTTCTAAGGGCCTCATATGAACGGATCCAACAGTCCAGTGAGGCAGGTACCATGACCGTCCCACCTGACAGATGTGACAACTGAGCTTCACAGAGGTTAAGCCAGAGCTTAGAAGCGGTCACGCTGGAGGGCCCCTGGGTGGCTCGGTGGGTTAAGCGTCCAACCTCGGCTCAGGTCCTGATCTCACGGTTCATGAGTTCGAGCCCCGCGTCGGGCTCTGTGCTGACGGCTCGGAGCCCTGGAGCCTGCTTTGGATTCTGTGTCTCCCTCTCTCTCTGCTCCTCCCCTGCTTACGCTCTGTCTCAAAAAGAAACAAACACTAAAAAATTTTTTTAAATTAAAAAAGGAGAAGAAGAAGAGAAGTGGTGAAGCTGGGACTCCCAGGCTGACCCTGGTCCCCGAGCAGGTGCCCCTGACCCCTGTTGCTCTGCTGGAGAGAGCAGGGGGAGGAGCGGGGAGGCGGGCGGGCACCGCTGAGCCGCTGGGTGGTGGCCCCAAGGAGAAGGAGGGCAGCGGAGGCCTGCTCTTGAGCAGCCTTGAAGGCCGTGCTAAGGAGCTGGGGCTTCCCCTGAAAGCTGAGGGCCTGTGGAATCTTCCAGGAGCCGGGTAGAGGGCGATGAGGAGAGGGTGATGGGACCTGGTGGCCGAGCTGCCAGGCCACCGCAGTGTGGGAGCTCTCAGAGACCCTGGCCCGTCCCCACGTCCCCCTTCCCCACGTTGCTCCGCCCACCCTGTCGCTGACACGCGTGAGAGGGAGGCCGAGGCTGGAAAGAGCTGGGGGACACTGGGGGTGTCTGGAGGAGGAGGGTTGGGGACAGCTGGAGGGGCCTGGGGTCAGCAGAAGGTGGGGCCTGGAGGTCAGTGGGGGGCGGGGCAACTTGCCCCGCCCCTCCCCCAAGAGAAGCACCAGCGAGCCCCCCACCCCACCCCTCCGCGTCTCCCGCGCCCCCTCCCTCCCGGGCTGGCGGCCTGGGTTTGGTCACCTTTTTCCAGGCCTGAGTGGCGGGAGCACTGAGGAGCGAGCAAGATGGCATAGCAGCCGCGAGGGAAGCTGGCCAGCGCGGAGGTGGAGGAGGCAGGAAACACAGGCAGCGAGCTGCGGGGGCTGAGAGACAGACAGAAACCTCAGACTGGAGGCAGCCTGGTGGGGCCGGGGGGGTGGGGGGTGGGGGTGGGGGAGGGGCTCGTCTTCAAGGCAGACCCAAACATGGGCTGGTGTGATGCCCAGTCTCCCTGGGGAAACTGAGGCTCGGCTTGTCATGTATGCCATGGATTACAGAGCCCACGGCTCTGTGGGGGGCGGGAGTCGGAGGGGGAGGGGGGAGGGGGGATGTGTGGTCCAGACGTTCGGGGCGCTGGGGTTTCCTCCCGCCTGGGGATTTCTGGATGGAGGAAGAGGCTGGCCCGCGGGCAGGAGCGCTTAGATCTAGTCTCCACCTTGTGAGACCTCATTGTGCGGTTCTTGGCCAGTCACTGCCTCACTGGGGGCCTCAGTCTCTGTGTCTGTGAAATGCAGGAGGCCTTGGACCAGATCATCTGCAGTGTTTCAGCTTTTGAGACTCGAACCCCGCGAGACCCACCTTGCTGGCACTGACGGGGAGCCGGTGGGCACAGCTAAGCTCCCGACCCAGGACTGTTCCTTAGCTGCTGGGGACCTTGGGCCACTGTCTCAAGCTCTCTGTGCCTCAGTCTCCCCCTGCTCTGATAGGGTATTGGGGCTCGAAACGGATCTGTCTGCCCGGGCCTGGCACAGACTAGCTGGAGGGATGCCTCCTGGTCCCCCTCCCCCTCCCCACACCTAGCTCCGGCTCGGCTCGCTCTGGAAGCCTCCGCAGGCTGGTTCTGATGAAAGGTTCATTTTCCTTTCATTGTGCAGGTGACAAATTCTGCCGCCAATAATCACTTGTGAAAAATCAACAGTGAAGCCCAGCGGCTCCCAGGCCCCCCGGAGAAATTTGAGTGGATTTCCGGAGGAGCAGGGTGGAAAAAACCCAGGGGCAGCTGTGGGATCTGGGAGGGGAGAGGGTGCAGAACGGGGAGGGACAGCCACACTCAGCAGTGTGCGGCCAGGGCCACACTGACACTGCGAAGGGAGGGGCTGCCCTTCTCATCACATCAGGGAGCCTCTGCGCAGGCAGACCTTCCCTGTCCCCAGCTCCCGGAAGGACACAGGACAGACTTTGGGGGCAGCAGAGGAAGATGGGAAGGGAATACAGAGGAAGGTAGAGGGTCCTGCTCTGATAGGGCCTGACAGCCCAGGAGAAGTTGGGCTCATTTGGAGGACACTAGGAGCCATGGAAGGTTTGGGAGCAGGAGAACCCCAGTTGGCACCAGAGGTCCTTCTCTGAGCTGGTGCCACCGTCAGAGAGCATGAAAGCCCCAGACACAGAACCATCTGGGAACCGTTCAACCATCTCGGAAACACAGCCCGGAGAGGGAAAGTGATTTGTCCGAGGCCACACGGTGGCAGAGAAAGGATCGGAACCCAGGCGCTCAGACTCGGCCCCCGACGCTGAGGCCAGGCTGGTGGGCACTGTGGACGTAGCCCCGAGCTGGGCCGGAAGTGTGGGCACTTCCAAAGCTGAGCCCAGGATGGACGGGAAGAGAGGGCAAGGGTCATGGCCACCAGGCACGGTGATGGGGTAGCAGGCCGCAGAGCGGACGGCAGGGCAGTGAGAGGGATCGAGCCTCCTTCGGCTCCCGGGTGGCCCCCTTGAGCGGCAGCCAGAGCTCTCAGTGGCAATCCGGTCTCCTCGAGCCCTCAGCCCTGTGTCTCGGCCTCTTTGCAGCCCCTTTGACCTACTCAGCCCCTAATTTGCATGGCCGCTGGTGAGAACAATGGATCTCTTTCGTCTTGACCCTTCCTCTCTCTCTCTCTCTCTCTCTCTCTCTCTCTCTCTCTCTCTCTCTCGCCATCTGTCCTGATGTCTCTCAGACTTCAGCTTCAGCCAGACGTAGTTTCAGAGGCAGGTATTTCTTGGCTGTTGTGACCTTTGTGGAGCCATATCCGTTTATCCATTGCCTTCCCCGGGCCTCACTTTTCTCATCTGTACAATGGGCTTAGTATCACGCCGCCAGCTTCTCGAGGTTTAGGCGTCAGCCGAGGCCCCCCGAGCCTCCAGCAGGTGCTCCCTCTGCGGTAGCCGCCAGACAGTGATGGGGATTTGTGGTAGAAATCATTGGACTCCAAGCGCCTCACCACCCACTCGCCACCTGACAGCCGCCTTCCGGCTCTCCGTCGTCGCTGCGGGGGAGGCCGGGAAAGCTCCCCACTCCCTGCTTTCTCCTCTGAAGCCTCCTGGGAGGTTAATAGCAGCTTCTCACCGGGATAGTTGGCTTCTTCCCCAGTCTCCTCTGCCTCTTTCTTCTCTATGAGGACATTCTCAGGGTGAGAAGGGAAGGAGGGGAGGCATGTGGCAGTTAAGGGGGCGCCTAGGGATGGGAGGGGGGCCTGGTCCGGGCAGGACCTTGGGGCTGTTGGGGCTCGAAATGGACCTGGTGATCCGCGGAAGAGAAAGAGGTCTGCGGAGCTACAGACGGACGGGAAGACCAGACGACATGCTGTGGGATGGGGGTGGCGGGCAGAACGCCCGGGGTCTCCCTGGCTCATCACTGGAGCCTTGGGTTCCTCCTGCTCCCACACCCTTCCCAGTATGAGCCCCAGCCAGCCCTGTGGGGTAGGGGCTGACCGCTGTGTGTGTGTGTGTGTGTGCGCTTTAAAAACTGTGGTAACATAACATTTACTATCTTAACCCGTTTTAAGCGAGCAATTCTGTGGCACTAAACACATTCACAGTGTTGCACAGCCCTCAGTACGGTCCACCAAAGTCCAGAGCTTTCTCGGCTCCCAGACAGAAACTCTGCCCATTAGACGGGAACTCCCGTCCCCTTCTCCCTCCCTCTGGCCCCTAGGAACTCCTTCTACGCTCTGTCTCTATGAATTTGCCCACTCTGGGCACCTCACAAAAGTGGCATAAAATAATACCTGTCCTTTTGGATCTGGCTCATTTCACTTAGCAAAATTGGGTGGCCTCTTTCGACAGATGAGGCAACTGAGGCACAGAGAGACCACGGGGCTTGCCCAAGCTGTGCGCCCCACCCCACATCCTTTCTGTCTTGTCTCTTCTGTTTTCCATATACCCGTGAGCGTCCCAGTTCACCTGTCACACCTGTAGGCCCCCATTTCAGGGAGGAAGAGAGAGGGAGCTAAGGGCCCCTGGGTTGAAAGAATAGAGGAGCCCCTGTATTCCCCTTCAGGGGAGTCTCCCGGCTCTGCCCGGAAGAGGTTCCGGCAGTTCCAAGGCTTGATGGGGAACATGCCGGAGACTGCTGTGCCCTTGGGGTCCCGGTGGCTCTCTTCTGATGCTGACCTGGTGACCGGACAGATCTTGCAGATTGCCTCCGGCTGTGCTGACATCACCCCTCCCCAGGGCTCTCTGGGTAAGGGAGGGGACAGGCTAGCAGCTAGCAACATGGCCTGAGGGGCCGCCAGAGGCAAAGAGCCTGATCCAGGGCCTCTGGGTGACTCACGCGGCCTAACAGCCTCCATGGCTTCCTCCTAGGCCTTCTAGGCTCAGTGTGTGTGTGTCTGAAGAGGGCCAGAGTGGCTGGGAAGCTCGGAATTATTGGGGAACACTTTATTATGCTCTCAGTGTGGGTGTATGTGGGGGCGGGGGGGGGACATAAAGCAAGTCAGGTGTCTGATGAGGGAAAAGAAGCTAGAAAGATTTCCCACATGCCCCACTCACCTTCTTAGTCTAACACGTAAGGCCTTTTGTGATCTGGCCCAGCCCATGTGGCCGTCTGCAAATTCCATAGATTCATTCATTCATTCAGCGAGTATCGACTGAGGACGGCTAGGCCCCGGGCACACGGCGTCAGACGCCGTGGCCGTGGCCGTGGCTAGGCAGAAGACAAACACACCCTGCTGGCCTCGAGTTCCTGAGCCTGTGGTCCAATAGCGACGCCCAACATTAAGCAAACCATCAGACGAGGTATAAGCACAGACAGCGCCCAGGGCTTTGAGCGGGACCCGGGGCCTTGTGAGCAAGCTGGATTCAGACTGGGAGCTCGAGGAAGGGATGGGCCAGCCAGGCAAAGAGCTTCGGGAGGAGCATGCCGGGCAGAGGGAATGGCCCAGGGGTGCAAAAGAGCTTGGCGAGATTGAGTAACTTCAAGGGAGCGCGAGAACAGCGGCCTCAGAGAGTGAGAGTAGAGTGGGGGTAATGGGGCTTGAACCGGGACATCGAGGACTCACCACAGGGTGATTAGCGAGGGACAACGAGGAGAGGTCCCCTAGGCCAGGGGGACAGAGTGGGGGGTGGTGCTTGCCAGAGTCCAAGGACCGTGGAACCAGGCCGGGAGCTGGAGCGTTGGAGGAGCGGGAGCTGTGGGTACCACCCTCAGAGAGGGAGAATCGCCTGGCTTCTCCCTCCTGTCACCCTGCAGGCTCCCAGTAGGGCCTCCCCTTGGCTGACGCGAGCCAAAAGACAGGTGATACGGAAGCTCAGGAAAGGTGGTCGGTGTGGCCTCGAGCCTCAGTTTCTTCATCTGTTAAAGGGACCAATCCCACGGACCTTGCGGGTCTTCGGTAAAGGCTGGAGGAAAAGGCAAGGGGACTGTTTCTCTGCCGGGCTCGAGTGGCACGAGGATGGCCACGGCCCTGCTTGGCCCCGCTGTCTGTCGTTCCTCTGATCCTTCAGGGGTCACTCTGTCCCAGGGGTCCCGGAGACTCAGAGATGGGTCACGCCGCAGCCTCTACGCCCTCAGCTCAGGGCTGGGTGATGGTGGCAGAGAGCAGACTGGTCTCACGGGCACAAGTGAGCACTTGCCCCTTCGGAAAGACCTCCTCGGGGTAGAGGCTGTGCCTTGAAGGCCAGGGAGCATATGTCAAGCAGATGAAGCATAGGGCACATTCCAGGAACCGGGAAGAAGCTTGTTCGTGTGGCAACAGGGACCTTCCAGATAGGACTAGAGATGGTGAAAGGGAGCCCAGTGGGGCCGGGTCTGAGGGGCCTTGAACCCCCAGTGGAGTTGTTTGACTTGCTCCTCGAGGCTGGGGGAGTCACCGACGATGACAGAGAGACACAGAGACGCAGAGACAGAGAGACTAGGCAGATGTGCACCGGGAAAGACCTGTTAAGCTCCAGCCCAGAATCAGGTCCTTTAAGACCTGCATTGGTGGGTGGTGGCCTGGAGGGAGTGAGGCCGGAGACAGGGAGACTAGCGAGGAGGGTCTTTCTAGTGGGTCCCAAGACTGAGTCCCCTAGGTTCCCAGCCAGCCCCACCCCTTGGACTGGCTTTCTGGGGCTGCCAGGGTGATGCCTCACCCCTGCCCTGGACATCAGATGTCACTGCCTGGATTCTGAAAAGGTCCCCAGTTCCTGGGCCCGCCCCACCACGTGCCCTGCATTGAGGGCCACGCTGCCACACGGAGACTGGATCACCTGTTGCCTAGATCGGGAAGAGGAGAGCTGGAGGAGGCTGGGGAGGGAAGGGGAGGGGAGGGAGGAGGAGCCTGTGGAGGAGAAGAGGGAGGGCAGCGTGCCTTGCCGTGGGGTCTTCCTGACGCTGGGACAGGCTGTGTGTGTGCACTGGGGACTTCTGTCTTGGAAAGGAGTCCACAGGGAATTCTATCCGTCCAGCTGTGCCTGCTGTTTTTTCCCCCTCCCACCCTTTCTTGACCCATCAAAGGTTAAATAGGGACCCCTCCACCCCCCTCCACCCCCCCACCCCCTCCCCACCCCCGCACCAGCCTCCAAGCTCCAAGAGAGGGTTAGCCCTGAAGTCAGGCTGGGAATCCCAAGCCAAGGGAAACCCTGTGGGCTGGTGGGAGGCACAGCCACCCCTCTTCCTTCCCCTAGGCGACACTGTAGCCCTGCTCCTTTGTCACACACCCTCACCAGCCTGCCTGGAGATAGGCTAGGGATGGGTGGCAAGGTGCTTCAGCACAGGGAGGGGCTGCAGGGAGAGGAAGAGGAGGAGGAGGGCGACTGAAGAGTCAGGGAGCTCAGAAGAGGCTGGGAGAAGGGGGGGGGGCGGGGAAGGGGACCGAAATTGACAGCCGGCAAGAGACAGCTAGCAAGCCAGGGGTGACAAAACAGGGGCGGTTTACTGAACCTTGCGTGTGGGTCTGACTGCTTCACACACATTATCTCATTTAATCTTCTCAACACCCCCAGGTACTGGTTATTATTTCTAAAGTTTCCTTCTGTAAATGTGTGCGTTTTATTTAATCTATTCATCGGAATTGCTAATGCACTTACATATTTCAATATTTACAAAGACAAGGGTGCAACACCAGGTCTCCGCGTCTCCTGGTCCCTTCCTCCAGGGACCAGGCACCCCTCCCGGGAGACGCGCAGCTTCGCCAGCGACTTCCTTTCTCGGCCAGGGTTATCTGCGCAGAAACATGGAAACACATGCGTAGGAAAACAAATATGTACACAGACGTTTCCCCCCGCCCCTTTTTTTTTAACCCATTGGAGGGTGGCATTCCATCCCTAGGCTCTTCTGATTCCGCCCCCCCCCTCCCCACTTCAATCTATTTTATGCGAAGGCCGGTACTGAAGCTGGGCAGGTGGAGGAGGGGGAGGGGGAGTGCTTGAGACGTTGGTCTAGGGTCGCGCAGCAGGAGGTTGAGACAGTCGTCTAGGGTCGCGCAGCAGGGTTGGAGAGGCGGACAGCGACCAGTGGGAGAGGGGAGAGGATCAGTTTGGGGTGGGGGGAGGAGGGGAGGAGCTCTCCAGGAGGGGGCAGACGGAGGAGGTGCCACGGGAGAAGCGGGGGAGGGGGGGACAGCGGAGCTCGGAGGCGCCGGCCGGGGCGGGCGCGGGGGAGACGACGGAGGCGCTGGGGCGGGCGAGGCTCCGTCTCCTGCTGCTTCCGCTCGGGCGGGAGCGGGTGGTGGCGGCGGCTGGTGCGGGTGGGGGCGCCGTCCTGGATGTCCTCCTCTGCCCCCTTCCCAATTCCGCCGTCGGGTCCCCGCCCTCCCCGGCGAGGGCAACTTGGTTCTAGTCCCGCCCCGGCCGGCCGCCGTCCGACCTAGGACAAGCCACCTGCGAAGTGTGTGTGTGTGTGTGTGTGTGTGTGTGCAGGGTCGCGCTGAAAGGAAGACGGGAAGGGGACGAGGTTTTCCGCCCCGGGAGGTTCTGGGGCTCTACTCTCCTCGTTGGCACCGTCCCTCCCCTATTTAGTGTCCCCCCCCACCCCCCACTCCCCAGACTCGGAGGAGAGGCGGTCCCCGGGCGTAGGGGGCCCTGCAGCCCGCCCCCCTGCCCAGCGTTTCTCCGCCGGACGCAGGGGGTCGGTGCCGGGAGCGCCCAGGCGGGGTCGCCACCGCCGGCAGCCTCCGCGTCGCTGAGCTTTGGGGAAGGCCCCCCGCGGCGCCGGCTGATGAGCGCTGAGCACACACCCCCCCCCCCCCCCCCCCCCCGGCGCGCGCCGCCCCATCGGGTCCCCGGTGCACCGCCCGGTCCTGGAGCGTGGCCTCCGCTGACCCACCACGGGGTTCGAGTCCCGCGTCTCTCTGCTTGATCTCGGAGAGCGACCTCCCTGAGCCTCGCTTGGCTCCTCTGGAAGGGCTGGGGGTGCGGTGCGGAGGGAGAGTAAGATCTCAGGGTGTTTGAGAGGGTGGAAAAGAGCCATCCGTGGCGATTGCTTAGTTCAGTGCCTGACTCAGTGAATGCCCGGTTGACGACGGTGATGAGAGTGATTCCAGGGGGCCTGGCTGGAGGGTTCTGGAGCCGGAATGGACCTTAGAGAGGCCCCCATGCAAATCCCCAGCCACCTCTACATTCGAGAAGAAAGGAGTAACTTCTTCCTCTCTACAACCGACACTCGGGGAGGGAGTGTGGTTCCCAAGTGGCAATTTGAGGACTCTTGGCCCTCCCCTGCCCTGCGACACTTAATCTCCCC
The DNA here is from genome assembly GCF_022079265.1 of Lynx rufus. NCBI lineage: Eukaryota > Metazoa > Chordata > Mammalia > Carnivora > Felidae > Lynx > Lynx rufus. Next base: position 131,185,166 of record NW_025814889.1, on the reverse strand, counting down.
CACAGTGTCCTGCCGCACCCGAGCCCCCCTTCACTCTCTGTCCTTACTCCCTTCTTTGAAACAGCTAAACTGCAAAGGGCTGTTAGATCATCCGGCCTAACCCTCTGCCTCCCTGTGTGTCCCTGAACTAGCCACTCACCTTCTCTGGGCCCATATTCACACCTGTCAACTGACGGGTTTAGGCTAGCCTGGCAGTCCCCAAACCCCAGGCACGTGTGAGAGTCATTTACAGAGCTTAAAAAAAAACAACAACCGGCTAGACACCTTTGTAGACCTGGTGAGCCAGCTCCTCTGGGATCTGAACTGGGGAATCCGCACCCAGCTGAGTCCTGGTCCCAGACCTGTCCCTGGGAGGCCCAGGCCAAACGGCCTTTTAGCTCTTGACCCCGAACCCCTCTGCAGCCTCCTTTGGGACAGGTAAGGACCCTGAGACCCAGAGAGGGGAGGTCATCTGCCCCCTCCCTGTCTTCTCTCACTGGGCTCCTGCCCAACCTCCACTGATTCTCTTGGGCTGAGACGAAGCGTCAGGGACCAGACTGACTTGGGAGAGTCCGGGAGGGGGGCGGGGGAGGGTAGCTGCCACCTTGCCTATGGCTGGCCATCTTTGTGCCCTTGTCATCTGATTCTGACCCCAGCGCCAGGGGCTCTGCCTCCCTTTTCTGAGTCCACAGTTGTAAGAATCTCTTGGGTGCTCCCTGAACACCTCAGGTGCCAACAGGCCCCCTCCTGCAGGGGCATCTGGGAAGGACAGAAGAGGAGGTGGGGGGGGAGGGAGGAGGGGGGAGGGGGGAGGGGGAGCAGCCACGCAGGAAGTAGGCTCATCCGTCTTCCATCTTGAAGAGCCTGTGTTCTGGTCCCTCTTAGGAGGGATGGTTTGGGAGAGGAACTGATTGAAATGTACTTTACGTTTCGGGAAATTAAAGTCCTCAGTTTGAGAGCATGGCGGCAATTAGTGTTTAATCATGGGAGGGGAGAGCGTGGGGAAACGTTCCCAGTGCATGGATGGGTGGGCTGATTATCAGCCTTGCTTCCTCCTGGGGGGGGAGGGGGCTGAGGTTCATCCCTCCCCTTCCCCAGGACAGATTAAAGGTATAATTTGACGAATCAATTTGTTTTCTGGAGGAGGGAAGAGGGAAAAGGGAAGCAGAAATATGATAATAGCTGGAATCAAGTTGTCCTGTGCTACGGAGTCACGGAGGGGGGGCGGGGGGGCAAGGAAAAGAGGCAGGTCCAGTAAAGGAGGCTCCAATGTCTTCCTTCAGGTATAGTGGCCTTGGAAGACTCGAAAACCTGAGCTCAAATCCTGGTTCTGGCGTCGATCAGGTGTGTGTGACCTCGAGAAACCTGCTTAGCCTCTCTGTGCCTCTCTGTCCTCGCCTCTAAGAGAGGCACAGCCCAGCAGGGTGGCTGGGCCATTGGTAAATGTGTCTCATGTGGCGTCTGGCATATAGTAGGTGCTCAGTAAAGGTGACAGGAGAGAGAAGACTGGGTCTGGAGTCCGGTCGGCAGGGAGGAGAATGTAGTGGAGACCGTTGCCCTGCTGAGCTGGGCTTGGGGTGCTGGGCCAGATCGTTCTCTGCGGAGCATCGTGGTAATGGAGTGACTGCGTGGCGTCCGGGGCCAAGCCTGAGGAGTGAAAATAACCTCTTCCTTCCTTCCTTCCAGAAGTCTCCCCATCACCCTGCCAGGTGGGGTGCCCCAGCGCCCTGCCAGCACCCCTGAGGCTTCACGTGGGGGTGGGTGCCTCGTACGCCAGGTAGGTCAGTCAGTGTTGAGCACTGCGGGGAGCTGGCCCGCGGTGGCACAGGGTGACAGGCTCTGGCTGCAGCTGCACTGGCCAGGAGAGGCTGTGCTGCAGCAGAGAGGGCTCGGGTCTGAACCAGACAGACCTGGGTTCAAATCCTGCCTCTCCTCGCTGTGTCTGGGGACAAGCTGCTGCCTCCTCGAAATCTCACCTATAAGTTAACATTTTCCTGGGCTGGTTATTAATGACAGGAACATTTGCCTCCTCTTCCTCCCTCCCTCCCAGCAAGGGTGCCCTAGAGAGGCCTTAGCTCAGCTCGAAGGGACGGTTTGGGGCACTGAGAGGGGACAACAGGGATGGAGAGAGGGGCCTCTGTCTGTTTACTGGCCAGGCTCTGTGCTAAGGTTTTTATGTCCTTTGACTCTGTCACTCCCCTCCAAGAGAGGGATAATTGTCCCCACTTCCCAAACAGAAACTGAGGCTCAGAGAGGTTCCCTGGCTTGCCCAGGCACACCCGTGAGGAGCCGGTTGTTGAACTTGGGGCTCTCTGACTCAGAGTCTGGGCTCTGTCCAATCTGGCCGGACCTGCAGGAAGACAGGGACTGGGGCTCGAGGCTGCAGCCGGCGTGGGTGGGGAGGCCCGTAGATCTTGCCTAACGGTTCCAAGTGGGCCCGAAGCTAATGGGCACTGTGAGTGTCGAACGCAGACCTAGTGGGAAAGTGGGTGCTGGGGGGGAATGGGGCCAAGAGCTCCACCCACCCCTTTCCTGCTCCCACTCCTCTAGCCAGGGAGGAAGGGGTGGGGGCTCGGGGAAGGGGGGTCTGTGCCCAGCCTCCCTTCTCAGCTTCCCTCAGTTTTCCCTTCTGCCCAGTGGGCTAACGATCCCCACCTCTCAGGTCTGTTCTGAGCACTGAGGGCAGTAACGTACGGGGATGAAACTTGTAAAAATCAGGAGGCCAGCTGGTCGCTCTCCCCAGCCCCAAGAAAACGTTCTTTCCTTGGGACCCCAGAAATCTTGGGCATGCAGGCAGGTGCCCCCAGATTCTGCCAGGTCTCCCGCTTTCCCACCCCCTTCACCACCACCCCCCCCCCGCCCGGCAGCAGTCCTAGGTGAGAGACCCACACAGCCTGGCCTGCATGGGTGGGTGGGTGGGTGGGTGACGCTGGCATTGCCGAGAAGTGCCTGCCTCTGATTGGAGAGCTGGTTTCCATGGCGACCGATTGATTGCCCGAGTTGCGGAGACTCAAGGGGAATGAGCAATGGGCCTTTCTCCCAAGCTGGACAGCTCAGGTTCAGGCTGCGAGGCCCAGGCAGGGGACACACCTCTGACTCCTCTCAGGGCTTGAGGGGGTCGGCGGGGAACCGGAGGGCACCTCGGCTCAGCCCGGGAGCCATGGTTTGGAACCTCTGTGTCCTGAGCTACGATGCGATGGGGGAGGGGGCGCGGGGGGGGGGCGGCTGGCAGTTACGAAGCACCTGCTGTATGAACATGAAGCTACTGGCCCAACAGAGTGCCAAGCTCATGGGCTTCCCGACTAGGCTGGATGTTTGCGAGGCCCAAGCTCATTGGGGGGGGCGTGCACTCCAGCACGCACGCTTGGACCACCGGGATGGAACCGGCAGCCTCAAGCCCTGAGGGTGAGGGAGAGAGCGGCCACTGCTGAGGGGGAGGTCGGGGCTGGAGGCCGCTGCAAGAGTCAGTGAATGGATGGGCGATGAGTTGGGACGAAGGACGGTGTTCGGAGCAGGGGGGAATAAAGGCGTCCCTGGGGGGGGGGTTGCTGAATAACCTCAGAGGGATGGCAGGGGGCTCTCTGCTTCGTTAGCCCCACCCCTCTCTTCCTCCTTCCCGCTCCCCTCCCTTCTGCCTCCTCTCCAGGTCTGGAGATAGGCTGCTTGAACTCTGAACCCCCTTTGCTGGGGTCTGGGTGAGCCCTTGTTCCTCTGGGGCCGCACTGGTGCCACCTGCCGGAGGAGGGGGCTGGCGCAGGTGGGGTTGCCCCCAGGACTCAGGGGTAGGTGGCTCCTGCCTCTGTGCTCCCTGCTCACGCTTCCCTCTTGTACTCCTTCCTCTCCCCCTCCTCCTCAAGCTGCTTCCTTCTGTTCCCTGGCCCGGGAGGCCCCCTTACTCTGTCACAGTCTTCTCCTGCCCCTTGGGATGATTTTGTCCTGATCCCCGCCACAGTCCTACCTACATCCTAAACCCAGTCCTCGGATTCCTGCCCCACCCTGGCTCCCCCCTCCCCCGCCCCCGCCCAGTGCTGGCCCCCATCCTGTGCTTCTGCCTGCCCCTGCCCCTGTCCAGCCCTGTCTTCATTCCCAGCCCTGTCCCAGCCTCAGCTTCCCAGATGGGCTTGCTGAGGTACTAGCCTCATTGTCATTCTATCCACAGCAGCGTCAGTCGCTGGCTGCAGGCGCTGTCGGGGGTGAGGGAGAGAACGAGAAAGAGAGAGGTCGGGGCTGCTGGTTGCGGGGAGGTCTAGGTCCACTCCCTGGGCGTCCTCTCTGGGCGGGGGGGTGGGGTGGGGGCTCCAAGCAGGATTGGAAATAGCTGCTCTTTATTGAACACCTACTATGTGCCAGAAACTTCAGACAACAGTGTCCCTGACTCCCGGCAGCCCTATGTGGCAGGTACTATTCTCCATTCCATTTCAAGAGGTGACCCGATGGCCCTCGGGGTGGACATTGACAGGATTCACCCTGGACCCAAGTCCTCCCGGTCAGATCTCCGTGAGATCTCCAAGGATGGTCAGGGCTCCCATAGGCACAAAAGGGGTGAGTGGGGAAGACACATGGCTGGGGCAGGGGAGGCGAGCTGCACGAGCAGATACTTGGGAGAAGATAGGCCTGGGGCATGCGTCTTGGGACAAGGCTGGGCGGTGATCGGAGCCACCTTATATAGGGCTCGAGGACTTGGAGACCAGGCTGGGGGGGCTGGCCCTCACAGAGGAGAACTGGAGAGCCACCGGACGTTGTTGAGCAAGGGACACCTTGCTCAACACCCGTCTGTATCGATTCCTTCCTTCCTTCCTTGGTTCATTTATAAAACATGCACTAAGTGCCTTCTCCGGCCAAGCCTTTGCTGGGACTGGTGAGACAGAAATACCAGTCACACTCTTGGCCCTCAAGGGGCTCACAGGCTCACCAGCAGAATGCATATTCTTGCATTTATCTTCATGCATATTCATAACGCACTCAAGTCCCACTGGTGCCCCGGATAGCTTTGGTATACTGGGGGCAGTGGACGTGGGAGAGAGATCTGGAAGGGTTTCATGGAGTCAGGGCCTGAACTGAGTCTTGGGTGGGGTGGGTGGGTCCAGTAGAGAATACCAGGCCCATTGGACTGGAGATAAAAAAGAAGATTCGGGACCAGAGGCAACAGCATGAGCAGCTCTCTGGAGGCTTGATCCATCCTCTTGGATTCAGGCAGTTGCGAGCGGTTTGGGTGTTTGGTAAGACTGAGGGAGGGTATAGGAGCTCAGCCCCTTGTGTGCTGCACTGGGGAGCACGGCCTGGATGGAGAGGGCAGTGAGGGGCTCGGGTGGGGGCACAGCACCCCGTCTGCAGGGTAGGAGCTAAAATGGAGACAGCTCTGGGGGGGGGTGGGGAGAGACCCGGCAGGCGATGATGAAGGTCAGAGCAGAGGGAATGGATAAAAGGAGAAGACTGCAAAGTAGCCACCCCTCCATCCATCTAGGAGATGTTTGCTGAGCACCTACTCTGTCCCACGGACTGTGCTGGGCGCTGGAGGAGGAACCAGCCAGGCTTGGTCACTGACTGGGTAGGCGGCTGGGGGCTCAGCTGGTGAGCAGTGGAGTGAGGACAGTTAGGCGGGGTAGGTGATGGACACTTTGGGGTCAAGGAGCTGATTCCAGGATAGGGGAGACAGCGAGGGGCAGGGAGGGGAGAAAATAAAAGGTATTTCCCATGGGGGAGTAGAAAGGAGCTAATTGCGTGGTGCTTTGCTGGTCTTTTAATTCAGCCCCCATTTAATATTGTTCCCATTTGTCCGGATCAGAAAACTGAGCCCGGGACACTTCACCCCCTTGTCCCATTAGTGTGGTGGTTGAGGGGCTGGTGGGACTTTTTCCGGAAAGTGATAGGTAGGAAATACTTCCGGCTTTGGGGGCCATACCTCTTTGTCAAACAGCCTCCCGTCTGCCACTGTCGTGAGAAAGGCAGCCGTACCCAGCACCGAAAATGAATGAATGTGGCTGTGTGCTAATAAAACCGCATGAGCAGTGGGATTTGAATTTCCTATAATTTGCTCGTGTCAGGAAACATTCTTCTTCTTTTGATTTCTTTTTTTTAATGTTCAAAAATGTGAAAACCATGCCGAGTTCCGGGTTATGTTTGTCCGGGTAGAGCTGGGTTTCCAACCCGCCTCCTCCGCGAGCCCATGGACTTCCGGCCAGCTCAGCTCCCAAGTGCTGCGCAAACCCCGTCCTCCCTCCTGCAGTCTCTGTGCAGTTTGTCCCGTGGCCCGGTCACCTGGGATGCTCACGGGGCACCCTGCTCCCAGGAGGCCAGTCTTGGGGAAGAGGCGGGGTGGGTAGGCCATCCTGGACGGGCGGGGATCCCTGGCACTTCCCACTCAGCAGCTGGGAAGACGTGAAACCTCTCCGGGTCTCAGTTTCCCCATCTGTAAAGTGGGGCTTAGCAGAGAACCCACACACTGTCGGGGCCGCTGTGAGGCCACAGTGGGTGCAGGCGTGGAAACGTGCCTCCTCCCTCGGCGGCCTCAGTTTCCCTCCTCCGCGCCTGGTCTCCGAGCCTCGTTTCCACGGATGGCTCCGCGCCTCTCCGGGCCCCCGCCTCCCCGCAGCCCCGCCGCAGTCCCCCCTCCTTCACGCCGGGTGTCTCCCAGCTGCCGCCAGCGCCGACGGTTTCTTGATAGCTTTTAAAAATGAGGCTCCCTCCGGGGCGGCGGGGGTGGTCGGGAGGGGGGCGCCGCCCGCGGGAGCTTCCCGGGCGGTGGTGGCTCCCGGCCTTTGGGAAGATCGGTGGCTTATTATTATGGAAATCGGGACCGAGCGGCTTGCCCCCAGGCGCGGGAGTCGGGGGTGGGGGTGGGGGTGGGAGGTAAGCGCCCGCTAGTGGCCAAGTCCTGCGGCCTGGCTGGGGGAGGTGGGGGGGGGAAGGGGAGGGGGGGGGATGTCCAGCCCCCCTCCGGGCTCCGGCCACAAGCCTATCCTATCCTAGCCCGCAGCTGTTCCCGCAGGGCTGATGGGCTGAGGGGCAGCTGGAGGGTCTGGGCTTTGAGGCGCTGCGACTAGAGGTCCTGGTGCCGGTTATTTTCAGTCCAAAAGGAGGAAGAAGGCTGTGGGGCCTACCCTGGCCATGGGAACAGAATGGGGTATAACCCCAAGTCCCTTTTACCGAGTGTGCACTTTGCACCCAGCACTCTGCCAAGCCCACTGTGGCTGTTGGTCTGTTTCGAAGTTTCCATGGATGTGGGCGTTACCGCTCCCATTTCAGAGATGGGAAAAGCGAGACTCAGAGAGGCAGAGCCTGCAGGGCAGAGAGATCTGAACCCGAGGCTGCTGACAGCTGCGGCCGGTTCTTACACCCCTGGTCTTCCTGTCTCCCGTTGGAGGAGGGGCCACTTGAACTTCCAGGGGCCCCTCGCCAATTCCGAACATCCCATGCCTCTCTGGAGGGGGCCCCTGCAGATGGGGAGACACACAATCTGCCCACGTCTGGGGCACAGCTGAGAGTGAGGGGCCGCCGGTAGTGCTGAGGCCCCCGGGTTCCTGGCTACGCCCATGACCAGAGGGTTTGGGGTGAGCCAGAAGGACTCCCTCCTCCCACTCTGCCAACCTTAGGCACACAAAATCCTATCCTTCAAAATCCAATTCCTTTATATGTTTCACACGCTGCAGAAGGGAGACAATCTCGGCTTAAAAGTGATGGAGGAAATGAAATTGGGAACGTCAGATGGATGTGGCCACTCTGGAAGCCAGAAAAATGACCCCGGTAGAAAGGCACGCAGCAGCCCTGGAAAAATTGTTGTAGCAAACAAGACCGGCTATGGCGTCCGCTGTCTTTGCTCTATAACGAGCCAGAGAAACCGGCAGGTACGCGGGCAAAGGGCAAGCGCAGACAATTCACACTAGAAAGGGAACACAGATGCTTAACCATCTCGTGGCAAACGAATCCGTTCCCACTCAGAGCCGTAAAAGGCGCGAAGACTTGAATACACGCAGTTCCAATCAAATTAACAAATATTTTAAAACATGAAGTTGTTTAATCTACTGCTGAATGAAAAAAACTGTCTCTGACTGAACCTCCCGGGACACGCCTTTCGGAGCTCTGCAGCTGTTAGCGGCGCGGATCCCCACAATGGCTCCAACGCACAGATGAGGAAACTGAGGCTACGGGAGGTTAAGGATGTAATTTGCCCGAGGTTCCACTCTGCAGAGTCTGTGAGTAGAATCACCTTTGCAATGTTGCAACGCAGGGGCCGTTTTAACTACGAGCCCAGTGGTTCTGACAGTGTGGTCCCACAGCAGGGGCATCGGTACCCGCCTGGGGACTTGTTACAGATGCTGATGGCGGGCCTCACCTCGGACCTCCTGGCTGAATTAAACTCTGGTAGAGGGACCCAGCTCTCTGTGTTTTAACAAGCCCTCTGGGTGCCTCCGATGCTAAGCTTCCAGAATTACAACTCCGGGCTCTGGGCTCCAGACTCCAGGTGAGTGGGCCAAAGTGGGCATTTGCTCACGTTCTGGAAGTTACCCTGGCCCAACCCTTTTGAAGTCCGAACGGACAGCAGGTATTGCGAGCCCGAAAAATGGCCCAGAATAATCGTCTGAAATTTTTATCATGGACAGGTAGAGGCCTTCTTGATCTCAGGTTTTCCCTCCTGATCGTTGCATCGTCCAGTTTTCTAAATTTTTTTTTTAACGTTTATTTATTTTTGAGACAGAGAGAGACAGAGCATGAACGGGGGAGGGTCACAGAATCCGAAGCAGGTTCCAGGCTCTGAGCTGTCAGCACAGAGCCCGACGCGGGGCTCGAACCCACGGACCGTGAGATCATGACCTGAGCCGAAGTCGGATGCTTAACCGACCGAGCCACCCAGGCGCCCCTCGTCCAGTTTTCTATAATGAGCATGCTTTATTATTTTTTTTCCACAGGGCACATTTCATTCAAAAAATACTTCCTTTGGGTCAAAGCTGGGTCCTCTCTGGGCGCTTATCGATTACACGAAAATCCCTGGGAGGAGGAAGAGAAGGGAATTAAGGTTTCGCTTCGAAGGATCAGAGGGGCTGTAGGGGTCACGGGGTGAATCCTCTCGTGCAGCCTCAAACTTCCTGCTGGTTCCTGGGTCCTCCCGGCCTCAACAGCCCCGTGGGGACGAGGTGAGCGGATGCTACTTTCCGGCCTTGTGACCCTGGGCAAGTCACAACCTCGCTGGGCCTCCCACACCCCCGTCCGTTGCATGGGAATAACCCTGTCTACCTTGCGGGCTACGAGGAGGCGTGCTCATGAATGTCGGTGGCTTCTGCCTCGGTCTTCCTCATCCGGCGCCTCCGTGGCGGGGTACCCCTCGGACGCGTGTCTTAACCTCAGCGAGCCTCCGTGTCCTCGCGAGGGAGGAGGACGGTTTTACAGGCCCAGGCCTCCCTGGATGAGGCTGGAGGTCGCTGTGCGGATGCCAAGAGATGCGGAGCAGGAGGGGGCTTGGGGACTTCGGAGTCCAGGAGCAGAACCAAAGCCCATACCCCACCCCTGACCGCGAGGCCAGCTCTCCAAACGTAAACACTGAAGATCAGGACGACAGCGGGTGCGGGGCGTCCTTTGGAGGTTTGGAGACAGCACGCCTGTTTTCTGACGTCTCTGGGGTCTTCGAGGGGCTGGGGGGGTCAGGAAGGGCTTCCTGGAGGAGGAGGGCTTCAGCTGGTCTTGGAAGGATGGCATGGGCAGCTCCTGGGACCTGTAGGAGTATCCTTGCTCTCGGCCCTGCAAGGAATCCCCCCCGTCAAGAATGGAATAGTGACAGCTGACATCTGCGGAGGGCATATGGTAGACTTGGCTCACCGTCCTTGTGATCAGCCCACACACTAGCCTGGAGGCAGGACTGGAGGAAACTCACAAAGGGGAAGAGTTCACTGGAACTGGGGTGCGGTAGGGGCCTGGGGCTCCATCCCTTCTGGATAAAACCACTGCTGCCCTTTGCTTCTCTGGGATTTAGCAGCCATAGGTCACATCCCTTCTGGCCCCCAGGGGGCGATCTGGACGTCCCCAGGCGGGCCCTCGTGGATACGACCGGCCTCTTGGGTAAAGCATGTGTCTCGGGGTACCCGGGGCAACCGGTTTGCTCCGGCGTCACCTCTAACCCGGCATTCTCGTAGGGCCCCATTTTGGGCGATGCTTTTGTGGCCACTCCGCATCCATATAGGTCTCAAGTCAGGTGGCCTTGGTTCCACGCTGGCTCAGGTCCTTCTGGCTGGGCCGCGGTGCCCCTGGGAAGTGGGGATCTGTAAAGTGGGGGTGATAGCGCTCACGTTGGAGGGTGTGGGGAGGCTGGGAGGCACTGTGTTGGCAGAGGCCCTGATGCTATTTAGTGATTGGCGGCCCTGGCCGTGACCTGCTGATGCCCGGCCTGGTGGGGGTGGGCGGGGCCGGGTGTCTGGGTGGAATCTGGAACCTTGGGGTCTTTGTGGGCTGGGTTTGAGAGTCAGCTAAGAACTCGATGGGGTCGGGGCGCCTGGGTGGCGCAGTCGGTTAAGCGCCCGACTTCAGCCAGGTCACGATCCCGCGGTCCGTGAGTTCGAGCCCCGCGTCAGGCTCTGGGCTGATGGCTCGGAGCCTGGAGCCTGTTTCCGATTCTGTGTCTCCCTCTCTCTCTGCCCCTCCCCAATTCATGCTCTGTCTCTCTCTGTCCCAAAAAAAAAAAAAAAAAAAAAAAAAAAAAAGTTGGAAAAAAAAAAGAACTCGATGGGGAATATAGAGGGAGACCCGCCTCAATACTGCCCGTGAGGGCAAAGGTGACAGTGGGACAGTGTCACTGGGACAGTGGGGACAGGAGAAACCTGTCAAACGCCTCCGCTCTCCCCACCATCCCATACCTGTCCAGCCTCTACCTGTCCCTTTGCCCATTTCCTCCAGCCCCCTGCTGCCCTGTGCCCCCTTAATCCATCCCCGCAAGCAGGCAGAGGGACTGCCCACAAATAGCCCCGCCCCTTTCCTGGCTCCAGGGCTCCAGCCCTGCGCCTGCCAGGTGCGGCTCCCCTCTACGCCCACTGAGCACTTTGCTGCTCCCCAAAGGGGCCATGCTGGAGCTGGGGCTCTATGCATTTCCCCGAGCAGTCCCGCACCTCAGGACTGTCCCCTCCCCACTGCCTGGCAGACGTCCCTCCCTTCCCCTACAGGCCCTTCTCCCCTGCTCCTCCCCGCAGGCCTCTTTCCCACGCCCCTCCTGCAAGCCCCCAGCGCTTTGCCCCTCAAGGAGCTCATTTGTGCCTTTTCCCTCTTCCCTGCCTCTGGCCTCAGACTCCGACTCCTCTATGTGTCTCCCTCAGCCCAGCGCTGGCCCGGAACCAGGTACCGGAAGAGCATATTCTCCCCCAAGGAGGCCCTCTGGAATCTGGCTTTTCTCCTGCAGGGGAAGTTGGATTTTAGGAAGGGGAGGCTGTGCTCACAGCTGCCTAGAAGAAGCTGAATGGGGTGCGAAAGACACTGCCAGGCAGGGTGGGGGAGGAGGGTGGGGGTGCTGTTGCTGGGGATGGGTCCTCTCTGGTGCATGCGGGTCCAGAGAGGGTCGGCCACTTGTCCAAGATCACGCAGAAATTTGGGGCAAGGCCAGGACTTTGGCCTAGATGTGTCTGACTTCTTCAGTCATTCTGGGGAGGTCTGGCAGGGTGGAGGGGGGTGCCGGCCCTGCTGGGTAGAAGGGCTGGGTCTCTGCTGCCCCTGGGGGAGACCAAGCCCTCAGGGCACTGGGCGGGGGTGGGGGGGAGGAGAAGGAGGGGCTCCAGGCTGGCAGCCAGGGTGGGAGGAGGCCGATCTTTGATTCTTTGATGCTCACACTTTGTGGACCCCTGGGGAACGCCTGAGTCATCGCTGAGCCGGCAAACAGATTTAGCTTGTTTCATTGTCCCTAATAAATCAATTTCTCCAGGTCTCTCACACCTACCGCTGGACTCCTGGCTGCCCGCCCCCCATCTCCTGCCTCCTGGCATCGGCGGCAGGGCCCCAGTGCCAGCTCCAGGCCACCAGGCCAGAAGTGCCCCCACTCCTCAGGCGCAGGGCAGGCCCCCCCCCCCCTTGCTTCCCAGAGCTCCCCAGCTCTTTCCTACGCTATCCCAGGGCATCCTGTGCTAAGCCTGCCCTCCCTCGGTCTGTGATGGCCTCTGTCCAGCAGCCATGACGCTGGATCCCCAGTCCGAGCTTCATGACAAGGGGCACTGTGGGCTCAGAGACTCGAGGGATTACAGCACTGTCCCCCCCCCAGCTCAGCCCCTGTCGGGGCCCAGCCTCCCTCGACCTCGTATCCACCTTGGCCCGCTGGGGCTTGTGTTTGGCGCCCAAGGGGGTCCCGGAAGTACCAGGCCGGGTCACGCATCCTTGTCCGGGCTCCTCCTGGCTCCATTGGCTGGAAGAGCCAGGCCTCCACTTGGCTTATCTTTCATGGGCACCTCTTCCAAGAAGCCTTCCAGATCTTCAACCCTCTTGCCCCCATGAATCAATCTTTCCTCCACCAATGGCCCCAGCCCATTTTGTACCGTGAAAGCACATCACGGTTTGCTTTGCAACAACAACAATAATAATAATAATAACAACGATAGCACTTAACATAACCGAGTAGGTACCCAACACGGTTCTAAGTGTTTTGCATATATTAAATCATTCCCATTTGATAGATGGGAAAGCTGAGGCTCAGAGAGCTTAGGAAACTCGCTTAAGACCCAGGGTAGCGTGAAGCCTTGAACCGAGCCCCTCGGGGTGGCTCTCACTATTGCCACCCTGTGACCCTTCGCAGTGAGTGACTTTTCTGGCACCCTCTCTTCTCCCCCCTCCCCTCCCCAACTGTTTCAACCCATTCTAGGGTGAGGGCCTCTTTTATACCCAATGTCTGGGCCTCCTTACACAGGGAAGGCCTCGTTAAAGGTTTGTGTCTTGGAACGCACTTGGCTCAGCCCGTCGGGGCGGAAGATCACATCTGGAGGGGCTAGGCCACTAGTTCGGGGGTCCCACAGCCAGAGAGTGAGAGAGCCAGGGTATCTGACTCCTGGGCTGAGCAGGGGCCGCTGTGCCCAGCATGCGGAGAGCACAGACCTGAGCTCATCTGTGCTTGTGGGTGTCTCTCGGGCTGCCGGAGCCCGCGGATCCTAGGTGACCAGCTGCTTCCCCTTCCGGGATGCCCAGGTCAAGGCTCGTCTCCAGGCAGAGTTCCCCTGCCTGCAAGGGACAGCCGTCGGGGGCGCCTCCAGTCTGGCTAGGTCCCGGAACCTCTCATTCGTGTGTGGTGGGAGCCCCCTGCTGCCCATAGCGAGTAGTAGCAGAACGGTGGGGAGGTGGGCAGAGGCCAACCGGGGAGGAGCCTGGGCCAGCAAGTCACCGAGTCCTTCCTGGATTGTAATGTGGCCCTGCCTGCCCCCACCCAGAGCAGCACCAGCCCTCTCCCAGTCCCCAAGCCCCCACGCGTCTGCGCCCGCTGAGGCTGAGGCCCAGAGGGCCTTTGCAATCGATTTGAGTCCAACCAGGGATTATTGTGCGCTTCCTGTGGGCCAAGCACTGAGCAGTGACCGTCAGGCCTGGGTGGAGTTCACAGCCAGTGTGTGTGTGTGGGCGGGGGGTGGAGGAGGGGGCAGCAGGCATGAGGTGACCTCACTGCAATATCAGGTGTGTGTCCTTTTCCCCGACCAGGCTGCCTACAGAGACTCATGGCCAGCTCCTCTGAGAAGCCTCTCTGCCCAGCCCAGCCCTCCACTGGCCCCTATGCCGCACCCCCCACCATCTACACAGCCTAGCCTGTGCCTAGGCTGTCGCTGCCCTTTCCCCCACCAGAACCGAGCTCTTTTTGAAGGCCACAGACTTATCACCATCATCTTTGGATGCCCGGTCCTGAGTGAGGAGCCTGGTACCTGGGAGGGGCGCGGGCCGCAGGAAGGAACGTACGGAGACACTGATCGGTTCCGCACCTTAAGGTTTTCAAGGGGCAACTCAACGGTGGACTTTCAGGCCGGGGGCTGGGTTCGGGTGTCGGGGGGTGCTTTGGGGCCCTACACCTCCAGAGGGGGCTGCCCCGCATCCTAGAATTCAGGATCGCCAGATCGTAAGCCCCCCCGTGGGCTCGTCCCCCCCAAGTGCGGCTACTGAGCAAATATTGTGGGAATAAATGAAGGTTCCCACGTTCAAGCTCAGGAACACCCCGAGTGACTACTGGTTGGTTATCAGCCTGTACTTGCCTCCTTCCAGACACAGGCTTGCTATCTACCTCCCGGGGCCGCCACTCATTGGGTCTTCAGACAGCCCTGCCTTTGGGGGAGTTCTTTTGCCCTTTCTTGGCCCTGGCAGTGGCACCTCAGTTCTGCCCCTGCTCTGAGGGACCTGTGTCACAAATCCCGCCTCTGGGGACATCTGTCCAGGGTGGCAGTCCTCGCGCTCTGAGGATGAGGGTCTGAGGCCCTCTGAGGGCCCACTCTTCTCTGTCTGGCCCTCCTGCCTTCGGCCGGGGAAGGGATGAGAGGGAAGGGCCTGGGTGGGGTCAGAGGCGGCACCTCTGAGAGGACAGGTGACCTCCGAGGACAGGTGACCACCGAGAGGACAGGCCCCACTCACGGAGTGCGTCGTGAGCTTTATTCTGTCTTCTGCGTGATTCCCAGAACAGCCACTCACGCCCGGAAAATCAACGATCAGAGAGGGGGGCTGAGGACCAGAGAGGGAACTAGGGGGCCAGGGTCACACAGCCAGCGAATGCCGGTGGCAGGAGAGGACCTTGGAGCCCAGGACCCTGGGCCCAGTGCTCTTTCCAGGACCCCTGGCCCCCCGCATGGGGCGGCCGAGGTGGCATTCAGCTCCCGGACTGACCCGGGGTCTGCGGCAGTCCTCGAATGTCCTCCAAGATCCGCCCCCGCGCCCCGGCAGGGGCCCGATCCACACCCACTTCAGGAGCATGTCGTTAGCAGGCACTTACACACCTCCAGAGATGAGCATCTCACCACTCACAAGGCAGCTCGTCTATCCCGACTCCATGAAAGGTGGGCACGAGTCAGTGTGGGGGGGGGCAGGAGAGGTTGCCTCCCCTCCCCTGCGGACTCCACCTTGCTTGGGCTCGCCCGTGGTAGGGCAGTGAGAGTCCCTCTTATCTCCTGCTTTCCTGCCAGGGACCTTCCCTCCGGGGGCTCCCCCGGGGCCCGTGCGAGGGGGTGAGAAGAGCTTCTGAGAAGGAGCCGGTTTGAGGACTCCTCCTCCAGGCAGCCCTCCTGGTCACCACGGTTCACAAAGCTCTCTCTTCTTGGCTTCTTGTGACTGTGCCACCGGCCCTGCTTGGATACACCCGCCTGGGATGCTCTCTGCCACTTTCTTGGGGAGTCCCACCTGCCCCGCCTCCAAAACGGACATCCTCGAGATCGGAGCGCACGCGGCTCTCGGCTTCCCGGTAGCCTTCGGTCCGAGCCCCTCCCGCTCAGTCCGCACGCAGGCGCAGACATCTCGGGCCAGAAGCTCCTTAGGCGGATCCAGTACAATCTGGCCCTTCTGCCGAGGAGTCCGTGAGGAGGAAGGTGGGAGCTTGTGCACGGCTACGGTCGGCCCCCCGGGGCTGTTGTCATTGCTGGGGGGGGGGGGGCGGTCAGCACAGAGACAGAAGGGGGCAACGTGTTTCTATGCTCCTGGCATCTCCTGTCTGTGGATCTGAGCGGTGTGTGTGTGTGTCCCTCCGGCAGGGACGGCCAAGCCACAGCTGGAGACAGGGGAGGGGCTGGCTGAGAAGCCCCTGAAGAGGAAGAGGCGCTGCCATGGCCAAGGGCAGGGGGCACTCAGGAATCATAGCGCTCCTCCTCCTTCGAGGGCCGACGGCATTTCAAGGACAGGAGATGTTTAACAGAAGCGGAAACTGAGGCCCACGGGGAGGACAGGGTGGCGGGTGCTGGGGCTGGTTTTTCTCTTTGGCTGTTTTCCTCGTTCCCTGCTGCAGTGACCTGGGGCGGAGGGCGGGGGCCTTTCGTGGCCGGGGCTGGGGTGCCTCAGTGCCCCCTCTGAGCCCTCGGACTTTTCCAGCCACCCTCCCGAGCCCGGCCGCCCCCACTCCTGTTCGCCCAAAGTAATGGGGGCCGGGGGGATGTCCGTGGGCCAGGAAAGCGTGTCCTGGGGGGGGAGGTACGTCTCTAGGTACCACAGGTCGTGGGGTCCCCCGGCACCGCCTCCCAGGAAGCTCAGTGCCTGTTGGCAATCTTCTTCTTCCGAGCAGACACCAGGTCGTAGAAGGGGACGCGGGTGATGCTGGCTCTGAAACGAGAACAGGTGACAAGATGTCAGGGCTGGGCCGGCTCCCCGGGGGCCTCGGCTCCCGGGGCTTGGAACAGAGCTGTCAGTCTCCCAGGGAGGCGACGGCCAGCCCTGCTGCGGGACAGAGGCCAGATGACCCCAACAAGGGCCAAGCTACGGTGGGTCAGCCGTGCTGGCCTGCCCCGGAGTCCCCCCCGCCCCCCCGGGGCAGGGCGGGAGAGGGTGAGGCCGAGAGCTGACAGCCTTGGGAATTCTGCCCCCAAAGGGCTCTGCACCCCTCTTCGGACCTGCTTGCCGGTCTGGCTCTGCCCCGCGCTGGCTGTGTGGCCGGGTGAGCCCCTCCCCCGTCAGGGCCTCAGGGCCTCATCTGTGAAATGGGGCTAAGAGCCGGTCTGGCCTGGCAGCTTCACAGGACCGCTACCAAGGCTTGAGGGGAAAGACCCCGCCAGTGCCTGGGACACAGCCCCCGGCCGAGTGACCACTCCTGTGTCTTCCTCTGGCTAACGCCACCCAGCCTCACCCGTGTCGCCCCATCGGCTGCCGCCCCTCCCCTGCCTGCCTTCCACCTGTCCCTCCACCGCCCACCTCAAAGTCAGCTCCTAGACCATGGGTTTTCTTACCTGGCCACCCCCCTACTCTGTTTACCGGTCTGGGGCTCCCCAGTGCCTCCAGGAGAAGCTAGTCGCCAGGGGGACCAAGGCCTTGCTATCCTGTGCAGCCTGGTCACCTCCCGGTGGGTCCCTGCAGGGCCAGGCCCCTGCACTGCCCGGCATCGGCCACCCCGGGACTCCAGGGTGCTTGTCCAGGCAGGCCACACCCTGACTGGCCCCCCGGTCCTTGCCGGGACTGGTCCTTCTGCCTGGAAAGGCCTGCCCTCCGTCTCTACCGGCTCTTTCCAGGGCCCCTTTTGGATCCTGATGCTAACGAGAGCGCCGTTCAAGGGCACTTGCCACGTGCCGGGTGCCCGGCCAAGATCTTTTCGTGCAACAACGCACGGGATCCTCCCACCAGCCCGTGAAGTTGGGGCCTCCCTTCCCTGAGTCCCGGGGCCTGGCACTGTGCCCGCGACGGAGGGGATGTTCACAGAATAGGGGCGGAAGGGATTTGCAAGCCGGAAACGAGAGGGAGATTCTGGATTTAGCCCCTCGTACAGACAAGGCTCGGAGAGGAGCAGGGGCTTCCGGAAGCGACAGGAACGGCCCCCCCCTTACCGTATGGCCTTGATCCATTGGTCGCGCTCCTCGGCGCTGGAGGCGGAGATTCGATAAGACTCGTGCTTGCCCTCCACCACCTTGCCCTCGCCATCGGTCTTGCAGGCCTTGATCTTCTGGCCGCGGCAGCTGGGGTTGTAAAGCTCCAGGCAGAACTGTGGGGAGGTGGCCGGGTGAGGGCCGGGCGGGGGGCCGGGCAGGGGTGGGAGGAGAGGGCGGTTGGGCTGGGCTTTCCTGGGGGTCCTTCCAGGACTCGGCATGTGGGGTTCGGACCGGCAGCAGGCCACACCCGCCCCGGGCCCGCCTCCTGTGCCGGGAGGACGGGCAGGAGCGGTTCTTCCTCACATCGAGAACTGACCATGGGCCAGGACTGACCCAATAAACCCACCCTTTCCCCGAAAACCCCCAGTTGGCAGCTGGGGAAACTGAGGCTCAGAAAAGGCACAGACTTACTCAAGGTCATCAGCCAGCGTCAGAGGCAGGCTCTGAGAGACGATGAGACCGTGCCCTTTTGGATGTTACGGACCTGCCCCCATGATCCACAGTCTCAGGAGGGAGACCGAGGCAACCCTGAGCCCCGCAGAGGGCGCCCTGGAGGGACCAGCCCAGCCGCCCTCTCCCTGCACCCCATTTCAGAAACTTCCCCAGCCGCTCAGGTCTCGGGCGCCCCCTCCCCTCCCCTCCCCCCCCCAGGACACCTACTGGCTTCTTGGGATCGTCCACCTCCTGCACTGAGAGGTTCTCAAGGGGGATGATTCCCCGTGGCTCCTTGTCCTGCAAGTTGAACAGGAGGGAAAGGCCACGGGTTCGGCAAATGGAGCCTTGAGCCCCAGGCCAGGGAGTGAACTCGTGGGGCTCCCTAAACCCAAAGAGGCGTGCACCCATCTTCCCAGAGTCTGTCCCGTCTGGGAGAGGGAGGGAGTGGCAGGTGGAGAGGGCGGGGGAGGGGTGGGGCTGGGAGTTCGGCAGCCAGACTCTTGGCCCGGCCCCTCCTCCCCTTTGCAACTCAGTGCCTGCCCCCTCCCCCCCCCTGGCCCCCCCCCCCCCGGGGAAACAGGTTCCGGGGGGGGCTGGATGATCTCAAAGGGGCCCCCAGCTCTGATAGCTGGACTCTGGGAGGGGGTGGGGAGGGGCTGGGGCAGAGGCAGACTCGGGAGCCCCCTGCTCACAGTGGTGAACTCGAAATAGTAGAGACAGTTGTCCGTCAGGATGAACCAGCGCCGTTTCCACGTCTTCACACGGCCCCCTGCAAAAGGCCAAGAGCCAGGTCAGACTTCTCCCTGGGCCACAGACACTTCCTTCCCTGGAAGAGCGGGGCCTTGAGTGCATTCCTCTGTCCCCTCCCCTCCAGCCTCCCAGCCCCTCGCCCACCACACTTTCCCCCAGACCCGTCGCTGTCTCACCCCCAAACCATAGTGGCTCCAGTCACCCCCCACCCCCTCCCCGGCTTGCCCTGAGCCGTTCGCCCGTGACACGATCCCGGGAACAGTGGCTGGACGTTCCCCGTGCTTTTTGGCCCTTCTTCCCCCCCCTCAGTTCATCCCTCGGCCTGCTCGCCGCCTGGCACCGTGCTAAGCATTTCATCTTTCATTTGCCAGGCAACGTTCTAGATGTGCTGAGAACGTATTTGCTAATCCACCCCTGGAACGACCTATGAGGGGAGGCCCATCATTAACCCCATTTTACAGATGAGGAGACCAAGGCGAAGCTGGCAGCTCGAGGTCCTGCAGCCGAGCTGAGATTCGAACCCGGTGTCCTCGCTCCCGACCCCAAGGGCTTGGCCATTCTGCTGCGCGGTGAACCCGCCCAGCGACTGTGATCCCCATTTCACGGCTGTGGAAACTGAGGCTGAGGGAACCTGACCGCCGGCACACGCGTGGAGGAGCTGGGATTCGTAACTTAGAGCCTCCTTGGGGCCGAGGACAGCCAGCGGGACGAGAAAGGACCAAGTGGTCTGCAGAAGGGCAGCTTGGCACGTGGGCACACAGAGGTGGAGGGCTCGGACGGGCACCCCCGGCCGAGGTCTCTGCTCCAGCGCGAGGTGTCTGTCCCTACCTGGCTCAGAACGCCACCGTCCCTGGCTGGGCTGCCCCCCCGCGGTTCCCCTGCCAGATTCTGCACCTGCTGCTGTGGTCCCCGCACCCCTGCACCCACCCACGGCTCCTCTCTGCAGGCGGAAGGGCCTCCCTGCCCCTAGTCATGTCGAAGGGAAGCTCCCCTGAGCCACATCCTGCCCACTCCCTCCCACATCCTTCAGGGACACCCAACCCTCTGCCCACCCAAAGCTGCCACTCTGTTGGCTGTGTGGCCTCAGACGGGTACCCTCACCTCTCTGGGCTGGGCTTCCTCAGAAGCCCTCCAGGAAGACAGACAGACCTGCCGCTGAAGGGTCTGTGGACCTGTCGGCCTCTCATCCCCCCTTCCTGCTCGTCCTTCCCCTCCCCCACTGTCCCCTTCACCCCCGGGACACACGGAGGGAGGGCTGGGGCAGGCAGCCCACCGCCCTGGGGGTCACGGGACCCGGGGTTGCCCGACTCCACCCCCGAGGCCGTATGTCAACGTGCGGGTGTCACGCGTGTGCCCTGGGTGCCCGAGTGCGCGCCTCACCCAGCTTGAGCAGCCAGCCCTCGCGGTCGGGGTTGAAGAAGGTGTGAGTGAGGTCATTGCCGTCATCCTCGGGGATGGAGAAGGGCTCGCTCTTGATGCTGTCGAAGAGGTTCTGTCCCCGGAGAAGGGAGGGAGAGACGCGGCTGTGAGGTCCATCCTGCTCCAGGGCTTGGGCCCCTGCCTGGCCCGAGTGGCCTCGAGACCCTCCCCGCTTCCCCCAGGCCGCTGGTGCGAACCCCACCCGCACGTCAGGCCTCCCCTCTGTAGGTGGAACAGAGCCGGCGAGGACCATGTGGCGGCCCCGCCCACGGCCCTTGCCTAAGGCAGGTTGGCAACCCCTTACTGACCAGGCGGGTGATGGTCCTCACCCCCCATCTGACCCCCCGACCCCCCCCCCCCCGCCACCTTTGCTGGAATTCTACCCAGCAGCATTTCAGTAAGAGCACTGGCTTTGGTGGAAGGCTGTCTGGGTTAACATCTCAGCTTGAATTGATGGCTGTGTGACCCTGGGCATGTTCCTTAACCTCTCTGAGCTGCCGGGCCTCATCAGCAAAAATGGCGAGAGAGAGGCTAACTCCCAGTAAATGGACTGCGCAGGGCTCAGAGCTCCCCCCACCCCCCCCCAAGTCCAGGGGAAGGTGAAGGGGAAGGGGGAGTATAGTCCCTGCCTTCACCCAACCACCCAGAGCTGCTCTTATAGGTCGATGAGGGAGTCAGGGACTCCCTCCTGAAGGTGGGGGATACAAGGACCCTCAGCTGGGACCTGTACGCCCGCACACATGTTCACCTGTGTGAACACACACACACACACACACACACGCCCCCAGATATATACAGATACCCGCTAGGGCACAGCGGCCAGGGTCAGGGCCGTCTTGGGCAACATCCACGAGGGGAGGGGGCTCCCCTTTTGCTTAGTTGCAGTGACAGAGACTTCCAGGTGTACCCTGGGTAGGGGGACACAGAGGAGCCACCGGGGAGTTAGGGATTGACCGCCAACGTCGAGAGGCCTGGCCCAAGGAGAGACTCAAGGCGGGATGCCGAACTCGGCTCTCAAGGGCAGAGACCTGTTCTGGGTGGACGGTGACCACGGGGGTGAGGGTTCTCAGAACACAGATTACAATCATCTCCATGCAGGACCTTCTAGCAGTTAGAGCTGCTGAAATACGGATGGCGCGGCCTTGTGTGGTAATGAGTCCCCCGTCACTGGAGGTATGCAAGCCAGGGCTGCGACCTCGCTGTGGCTGAGCCGTGGAGGCCCACAGTGGGTCGTCCCTGCGTGTGCTGAAACCCCTGCCGTGGGCCACTGTGTTCCAGGATCAGCCATCCCATATTCCCAAGTGTTGGGGAAAACATTCTAAACCGTTTCTGCTGATTAAAACCAGACCCAATGCTGGATCTCCATCTCAAAGATGATGAAGTCATTTCCCTCTGTCACATTTCTAGACACTGCCGTCCAGAAGGCTTCCTTGAGATTTTCAAATGAAACATTTCCCCAGTCCTCTTTGCTTCCCCCGAAGTTTTAGAATCTAGGATCGTGTCTGCTGGGTTTTAAAGGTCTTTTCTGACCTGACAGCTCAAGGGGCGGGGCGTGGGGCGTTACAACCCCACGGGCAGCAGGTTTTCCTGGGTTTGGGGGAGATGTCTTCTGACTGACTCCAGGGTCCCTGGCTCGGCCTGGCTGTGGCCGGGTGGGTGTGGGTCTCTTTTTTGGAGCCCCTCCACCCCTAGCACAGCTGGGAAGCCCTGTTGTCCCTCCTGCCCGGGCTCAGCCGGGCCCCCTGAGAATTCCCAAGGGGTGTTGACTGATTGAACAAAGGCCAGTGGCAGAAAGACCCTGTCAGCAAAGCTGTCAGCACAAGCAAGCATTTGGGAGGTCCAGGAGGCAGGCAGGGAGGCGGGTGGCCCCCACCCCCGCCCCCCTCCGTGATGCCCACAAGGGGGCCCCTGGAAGCTTCTGCGGGTGGCATATCAGCTTGCACATGCTGCCCCCATAAAGGAAACCGCTCGGCTCACCCACATTTCCTGTACCTTGTAAACAACCAGCCCTCCCCCTTAAGTAGACACCCCTGTGCCCGAGCTGGTGACCACCGAACCTGGCTGGGTGGACGTGATTAGAAGGACAACGGCCACCTTCCAGTGGTTTTGCTGGTCTTGCGTCCGTCCCCCTCCACCCCTGTTTTCCTCTGGGGACCCACGTGCCCATACACTTTCTGTCCAGGCTGTCGGGAGGGGTTGACGCCCACTGCCCCCACCGCCCCAGGCTCCAGGAGGGAGGAAGCGACTCCCCTCTGGCCAATCAGAACACTTCCTCCTGCTGGCCACAGTGACTGGGTCAGGGAGGACACGTGACCCACGCCAGCCAATAAGACTTCGCTCTGGGACTTTAGTTTTAACTGCTGAGTGACAATGAGCCCCGCCGAAGCCGCCTGGGCCATCTCTGCTGCAACTTGAAGAGAGTCTTTTTAAGAGGGTAGCTGATGGGGGGGAGAAGGTTGCTGAGAGATGGACAGACCAGTCCTGACCTCACTAAGCACCTGGATCTAGCTGAACCTGAAGCCGA
The DNA here is from genome assembly GCF_022079265.1 of Lynx rufus. Classification (NCBI taxonomy): domain Eukaryota; kingdom Metazoa; phylum Chordata; class Mammalia; order Carnivora; family Felidae; genus Lynx; species Lynx rufus. The sequence continues at coordinate 131,162,582 of NW_025814889.1, read as the reverse complement.
CATATCTGAAGCCAAATCAATCCCGGATCTTTTCTATCACATGAGTTGAGAGATTCCTTTAGCCGGGAAGCAACTGGTCCCCAAATCTGGCTTTCTGGTCTCTGCAGAAGGAAGGACCCTGGAGCCAGACAGACATGGGTTCAAATCCGGTCTCCTCACAAACTAGGAGACCCTTGGCCAGCTACCTCTCTTGGGTGTCAGATTCCTTTGCTACAAAGTGGGAATGGCACCCACGGCTTAAGGCCGTCAGAAGACCTTACTGAGAACATAGAGTGGCGAGGATTGGGCCCGGGAGATGGTCAGTTCTGATGGAGATGTTTGGACAAGGACCCACGAGGTCCAGGCCTGCCCACAGCAGAAGATACCCTGAACTGGGAGACTATTGCCCTGCCTGAGCCTCAGTTTCTCCACCTGTAACCCTGGAGGGCTGGAGGTTAGCGAGCACCCCTTCTTGGCCTCTCTCCTTCCCCTCCTCCACCTGAGCTCCCGCTTGGGGCAGCTTTCCCTGGCGGCGAGTGGTTCCCTTCTCGGCATTTCTTGGATGCCTGCCAAGGGCCAGGAGCTTGGAGTGCATTAACTCTGCTTCTCGGGAGAACAACCTGGGTCGGCAGCAGCATCTGCCCACTTCGCAGATGAAGAAACTGAGGCTCACCGGCCAGGTCATACAGCCATAGGGCAGAGCTGGGATTTGATCTCCTATCCCGAGTCCACACCCTGTACCTTTGCTCTGAGTCTCTCGGGCATCGTCCCCCATTCCTATCCGGATGGCCAGGACAAGATGGGCTCAACCCGCCCGTCCCCGGCCTCCCGCGGTGCACCTCTCCAAAGCCTTGTCCAGCTGCGCACCCTCGTGGTCTGTGTGCCCTCGCTTCAGGTCTGTGTTAATTTAATTTCACAGACTGCGTCACTTAAAAGCGTGACGTGGCGGTGTCCTCAGCAGGGCCCAAGCTCCAGTACCGTTGTGGGGGATCCGTCCTCAAAGTGGTAAACTTTGACTATCTGAAAGGTGCTTAAAGCTGAGCTCTTGCTTTACATACGGGGAAGAGGAGGCCCAGAGAGAAGGCAAATGCACCCCCCCCAATCCACACAGCACCCTCAACTTCTGCCCGAAAAGCCCCGAACAGCAAGGACCAGGGCCCTCGTGGCTCTCTTTGCACCCCGGGAAGCTTCTGGATTACTCGGCCACTCTAACTACACAGGCACTTTGCTAAATACCTTACATGTCTACACTAATCCTATGAGCTGGTTGCTCAGAGAGGTCAAGCGGCTTCTCACACGTCACACAACCAGAGAGTGGGGGAGTCAGGACTTGGATGTGGCTGTGACTCTAACGCTCTGTTTCCCACCCCCCCCGCCCCCCCACCTCCACCCCTCCTCTGTGCCTGCCTCTCTTGGCTGCCAGGGAGGATAATAAACCCTTCCCCAACCTCCCAGGCAGAGTGTAAGCTAAATTGGTATAATAGACCCCTAAAGCCCTAAGAGAAGAAAGTTACAAGCTTTATGCAAATGTAGCGCATTGTTATTAACAAAAGGCTTGAGTTGGGGGGGGGAATACTTAAGGAGCGAGGTGCTGCGCTGGGCTCACTGGGGGCTCCGCAGTAGCGGGGGGCTGCCTGGGAGATCGGGGAGCGGGTGCCTGCGTGTCATTAACTCATCACCTGCCAGACAAGGCGTGCTCAGCTTCCTGCCACACGAGTGCCGCAATGAGATGAGTTACCGATTTCCAAACGCATTTCACATTCCGGGCATTCTACTAAGTGGTGGTTTTTTTTTTTTTCTTTTTAAATTATGGTTAATTATTCTTAATAGTGACATAAACCACCATTTAGAGCCTGTGCTGCGTACCTGGCATGGGCTATGCCCTTTACGTTCTTATAAATTGCTACTCACAGCAGCTCTGTGACGCAGGCGTCATTATCCCTGTTCTCCTGGTTGAGAGAATGGTGGCTTGGAGAGGGTGAGTCATTCCCCAAGGTCACCGGCAGGCAAACGGGAGATGGGAATCGACTCGAGCTCCAACCAGCTCGCGGAGCCCTCATTCTGTGTCGCGGCTCTCCCTTTCCTCGCGATAAACTTTCTCCTCTGGGGACCAAGGAGGGTGGTGGGCTAAGGGCGTGGCAGTTCTCGAACACGGAGGGGCACCAGGGTCCTTCCAGACCCAGGCTTCCCTCCAGACTTCTGCGGCTGGAGGTTTGCAGGGTGCTGAGCTGGGAGGGTGGGGTTCACACCCTTTCCTCCCCTCCTGCCAGCCTCTCACAGGGAGGTGACTGAGGCTTTATTGAGCTCTGGGGCATCTTGAGTCCTGGAAATGAACTGCCAATTCATTTTTGCTGCACCAGGCTCTGAATCCCACTCCCCTGTTTACAAAACTGTTCCTAGCTCCGTGTTACCCACAGCAAACAGGTGGTCATGCAAAGCCTTGGATGCTCTGACCCCACCCAGCCACTCTGGACATTTCTGCCTTTCCCAGCTAGGCCGGGCTTGGGTTGTGGCTGCTTCCCCTTTGTGCAATATCCTTTCTCTGCTCCCCTCCGCGAAAACTCCTATTCAACCGTCAAGGCCCAGTTCAAAAGTCATCTCCTCTGTGAAGTCTTCCAAGATGGCACCCTTCCTTCCCCTGCCCCCAGGAGACTGACAGGAGCGTCTTCTGTGTTTCTGTGGCTATGTTCCCACAGTTAGGACGGCACGAATCACACAGGGCTACAATTCACTTATGTATCTTCCCACCAGACCCTGAACTTGGCCTGGCAGGGCCTGTGGTTGACGCATCCGTGGGTGCCCCATGCCGAGCACAGGGCCCGGTGCCATACGGCAGGAATGGGGGGCTGCTTGATGGAGAGACGGGAGGCCTGGGTTCTGCTTGGCTCTCAAGTTGCCTTGCGGAAGACCTCGGTTTCCTCCTCTCTGAAGGAGGGAAGGGTCTTAGCGGAGTCTGAGGATTTTCAGCTCTGACATGCTGAGAGTCTAAGAATCTGGGATTCCAGGCAATACGCCTGAGTTGCGCGAGGCACCCTTGCTGGAAGGTGCGAATGATGGGTGCCCAGAATCCTCCAAACGATGAAGTCTGGGGGGGGATCTCCTGGGTGGTCTCTCTCAGACATCGCCCTTAAGATGGGGATCACTCAGGAATGCCCTTCTCACGACAGCCACCAACCTGGGTGGGGTCCCTCCCAGCAGAGAATCCCCCTGCGGAGGTCTGTCTCAGAGGAGCCCCCCTGGGGCTGTCCACCTAAGGACAAACCCCTCCCAGATGCCTGGGGACCAGGTGGGTCGGGCCGTGCCCCTCTTACCCGCAGCTGCTCCTCAGGCAGGTCACCGCCGCCATTGATGCCACGGTTCATGGACACGAAGCGCTCGAAGGGTGGCCTGTCCCGGACATTGGGGTTGTGGAGGCTGGTGTTGAGCATGATGATGGAGAAGGACAGGACGTAGCAGGTATCTGCGAGATGGGACAGGGGTCACAGGCCTGGTGCTGGTCACTCTCGCCTCCTCTACCCCGACCCCTTCGAGGGGCCCATCATCACCCGTCTCAGTCCCCGAAGGGCCAGCTGTCCTGGCTTGGCATTCGAGGCCCCGCCCCCTCCCCACTCTTCTGGCCTCCCCGCTCCCTTTAGCTGCCTTCCCACCTCTGCACTTCTGCTCCCGCTGGGCCCCCTGCCTTTCCCCTTCCCTTTGCTGCGTATCTCAATCCTCATCTCTCAGCTCCAGCTCCAGCCTCTCCCGGACCCCTTCCAGCCTCCCTGCCCACTCTGTTCCCTGCCTCCGCGGAACACCTATTGTTGGCCACACTGTTCAGGGCTTAGTCACGTTCTGCTCGGCAGTCTTGTTGGCATTGCGGGGCTCCTGGCGGCAAGAGTTCCTGTTCTGTTATTCAGACTTTCATGGGCTTGGGGGAGAGGCTGGGCTGGGCACTGGGGAGGGAGGTGATGCTCCTCTGGGGCGTTTTTGGGCCCCGGGTTCCAGAGTCAGGGAAGTCCGGCTGTGTGTCCCCGGCTGGTCTGGTGGACCTTGGGAAGGCACCTGACCTCCTGGAGCCTCAGCTCCCCCCACTGGTGACGTGAGGAGGTCTAACCTGAAGTATCCTCATGTTCTAGAACACCGGCGACTCTACCTCCGAAAACAGCGGCACCTAATAGAACAACCTGGTAGTTGCCGGTGCTTGCCCTGTGCGAAGCTCGACATCCCTGTAACAACCCTGCGAGGCGAGTAACCCCATTTTACAGAGCAAGACACTGAGGCCCAAGGGAGTTAAGTCACAGGCCCAAGGTCACAAAATTGCGTACTTAGACTGGGACTCAGATCTGGTGCTGTAAGATCCCTTCCTTTCCAGAAATCTTTACTGCGTACCCACAGAGTGCTGCAGACTGGGGAATTTATCGGCGAATACATTCAATACGGTTCCCGCCCTGCGGGATGTTTAGACTAGTGGGGGGGGGGACAGATAAACCAGCAGCCCCTCCCCCCCAGTTCTGTATAACTACAAGGTAGGACAAGTGACTGGTAGGACCTGACTATGGTCACACGGCCAAGAAGCGTTGTGTCCGTGGACAAGTCACATCACTTCTCGGAGTCTCTGTTATATGCAGAGAGGGGGGATGCTCCTGGCCTCAGACAGTGGATGCAAGGACCAGATGACTTTGCACGGGTGGTCCTCAACTAACGGAATTGGTCCTTGTGGTTATGGTAACTTCAGGAACAGAGAAGGAGGGCAGGACAAGCTTGCCCTGATGATTTCTTGCCCAGCCCGCGGTGGGGGGGAAGGGTGGCGGTGGGGGTACAGAGTTCTGATCTCCGTGGAGATCTTTCCATACACCTGTGCTCCCTACGTCCCGCACAGGGTGTTTCATGCTTCTGGCCTTTACTCAGATGAAAACTCCTGCCCCAAAAGGTCCTCTCTCCCCTTGACCTTGGGCAGAACTCCTGTTCATCCTTTAAAGCCCTGTTCAGACACCGTGGGAAACCGGAAGGGGTGGGGCGACCCGGCGCCTCCGGAGGAGGATCTGGGCCTGCAGCTCCGAAGGGGTCCTGGAGCCCCGGGTCCCATCCCACACCGGCACCTGTGGACTGGAAGACGCCTGGGTTGCAGAGGCAGTAGCGGGTGGCAAAAGTCTCCATCATCCGGTCGATCTTCTGGGCCTCGCCGGGCAGCCGGAAGCTCCACAGGAACTGTCTGGGGGAGGAATGGGACTGTGGGCGATGGAGTGGGCGGGGATCTCGGGGGCAGGTGTCGGGGGTACCCCGGACAAGCTGCTCTGTCTGTCTAAGCCTTAGAGTCTTCATCCTGTCGGTGGGAGCGTCTGTCCCCATCACGTAGGGTCACGGGAAGGTGCCTTTTCTTTCAAAGTATCAGAGCTCGGTGGGCGCTCTCCTCGGCCCGTCTGGGGTCCAGAACCATCTGTGGCCCCTCCGCCTCAGCCCAGGAGGGGGGGGGGGCTCTGTCTGCCCTGGGGTCTGGCTGGGGACCCTTCCGCAAGTGGCTTCCCCTGGCTGGGCTTCCTGCTCTTGGGACTTAGTTCCTCGAGGGGCGCCTGGGTGGCTCAGTGGGTTAAGCGTCCGACTTTGGCTCAGGTCATGGTCCACGAGTTGGAGCCCCGCGTCGGGCTCCGTGCTGACAGCTCAGAGCCTGGAGCCTGCTTCCGATTCTGGGTCTCCCTCCCTCTGCTCCTCCCCTGCTTGTACTCTCTCTCTCGCTCTCAAAAATAAATAAACATGAAAAGAAAATTAAAAAAAAAAAAAAAACTGCGTTCCTCCAGGGCGAGGACCGTCTGCGGCTGGTCCCCTCACCTCTCCTGCTGGGCCTCGCGCAGGCTCGGGGAAGCCCAGGACTGCCCCGTAAGGAGTGAAAGAGTGAATGAATGAACAAATGAATGAATATGGGAGCCTCCCGACCACCGACCCTTCTCCCTTAAAGAACAGGGGAACTGGAGGGAAGGCCACACTGCTTGGAGGGTGCTGGCTGCTTCCTTCTCTGCCTTACATACAAACTCCCGGTCATCCTCCAGGGCCCGGATCAAATACCCTCATGGGGAGCCAACTGTTCAGGCAGTGAGACTTACTAAGCCGATTCTAAGTACCTCCTCCTTTACTCGTCACAACCTTATGACGTTGGTACTGTTATTGTTCCCTTTTACAGATGAAGAAACTGAGGCACGGGGAGTTTTGAGTGTGTGTGTGTGTGTGTGTGTGTGTAGCAGAGCTGGGCTATGACCTGGGCAGCTTGGCTCCACAGTTCAATATGTCGTAACAAAGGGACTGCCCACTACGCTGCACTAATCAAATGAATAAAACCCTAATCTCAAAAGTAGTGGCAATGGCAGGGGTAACAGCAACCATGGGTGCCGTGATTAACTATCGCTCTAATCGTGGAGTTAACACCGGGAGCGCTCGCTGTGATAAGCCAGACGCTTGTCCCCGCTGTCCCCGGAGGGGGGCCGAGCTGATGACCCCACCAGACCTCTGCTCCAAGAGGTGGTAACTGTCAGTAATTCATTTCGGCTCCTTAGGTCCTCCCGTCCTCCTCGTCGCTCCCCTTTGCTGTGTCTGTGCCGTTAGCTATGTGGCTTCCGGTCCCGCCCAGGCTCTGCCACCCCCGAGGGCTGTCCCCCCCCCTCACCTGAGGGCCTGCACGAGGTTGAGGTTGGCAAACTCATGGCAGTCCACGAAGGCCTGGAGGACCTGCAGGTTGAAGGAATCCCTGCAGGGGACAGGGAGGAGGGCACACGTTTGGGAACTTGCCGGCACCCGCCTCCTGGGGGGCGGGGGGAAGGGGTTGAGGTGGGGGAGGGAGAGGAGGGGAGCCGCGTGTCCTCCTTCCGGATCCAGCCACCTTCCGGTCCGCTGAGCCACGTCTGAGCCCCTCCCCCGAACGTGCACACGTATTCCTCACACTGGAGCAGACCCCCCCCCCCCCACCACCCCTGCAACTCCCCCACGGCTCACCGGCGCTGTTCTCACCCGGGAGGGGAGGGGGCGCTCTCTGTCACTTCCTGCCTGGATGACCCTACTCAAGCCACTGGACCTCCCGGAGCCCCAGTGTCCTCCTCTGTGAAATGAAGAGAGCCGGGCCTACCCCGATTTCTCCCTTCTTCCCAGCTCAAATCGGGAAGCTCTGTTTTTCTTGCACCAACATCCCCTGCCCTCTCGGGGGAAGGAACCTGTCCCCTGGGGAACCCGGGGGAAGGGCTGCTGGTCTGGCTGCTGCCTCGTCCCTTACAGCCCGCCTGCCTCTCCCAACAGCCCAGAGGGGTCCTTTCTCACCCCTCCTGTGCCCAGACCCTCCCATGGAGCCCCACCTCATCCCCTGCCACTTCTTCCCTCCCTTGGTCTCTTCTGACCTCACCAGCCTGCCATTCCTTGAGCATGCTTCTGCCCCAGGGCCTTTGCACAGGCTGTTCCCGTTGGCATGCTCTTCCCCCAGATGTCCTCACAGCTCACCTCCTTTACGTGTCAAACACCACTTTCTCGACGAGACCCTTCCTACTCACAGTAGTTAAAGTCACGGCCCTTGACCCATGATTCCCAACGCTTCTCATCTCCCTTCCCTGCTTTCTTTGCAGTCCAAAGAACTTAACATTTTCTAATGTATTTTGCATATTTGGGGATCTGTCTTTCCCACTAGAACGTACCTCTCCGAGGGCAGGGGTTTTGTTTTGTTTATCTTGGTCACTAGTATAAGTCCGGGGATTTGACACTGCTTGGCACACAGTGGAGACTAAAAAATATCTATCTGTTGACCAAATAAGTGAATGAAGGCAGGCAGGAAGGCAGGCATTGGTTCAGAAGGTGGAGGGGAGTGATCAGTTAGCTGTCTCAAGCCCCAAGAGTTAGGACTTCCCTAACATAATTCGCTCACTCACTTACCTGCACACGCACACGCACACGCACACACACACACCTGCGCAACCCTCGTTCCCTATCTCCCTGAGGCCACGCACCGCCTTACCTCTCCCCCAAGTACGTGCCGATGGCCGTCTTGTTGAGGCCCTCGCCCTTGTACAGGAACCGCGCGATGTCCTGGACGTCGGGGGTCAGCAGTTTGTGCTCAATGAGATACTGGACGCCCTGGAGGGGGTACACGGAGCCCATGATCAGCACCCCCCCCAGCAGCTGGCCTCAGTGGAGGAAGGGAGGGGCCCCCCGTGGCCAGACTGTGGGGCGGGCTGTGGGGGGACCTGGCATTCTGACATTGGCACAGACTTTTCTGGGAAGTTGTGTCCCTCCTTAACAGAAGCTGCCATTGGAAGGTGGTGAGGTCCCCATCAATGGAGGCATGCAAAGAGAGAGAGCATCCTGTAGCGGGCCAGGCTCATGCCAGGGGCTCCCCGGGTCCCCTTCAGGCTCACACTGATTACATGCTTCAGTGAGTCTATGAATTTGTAATTTTAAGATTCAACGATTCAGCCCTTTCTTTTGTCCCCTTCATATTCATACATTTAAAAATAGCGTTTCATGTTTTTTTTCCTCACAAGCAATCTATGTCCATTGTGTAAAAAATTAGAAAAAAATCCGGCTAAATCAAAAGGAGAGGAGATGGCCACGTCCCAGCATTCAGAGGGAGAGAGTTTCCATCGTGGCGACTTTCCTTCCCTTTCTACATGAAACCTGCTTCCGATGTGACAATATCACGCACACCTCACGACCCAGGCGCTCAGAATCTGTCCTTCTAACTTTGGGAGTTCGGGGAAGAGGTTGCTGGAAGGTGGTGGGGGAGGGGCGGTTGTGAGGGGCTCTCAGTGACAGGCAGAGGGTCCTGGGGGCCCCTCAGTGGCCCCTCCCAGGTGCTCTGTGTGTATGTGCACCTGTGTGTGAGCACGCGTCTGTATGCCCGAGTGTGTGCTTGTCTGTGTGTGTGTGTGTTTTGTGCGGTTGGGGCAGGGGTCCGATTCCCATGGCAAGGCAAATGGGTGTGTGACAAATGGGTGAGCCTGTGTCACTGTGATGGGGAAGAGGCAGCTCTCTCAGCCAGAGCAGTAAATTTCCAGGGACCCTTTGACTGCCCTGACCCTACCCCCGTATGTCAGCTTGTGGCTTCCTCCTGTCTTTGTTCAAGCAGGAAGGGACCCGGCTGCCACCTAGCTAGGTGAGAGGTTGCTCTGAGGCCAGGGGAGGGGAGGGTGGGGTGGAGGTGGGGGGTGGGGAGGTGGTGTGTGTGGGTGGGGGGAGGGACAAGAGTCGTAGCAGCCTGAGCCCCCAGTGCTCCATGCCAGCACCCCCAGACTGGCCCTCCCCCAGCAGAGAGGCTGGGAGAAACTTCTGGAGACTGAGCCCCGGAATCGAAGGGCCCCAGTGTCCAAAGACCTACTAAAAAGGAGGAAGCAGAGACTCGGCCAGCGGACTCCAAGTCTGTGGACTTCATAAAATGTCACCACCTCCTCCCGGCTCCTACCTCATGCTCTGCTATGGGGTGACAGGGCACTGAAGCCATGGCAGTCTGTGGGCCACCGGACAAGCTCCCGAGCTCCGCTGGGCCTCAGTTTTCTCACCTCTAAGGTGGGCCATCGTCAGTCGAGCGGAACGAGAGGACATCGTGAAGGTGTCCAGCATGCGGAACCCCCGACCCCACGACCACCCGAGCCCCCCACGACTGCCCTACCTTCACGGGGTCCATGTTGAACTTCTTACGCCCAATGCATAGCTCCTTCTCTTTCTGGGCCATCCGGCTGCAGACAAGGTGATGTCAGCCTGGACCGCCCCAGAACCCCAGGACCCTCCCCCCCCCGCCAGTCCCCAAGGATGCTTTTTCCGCAGCTACAGCCGATATTCCCCAAGGGCCCCCAAGGGCCTCCAAGTGGGGTCCTCACATCCTGCATTGGAATCGCCTCGGACAGACCCTAGAAATGCAGGGTCTGGGCCCCTCCCAGACTCCCAGATGGGACTGTTCCAGTGGGCCCAGCTCCAGCATTCTAGCCGGTTCTGCAGCCGTGGCCCTGGAAGCCCAGAGTCGCTCTAGGGAGAGCATTTAGGGGGGGCCCTGTGCTCGAAGTGGGGGCAGGATGACAGGGAGGCCGGGGGTGAGGGCACGGCCCCCGGGGCCCGACTCCTGGTGCAAACCCCGCTCTGCTGCTTTGTTGGCCGAGCCACACGAGGGGAATCACTTCACCTCTCTGGGACTCAGTTTCCCCAGCATGGTTGAGAGGCTAAAGAGTTTAAAGCAGCTTGGTGGTAGGCGCTCTGTAAAAGTTATGCTGGTGTCGGGGCTGGAACAGGACACCTGGAGACACGGGGCAACCACGTGTGGGGGTTTGCGGTGGGGCTAGAAAGGTGATCGGAGATCAAGGGACGGCAGGGGCCGGGTGGCGACTTCCTGAGACGAATGTGTAGCCGTCGGTACCCGGGGCCTCAGGGGATTATGTAGGGACCAACCTTCTTATTCCCCACAAGGGGGGAAACTGAGGCCCAGGGAGGGGCGGGGACAAGCCCCAGGTCACAGAGCTGAGCGCTCCTTTTCCTAGCCCATCCCGTGATGCTCCTGGCCGGCGATTGATCAGGGCCTGGGTCAGTGCGGGTTAGGAGAGACTTTGGGTGGAGGGGGTGGGGATGGGGAGTGTCTCTCAAAAGAGGGGGCTGTTGGCAGTAAGGACCAGACCAGACCACGAGATGGGCTCTCAGGCCCTCCCTGCTGCCTCTTCTTCCAGGCCGATCCCTGATGTCACCAGGGCCCCAGGCCCAGGCAGGGCCCCTGCTCCCTCCTGCTCATTCCTGGTGTGGGACATCCTCGGGAAGCCACCATGGCAGTTTCCCAGGGGCCCCTGGCCTGGCCCCTCCTCACCTCTCCTCCGCGATCTCGAAGCAATCGATCTGGGCAAACACATCTGCGATCTCATCCTTCAGCTTCTGCGGGGCGGTGGCGGGGGGGGGGTGCGACAGGGAGGGAGAGTCAGGGACAGACTTCAACAACCACTTCCACCCCTGGGCGTGACCCCAGACCTCCAGTGAGCTGTCACTGCCCGCCTACCTTTGAGAGATCCCTTTCCCAGATGTTTCTCCCTCCCTCCCTCTCTCTCTTTTTTTATTTTAATTTTTTCACGTTATTTAGCGGGCACAAGTCGGGGAGGGGTCGAGAGAAGGAGAGACAGAAGAATCCCGAGCAGGCTCCGCACCATCAGCGCAGACCCCGACGCGGGGCTCGAACTCACAAACCGCGAGATCATGACCTGAGCTGAGAGTCAGACGCTTAACCCGCCCCCCCCCGGTGCCCCCCTCCTTTTCCCAGATGTTTCTTATCCTCAAAATCCCAAGCCAGCCTATTGCCTGTTGATACGCGATTCTCCATGGGCTCCTGTCTCGGGGGACGCGGTCCTCAAGTCCCCACCCTTCGCCCCACTCTACTTCCAGCCCTCCCACCTCCCCTCTGCAGCTGTGGAGTCTCCTGCCCTTTAGCCAAGCCTACCCGCCAAGCCCTCCTGCGCCCAGCTGCCAGCTTCCTGAAGCACAGCTTGGTGCCTGCCCTTCCCCAGCTCCTTCCGTGGCTCCCTACTGCCTCCCCAGCCACGAGGAATGAGTTCCCACCCTAGGACCAGGCCCCAACTCCTCTCTGGCTTCCCTCCCCCATCCGTTTACTCTGTCGCTCACCCTTCACTCAGGGCCTACTATGTGCCCAGTATTATGGGGACCCCCCCCGGGTACAAGATCGCGCAGGCTGTCTTTTCAGGGACCTTGCCACCCCAGTGGAATGTACAGAAGAGGTCGCTGAAGTGCAGAGAGGTAAGGGGACGTGTCCGAGGCCCGATTCCAAGTCTGCGCTTTCGCCACTCCCCTCAAGCCTTTTTCATTTTTATTTTTGTCCTGACCCTGCAGGAGGCGCCCAGGGGCAGAGGACCCCCTAATTATGCCAGCCACGACCGCTGGGCGGACAGGAGAGTGGCAGCTGGTCCAGCAGACCCCTGCAGGGCAGCAGCATGGGGACCTGGCAAGAGCCCCTAACATGCACCCTAGCGCCTCCTCGCCTTCCCCTGGAATCTGAGGGATGAGAGCGGTCCCAAAGGAACCTGGGTTCCAGGAACCCGGGGGGTCGCAGGGGCCTGGAGACCGTACCTGTACCTGATCTTGGCCAAGTCACTGGGTGGCTTCCCCCCACATAAAATGGGGATCCACTTGCAAATATTAATTGAGCGCCTCCTGTATGCTTTGACTCTGGAGCTGGGGCTATGGTGATGGGCAAGACAGACCCACGCTTTCACGGGGCTCACAGCCCAGTGGGGGTGGGATCACGGTGGTCATGGGCAAATGAAATGACGAGAGTAGCTACCCTGTTGTGGGCGCAGCGTAAGGGATAGCCTTGTCCAGGCACCGGGGGGGGGGGCACCTGAAGCCAATGGAACGTGGGGTGTCACCCGTACTCCAATAAAAAGAGAACGATCTCTGATCACTAATGTCGTGTCATGGTACAGGAAGAGCCTGGCCACCTAGTAGGTCTCAACAAAGCACTTGCTGAGTGAGTGATTTTGTATCTTCAACTTTCTTAGGTACACGTGTGTTGGCGTGGGGTCGGGCCCCAGCAACCACAGCCAGAGTGGTCAGGGCAACATTCGAGCCAAGAACGAAACAGTGAGAAGGAGGTGCCCCGAGGAGAGCTGCGGAGAGTCCCGGGGACCACGGGAACGGTGAGTGCAAAGGCCCGGGGGCAGGACTGAGCTCCGCACGCTCCAGGAACAGAACGAGGACCCGCCTTCGAAGGCTGCTAAGAGTCAAATGGGTGAACGTCTGAGAAACTGTGTTGGCAAGGGCCAGGCACACGTTGGTGTTATCTTGACGAAATGGGTGACATTTTTGAGGGGCTGAAACTGGGGCCCAGGGTGGAGATGCGACCAGATCGGGGCCACGCAGGCGGGACTGGAACCCGCCAAGCCATCAAGTGCAGACAGCACCAGGCAGGGCTTGGCACACAGTAGGTGCTTAACCGATCTCCCCCCACCCTCCTAGCTCTCTCTAGCCCCCCCGGAATTCCATTCTCCCCACTCCGGGGGCCGGGGGGGGGCGCTGGATGGAGTCTGGTCCTGCCCTCTGACCAGGCCCCGGGGGGCAGGAGTGAGTGCGGGGCTGCGTGAGCGCCTATGAGGGTTTGCTCGTGGGAGGGCGTGTCGGCTCGAACCCGCGTGTGGACAGGAGCCTGTGCGTTTGTGAGTGTGCACGCACCTGGATGTCTTCCAGAAGCTGCCTCCGGTGCCATTTGATCTGCTGTAGTTCCTCTGTCTCCCCACTGCTCAGCTCCGCTGGGTCTGGAGAGAGAAGAACGGGGATCGGGGGGGTGTCCCTGGCTTGCTCCCTTCCTCTCCCTTCCCCTCCCCGCCCAGTTTTGTACCCTCTGGGGACATTCCCCTCCCCCCCACCCCCACCATCTTGTTTATTTGCGCCTTTCCTGCTCTACTCGTTATACTCTCAGCACCGTGACAGCAGAAACTTCAAGAATTTTGCTCACCGCTGCATCCTCCGCCCCCTAGAAAGAGCTGACATGTAGCAGGTACTCAAAATACTTGCGGACGTCATTCATTCTTCCTTGGCATTTCATCTGCTCTTTCCCCAGATCGCTTGGTTAGCTCACTTGGCCGCGTATTTATTTGCACAACCAGGGAGTGGGGTATCATTTTGCCTCCCAGGCCATTGGTCAGACAGAGTCACATGACCACACCTAGCTGCAAGGGAGGCCGGGAAATGAGCCTTTAGCATGGCGGTCCTGATACCATTGTGACCGTATAAGATGGGGAGACTGGCTTTGGGGGTGGGGGGGACAATTCGCAGCTCCTGCTCCAGACGCTGAGGCTCAGAGAGATGAGGTGACCCGGCCAGGGCTCCACAGGGACAAGCTACTCAGCCCGGGTGGGGCTTGGATTGGGCTGGCTACGAAGCCTGGGCTCTTTTCTCGTTACCCGGAATGAAAGGAGACGCGTGTGTGCTGGCATTCTGTGCAAGGTGCTGTGACAATTCCTGCACTGGGGTCGGCTGGGTCACCTCTAACCCCTCGCACTTCCTGTTGCATCCACAACACTCGCTTGGCCAAAATCTCCACGGGCTCCCTGTTGCTTAGAGGGAAAGAGTTCTCCTCCTGGTCCTCCACAATCCCGGCCTCTCTAGCCGGCCTTGTCTTCCACTATTCTCAGTAACAGCCTGGGAGTCTAGCCTGCCGGCTCCTCACTCCCCCCAGACTGTCTCTGTCTTACTTTCCCACTTTTGCCCATGCTGTTCCTCGACCCTGGGATGCCTTCTCCCGTCTGTCTGTCCATACTCTCCCCAACTCTTTAAGTCCTAGTTTTAGGGAATACCTGGTCACCTTTCTTTAAGGTTTTGCAAGGACAGCCCTTATGTCTCCCAAATGAAAGCAGAGAGAAAATTAAAGGCTCCCTGTCCCTACCTTTCCCTCCCACTGACCGAGCTGCCATCTTGGATTGGAGATCGAAACTGGGTGTTGAGACGGCGAGGCACCAAGCAAGTATTCTACCCGTGGGAAGGGTCCAATGCACGTATAATGGATGCTGCGTTGTGCCATCAGCTCTCCCCTTCATGATCAAGGCACCCATTTCTTTCAGTGGCTGGGGGTAGGGTTGGGGGTAGCCTGCTGATGGCACAGCTGAATTTCCTCCTCCCCAGGAACTTAACTCAGCCAAATGGAACTGCCTCACCCGAGGATATGGCCCTCCCCAAGGACAGCCACTGCATCAAAAGCCAAGACCTTTCGCCCAGTTTCTGGACCTGAGCCAGTCCTCACACCCAGGCTCTACTGACTGAAGGAGAAGCTGGGTGCCCAGAAAGAAGGGTCCTGAAATGCGATGACAACTGTATATGATGATTCCCTTGGTCAAGCAGTCAAGATGGCTCTGGGTGACCCACCAGGTCATAAAGTCAAGTGAGCACAACGACAGTCCTTCACAAGTGGCTCCCTGAGGAGGAACAAGTGTGAATAAAACCAGAAGGTTCCAGTAAGCTCCGTGAACACATCACCCAGGCCCCTATGCCATCCACGGCTGTCGCACCCGGTCCCTTGGCTCCCACTATGTCTGCGTGGGTAGGTCCCTTGTGATCTCTCTGGCAAAGGAGCAAAGCACCCCAACCTGGTTCCAGAATGGGTGGCTTCGTGTTTGGGGACACGTAAACGCTGGGTAGCTGTTGACCCCTGCCCAAAGGTGTCCTGGAGAGACAGGGGTGAGAAAGGCTCCCAGTGAGCAGGACTCTGGGGAGGGTGCCTGGCCACCCATTTCATGTGCAAAGAGCAGTGGCCCCCAGCAAGAACACGCCTGCATTTATGGTGTGCAAATTGACGAAAGGAAATCTCCTTTAAGCAGGGGGGGCTCTCACACCCACTCCTCGTCAATTGCAGACCCTACAGGAGCAGACACACCTTGCAAGTGGCAAAGATTGTAGCTACTAAGTTGCTCTCCCTGCAGCCGGAAGGAAGCTTTCCTCCTCCCTCCGCAACAGCCCAGCCAATGAGAAAGTCACAACTCAGCCCGTGAAAAGCCACTACGCCTGGAGCCCCCAGTTAACTCCGATGGACTTGTTGTTTATTGCGCAGCCTTTCCGACTCCCCTTTCCTAACGGCGACTCCTGTCTCTGTCCTTCGGTCTTGCCGAGGGTTTTGCCACAGCTTGCTTGTCCTGGATGGCGGTTCTAATACTCTTCTGGAATAAACCCCTCCTTGGCCAGGAAAACAGCTGGCAGTTTTGTTTTTTTAAGGTTAACAGTGAACAGGAGAGGGTGGCTTGACTTCTCGGAAGCTGGGAAGGAGGAAGATCGGAAGATCGGGAGTAGGGGGGTCTGGGGAGGAGGCAAGTGGGTGGTCCCCTAGGAGTGGACCCGGGGGATGAAGATTTTTGTGACGCCCACCGGTGCTGCCCAGCAACCATCCGGCACAGGGGAGAAACTGCACCGCCAGGCAGACGGAACGAGTCGGCCGGTGACCTCAGCCAGGCTCTGACCGGCAGCCCAGTGCTGGTACAACTGTCCACGAGTGCAGTAGCCACGTGGCCCGGGTGGAGGCTACATGAGAAGCCACCCACCCGAGCTTCCCGAGCTATCGCCACCTCTGAATCTCTGAGCTGCCGGCAACAGAGACCCACTGTTTCCCCTCGAAGACCCATCAGCCAACTCGGGAGGCAATGGGATTGCAAAGGATCCCTTCTACTCCTAAAGGCCAGCGATCCATCTTGACCGGAAGCCACACGTGGTCCGGACGTGCGGGGGGGCCCTTCCTTCCCACAGAGCCTCGGCCAGCGCCACTGTCCAGGGGTCGTCAGATGTCGAGTACTGTACAACGTCACCCTGGACCAAGGGGCTCTCCTCACAGGAAGGCAGGCGTGGGAGGAGCATCTGGCCAGGGGATCCGCTGGTCCTCTGGGACCACTTCGCCCCCGGAAGCTGCCAGCCTGGTGGAACAAAGCGTCAGCTTGGAGCTGATGTCCTGCTTGGATGGGGCACCGTCCTCCAGGATGCAGGATGCAACCTAACCCAGCAGCCGTCAGGTGGTGTTCTGGCCCCCGCAGGTCACTGACACGGACCCAGGAGGGACGAGGAGTGGCGCCATGGGCCCTCCTCCTGGTGACCCTCTTGGGAGTCTTGCTTTCTGTCCCTGCAACACTGGGCTCCGCAGGCCCGGAGAGCCCCGTTTCCAGGGAGGAGGTGGGGGGTGGCGAAGGAAGAGTCTCCCATTGACCTTCGGCTCAAAAACACGTGCTTTGTGCCAGCGGCTCGGTGTAAATTATGTCACTCGATCTCACAGCTCTTTGAGGCACACTGACATGCACCCCTCTCTCACCCTTGTGTCTCCCCCGCGCCACACCCCGTCCATCTCCTTTCCGTTTCCACGGCCCCACCCCCACCCCCACCCCGACTTCGGCGTGTCCCTGGACCCCGTGTCTCCCGGCCTCCACTCGGCACCTCCCATCCAGTCTCCCGCGGCGTCCCGTTGCCCTGGGGATGACACCCCGAGTCTTCCGGGGCCCCCGGTTGGGCAGGCAGGGCCCCATCTTCCACTGACGTTGCGCCACCCCCGCCCCCGGCTTGAGGCCTCCTGGACGTCCTCCACTTGCTCCCACGTGCGCCCTCTCCACAGGCTTCCGCACGCACAGGCTGTTCCCCGTGTCTTGAA
The DNA here is from genome assembly GCF_022079265.1 of Lynx rufus. NCBI lineage: Eukaryota > Metazoa > Chordata > Mammalia > Carnivora > Felidae > Lynx > Lynx rufus. The sequence continues at coordinate 131,145,505 of NW_025814889.1, read as the reverse complement.
TGCCTTTCCTTCCGCCCTCTGCCTCGTCACCCCCGCTCAGCGTCTCCCTTCTCAGGTGCCCTCCTGTCCTGTGTCCGAGGTGACACGGCTGGAAGGTGCTCGAGCTGGGGGTCACACCCAGGCCCATCCAGGACTCCCGAGGCCACAGCCCTGATGTTGGTCTTCCGACGGCAGATATCTTCGCGCAAATCATCCAAACCCCACCAGGTACTAGTCCCTGGTTGTTCTGACTGGAAGTGCTGACCGTGGCTCCTGTTTGAGAATGAAGGCCAGATGCAGAATGATGCCTTGTTTTTTTGGAGGGAGGTGGGGGGAAGAGAGAAAACAAAGCCAACTCTCCAGAGCTGGGGAAACTGAAGCATAGGCGTGCGTGGCGAGTTTTCTCAGGACAGTGGGAGGGCGTGGGGAGGGGGCTGTCTGCAGTTTTTCTTCACAGAGCTTCTTTTGTGGTTTGGCAGGCATGTTCATGGACCCCTGGATCCCCTGTCCCCTTCTGGAGGGATTCTGACCCCCCCCCCAGCAGGTGGCCCCTGTCACGTGAAGCCCGGGGCCTTCCACCCCTTCGCCTGTCTGTTTCAAAGTGGGGATTTCTCCCCATTTCAGAGCTGAGGACACTGAGGTTCAGGGAGGGCGACAAGGACGCAGGGTCAGAGTGGCCACTTCTGAGTCTGAGCCTGGTGACGCTGGGGTTTCAAGCACCGAAGCAGCTCGTGGGAGTTGGATTTAATTAACAAAAAAAAATTTTTTTTAATGTTTGTTTACTTTTGAGAAAGAGAGAGAGAGAGAGCGCAAGTGGGGCAGAGAGAGGGGGACAGAGGATCCGAAGCAGGCTCTGTCCTGATAGCCGCGAGCCCGACGTGGGGCCCGAACTCACAAACGGCGAGATCATGACCTGAGCTGAAGTCAGGGGCTCCACCGACGGAGCCACCCAGGCGCCCGCCCCGTGGAGTCGGGTTTTAGTAACAGTGCTCATGAAACACGCAAAATAACAACACGATAACGATAACAGCCGCCACCGTGAACTCTGTTGACTCCGCCCTGGGCTCGGTGATTTTCCCGCCTCACGAAGGCTGCTTTTGGATGCCCTCCACCCCCCCCCGCCACGCTGTAGGCTGCGGCTGCCCTCTGCACGGTGCCCAGGCCAGCTGTCAGTGCCCTGCTGCCCACCCCGGCCATCTACCTCCCCAGCTCCTCCTTACTTCCTCTTTGTCCTTCCTCTTTCCCATATCATATTTTTAGAAATATTTCTGCTCGCAGGCCCGTTTCCAGGACAGCTGGCCCAGCTTCCCCTTTCCAGGGCGGGAGGAGGGCGCTATCCTGGGGGCCCGAGGGCAGAGGCTCCTCAGAGTCTGGGGGGGGGGCCTGGGGCAGGAGGGGGTGTCTGGCGGAGCTGTTCCTCGCCCCGGCCCCCGAGGCTCTGTGGGCGACGTGTGGCTTCCTCCCCACCCCCAGAGCCAAGCTGCCTCTATTTTTAACTATTCCCCGGCCTCCCTGCACCAGCCCAAAGGTGCTGTCTTTGGTCACACAGAGGTTTTGTTGCCTGGACCGCTCATCTTCCCGGCAGGCCCTGGGGGGAGGAGGCCTGAACACACGGGAGGCAGGCGGGGAGGCCGCCCTGGGGGACCCGACTCCTCCAGGAAGTTTTCCGAGATCTCCCCCTCTCCCACGTGGAAGGAGTCGCTTCCTCGTTTGCTCTGGGTCATCGTCCTGCAGGATCTGGGGGTCTGTCTCCCACTCCCCCATGTCCTGGACCAGCAGCCTCCCCCAGGGCTGGGCCTGCTGTCCCCAGCACTGCCCAGCACAGACCCTGCACTCCGGAGGACTGCTTATAGCACGAATGAATGAATGAATGAATGAACCAATCCGTGGAGACCTGAAATCTCCCAACAGACCGCCTGCGTTGACTTCACTCAATCCCATCCCTCCCAGGGCCAGCCCAGAGCAAAGCAGCAGCCCGCCTTCTGGGCTGCACCTTCCGCAGCCCGGGCTAACCCGTGGCTCTCTCTCCTTTCAGGTCCCTGCCCTGCCACTTACTGGCCCCCTGACTTCAAGTAAGTCAGTCCTCTCCCGCAGTAAACCTCCGTGAGCCTCAGTGTCCTCGTGATGGGGACAACCATCCCTCTTCTTAAGGACCCATCACTTCGTATCTGCCGGGTAATCTTAAACCAGGTGCTGTTCCCCGCTGGGTCCCCACCTTGTCATCTAGTCTCCACCTAAGACCTATTCACGGAGCCTGTATGGTCTGGGAGCCACCTGCCGTCCAAAGGCCAAAAGCTGTTGAAAGGGAAGGGTGGTTCTCTAACCATGTTCCCCCAAGCCCGTGGGGTCAGGGGAGGCGCGGTGGGCGGGGTCAGACTGCTCGGTGTTAGGTTTTGTTTGAAGAAAGGGTTCTGTTGCTAACGGGCTTGACGTCATCTGAACTTGGGGAACTGGACAGCTCCTGGAAGCCCTCGTCTTCTGGATTTCCAGGCAATGCTGGGACATTCTTCTTTTTTTTTTTTTAAATGTTTATTTGTTAGAGAGAGACAAGAGTGCGAGTGTAGGAGGGGCAGAGAGGGGGCGGTGGGGGAGACACAGAATCCGAAGCAGTCTCCAGGGCTCTGAGCTGTCCGCACAGAGCCCGATGCGGAGCTCGAACCCACAAACTGTGAGATCATGACCTGAGCAGAAGTTGGACGCTTAACCGACTGCGCCACCCAGGCGCCCTGATGCTGGGACATTCCGATCGCAGGGCACAGAGACTTTGTCCCTCTTCTTCCCTCTGCCTTGCAGAAATGCAGTTCTCTTCCCTACCAACCGTACACATGTCTCTCCTCTTTCCCCCAGACACGCGGTCCTGCTCACTGGGGAGGGGCTCAGCCATGGTTCTCTGCTGCTCCTCTCTGGCCCCCTCCACTGGCACTCTAGGGGGTGTCCTCAGCCTCCCCAAAGGCCACCCTCATCCCCCCACCCTTAAAGTCCAAACAGGAGCTTCAGGGCCCCTGTGCCACCCAGACGGCCATTATCACCAACATCATCATCTTCAACTCAAGCAACCTTCCTTGCACTGCTCATTCCTTCCCCTGCACCCCCCCACCCCGAATATTCCTTCCCCAGAAACCGACAGGGATCACTCCCTCCTTCCTTCAGGTCTCTGCCCAAATGGTGTCTCTTTCTGAGGTCTCCTCGACCACCCCCTCCCATGTCCCTTATCCTACTTGACTGTCCTTCGTCCTGCCTGTCACCCCCTGACACATTACATTAATACCTTTATGTCTGTCTCCCCCTGTAGAGCGTGAGCTCAGGAGGGCAGGGACAGGGCCTGCTTTGTTCCCTGTTCTCCCAGCACCTGGGGCACAGCTTGGCACTTAGCCTGAGCTCGTAAACATTTGTTGCATGCTTCTGCATTTCCACCCTATCTTACATCTATTTACGTATGGATTCCGTCCAGGATCCTGGGAGGCAGGCACTATTGTCCCCATTTTACAGAGGAGGAAACTGAGGCCCGGAGAGGTCGGCCCTGGGTGCTTACCTGGGTGGCACAAGTCCATCCTGAAGCCCCGGGGAAGGGTGGCCTCCGCTCCCGTCGCCTGCTGACCCAGCTGCTGCTCAAGCTGACCAGGCAGAGATGTGTCACCGAGGCTACACCAGGCCCCTTCCGGGTGGCCCCTCCCAGCCCCGCTTGGGGAGGAAGTCCTGTCTGCCGGGACCCGGTGTGCAGGCTCTTGAAGCAGCAACACTTCCTAAAACCAGCAGAGTTTCGTGTAGCAGGGACTCTTTGCATTTTTGGGTGTGGGCTGGGGAGATTTAGAGGCAAAAGAGACAAACAGAGGGAGGGGTTGGGGGTAAAAAGAGAAAGTGAGAGCGAGAAACACATACGTGCGCGTGCACACACACACACACACACACACACGCCTACACGCGTGCACACACAGAGGATGATGGCTGCTGGAGGGCACAGTCTTCCCTAGGGGATAATGCGGGATGATGGGCCATTTACTTAGCAACCTCTTGATAAAACCTTTGGACAGCGGGGCCCCAAAGAGTCCACCCTACCCACAAGCTATCTTTCATCTACTTGGGGAAAAGGAAAATGGATTCAGTGCCAGGAAAGGCTTTGCTTCCCCTCCGTGACATGTCTGGCTGTTTCCTGTCTAGTGACCACTCGGCCATATGTTTAGTGTCCCTTTTCCCTCAGGCTGCTAGGAAGCTCCTAGTCAAATGTGAAGCTCCTTTGCAGCTGTTCTATTGTCGCATATCGACTTGGGGGCCAGATGCGGCCGTGGGACGCTCAGCTCTGCCACTCGGGACCCGTGAGAGGTTGGAGAAGCCGCTTCTCTGCAAGGAGCCTCAGTGTGCTTACCTATAAAAGGGGGATAATACTACTCACCTCCGGTTATAGAAAAGACGAGGGGGGAGAGTGTCCGTAAGATGCTTGGGACATAGTGGGTACTCAATAAACCCTACCTTCTTTCCCCTTTTGTTTTTAATTTTCTTCCTGGTTAAAATTCCCAATTTCATTGCTTCTGCCTTTTCTGGCCGATCGAGCCAACGTCTTCGTGGGGAAAAAAGTATCGTGTGAAGAAATTTCTAGGGCCGCCCGGGTGGCTCCGTGGGTTAAGCGCCCCACCCTTGATTTAGGCTCAGCTTATGATCTCATGGTTTGTGAGTTCGAGCCCCGCGTCGGGCTCTGTGCTGACAGCGTGAAGCCTGTTCAGAATTCTCTCTCTGCCTCTCTCTCTGCCCCTCCTCCGCTTGCGCTCTCTCTTTCTCTCAAAATAAATAAAGAAAGTTAAAAAAAAAATCTATAAAAATAAATAGAAATGCTTCCTCGGTGAAACTTTGCAGCCCACCTCGATTTATTCATCTGTTTCCCCACTAGTCTGGAGGCTCCATGAGGACAGGGTCACCTCTGTGTCTCTGTGTCTGATAAAAGCAATGAATGAATGAATGAATGAATGAGTGAACGAATGAAAGGAACATGGGGGGGATATCTTGGTTGCTGCCAAAGTTGGCTGCACCTTCCACCCTTCCCCATGTGCACACCCCTCTGCACGGCTACGCTGCCTCTCCTCCCATCTGGAGGGAGAGTCTGTCACTTCCCCTCGAATCTGGCCACCTGCCATGAGAACCGGCCTGCAGGCTCGCCTGCTGGAGGACGGGAGGCCATGCGGAGAAAGGCCCAGCTCCTGACCGCCACCCGGTTGCAGCCTCCCGAGTGAGCCCGGGCGACACCGGAAGAAGGACCCCTAAGCGGAGCCCAACCCACATGGCTGTCCCACGGCACTGTGAGATGTGACAAATGTCTGCTGTTTTCAGCCACCGGCTTTCGGTGTGTGTGTGGGGGGGGGCTTGTTATGCAGTGAAAGCTCACTGATACAAGTGCAATCCAACGCCTTCATTTCATGGAAGCGAACACTTCCATGAGGATCATCTCTGGGACATGCTTGACGGAGTTGGAACTTGAGTCAGTGGCCGGCTCAGGGCCAGGCCCACCCCCTGCCAGCCTTGTGCTCTCAGGACTCCTGGCTCTTCGGCGACGCAACGTGATTCTCTGGGAAAACTCGTCGAAGTGACCTGCGTAGTAAACTAGCCTTTTTTTCTCTGCAAATCTGGGTCTGAGGCACAAAACACCATTTCCTGGGTCACCTCAAAACCAGAAATGCGGAGGAAGGCGTCATACCCTGCGTAGAGAAATGAACACGGCAGGTCCGGGACTGCCATCCTTTACAAAGCATGCTTGCAAGTCTGGCTTTGGGCTGGCTTCTGGAAACTTGGGCTTCCGGTGGGTTCCTGCCGTTCCCTGATAAGAGTGGCTCGCCGAGCCTAAACCGTGCGAACAACGTGGGTTATGCTGACCACCTGCTTTCCTTCCGGGGGTCTAGAAGTTTGGTGTATGCTGGGCAGGGGCTGCCTACGTGGCCAGCCCCCAGTAAAAGCCCTGAGCAGAGTCTTTTCCTGCGCGTTCCTGGTTAACAGCACCTCGCGTGATTGATAGTCTCTCATTCTCTGAAGATTCAGCTCAAACACCACTTTCTCTGTGAAGCCTTGTCGTGATTACACCTTCCTTCCCTCCGTCCCGACAGCCCTGGTCACGTCTAATCGCATAGAGGCAGGCAGCCTGGGAGGGAGGGACCCTCTCATTGTGGGCGGCAACGCGTTTGGTAGAATCCATAGTAGGTAAACTGTAGAGACCTCGAGTCAGTCCGACTCAACACTTGCCAGCTGTGTCACCTTCTCCCAACCAAGCTTTGCTTTTTGTCGTCTGCAAAATGGGGACAGATAAAATTGGGTCTGTTTATATGAAACAGAAAACCCAAATAACAATGGTTTAAAGAAATTAGAGGCATATTCTTCCCTTATGAGAAAGAAGCCTGAAGGAGGTAATGTAGGACTGTTCTCAGAGAAGCCTGGTAACTTGCTTCTACCCGGAAGGTCTCATGGCCCCAAATGGCTGCCTGATCTCCAGCCATTGTGCCTGAATTTCAGGTAGGGAGAAGAACGCAGATGGGAAGGGCTCCCCTTAAAGGCCTATTCCTGAGGTTCTGTGTGGCCTGAGGTCAGCGCTTTTTCCTAAAACGGGGTTCTGCTTCCTCCATGTGAACTATGTGGCCGTCCATAGCTGGTCCCTAGTTGGTGATGGGACACCTCACAGCAGTCTCCAAACACGGAGTTTGGGAAGTCTTCAGATGGCCACCACTACCATTTATGGAGTGCTCACCTCAAGCCAGGAACTGTGCCAAGTGCTTGTATATCCTCCCATTTAAGCTTTTCCACAACCCAACAAAGTGTATTACTATCCCTGTTTTATAGGGGTGAAAACTGAGTTAAGTTACTTGCTCAAGGTCACACAGCCAGGAAGAGGCAAGCCCGGATTCAAGCCCTGTGCTGACCTCATTCCCACTCTGAACTTACCTAAGCATCCCTTCGAACATTTAGAAAGAAGTTTAGTGGTCTGCCCTCCCCTCAGGGGAGAGATAGGAAAGGTCCAGCCCTTGAATCCAATTGTAGCAAAACCATGTAGGTGACGCTTTCTGTGGCCCCAAAGCTCAGAATTCCTCACCTGTTGGGCACAGATGGTTTGAAGGCGAGAGAGCTGGAAGGAGCCTAGAGATGGTCTAATTCAATGACTTCATTTACATGTGGGGTCACTGAGACCTGGAGGAGGCGGGGTTAATGAGTGAGTAAGGGGCAGAACTTGCCCTTGAGCCCATTTGGGCTGCACAGTTAGAGTAATCCATCCATCCATCCATCCATCCATCCATCCATCCATCCATCCATCCGCCTGTATGTCCGTCCACCCATCCATCCATCCATCCATCCATCCACCCATCTATCCATCCATCCATCTGTCTGTCCATCCATCCATCCATCCATCCATCCATCCATCCATCCAACCATCCATCCACCTGTACGTCCATCCATCCATCCATCCATCCATCCATATGTCCGTCCATCCATCCATCCGTCTGTCTGTCTGTCCATCTGTCTGTCCATTCACCCATCCATCCATCCATCCATCCATCCATATGTCCATCCATCCACTCATCCATCCACCCATCTATCCATCCATCCATCTGTCTGTACGTCTGTCTGTCCATCCATCCATCTATGCATCCATCCATCCATCCATCCGCCTGTCTATCCATCCATCCATCCATCCATCCATCCATCCATCCACCCATCCATATGTCCATCCATCCATGCATCCATCCATCCATCCCTCCATCCATATGTCCGTCCATCCATCCATCCGTCTGTCCATCTGTCCATCTGTCTGTCCATTCACCCATCCATCCATCTGTCCATCCATCCATCCATCTGTCCATCCACCCATCCATCCATCCATTCGCATCCATTCAGTAGATGTTTACTGAAGGCCTACTATGTGTCACGCACTCTTCTTGGCATTGGCACAAGGCAGACAAAAATCCTGGTCCATGCAGGGCACGTGGTTGAGTCCGCTGGGCCAAGTGGGACGTGGCAGGTGGTGGGTAGGGTGTGTGTCTGGGATTAGTCCTCTCTGAGGCCCCTCCCTTTCATAATTTTCTCTGATTTCTCGTGGCTTGGAACTGGAGGCAGGCTCTGTCTGGCAGATGGGCCACCCCTGAATCTTGGGACTGCTGAGGCTCTGGCCTGTGAGACCCCTGCTGCAAGTGAGTCTTCCAAATGTGCCCAGTATCCCTCAGACCTGTCATTCCTTGTCCAGGTTTGGCCACTTACTGGGAGCCTGTAGCACAGAGGGACAGGAGGAAGCTGGGCCTGGGGAATGGTCCATGACTTAGTAAGCCAAAGGCAGGGATGGGGGTCAAGGGCAGCAGAGCACCCTTAGACGTTAAAGTTCATGTCTAGAAATTGCCCCTAATGAGATAATTGCACACATGTGGAAAAGGACGGGTACACAAAGGATCTTCTCCACGTCGCTGGTGGCAGGGGAATTTGGGAACTTGGTGGCAGTTGAATGCTCATCGGGGACTGAATGGTTAATAAATTATGCTGAGCCCATATGATGGGCCAGTGTGAGTCATTAAAGAGAATAATGAGGATGTTGAATTCAAGCATCTTTTGGTTTTAAGTAAATATAACTCAGTCTAGCTCAAGCTGGAATTTACTGGCTCAGTTCCTGGAGAGTCAGAGATGTGGTTGGCCTTGGGGACATGGATATCAGAGGCTCAAAATCTCCCTCCCTCTCTCTCTTTCTCATTTTCTCAGTCTGTCTGAGCTGTTTCTTTCTCTGGCTTAGATGGATTTTCTCCATAGCACAGCCAGCCTGGCCACACAGACAGGGACAGGCTCACATCAGATCACCTTTGACCTTGGAAAGACAGCCTACCAAAAAAAATTCTCAGGGAAAGACTCTGATTGGCCAGGCCTGGGTCATATGCCCACCTCTGGACCAATCCCCTGCAACATCGCGGGAGGAATGCCATGATTGGTCAGGACCGAGTCACATGTCCAGCCTCCTGGTCAAGGAGGAGGTGGGGAGAGGGGCTGGGGGACAGCCACACCAGAACTGCCAGGAGAAGGGCTGTTCCTTAAAGGAAGCAACACTGGGTGGATAAAAGCAACAAATGTCTACTCTTGCTTTGTTTTTTGTTTTGTTTTGCTTTGTTTTAGTTTCTCTTGTTTTTATTTTTATTATTTAGATGATCCTAGACTATATTGATTGGTACGGAACATTACCCTCAATCCGGAGCGGAGTGTGGGGTGCATCTTTGCATACAGGAAGGAGACAGACTCTAGAGCCAGACTGCCCGGGGTTCCAAGGCCGACTTTGCCGCTTTCTGACTGTGGTCTTGGGCAGTTGATATAGCCTCTGTGAGCCCCAGTTTCCCCATCTGTAAAATGGGCCTAACAATAGTGCTTATTCCACATCACTACTTTGAGAATGAAACAAGTTAACCCACGTCCGGCACGTTTGAGTGGTGGTTCTGTGCTGTAGCTTTTCGACAGATGTTGGCTCTCGTAGATGCCTAGAGCAGAGGTTGTCAGCCTGACGGGGGTCAGGGAGGTAAGTGAGTGAGGCCAGTGGACCTGCTTGGGGGCACAATAGGGAAAGGTGGGGACTGTGGCAAAATAGAGGGGTCTGTCCCGTGCGAAGTGGTCCTCAGCTCCAGCCGACGATTGCCTCGAAATGACAAGAGCCCAGGAAGGCCAGATCTCTGTTTTTCAAGGATTGCTGGATTTATAAATTTGTGTGTGATATTAACGAGCAATTCGCTTTTTCAAAACCTGCAAAATGGTGGGCTGGAGAACAACACGAAAGCCAACAGAAACGGGTGGATCCGGCTCATGGCTCATCCATTTGAAGCCTCGGAGGGAAACACACGTTGGAAGGATGTTCAGCAAAATGTTAACAGATATTGTCTCTGGCTTGTGGGATTTAAGGTCATTTGAACGTTCTTTGTATTTTAAAATTTATTTTTGTTAAAAAAAATTTTTTAAAGTTTGTTTATCTTTGAGAGAGAGGGAGAGACAGAGCGGGAGTAGGGGAGGGGCGGAGAGAGAGGGAGACACAGAATCTGAAGCAGGTTCCGGGCTCTGAGCTGTCCGCACAGAGCCCGACGCGGGACTCGAACCCACAAACCTGAGCCAAAAGTTGGACACTTAACCGACTGCGCCACCCAGGTGCCCCAAATTTATTTTTATTTTTATTTTTTAAAATATTTATTGGGGCGCCTGGGTGGCGCAGTCGGTTAAGCGTCCGACTTCAGCCAGGTCACGATCTCGCGGTCCGTGGGTTCGTGCCCCGCGTCGGGCTCTGGGCTGATGGCTCAGAGCCTGGAGCCTGTTTCCGATTCTGTGTCTCCCTCTCTCTCTGCCCCTCCCCCGTTCATGCTCTGTCTCTCTCTGTCCCAAAAATAAATAAAAAACGTTGGAAAAAAAAAAAAGAAAAAAATATTTATTTATTTATTTATTTATTTATTTATTTGAAGCGGGGGGAGGCACAAGTGAGTGAGGGGCAGAGAGAGAGGGAGAGGGAGAGGGAGAGAGAGAGAGAGAGAAACGGGGCTCACCCAGAGCTTGTGTTTTACTCGAAGCAGGGCTCATGCTCACCTGATGTGGGACTTGAACTCATGAACTGTGAGATCATGACCTGAGCCAAAGTCAGAGGCTTAATGACAGAGCCACCCAGGTGCCCCTCTCTGTGTTTTTTAAAATGTTTATTTTGAGAGAGAGAGAGAGAGAGACAACGAGCGAGCACGAGCAGGGGAGGGGCAGAGAGAGAGAGGGAGAGAGAGAATCCCAAGCAGGCTCCACGCCGTCAGCACGGAGCCCGATGTGGGACTCAGTCTCACGAGATCATGACCTGAGCTGAAGCCTTGGGCTCACATCCCATCTCTACCCATGTGGCCTGGGGCGCGTGACTCGACCCTGTGAGTCGGTTTCCTTGTTGCCAAAGGGCAGATAAGAAAGCCTCCTTCGCTCCTGGGGGGAGGAGGAGATCGCCAAAGCAAAACACGCGAAGGTCGCGGTTCAATATTTAAAAACAACAAAAAAAAAATTTTTTTAACGTGTATTATTTTTGAGAGAGCGAGAGCCAGAGAGCAAGCAGGGAAGGGGCAGAGACAGAGGGAGATACAGAATCGGAAGCAGGCTCCAGGCTCTGAGCCCAGAGCCTGACGCGGGGCTCGAACTCGCAGACCGTGAGATCCTGACCTGAGCTGAAGTCGGACGCTTAACCGACTGAGCTACCCAGGCGCCCCGGTCGTCATTCAGTATTGAGGACACAGGTGTATACGGTGCATGCAGCCGGTACCTAGGGGTGCCGCCTGGCTCAGACGTCCGAGAACGTGGCCCTTCGGTGCTGGAGATGTGTTTGTTTCCAGGGTCCCCAAGTGTTTTGATCTGAGCCTAGGACTCGCAAGGTGGAATGTCGAGGGGAGGGGAGACGCGAGGTGAGGGTTGTCATTCCACACCGAGTGGGTGGCCGGGAGCTCCTGAGTGCAAACCCGAACGCCCCCACCAATGCTCAGTGATAAGCCTGGGGCTGGGGGGGCTCTTAGCCCACTCAGTGGGGGCTTCCCAGGGCAGGGACGCCCGGCCAGAGCCTTGGCTATTTGTACGAGAAAGGAGAGAACGCTACGGAAGGTCAGGCAGGAGTCTGTGCTTCAGAGAAGGTGGTGGTGGAGCTGTTCCAGGTTCGCGGAACAGCGCGAACGAAAGCTCAGAGGCTGTGATGGGGCGGAGGGTGGGATTAGTTCTGTCTCAGGTCTCTCCCTCCCCCCACGCCTCCTCCCGGGCCTCCACCCTCCACTCAGCTGCTCCCGGACTTCCACTTCCGCTTTCCGACCAGGTGGTGGGAGTTTGGGGACAGCAGCTTCTGCTGGGGACAGGAACACACATTTGCCCATCAAGCATATGCAGGCAGATCGTGTGCACACAGGGGGCTCTGTCCCTTCTGGAAAGCTCACCGGAGTGGGGCCTGGAAGGAGCAGAAGCCTCCAGGGAGCCTGGGTGGCTGTGCTGTGGGGTGGGCTGGGGCTGAGGTCTGGCGGGAGCCAGAGGCCGTGTCTCCCTGCGGTGGTCGCTAGATGGCCTCGGCCGTCTCGGGTGCCTGTACCTGTATGACCACACGCGCCAGGGCTCTGCTCACCCCTTTTGGCCCAGGCGGGCCCGTGCTCACACTGGATCCTGGGAAAGAGCACCAGGCATTTGCAGCTTGCGGGTGGGACGGGGGTGGGAGGGGGCTGCAGGTGGGAGCCAAGGTGTTAGCCTGGGGGGGCCCTGCAGGGGCGGGGGGGGGGGGATGCTACTACAGCGATGGGGGTGGGGAGGAGGGAGCAGGTGAGACCAGGAGGAAACCCAGGCATAGTCAGAGACCCTGAGATGAGGGCCTTTGAAGAAGTGCTCAGCTGTGTCTCTGGTGGGTGTTGGGGAAGTGAAGGTCTCTGAGCGCCCAGTGGGTTAGCGGCTCGGGGTGGGAGGTGGTGAGGCGGGGTCGGGGGGGGGGGGCGCAGGCAGGGGGAACCGAGGAAGTGGAGGCAGTGAGGTGGGGTGCCCAGAACAGATCAAGAGGTGGGGGTCCCCCCCCCCCCAGGGCTGGGGTGGGGGTGGGCAGGGTGTTTTTAAGAAGGAGCGACTCTACCTGAGTCAGGCCACCAGAGACACGGGCATTTGTGGCAGGAAGGGACCCATACCCTCCCCCACACCCCCCCCCACACACGCCGGGAGGGGAGGAGGGCCCAGAGGGGAAGGCAGCTGGAGGGGGAAAGGCCAGAGGATTCCCCTGGCCCAGGCGCGTCCTGTCTGCCCTCCTGCTTTACAGACCAGAGGCTCAGCGCGTGCCGTTGCCAATATGCAGGGATTCCGGCCCAGAGTTTGGTTCTGACTTTTGTGATCTTGTGGTTGAGACTGAGTCATATTTCTGGGACATCAGTTCTCCGCTCCTCTAGAGTTTTTGTCGGTTCTTCAAAAGATTGAAACCTGATACCGGAGGCCTTAAACTTGTATCAGGTGCAGTCTATCCTGGGGTCTCTGCCTTTTTTGTTTTTGTTTTTGTGCCAAAGTGTAATTTATAGACTTTAACGGAATGATCTGTTGACACATGGCCTCATGGGTCTCCTTTCTGCCGTTTTGGTCTCTTCTCTTCAGCTTTCGGGTTCATGGGCGCAGCGGCGGCTGGGGGGGAAGGCCGGGGCTACCCAGCTGCTCCTTGTGGGTTGACAGAATCACCCCCACCCCACGGCCGTGACCTCCTGCTTTGAAAGCCAATTGGTCACATCACTCTTCCCTTAAAAACCATCAGGGGCTGGACCTCCAGGTGGCTTGGAGACTCCATAACATGACCCAGGAGACCCTCTGGAAGCTGGCCACCGCCTGTCACTCTTCCCTCTGCCCTAGGCTACAGCACGAAGGGCGATCCTTCTTTGTCTTGAGCAGTCCGTGTTCTCTCCTGCCCCAGGTGACCCGCCCGTGACTGCAGTGAACGTGTGATCCCTGAAGCTTCTGCTGGAAGGATCCTCGGGACTGTCTGGGGTCTCTCCCCTTAAGGAAGAGAACGGCCGTGGCAGGGGCGGGAGGCGGGGGCCCAAGCGCCCTGGGTCTCGTTTCCATTCTCTTTTCCTACTGTCTTTTCTGTTCCCTCAGCTGCCGCCCAGGCTCTGTGGCTCAGCCCACACCGGGGAGTGTGCCGGGGAGTGGCCTTGGATCCACGGGGTCCTGAGACAACCCTGGCACAGATGGGGGATGCGTCTTGGCCGAAGTCAACACCAGGGTGGGAGGGACAAAGGGCTCCTGACTCCCACCTTCTAGAACTTTCTATCTGGACCCGAGTCTGCAGGCCGGGACCCCTGACAGGTGGGGGTCACACGGGGTGGCACGAGGGTACAGGAGGGCACAGAAAGAGCACGGGGCCCGCACCGAGGCCAACCCGGGCTTCGCCTGCTGGCTCTGTCCCTCCTGGCCGTGCGACGGGAGCTGAGTCACTCAGCCGTGCTCAGCCTTGGTCTCCAACTCCACAAGATGGGACTGTGTGCTCACTTCACCCTTAGACACGCCCCAAAGGCATATATTCTCCCTCTCTGGGCCTCGGTTTCCTTTTCCATAAAAGCAGGGATAATGATGGCACCTCCCATGAAGGAAGGCGTGGGGGTTTGCCTGGAAGGGGCCACAAAGGCAGCTAGCGCTGGGCACTGCGGCCTTGGGGCAGTGAGAGGGCCCGGCCGGGGTCATCAGCTCCTGGGAGCCTGGGTTGCGAGGAGGAACCAGACAGGGGGGCACCGGAGGGTCTGACCCCTTGGTTCCCTCTTCCTGGGTTTCCCCGGAGACCAAAGCCGGCCCGCGGGCTCCGCCCTGTGGTGGCCGCAGGGATGCCACTCAGAGAAGCCACAGCCTGGGGCTTCCCAGGGGTCTTGGGCATTGACTGCAGGCTGAGCCGGGCCTGGAAACTTGGAAACTCTGTCCTCCCGTTCCCTCTCGGCTCTGTCGCTCCTGACCCTCCATTGCTGGCCTCAGGTGGCGGAAGGGGACAGGGAGGTGCCAGGAGGTGCCAGGAGGACAGGTAGGTAGGGCCTGGACCAAGGTGAGTGGGCTGGGGTCGTACAAGGGCTGGCCCAGGTCCTATCTTTATGTGAGTTGTTGATGTTTTGTTCACCATGATTTATTGCCCGGATTTTGATTCATGAAGCTAGCACAAAGTAGTATTTACGCTGATTGGTGAATTTTTGGGTTCCGTCAGATTCTGTGCCCAAGGTGATGCCCTACTTGCCTCCCCCTAGCCCGGCCCTGTTAGGGGGACAGGTGGGGAGGGGCTGGACTGCCCTCCCACGGAATCCGCCCCCCCCGACTGTTCATTTGTCCCCCCTCTCGGCCTCCCTCCACCTCCCGCCATCCACTTTCCGTCCATCCCTTCATCACCTGTCCATCTGTCCGGCTGTCTGTAGCTAAGAACCAGCATTTGCGTTTAGATGGTCCGAGTTCGCCTCCTCGCCGCCCATCCTGGGCGAGCCATGACAATTAAAAATGTTGTGAGTCAAAACCCACCATCAACACAGTAAAAACCCCACAGAGTGGGAGGAAATATTTATTTTAAGTCTTTATATCTGATAAGGAATGAACGCCCAGAACCTACAGAGAACTCCCCGAACGCCCTCAATAAAAAAGCAGGGGGGCCTGCATGGCTCAGCCGGCTGAGGGTCTGACTCTTGATTTCGGCTCAGGTCATGAGCTCACGGTTCGTGAGTTCAAGGTCTGCGCTGACAGCCCAGAGCCGCTTGGGATTCGGTCTCTCCCTCTCTCTGCCCCTCCCCTGCTCATGTTCTCTAAATAAATAAATAAACAAACAGACAAATAAATAAACAGACATAAAAAAAAAAAAAGCGAACAACCTGATTCAAAAACGGGCAAAGGACTTGAACAGACACCTCTCCAGGGAAGACGTACTAAAGGCCGATGGGCACACGCGGAGACGCTCAGCCTCCCTCGCCACTGGGGAGAGGCCAGTCCGAACTGCAATGAGATAGCACCTCACACCCGTCAGGATAACTTTTCTCACACACACAAAAAAACAAAAAATAAACGTTGGCGAGGACGTGGAGCGATCGGAACCCACGGGCACTGTTGGGGGGAAGGTGAAAATGGTGGGGCGGCCGTGGAAAACGGCTCTTCCAACTTCTGGGGATACACCCACCGTGTGATTTACGAGGCTGACGCCTGCCCAGATCCGGGAAGGGCGTGGAGAAGGCAAGACCGACGACCGGCTCACGACATTCCGTCTCCTGGCCGCGGTGACAAGTTCAAGAGTGAGCCTGTGACCAAAGTAGGGCCAACGGGGTTCAGCCGTGGGATTTTTGCCGGGACAACCGGGAGAACGAGACCCGCTTTCAGCTGTGAGTTCTAGCCGGGAGGATGACGCCGATCTGGAGCTGGTGGTGCCACCAGAAGGACCCTGGCGGGAAGCGAGCGCGCAGACGGAGGGCAAGAGATGAAGTCTGGGTGACACGCCTTGAGCTTCCAGATCCGCCACTGCCCGGAGCCCGGACGCCGCAGGGGTGCGGCTCCAGGCCTGGGCTGCCTCTTCCTGACATCTTGCCGTCGCCCGCAATGGAGAGGGTCCCCTGAGACGCGGAGCCAGGAAAAGGAGCCCAAGGCAATGCAGGCTGAGGGTTTGAAAAGTACTTAAAAGGGGACCAGGAGCCACCAGGCCAGAGATACAGGGAGAACGGGGCCTGCTCACTGTGTCCGCCCTGGATCTTTCCCCTCGTTCCAGACTCATCGTGCAACCGCACACTTGGCATGCCCCTGTCCGACAGGCTTCTCGACCGAAAGGTCCAGAACGGAAGCCTGGATTCCTGACCCGGCAAACCCTCTCCTCCAGGTCACCCCTCCTGGTTAAATGGCACTTTGGTCTGCGAGATCGCTAAGAACGAAGCTGGTCCCTTCCTTGACTGCGTCAGCAAATCCTGTGGACCCCGCAGCATAGGTCCTGGGTCCGGCCCCTTCTCCCATCGTCCACCATCATCTCCCTGGTCCCAGCCTCTGTCGCTCTGGCCTGGACACCTCAGTGAGGGCGGGGTGTCCCAGCCTCTGAACTTGGTCCCCCTTGGGTCTCTTCCTCACACGGCCGCCAGGGGGCGTCTTCTCGATGCAGATGGGGTTTCCCTGCTCGCGGACAGAAGGCAAAGCGGTCTGGAGGGACTGGCCTCCCGCCCGCTGTGCTCGTACGCGTCACTGAACCCTACCGGCTATCTGGCCTTCTGGAATGTTCCGCGCTTCTTCCCACCTTTGCCCTTGGCTGGCCCTCCCGCCCGTAGGGCCCTCCCCCCCATCTTTGCCCAGCTCCGTCTGGCTTCTAATGAAGCTGTCTTCTTCCCCTCTCTGTCTTTCTCTTCTCTTTGTGACACTTTTTGCCACCTTTATTATCATTACACTATGTCCCTACCAGCATGTGAACCCCCGGGGGGGGGGGCAGGGACGTTTGCTTTGCCCACTGCCATTTCCCCGGGGCCTAGCACCCAGGAGGAGCTTGTTAAATAGGTGTTGCATGATGAGCATGATGTGAGTCAACCTAACACTGGCCCCAGGGGACGTGCAGGCAGGAGGCCGTGCTTCCCACCCACCCTAGGGTTGAAGGTGTCTCCCCTCCCTGCTCAGCATCAGAATCCCCTGGTTCCCCTCCCCCCCCCAACAGTGAAGCCAGTGGACCCAGAGGGCTGGCGTCCCAAGGCCAGGACACAAGGAGAAAGGCAGGGGTGAAGGGGTTAAATGGCCTGGGGGTCCATGGAGGAGGAAGGGGACTTTGAGGGTCAAAACCCAAGATGCGCCCATTGGACAAGATGCGGAGGAGGCATCGCATGGAGTGAGGTTGCCCCAAGACCCCTTGTCTCTGGTCAGAGCAGAGGTGTGGCCAGACCTCGGCTTGTACTTGCCTGAAGGCTGCCAGGCGGGGTGGAGGTGGGGTCCCTGCTACTTCCCTTCCCTGAGAAGGCTAAGGAATTGGGGAGGGGAGCAGAGGGCGCTAGGGGACCCAGTCTTGGAGAAGAGATGGGACCTGGCTGGGCAGAAGAGGGAGGGCGGGGATTTGCGGTGGGAAGGGGGGGATGGCGGGGGCAGGGCCACCCTGAGTGTGGCTATGGAGACCTCCCAGGGGTCAGGCTTGGGCGTGGGAGAGGGACAAGAGTGGGGGTGGGGACAAGCATGGGACCCTCCCTCCCTGAATGACAGCGAGCCTCACTGAGGGCAAACAGGATCCCATTAACAGTTGGGAGGTCTCCTGGCCCACAGCGCCTACACTCACCTATCTGCATTTTTTTTTAAACTTTATTTATTTATTTTGAGAGAGAGAGAGAGAGAGAGAGAGAGAGAGAAAATGTGAGCAGGGGCGGGGCAGAGACAGGGAGCGAGAGGGAGAGAGAGAATCCCCAGCAGCTCTGTGCCGCCAGCACAGAGCCCGATGGGGGACTTGAACTCACGAATGGTGCCATCATGACCCGAGCCGAAATCAACCCTGAGCAGGCTCCGCACCGTCAATGCAGAGCACGATGCGCGGCTCGAACCCACAAGCCGGGAGATCATGACCCGAGCTGAAATCAAGAGTTGGAGGCTTGGGGCGGCCTGGGTGGCTCGGTCGGTGAAGGGTCCGACTTTGGCTCAGGTCATGATCTCCCGGTTCGTGAGTTCAAGCCCCGTGTTGGGCTCTGTGCCCACAGCTCAGAGCCTGGAGCCTGCTTCAGATTCTGGGTCTCCCTCTCCTTCTGCCCCTCCCCCCCACTCTCTCTCTCTCTCTCTCTCTCTCTCTCAAAAAAAAAAAAAAATTAAAATAAGAGAGTTGGAGGGTTAACCGACGGAGCCACCCAGGCGCTCCTCACCTATCTCATTCTTGACTAAAGCTGCCGGGTGGAAAGTGAGAGACGGAGCCCAAGTGGAAAAAGACTCTGAGGCAGGAAGCCCCGTGCCCTGAAGGGGCCTGTGCTGGGACCCAGCGGAGGGAAGGCACCGGGAACCTGGAAAAAAAAAAAATAAAGTAGCATCTGCCATGTGAGATGCAGCCAAAAACCACATGTAAGAAGCTAAACCATAACACTCCAAGCAGAAGCCATAGAAGAATGTTCGAAAAATGGGATTTCGGAGGTGCCTGGGTGGGTCCGGCTCATCGGGCCCCACATCGGGCTCTGCGCTGACAGCTGGGGAGCCTGCTTCAGAGTCTCTCTCTCCCTCTCTCTGCCCCTCCCCTGCTCGTGCTCTCTCTCTCTCTCAAAATAAATAACCATTAAAGCAACTTAAAAAAAAAAAATTAAACAATGAAAAAAAAAATGTGATTTCAGAGTGGCCGAGGCCTTTCTAAGACTCACAAAGAACGGGGGAGCCGTAAGAGAAAAGGCTGATGGGCCGAACGGGATAAATCTGAAAAAAACAAAAAAAAAAAACAAAAAAACTTCGGGGCTCAAGCCACCGTTGGGAAAGCCGGCGACAAACTGGGAAAACGTGGTCCCTTGTGTGACCAACAGCTCATTTCCCTACTATGGAAATCGATGAAAGACACCAGCACCGGCTAAGAACCTGGGCAAAGGGTTCTGGAAACACAGTTCACAGAAAAGGGAAGTACGAAGGCTTTTAACCCTCAGAGGCTCATGGCTCATTCACGCGGAGAGAAATGCAAATGGAAAAGAAATGCAAATGAACGTTCCCCAGCAGTATCATTTTTTGCCTCCTGGAGGGTCAGAGATAAGAGAGTCTGCAAGTCTGCTGGGGGGGAGACCATGGGGGATGAGCTCCCCCCCCCCACCCCCCCGTGCTGCTGGTGGGAGGGTGACTGGGCACAGCCCCCGGGGACGGGATTTGACACAAACGACCCGCTGATCCTACAGCGACCCCCCCCCCCCAGAGAGGGTCCTTCGGATACTGGCCCCTGGAGTAGCTGCGCATGCGCACTGTTGTACGTGGCCTGGTTGGGGCGGGGGGGGATCGAACGGTCCTTTAATGAGAACTGATCAGATGAGTTCTGGGACGCCTGCACAACGGAATTCTGTTCATCTGCAAAAATGAAGGAGGCAGCTCTTTCTCCACGAATACGGAACAGGCTTCAAGGGAAATAGTGAATGCAAACCAGCAAGGGGCAACCCGCCAGCAATCGTGGGGTCCTTTTTGGGGGGGAAGATGCTTGTTTCCCCTGGAAGATCCCCGGAAGGACACGCAAGAAACTGACAACGGAGGTGGCTCCCTAGGAGGGACGGGGTGGCCGGGTGGTGGGCCAGAAGGCTGACTTCTCATAGTCCGATCTTTCATATCTTTTGGATTTCGGGCCGTGTGAATGTATTACTCATTCAAAGGTAATGTGAAAACACTAAAACGTAACAACAACCACCACCACAACAAAAAAACCAACTTAAACAAATGTTTGTGTCCAGGTCCCAGGTTAGGAGAGTGGGATGGTTGTGTTGTCCTGGGAGGGGGACTGGGGGGAGACGTGGAGTTGGAGGGGTCAGTGGGCTTCCGAGGTCGGGTGAGGGCGTCTCCAGCAGGTCTCCGGAATGGCGATGGGAGCCATGGAGGGTCTGGGATGCCCCCGAAGGTGTGAAGAGAAAGGCCAAGACAGCGTCCTAGGTGCAGGTGTATGAAGTAGACCAGAAGGGACCTGCAAGGCACCAGAAGGAGCTGCACTGTCTACCTAGAAGTTGCAGGAGGGTGGCCTAGGGGTGCTCCCTGAGGTCTGGGGCAGGGGGCCGTGGGAGCCTGGCTGTCTCCGGGTGTGTCCGGGGCACAGAACCTGAACTGGGGGCAGAAGGAAAGCCCCTGATGAAGAGAGGGGTCTGCACCCTGCATCTAGGGCTTGGTGAGGATCTCCGAGGAGAAAATCCCCTTCTCAGACCCCAAATTTGTCCCACGGAGCCCTTGGGCCCAAATATGGCTCCTCTACCAGGAAGGAGAGAGATGACCGGAAATGGGGAGTGGCCCGAGGTGGTCAGTCCGGGAAGCTGGGTTGGGGGTGGGCATGGAGGGAAAGAGGGGGTGGGAAACGATCATCTGCTTCTGTCTGAATCCACCTTCTAGTAATTTGATCCCAGAGCCCAGGGACTCTGGGAGGACCCTGCCAGGCTGGGGACCAGACTCCAGCCCCTGGGGGCTGTTAGAACTGCCCCCCCCTCTTCTGCCACCTCTTTTGGTTGTGACACTGAACGTGCAGCTGATCCAAGGGAGAGCAGACCTCCATCCAAATGGGCTCCCAGCACCCCTCCAGGGGGCGTGCCAGGGACACTCAGGGCACCCCCACCCCTCAGGAATTTCCTCGTTTTTTTAAAGCTTTTATTTATTTATTTATTTGTGTGTTGTTTTAATGTGTTATTTATTTTTGAGAGAGAGAGAGACAGAGAGAACGAGCAGGGGAGGGGCAGAGAGAGAGAGGGAGACACAGAATCTGAAGCGGGCAACAGGCTCGGAGCTGTCAGCACAGAGCCCGACGCGGGGCTCGAACCCACGGACCGCGAGACCGTGACCTGAGCCGAAGCTGGATGCCCAACACACTGAGCCACCCAGGTGCCCCAAATGGGGCTTTTATTTCTATAATCATTTGTAAGTACTGGCTTAAAATATAGCACAATAAATATAATAAAGACTTTTAAAATGCTGGCTGCTATTTTAATAAAAGGTTAACAAAATTTTCGTAAGATAAAATAATTCGAAAGTTGTATGCATTTGATGACACAGCCTAAACATTTATAAAGCAAAAGTAAAAGTAAAAAGCAAAATTTTCATAAGATAAAATAATTCTAAAGTTGTATGCATTTGATGACACAGCCTAAACATTTATAAAGCAAAAGTAAAAGGATTACAAGGAGAATTGACAAATTGACCGTCACGGTGGAAGAGTTGACATACCTTTCTAGTAGCTGATAGATCAAGCAAAACAAATGAAAACAACTTGTAATAATATAAAAGATTTGAGCAGTGCAATTAACACCTTTGTTTTATTAGACACATATAGAACGCTGACTATCTACACATTTCTGGAAAAATGAGCCTCATATTAGCTCATACATAAAGCAAGCCTCAACTAATTTAAAAGAACCAGTGTGATGCAGTCCATGTTCTTTGACCACAAGACCACTAAGAACACAGTGGCCAAAAAGAGAACGATCCTTTCCCCTAGCATCTGAAAATTAACAGTTTCAAATAACTCATTGATCAAAAAAGAAAATCATAATGAAAATCTTCAGATATGTAGAACTAAAACATAATAAAGTTTTATATACCAAAGTCATAGGTTGTGACAAACTTTATGTATATTTTACCGCGATTGAGAAAGAATTGTAGGTTGCAGCTAATATAGTATTTGAGGAAAATTTATAGCCTTTAAAGCTTCTATTCTGAACAAAACAAGGCTGAAAATTCATGAACGAAGCATTCAAAACTGGGAAGTAAAAAAAGAGTAATGCAATAAACCCAAAGAAAAAATAAAGGAAAAAATAAAGGAAAGACCAGATATTAGTTAGGTGGAAAAAAATTGCATAACAGAAAGGATTAAAAAGGCCAAAAGTTGGTTCTTTGGAAAGCATAATAAAACTAACTAATTTGGGGAGCAATTCAGAACAACGGATGGAAGCGAAATAATATAGAATGAAAAGAAGGGATGTAGCAGATTGAAAAGGAGACGTTGAACGTTTATAAGATGATGCTATGAATAGCTTTCTATCAATAACTTTTTTTTTTAATTTTTTTTTTCAACGTTTATTTATTTTTGGGACAGAGAGAGACAGAGCATGAACGGGGGAGGGGCAGAGAGAGAGAGGGAGACACAGAATCGGAAACAGGCTCCAGGCTCTGAGCCATCAGCCCAGAGCCCGACGCGGGGCTCGAACTCACGGACCGCGAGATCGTGACCTGGCTGAAGTCGGACGCTTAACCGACTGCGCCACCCAGGCGCCCCATCTATCAATAACTTTGAGAACCCAAACAAAATAGAAAACTATCTAAACTGTTTCTAGAGACATATAGAAAAGGTGGTTCCAGGAGTAGTAGAAATTCCAAGGAGTCCCATATCCATCCACTAAATAAACTGAATTAGTCATTGAAGAGCTACCACTTTTTTCTCTCACATGAATTCCAAAACCAGGCCCAGATGGCTTTGTAAATGTTACAGAGTATTCAAGGTAGAGATAATTTCGTATAATCCAAACGTCTCTAAAAATAGAAAAAGAGATAATGTCACTCACTCAGCTAGTGAAATTAGCATAACCTTGGTTACCCACCCTGCCCCCTCCAAAGGCAACATGAGAAAGGAACAGGACTGGCCAATTGCACTGGTGAACGAGGGACCGCCCCCCCTGATATTGACATTTGAAGCCCGCTATATACACAAGACAATCATTGCGACCACATTCCATAGGGTATAGTTTAAGTTGTGACAACAGAAACCCCGCAAAGCACAGTGCCTTAAAGAAGTCACAGTGTATTTCTCTCTCACGTCCCTCCGGGGTGACTCATCCTGATTTACCACCCCCTGCATGTCCAGGATTGTGCCAGCATTTCTATTTTCTAGGCGGTGGGGAGAGGAGCAAAAAAGATGGACAGGACAAATGGTTTAAGCCTTCAAGGAGATGATGACTCATAAGTTGCACACATGAATTCCACGCACACCCTTCCTCCCCAACCCCCAACCTATCCCTCCACTTAATCACCAGGCCACACCTCGCTGCAGGGGACACTGAGAAGTTTGATCTTGAGCGGGGGCGAGCATGTGGCTGGCCGTAAGTCCCGGAGGCTTGTTACCAAAAAGAAGAAGGGGACAGTGGCCACTGAGGGACCGTCAGCTGCGTTCCCCAGAGTGACTAGGTTAGGCTTATGCAGGAATGCATGGGTGACTGAGCACTAGGAACTGTATTAGTGTTATTCACGTCTCCACAGCCACAGGGGAAAAAAAAGCATTCAATTAAATTAAACACGATAAAAACAGAACAAGATGGGCCGTTACTAACAATAACAGGGAAACTTCTTTAACTGATAAGAGTATCTGCCAAGAGCCTACATCATCTTTAATGGTGAAACCCTAGAAGAACCCTTTTAAAATTCAGAAGTAAGGGGCACCGGGATGGCTCAGTCCGTTAAGCGTCTGACTTGGGCTCAGGTCATGATCTCGCGGTTTGTGAGTTCGAGCCCCGCGTCGGGCTCCGTGCTGACAGCTCGGGGCCTGGAGCCTGCTTCAGATTCCGTGTCTCCCTCTCTCTCTGCTTGTGCTCTGTCTTTCTCCCTCTCAAAAATAAATAGACATTCAAAAAAATAAAATCGGAGATAAAACAAAGGTGCCCACCATCACCGATTCTATCCGATATGGCAGGAAGCGCTCCAGACTATCCAAGAAATTAATATTATAAAAATTGGGAAAGAGGAAGTAAAATTGTCATTTGCCACCAATGAAGGCTGTCTACAAAGACAGTCTTAGGCTTGTTAGTAGCAAAATCTCTCGATAAATTATAATAAGAATTTCCATCCATATGGCCATATATATAAGTATAATATATATATATATATATGTCCAATATGCAAAATTTGACATTTTCCCTGCATATAAGCGACAAACAGAAAATGCAATTTTAAAAGGTGTTAGTTCCGAGGGCACTAAAAGTAATAACGTATCAAGGAACAAATCTGATGGAAAAACATGCATGACCTTTCTGGGGGGAAATTATAAAACTTTATTGAAAGCTATAAAGGAGAAATATAACAGGTTAATGGGTAGGAAGACTGAATATTACCAAGATGTCCATTCTCCCCCAAATTCTTCCATAAATTGAACCGAATTCTAATTAGAATCCTGACACAGTTTTTCTCGGAACTTGACAAGCTGATTCTCAAACTGATACGAGGTCAGTGCTAACCGTTTTGAAAACATTCAAGAGGGGGGAATTTGTCCTGCCGGCTATACAAAGCTGGCACGGGGTCTTGGCAATTAAGGCAGCGCTGTGCTGGTTTCGGGGGGGGGGACGGACAGACCAACAGCCAGAGGGGCTGGGAAGACTCGCACAGTACAGACACCTGCCGGGAGACGCTGGGCTGCAGCTCACTGGGGTAAAGGCAGGCAGGGCGCCTCAGCAAATTGTGCCGGAGAAGTTGGTCATGGAAACGATGAAATTAAACCCGTATGTCATCACACCCTAAAACCCGTCCCAGCTGTATAAAGGCCTGAATATAAAAGCAACACCTTAAAAGCTTTAGAAGAAAACGTAGGAGAACATCGTTTATGAAATGGGGCATAGGAAAGGACTTCTTTTTTCTTTTTCTTCTTTTTTAAAAAAAAAATAGAGAAAAAGAGAGGGAGTGGGGGGAAGGGGCAGAAGGAGAGAGAGAATCCCAAGCAGGCTCTATGTTCAGCGTGGATCCCATGACTGTGGGATCATAACCGGAGTCAAAATCAAGGGTGGGGACATTCAACCGACTGAGCCACCTGGGTGCCCCTGAGTGCCTGTCTTCCTTCCCTTCCCTTCCCTTCCCTTCCTTTCCCTTCCCTTCCCTTCCCTTCCCTTCCCTTCCCTTCCCTTCCCTTCGCTTCCCTCCTTCCTTCTTTCTTTTCTTTCTTTTCCTTCCTTCCTTCCTTCCTTCCTTCCTTCTTTTTTTCTTTCTTTCTCCCTTTTTCTTTCTTTCTTTCTTTCTTTCTTTCTTTCTTTCTTTCCCTCTCTCTCACTCTCTTCTTTCTTTCCTTCTTTCCTTCCTTCTTTCTTTTTTTCTTTCTTTCTTTCTTTCTTGCTTGCTTGCTTGCTTTTCTTTCTTTCCTTCTTTCTTCCTTTGGGAAGGATTTCTTAAAACTCACTCCAAAAGCAACGCCATCAGGGAAGAAGTTTACAGGAGACTACATTCAAATAAAACCTGGTCATTCAAAGTCACAACCGATTAAAAGACAACCCAAACCCAAAGCTCTGAAAAAAGATAGGCAATTTAAGTTTGGAAATCAGATTATACAAAGAACTTCTCCAAATAAACACAGAAGAATAGAGGAATGGACAAAAAAAAAAAATACGAAGAGGCAATTTAGGGAACACGAAACACAAATGTCCGATCAATGCTTGCAAAGATGCTCAACGGCATCAGAAGTAAGTTAATATAAATTAAAACCGCAATGAGATGTCAGTTCACATCCACAAGGTTGACCAAAGTATAAAGGCCACAAGGGGAAGTGTAGGCGAGGGTGTGGACCATGGGCGCCCCTGAAGCATGACTTCTCTCTCGATTGAGGGAAAATATGGGCATGGCCTCCAGTTCTGCGCCCCCACTTCTAGAGAAATCTCACACGCCAGCTCCAGGAGTCCGCACATGATCATAGCAGAGCTGTTTGTAAAGCAGGCTTTGCAAACTCATATATATCCACTAACAGGGGATTGGAGAAATACATTTTGAGACATTCATATCACGGAAGATTGCATACCAGCAAAAATAACTAAACTAGAGGAAGAAGTCAACCATTTACCAGTGCATTGCTGGGTGGAGGCTGCGATTCCCAAATCCTCAGGCTTGTGGTGAGAAGGAGGCTGGGAACTGATCTGAGTGGCCTCAGAATAAGAGTTAGGACCTCTGTGGGGACAATCTAGGGAGGTGGATTGGGCTGAAATGAGGAAGGCTTTTGTAACAGGCCCAGTTGCCCGAGGGTGGAAGAGACGGTCTCCTAATGAAATGAGTTCCCCGTCATTGGAGGTATGTGAGCAGGGGCTGAGTTCCCCGTCATCGGAGGTATGTGAGCAGGGGCGATCCCTCTACGCATGCCCAGAGGCCCCGCGTATCTGTGATTCAGTGAGTCTGCGAAGTGTGGTTAAAAGAGTACAGGGCCGAATGAGTAACCAGACGGTGACACATCCCCGTGAGGGACCTGCTCGCTGATGAGAGGGGACGGACCACAGCACACGCAGCGACCCGGATGTCTCTCCGAAACACGCCGAGTGAGAGAAGCCTTTTGCAAAAGGTCACGTACTGTGTGATTCCATTTATGTAGGATTCTAGGAAAGGCAAAGTAATCTAGGAAGACGGAAAGCAGATCGGAGCTTCTGCGTGTGGTGGGGGGAGGGCAGGAACGTCCCGCAGTGATGGGAGCGTTCTGGAATGTTCCGTATCTTGATCTGGGGGAAGGTCTCATGGGTGTATATATCTGTCAAAATGAACGGAACGGCGCACTTTAAGTGGATCCTCTTAGGGGCGCCCGGGGGGCTCAGTCCGTCGAGCGTCCGACTTCAGCTCAGGTCATGATCTCGCGGTCTGTGAGTTCGAGCCCCGCGTCGGGCTCTGTGCTGACAGCTGGGAGCCTGGAGCCGGCTTCGGACTCTGTGTCTTCACAGAGGGAAGGAGGGAGAACCTATAAGGAGAACCTAAATTCGCTTCCAGTGTAGCGGCTACAAGCGTATTATCTCTGGCAAGCCAGCGAGCCTCTCTGTGCCTTGGTTTTCTCATCTGTAAAGTGGGGGAGCAGGAGAGGCCCCGCCAGTCGTGTGTCAGAGCAGTGAACTCACGCTGGAAGCACACGGCCCTTCCCACTGTCCTCCCAGCCCTACGTCCACCGGGCTGCTCCCCTCCCATCTTGTTTCTCTCCCAACCCTGGCCTGCCCGCATAGCCTCAGGGCCACCTGCAGATCGCGGGACAACCCAAGAGAGGGGTTTCAGGATCCCCGGGTCCCTCTCAGTACAGATCACAAGTCATTCAGGGCCAGCTTCCTCTCTTTCTTTTTTTAGAAGTTTATTTGTTTTGAGACAGAGGGAGGGAGAGCGGGAGGGGCAGAGATAGAGGGAGAGAGAGGCTCTGCACGGTCAGCGTGGGAGCCGGACGCGGGGCTCGAACTCACCAACTGTGAGATTGTGACCTGAGCCGAAATCAAGAGTCGGACGCTTAACTGACTGAGCCACCCAGGTGCCCCTTGCGGCCAATGTTCTAATCTGTGTTTTGTATTCCTTGCAGAGCTGAGCCCAGTGCTGGGTATTCAGGTGGTGTGTAATCGAGTGCATGCAGCACGAAGGAGGGAGTTGGGTGGCCCTAAGTCAGGGTGACTTTTGCTTGGATTGTCTTGGAGAAGTGGCTTTCTCAGGATGGAGGGCAGGGGCCATCTGAGGGCTGTGCGGGCCATGTATGGTTGGGCAGGCTGTTCACTGTGTAAGGAAGCTCCTCCCTAGAGGGGCAAATGGGAGATAAAACCCAGTACATATAACCCTTTCCAAGTCATGTGGCCTCACTCATTGGCCGTGTCTTCCCAAAGAAGTACATTCTTCCTTTTTCTTTTCTTTTTTTTTTTTTTTAAAATAAACATTTTTATTCTGGAACGAGTTTAGCTTTACAGAAAAGTTCCAAACATAGTCAGAGAATTCACCTATACCCGTCACCCGGTTTCGCCTTACGTGAACATCATAACCAGGGCACGCTTGTCAAAACTAAGAAATTAACGTCGGCACAATACCGTCCGCTAAGTTTCAGACTTGATTTGGATTTTACTACGTTTCCCACTAACGTTGTTTTTCGGTTCTAGGATCCAATCCAGGACCCCGCAGTGCATTTAGGTTTTTGTTTGTTGTTCAGATTCACAGAGGTTGCCCTAGGGGCTAGCGGTGGATGGGGAAAGAACCTGGGTCCAGGGGGAGCATGTAGAATAAAGGCCTTAGGTGGTTTGTGAGGCAGGAAGCCCAGGGTGGGTCACGGGGGGCCTTCCTGACTCCGTCTGAGCCCCGCGAAGTATTTTCCACCGTCTCAGCTCAGCTAATGCCAAGGAGAGAGGAAAGGATCAAAGTTTGTTGGCTGGTTTGAATCCCCGACGGGCCAAGTTTTGGAGCAGGCCACTGTCCCGGGGTCTCCTCGTTCGTCCTAAGTGACAGTCCAGGGTGAGTGACTGGCGGCTCTGCCTCTTTCTTCCCCCGGGTGTGTGTGGGGGGGGGGGGCAGTGGCCATGAACAGTTAGAGCCAGGTGAACTTGGAGTTGCCTGGCGCTGGGTATGATTTCAGGCTGGGCGGTCCTACGGAGTCCGCTGCCTTCTCAGACCCTCCCTTTCCCCCTCGTTACAACGGGTCACGGATCCTTGTTCCAGGGTGCCTGGTCCCCCAGGGTGGCCTCGAGCACAGGACTGGCTCGTGTGGAGCACTGCCCGTAACTTCCTTTTTATTTCTCCTTCTCCATCAGCGGCCCCCCCACCTCCCTTCCTGCCCACCCCCCGCGCCCCTCCCCTCCTTCCGCCCTCTGGGATCCCCGTGCTTGGGGGAGCCTTGTGTATCGCTCATGCAATCCCCCGGCCTGGGGTGTCCTCTCTCCGGCACCGCCTTTCAAGTGCTGGCTCACATGTCACCTCCCCGGCCCCGGTTCTCCCTTCGTGTAGCCCCGAGGTCCCCTCCCTGGAGATCCCTCTTGGCCCCATCGCTTCCTGCCTTGTTTTATAGACACACGTGCGAGGTCTTATCTTCCCCGGGGATGGGCTATACCTTTTGCACCCTGGACTCACCGGCACCTGAATACCGTGCAGGGCACACACTTGCAGCTCATTGAGTGTTTACCACTTAGACCCGAGGTGGACTGAGCTCCTCAGGAAGCCCTAAGCCTTTGGAGAACTGCTCCAGCCCGGCGCCGTGCGCAACAAGTCAGGCCCCAGCCCAGAGGGTACCCGGGTCTCTTGTCGGTGCCCCAGCCGGCACCTGAGGGGCCCCGGGCTAATTCTGCCAGACCGCATGCTCCGCCCTCTGCAATCGGCTGTTGGGGCAGCAGCTTGGGTAAGTTCCCCTTCCGCTTCCTTCTGCCTCCCGTCCTACTGAGCTGCTCTTCCGTCAGGGGGGGACCTCGCCAGGCTCTCCAAACCCTTGGAGCCCGCAGAAACGCTCCGTGCCCCGAGCTGTCACCAGCGCCGCCTCCCAGGCCCCGGACGCGATGCAGGCCATCAAGTGCGTGGTGGTGGGAGATGGGTAAGTACCTGGCTGAACGTCTCACCTGGCCGGAGCCGCCCGACTGGGTTACCCCGGAGACCCTCCCGCCCTGCCGATGTAGGAGTCCCTGGGAAGCAGCTGGGAGGGGCTGCTCCCTTCTTGTCCCCGGGGCCCAGAGAAAGCCCCCCCCCCCAGGTGGGCAGAGGACAGCTCCGCTCTCTTTGCCCACTTCCCTCCGGAAGCTGCCTGGGGGGAGGTGGTGGAGGGTGCGGGGCTGGGGGTAGATGTGCCCGGGGCCCCTCACCTACACCCTGAGAGCTGGGACAGGTCTCTTATGGGACCTGTCTTCCACTCTGTGGAGGCGGATGGGGCGGGGGTGGAGAACCAAGAACATGGCCTTTCGTCCGCAGGCTGTCCTGGGCTCTGGTCACTGGCTTGCTCTGCTGTGTGTCCTCAGGCAAGCTGCAGAGCCTCTCTGAACCTCAGCTTGTCCATCCGCGCAGAGGCCACGCCCCTGGGGTTGATGTGGGGGGGTCACCTGACATATTTCGAGGGGCTGTCCTGTGCTCAGGGTGCTCAATAAATATTACCCTCCTTCCCCTCCTCCCTCCCTGACTCTCCCCTCCCCCTCAGCCTGCCTGGTTGGGGAGGACGGTGCATGGGGGATGTGGGCAAAGAGCAGAAGGGGGAGGGGAACATGAAGGGAAGGGAGAGGGCAGGAGGGGTGGGAGGGTGATTGCGAGGGCCCGTGCCAGGTAGGCTGGGCCGAGGGGCCTTCTCAGCCGTGGGCCTCAGTCTCCTCATCTGTACAACGACTGGTCCGAGATGCCGATCTCTGATGCCAGCCGTAACAGCGTCTCAGGGTCCAGCCCACAGGGGCATCCTGGGTGCAGTCCAGCCTACCCCAGCGTTTCCGGCTGGGCAGCCCTCCGTTCCCACCCTCCCATTCTGCAGAGGGGCAGCCTGAGGCTTTGGGAGGCTCAGCTCTTTCCTGCCCTGGGTCGCAGTGGCCCTGACACGACGGGACCGACTTTGGCTCCGATGGGTCTGCTGGGAGCAGGTCGGTTTATCAGACGGCCCTCGGCTGATTCGGATGCGCTGGCCGGCCTTATCTGCCCGCCTCTCTGCCCAGCCCTGCTCACTTCTGCTTTGTACCTAATCTGAGGCGGGGAGGGCAGAAGCCAAGGGCAACGTTCCAGTCATTCAAAGTTACCTTGGTGGCGGGCCCTGGGGAGGGCGGCGGTGGGGGAGGAGAGGGCGGCCAGCCTTCTCAGAACAGGAAGTGACGAAACGAGGGCCCGGGGGCCGCCCCCTTGGCCCCGGGCTTTCCATGGCGCTACCTGTACCCCCTCCCGGCCCAGCCGACTCGCAGACCCAGGGAAGAGGGCCCGAATCGTGGCCATCACTCTTCAGCGCTCACTGTGGGTCAGGCGCCGGGTTCTCCCCTCTCTCCAATCTTCCCACCCACCTCACATTAGGCCCATTTTACAGGTGGGGAAGCTGAAGCTCAGAGAAGTTAAGCAATTTGGCCCAGACCTCGTGGGGTTTGAGGCCAGGCCTCTCTGACCCCCAAAGTCTGTGTTCTTAACTGTTACCCTCTCCGGTGAGGTTGGGAGGGCAGGCTTTCCCTAACACGGACAAGCTGCTACGCCGTGTCACACATGGTGCTGGCCTCTTTTACAAGCTTCATCCTAACTTACTACTCAGCACACTCCTGGGAGGATGGACGCATCGCCGTTTTCTAGACGGGGAGACTGAGGCCCAGAGACGTGGGCCCGGGTCTCCCCCACCCCCCCCCGAGGGCTGGGCCAGGGGACAGCGCAGGTGCTCAGAAACCTCCGTGTCTCGGGCAGGGCCCGTGACCGCTGTCCTCTCGAACTTTCTGCCTTTCAGAGCCGTGGGCAAGACCTGCCTTCTTATCAGCTATACCACCAACGCCTTCCCTGGAGAGTACATCCCCACCGTGTGAGTCCCCGGGGCGGGGAGGGCCGGGGCGCTGGGAGGCTGGGGAGAGAGGCATCCTGGAGCCCACCCCCTTTTCAGGCACTTCCTGTGTGGCGGCCCGTGTGGGCACCTGGGGGTCTCTGCCTGGCAGAGGTGCCTCACGATCCAGCCAGGAAGCAGCGATCGGCGTCGAGATGGGCATTGAGGGCGGGGGCCGGGGCCCCCGGGGTGGGAGAGACCGGGGAGCAGGCCGCTGTCCAGCCGGGCCTCGGCAGGAGGTGGGATGTGGGGCTGGGTCCCAGAAGAGGGGCTGGGATGGGGTGGTTGGAGGAGGGGGCAGTCGGGGGCCTTGACACGGGGGAGCAGACAGCAGACGCACGCACGCACGCACGCACGCTGTTAGGGGGGAGGGCAGTGCCCTCTGGAGGCCAGTGGGGAGCCCTGCCCTGTTGTGGGACGTGGAGGCGGGTGTGTAGGAGTTCGTGGGTGGCAGCCTCGGGAGGGGAGGGTAAGTGGGAAAGCGCCTGCCCCGCCCCCACCAGCCCTCAGCGGGTCCCTCCCTCGCAGGACAACTCCCCAACCCTTAGCACTGCATTCAAGGCTCCGCGGGGCCTTCTCCCCACCTCGCCTTCCGGCATCGCGGCCCAGCACTTTGCTTAGTGTTCTGCCTGCTTGTGCCCACCAAACGCTCCCTGGGCATTCTGGCCTCAGGGCCTTTGCTCAAGCCGTTCCTTCTGCCCGGAGTGCCTTTCCTTCCAAGGCGTCTAAGACCCTCAGGCCAGCTCCGGTGCCCCCCACCCCCCACTTCCAGGAATCTTTCTCATCCAGCCTGAAGGGACCTCTCACTCCCTCGAGTGACTGTATCTGATCCTTCCTGTGACTGTGTCTCTGGAGGGCAGGGAGCCTTGTACTCTACGGTCACCCCGTTATCTCATGCACATCGTCTTATACCTGATAGACGTGTTCCGTGTTGGCCTGAATTGAACTCCATGGAGAGGCCCTCGGAGGATCCGTCAGAACACGGGCCTACCGTGTCCTGCATGAAATGTCACACATGTGTGCCCTCCCTCGGTCCTCAGCAGAGGTGGCCGTTATACCCAGGCCACCCACGGGGGAAGCTGCGAGCCTCACGGCGCCCAAGGGGCCTGCCCCCCAGGACGCCGAGCAGCCGGCCGGGCCAGGGCAGAGAAGCCTGGGTAGGGACCCTGGAAAACGGGCTTCAGCACCAGCTTGGCTTCCGAGTCCCCAGATGGCCTGGTGCCAGTGTCCAACCCTCTCTGCACCTGCCGTATCCGTCCGTTTGCCATGGATCACCAAGTATTTATCAGGCATCTCCTAATGCGGAGGCAGGACTGGCTCTAAGCCTGAGAGGGCGCAGCTCCCGCGAAAGGCCGTTGTCACCGGCGGTGCCCTGGCCCGGCCTGCCTTCCTGCCTCTCCGCCTGTCCCAGCTGGGGGGGGCCCGTTTGCTGAAGGACCTTAGACCAATCATTTCTCCTCTCTGAGCCTCCGTTTCCCTTTTTTATAAGGTCAGAGCTGGGCTGGGAAATCCCAGGCTCACCGCCGGGGCGCCTCTCCTGGGCAGGGAGACGAAAGGCGTGCTCTCTGCTGCAAGACGGTGGGACCAGCAGAGGCCAGGCTAGGGCCAGTGGTTGCCAACGCCTTGGAGAACCCGGGCTCCTGGTGGCCCTTGGTGGGCTCGGGACACCGGACGCCCCTTGCAGACCGACAGATAAGAACGAACCAGGCAAGGTCTACCTTCCCAGGACTCTGGGGAGTTTGGGTCAGACCCTAGGGCCATCTTGAAATTCTTAACTTTTGAACAAGGGGTCTTGCGTTTTCATTTTGCATCGGACGCTGCAAAGTATGTGGCCAGTCCTGCATGCCACGCTCCTTTGTCATCCGGGACAAGAGTCGCTCAGCTCTGGACAAGCCCTCCGAGAGGCTCCTACTACACGCCTCTTCCTCTGTGATGGGGAGGGGGAGATGAGTCACGCCAAGCCCTTGACGTTGGAGGGCGGGGGCAGCCGGGGAGAGTGGGGTTAGGGAAAACAGGAGATCCCTGTTTTCCTGGGGGGGATCCCCCTCCTCTGGGGACAGTCGGGTTTGCTGAGGCTGGGATACGTGTGCAGCCAGCACATGGTCAGATGAGCAGGTGAGCTGAGCACAGTCATTGCCAGGCGTGGGGGGTTGACGGCTCAGGGTCCAACAGATGGGGAGACTGAAACTCATGAGCACGTCGCTGGCGCTCTGTAGTGACTGGGCGCTCTGGCTGCTTCGAGAAGGTGCCAGAACTCAGCCACCGCCGGGCGGCTCAGCTGGTGGGAGAAAAGAACACCCGGTTAATTTCGGTCAGCTTGGCCAGGACTCGGTTTTCGTTTTCATTTCACCTCCTGGCAAGCCAAGTGTGGAATTCTGTGCACAGCATGGCGTCCAGCCCCTTCTGGGCTCTCGCTGCCCCCCGCCCACCCTCCTGCCGCCGAGGGTGTGGTTCCCTCCCTGGCCCCAGCTACCCTTCTCCAGACTTCTCCACCCCGTGGCTCCTCTTAGCCAAGATGATCACGTCCACCCCCCCCCCCCCGCCGCCTGGTGAAGCCCCTCAGCGGTGCCCCATTGTCCTCAGGACCAAGACCCGAGTCCTAACGGTGGTCCACACCCTGCCTGACCTGGTCGATCCTCTCTGGTCCCCACATCACCAGCCACGCATGCCCCCTGGTCTCTGCGTTCCTTTCTGAAGGTGGGCTTGGGTGGGGGTCAGGTGATGCTGGGGGCTGAGCCCCCTTCCTCCTGCCCCCAATCCCCTCCTCCACTCCGTTGCAGGTGTAGGGCTGGGACCAAAGCCCCATGTAACCTGGGGCAGGTCCCTCCGAGCCTCCCTGAGTGTGTGTCCCTCGTGTGTGAAATGGGGACAATGGTAGCAGCTGCTTCCTGGGCCCACTGAAGTGGCCCAAGTACGAAGGGCCTGGAACAGTCGTTGACGGCTCTGGGGGCTCAGCAGACGTGAGTTCCCTGCCTTCCCCCCAGCTCAGGGATGCCCCAGGCCCGGGCTCAAACCTCCGAGCCTCAAGCTCTGAAGTGGCCTCAATGTTTCCCAGGTGGGGATTTTCTAAATCTAGTCCTGGCTCTGCCGCCGACTGACTGTGAGATCTTGGGCAAGTGCCTTCCTGTCTGTGGGCCTCAGTTTCCTCATCTGGGTAAGGGGGTGAGGGCTGGCCAGAGCGGTTCCTCTGGTGCTGGCTGCCTGTGGATCTCAAGGAAGGGGGCCCCCCCCGGGAGGTGTAGACCGCTGGTGCATCCTTGCAATAATCCCTCCGGCTCTGGCAGCTGGGCCTCTGGGGAGGGACGTGTGTGTGTGTGTGTGTGTGTGTGTGTGTGTGGATGGTGCAAGGAATCTTGGGAGGCTTTCTGGCTCCAGAATTTCAGGCTGGACATTAGAGAGGAGAGTGTCCCTCCTTCCTCAGTGTGTCCCAAAGGAATGTTTCCGACCGAAGCCGAAGACACCAGAGGCGCGTCTTTTCCCGTGATGCCCCCGGTGTCTCCCTGGACGGCGCCTTCTTCCTGAAATCCCACAGGGCAT
Organism: Lynx rufus; assembly: GCF_022079265.1. NCBI lineage: Eukaryota > Metazoa > Chordata > Mammalia > Carnivora > Felidae > Lynx > Lynx rufus. The sequence continues at coordinate 131,110,701 of NW_025814889.1, read as the reverse complement.
GGCTGGTAGCTAGAGTTGGTACACAGAGCCCCTACTATGTGACAAATGCCTCAGGGGCCTCAGGGTGCAGTGAGGAACAAGCCAGGCGTGGTGTCTGTTGTTTGGGCAAAGATTGCTGGGTTGGGGCCTGGATGGGCGGGCTGGGGGGCAGGAAAGGCTTCCTGCGGGAGGTGACCTTGACATGGGGCTAGAGGGGAGATGACCTTGACACGGGGCTAGAGGCGGCTGAGTAAGAGTCAGCTGGGCACTGGGGAGGCGGAGCGAGGGAGGAAGCAGAGTGGAGAGTCAGAGAAGTGTTTGTGGCAGCTTCTAGGCAGTAGGGAGCGGGGCTCTCTGAGGAACCGAGAAGTGACCGGAACACTCCATGGATGAATAAGTACGGGGTGCTAAAAATAGCAGGCTGCCCACTTTTGGGGGTGTGTGCGTGGGTATTTCTCAGAACAGTTGTTTTGGGAGGCACCCTGAAGCACTGGGGCTTCTGCAGCCGGTCACCAAGCAGCATTCTGGGGCGGCTTCCTGGAGGAGGTGGCGTTCCAAGGGCTTCAGTTCAGTCGGCTTTAGTTCCCATCTACCTGCACGTATTGGGTGCCAGGCCTGGGAAGCAGCCAGGGCCCTGTGGAGCCCTGACCCCCAGCAAGATAGAGACACACGGATTGCCTCTTCAAGGTCAAGATAAAGCAGTTGCCTAGGGGAGGGCACAGTGAGCTCTTTCCAGGTGGAGGCTGGGGGAAGGGGGTGGCCCCCTCCCCCTCCCCACCGCAGTGGAGGAACTGCCTGGGCAGGAATTTGACTCTTGAACGGGAGGTGGCGTCTGGGTGGGAGGCACGGCCATGATCAAGCTCAGGGAGGCGGGCAGCGTGAGCCTTGCCCGGGAAAGAGCTTGGCTGGTGTATGAGGAGAGAAGGAGGAGGATCCTGAGGTCTCAGTGGGCCAGGCCAGGGGACAAGGAGCGGGTGGCTTTCGTGGGGAGGGACAAGGTGATGATCCCTAGCCCTCGTGGGCGGGAGGTGAGGGCATCTGTGGTAACCCAGCTGGGGCACAGGGCAGTGAGCGTCAGACGTGAGCGCTGGGACCCCACGCAACTGGCTTCTAACTTAGTTCGGTCCCTCGCTGGCTGTGGGGCCTTGGGCAGATGGCTATACCTCTCTGATCCCAGTTTTCTTTTCTATAGGCTGAAAAACCAGCACTTTCCTTTCAGGGGTATGTGTAGTGAGAAATAGTGTTGGGTTGGATTAAAAAAAAAAGAAGAAGAAGAAAGAAAAGTCTGGAAGCTTGTGTGATGGCCCTGGAGGCCTCCCTGGTGCTGGTGGGAGATTTTAGCTGTCGCTATTGGCATCCCCCTAGCAACAACCCCCCCCCCGCCACACCCAACCCTTTGGCACATATCTTTCCTGTATGTGCTGGTGGCATTTCTCGAAAGTGTCACCTCCCCCCCCCACTCCAAGCCCCCTGCCACCAGCCTGGAAGACCAGGAATTTAGCGCCCCCGGAGGTCCTTCTGCCAATGCAAGATAAGGACGCTGGACAAATACCTCGCCTCCTGCCCCTCAGGGGTCAGGGGGCTCCCTGTCTCCCAGCTGCCTCTGCTGGGACCCCTCAATAGCGCCCCCCGGAACAGCTGGTGTCCCTTCTTTGCCTCTTCCTCGCTCCCCTGCCGAGGCTGCCACCTCCTCCGCTCAGGGTTTGTTTCAGGGGAGGACCCCACCCGCGACAGGGTGACCCACATCAGTGCAGTACAGGAAGTGGGTAAATTTGATGCGGGTCGAGCCTTAGGGGGGATGCTCTGCGACGCCCCCCCCCAAGTCACTTCTTCAAAAGATAGGCCAAGGGCAGAAAAGGGACGGACAGACCATGTCTTTCTCTGGAGGTTTACCTGCAGTTAACACTTTTTTTAAGGTAATGAATCAGTAATGGGGAAAAACCCAGCAAAACCCAGAGGGAAAGCCGACGGCACAGGGCCATGCGAGTCTGACGGTGGCCGCCCCTCCCTGGGCCTCCGCACCAAGCAACGGGAGGCCGGAAGGAGGGCCCGGGGTCCGGGGCGTGGAGACTGACCCTCCTGTCTTGCCTGCTCCCCGCAGGTTCGACAACTATTCAGCCAATGTGATGGTGGACAGCAAGCCCGTGAACCTGGGGCTGTGGGACACCGCGGGGCAGGAGGACTATGACCGCCTCCGGCCGCTCTCCTACCCACAGACGGTGTGCTTCCCTGTCCTCCTGTCCCCGGCCTGAGCTCGTCCCGCTCCCTCTGGGGGCGATGATGCCCTGGGGCCAGGGCCGGGCAACCCTGCCCCTGTCAGTAACGACCCTTCTGGCCAGAGCGGGGCCTCCTCCCCTCCCCGCCTGCCTTCAGCTACCCTGCTCTCACTGTGCGCGTCTCCCCGGCCCCCCTGCCTCATGGGCTCTGGCACCCCCCAGGGCTGCCCAAGGGTGGGGCAGGAAGACCCCGGACGGGGCCCAAATAGGGAGCCCAGGACTCTGAGTCCCAGGGGTGCTGGGGAGGGGAGGAGAGATGGGGGCAAGCCTACAGCCTCTCCCTCCAGGCTGGCCGGGAAAGGGCTGGTGACCAGAGGGTAGGTAGTGAGTGCCCGGTGAGGAGTACGGGTTCTGGAATCCCAGGTGACAAACCCCGGGCTTCCGTGAGCCTCACTCTCCCCACCTGTAGAATGGGGCAGCCTGTCATGTGAGGATTAGTCCCTTAGAAAAGCCTGGATCAACAAACAGCTCGGTGGCTGCCCAGGTGTGGGAAGGGCCCAGGTGATGCCTCCAGGCCTCTCACGGGTGACCGTTGCCTGCTCTGTCCCCAGGACGTCTTTCTCATCTGCTTCTCCCTTGTGAGCCCTGCCTCCTACGAGAATGTCCGTGCCAAGGTGAGCAGGACAGAGTGGGGCCTTGGGGGCTTGGGGCGGGTGACCCTGGGGGGGCGGGGTTGTTGATGACTTTAGGGCAGGGGCAGCAGAGGGTCCCCAGTGCCAACCAGGGCTGTGAGTCTCCGGGGGTGAGACTCAGAGGGGGCTCCGAGGGGGCTGGGGTGGTTAGCTTTACTCCCCACCCTCTGTAACCTCGTCCCCTCTCCTCCCCACACCCCCTCCTCCCCGCCTCGCCGCCTCTCTTCTCTCCTCACATTCGGTGCCCCTCCTCTCCCCGTTCCCGTGCCCCCTCCTGCCCGCACCGCCTCTCACCCCCCCCCCCCCGCCCGCCCGCCCAGTGGTTCCCTGAGGTGCGGCACCACTGCCCCAGCACGCCCATCATCCTGGTGGGCACCAAGCTGGATCTGCGGGACGACAAGGACACCATCGAGAGGCTGAAGGAGAAGAAGCTGGCGCCTATTACCTACCCGCAGGGCCTGGCACTGGCCAAGGAGATCGGTACGGGGCTCGGGGCTCGGGCTCAGAGAGGGGAGCCAGCTGCGGGGGGGAGCCCGCCTCAGCCTCACGCGGGATTAAAGGGGCTCCCGGGCCAGGCTGTGCCGGGGGGGCTGGCTGTCTGGGGACGAGCAGCCAAGTCGAGCTTGAGTTTTCCAGGAAGGCTTCCCGGAGGAGGTGCTTTGCCTCAGGTCTGAAGGGGTGATTTCCCTTCTGCCTCCTTCTCACTTCCCTTTCCCCAGGCCCCCTCCTCAGGCCAACTCCTCTTTGCCTCCCGATTACTGGCCCAGAGAAGTAAAGTCACCTCTCAAGGTCACAGGGCCAGCAGGTGACAGAACTGGGAGTGGAATGCAAGAGAGCACGTTGCTGGCTCGGCGGCCTCAGGGCTGCCTGCACCGGGGAGGCCAGAACCGATGGGTCCAGCCTCTCCCCTGGCACCTGGGCCTGCTGTCCCTGGTCAAGGCCTGACCTGCCTGCGGCCTGGGGGTGGGGCTCTTGCCCAAGAGCCAAGCGTCCCCAGCCGAGTTTGGCCACTACGAGCAGTGACCCAGCTGCCCGGGGAGCTCTGCCTCGACACAGGATCCTGAAGGCCCAAGGTTTGGTCCCTGAGGAGGCTGGGGCCCCCCTCCCCGCCACCCCCCGCCCCGGCCCTGCCTCAGCCCCACACTCTTCCTTCCGCCGGAACTGGGAGGGCTCTGGGGACTCACATCTCTACAGGAAGAGAAACCGCAGCTGCCCCCCCACCCCCACCCCCTTCCTGTGACTAGTCCACTGACATGGCCATCGTTCTCGGGGGGCCTGTGGCTGCCTCTTAAGCCTGGGTCCCGGGCCCCATCCTGGCGTCTTTGGCTCCTAGGCCTGCTGGCGTTCCTCGCAAATACCGGGCCTGCCCCCTTGCCCTCTCTTGTTTTCTGACCAGCCTGTCCCCCACCTCCTCCTGCCCGGGGCTGACTGCCCAGCCTGCCTGTGATCCCTTCCCTTCTAAAGCCTGTGCTTTGGGACAAGGAGAAGGGGCTAGAAGCCTGGATTCCGGTCCTGGCTCCAACGCTGACTGTGTGCGTGACCTCGGGAGAGCGGCCCCCCCCTCTCTGGGCCTCAGTCTCTCCGTCCACATGGGCCGGCCTGCGCACGCCCCAAAGGTCCTTCCTCCTCTATAGGGAGATGGCTCCGGATCCTGCCTTGGTCTCTAGCCTCTCCCCCCTGGAGCTGATCCCCAGTGGGGGGTGGGGCAGGGGCAGGGGCAGTGACTTTGAACTTGACCCGGACCAGCCTAGGCCAGAGGGGAGGCCGGAGAGGGGGGCCTGCTGGTGTGACGAGAAGGGCGGCGGCCGCCTCGGCCCCCAGCCTGTGGTGGCGAGTTGGGGAGGCAGCTGAGGTCCCGGCTGGTATAATCGCGGCTGGCTGATGGAGACTGAGCACCTCCTGGGCGCTGGGCCATGTACTTCCCCTCCTTGCTCCCCCGGCGACCATGAAGGAGGCTCTCTGGTTGACCCCGCTTTACAGAAGAGGAGAGTGAAGCTCGGGGAGAAGTCACCCGCTCAAGGCCACCCAGCCAGGCTAGGGCAGAGCGCTCCATTAGTCATGGAGATCAAGGGCATCTGCGGCCCCCCTGACCTGCCCCCACGCCTTTGGCGCTCCTCTACCCCACCTGCCTCCACTCGATATGCATCCCGAGTCACCATGTCCTAGACAGATGGGAAACTGAGGCACAGAGAGGGGGACTGGCCAGAGTCCTAGGGTGATCAGAGGCAGAGCTGAAGGGAGCCCAGCACCCTCCACCCACCCCCCTCTACCTCCACTCAGGGCCGTTGCTCTGGATGCCACTGAGCCGAGAGGAAGCAAGGGGGTGGCAGGTGCCAGGGAGGAGGCAGTTGGTGGGTGTGGAAGACGTCGACGCTGGCTGTGGTCCCTCGCAGGGAGACAGTGGCCAATGCCCGGCGACACCCTTCTAGGCACAAAAGGGCTATAAGATGATGACGCTCTGGAACCTGAACCTGAACCAAGGGAGTCTGGCCTCTGCCAGCCAGGCCCTGGGACCACTCTGTGCGCTCCCTGCTGGGAATATGCTCCCGAGTGCAGGGGACACAGCCAGCATGTGACTTTGTGCAAGTGACATACTCTCTGAACCTCGGTTTCCTTGTCACTGCCCTTTCTTTCTTCCCAACCCCAGGACATCTGTGGGCTTCCTCCTTCCAGGGGCAGTCCCTCTTGAGGTCCTGGCTCTCCTCTCCCCAGCTGTGTGTCTCTGGGCCCCAGGCTTCCCCTCTCTGGGCCTGTTTCCTCATCTGGGAAGTGGGGAATCACGGTATTTCTTCACAGGGTTTTTGGAAGCCCCCAGCTCAGTGCTTGGCAGGGGCACCTATCAGCCTTGGTCTGCTACCTTTCTCCTAGAAGGGCAGAATCTAGGGGGACAAAGTTCCCCTTCCTGCCCCTGCCTTTCCTCTGGTTCCTGAGGTCAGCCCCAGCCCTCTCAAAGAAGGGGTTTTGTGGTTCCTTACTTCAGAGAAACGATTTGTGTTGTAGCAGACGCGGGAACTCAGGCAGGTTCCTTCCAGAAGGGCATGAACGCGGCCCCTGGGAGTAAGGGCTCCGCCTGACCGTCTGTGCCCCGGGCTCCTGCCCTGAGCGGTCAGGTGGGAGAAGGCTGGTCCCCTCAACAGGGAGGGAAAACTCTCTACTCCCGTTCCCCTCACTGACAGTCCCCAGCCGCCCCAAGGTGGATGAGAAACACCCAGCATGTGACTTTGGACAAATGATTTCCCACCTACGAGCCTCAGTTTCCGAATCTGTCAAATGGGACGATGTTAAGGAATGGTCAGATGGCACTTGGAAGGTCCTGGTGACCGGGCTGTGAGCGCCTCAGGCCTCCCGGGGGGAAGCGTGGAGGCAGGTGTGCGGCTAGTTTTTCGGAGAAACTGAGACGTGGAGAGATTCAGTCACTGTTGCTGGAGCCCTTGTTTCCTTTAGGAATGTGTCAAAATCCCTGCCTGCCTTCCCTAAGGGCTTACGTGTCTAAGGAAGATACAGACCCGCTCTTGTGGGTCTCAGCCTCTCTTCTGGAAACCAAGCTCCCCATTTCAGACATGGGGAAACCGAGGCACAGAGTTGTGGCTACTCTCCTCTGAGTGGCACAGCCCAGGTGGCCCCCACAGCCTGGCACAGTTGTGTGGCTTGGGAGAGGTTTCTGCCCAGGGCCGGCCCCTGACCTGGGCCTGCCCTCTTGCCACCCCACCCTAGACTCGGTCAAATACCTGGAGTGCTCAGCCCTCACCCAGCGAGGCCTGAAAACCGTCTTCGATGAGGCGATCCGGGCCGTCCTGTGCCCCCAGCCCACGCGGCCACAGAAGCGCCCCTGCAGCATCCTTTAGGGTAAGAGCGCCTCCTTCCCCCGCTTCGTGACCCTGGGGGGCGGCGGGGTGGTGGTGGTGGGGGGGGTGTTTAGCCACTGCTCAGCGGCCTTGCGTTTCACCGGGAATGGCGTTTAGGCCAAGACAGAAGGGCGAGCATCGCAGTGGCCTCAGTTTCCCTATTTGCCTGAGCCGGTCCAGCTCAGTGGAGCCCAGTTCCCAGCAGGAAGGTGCCAGAGCCAAGGCATGGGTGTCGCTAGGCTCCCACCCTGCCGACCCTGGGCCAGGGATGGGGACCGGGATGGGAAGATGCGTTGGCCCCACCCCCCAGGAGAGCGGGGAGGAGCCAGCACCGCGCGTAAGGGTCGAGGCAGGGCAGACTGAGCTGAGACTCCAGTGGGGTTAGAAGGCGGACCAGTGTGGGTTGGAGGCGGCCTGGAGACGTGGGACTAGAAGGGTGGAGAGGCCTTGGTGTGGTGGGCAAGCGGGGGGGGGGTTGGTGGTGGCGGGGGACTGGTGGGAGGGCCAACCTGGAGCCAAAGCCAGGAGGCGGCCGTGAGCCTTGAGCTGGGAAAGCGGGCGAGGGAGCCGGCGGTTCTGCTTGCCATCAGATTCTCACCCCCTGCGTGTCTGCCTTCCAGGTTGCACCCAGCCCTCCCAGCCAGATGGTTCTGACCTCCAGGGCCCTCCCATAAAGCCCAATGGCACCCCGGCTGGCCACGCTGTCCCCTCCCCGCCCTTGGTGTTTCCTAGCAGAGGGCTGCAGAGCTTGGTTGATGGGCTTCTCTGGGCCGGAGGCCCCCTGGGGCTGGAAGGGTGTGAATTCGCAGGCTCTGTTCCCAACCCCTGCTGCTCCTGCCCTCCCCCCCCCCCACTCCCCGGGGCCAGAGGGGAGCCCCCTTTGCATTAGTGCTGTCCGTGCCCGCTGCCACACAATGGCAGCGTCTACCCCTTTGCCCCAGTCCCACCCCGACGCCTGAATCCCCTCTGGAAATTTCGGGCCAGATTGTTGCCAGTATGCCTTCAAGGACGGGTCTCTCGCTCCCTCCTGAGGCCGGCTACTACTCCAATATTGGTGGGCTCGCTTGTCTGAAAGTTCTCCTTCTCCTGAGCCAAAGTGAGTGTCTCAGAAGTTTGCTCGTCTGGTCTGAGCGCTCTTCTTTGGGACAACATGAAATAAACCAAATTCTCTGAATGTCGGCGGGTACCTGCAACCGCCCGTCAAAACCCTGGGTCCCGCGGACTCCTGCCACCCCTCGAGGCTTTCTCCACCGCTCACAGGACCCTGAGCTCCATTTGCCCGTAGGAGTCTTAAAACTTTCAGACGCTGCCAGCCAGGACTTTTGCTATTGCACATGGAAAACCTAATTCAACCTGCTTAAGCAGAAAATAAATTTACTGATTCAAATTTGGAAAGACCGTGTCTTCAGGTGCAGCTTGATCAAGGAGGGAGGGGGGGGCTCAAATTATGTCATCAGGGCTTGCTTTCCTGTACCTCTTTGCTCTGCCTCCTGCTGTCTGGTTCGTTTTCTGGCAGGTGTCTCTCAAGAGCATTCTTCCGGGTTCAAGTTCGGCAAAAAAAAAAAAAAAAAAAAAAAAAAAAAAGCCCAAGTATCTGCCCCAGGCAAAGTTCTAATTAAGGTTTACTCTGATTGGACCAGCTTACTTGCGGGTCATATTCAACCAATCTTATTTGGTGGGGGGAGGGTGCTGAGCTCTGATTGGCCAGGCCTGGACCACACCCCATGCTGGAGCGAGGGGTGGTTCCAAGCCGATAAGAACCTTACCTACTTAAGGTGGAGGGGTTATCTCCCCAAGGAGGACTGAGCCCTTGTTGGAGTTCGGGATTATGGGTGTCGAGCAGCCAGAACTCCCCAACCACCCTTATTGCGGGTCACCGAAAGGGTCCCCACGGGGTAAGGAAGCAATGCCCGTCCCTGGAGGCACGAAGCAAGAGCGAGTTTAAGAGAGAGAGGGGACTGCGCTCCCACCTTAGAGTTTCCTAATTGACAAGTGCCAGCCTTTGCGCTCCTGTGGATGGTTGCTCTCCTCTGTCCAAGCTTCATGCACGCATCCAATGCATGTTTAAGGCGCGCCTTCTCCCTCTGTTCCAGGTGCGGGGTCCAGTGCTGCACATGAGCTCCTGTCCTCGGGGGCTGACACTCTGGAGAAGCTGCAAGGAAGCTACAAGGCAGGAATAAAAAAAGAGAGGTCTAAGACCCCGTCCCCCACGGCACAGAAGTCCCCCCCGGTTGCCAGCCCGCGAAATGCTTTGGGTTTCTGTTCTCTGCGATCCTCTGCTCACCGCCCCCCCCCCCCCAGCTGCCCCCATAAGTCCTGATGTTGGGAGAGGCAGGGCCCTCCACCTCACCGGCCTCCCAGGAACCCCCACCCCCTTGAAAGGAACTGGGTTTAGCGGGGGAAACCCCATGGCGCCTCTCAGCCTCCGCTCAGACAAGGCCTTTCTGTTTTTAAGGTGACTTCACCACGGAAACAAACCACCCCCCTGAAAACCCCACGCCTGCTCTCGCTAGCATGTGGCGAACACAGACCCATCACCCCCCATAATCGGACACGCTGGTTGTTTAGAAGCCCTGGGGCGCCCCCTCCAGTCGTCCAGAGTCTGAAGCGAACCTCATTCGCTCCCTGCTTTTCCGGGGCCTCCAGATAAATCTGGGACCCCTTCCCTTGACTCCCGAGGCCTGGCCACACCCCGCCTCCAGCCTCAGACCGAACTCTCATTTCCTCAAAGACCTCTCTTTCGTCTTAGCCTTTGGCACACCCTGGTGTGGTCCTCTTTCCTCGAAGAATTTCCTCTGCGCCTCTAACTTCCCTAGATGCCAAGGGCGCGCGGGGGGGGGGGGGGGGTGGTCTCTGCCACGTGCCTCTTCCCCCGAGCCTGCCCCAGTGGGCACAGCCCTTGCTTTATGCCAACAGCAACGCCAGGAAATAAATTCTCTCACCACGTGCGTTCTCACCTAGCCGATATTATCTCATTTAATCCCCCTCGGGGCCTCCCAGTGTAGGTGTTAGTAGCTTGGTTTTGCGGAGAAGGAAACAGGGGCACAGGAGGGCACGGGAGTCGGTTGGGCTGGAGCTCAACTCACTACGGCAGACACTCTCCTTTCCCATCTCCTCCCACTGCTCGCATCCTTCCTGCTAACAGAAACCTAGTTTTCGGGGAGAGCCGCGAGGTCCCTCGCCCCAGACCAAAACACTTGTTCTCCCGGCCTGCTTTGCCGCTGAGGTCCCACGGGGGCACAGTTCTGGCCAGCAAGGCAGGTGTAAGTCAGCTGGAGAGGTGGCTTCTGGGAAAGTTTGTGTTTTCTTCCGCCCCCCCCCCAAAAAAAACACAAAACGCAAAAATGGCCACCGCCCTTTGTCCTGTCCTCTTCCCCGATGAATAATGATGAGATGTCTGGAGCTGCAGCAGCCATCTTATACACATGAAACCACAAGCACGCAACCACAAGCTGACAGGCTAAGAGTGGAGGAGCAGAGGGACGCAAAGAGGCTGGATCCTTGACAACTTCGCGTGGCCGCAGAACCAGCGCCAACGGCTGCCTTGCTAGGGGAACAAAAGGAAAATGAAACCACCTATTGGTTAGGCCCCTGCTGGGCAGGCCTCTGTTGATGTTAGCTGACCGCGTTTGTGACTGAGGTCTTGGGTCTCCCAGGGCTGTGCTCTTCCTCCTGTATCGCTGTGCAAAGTGGCAGAGGACCAGATAGGTCCTTGGATAGGAGAGCGAAGCCTCAGGGGGTCTGTGCGACCCAGATGGCACTATATACGCCCATTGCCCTAAAGAAATGCTCGCCCAGCTATTGATTCATTCAGTCACCTAATCACTGAACAAATGCTTATTGGGCCGGTGTGCCAAACGCGGGGGTTGAGGGTGAGTCAAGCGTGGGCCTGCTCTCAGGAGCTCGCTCGCAGCCCAGTGGGGACAGCTGAGTCCGCAGGGAGCCCCGGGCGATGGCCCCTCTGCTTGGATGGCTCACCATGACCCTAGCAGGTGTCTGGGACCTAGTCCACGCTGGATACGTGTGTGTTGTTGATGTAAACGAACACGCAGACGGAAGATTAGACTTTACTGGAGAGAGAGAGAGACCCAGCCCTTCCAGTCACCCAGCTGAGCCCAGCCTCCCAGCCATCCTGGCCAAGGCGCCAGTCGTGCGCGTCAGCCATCTTGGATGTGCCAGCCCAGTCGAGTCCCCGGATGACGGCGGCCCCGGCCAAAATCATGCGGAGCAGACGAGCATCCCACTGAGTCCGGCCACCTCGTAAAATCATGGGAAATAATACCGTGGTGTGCTGAAACGGCGACTTTTCTGGGGCCGAGAAAGTTTCTTCCTTTGCTGTTTCACCTCTCCGCCCTCCCCTCTTAACATCCCCCCCCCACCCCCCGCCCCCCAACCCGCAACCAGAGAAAGAGTCACCTCTGCGGACCTCTGACTCCATCCAGGCCTCATGGGATGTAAGAGGCAGGGCAGGCTAGGCTCTGGGGAGGGCGACGGAGATCTAGGATGGTTCTAGAAGACTTCTGAAGGCCCTAAGCTAGGTGAAACGATGAGCAGTCATCCATGTCACTTGAAGTTCGTTCACTTCAGTTCTCACGTAGAGCCAGGGGCTCCATGCCAAGCTGCGTGGGAGCTGGAGGTGCCGTGAGGGTGACGTCCGGCCCTGCGCTCCCCAGGGGGCTCAGGGGCCGGTGAGACAGACCGACCAGCAACTCAACACCTGCCGTGTGGTCGATCCACATACCACAGAAGTGTATGCAACAGAGCAAAGAGGAGGGTCTTGTCTCAGGGTGCTGGGCCACAGCTGCTTCTGGCCCCTCCCCCTTGCTGAAAAGCAGCCACCACGACGACGACGACGATATGGAGAACACGAAACAGAAACACAAACTCTCATCTTCAAGGAAACCAGGAGACACCTGTGAACCCAGACCAGCCAGCGCCCAGCACACAAGTACGGAGAGCAGATGGAGGGGTGGTAAATGATTTAACAGAGGCCCGGGGAAGGCAAACCCAAGCGCCTGCTGTGCTGCGGGAGGGGCGGCGGGGGTGGGGGGGGGGTGGGGGGAGGATTTGCAGGTGGAAGAGACGCAACCCACCAGTCCTTGCAGAATCCCAGGGCAGCTTCCAAGTGGGGGATTCAGCCACCGCAGATGGCCAGGCGGGAGGCTGAAAACTGGCGGGTTATTTAGAAGTTTGTTTAAGGGGCAATTAGACCCCAGAGCCCCTCCCCCCTCCCCCCCCCCCCCCCCCCCCGCACGATGCAGCCAGGCAACCATCCCTCCCTAGCCTGGGCAGGAAAATCCAACCAGACATTTCTGGACCCAAGGACACCAGCTACAGGGCAGGCGGGGGTGAGCCCCCAGACTGATTGTTTGAGGTGCAGTAGGTCTGATTATGCTTGGCAGGTGATTAGTCCCTCCACGCCCCCCTCCAGGGTAAGAGCACACTTCCCCTCCCTGCTCCACTGACTAGCTTTGGCCTTCGGCCTTGCCTTTTGCCAGTGGGATGTTAGCATACGCATCGTAAGGAGAGACTCGATGTGCTTGCACCCTTGGACATGCTCTCTTGTGCTGACAAAAGAACATGCCTTGGTAAGCCCAGTGGATCCAAGAATGGGACGGCAGAGGTGCCCAGCTGCCTGCAGCTCAGAGCCGACCTGCCTAGATTAACCCACTCCAGCTGACCTGAAGGTGTGAGGTACAATAAATGCTTATTCTCGTGCACCAAAGCCATGTGTGTGGTTGTTTGTTACACAGCAGTAGCTGACTGATACAGGGGGATTCAGTGGAAGTCGGAATACCGAACAGGGCGACCCTAGCCCGCCTCCTCTCCCTGGCTTAGTTCAGGAAAGCTAGCACCCAGGCATACAGATAGGAGTCTGTGGATAGGATCTGACCACCCCAGAGAGAAGTCTCACAGGTGCTGACCTCTGGTCCCATCTAGGTATGCTTGACGAAAGAGCCAGCTGTCCCTATAGCGATGTTCATTGCCTCGCAAGCCCTGTCCTCCTACACGGAGCTGCCAATCTGAGTGTTAAGGCTTCATTCTGAAAAATGAATGGGTAACAGAAGATGAATGGATGATTGAAGAAAACTCAATCAAACAAACAGAGAAAAAGGAATTAGCAAGAAATAGAGACAAGGCAGCGATCAGAAGAAAACTTTGAAGAAACTACCACGGCTATCCTTGGAGAGAGAAGGAAACGTAGCATAGCCATAAACAAAACCAGAATACCATAATAAAGGAACAATCAGAAAACTGAGAGGAGGGGCGCCTGGGTGGCGCAGTCGGTTAAGCGTCCGACTTCAGCCAGGTCACGATCTCGCGGTCCGTGAGTTCGAGCCCCGCGTCGGGCTCTGGGCTGATGGCTCAGAGCCTGGAGCCTGTTTCCGATTCTGTGTCTCCCTCTCTCCCTGCCCCTCCCCCGTTCATGCTCTGTCTCTCTCTGTCCCAAAAATAAATAAAAATGTTGAAAAAAAAAAAAAGAAAACTTCTATAACATTGAGTAGAATTTAAAAAAAAAAAAAGAAAACTGAGAGGAGCTCTTAGAAATGAAAAATACTGTGTTTATTAAAATTTTAAAAACGTACGGGTCACCTGGGTGGCCCAGTCGGTTAAGAGTCCAACTCTTGGTTTCAGCTCAGGTCGTGTTCTCGCAGTTCATGAGATCAAGCCCTGCATCAGGCTCTGTGCTGACAGTGCAGAGCCTGCTTGGGATTCTCTCTCTCCCTCTCTCTCTGCCCCTCCTGTGTTCTCTCTCTCTCTCTCTTTCTCAAAATAAATAAATAAACTTTAAAAATACATTTTTTAAGCGGTGTCTGGGTGGCTTAGTGTCCAGCTTTTGGTTTTGGCTCAGGTCCTGATCTCAAGGTTTTGTGGGTTTGAGCCCCACATGGGGCTCTGCGCTGGCAGCTCAGAGCTTGCTTGGGGTTCTCTCTCTCCTTCTCTCTCCCTCTCTCTCTGTCCCTCCCCCACTCGTGCTATCACTGTGTCTCTCAAAATAAATAAATAAACTTAAAAAAATGAAATAAAATAGTTTTTAAATAAAAGGTTTGGAAGAAAAAGCAGAGGGAACAGCAACAATAATAGAAACAACTCTCAGAAGGTAGAATAAGACGGTAAAAGTAAACAACAAGAAAATTACAGGGTTAATCCAGGAGGCCAATAGTCAAATAACAGGAGTTCCGAAAGAAAATAATAGAGAAATCTTACCCAGGACTGAAGAACACAAATCTTTAGGTTAACACAGTGCGCTAAATGCCCCAAACACTTGTTGTTGGGGTAGGGTGGGTGGCATGACCCACGCATTAGGAAATCTCTGAAATTTGGGGATAAAGCAAACATCCTAGAAGCTTCCGTTATAAAGAAAAAAATGACCTAAGGTTACCCACAACTGACTGAGAATAAGAACAGTACTGGGAGCTAGAGACATGGACAGATGCCTTCCACCCCTGAGTCAAAGTAATTCTCAACCTAGAATTCTATACCCAGCCAGGCTACCCATGCGCGTGAGAGGAGAATAAACTATTTTCACACGTGCACACCGGCTCAGGGAGTTGGTAGAGGTTTTGCACCGGCAAAATAAGGGAGTAAACCATTATGGAGGAAGATTCAAGAAACAGGACCTAACACGGGAAAAAGCTGAAAGGGATCACTGAGAGAGCAGCGAAGAGAGTGTCTCAGGGCGGTAGCCACACTCAGGCACAGAGGACAGCCAGGACAGATGGGCAGAGTTGAGACGTCTCCACACAGAAATCCTGACCGGGCTCACATTCCCCTGTGAGGTTTTTCCTGAGCTGTAGGTCGGAACTTACGCAAATACGGAGTCCTAGAAAACTGAGATATTAAAAACACAAAAAACGAGCAAATGAAAAAAAAAATGAAGCAGTTACGAACTCCAGGCTGGGCAGGAAATAACATGTACGGTACATGCCTAATGAAAACACTGAACGTGCACTTAACCGAAAACGCCGTTCGGTGGAGAGGGTGGAGAGAAGGAGCCAGGGTGTGTAAGAAATCTAGAATCCTCACGTAGCATAGTAGGAAGTCAGTAGACAATGGGTCAGATTGGAGGCTCAAAAGATGGAAAAAGAAACCTGACAATTAGCAAGACGGAGGCAAATACAAGGAGAAAGAGCTAGAAATTGCCTCTGGCATAAGGGTGGGGGCAGGGCTGTGGGAGGACTGCCGTTTTCTGCTGTTATAAGTCCTTTTCATCACTTTGGTTTGTAAAATTTACCGGCAAGCAGTGCTTAGATGATTAAAAAAAAAAAAAAAAAAAAAGACCAAATATAAAATAATTGCCTGATGGATAAAAGAGAAGCCAGAAGGGGGAGCATGAGAGAATGGGAAGGCTTCAGGGTGGCCGGTACCCCAACCTGCTGAAGGATTAAGAGAGCGACGGGGAGGGGCGCCTGGGTGGCGCAGTCGGTTAAGCGTCCGACTTCAGCCAGGTCACGATCTCGCGGTGCGTGAGTTCGAGCCCCGCGTCAGGCTCTGGGCTGATGGCTCAGAGCCTGGAGCCTGTTTCCGATTCTGTGTCTCCCTCTCTCTCTGCCCCTCCCCCGTTCATGCTCTGTCTCTCTCTGTCCCAAAAATAAAAATAAACGTTGAAAAAAAAATTAAAAAAAAAAAAAAAGAGAGCGACGGGGGAACAGCCTGTGCAAAGGGCTTGGGGCCCGCACGGGTTCAGACTGAAGGCCTCAGCGCTGCAGAAAGAGAGCCAGGCTGCCGGCCCATCTGCCCCCGCCGCAGATGAGGACAGGGGAGGCTCACGCTACGTGTAGCTTCTCGGTGTCCCTGGGACCTGAGGATGTGTACAGGGATTGACTCATTCTATCGTCGCGGCAACCCAGCGCGGCAGGTGTTGAAGATGAGGGGCTGAGGCTCAGAGAGGCTAAGTCACGTATCCGAGGTCACACAGCCGGTGAGTACAGAAGCTGAGATTCAACCCCAGCAGCAAACAGCAGGGCTGATGAGCCACTTTATAGGTGTCCACACTCTCGTGACAGCCCCAGGGGCCAGGCGGGGGAGGTATTTTGGCTCACTTCATCTCGTTTGAAGGACGGACCTCAGCGTCAGTGGCCGAGGCCTCCACCCTACACTGTGGTCAGCTCTGGCGTCGGCATTGTGGGGGAGAGGAGGGAGGGGACAGCACGCTCCTGGCTGCCAGGAATGGGAGGAGCCTGGGCCCCAGCCTCTCTGGAAAACCACCGGTCTGATGGTAGAGGCACAGCCCCTGGTCTCAGGGAGCCCTCTAGTCTGAGGGTGGAGACACGGCCCTGGTTCTGAGGAGGTCAGGGTCTGATGGGGGACACATAGCATTGTCCTCTTTCGGCAGGCGCTCGGGGCAGCCCCGCCAGGATTCCAGGCGGGCATGACAGCACCGAGGGACCAGATGGGGGCCTGAGGCTAGAGGCTCTCATGTCCCAGGACCTCCGTGCCAGGCAAGGTGGGGCCACCTCACGGCTCCAACACAGCATCCCTAGCTTCCCAGAGTTCGCGGGTGTGGAGTTGCACTTCCTCTTTCTGCCCTGCCCTCCCCGCAGAGGGAGAGGCTGGTCCGGGATCCCTGGGTCACTTCTGCTCGGGGAAGTCCCCTCGGTGTCCCACTGAGGCCACCCCTGCCCGCAGCCTGGCACCCGGGACCCGTCACCACCACTCGGCCTCCAGCAGATTATAGTCTCCCATCCTCCCCCCTCACCACCCCCCCCCCGCCCGCTCGCCCTCCATCTATCTTCTTGTCTTCGGTAAACATGTGGCAAATACTTACTGCGTGCTAGGCGCTTCCAGGCCTGGGGACACGGTGAGGCTGGGGTCTCCGGGAAGCCTAGAGGAGAGGCCTCGCCGATCCAGGCCAGGGAAGGCTCCGGGAGGACTTCGTCTCACACGTACGGGTGGGGTGCGGGCACAGCCTGTGCAAAGGCCCTGAGGAAACCCAGCGCCGTCACCGGTGCCTGACTGGTGAGCCTTTGAAGAACAAAAATTAGGTCAAGAGACTCCTCTGCTCCCACCTGTGACGCCCCCAAGCCACCCAGGCTGAGCCGAGGCCCTGCGTGGTCTGGCCTCGGAGGCCTCCCCCTGCCTCCCTCCTCTCCAGCCACCCTGCTCTCCTCCTGGTCACCCGAACGCACAAGCTTGTCTCCACCTGAGCACCCCGGCAGGGCCCTGCTCCCCACTGGAGGCTTCTTCCCTAGATGGTGCTGTATCCCTCTCACTGTCTCACAGAGGCCTTCTGAGCTCGCTGGTCAGAGCCAATGAATGAGTGAATGAATGAATGAATGAATGGATGAGACTGGGTGTGTCTGGAGCACAGGCAGGCAGGAAATCGGCAGAGGAAGAGCCGGAAGGGGGAGGCAGGGGGAGGAAAGACTAGGGCGGTGTAAAGTCTGGAGGGCTCTGGAGGGTGGGCTTAATTCTGGGGGTGATGAGAAGCCAGGCGAGGGCCCCGAGCAGGGCAGGGAGACCCCTTCCTCACCTCCGGGAGCTTCCTAGAGCCCGTCTACTCCTTGGGAACTTGGCCAGACAGACGAGAGGCTGAGGCTGGACGGAGGGGCTTGCCCAGGACCCCACGGCAAGTGCAAGGACAGCATCAGGGGGCCGGGGGCTCCAGAAGCTGGCGTGGGCATTTGTTTTCTCCTGTATAATAGCTTTGATTTTGCCCTTGACCACCCCCCCCCCAGAGCCTGAAATATGTATTCTTTAACCCTGTCAGCCTGCCCTGGGCCCTCCGGACTCAGTCGGTCTCAGGACGGCTGCCCCCACCTGGCTTTCCTCTGGCTGGTGTCCAGCCGGTGGCCAGGACCGTGGACTCCCACCGCAGTGCTCCCTCGCGCTGCCAGCCCTCGCAGCACTGCCCAACCCCTCACCTGCCTGGGATCGGGAACCAGCTGTCGTCCCCGGGGGGACATGTGCCACAGTGGCCTGGGGGACGTCCAGCTCCCCTGGGCACCACGCTCCTCTCTCCTCCCCTCTGCGGGAGCCAAGGCCAGCGTGGGTGGCCAAATCTCCCCGGTAACAGGGTCTGTGCCCCCCCCCCACCGCCGCCCCAGCCTCCTCTCCTAACCTGCCGCCCCTCCCCTCTCCTGCACCTGCTCTCCGGCCCCTCCCGCACCCCCCACTCCTGCCCCCTCCTTCCCCGGCTCTCCGTGTCACCATCTGTGGCACAATCCTTCTCTGTCACTCTGCCTGCCACCCCCTCCTTCTCCTTCCTCCTTCCTTGCTCTCCATCCCTGCCTCTCTCCGCATCTCCTCTCGCCCCTTCTCTCCTCCCTGCCACGCATTTCACATCACTCTCCCTCATTCTGGCTTTCCACCCACTCACTGTCTTCTCCCTCTCCCTCTCTCTCCACCTCCGACCGACCCCCCTTTCCCCTCTATTCCTATTGGCTTCCCACAGTCCCTGCTCCCCTTTGCTTCTCCGTCCACCCCCACCCTGCGCTCCTGCCCGCAGAACCCCCTCTGTGCCCCTACCCGCCCCCTCCTCCAGGACGTGTCCTGGAGATGGGGGGGTGACGCACAAGGCACCCGTGGGAAGTCAGGGCCGCAGACCAGATGGGAGAGGCTCTGTGGGCAGCTGTGGCCGCCGCGGGCCTAGGAGGGGGATCGGGCCGTAAGCCGTGTAGAAGTGGGCACCGCGTGGGGACCCCAGCTAAGGGTGCTCTGGGAGCTTGGGGACTGGGCAGGGAGGGGGGCAGCAGAATGATAACCAGCCTGGCGGCAAGCAGGGGAGCCCTCACCCCATGGGCAGGTAAGGAGGCTGGGGCATGGGTGGGGTCCCAGAGGGTGGGGTGCCGGGGCCCACCCTCTGCCCAGGGTGAACTTGAGAGGCCGGGGGCTGGGGGCTGGGAGACGGTGGGAAGGCCCGGGGAGGAAGGAGGCCTTCCTGTGCCCTCCTGGTGGGCTGCAGAGGGTGGGGGCAGGTTAATCTCGGACTCTCGTGCCATGGTTCTAGAACACTGGGATCGCACAACAGCAGAGTGTCAGAGCTGGAAGAAAGCAGATGCATCATGTCGGTTGGCCTCCTTGGCTCACGTGCCAGCTTCTCTGAGCTCCCCCTCCGCGCCGGGCGCTGTGCTCACGGCACGCTCCCATTTAATCTTTACAGCGAGCCCGGGAGGTACGTCTACCTGTCTTCGTTTGAACGGGAGGAAACTGAGGCCCGGAGCTAGGCAGTGACCTGCCCAAGTTCACACAGTAGCCTGGTGCCATCATTCTGTGGCAGAGACCAAGCCCCCAACCCGGGGCGTGTTCCTGGGGGTCGGGCCCCGGGCCTGGAATGGGATGAGCGAGTGAGCACAGTGATCAGTGCAGTCTGGGTCTTTTGGGAAGGCCCAGTGTTGCAGAGGGTGGGCAGAAGGCAGTCGGCCAAGGGCATCAGCCTGCGGCATTCAAGGCCGTCCTGGCTCTTGGTTCCTCTCAGCCCGGGGCCTTCAGGGAAGCCAGCAGGGCCAGAAGGCACTGGTGATTCAGGAGTAGACCAAACTGGGTTTTAATTCCCGTCTTCCGCTCACCAGCTAGGCGAACTTGTGCAAATTACTGACCTTCCCTGAGCCTCAACGTGCTCCCCTTTAAAAATCCCCCCTCCTGGGCTTGGTGAGGATTTCACGATGCGGGTCTGTGCCCAGGAGCAATGCCCCCACTTTGCTCGGAGCTCTGGCCGCTCAACTGCTCGGTCTGTTCACGTTTCCCAGCGCTCGGTGCTGTGTCAGGGGCTGGGGCTGAAGAAACAAATAACTCAAGGTCCCTGCGACCCAGAGCCTGCGGGTAAGCGGATGGGGGCAGGCGAATGGAAGGTGATGGGGGTATCTGGCATCTCTGAGGGGCTCTCCTGAATTGCTGTGTGGCTCGGAGCAGCCCCTCGCCCTCTCTGGGCCTCTGTCCCCGCCCTCCCAGAGCAGTCCTGTGAGGAGTCCGCCCCCGGCTTTCAGGCGAGCTGTGCCAAAGATAAACCAGACAGGGAGGAAAAGTCCCTCCTCCCTGAGGATGAACCAGATCATGCACAGGATCCCAGCTCCTTAAAGAAAAGGAGGCACCTAAATTGTAGGGGCAGAAAGCTGTAATTTTCCCGCTCCCGGCACCCAGCCTCTTAAACTTTGACAGGGAAGATGGGTCCAGATGGAGGGTGGAGGCAGGGAGTGTTCCAGGGAGGGCAGGGGCTCTGGGAGGGGCTATTGCACCCCCGGGTACAAAGACAGGGCCTGGCCGGCCGCGCGCGCCCGTGTGTGCATGTGTGTGTGTGTGTGTGTGTGCGCGCGCGGCGCGCCCGAGAAGGAGGTGGGAGGGGGCTGTCCTCGGGGCTCACCTCCAGGCTCCCCTGGGGGCATCTGTCCCTGCAGCCTGGAAATTAGGTTTGCCCGGCTCCCAGGCTGTCTCAGTAGCCTGGCGCTTTCTTGCCTCCTGCAGCCCCGGGCTGTGATTGGCTGCCCCATGGGGATGCTGTAAAGAGAATGTGCGCAGGGCGGCAAGGTGGATGGATGGGTGACGCAGGGCTCTGGGGCTGAGGAAGCCAGAACTCCAAGGTCTCAGATTCCACGTTTCCAGGTTGAACAAGGGCTGATTCTGGCATTCAGGAATTCTGACATTCGGACTCAAGGACGCGGAATCTAAAAATCTGTGACTCTACGACTCAGGCTTAAGAATCTAAAATTCTGGTTTTAGGATCTTACGATTCCAGGGGTTTGAGCCCACGATCCTAAGAGTTCAAGAGCCCGAAGAACAGCGAGGGAAGCTCTAAATAGGTTGGTGGGAGAGTGGGATGCAGGCTGGGTGCCTCCCCAAGGCCCAGCCTCAGTCTGCCAGCCTGTGAAATGGACACGCGTGCGTGTGTGTGTGTTGGGGGTGGGGGGGGGAGGATGATCTTAAGGGTCCTCCCAGGTCTGCCCCTTCTTAGCTGTGTGACCGGGGTTAATGTGTCCAATGGTGGGGACAACACTCGTCCTTCCCCCATCAGACCCCTAGGATGCTGCATTTCACTGGCTTCGCCTGGAAGCTGGCAGCTGGGGTCAGTGACAAGGAGCCGGAAGAGCTGTTAGGATCCTATGAGCCCAGTGTCCAGATAGCCCCTCCCTTAATGCCGCCGTCCCAGAGTCAGGAGAGCTGATGGGGTCCCGGGGTGATGATGGGGCACCCCCTGGGGTTGGAGGAGCAGGGAGGGGTGCTCTGAGCCCAACCAGCCTGGGGCATCATCAGGAGCAACCAAGGTCAAGGGGTTCTTTGCTATTCTAGGCAGTGCCCGGCCTGGTGCTCAGAGAGACTTTAGAAACCGAGACGTTTGTTCCTAGTTAGGGTGCTTCCCTTTTCCAGAAGCTTTGCATCTTTTTTTTTTTAATGTTTATTTATTTTTGAGAGAGAGAGAGAGAGAGCGAGTGCGAGTGGGGGAAGAGCAGAGAGAGAGGGAGACACAGAGCCAGAAGCAGGCTCCAGGCTCCGAGCCGTCCGCAGAGAGCCCGACGCAGGGTTCGAATTCACGAACCGTCGGATCATGGCCGGAGCCGAAGTCGGACGCTCAACCGACTGAGCCACCCAGGCGCCCCCAGAAGCTTTGCATCTTAAAAATAGTGTCCAGATAGGGCAATGCAGGTGGCAGGTTCCACTGGAAGGATCCGGGCACAGTGTTGGGTCAGAAGGGGGATATCAGAGGCTTTCCTTCTCTCTCAGGGTTTTCCGTAGGGACAGGCAGGAGCCAAGGGATGGTGGGGGGAGGTCATTAGGAAGAAGGGGTGGGGAGCCTTGGCCTCCACCTGGGCCTCCTGAGAGCCAGAGGTAGGCTAGCAAGTTCCGAGGTGGGCGGCCTTTCCTAGCGGGTCTTGAATTTCCACTGTCGGCAATTCCCACCCCCTTTGCGTTAAGAATCGTCCACTCCGGGTTCCTCTGATTCATCCGATGCCTCCAACACCGATGCAGAGCCTGTGCTGTATGCGGGACGAGGAGACGCTTCAAAGCGGAGTGAGAGGGTCTCCGCACTTAGGGAGAGTCAGTCTAGCGGGGAAGCCGGGAAGAGTCTAGCTCCTTGCAACACACGGGAGGCACGATAAGAAAGGTACTAACCTTAGTGAACGGGCATGCTGCATGGTGCCCACCGTGTCGCTGGGCAGACTCTCATTCATGCTTCAGGACCCGTCTGGAACCTTCTCTTCCCTGGGAAACCTGCCTCACCGGTGCAGAGAGGTGTGGGTGTTCTTGTACCTCCTTTCCGGTGTGAATTTCTCACCGTGGGGGGAGAAGGGGCCCCACACGCCCACCCCACCCCCCCCCGTCCAGGTTCAAAGCTGGCCATCCCAGGCAGGGCCTCTGTGGGAGCGCAGCGGGACGGGCTAGGCTTGGGGGGGGGGGCCCGAGCACTCCGGTTCCAGGACAGGGGACATCACTGTGCCTGTGGTTCCTAACTCCATTCAGAATCTGAGGAATCCGATACAAGCTCTGGGCTCTGCCCAGACAAGACGTAGACGCATGAACTTTCGCCAGAGTTTTAGGGGGCTCACGGATCCCCTGAAGTTCATAGAGAGACCCAGGTTCAAGGTTAAAGACCCGGGATACGCAGCACCGTTTTTTTTTTTTCTTTCATTTTGTTTAATGTTTATTTATTTTGGAGAGAGAGAGGGAGAGAGAGAGAAAGGCAGAGAGAGAGAGAGGGGGGCACAGAATCCGAAGCAGGCTCCGGGCTCCGAGCTGCCGGCACAGAGCCCGACGCGGGGCTCGAACTCACGAACCGCGAGATCATGACCTGAGCCGAATGTCGGACGCTCAACCGACGGAGCCACCCAGGCGCCCCCCCCCCCCGCCAACCCCAGCACTGTTTTTCCAATGTGAGGGCTGAGACCTGTGGGTGGCTGTCTCGGTCCATTCTGGCTGTTATAAGAGACTACAACGGGCTTACGAACCACATTTACTTCCCCCAGTTCTGGAGAAGCAAGATCAAGGTGCTGGCAGATTCCGTGTCTGGCGACACCTGCTTCCTGGTTCGTGGTTAGTCCTCTCCTTGCCGTGTCCTCACATGGCAGAAGGAGTGAGGGGCTCTCTGGGGTCTTTTATGGCCCAGACCCCATTCATGGCGGCTCCACCCCGAAGACCTAATCACGCCCCAAAGGCCACGCCTCCTAAGACCGTTACTGGGGGGTGGAGGGTTTCAACACGTGAATTTGGGAGAGGGGGACACGTTCGGTCTATCGCAGGGGGTGATGCCCTTGGGCTTGGGCTTCTGCCAGCCGAGGCATCCTGTGTAGAAAGGGCCAGTGTTGCTTTCTGAAACAGTATGACCTCGCTGAATCACAATGTAAAATACGCTGGCGTCAAAGACGGCCGATAAACTCTGGTCTAGAAGGAAGGGCCCGTGTTGTCACGGGCCAGTGGACTGATCCGTTCACTCCTCCGTTAGACACCTGTGGAGGACCCACAGGGGCACGGGTGCCAAGGGGAAGGGGACCCTGCGAGGCACAGGCCAGCGCAGGCCCCCGCCCTTGGGAGCCAGGCAAGCCCGCGTCCCCGGCCACACCCTGGCCATGGGACAGACGTCACCTCTCTGAGACTCAGTGTCCTCGTCTGACAAGCGGGGATGCCTTGGCGGCCCGCGCACAGTAAAATGGCTGGGGCCTGTCCGGCTCTGGCCGGGTGGGCGCTCTCCGCGTCTCCAAGTTCGGAGTGACGGGGGGAGGGGCGGTGGAGGGACCGCCATCACCCATCGTGACCCGGCCGTGTCCTTCCCCCTCCAGGCCAATAGCTGCCCGCTGACCGCCACCACCCCCCCCCTCGGCCATGGACACCCCTGGTTTTCCTTCATCGGCCCCCACCGCCTGGGAGCCTGGGAATGCCTCCTCGGCCTGGCCCCCGGATGTCGCCCTGGGGAACGTGTCCGCGGCCCCGAGCGTGGCGGGGCTGGCCGTCAGCGGTGTTCTGATTCCTCTGGTCTACCTGGTGGTGTGCGTGGTGGGCCTGCTGGGCAACTCGCTGGTCATCTACGTGGTCCTGCGGCACACGGCCAGCCCGTCGGTCACCAACGTCTACATCCTCAACCTGGCGCTGGCCGACGAGCTCTTCATGCTGGGGCTGCCCTTCCTGGCGGCCCAGAACGCCCTGTCCTACTGGCCCTTCGGCTCCCTCATGTGCCGCCTGGTCATGGCCGTGGACGCCATCAACCAGTTCACCAGCATCTTCTGCCTCACGGTCATGAGCGTGGATCGCTACCTCGCCGTGGTCCGTCCCGCCTGCTCTGCCCGCTGGCGCACGGCGCCCGTGGCCCGCACGGTGAGTGTGGCCGTCTGGGTGGCCTCGGCCGTGGTGGTGCTGCCCGTGGTGGTCTTCTCGGGTGTGCCCCACGGCATGAGCACCTGCCACATGCAGTGGCCCGAGCCGGCGGCCGCCTGGCGCGCGGGCTTCATCATCTACACGGCCGCGCTCGGCTTCTTCGGGCCGCTGCTGGTCATCTGCCTCTGCTACCTGCTCATCGTGGTCAAGGTGCGCTCGGCCGGGCGGCGGGTGCGGGCGCCCTCGTGCCAGCGGCGGCGGCACTCGGAGCGCAGGGTCACGCGCATGGTGGTGGCCGTCGTGGCGCTCTTCGTCCTCTGCTGGATGCCCTTTTACGTGCTCAACATCGTCAACGTGGTGCGCCCGCTGCCCGAGGAGCCCGCCTTCTTCGGCCTCTATTTCCTGGTGGTGGCGCTGCCCTATGCCAACAGCTGTGCCAACCCCATCCTCTACGGCTTCCTCTCCTACCGCTTCAAGCAGGGCTTCCGCAGGGTCCTGCTGCGGCCTTCCCGCCGCGTGCGCAGTCAGGAGCCTTCGGCCGGGCCTCCGGAGAAGACCGGGGAGGACGACGGGGAGGAGGACGGCGAGGAGGCGGCAGGGGGGCGGGGGCGGGGGCAGGAGATGAACGGCCGGGTCAGCCTCATCGCACAGCCTGGCACCGGCGGGCAGGAGCGGCCACCCAGCGGCACGGCCAGCAAGCAGAGGCAGTTCCTGCCCCGAGAGCCCGCAGCCGGGGGCAAGCCGGGCGCACTGCACGCCAGCTGTCTGTAGGGGCCTGCGGGGAGGCCAGCGTGATCCAAGCACAGGGCAGAAGGTGTGGGGACGCCTCGGGCGGGCCACCCACGGTGCCCGGGGCCCCGTGACGGGATGTGTGGAGGCCTGGGCTCCCATCCTGTGGCTGCCGAGGCTCACGGTGTGACCCTCGCGTAGGTCACTTTCCTTCCCTGCACCTCGTGTTCTCTTCTGTGACTCAGGGATGGGAGGACTGAGCCTGGCCCGGCTCCGCTGGGTGAGAAGTCCGGAGGGGCACTGCCGCGGGCCGACCTGCCTGCGTGGGGCCCAGAGAGCTGTGCACCGGCCTTCCCCCTCAAAGACAGAGCATCCTGGCAGATGGGCCCGGATCTTGGCCCTCGGAGGGACGGACCGAGGTCTGGATCGCCCGGGGCTCAGAGTCAGGCTCCCAGGAGAGGGCCTGGGACCCCAAATAGAAGAAAGTCTTACCCAGTGCAGGGAGGGGTACACACTGCTCAGGCCCCACATCAGCTCTCCCCCACTCGCTGCAAGGCCTGGGCGGGCTCTTCTCTCTGGGCCTCAGGCCTCCCTTGCTGAACAACCCAGGAACCTCCAGGCCCTCTCGGCCCGGGCGGCCAGCGCTGGGGCTCCCGTGCTCCTGGGCAGGAGAATTGTCCGGGATTTTGCAGGACAGTGAGGCAGTTCAGCTTCGGGGCCCCTTACCGCTTGGGCCCTTCCAAGGCCCTGTATTTTATTTTGTACTTGTAATTTTGTATTCTTTTTCATAAAGAGGGACCCCACACTGCACACATTTAGGCCACCTAAAGCCTGGCTCAGCTCCCGTTGAGGGCAGCTGACCGATCCCCAAAGCGGCTCACTCTGCGTCCCGTGGCTGGAGTGGGGGTGTCTCTGGGCGTCTGCGGGCTCCAGGAGCCTCCCCTTAGCAGCTACCCCCTGGCGTTCCTCCCCTCGCGGAGACCAAGGCGGGATCCGGGCCAGGGAGCCTGGCAGGGAAGTGCAGCGTCTCAACAGCGAGGTGGAGAGAAGGAGGGAGAGGAGGAGAGAGAAGGGAGGGAAGGAGGAGGAGGTGGGTGGAGGACAGATCTGCTCCGTGACCTTGGAGCGATCCTTGGCCCCTCTGGGCCGGGCTCAGGTGCAGCGTCCCCGAAGGCAGGCTGTGGATGCCGGGCCTGATCGATCTCAAGAAAACGATGCAGCGAGGACGGGAAAGCAAATGGTCTGGAAGGCACAGCGCTGGCTGCCCGGAGGGCCTGTCTGTGCTGGTTAGGAGGGGCCGTGTCTTGATGGAAGCCCCTCATTCTCTGGGGCTACAGTTTGAGGAGGCCCAGGGAAGACAAGTCAGCAGGGCCTGGACAGGGACCACAGGGAGGGGCCGCCATGCAAGGACTCTCTTCCGGAGATAACCGTTTAGAGCCACAGTGAGGCTGGCCCTGGGGAGGGTGGTACTCAGGCTAAATCCCTCAATCCTCCCTCCCCCGCCCCCCGCGGAGGGCAGGGGGCTCCTCAGGGAAAGTACGCGAGACCGCAATGTGGGGAGACCTAGGTCTCCAACCCACCTCAGGATCCTGCCTAGCCTTGACCTCTCTGGGCCTCAGTGTCTCCAGCATAAAATGGAGGTTGTCCCGGCTTGCCTACCTGCTCAGATCTGGGGAAGAAAATGAGTCATGCTGGGCAAGCCGCCAAGCACAGCGCGAAGGGTGGGGGTGGGGGTGGGGGTGGGCGCGTCACGTTATAAAGTGGAAACGACCCCCATGCCATGCCAGGCTTGGCCGACACCTGCTCCTTCCGCCAGCGGCCTCGCTGGCTCTGGCTCTCGGAGGTAAGAATACTGCGGGGCCCAAGACAGGAGGAAGGCTCCGGAGAGTCAGAGGCCAAAGACAGGCAGGGCTTGGGGAACGCGGCCCCCTCAGGAGGTCACCGAAACAGACTTCGTACGTGTGTTGGCGCTGGAGGCCCGGCCCCCAGTCTGGGATTCCCCTGATGAGGATCTGGGGGTCTGAGGGAAGAAGGGCCCGGCATCTCGGCATTCCCTGGCCGGCCCCGCCTTCCTGAGCCCTGGGGCAGGTGCGCCTGTTCTCCAAGGGCAGCTGGAAGGCCCTTTAGGGAAATCCCGTGCGACTCCTCCCCCTAGTTCTTGTCAATAAAGACAGTGACCCCCGACCAGAGCCGTGACCTGGGCCAATTCCTCTGGCAGGTGCTGTGCATCTAGACTGGTGTGCATGGATGGGTGTGTGTGTGCGTGTGTGTGTGCCACACCAGCCGTGTCTCTCCGGGCATGGGCTGTGTTCCCGGGGTCGCGTACATATGAATACTTGGAATAAATGAACGAATAGGGAGATCCCATTTCCCAAGCTGCAGGGGGGCAATTTTCACACCGGGACTCTAGCCTCCTTTGCATTTGTGCCACGAAGGGACCCTGAATAAATGTGGGGAGGGCCGGGGCGGGGGGGGGGCGCTGGAAGGAGCTTGTGTAGGGGTTTGGGCCTGGAATCTGTGGGTTATTGGAAAGGCGGGGGCCACAGGGTGAGGAGAGACCTGAGGTTGTGAGCCTGAGCAGGAAGGATAGAGTGGTGATGGCCCTCCCTGCCTGATTCCTCCTCTCCAGGCGGTCAAGTTGCTCAGAGCCAGGGCCTTACCTTCAACTTCTCTCTCAGAGGCGGTTGCCAGGCAACAGCCCATGGCCATCAGGCTCTGGACCCGGACTTCAGGCATCGGCATTGGCATCGGCATCGGCGGTGAGGATCTGGGAGTCTGCAGGGCCTGGAGTAGGGGGAGCGGAGGGCCCAAGGCTGCAGGTGTCCTCGCCTACAAGGGGTGGGGAAGATGGAGGTCACTGTCCCATGGGAAGGTGACAGCTGGGCTCCACAGGACTCTAAACACAGAAGGAAATACTCTAAAGGTGGCAAGAACCCCAGGCTGGGGTGTGAGGGGCATTCCCCGGAGTAGCGCGAGGTCGCAGTCCTGCCAACGCCTTGCAGTGCCCCATGTCACTGGCGGGCCCTGGTGACGTTCTCAGTGACACCGCTGGCAGGCTGGCCTGAAGACACGGGGGAGGAAGACGCACAGTCTCCGTGCTCTTTGTCGGAACCACGGAAGCGCACGAGTCACTACCTGGTGGGGGAGGGGGGGAGTGTGGGGGGGGCCGGCCGTGGGTGGGGGCTGAGCCTGGAGCAGAGGGAACCTGGTGTGCTAAGGCCCTGAGGCTGGAGAGCTGCAGGGAATAAAAGGAAGAGAGGTGGAAGAAGGGGGGGGGGGGTCAGGCCCACCTGAGAGACAGAAGTGGTGTCAGACAGGGCCTCTGGATGCGACCTTATTTGGAAGTAAGCTCCTTTCAGATGCAAGGAGTTAAGATGAGGTCATGCCGGGGTGGGGGGCGGCCCCTCCCCCCAATCCTACAGTGACTGGTGTTCTTAATGGAAGGGGAGATCTGGACGGACAGGGGCACAGGAAGAATGCCCGGTGATGCTTCTACAAGCCACGGAATAGCAAAGGTTGCCAGCCCGCTGCCAGGAGCTGGGCGAGAGGCCCTCAGAGGCCTCAGAAGGAAACAACCATCCTGACTCTTTGATTTCAGACTTCCAGACTCCCGAACCGGGAGAAAATTAATTTCTGTTGGAAGCCACCTAGTTTGGGGCCCTCGGTTACGGCAGCCCCAGCGCACGGGCTAACAGATCCCCACCTCCGAGACAGAGATAATCGTCCCTCTTCTCCGGGATCTCCGGGGGCGTGTGTGTGTGTGTGTGTGTGTGTGTGTGTGTGGAACTGTGGCACCGACCCGTTCGCTCTTTCATTCAGTGAGCGTTTATTAGGCAACTGTCAGCTGCAAAAAGGCTGAAGGCAGAGAAGTGCGAGGTCCGTCTTTCAGGAGCAAAGGAAGTCACGGCAGAGATGAGAGAGAAAGAAGCCAGTTCTTAAGCACGCGGACTCTGGAGCTGCCTGGGTTCGAGTCCCGGCTCCTCCCTTCCCTAGCTGTTGGGCCCTGAACCGCTTAACTTAACCTTCCCGTGCCTCTGTTTCCTCGGCTCTGAGATCGGGGGAGGGAGGGCAGATTTCTCTACCGTTAGGAGGTTTAAATGAGTTAATATTTGTACACAGTTTAGACTCGTGCCTGATGCGTTAGGTGCTGTGTTGACGTGGGAAGTGCTTTAACAGAAGCAAGAGTCCCTCTGCCGGTGGAGGGTGGCCGTCTTCTCCCCGGGAGGCGTTAGGGCCCAGCTGAGCGGAAAGAGGAACCTGGAGTCGATGGCACAGGGAAGGAGGCCCAGGTACCCAGAACGGCTCCGATACCCACTCCCAGCTGAGGACGGTGAGGCCTGGGATGCTCATGCGACTTGCTCAGGGTCACGGCTCCAGAAGCAGGGACCAAGAGCCCTGTTTTCTGAGTCCCAGTCCCCCAGTCCAGTGTCTCTAGTTTTTAACAATTGTGAAAACGGGGGACAGGGTGGCAGGAGCAATGCTGGCGGTGGAGAGAGGGCCCGAGGCCGCGGGTGGCCCCTGGGTAGTCAGGTGATGCCCTCAGGGAAGACCCGACAGGCAAGAGGCCAGCCCGGGCCCCACAGGGGACCTCCGTCGCCTCCTAGAGGCTCAGCCCCCCTCCGGTGAGCCCTGCGGCCTCAGCACAGGCCTGGCTGGCAGGTCACGGGGGTGTGCACACAAGGGTGAGTGAAGGGGATGCACTTGTGCACGTGTGTGTGTGTGTGTGTGTGTGTGTGTGCACGCACGCGCGGAGGGCAAAGCCAGCCCTCACTTTTTCACAGGCTCAAAGAAAATGCCCAGGCCACACCTGGCGTCTCCAGGGTTCCGGACACCTCCCGGTTCACACATCCTGGGAACATAGTCCTGGGTCACACAACCCCGGGAACACGGTCAGTAGGCAGCCAGGAGCCCGTGTCCTCTATGGTCGGCTTGCTACCGGGGGTGGGGGGGAGTGGGGAGGACAGGGGGAGTGGGAAGGATGGGGGGGAGTGGGGAGGACAGGGGGAGTGGGGAGGACTGAAGAGGGGTGGGGAGGACGAAAGGGAGTGGGGGGGGACCAGGGGGAGTGGGGAGGACTGAAGAGGGGTGGGGAGGACGAAAGGGAGTGGGGAGGACCTAGGGGGAGTGGGGAGGCTGGAGGGGAGTGGGGAGGATGGGGGGAGTAGGGAGGGTGGGGGGGAGTGGGGAAGACTGGAGGGGAGTGGGGAGGACGGGAGAGTGGGGAGGATGGGGGGAGTGGGGAGGACCTGGGGGGAGTGGGGAGGATGGAGGGGAGTGGGGAGGACGAGGGGGAGGAGTGAAGGGGACCTGGGGGGAATGGGGAGGATGGGGGAGGGGAGAGGACCTGGGGGGAGTGGGGAGGACAGGGGGAGTGGGAAGGATGGGGGGAGTGGGGAGGACAGGGGTAGTGGGGAGGACCTGGGGGGAGTGGGGAAGACAGGGGAGTAGGGAGGATGGGGGGAGTGAGGAGGACCTGGGGGAAGTGGGGAGGACGGGGGGTGGGGAGGACGATGGAGTGGGGAGGGTGGGGGGGGAGTGGGGAGGATGAGGCGGGGGGAGTGGGGAGGATGGGGGGAGTAGGGAGGGTGGGGGGGAGTGGGGAGGATGGGGGGAGTGGGGAGGACCTGGGGGGAGTGGGGAGGATGGGGGAGTGGGGAGGACGAGGCGGGGGGGGGAGTGGGGAGGACGGAGAAGTGGGGAGGACCGTGGAAGTGGGGAGGACGAGGGGGGAGTGGGGAGGATGGGGGAGGGGGGAGGACGAGGCGGGGGGGCAGTGGGGAGGACGGAGAAGTGGGGAGGACCGTGGAAGTGGGGAGGACGAGGGGGGAGTGGGGAGGATGGGGGAGGGGGGAGGACAGCAGGAGTGAAGAGGATGGGGGGAGGGGGGAAGAGGGCCAGGGTGGGACGCGGCCTCTCGGGCCTGCTGTCTGCTTTAATTGCCAGAAAATGTGTCAATATTTGCACACGGGAACTGGTGGCCGGCTGCCGCACTTGGTCAACACGGCCCAGACCCGGTTTCTCCACCTGTAAGGAGGGGTCGTCGCCTTCCCTCTGCTCCTCAGGGCGGGTTTCTCCTCTCGGGCCATCAAATGGCAGCGGTTACACAGGGAACGAAGCGAACCGTCAATGCCTGTTCATGCGGGTGGCAGTCAGCTGAGCGGTCAGCCACACCATCGGCTCCGACCCCAGCCGCCACCGCGTCTTAGCGCTGCGGGACTCCGGGCTGGCTTCGAGCCTCGGTGTCCTCATCTGTAAAACGGGCTCCTACCCGCATCTCCCAGGACTGTCGCAGGACCCGAGGGCTGCGCCACGGGCTCCGGCCCAGCCCAGCGCTGTGCGCTGTGTCCGGCAGGGGGCGCCGCGGCACCTCCGCCTGGTCGCGGCTCCGCTCGGCTGGACTCGGCTCTCTTCGGCTCGGACCCGCTTTTTCAGACTCGGCTGTGTTCGGCCGCACCCGCTAAGGCCCGGCCGGACTCGGCTCTTGCTCGGTTGTCCTCGGCAGCGGTCGGCGAGAGTCGGCTATGTCCGGCCTGGCTCGCGCCCGCTCGACGCCGCTGGGCCCTAGACTGCCAAGTCCCCTCCCTGGCGCCGCGGTGGCTCCTCCCTGCCGCCTGGGGTTGGGCTTCCCGGGTGGAGGCCCCGAGGCCGCTGCAGAGTGGCCCTGAGGCTCCGCGGCCGGTCGGCGGTGGCGCGGTGGGGCCCGGTTTGGCCGAGCCCTGGGCCGTGCCGAGGGTGCCGCGAGCGTGCCCGCGGCCGGTGGCAGGCTTTTCCCAGTGCTCGAGGCCGAAGCGGGTGGGCCTGGGTCGGGGAGTCGCCCCCACCCCCACTTCTTCCCAGAGGAGGCCAAGGTTGGCTGCTGGATTCCCTCCCACGCGCCTTGGCGGGCTCCTCATCCCGGTTCTGCCGCCAGCCGCCCCGTGGGGAGGGAACCGTTGCTGCACCTGTTAACTTTAGCCTCAGTTTCCCCGTCTAACAGTTAACGAACGGGGTTCTTGTGTGGCGGGGCAGGGGGGCGGGCGACGGGCAGGCGTCCTGAGACCTGCGGGCCCTTTCCTTCGCTGGGCCTCTTGGGCGTTCAGTTTCCCCTTCGGTTGAAATGGGATTAAACGCGCCCAACTCGGATTAACACCCTTGGGATCAGCGAGTCCAGGACGGAAACTGAGTCCAGAGGTGGACGTTCCCCCAGGACCAGCCAGTGGAAGGGCTCGGTACAACCAAGTCTGGGGGTCTCCGCGCAGGGGGGGGGAAGCTGGACGAACTGCTGGGGAGAGGGAGGGTCCCCTTGGACCCTCCGTCCACTTTGTGGAGAATGGGGTTTGGGAAAAGTGCATGGGCTCCAGGGCCACCCCTTAGCGCGTCGCAGTGGGCCCTTCATCTTCCTCGTCCCCTCCTCTACCCCATTATCTCCTGAAGAAGGGGGCGGGACGCGTGGGGAGCGTCACAAGCCGCGGGTGGGATGGGACACACACAAGCTACCCGGCGCGCGCAGGCCCTGCTCCCCTGCTCGGCAGGCGGCGGCGCTCCCGGTTCCCTTTGTTTAGTTTCTTAATTGGTTACTGACCTTGAGCGGTCAGATCGGTGACTTGTCATTCGCAATTTGCAAAGCTGACTCCAGGAATCATGTGTTCTATCTCATTTTTGAGAGGCACACATCTTATTTTTTAAATTACAAGATGGTTCCTGGCGCTTTGTAAGCACTGACCGAATGTCACTATTTTTATACCGGATGTCACTATTTTTATACCTGTTCCCCAATCCTGGGCAATAACCTAGGCGTGGCTAGGAGCTTGGTTCTGAGAGTGAGTCTGTGCCTCATTTTCCTCATCTGTAAAATGGGGATAATACTCAAGAGATTTGCCGAGGGATTCGATGAGTTAATACGCGTAAAAAAAAAACCTTAGGACAGAGCCAGGTAGGGAATAAAAGCCATCTTTTGTAAGCAGGGGGAGAAGAGAGCAGTTGGGGAACACACAGCTCTGCCCTGGGTTTCTGGCCTTGGTGACGAAGGTTTTGGCTTTCTGCCTTGGGGTTACACCCTTGCTGATGGGGGTTGTCGCAGAGTGACGAGAGGTATCCCAAGCCAGCTTCTCTGGACATGCGGTCTCTTGGGTCCCAGGGCTTCTGACTCGGGTGTGCATGAGAATGGGCTCATGCCCTTGCCATATTCACGGTGTAACCATGGAGAAGCACTGATGGGTGGCCCACACAGGGTACCCCACTGGGTGTCCCACAAGCTGTTCAGACGCCCTCGGCCTCGTCGTGTCCCTCTGGCCCAGGGACTCCCGGGCTCAGATGTAGGGAAGCGTGCCCAAGGTCACGCAGCTAGGAGGAGCGGAGACCTAACACTTTTCTCTGCCCCAGAGCTGGAACTCTGTCTCTAAGCTATCTGGCCAGCTGGGGAGATCCTCCGAATGGCTGGGAGACCCGGGGATGCTGCATAGATGAAGGCATTTTAGGCACAGTGGGAGAGAGCGAGAGGAAAAATATTGAAGTATAATACGTCTGAGTCTTGCTGTCTTGTCTGCCCTGCCTCCAGCTGTTCTGGACAGAATAAAAGAGGGGCTTTTTTTTTTCTGGGGCATCGGCCTGGCTGGGGGCCAAAGGAGCCGGCCTTAGAACCTGGCGAGCCCAGTCCCTTTCCTGGCCCCGACCTTCTCATCTGTTAAAGGGGATGAGCAGCCTTTGACAGGGGGGCTGCACGGAGTACAGTGCGGGCACACGAGAGGATAAACTATTCCTGTGTCCCCGAGCTGAGCTTCCCATCCCGTCGGGTCCGTCTTCCCTTCCCTTCCCCCTTTCCTAAGCCAGAGGGCTCAGAGACAGCCAGGAGCTGTCTCCCCCTCTGGTGCTGCTGACTCAGCCCTTTTCTGGTGGCAGCAGCTCGGGGAGGGTGGGGAGGGTGGCTCCCCTTGGCTCCCTCCCTCTGTAGCCTTGGCTCAGTGCCCTGGGAATGCTGCCTGGGGCAGGGCCACGGAGAGGGCATGGCCAACGTGGACTTGGAGTTTTCTCAGCGGCCATAGTCCTTCAGTCTGCTTCCTGTGGGGCCCCCTTGGACCCCGAACTAGGCCTGGCGGGGTGGGGGGGGGCTCCACGTGGGCTTGGGAGGTGAAAGCAGCACAAGGCTAGAGGCTGGGCGAGTCTGACCCTCATTCCAGCTTGGACTCCAGTTTGGCTGTGACCTTGAGCCAAAGCCCTGGGTCTTTTCTGGGTCACAGAGTGCCTGCTGGTCAGATTAAGTCATCGAGTTAGGTCACCTCGAAGAGTCCTCCCAGGCCTGATATTCTGCTGTTTGATTAGCCCCCAAGCTGATAGAAAAACGGAGGCCCAGAGAGGAGAGGCAGTCAAGGACACACAGCCCCGGGGCTATCCTCTCCTCCAACCTTGCCCAGCTGAGCGGAGCCTGGGGTTTGGGGTCTGAAGCCCCAGACTGAAATCCCGTCACCCTCGGGTCTCTACATTTCTGTGCCTCCCGAGGGCAGTAATGTCACCACTTCCGTTTTCCCAGGGCACAGACCCTGAATGACAGCCTTTGCCCCTCAGCGATGCCCAGGCGTGTTCACGGAACTCTAGTGGGGTGGGGAGCCCTTCCTTTCTGTGGAGTTCTGGTTCTTCATTTGCCGTGTGACCCTGGGAAAGCCCAAGGCTGGCGGGGGGAGGGGGTTGTTGAGATAACAAATGGGAACACCTTTAGGTGTTCACCCTGCAAAGATGAGGTCCAGCCCAGGCAGTAAGTCCTCAACAAATGCAGAATCAGAGGGTGCTGGAGGGTGAGGGACATCTGAGCCTGCCTTTGGCAGGTTCTCTGACCCCAGAGGCTACAGCCTTTGCAAATATTCCGCGGCCCCCCTCCCCCACCAAGCCCAGGCCCACCCCAGATTCTAGCGCTGCCTCCCCCTTCCTGAGCAACTTGGGGGGGGGGGCTCCTGCCCCGTCCCTTCCCTGGCCTTGATTTTCCAGCCTGCACCTCAGGACGCCTCACTCAGGCCCCTTCCGGCTCCAGCTCTATCGGGCCTCTGAATCAAACCAGACCCCACTGGATCGCCAAAGAGTTAAGCGAAGGAAATCCCCAGCTCCCTCGGCTCCCTTTATCTCCACGCGGATCCCAGAAGCTGGAGAGGAGCAGGCAGGGAGGAGGGGAAGTGGGAAGCCAGCTCAGCCCGCTCCCTCCGCCTTCCCTCCGCCTCCCTCCCTCCCTTCATCCCTCCCTCTTCAGCTTGCTTGCTTGCTTGGCCTGGGGGTCCGGGCCAGCAAGAGGCAGACATGGGCCAAGGAGCCAGAGGCTGCCCAGAGGCTGGGGGTCTGTGAGCCGCTGTGGAGGCCGCTGGACACAGGGTGAGTGATGAAAGGTCCTGTAACTCCCTCCAGCAGGGCCCAGGGGGCTGGGGTCAGAGCCCAGAATTCCCTTCCTTCCCCCGTGTCTTCCTAGGCACATCTTGGGTTCTGCTGTCTCCCTCTGACCCTGGCTAGCCCCTCTCGCTCATTCTCCGGCTGACTGAGATCTCAGCACCCCTCACCCCCAGAAGGGCTGCCCCTGCCTGGACACTCACCGGCTCAACTCCGCAGGCCCGGCTCCCTCCTTCCCCAGAGAGCTCTCAGCTCCTGAGTGGAGGCAGCAGGGACCCCCCCCCCATCACCCCCGCCCCCCCCCCCCCAACCACAACACGGTCCCTCACCCTTGATCCCTGCCAGGCACCCTCCCCCAGGGCCAGTCAATGATCACGGCTGTGGTTATTATTACTCTAGTTCAAGGCTGCCTTGCTTCCTGCTTCCTGCTTCCCAGGTTACAGTTCTCTGTGTCTCTGAGCTTTTGACTGAGCTTTTGACTCCCGGCTGGCCCGGGGCCCACAGAAAGATCCCCGATCGTGCCAGTCCTCTGGGAGAGACTCTGCTCGTCCCGTCCTGTGCAGGCCCTGGGAAGACGTCTTGTCGGTTGCAGAAGGAACACGTTGTTTTATTTTATTTGCTTATTATGGAAGGGTAATTGACATGCAGTGTTAGTTTCAGGCGTAGATGACTACATCCCAGTCATTTGGCAATTCTGTACATTACTCAGTGCTCACCGCGATTAGCATAGTCCCCGTTCGGTGTTATTGCAATGTTATTAACGGTCTTCCCTCTGCTGCCTTCTTTTCCTTCTTTTTGTCAGAGTCCTTTACAAGTCAGGCACTTTCCCTGCCTTTGGATCCTTCCAAACACCCTGGGAGGCGGGTGGTGGTTTCTTCTGCTTTTACGTGTCAAGGAGTGGGAAGCCCAGAGAGGTTAAGCCGCTAGCCCGGAGGTCACACAACTTGTAAACTCTCGCGGGATCTCAGGTCCAACCCCGAGGCCTCCCCTGTCCCCAGAAAGTCACGTCTCTCTCTATGACCGGGGTGGGGGGGGGGAAAAGAGGGGGTTTTTGCTCTTCTCAAAAATCACTGGGATGTGACATTTACAAATACAAGATGAGGGTGATCATCTTGGACAGAGATTAGGCTGATCTCTGAGAAACTCATCTGCCTGATTGAGCAGAACCAGGAAGCCAGAGCAGGTGGAGCTTGGGAATGGTCACCTCTAAGGAGAGGGGTGGTGTCTCCGGGGACTGCCTGCCCCACCCCCCATTCACTGCTGCCCCCCCCCGCCCGCCCCCAGAGCTGCTCTTTTAAAACCTCTCTCTTACCTCAGTGCTCAGTGGAGACAGAGTAGCATTTAAAAATAATAATAATTTTACCTTCTCTGCACGTATTAACCACACAAAAAAATATTTTTGAATCGTACTAAATGTTAAAGCAGAACGAAGAGGAAATAAACAAAGAAACGCTAGAAGTGTCAAAGCCAATCTGGTTTCGAGAGCTGAGTTTCTGATCCTGCGATAAGGTGCCAGCCCCCAAACACCGCTATCACCTCAAAGGCTCTCTGCCTGGCTTCCTGCCCACCCGCCTGTCCCCGGTGTCTGCTGTCCCGGCCACTTCCTGCCCCTCTCCTGGAACCCTGGATCGTCTCTTGGCCAAGGCCAGAGGCCGGTCTTCATAGCCCCTTGGGCTTCTCTGAGCCTCTTGAATTTTCCGGACCTCCTCAGCCTGCTCCTTAATTCCAATTTACCCCCTTGGCAGCGGATTGGCAGATCTGTGATGACTGACGCAACCGCCGTCCAATGAATTAACTCCGGAGCCCTCCCTGCGGGCCTTCTGTGTGAGGTCGCGCGGGTTGTTGACGGTGCAAAGGTGCTGAGAGGGAAGGTGGGCTGACGCCAGCCCTTGCCAAGCCACGCGCCCTCAGTGCCGCGTTCCTCCCAAAATGACGTCTTCTCTGTATTTGTCTCTAACGCGTCCGGCCAGAGAGTCACCTCCTTTTGCCTGGCACCCAGGCAATTGTATCTCAAAGGTACAAGGGCAGCATCGTGGGGCACAGCCCCGTGCATTTTCTCTGACGGATGTCGCTGCCTGGCTGCTAGAGTAAATGAACTTTCCTGGCCCCTTTGGCCGGACCACGGAGCCCCTGTGCCAGACCGTGGGCTCAGCCACGCGTGCCCCCTCCCGGGGAACAAGCCTGCAGAATCTTTTGTGTTTGTCCCAAGGGTCCACCGACCTTCCTCGTGCTGCCGGGGGCATGTGCTCGCCGGACACGGAGGAGTGGGTGACAAGGAAACAAGCCCCGGGGAGGCGGGTCGGGGGGGGGGGGGCAGAAACAGCATTTCACGGGTGATGACTCTTGGGTGGCTGGGACATCTTCCTCACCCTCCTCAGCAGAGGCCTCCAGGGACCCTTGTCTGTTCCTGGCCCGTGGCTCCCTAGAGGGGTTTCCCTCCCAGGCCCTGGGTTTCTGGGGCCTCGGCCTGCAGGCCGTGCATCGCCGCCAGTCTCTTCGTGACCTTGGAGAAGTTGCTTCTCTGTGTGGGTCTCAGTCTTCTCGTCCGTTAAGTGGGGGCACGATCGCTCCCTCCCCGAGTTATGTCAGGTGGGCGGACGCTGAGCGGGCAGCCTCCAGGCCGGGCATCGGCGCGGTGTAGATGTTAAGTTAAATAGAGTCTCTGCCCCTCCTTCCTTGCTCCAGGTCGCCATGGGGATAGCTGCCCTGGGCCTCCTCTGCGCGGTGCTTCTGTTCCCTCTCTTGGTGCTTGGGGTCCCCACCCAGGAGCCCACCTCTGGGGAAGCTGTGGCCTCCGGTCCCCCTGGGTACTGTCGCCGGTGCTGTGACCCTGAGGACTCCCTGACCCCCGCCGACGAAGCAGATGTGTCCTCAGCCTCTCCATCTGCCCTCCCGTATGTGCTGCCTGAGGTCAGGCCCTACATTAACATCACCATCCTGAAGGGTGAGTGCCCACACGTGGCTCAGGCTAGACGGGTCCGCTTGGGGATGGGGAGGGCCTGGGGGTCTCTTCCCGGGCTGGGGTCAGTGAGGTGGAGGGAGCAGGAAACACCAGGACGGAAGGC
Organism: Lynx rufus; assembly: GCF_022079265.1. Lineage (NCBI taxonomy): Eukaryota > Metazoa > Chordata > Mammalia > Carnivora > Felidae > Lynx > Lynx rufus. The sequence continues at coordinate 131,072,593 of NW_025814889.1, read as the reverse complement.
TGTCCGAGACCCTTTCTTTCATTCGCACGTTTATTGAGCACCTGCTATGTGCCAGCACTGTTCTGGATTCTGAGGACGGAGCGTGAACAAACCAGACAGAGAAGCCCACTGCCACGGAGCTCCCGTTCTAGTCGGGGAGGCAGACAGTGAGCAATAAATATATTACCGCGTTAGGGAGACAGAACGTTGGGTGGTGAAAAATGCTATGGCAGTGGTGAGTAGAGCAGGGCAAGGGGCATCAGGAGTGCAGGTAAAGGGGGGGGAGGTTGCATATTAAATGGGGGTGGTCAGTGTAGTTTCAATGAGAAGGTGAGGGAGAAGCCATGTGGATATCCGGGGAAGCGTGGGCCAAGGTGAACAGCAGGTGCAAAGGCCCTGGGGCAGGAGTGGGTCTGGTGTGTTTCAGCGGCAGGGGACAAAAGGAGGAGCTGAAGTTGGAGGCGAAGCAAGGACCCGATCAGACTTGGGCTTCCCCTCTGAGTGAGATGGGGAGCAGGGGGGCGCTCAAGCGGAGGGAGCTGATCCCACTTGGGTTTCAAATGGATCCCTCTAGTGTCGCACGGCGAATAGCCAGCAGGGGACCAGGGTGGAAGCAGGGACACCCGTGGGCAGCCCCTGGGGCTGTCCAGGTCGGAGCTGGCTCCCTGTCCTCTAAAATCAGGAAGAGGCTTCTGCTGCTGGGGGCCGCGGGCAGCTGGGCTGGGGCCAGGCCCTAGACCCCCGTCACCTCTGCCTGCGCTGACAACCACCCCAAGAGCTCGGAACTTTGTCATTCCTCCCCCCCCCCCACTTTGCAGTTGGGGAAACTGAGCCCCCGAGAGGGGAGGAGCTGTGCTAGGAGCACACAGCTGTCAGGAGCAGAGCCAGGGTCTGGCCCGAGGTCTCCGGAGGGCCAGGGCTCGGCTGGCCTCTGAGACCCTCCGGCCCTGAGATCTCACGGGTGAGGACGCCTCCCTTCCTCCACGTGGCCCTCCGAAAACCCTGAGTCGAGGAGGACACGCCCGGGCCAGACTTAGTTGCGGGTGGGGGGTGGGGGGGGTGGACCCTTGGCCGCGGTGCAAGGCTCCTGGCTGGCGTCAGGGCTCCCGGGTCCCAGCCCCGGCTGCTGGGCACCTCTGCCCTGTGGGTCAGGCTCGGCTCTCCCTCCCTGGCTTGCTGCCTCACTTGTAAAACGGAGAAGGAGACCCCCTCCTAAAGCCACCCTTCACCCCCTCCTCCCTCGGGGCGAAGAGGTGCTCCGCAAACTGTAAAGTGCTGGGCACGTGATGAGACCGTTCTCCGTGGAGGCCGTGTCCCCGCTTCTCTCCAGGCCTCTCCTCCCGGGGGCTGGGCCCTCCTCCGCTCTTCCCACGGGTGTGGCCACGGTCCTAGGAGACCTTGGGAAACCACAGGGCCGTGTGGGTCTCTCAAAGGGGAGGGGCTGATGGTGCGATCATCAAATATGTGGGAGCAGGTACCTGGAGACACAGGCGGTCACCTGCGTCTCCTGAGTTCAGGGTCGGCCTGGAACAAAGGCTGGGCAGAGGCCTGCGTGCCCGAGGACCAGGTTAGACGCTGCCGGACCCCAGGGCAGGCAGGGACGGGCTGAGCCTCGCTGGGTGGGCCATCCCACCTCGGGAGTGTGGGCTGTGGCGCACTGTCCCCTAGGACATTTTGTTGAGGGCCCAGGAGCACCCCTGCGAGGTGGACGTGATCCTTCTTAAGATATAGACAAGGCAACCAAGACCCTGACCGGGAAACGCCCCAGTGGGACATAATCCCCACCCAGGGCCGCCTGGCTCCTACCCAGGGCTTTTCCCTTCGGGGAAGCAGAGGTACTTTTCTTGGGTTCCTCCTCTGGGTCAGAAACGCAAAGCGCAACCTGCACGTAGCCCACGTCTCCACTGCAGTCTGGCTGGGGTTTGGGCCTGGCCTCCCAGGGGCCACACCACGCCTTCGCTGTAGGGGGGAGGGGAACAGGCAGGCGGAAGACAGACCCTCCTGAGTCTTGCGTTACCTGCTTCCCCTGAGCTGTGTGACCCTGGGTGACTCCCTCAACCTTCCTGGGACCGGAGACGGTCATGGTATCTTCCTTAGACGGGCATTCAGGGAGGTGAGGGCTGGCATGCACCAAGGGGCTCTGTAAACGCTGGCTCCCGCTCTGGCCTCCTTCTCGCGTCTTCCGCAAACCCACGGAGGGACTCCCTTGGCGCAGGCCTGGACGCCTGCCCTGACTTTCCCCTTCTTGTCCCCACAGGTGACAAAGGGGACCGAGGCCTGCTGGGCACCCCCGGGAAGCTGGGCAGGGAGGGTCCCCGGGGGGAGCGCGGCCCGCAGGGCACCAAGGGCGCCAAGGGGCAGGCGGGCAGCCCCGGGGGCCCGTGCCGGACGCGCTTCTCCGCCTTTTCCGTGGGCCGCAAGACGGCCCTGCACAGCAGCGAGGGGTTCCAGCCGCTGCTCTTTGACACCGTCTTCGTGAACCCGGACGGCCACTTCGACCTGGCCGCCGGCCACTTTGTCGCCCCCCTGCGCGGCCTCTACTTCTTCAGCCTCAACGTGCACAGCTGGAACTTCAAGGAGACATACGTGCACGTCATGCACAACGAGGAGGCGGCCGTCATCCTGTACGCGCAGCCCAGCGACCGCAGCATCATGCAGAGTCAGAGTGTGATGCTGGCCCTGGGGCCCGGGGACCGCGTCTGGGTGCGGCTCTTCAAGCGCGAGCGGGAGAACGCCGTCTACAGCGACGATGTCGACACCTACATCACCTTCAGCGGCCACCTCATCAAGCCCGAGGAGGACTAGCGCCTCCAGCGGGGGGGCCGCTCCGGCCGGGGGGTGGGCTGGGGGCAGGGTCGTCCCCTGCGAGGCCTCAGTTTGCACCTCCGTAAAGTGGGCCCCCGGGACCTGGCGTCCTGGATGGTCTTCCTCTTCTTTTCTCCCCTCCGTCACCCCCTTTCTCTCCTCTCTTGGACCTATCTTAAGAAGCCCTCTGACCTAAACGTTCTAGAATTTTCCCAGCCTTTTAAACCGGCACGTCCCGGACTTGAACGTGCATCTGAATGACTTTGGGGGCTGTGCCAAAATGCAGATTCCGATTTGGATTCTGGAGGGGGCCCGTGATTCTGCATTTCTAAGACGTTCCTGGGTGGTGCTGATGGGGCTGGGCTGTGGACCCCGCTTGAGCCACCAGATTCTAGGACTTCCACACGCTTCTACTTTTGGAACATTCTGGAAGCCTCCAGAACATTCTCTTCCCAACATCCTCCCATTCTCGCATCCCTCTGGGGCTCCCCCTCCTCTGTTCTCTTGCCCCTCCCAGCCCACCCTCCCGAAGGTGCCTGGCTCCCAGGTGCTCGCTGACCCTCCTTGGCCTCTCTCGCCAGCCCAGCGTCCCTGGCTTTCCAGGCTTGGTTAAGGTGCTAAAGCCCTGGTGGGCATCTCCTGCCCAGCAGCGCCTCCTCTGGCCTGATGCCGCCTTTACACATGCCACCGGGGAGTGGGCCGGGCTTTGGACCCCTCAGCAGGTCTAGGGAACTGAAGCGGCCAACATTCCGGGTCAATCAGGGGGAGGCTCCTCTCAGCCATGAAGCCAAGACAGGCACCGGGAGAGGCCAAGGTCAAGTGAGGGGACATCAGGCCTTCTGTCCTTTCTCCCCCTCCCAGGGTGGGCCGGCATGGCCACGTCCAGCCTTCCCCTCCCCCCATCCCGGGTGGCCTGAACCTCTCTCCAGAGGGAGATGGCCTCCGCCCATTGGTGCTTACACAGACCCCGGGGCAGAGGTGGCCCCAGTGGTGGTTTCTGGTGCTCACTCATAGCCAACGGACCCATGGCTACGTGGCTGGGGGCTGGCAGCGGGACCTGAGCATGTGCCGTCGAGGCTGGCGCTCTCCCAGCCGCCCCCCCAGCCTGACTTCCGCCCCTGCCCTGCTTGTCCAGAGTGATTAAAGTTCGTGTGTCTCTTTGGCAATGCGGGCTGGTTCTTTCCCCTCGGCTTCCTCTGCCCACCTTGGGAGGGCGGCCCGTCCCGGTGCTGCCGGTGCCCCCCGGGGAAGGCTCGAGAGACGGAGGCAGCCCAGGGCTCCTCTCCATGTGCTTCCCACCCACCAAGACACCGGCCCCCTCTGTCACTCATCTGCCAGGGCGCCCGGGGGCGGCCAAGCTAGCGCGTGGTGGCCACTCACGTAAATGTAGTTACAGTTGACGTAACCCGCGCAGGCTCCCCTCGCAGACTCGACGGAACATTCTGCACCCCTGGGCCTCCCTGTTGCTGTGTGAGATGGCTTCCTGGGTACTGTGTGCGAGAACGAGCTGTGCAGGAGGAACGGCCTCCCGGACTCAGCCTAACCCAGCCTGGTGGCCCACCCAGGCAGGGGGTGGACACAAGTCTTCGAGTCTTTGGAACCTATACGGCCACGAAAGTTTTCCCACTGGACCTGAACTCCCTGCGGCTCTCACCCAAGGGGCTCCTAACAGGTCAGGGGCTACTCAGGGGGAGGCGATCCCAGGGCCTGCTTTCCGTCCAGGCTCTGTTCATGCGCCATTGGCCTCACCAGCACTCCCTCTCAGCATCCCCTCACCCCCGGCGGTAAAGGTTGTTCCCCCCCCCCCCCCACGCCAGGAGCCTTTTGTCACGGTCACGTCACAAGGACAAGCCGGTTTGCTGATTGATAAGGCAGCAAAGCTTTATTTTTCCTTTTTTTTTTTTCTGGCAGCAAAGCTTTTGAAACTTCTCACCAAGCACCCGCAGGAGGATTGAAGCTTGTCCTTTGCAAGCTGAGGTCAAAGGTCCCCAGGCATTTCCGGGCCATGTTAGCTCAGGGCTCCCAGAGAGCATCTCCCCCAGTGTCTCAGCGGACCTGTGACAGATGCCGCCTCTATCCGTGGTTCAGAGTGGCCTCTGATGCCTGCCTGGGCCAGATGTCCCCACAGGAGCCCAGTTCCTGGCTTGGTGGCTTCTCTCCAATGGGTGGTAAGAGCCCCTGGATCTTTGTGATGGGGGCTCTCCCGGAAGGCAACGTCTTGGCGGGGGCTGGGTGAGGGGCCCGGAAAACTGGAGGCCCCCCAAACCTGCTGCCAGGAATGTGGGGGGGGCAGTGTCCCCCCGGAGATCTGCAATGCTTAGTCCTGGTGACTCTGGTGAGCCCATGTGGTTACCTCCCCACCCCGGGGGCAATCCCTTTCAGTTACATATTTTGAAAAGAGTATTTCCCTCCGAAGTGTTCGTGACCCAGGGAGGGAAGAGAGAGGAGGGCCAGGGGGCGAAGAGGCTCATGAAATGGAAAAAAGCCTGGACGAGGAGTCAGGGGACCTCACCTCAGCTTGGCCATTGCTTGGTCGGGTGGTGTGGGGGGCGGGGAGAATGGTGATCGGACAGGGATCTGAGTTGAAACCAGGAACAGAGCTGGTGCAGGCAGCTGAACCCAGCTGTGTCCCTGGGGGCCTGCTACCCGGACGGGTGGGCTGGATCCATCCCATGGGCTTGGGTAGGGTGTGCCCGGAAGTCACACAGGAGGAAGGACCTTCCTCTGTTGCACTGGAGTATGGGGAAGAGTGTGGAGAATTCTCGAGAGGGTGATCTAGGAAAGCTTCTTAGTGGAGGGGGCATTCGAGCCGGGCCTCGGAGGACGAATAGGAGTTTGAAAGACACCATGATCTGGGGGAAAAGGGACAGTGGGGTGCAAGGGGTGGCCGTGGGCCAGTGCGGTCTATGCTCTGGGCACTTGGAGAGGGCAGCACGCTATGGAAATGTTTGGAAAAGTGCAAGAGACAAGGGCAGGATGAGATTTAAGGCTGGAAAGGTGAGGAGGCGCCAAGTCATAAAAGGTCTCGAATGTCTGCCTTCGTCTGGACTTGACCCCCCACGTGCTGGGGCATTGCTGGAGGGTTCTGAGCCGCGTGGTCACTGGTTAGAGTTAACTAAAGGGGCAGACCGCTCTCGTGGCCGGGTGGAGTGTGGATTGTACAGGGTGGGACCAGAGGCGGTCAGCGGTGCCGTGGGCCCGGGAAGGGCACGGTGTGGACCCAGGACGCCATCCGGCGGGAAGGGCCGTATTCCCACTGGACTTCAAAGGAGGCAAGAGATTTAATAGCAGAGGGGGGTGGGCGGAGGGCAGCCAGATGGGGGGCGGGTTCAGCTTGGGCAACGGGTCTACTAGGCTCTGTTGCCCCTACTAGACTTTTCTATGGCAGTGAGAAGAGGGCAGGCCTGGGTGCCAGTAGCTGGGCTCCCGTGCCGGCTCTGCCCCGGGGGAGCCCCCTGAGTCAGCTGAGGACTAGAAGACGCTGGGTAACGCATCTAGTCTCTCTGGGTCCCCCCATTGTCCTTATCTGTCACGTCGGGTTCAAAGCCCCCCCCCTCTTGGCCCACGGAGGCCTTTGCGGGTGCCCGAGGCTATACGGGGTGACTTTCAGAACTCCAGATCAGGACCCCTGGACTGACGATGGGAAGGAACGTGAAACCAGCGCTGATCGTCCCAGAAAATAGGAAGTGCCAAGTGACAGGGCTTGAGAAATTTCAGGGAAGCGGTGAGCGCTCGGATTCCAGAGCGTGTGGGCTCTGGAGCCCGGCTAGGGGGGGGTTCTGATCCCGGGTCCCTGTTCCCTTAGAACAGCTCCTGGCTCAGCGCCGACACCACTGTTTCTCCTGTGCCCGCGAACCGGGCCTGTCACCTCGTCCCCGTGAGTCTCAGTTCTGTTTCAAATGAGGACCGAACGTGCTGGTGTTTCGCGCGTTCGCGGGGGTTGGCGCCCGGCCCGCGCTCCAAGGCCATTTTGCTGGATGGATGACGTGTGCTGAGCAGGAGGGGAGAGGAGCCGCGGGAGGCAAGGTCCAGGAGTCCTGGCCCGGGGGTGGCGGGGGGGGGGGGTTGGAATCTGTGCAGCACCCTCCACTGTTTCTTCCTCCTCCCGCCAGCTCCACGGCCCGGGGCCCGGTAGCCACAGGCTGCCACGTGTGCATCTGGGGGAAGGGAAAACATAGGCAGAGACTCAACACGACCAGAAACAGATGTCAAGAACACTCGGGGTGGGGCCCGGCAGGGCAGAGCTGCTTCCAGAAGGCAGGCTGCGGGAGCCAGAGAGGAAGGAAGGAGGGATTTCCAGGACAGGAGTCAAGAGTGCGAGGCTAAGCCCCCGTGGCCGGGAGCAGCTGGCTTGCACACCCAGCAGGAAGGGAGGCCCGGGGGGGGGGGGCGCCGTGCAGGGTCGGGCTGGGGTGTGAAGTTGCTGCCTGGAGGTGAGGGTGTGGGCGGGAGGAACTAGTAACCGAGGTCCGGGCCCACGCAGCAGCGCAGTGAGAGTGTGAGTGTGGGCGACCGTCCCTGTCCTTCCTCTGGCCAACTGCTGTTCCCCGCTGGGGGCGGGGGGGCGCATTGGTGTCACAAACACAGAGGTGCGCGAACTAGAACTTGCTTTCCACCGCTCTGGGCTCCTGGGTCCCCCCCCCCCCCACATACCCGCTGAGCCGCGCGCTCACTCCCGCGGAGCCCTCCTGGGTTCTCGTCCCTCTTGGGGCGCTGTGCACGGGGGCTTGTCTCACAGGTTCTGCATCGCTCCGGGAGCTGTCTGAACCCGGGATCCTGTGCCTGAATACACCGCGTGGCCGTTTCTTGTCCGGGTTCTCAGCCGCCTCCCCAGGGTTCGGCCTGGGAGGGCGCCGTGGCCCCTCTGAGTCTCAGCTGCCCCACACCTGTTGGGGATGTCCTCTGTACCCCAGCTCCAGGCTCAGCTGGGGAGGAGGGGCGACGGTCCCCTTCAGCCAGGAACCCCAAGACCGACACGTTCCTTCCTCCCCCTCTGCCCGCCTCTACCCCCAGGGGTAGCCGGGAGCTCAGATCTACTCAGTGTCTGCTCAGGGCACCCTCTCCCAAAGCTCTCAACGGGGCAGACAGGTTCTCTCCTTCCCGTTTTAAAACATAAGAACCTAGGGGCGCCTGGGTGGCTCAGCCGGTTAAGCGTCCGACTTTCGGCTCAGGCCACGATCTCACAGTTCGTGAGTTCGAGCCCCGCGTCGGGCTCTGAGCGCGAGCTGACAGCTCAGAGCCTGGAGCCTGCTTTGGATTCTGTGTCTCCTTCTCTCTCTGCCCCTCCCTGCTCACACTCGGTGTGTATCTCTCTCTCTCTTAAAAATAAATAAAGATGGGGGCGCCTGGGTGGCGCAGTCGGTTAAGCGTCCGACTTCAGCCAGGTCACCATCTCGCGGTCCGTGAGTTCGAGCCCCGCGTCGGGCTCTGGGCTGATGGCTCGGAGCCTGGAGCCTGTTTCCGATTCTGTGTCTCCCTCTTTCTCTGCCCCTCCCCCGTTCATGCTCTGTCTCTCTCTGTCCCAAAAATAAATAAACGTTGAAAAAAAAATTAAAAAAATAAATAAATAAAGATGAAAAAAAACCGCCTAAGAACCTAGGAAAGAATCCTTCCCTCCCTCTGCTTTTCGTGGCACGTCCCTTCTGTATCTGTTAGGATGCTTTTGGGGGCACAGAATGCTTCTAGAACATAAGGCATCAGAAAGGACAAATAACCCGAAATCCCAGGGCTGGTTCGTTCAGCAGCCCAGCAGCTTCGCTAAGGATCACGGGTTGTCCCAGGGTGCCACTGGGCGCTCTTAGCGCCACAGCTTTGTGCTCAGGCCAGCGTCCCTCAGGGCCACAGGACGGCAGCCACAAGCTGGTGGCCACACGTCTGCTGTCCCGGGTCCCCGGCGTGTCACATCGGGCATGACGAGGGCAGGTGAGATGACCAGTCTTCCCTCCTGCAGCCTCTCCCTACTTCTCCTTGGCCAGAGCCGGTCACATGACCGCACCCAACCCAGCCTCTGGGAAGAACAGAACTGTGGGAAGCAAGATTTACCTCTGAGCCCTGAGAGTCCGGGCCAAACCCCCAAGCGGGATAAGAGGGGCTGTGGGGGAGACGTGGTCAAAGGGACAGCTGGCACATCGTCACCAAAGCTCTCTGGCCACATTGTCAGATGTGGCCATCTGATTCAGCCAGGTATCTTGGTTCTAGGGAGCCTTCCCAGACTTGGGGGGGGACAGCATCGGCCCTGAGCGTCCCCCAGCGCTTATCAGTTGTCAGCCCTGCCCCTTGGCCTTCAAATCCCCGGGGCACCAAGGTCACCATGTCTTAGAGCCCCTCCCCCACCCTCCCAAGAAGAGTCACACTTCCCTGAGCTCAGTCGAGGTTGCTGGTTCACCCAGGCGCCCCAAGATGTTAAATATTATTGTAAGGTAGGACGTTGGGTTATACTGTGTTTTTTTTTTTTTTTAAGTTTATTTATTTATTTTGAGAGAGAGAGCACGCGCGAGCAGGGGAGGGGCAGAGAGAGAGGGAGACTATGAGAATCCCAAGCAGGCTCCACCCGGTCAGCGCAGAGCACGACTCGGGGCTCGATCTCCCGAACCGTGTGATCTTGACCCTGAGCTGAGATCAAGAGTCAGAGGCTTAACCGGCTGAGCCACCAGGGTGCCCCTACTTTTTTACAGAGGAAGAAAGAGACCGGATAAGTGCCTTTGGGTACCACGTGCACATCTATTCGACAATTACGGAGTCACTGCCTTTTCCAGGCTCTGCTCCGTGCTAGGCCCCGGGGGACGATGCCGTGAACACAAAATCCACACGGGCCCCGCCCTCGTGTGGCTGACAGTCTATAAGCAAAGGCCCCGGGGGTAGGAAACTGCTCAGCCCTTCCCAGGAACTGAAAAAAGCCAGGAGGGGGGAAGGAGACGGCTTTGCGGGTCCTGGGATTTTGAACCTGTCCAGTGGGCACTTGAAGGAGTCAAACCCAGGCCTTGCTGACGAGTATCTAGGACCCGAGCTAGGATTTTTCAGAGGGTGTCTGGACGGGGCAACACCTCCTCGAGCTAGGGCCGGCCGGGCTCCTCACGGGGAGTCTCGGGGGAGCTCGTGCCCTTGAACCTGGACCCCCGCAGCCAGGGGCATGCTGGAGCCGGCTCGCACCAGCTGGCCAGGGCCAATGGTGTGAATCCGTTCCCAACTCTGAGTTCAGGGACATCACAATGTTAGCTTGAAGTTGGCCACGGTGGGAGTCCTTTTGCGACAGAAGTTGGCAAACGTTCCGATGGTTAAGTTGGGGAAAACAAAGCCTTTGTTAAAAAAAAAAAAAAAATGCAGCCGCCTGGGAGGGAAAGGGTGTCCCCAGAGCTTTTGCCTCCAACACCCCTACCCTTCAAATAAGGTCAGAGTCCCGGGCCTCTCACACAGGAAGCGTAGGGCAGGCTCGAGTGAGGCAGGGCCCCCGGAAGGAGGCTCTCTGGGTGTTTGGTCCCCAGGCTCAGTGACCTGCTCTTTATCTGGGACCCTTCACCACCCCACCAGCCCCCACCCCACCCAGGGCCCAGGCTGTCTACTTCACCCTGCCCCCTGGTGGCCAGGGTAGTTGGTGGCTCCAAGGGAGGCCTCCACCCCAGCAGGGCCAGCCTGAGTCCGGCTCCTGGGATGAGGGAAGCAAAGCCCCGGAAAGAGCTGACGGAGCTGGGCACATTCAGGCGGGGCTCCAGTCAGGGAGCCCAGGCATGGCACGTGCCAAGGTCCTGGGGCTCTGGGTTTTTCCCACCTTGAGCTTTGGCTGGGGCTCAAGCCCTCATCTTCAACATCACTTTTTTTTGTTTTGTTTTTCAACTTTAAAACTAGCAAAAGTTGAATTATCTTGCTCACATCCCAAAGGAGCTCAGCTCTGGCACCCCAGGCCCCCAGAAATGCAAACCACTTCTCTGAGAGGGAGCGCTGAAGGGACAGCAGGTCATTTCAACTCGGCCACCATTAACCAAGCATCTCCAGGAGGCTCCAGGGGTCCAGAAGTCAGATCCCCTTGAGGGCTCCCAGTGCAGGGAAGGACCTTCAGGAAAAGAAGGGGAATACAGGGGCGCCTGGGTGGCGCAGTCGGTTAAGCGTCCGACTTCAGCCAGGTCACGATCTCGCGGTCCGGGAGTTCGAGCCCCGCGTCAGGCTCTGGGCTGATGGCTCAGAGCCTGGAGCCTGTTTCTGATTCTGTGTCTCCCTCTCTCTCTGCCCCTCCCCCGTTCATGCTCTGTCTCTCTCTGTCCCAAAAATAAATAAACGTTGAAAAAAAAAATTTAAAAAAAAGAAGGGGAATACAGTGCATCGGGGGCTATGAAAGAAGTTTCTATAAGGTGCAAAGCTTGCATAAATAAGGGTGGGTAGCTCCAAGGAGAGAGCAACCAACTCTATCCTTATGTGTTTGGGTCTTGAAGGATGAGTAGGAGTTCGCGTGGAAGAAGGCAAAGAAGGCTGCAGGGAGCATTCCATTCTGTACGAATCAGCCCACAAATCCCATAGATGCTTTTTGAGAGCGAGTCAAGCCACCTCATGCCATGTAGGACCTACAGGCTGGCATGGGGCGAGGGCACGGATCGGGGGTCCCGGGGCACATTTCGGGGAGCATGGCAGTTGTCCCGCAAATTCGGAAGACAGTCCCTGCTTGTCATCCCTCCTCCAGTTCCTCCCGGATCCCCTTTCCTTTCAGATTTTCACATCACCTCCTCTGACCACCTGATTTGAAATGGTGCCCTGCACCCCGTGTCTTGTTTTCTCGTTTCCCCATAGTGTTTGTCTTCGAATTCCTGTGGCGTTTGCTTTGTTGTTTTATTTATCGTTGGTGTCTCCCCCTCCCCCATTGCTGGACTGTGACTTCTGTAAGAGCAGGGATCTCGGTTTCGTTCACTGCTGGTGACACAGAGCTTGGCACGTAGCAGGCACTCGATAAATATTTGTTTACTGGATGAATATGAGTTCTAGAACTGGCCGAGGTTAAGGGTGGGCGTGGGGAAGCTCTCCTTGTTTGCCCCAGCCAATGTCTTCTGCATGCGTTTTGTTAGAACGGGGCACACTCTATGTGTCTCACACTCATCAGGACCACTTTTTAAAGGCACAATTGCCTCTAGAGACTGAACAGTTCTTTTCTCTGTCTTGCTAACTGATTTAGATAAAACATTAAAAGGCTTAGAATCAAATAAGAGCTTATTCTTATCACTCAATACTGGGATTGTCCTGAAATTTCAAGCCAGTGGTCATTGTACTGACACGGTCCCTTAGTTACAATTATTTGTGTATTGTCCTGCCCCCATCCAGAGAGAAGGTGCCTTGAATTATGCAGATGGTAGGTGTCAGGTGTTCTTGTAACCTCTGTAGTGGCCAGCATGGGGCTGTCAACAGGATCCCCGTAAATCCCTGTCGAATTAAAGAAAGCATGAACAGACACCTCCTCAATCTGATACCAAGACTCCCCTTCCATCCACTCATCTGTCCGTCCATCCATCCATCCATCCACCCATTCATCCATCCATCCTTCCTTCCATCCATCCTTCCATCTATCCTTCTATCCTTCCATCCATCCATCCATCCATCCATCCATCCATCTATCCTTCCATCCATCCATCCATCCATCCATCCATCCTTCCTTCCATCCATCCTTCCATCCATCCATCTGTCCATCTGTCCATCCATCCTTCCATCCATCCATCTGTCCATCTGTCCATCCATCCTTCTGTCCATCCATCTGTCCATCCATCTGTCCATCCATCCATCCATCCATCCATCCTTCCTTCCATCCATCCTTCCATCCATCCATCTGTCCATCTGTCCATCCATCCTTCCATCCATCCATCTGTCCATCCATCCTTCCATCCATCCGTCCTTCCGTCTGTCCATCCATCCATCTGTCCATCCATCTGTCCATCCATCCTTCCATCCATCCTTCCATCCATCCTTCCATCCATCCATCCTTTCAACAAATACAGTGTGAGTGTCTACCTGAGTCACACATGGCTTTAGGGGCCAGAGAATCCCTGAGACCTTGAGGTGCCACAGTCCAGCCAGGAAGACAGCCACCAAGCAAATCTTCCACCGATGCCCAACAGTTAAATGAGAGCAAATGCTTGGGAAAGAAGGGCAAGAGCCTGGACAGAATAGGCCAGCGTCTGCCTTAGCTGGGGTGGGGCTGGCCAGGGAGGGCCTCCCTCGGAGAGTGACCACCGGCTGAAGCCCGTGGTGGTAAGAGCCCAAGGCAGGAAAGAGCTCTGAGCCTTCCAGGAACGACAGGCGCCCAGGGGTGTGGTGGTAAGGACGAGAAAGAGTCTTAAGATTTTTGTCTTCAGAAGCAGCTGGGGCTGAGGGCATGACGGTGGTACTTGGGAGGGAGGGAGGAGGAAGGAGGGCTGAGGATGTGGGTCGGGGCTGCAGGGGCAGAACTGTGAATCCTTGGCACTCAGGGGCAGTCAGGGCCAGAGGTGGGGGGCGACACCATCACCAGGGCTAAGGGAAAGAGATACAAGAGGAAGAGAGCTGTGTCAGGAACCCTAAGAGTCAGGGCCTGGAGGAGGAGGTGACTCTGTTTCTGATCTGTACCAAGTAAAGAAAGATGAGGACCCTCCTGGGTTAAGTTCCCTGCTCTGTCCCAGGACTGAGCGGGATGGAGGGATCTGGAGGGCTGCAGGCCAGAGTTCAAGGTTCGCTCTGCTGTGTGACCTAAGGCTGATAGCTGCTCTCTCTGAGCTCAGACTCATCATCAGAGCCTCCAGATCCCTTTGTAGGTCGTTGGTCTTGGCTTTCTCCTTCCTCGGGCTCCCCTCACGCCGTCTTCCTGGAATCCAGGGCCCTGCCTGCTTCCCCATCCTATCTTGCGGGGGCATGGGACCCCCCCCACACCCCGGAACTCCCAGGTAGGAAACTGGGTACTGATCCATCTGGGTCATTCACCTCGCCTTTGCGTCCTCTCGCTGTGTAGAGGCTGGGGAGGAGCAAGCACCGCCCTCTGGTGGCAACTTCTGGGACCCCATGTCCCAGTGCCCTGTTGCATTTTCACCTAAGTATTCCTCAGAAGCAATTATCGAGTGCCTTTTGTGTGCAATATTCCGAGCCAGGCATGAAGGAGGGGCAGCGAGGTTAAAGACGGAAGGGATTCTGTATGGGTCAGGTTGTGGGGGCCCGTCCAGTGCGGTGGGGACCTTGGGCCTGGGAGGCATCTCTCGCTCCCCAGTTAGCCACCGGGCCGGCTGGCTCTGCCTGGCTCGGGTGTGCCTGGAGGAGGCCCACCTGTACACAGGTGTGCTGCCTGGAGCACACCTGGGTGCACACCTGAGCCGGAATGGGCTTGCTCCTCCGGGAGGGAGTGATCCCTGCATCCCAGGAGGAAATCAAGGGAGCCTGGGCACTCGCCCTGGAGGGGCCTTGCACTTGGGACGTTTCAAGCTCCAGGCGTCTGCTTGCACCCGTGTCCATTCCCACCTGTGCCCCTGTGCTCAGGCCGGTCTCTGCCCCTGGCTCTGTGTTGGCCTTTATTCTGCCTTCGAGGCCTGGCTCAAAGCCGCCTCCTCCGTGAAGTCTGCCCTGAAGAGGCAGCTGCCCAGGGAGTGTCTGAACACCTCGAACAAACTCTGGTTATTTTTACTGCATTCGCACACGTGCCTGTGCCCTGGCTCCTTCGCTCGGCCCCGGCGTCCCCGAGGCCGGGTTGTCTGGAAAATCTTCGGCGGGTACCATAATTGCCAGCCCGGAGCCGGGCTGATACGGGTGCCTGAAAAATGCTCCATGCTGACGGCGCGGCGTTTTTATCTTGGACACCCGGGGACACCATGCAGACTCTCCCGAGAGAGGTCGGGGTCAGAGAAATGGTGGGAGGGCCAGCCTGGGTTCTGGAAGGCCGGGGGGGCACAGACAGGGTACAGAACCATCAGCAGGGCTTTGCGTTCCCAGGGCTCCTCGTGCCAAAGGCAGCAGCAGCCTAGCCGTTGGGAGCATGTCCTCTAGAGCCCAACGGCCTGGGTTCAAGTCCCAGCCCCGGCACTTACCGCCTGGGTGGCCTTGGGCAAGATACTTAACCTCTCTGTGCCTTAGTTTCCCCAGCCATAAAATAGGATCCCGAAGAGTACCAACCTGAAAGTGTTGTCAGGATTAAATGAGCTAATAGGCTGCTTCTCAAACCTCCATGTGCCCGGGAACTGCCTTAGGGATGTGCTTAAAATGCAGAGTCTGGGGCGCCTGGGTGGCTCAGTCGGCTAAGCGTCCGACTTCGCCTCAGGTCACGATCTCGCCATTCGTGGGTTCGAGCCCCGCGTCGGGCTCTGTGCCGACCGCTCGGAGCGTGGAGCCCGCTTCGGATTCTGTGTCTCCCTCTCTCTACCTGACCCTTCCCTGCTCACACTCCTTCGGTTTCTCTCTCTCAAAAATAAACAAGCATTCCAATGCAGACTCTGACTCAGCAGGTCTGGCTCGGGGCCTGGGATGCTGCATTTCCAACGAGCTCCTGGGGACGCCCGTGCTGTTGGAACTCAAACCGCATTTGGCAGTATTCAGCAATTCAGGCCTCAAGTGTTTAGAACGGGGCCTGGCCCAGAGGAAGGGCTGGGAGGTGTTCCTGGCTGCTTTTACCTGGCACCTCTCAGGGAAGCGTATGGCTTCTGGTAGCTTCTGCCTTCCCCGTCCTTCATGCCGCTCTGCTCTCCGGATCCTCGGCCGTGCTGAAGTTTCTGATACCTTTGGGCTATTCTGAACCTCCTCTGGGGTCTGTGCTGGGGGCCCTGAAGAGGGACAGATGTTGCGGGGGGGAGGCGGGCCGGCAGAGGACGATCTCAGGAGAGAATTGAGAAGGGAAACAGGAAGGGGGGGCGGTGGAAAGCAGCGTCTCTCGAGGCCCACTCACCTGAGTGTCCGGGCTCACTCTGATGTGAGCTTCACCGCCCAAACCACACTCCTCGCAGCTTCCCCCCGCCCCTCCCGCCTCCCTGCCACCTCCGCTCCCGCCACCTCTGCTTCCGGCGGGAAAGACACAGGTGACCTCAGCCAGGGTGCCAGCAGCACTTCTGGGCTGGAACCGCAGGCCTGAAGGCATTGGCCACATCCTCCTGATCGCAGCACCCCACAGCCCTTTCCTCACCCTGACCCCAACCCCCTCCCCCGCTCCTGGCCTCTGGCCACCAGGCCTGGTGTGATCCCTAGCCCTGGCTGGGGGAAGGGTGAGGCTGGGGATCCTAGGTGCTCCTGGAGAGGTGGAGGAGGCTGGGGGGTGGGCGGCCGCAGGGGCTGGGGGGCAGGGGTGTAGAGGGAGGCTGGGAGTTGGGCAGCTGCAGGGGCTGGGGAGCAGGGGGTGTAGAGGGAGGTCGGGGGTGGGCGGCTGCAGGGGCTGGGTGGCAGGGGGTATAGATGGAGGCCGGGGGTGGGTGGCCGCAGGGGCTGGGGGGCAGGGGGTGTAGAGGGAGGCCGGGGGTGGGCGGCTGCAGGGGCTGGGTGGCAGGGGGTATAGATGGAGGCCGGGGGTGGGTGGCCGCAGGGGCTGGGGGGCAGGGGGTGTAGAGGGAGGCCGGGGGTGGGCGGCTGCAGGGGCTGGGTGGCAGGGGGTATAGATGGAGGCCGGGGGTGGGTGGCCGCAGGGGCTGGGGGGCAGGGGGTGTAGAGGGAGGTCGGGGGTGGGCGGCTGCAGGGGCTGGGTGGCAGGGGGTATAGATGGAGGCCGGGGGTGGGTGGCCGCAGGGGCTGGGGGGCAGGAGGTGTAGAGGGAGGCCGGCGGTGGGTGGCCACAGGGGCTGGGGAGCAGGGGGTGTAGAGGGAGGCCGGGAGTTGGGCGGCCGCAGGGGCTGGGGGGCAGGGAGTGTAGAGGGAGGCTGGGAGTTGGGTGGCCACAGGGTCTGGGGGGCAGGAGGTGTAGAGGGAGGCCGGGGGTGGGTGGCCACGGGGCTGGGGGGCAGGGGGTGTAGAGGGAGGTGGGATGGCCGAGTGTGGGACACGAGCTGCCTCTCCCAGCACACCCTCGCTCATGGTCTCTATATTTCATCTTCCAGCCTGTTTCGAGGGGTCCCCCTCGACGCCCTGTGTTCTGGGAACACAAATCACTCATCGCTTAGGAGCTGGTGGGGGCCTCCCAGCCCGTGCAGCTGGCTGCCTCGGCTCTGTTTTGAAGCTCCTTCCCGGGGAGCAGGGCCCTGAGGACCTGAGCTAATCATGCGCTCCTCGGGCCTCCCCCCCGACAAAGAGCGGTGCAGTCCGGGGCCCTTACCCTCTGCTGCTTTGAGGTTGGCTCGTGAGCTCCTGGAGGCCCGTGAGATCAAGGTCACTGGTTCAAGCCTCACGTAGGGGGTCGAAGCGAGCTTCCCTCCTCTCCACTGAGGCCGCCCTGCCCCTGCCCGGTTGTGTCCTAAATGGGGGGCCTCCGGGTGGGGCCTGAGAAGCTCCCTCACCCCAGAGGCTGCCCCTGAGGGCTGAAGAGAGTCCCATTTCCCCCGAGGGCGACAAGGTGCCCGGGTCAGAGTCCTCCAACTAGAGGCTGCCTCTCTTGGAAGAGCTTTCAGGTTCATAGGACCCCATCCCATCCATGTGGGGCGGGGAAGGCTGAGCCCAAAGAGGGGATGCTGGGCACTTTTGGTTCCTGCTTATCCAGACTCTGTCTGGTCCCCCGTTTCTGGTAGCCGCGCCCCACTTCTCTTTGGAAATCCACCTTCCTGCATCAGGTGAGGTCGCGGTCAAGCCGTCGGTCAAAGGACCCCATCCTCTCCAGCCAAGGGGTGGGCGTTTGAGCTCATTTAGCCAGTGAGGCTCCCTGAATCCTACTGGAACGAGCCAGGAAACAGCTGGGGGGGTGCGGGGGTGGGGGGGAACCTGAAGGGGGTCTTTGTAGCGCTACCCCTCCGAGCTCCCTCTGCTCCCCCCTGAGGCCTGAGTCTCCCGCTCTTTCCAGAACCTGTAAGCCACTCTAGATTCTTCTGGCTAGCTCTTCCTCTGGCCTGCAGCCTTAGCACCTGTGACTGGTGAGCTGGTGGCCCTGCGGGGACCAGAAGTCAGGTGTCCAGATTCCCAGCCAGCGCTCTCGTCCCCCGGGAGGACTGAAATGCAGTGGAACGGAAGAGAAGAAATGAATATTCTCGCCCGTGGCCCCCTGGTGGGCAGGGGAGGTCGGTGGCTCAACCACGCTGGGACACTGGGCAGGTGGGGTCGGCCAGCAAGGCTCCCTGCCCAGCACCAGCCCCCCCCACCCCCCCTCCGGCAGGTGGTAGGAGCTCCGCCCTGGCTGCAGGGCTTCCCGGGGAACAAGCATTTGGTAAACAGAGCATGTGCTGACCTGGTTGAGACGAGCCAGGGTGGGTTTGTGACTCCGTGGTGGGAGAACCCACAATGGGGCCGCGTCTAACTCACTCTGAAAGCGAAACTAGCCACCCACCAAATACTCGGGCCTCTGCTAGTTCTGAGAGCTCCTTCTTAACCAGCACCCAAAAGTGGAAACAAGTCAGTGGGACAGATTCAAGGTCAGCCAGCCAGCTGGGGTGTGTACCTGGGTCTCACTAAGACCTTGAAAGTGAGGCCTTCAACCATGGAGCCAGCCAGGAAGACATCGCGCTGTAAACCCCCTTTCTAGGGTCACTTACCGCTTGATCTCACCAGGCAGTAGGAGGTGCTTCTTAGGCCCTCTTGGATTGTCCCCTCAGACACCTGGCTTCCAGGCCTGCGTCACACTGCCAGAGAGAGAGAAACAGAGGGGATGAGTTGGGGAGGGGCAGAGAGAGAGGGAGACACAGATTCCCAAGCAGGTTCCAGGCTCTGAGCCGTCAGCACAGAGCCCGACGCGGGGCTTGAACTCACAGATTGTGAGATCATGACCTCAGCCAAAGTCCCATGCTTAATGGACTGAGCCACCCAGGCGCCCCAGGCACACTTCTCTTGTGTTTTCACCGGCTTCTCACCTTGCTGCCCGCCCCCCTCCCCTCGCCCTGGGCTGGTCAGCCATTGCCGAAGGGTGGGGGGGGGGAGGGCTGGGGGGGGGCAATTAAAGACAAGTTTAAATCTTAAACCTGTGCGCTGAGATCTGAAATCTTAAATCCGTGCGTGTGGCAAAGGCACCTGCCTCGGGAATTCCAGTTGCAAGCCACAGAACCCAGCCTGCCTTCTTCCATTGGAAAAGGAATTTATTTAGGATATTCTGATGTGGGGGCATCTCCGGCAGGACCCGCAAATCGGGCTCAGGGGGGTGGGGCATCTGGGATGTGATGTTCTTTTTTTTTTTTTTTTCCTAAGTGTATTTATTTTGAGAGAGACAAAGACAGCGCGAGTGGGGGAGGGACAGAGAGAGAGAGAGAATCCCAAGCAGGCTCCGAAATGCCAGCTGCGGAGCCCGACGCGGGGCTCGAACCGACGAACTGTGAGATCGCGACCTGAGCCGCAACCAAGAGTTGGATGCTCAACCGACTGAGCCACCCAGGCGCCCCTGGGACGTGACGCTCTGATGCCACCCTTCTCGGCCTCCTTGCCAGTCTCGCCGGCTCCCAGACTGAGGTCTGCGACGGAGACGTCAGAGTAGAGGAGCCTGGTCACGTGCTCACCTGCCCCGCTGCAAAGGAGTCTGGGAAAGTAGTGCTTCGGCTCGTTGCTTGGGACACCGGGCTCCCGCCGAGAGAAGCAAACACCTCAAACACAGGAAAGGTTTGCAAAGCTCCGTGACCACGACGGAAGATAAATATCTGGCCGACGCCCGAGAAGAAGAAGCACCTGCAACAGAGGGTCCTTTGTCAGCCCTGGACCTCAGCCACCCCCGCCCTCCCACCCCCTCGCCCGATGTCCCTTCCTGTGTTGTCTTCTGAGGCAGGCCTGGTCGCGGGGGAGTGTTGTGTATTCGTTAGAATTTATGGCCAGGATTTTAAGCGGGAGGATTTCACGTGTTTTGAAATCCAGACGTTCGGCGTCTCTTGGAAATCAGCCTTTGGTGGCGGGCCCGAGCCACCTCTGCTGTCAGTGGAGTCTCTCTCTACGCGATGCAGGGCCACGTGTGGCCCACCTCACGCCTGCCCACTGCCGGAAGCTGGCATCCTCACTGCTCGGGGGTCCCCTGTTCTCTGGGGGTCCGGGGTTCCTGGCCCTGTAGCCAGGCTTGACTGAGAGGCATCGTTCCAGAGCTCGGGCCGATTCCCATCTAACTGCTGTCCTCCAAGCAGACGTTGTAGGCAGTGGTGACAGCCAGACCCAAGCTCCATACAGGGGCCTCTACATTTTTTTTTTTCTTCCGATTCCTTAATAAAAACACCTAGAAAAACAGGCAAGCAAGCACGACTTCTAGATGGAGAGGAACTTCTCACAGACACATCGCAAACATCACACATTCTCTTTCGCCGGTGCAACACCTAGATTGTCTTCTGAGAAAGATGACAGATCTTGGTGAAACCCGCTTAAGAAAAAGCGAAAGGATTCTTTTCTACCTGTTTCCCACGGGAAAGGGGGCAACCAGTTGAAGGTGTCGGTAGAGGGTCTCTGGCGCTCTCCGGACTGTCCCCGTCACGGGACTCTGGCCCGGTAGTCAGGAGACGGGGGTCGGGAGTCGAGATGAGGGTGGACAGAAAGCTTCTCTCCCTGGGCTCCTTCGGGGCAGGGGGGGTGGTCCCAGGGGCCTGGGGACGGGAGGATTTTCAGGTTCCTTGGGAGAGGCGGGACGTGATCAGGAGCCCTCAGGGGAATGCCACCCCCGCAAAGGGTCCTCCACTTTTGTTTCCTATTTGGTTCTAATTTTATTCACTTTCTTAAGTGGATACTCTGTTCCCAGGAAAGAAAGGTCAAATTGCACACAAGACTCTTCCGGAGAGTTCCTCCCCCTCCTCTCCCTCCTGGGTCTCCCAGCTGGAAAATCTCTAGGGATTCCTTCCACTTGGTGCACGTGCTAGTTCACAGCCATGCTCACACACACGCGTGCACGCACGCACGCACACACATTCACATGCACGCACGCACGCACATTCGCACGCACGCACAGTTAGCCTTACACACGCACACGCACAGCAACCCCTTCACCAATGCCCACCCTTGCACACCTCCACGCTCCCCCCCCCCAACGCAGGTGCACCTTCACACCCATCACACGCTCCCGGCACGGGTGCTCACACCTACTCACCATCACACCCTCACGTGTGCACCCTGACACACGGACTCCTGCCCACGTAACGCACGTATACGAAGAGGCGCACGCACACACCCACACGCGTGCACACACCTTCTCACATTTACACACTCACTCGCATCGGCCCCTCCCGCACGGGGCAGAGCATGTTACCCACTTCGTTCTGAGCTCAGCTTTTGTTGGTTCCTCCACACCCCCTGGGGATGGTGCCGGGTCAGGCGCGGAGAATTGCCTGCTTGGGTTTGTCGCGGCTGTGTCGCCTTGCATGGTCCTTTCTCCGCTTACCCGGCGTCCTCCGTGGATGCCCATTCCGGCTGCTTCCCGTCTTGGCGCGCACGTTTCCTACGCGGGCCTGCCTCTGTCTGCAGGATGAACTTGGGACACGGCGCTGCTGGGTCACGGGCCGGAGCGACGGACGGATGTCGTCACATTGCGCCCCCAGAGAGGTCGTGCCGCTCGGAGCTCACACCAGCGACGGGAGCCACCCTTTAAAACCACGCCGATGGCGAGCCTTTGGAATCTTCGATACATTCCTCCCCGAGTCGTTTTTTTAATTTGTATCTGCTGGAATCTTCGTTGTATCTGATTCGGAACACTTGAGTCTTTCTTTTTTCCTTCCTTCCATGCATCTTGACATCTTCTGTATGCTGGGTCATTGCTAAGCTCTGGAGCTGTCTGGATTCAGTCACACACGGATCCTGCTGCCAGGGGGGTCCTAGTGTAGACTCATAAACAGTCATGACACGAGATGGGGTAACCGGCACGTGCATAGAATCCGACCTGGCTGGGTGGGGGGTCAGGGAAGGACTGGCTTTAAATCGGGGAGCTGAGTTAGTCCAGGACGAGTGGGATGGGAATGACGTGACCGACTTTTCTGCCCGCCCCCCCCCCCCCCCGCTCCCTGCAGGCGTGAGTACTCAAAGTCCCATGTCCCTCAACCCCTTCAAGGCCCAGGCAAGGCGGGACAGCCAGTCCCCCTGGAGGAGTCCTGGCGAGTGGAAGGCATGGTTTATGCAAGATGTGAGCTGCTTGGGGTGCTGGTGTTCGAGGGGCTGGTGAACCAGCCACTCACGGGAACACGGAAACGCGCGGGTATCGAATCTGGAGCCCGGGAGGCTGGCGAAGTGACGGCGGAGACTGGGGAGGGTGGCGGCTTACGTGGGGGGCGAGGAAGAGGAAGCCAGGAGCCCCCACATGTGCTTGGCCCGTGGCGCCTACAGAAGTGGGGTCCCCGGGCAGTGGCAGTTGAGCTGCTGGGGCTTTGCTATGAAAGCTGAGGGTGCAGGGGTGAGGGGCTGTTGTTTCGCAACGGGCACTGTGAGGACGCGTGGGAGGCATGGAGGGCACAGGAGAGGCCGTCGTAGGAGTCAGGGTTTGATGCACTTGGCCGTTCCGGTGCTGGGAGGGGAGGAGGCTAAGTCCAACCCCCAGAATCCCTGAGATAAAGGTCTGGGCAGGTCTCAGTGAGCTCGGTCAGGCCTCTGGCATTGGAGAAGCTTCTGGATTCTTCTTCGGGTTACCTCAGAGAATCTGATGTCCTCCATCAGACGCACCTGGTTCTAATCCTGGCTCTGCCACGTTTTGTCAGATGACCCCTGGGCCTCGATTTCCTGGCCTGAAAATGGGAAAGGGGCTGGCGCTGTAGAGAGCGGGGCGGGCAGGGGTCTGGGCGCACGGCCCCGAGGTGTGGGGACAGGCCTGAGAGCCGCAGCGCCTGAGCCGGAGGAAAGTTCAGAGACGATGGCCAGGCTGCTCCCGCGGGGCTTTGAGGCCGAGATGCAGAGTCTGGATTGTATTATGAACGCACTGGAAACTACTGGAAGGTTTCAGCGGGGTTGCTGCAGTGAAATGGGCTGATCTGGCTCAGGGGAAGCTTGCTCCTGGCTGCTGAGTGGAGAACGGACGGGCAGGGTCAGGAGTGGAAACAGGGACGCCCGTAAGGGGGCTTCTGCGGGCCTGGCTCAGGGGCGGGTGATGGCAGGTGGGACCTGGCCCGGGGGCCGGACGGAGCAACCCGTTCTCCACCTGTTCTGTGCACCCCCTGGGCCCCCAGCCTGGCCTGCGCCCTCGCCCCCCTACCCGGCTTCAACATCCAGCTCAGGCACCCGCGGCCCCTTCTGTATCAGCCGGGGCAAAGCCCCCCGACTGCTGGTGGACGATGTGGATCGTGCAGGGTCGAAGCTCTCCGGGCTCCCGAGCCGCCCCTGCCTCTCCACCTCAGGGGTCCTGGCCGGAGCCCCTTGGCCAAAGCAGGACCCTCCTCACTACGCTATTCAAGCCGCCTCGGCGGGCGGAGGCCACGCGGTGCTGCACCCGCCCCCCCAACTCCCAGGGCCCCGGCTGGTTAGAGCCACCCCCCTCCCTCCCCTGGACCCACGCCAGCCTGGGGCCTGCTGCCGGTCCCTGCCCTTGCTGCGGGGACATCTCGGTGCTCAGCCAATGTTTGCCGAACTTGAATGAGAGAAGGGAAGAAGGAAAGGGGGTTGGGGGAGGTGAGGAGTCTCAGGCAGGCCACGCAGGGCAGGCCAATGCCGTCCCCGTGGACGAAAGTGCCGACTCCTTATTACAAGATGCGTTTGTGATTTCTGGCTTCGCCCGGGGATGTCTTTTCTCTTTATACGTGTTTTTATTTTGATTTTATTAAAAAAAAAAATGTGTCTTTATTTACTCGCCGGGGGAGGGGGCAGAGGGAGGAGAGAGCGAATCCCAAGCAGGCTCCGCACTGGTCCGAGCAGACTCAGCACAGAGCCCGACACGGGGCTCGATCCCGCGAACTGTGAGATCCCGACCTGAGCCGAAATCAAGAGTCAGAAGCTTCACCGACTGAGCCACCGAGGCGCCGCTCTTTTCATATGTTGTTTTAAAAAAGTTTTAACCGAGTTCATTTATTTTGGGGCAGGACGTACGTGCCGGTGGTACATGTGGGGTCTACAGTGAAAAAACATTCTCCCTGCCCCTTCCTGGGAGGACCAACGTTCCTGGTTTCTTGAGAAGCTCCCAGAAATATTCTGGGCTCCAGACATCTTGGCCATCTTCTCCTCTTTGTGGGGGGTGGTTCACTACCCGCTCCTGCAGCCAGAAAGCTTTGCTCGAGGGGAGGGGAGAGGAGGGAATATTGTGAGTTCATTAAACGTGCGGTGGACGGTGAGTGCTTCGGGCATGTATATCCTGCAGGAATATCCCGCTTCTTCTGGAGGCTGGATGGAACCTCACAGGTCCCCGGGCCTGGGACACTGCACGTGAATAGATGTGCGCCTTTCTAAAGAGGGGCCCTGCGGCTTCTCATCATTTGAAAAAAAAAAAACCCCTGAGCTGATCCAAAGAGCGGGGGGGGGGGGGGGAAGGAGGAGTAGGAAGCATGACCTGAGCAGGAAGGGAAGGTTCTAGAATGTCCAATAAGTGGCCCTCAAATTGCTTGCAAAGCCCTGGAAAATAGTTCCCTCTGGATGCTAAACTAAGGAAGGGGCTCCCTGGAAACCTGGGCGAAAAGGGAGGTCTCGGAGAGGTGGGTGGGATAAGAGGAGAAGCACCGGGAATACCGAAAAGGACACCTGTGTGTGTGTAAGGCCTGAGTGTGTGTGTGTGTGTGTGTGTGTGTGTGTGAGTGTGTGTGTGGCTGGGTGAAGGTGTCAGAGGTTTGCAGTGACCTGTGTGAGATGGGGTGGGGTGGGTGTAGGAGGGTGAGGGAGGGCTGCACCCCCTGGGGCTCCTGTGTGCACCAAGGCGCCTTGGCGAGGGCGATTGTGTGTGTGTGTGTGTGTGTGTGTCTGTCTGTCTGTTGCCAAGACACCCACGGTGCCCCCCCCCACCCCGCAGCGGGGGAGGGAGATCTTTATCTGGCCTCTAGGTGCTTTAGGAGTTTCAGAGTTTCTCACCAGCCTGATATCTCCCTGCCCCCCCCAACCCCCACCCCCTGTCCCCACCCCAGGCCTTGCCCCCTCCATCCTCTCTGCACAGGAAGTGGGCTGGCCCTGGGGTTTTACTTCGCTGGCCTCATCAGCCAGCTGCTACCTGGGCGGCTGGGAGTCTGAGTCGGAGCAGGGCCCTGGGGAGATGGCTGTGGACCCAGCAGCAGAGAGATCCCGAGAGAGTGCGCCGCAACCCCATGTCTCAGCCAGGTGACTTTGCCCTCACCCCTGCCCCCTTCGGTCCCCGGGCACCCAGGGGCTCCCTCCCGGCCCTGCCGCCAGCCCCGGCTGGAAGTGAAGGTCGTGGGACAGCTTTCAGCTCTCACCTAGATGCCCCAGGACGTCATCTGCCCGGACTTCCTTCTCCCAGCCCTCCCGGCCACCCCTCCCACCCCCAGCCTTATCTTGAAATCCCTCGGGAATGAGGCAGGTCCTGAGCTCATGGCTTTTGGCTTGAGGGGAAAAAAAATGCTGGTCCCTAGTGCTGGGACCTACCTCTCCTGCCCGGCCCATCCCTGGGGACGCTGGGGCTGCTCTGGGGCAAGGGGCCTTCCAACCCAGAGGGGTGAAGGAAGAGGTGGGAGGACTGGGAGAGGGGAGGCCTGCTGAGCCCCAGACAGAGGACAGAGGGATGTGGGGTGGGGGGGACAGGCGAGCCCCCTCCTCACAGCTATGGAAAGGCGCCCCCCGGGTGAAGTGCTCCCGAGGAGGCT
This sequence comes from Lynx rufus, assembly GCF_022079265.1. Classification (NCBI taxonomy): domain Eukaryota; kingdom Metazoa; phylum Chordata; class Mammalia; order Carnivora; family Felidae; genus Lynx; species Lynx rufus. The sequence goes on along the minus strand of NW_025814889.1, from coordinate 131,047,094 downwards.
GAGGGGCAGGAGAGGAGAGAGGGGGGGCCTCTCCGAGACCTGGCCCTGAAGCGGGGTGGCCAGGGAAGCCCTGGGCGGGAGGCCAGACCTGCAGGTTTGAGTCCGGATCTGTCCCGCCCTTGGCCGTGTGAGGGGGCAGCTCAGTAGTGTCTCCGGGCACCTTTGGAGGGCCGGGCACCTCTCTCCTGCCCTGGGGAACGAGGCCTCCTGCCCTGAACTGTATTCGGAGCACCTCGGGGGTGGGGGAGCTGAGGGGCAGAGCCAGCTCTGAGGGTCCCCTTCCTAGCCCCACATCCAGGGTCTAGAGCCCCAGGGGTTAAACAGCAAGAGGCAAGCCCCCTCCCCTCCCCCCACCGCTCCCCCCCTCCGGGTGTGTGTGTGTGTGTGTGTGGCCAGGAGGACAAGGGAAGACAGAGCCCGTCAAGGTCAGTGGTCTGGCTACTGAGCTCCTTCCTCACATCCTCCCCCTCCCCCAAGCACCCCAAGTCCCGCAGCGTCAGCCCTGCGGGAACTCAGGCGGTAATGACCCATTCAACCCCTAGCTTCCCCCACCCCCACCCCCACCCCCTCCACTCCGGCCTTGGCCTCCTCATCTGAGAAAAGGAGTCATAATGGTACCTTCTCCCGGGGTTACTGTAAGGGCTAAATGAAGTGTCATCTGCTGAGTGCTGAGGACCGGGGCACAGAGTGAGGGCCGAGTATTAGTCACCATCGCCATCATCATCCCTGTCACCATCATGACTGTCATCACCATCATTGTCACCGTCATTATCATCTCCTCGCCTGAAATCAGAGGACTGGCTATGAGTCCAGCCTCTTGGGCAGTGCGGAGCTCAGTCTTGGCATCCATCAAAGGGGCGGGTGACGACAGCCACCTTCCCGGGCTGTGGTGGGGACCTATGAGTCAGTGTGGGTGTGGACAGCTTTGCAGTTGGGAAGGGCATGGTGCGTGGGTGTGCGTGGGAACCTAGGGCTAAGGGCGCTTGGGGCTCAGAGGTCCTACTTGCTTGCTCTCCCTGAGGCTGGCCCGTGACCTTGAGCAGGTTCCTTAACCTCCCTGAGGCTCCTTTGAGTGGGCTAGGAGCCCTCCCAGCCCCAAGCCCCTCTGGTGCCCCCCACGCATCCCCCACCCATGTGCTTTGCAACCTTGGAGAGTACACGCGCCCTTTCTGATGGGAGCGGTGGGGAGCTCATTCTAGATAATGCTTCTGCTCCTGCCGGCTCACCCCTGCTGGGGCTGTGGTTTGGCCTTGACCTTCCTGTGATCTTGTATGCCTTTGCCCTGACCCTCCTCCCCTCACCCTGGGGCTCTGTGCCAGGTCCTGTCTTGGGCATGGGGTTGCCTTGCTGGCTGGCGCTGGCCGAGGGTGACACCCTCCAGGGGACTGACGGGGCCTGTGCCCAAGGCCACGATCGAGCGACTAGGGGGCACAGCAGGGCTTGCTGGACCCCCTTAGGGTCCCAACCCTGTGCCCTGTGCTGTCGGGGGTTCCCAAGGAAAGAAGTAACCAGCCCCCACCCCCACTCCAGCTGGGAAGCCCACCCCACTAAGGGGACGGTGGGCCAAGCAAGGAGGAGCCCGTGGGCCCCTCTCTGGGCTCCTTTTTGAACCCAGGCCGGAGACCTGACTGTGGGCCTGGGCCCCTGCCGGACCCGGACTCCAGGGCAGGGAGGCTGTCGGCCTTACCTCTGGGACCAGTGCCCCGGACAGGGTCTGGGCAGGGACAGAGGATGTGAGAGAACAGGCCTTGGGGGTGAACGTGGCCGTGACATCCCAGTTCTGCCCCCTTCTGCGCGTGTGACCTTGGCGGGTTGAGGACCCGGAGCCTTAGTTTCCTCATCTGTGGGAGGGGCTAAGACAAGCACCCACCCCCAAGCTGCTGGGCAGATAAGATTATCTGATGTATGTAAAGCGCTCGGTCCATGAGTATTGTGAGGTCATCAGTACGTGTCTTCGGTGGGTCGTGTGAATGGTCTCGGTGGGTGGGACAAGTTACCGGAGTCCCTGCCTGGGCCCTGTCCTGGCTCAGATTCCACAGCTGCCTCTTTTCTGCTCTATGGCCTTGGGCAAGTTGCTTCACCTCTCTGTGCCTCAGTTTCCTCACCTGAAAATGGAGATAATAAGGGTATCATCTGGTAGATGGCCTTATCGCTTCATTTAAAGAGTTGAAAACAGCCCGGCCTACAGGAGCCTCCCGATGAACAGGTTTTGGTGTGATTAAGGGGCAGCGGGGCACGGCGGTGGGGGGGGGGGGGGGCTCTAATCCCAGCTCTGTGCTGGCCTCGCTGTGTGGACTGGAGCAAGTCTTCCCTTTTTTTTTTGAGTCTCAGTTCCTCCAGCTTTTGAACAAGGGGTTGGGTTCGCTCAGAGGGCCCTTTCAGCTCTGACAACGTGTGGGGCTCTGAATCCCGGAAGGAAGGGAGTGTGTGGGCGGGGCCGAGGTACCAGCAGGTGCAAAGGCCCTGAGGCCGGACGGTGCTGGCTCTGTAGGGTCCAGCCCGCCGCCCGGAGTGGCGGGTGTTCACTTGTGCCTTCTCTTCTTCCTCCCTCCAGGGCTCCCTTCCCTAGCTCCCACGCATGGATGTGATGGCGGCTCCTGGTCTGCCCTGGTGTCTGTCCCTCCTTGTCCTCTTCCTGCCCCTGGCCATCCCTCGGGCATCCACAGCGGTGAACGGTGAGGACCCTGGCATCCGGATAGCCGTGCTTTTCTTGGGAAGGTGGCCAACAGCCATCTAGAAGCCCTTTCAGGACCCCCGCTTCTCGGCAGGGGCAGGAGGCCGGGAGGGAGGGAGGCGAGGGCGATGGGACCAGAGATCAGGCGTCCACCTTCTCCCTCGGTCCTTCTGTCCTGCTGTATCCACACGTCCCTCCACGCCAAAGGAAGACACTGGCTTTTCGTCCCTGCTCTGCCTCGGCCTGCCTCTGGGACCTTGCAGGCTCTGGGGCTCAGTTTTGTCCTCTCTGAAATGGATCTGCCCAGATCTTTTCTGCCCAGCAGGGTCGCCTACCTCCCCATCTGGTGGGCACAGGGTGCAGGGCGCAGGGTGGTAGGCCGGCCCCGGAGGGCACCCTGCAGCCGGCCACTCACGCCTCTTTTTGTCGGCAGACCCCTCCAAGCTCGCGTGCTTCTACAACTCAAAAGCCAACATCTCCTGTGTCTGGAGCTGGGATGGGGACCTACAGGCCACATCCTGTAGGATCCACGCTAAGCCGGATCAACGGTGAGTGTCCCGCGAAACCACAGCATCTCGAGACGGGGGCGGGGGGCGGGGCAGGGTGGGTCTTCTAATCATTGCCATTTAGACACTTGGAATGCCTTCCTTGTAGATGCCAAGATGTTACGCTTTGAGCATTTGGACTGATGGGACCCCCAGACCCCTGGCAGCACATTAGGCTGGAAAAGCTAGGAGGCAGATGTTTAGACGCCTGAGACCAGGGCGGGCGTGAGGAACAGGGGTCCAGGCTGCAGTGCAGGGGCCAGGGATGGGCTGGACAACGTAGTCTGGGGACACAGAGCTGTAAGACCTGTTATGCCAAGGTTACCCTGGACTTGAGAAGCCAAGGGGGAGAAGGAAGGGGGCTCCCCAGGAGGAGTCAGCGGGGGGTTTCTGTGACCCAAACGTTCTGGGTGGCTGTGGCAAAGGTGACTCTGAGTGGATGGTGATTCTACGGGGTTCCAAAGGCTCCATCAAGCCCCACAGGAAGATTCTGGAGGGCTTTCGGCGTGGAGGCCGCCTGCCCTAGAAGGTCGCTGTGGCTACTGCGGGGCCGGGCTGGGGAGGGGTGGGGAAGGTGTCTACGACGGGAGGCGGAACAGAATTCTGCCTCTGCAGAGGTTGGCACAGAGCCCCGCGCCGACCGGCCCTGCTGGATGGGGGACCGTCCCCAGGGCCGGCTCTGGGGGGCCCTCCTTCTGTCCTAAGGAGGTTCTTTTCCCTTGGAAGGTCTTGGAACAAATCCTGTGAGCTGCTTCCGATGGGATCGGCCTCTTGGGCCTGTTACCTGATCCTTGGATCCCCAGATGTGAGTAGTGGGAGCTGAGAAGAGAGCCCGTGGGGAGGGCAGGGGCCCTCCCCGTTTTCCAAGCACCAGCAGGTTATGTCCATTCTTAAGGGGCAGGAGAACGTGGAGATGGGCTCGCACAGCGCACAGGCTCTGGGTGCAGAGGCGTGGGTTTGAATCCGGACGCCCCTGCTGACCAGATGCATGACTTTGGGTTTCTCACCTGCAGCAAGAATCCACCGGAGGAGTGGCCAAGGCCCCCCGAGCATTTGCCTGCCCGCAGGGGATACTCACTACCTGGCCATTTCCTTCCCCAAAAGTCAGGGTGTGGGGGTGGGGAGAAATGGAGGAAGGGAGGCTTTCATACTCAAAGCTATTGTTCCAGATCTACGTTTCCGGGGGCGGTGGTGGGGGGGGGGGTTGGTTAACCTGCTTGCACACCTCTTGTGATGGGGAACTCCCTCCCCCACCCCGAGGCAGCCCACCCCCCCTTTAGAGCATGGATCAAATTCATGCCTGTTTTCTGTAAATTAAGATTCACTGGCACAGAGCCACGCCCGTTCTCCTGCGGGTTGTCTCTGGCTGCTTTTGCAGGACAGCGACAGAGCTGGGTAGTCGTGACCGAGACCGCTTGACCTGCAAAGCTAGAAAGAGTTCCTATCTGCACCTTTGCGGAGAAAGTTGGCCGACCCCCTGCTTTAGCTGGGGGGGCTCGCGGAGGGGCTCCACTTTTACTGGGGTCTCGATCTTCCCCCTCCTGTATCCCCCCCCCCCCTTGCAGACTCAGAGTCTGACTTCGGCTGACACCGTGGACATGAGGGTGATGTGCCACGAAGGGGAGAGGTGGAGGGTGCTGATGACCCAGAAATTCAAGCCCTTTGAGAACCGTGAGCGAAGAATCTGGAAGCAGGGGGGAGCGGGGGGGGGGGGCGGGTACTGGGGCGGACTGGGAACCTCCTTCCCTGTCTTTCCCTTGGGGGATCCTGCCTGTCCCAGTCCCTCTCCACACCCGCGTGCGAGCTGTCACTGCCTGCCGCCCTCGGGATGCAGTCCCGATTCCTTACCCTGCTATTCGAGGCTCAGGGTCTGGCCCTGGCTTCCCAATCTAGGACTCCTCCTCTTGTGGCTTGTGTTCCTGCCACGACCAAAGTCCAGCTCTCCGAATTCAGCGTGCCCCTCCGTGCCTCTGAGCCCTTGCACGTGCGGGTGCCACAGCCCGCAAGGCTCTTCCTACCAGGAAAGTCCCCACCCACCCTTCAGGGCTCAGGGGAGAGTCACCTCCTCCAGGAGGCCTTCCCAGACTCTCCCAGCCCTTTGTGCCTCCTCCTTCAGGGTGTTTAGGTCCTGGGTCCTCACTGCCTGAACAGGGGACTGTTCCCCTCACTGGGCTGTGAGCTCCTGAGGGCGGAGTGTTTGTGATCCCTCTGTCTCCACTCCAAATACTCAGCACCAGGCCTCATCTGGGCAGTGCTCCGGGAAGGTTTGTTGAATGACTGGGTGTCCAACTCCAGCCGCAGACCACGGAGGGGCCATCTCTAAGGAAGAGAGGGCGAGAGCTAGGCAGCTCTCTCTCTCTCTTTTTTAATGTTTATTTTTGAGACAGAGAGAGAGAGAGCGTGCATGAGTGGGGGGGCGGGTAGAGGGAGAGGGCGACCACGGAATCCCAGCACGTCTTGGTTTTATCACCTCAGCATCGTGTCCCGGCGTCCCCCAAGCTCACTCTCCCTTCCTGTCTCCCTCTGTCCCTCTCTTGCTTCCAGTTCGCCTCATGGCCCCCGACTCCCTCCAAGTCACCCACGTAGGGACCCACAGATGCAACATAACCTGGAAAGTCCGCCAGTCCTCCCACTACATTGAAAGATACCTGGAGTTTGAGGCCCGGAAAAGGTCCCCAGGCCACAGCTGGGAGGTGAGTGCCCTGCCCTGGTTCCTCCTTCCTGCCCCGGTCACCCTGTCCATCCTTCATCTCAGCCAAGCCACGGCGGCCCCGAGGCTATTGCCAGCTCCGATCCCCCCCTGCCTCCATGTGCCCCCTGACAACCCAGAGCTTCCAGCTGGTGGCAGATGCCGGGCTGGCACCAGGACACGGTCTTACCTAGCCAAGAGGCCGGTGACTGTCCTCTCCGGGAGATTTCAGAGACCCCGGGAAGCCACCTTTCCGTTCTTCAAATCCGGTGTGGTCAGCATCCACTGGGGTCGGTCGCCTACCCATTCACTTACCCGCTCCCTCATTTGCTCGCTCACTCAGCAAACACGGAGTACCTACTATGTGCTCCCGGGGGGGGGGGCAAAGAGGGTGGAGGACGAAACTGACCAGATCACCCCCCCCCCCTGGGGTCAGGAAACTCACATGGAGGGCGGGGAGACTGTCTGCAAACAGGACCCTGGAGACTATGAGATATTGATCAGTGCTACCCAGGAAATTAAATGGGATGACATCATTTGAGAGGGCCTAGAGCAGGCCCTCGGGTCAGGTGGCCACAGAAGGCTGCTTGTGGGATCCGAGGGCCAAGGAGGAGCAGACCCTGCAAAGGTTTGGGGAGGGCTTTCCAAGCAGAGGAAAGAGACACCGCAAAGACAAGACCCTGTGTGTCTGAGGGCTGGCGGAGGGCGGGGGGTGGGGTGGGGGGGGGGAGAGCGGGGAGGAGCAAAGAGGGATCCAGAGGTGGGCGGGGTCCCTGGGAAAATCCTCTTTCTGGGCGCGTGGAAAATAGACTGCAGCAGAGTTTGGGTGGGAGCAGGGAGACCAGCCCCGGCCTGAGATGGGGGAAGGAGAGGAGAGAAGGGGAAGGGTCCAGAATAGGTTCCGCAGGGGGAACCAGCTGATGGGCGGCAGGCTTTGTGTGTGGAGGCTGAGTGAGAGGGAGGGGTTCGGGATGAGCTTGGGGTTGGGGCCTCAGCACTGGGGAGTCAGGGAGCCTTCTGGTAGGACTGGGTGAGGGGGCATGGAGGCTGGAGGGGAGGAAGGAAGGAGCTCCTTGCTCAGCCTCCCAGGCAGCCCTGCCATGGGAGGTGAGGAGGGCTGTGGGGACCCCTCTGCTCTGACAGCCCCCACCCCTGCCTGTCTCTGCCCCAGGAGGCCTCCCTGCTGACCCTCGCGCAGAACCAGCAATGGATTTGCCTGGAGACCCTCACTCCAGACACCCAGTATGAACTTCAAGTGCGGGTCAGGCCCCAGCTGGGCAAAAACGAGGCTTGGAGCCCATGGAGCCAGCCCCTGGCCTTCAGGACGAGGCCCGCAGGTACCAGTGGGCAGAAGGGGTGGGACAGAGCTCAGGCAGGAGAGGGGCTGGCTGGGGTGTGATCCGAGGGCAGCTGGCGGGGGAGGCCTGGGGACGGGGTCCAGGGCTTGGCCCCAGCAGCGGCGGGGGGATGCTGGAGGGACCTGGGCGATGGGGGCCCTTCTCTAACCCCTCTCCCTGCTTCTCCCACCCCCGGGCAGCCCCAGGGAAGGAGGCTGTGCCCTTTTCTTGGGTGGGCCACATCATCATAGGCATCAGCAGCGCCTTTGGCTTCATCATCTCGGCCTACTTGCTGGCCAACTGCCGGTACATCGGGCCATGGTAAGCGCCCTCCCTTCCTGCTCCTTCGTGCTCTCCTCTGACACACGCACCGACACGCTGGTGCTCCCTCTGCCCTCCCAAGAGTCCCCCCTGCCTAACACCTGGCTTTGCCCTGCCACCCACCCCCAAAGATGGAACCGGCCTCAGGGGACCCGAGGAAGGAGAGCCCCATGGCAACCCTGCCCCGAGCGTTACTCTCAGGAGCTGAGTGTGTGTGTGTGTGTGTGTGTGCACATGCCGGCTGTCTGCGCGTGTGTCCTCACGGGTCTCTCTAGGTCCGGGCACGCGTTGGTGTATTTCTTTATTTCTTGAGCCCCCCAGCTCAGTGCCAGGCCTGGGGCGGAGTGCTGGGAATGCAGGGGCAGGCCACACGCATGCAATCTGGAGCCCACAGACCCATGGGAGAAGGCAGACGTTTACCAATTACACACAAGTACAATGACACGCCACGAGGAGGATGGCAAAGGAAGATGTTCGATGTATTGGAAACAGACATCAGGGAGAGGAACCTTGGCTGAGGGGTGGCTGGCAGAAGCTTCTCCAAGGAAGTGATGGGTCCCTTGAAATCTGAAGGAGGAGCTAAGCAGGCAGGGTGGAGGGGGTTGGGGAGCACATCCCAAACAGAAGAAACCGGGTGTGCAGAGACCCTACGTGAAGGGGGTGGAGGAGAGGGCTGACCCGACATCTGCCGGGCAGACGGGCTTTCTGGGGCCTTGGGGCTCTGACTACATTTTGAAGCAGGTGCCTACAGATACTGGGGCATTCTGCTTGGCAGGCTGAGCACGGGCTGGAAGTCGGCCCCCACTCACTACCCTCCTAGAACCGGGTGCCCTTGGGCAGTGCACAACCTGAACCACCATCCATGACAGCCTGGACTAGGAGACCCACGATCTGGCCTCTCTCCTGCCTCCTTCCTCCTGGTTCACTCTACTCCAGACGCCTGGCTGTGTGTGGTCCCTGACCAGTCTGGCTCACGTGCCCCCCACTCCCCACACCCCCAGCAGCCCTACATTTTCTCTTTCACAGTCCGCTGCTTTCTGTTTGCATAGAATGCATGACAATGTCGCACACTTGGTTCGGGTCTGTCTCTTCTTAAGATCGGGGGCCTTCTCTGTTTGCCATTCTTGTGTCCCCTCCCTTACTGGGCATTCCCTTGATACTGATCAAATGAATGAACGTGGAGGGGTTCGGTACCCTACCTTCAGGGCCGTGGGGGGCTGGCCGGACACCATGGCCCCCTTCCCTTCTCATCCACCTTCCCTCCCTCCCTCTCTCCTGTTCAGGCTGAAGAAGGTTCTGAAATGTCACATCCCAGATCCCTCAGAATTTTTCTCGCAGCTGAAGTCAGTGCATGGAGGAGATTTCCAGGTAGGACTCCGGAGGTGGAGGCCAGAAGCAGGCACGGCCGGCTTGGGCTGGCCAGAGAGCGGGCAGAGGTGTGAGTGGGTTTGCGCTTTGCGAAAGGAGACAAAATAAGGAAGGGAATAGCCTCCGGGGTGGCGGTGGGCCCCTTTCCCCAGCTCTGGCACCAGCCTTCTCAGGCTGAATGGCACCTCCCGTCTGAGCCAGACTTACTGGGTTCTAATCCCGGCTCCGCCCCTTGTTGGCTGTGTGACGTTTGGTAAGTTAGAGAACTTCTCTGTGCTCCGTTTCCTCGCCTGTAAAAAGGGGAGGGAAATAGTGTTACCAGGCGTATGGACCCACTGCCTGGGACACAGTAAGTGCTCGAGGGGCCCTAGCGGGAGTTGCTGTCCCCAGTCTGTCCGCCGAGCGGGGCTTGCCAGGTACCAATTCTCGCGACCCCATCACTTGCGCAGACCTTCTTCGTGGGCGCAGGGCTTCCACTGACCCTGCGCAAAGCCCCGAGCAGGCTCCCTGCCTCGTCCCCGGTGCTAACAAGTCCTCCAGCCACGCCTCGTCACTTGAGACACAGATTCACGGTTAAAGCGTGGGCCCCCGAGAGTAGTAACACTCTGAACCCCATTTCAACCTCAGTCGCCTCCCCTCCCCGAGCCCACACTTGCTTCAGGAAGGAAGTGTCAAGGGAGGTGGGGGATGCGGTGGGCTGCTTCTGTCACCCTCCCCTCCCCAGGCTCTCTAGATTCGGTGGGGGGGGGGGCGGGGTGGGGGTGGGGGTGGAAGGAGATCCGGAGGAGCCCCGAGGGGCCGGGAAGCCACGCTGGGCCCCAGCTATCAAGAGCCGGAGTTCTCTGTTACCGGGGATCAGGGCCCCTTCTGGAATTCTTTGGAAAACTCCCAAGACTGGGGATCGCTACCCTACGGTTCTCCTGATGTGCAGGAATGCATCTCCTTAAAATTCTTCCTAAAGCCCTAAGGGTCGTGAGGTCCCTGTCAACAGAGGCATTCATACAAGCCTTGGCTGACTATCTAGGTTCTAAGGGACTAGGACCTTCCGGGTGGGAGTGAGCTCCTTCCCGGAGGGGTGCAAACCACCCCATCTTCCCATGAGGGCATCCCCAGGCCTAGATGCCTGCCCCCCGCCCTCGGGTGTGGAGGGGGGGGTATCCCAAGGAGGCCCTGGGGAGGCACGATGTGCTCGGGGGTTGGGGCTGGCCAAGAGGGACCCCATCCTCTCCTCTGTGTCGGGGTGGGAGGCCCGCTCCTCTCTCTCTACCCCAAGACCTCCGGCGACAGGGCCACAAGGCCCGCTGCCCTGTCCACGGGATCTGGGAGTGTGCGTGCCAGTGTGTGAGCGTGCGAGAGGGGGAGAGAAGCTTCTCCTTGCGCCCTCCCCCCCCCCCCCCCCCCCCGCTTCAGGGCACTGTGGACGGAGGCCCTGGGCCCAGGAAGTGGCTGACCACACACACCTCCGAGGGGGGCCGGCCAGGCCCTGGCACACGGGTGCTGGTCACGGGACTGGCCTCTGCTTTTTCTGGATGCCCGGCTGCCGGGCCCTAGCCTCCTCCACTGCCTCTTCTCGCGACAGACCCTGCCCAGCCTCCCCCCACCCCCCGCCCCGCCCTGCGCTCTTTCCCTCTACCCAGACCTGCTGGGCACAGGGGTGTCAGAGGAACCCATCCGGCCCGGGCCCTGTACTCAGGGGACCACAGTCTGGCTGCTGAGGGCTCCCAGGACAGAGGGCTTGTTGAGGTTCTCAAAAAACCCACTTGAAGCCCCCATCACGCCCGCCCGCCCGCCCGAGGGAATCTGTTGTCCCTCACAGGTGGCCTGCATTTCACCCTGTGCTAGGAATTCCCACCTTCATTTTCTTCTTTGACAACTTCCTGCCACCCCCCCCAACTCCCCCCACCCCCCCCACAAGGAAGTGGGGAAAGAGGTGGCTCACTGTTGTGGAATTGAGGCTCAGAGAGGTGCAGTGACCCGCCCCCGGGGTCGCACAGCTAGCGAGGGGGCCGGGGCCCGGACTGGAACGTGGTTCTCCCTGCTCTTGCCAGGGCCCTCCGGATCCCAGAGCCGAGTGGGAAGGGCTCAGGCGGGCACTTTCTTCTCTCCGTGGATGGAGGGCACGGGAGGTGGGGGCTCCACGGCGCTGGGAGGGAGAGGAGAATTGCGGGGCCATCAGGTCCCCGCCAGAGAGGTTTTTTTTTCCACGGCGCCCGGGGCCACTGGCTGTGTGATCGGCCCCGGGGCACGTCCCCTCTCCGTGCATCTGTGAAGTGAACGAGATGTGCTCCAGGGCCCTTTCCGCTTCCAACACGGGTTGGTTGATTCTCACACCGGTGCCAGCCCCCACCAGACACACGGAGGATTTTACCCTGTGCCCGGTGCCTAGATCAGCGCCAGGCTTCACAGCAGGTGCCCCAGGGACAGTCGCGCGCGGAGACAACGCATCCCCCGGGCGCCTACAGCAAGCACACTCCCTGGGCTGACCCAGAGCGTTCCCCAAGCCAGTGGGCGGGCGGGCAGTCAGGGAGGCCTTCCTGGAGGTGGCCGCCCTGCGTAGCCGGTAGTTAGAGGAGTTGTGGCTGAGAGTCTGGAGGAGGCGTCCCACTCACCTCCCCGCTGCTCTTTCTCCTGGCAGAAGTGGCTCTCCTCTCCCTTCCCCTCGTCGTCCTTCAGCCCCGACACACCGGCACCCGAGATCTCCCCGCTGGAGGTGCTGGACAGGGACGCCAAGGCCACACAGTTGCTCCTGCTACAGCAGGAGAAGGTGCCCTCCTCGTCCTCAGCCGAGACCAGCGGCCACTCGCTGACCAGCTGCTTCACCAATCAGGGCTATTTCTTCTTCCACCTCCCAGACGCTCTGGAGATCGAGGCCTGCCAGGTGTACTTCACCTATGACCCCTGCACGGAAGAGCCCGATGAGGCTGGGCCCGGGGCGCCTGCGGGGTCTCTCCTGCCACCCCTGCTGCCTCCGCCCGGGGAGGAAGACGCCTACTGCACCTTCCTCCTCGGCGGCCTGGGCCCCCCAAACACGGCCCCGGGGGGCACTGGAGCTCATGACAAGAAGCTGGCCCCCTCCCTGCAGGAGGGAGCTCCCAGAGACTGGGCCCCCCGGCCCCCGATGTCTCCCCCGCCAGGGGCACCTGAGCCGGTGGACATCCAGCCACCCCTGGAGGGCTCCGTGGAAGGAGCAAGAGAGGAGGTTCCGGGCCCGGGCCCTGGCCCTGGGGAGGGGGTCAGGGTCAGCTTCCCCTGGGCCAGCCCTCCTGGGCAAGGCCAGCTCAGAGCCCCTGCCTCCTGCCTGACCCTGAACACCGATGCCTACCTGTCCCTCCAGGAGCTGCAGGATCAGGACCCAGCTCGCTCGGGGTAGACGGCTGACCCGGCGGGTCACCGCCCACTGTGATGCCAGGCCCAGTTGAGGGCTCGCTGTCCTCAAGGCTTGTCCACTGCTGGGTCACCCGCTTTCTAGCCGTGCCCCGGACATCTCTGCCCAGAGGGCCCCCACCCAACCTAGCACACTTGGCCGTTCACTTCTAAAGACCTCAGTTGCTGCTTCCTGGTCCTATGGCCCAAGTGCAGAGTGGGGGGGTGGGGCCACCGTGACTCCCCCACTCCCTCATCAGTCACGGAGCCCCATGGCTTTTGTCCCTGAAGCATCCCTCCTCTTCAGCCCTGCAAGCACTCTTGGGGGAGCGTTCTCGGGGCTCTCCAGGGGTCTTCTCCGCAGGCTTCCTGCCCCATCTCCCCCCCTCCCCCCCTCCCCCGCAGGGCAATGAGAACAATGAGAACGCTCTTTCCAGAACGTAAATAATGGTTAAGCTGCCTCCCCCGGTTAAATCCCTGCCATGCCTCCTCACTGCCCTCCGCTTCACTTCTTGGCCCGGCCCCTGCTTCTCCAGCATCGTGTTGGGACATTCCCTTCTGGAACCTTCCTACTGAGCCACCAGAAGCTCCCTCCTGCCCCCACACCTTGGCACATGCTTGGCACCCGGTGCCTTCAGTGCCTCCTTCATCTAGGGGACAACCCCCCCTTATCCCTCCAGTGTCAGGCCCGCTTCCCTTGGAAGGAAACACTGCTTCCATTCATGTGCCCAGGCTTCAAGATTCAGTGCTGGAGGGACAGTTCTCGGGGTCACGGGATGGCTAGACCCAGCGGCTCTGTCACTCCGCCCTTGGGATCTCTCATGACCTCAGCATGCTTCGCTGCTGTGTCCTTACCACAGTATGGACACAAATCCCCCGGGGGGTGGGGGGGGGGAGAGGAGGGGACACTGGCTGGATGTTTCCATGGAGGTTTCACAGACTCCTAAGGCATGCTGCTGGAAAGTGAACCTCCTGTCAGTAGCAGGTTCCGATGCTGTCCCAGGGAGCCCAGATCTGGGCCCCTGCCACTCCACCCTCTACTGGGGGGACCTCTTCCGTGGCTCCGGGGCTGGCACACCGCCTCCAGAAGCGCAACTCCGTTCACCGCACTTGACACGGGGTACCTGGCACCCCACCGTATCCCCCGGATGAGATAATGAACCGTCTGGAACCGTCTTGCTCGGACTCCCAGTGCCCGGCTGCCTTCACATAGGGGGCGTCATCCACCGCACAGAGCACCCCCGGCGCCTTGACCCGTGTGAGGTCAAGACTCAGAGAGGCAAAGCCCCATGCCCTCTAGGCTCCAGCACGCCCATTCCAGCAAGAGGCTCATCCCCTTTACAATGGCAATTCTCCCCCCCCCCCCAACGCAAACACACAGACACACACAGAGCCGGCCCCTTCCTTCTTGGCGCTCCCCACCACCTCTCCATCTCTCTTCCCTTTTGTCTCTGGCATTCGCCACACCTGCGACGTCTGTCACAATCTTGCCCCCATACTACCAACCTCAGCCAAGAAAGGACTTCGTCCAAGCTCAGCGGGGGACCAGACAGGTCCTCTATTTATAGGCCCTGCTCCTCCCTGATTGGGCACTTGACACAAGCCCACCCATAGGCTGACAAGCAGCCTATGAGCTGGCTCAGAAAATAAGCTCTGCCCAATCAGAGAGGCGGGGCCCGAACCGGCCAATCAGGTTACTCTCCGTCTCGAGAGGTTGCACTCAGGGAGGGAGGCACCTGGGAGCACGTCCTTGCGGAAAAGGCGCCCTCAGAGAAGGCAGCGGAGGACTTTTGTCCTGTATAGAGGACAGCGCCGGGCTCTGTTAACAGAGACTCTTGCTGCCAAGGAGGCTGCTGCCTGTTCACTCAAGATTCTTGTTTTCCTTAGAAAACAAGAATACACTCCCCCTTTCCTGAGGTTGTCTGAGTCTTGGATCCTTCCCACGGAAGAGCTTCATTACCTGGCCAGCTCACGTCCCACCTCCTACCATGTGATGCCATGTGTTCTGGGCCACAGAGCTCCTCGGTCCTGATCTGAGCCTCAGACCCGAGCTCGTGCCCAGACCCTTGCGCTGTGTCCCGGGACCAACCGAGAGGCCGCTCTGCAAGCCAGGTTCCACTTTGAAGCGTTCTTGGGATGGTTACATTTCTCATTTGTAGTGTATGTATCAGTGACCTGCGTGTGCCATCTCTGTTACTGTGTACTTAATATTTTCCTGTAACTCCATTCACTATTTTGTTTACTTGTATTTAAAGACAAATCGTCCCGTTGCTTCCGTGAATGGTATTCTCTGTAAATAAAAGGGAACTCTAAGAAGTAAATACAATAAAACAAAATGTCTCCATCTGTTGCCAGCTGGAAATCCGCTTTCTTAGTTTAAAGAGGAGATTAGCGGGCCGCTTGGGTGGCTCAGTCAGTTGAGCGACGGACTTCACCTCAGGTCATGATCTCGCGGTTCACGAGTTCGAGCCCCCGAGTCCCGCATGGGGCTCTGTGCGACAGCTCGGAGCCTGGACCCTGCTTCGGGCTCTGTGTTTCCGTCTCTCTCTCTCTCTCTCTCTGCCTCTCCCCCACTCACGCTCTATAAAAAATAAATTAAAAAAACAAAAACACTAAAAAATGTTTTTAAAGAGGAGAGAAAGCAAAAAGATTATAAGAGGAATATCATTTTCACTAATAGGAGTCAGGTTTCTCTTATTCTGTGCCTAGGCACCTTCTGACATGGTCTCATGGGAAAATAAAAATAAAATATCATAAAAATAGGACTAATATGTACATTTAATGTAATATAAAGTAATATAATATAAACTGAATATAATAAATGTAAATAAAGTTATATATATATATATAATTTTTTCCCCCTTTCAGTGCCTTTGACTCTGAACAGTTGGACCAGATCACAGATGGCGATATCTGACGTTCACAAAGCTGCACCCATGGCAGACATTGCTAATCAATTGCACCCTCTCATACCAGACATCGCTAACCGATCACAGCTCTCCTTCCCGCGAAGTTTGGGTACGGCTTTAGACTCCACAGGCAGGTCCCAAATGATCATAGCTGGCACCTGGTGACCTATCTGGACCAGATAATCCCCCTGAGATTCCTTCCACAGTGGAAGGTCTTATCTTCCCAGGCCCGATTTTCCAGGCAGGGATGGGGGCTGGAAAGCGGAGAGGGGCCAATTAGCAGACATGCCCAGGGAACATGCCCAGGGTCCCCACCGTGGTCTGATGAGAAGCTTGAGCTGGTGGTGAGCAGAAATGAGGGGCCACCTTACACCAGCTGGACTGATGGGGCCGAAGCCACCATGTGACATGTCCTGGGTGGGTCAGAGTCTGTGCCTCCGGGGACGGGGCAAGGAGGAAGCAGCTGGTAGGGGCAGGAAGGGCGAGGCAGAGACAGGCCTGCCTGGGTCAGATCGCAGGGAGAGGAGAGCGGCACCAGCTGGGAAGCAGGCGGCCGAGAGCCCCGGGAGACCTGTCAGGTGCGGAGTGGGAAGCAGGAGGCAGACTGGGGGATCAGAGAAAAGGAGGGAGAGGTGGGCAGCCCTTCCAGCCTCTCAGACCTCCAATTTCTCGAACTGTATTTGTTCCTCACCTCCCCAGTCCATCTGGTATCCCTGCTCTCTCCCCGCTCCCCAGATCCCACCCCAAGCAACTTCCAGCGTCCATGGTCACCGAGCAAATTACGGAGGAAACAGTCCATCCTGGGGTGAATACCTACCCCTGCCCTCTCGATTATTGGCATCCTGGATGACTTCAGAAAAGATTAAGAGGCACATTTATTTAGCCACTGCTTACCAAGCGTTGCCCTCATCGCCTGAAAAGACCCAGCAAAGCAGGTGTTTTGTCCCCCCTTTTGCAGATTAGGAAACTGAGGCTCAGGGAAGTTTAAAAGTTTAAAAGTTCCCGGCAACGGATTAAAAAGTGACAACAGCAGCCCCCTTTGCACGATTGTAATCGTAGTTGAGACCGTCCCCACCCTTGTGAGGCGGCAGCATCGCCTTGAGCTCGGGTCCCTGCTCAGCCTCCTCCTTGGTCCGCCTGTCCCCTGCCACCTGCTTCTCCTAATTCTTCCACGTCCATGGCCAACTGTATCCCAAACTAGCTGAAGGGTGGCTGAGCTTCTCTGGCTACAGCCCCGTGCAACAGGTCCCTCTCCCTCCCCAATTCAGGAGACTCGTCCAGAAGCTTCCCATGCAGCCCATTTCCAATAAAGGCTCAGGTTCCACAGAGGAGGGTGTGGCTGTCCCTCTACTCCTCTCTGTGTTCTCCACGGTCGCTCCCCCACCCAGGGCTGGGGACTCCGCAGAAGGACAGTAGCCAGCCTCCTCTCGGTGGCCCAGCGCGTGGCATGAGGCGAGGTGCACAGAGGAAGATGATGCGTCTCCCGCCAGCTCCTCCCTCCCTCTGCATCCTGGCTTCCTGGAATTGTAGACGGGGAACCTCTCCCCCCAACCTGTATCTCTCTCCCCACTCAGCACTTCTGGCCTTGCTTTCCCACAGCCCTTCGCCACCCACCCACCCCGCCGGGCCCTGTGATGGGAGCCTCGAGTGTGTCATATCATGGTGGTGGAAAATGTCTCTGAACAAGCCAGCCAAGGGGATGTCCCGGCTGTCACAGCGGCCAGGCCCAGGCACCCGTGCTGAGCTAAGTTTAATCAACAACCCAACCGCTTACCCCCCAACCCCCAACAACAGTGGCCTTGAGATAGGAGAACGCAGGGGTGAGGGCCCAGGGTTCCGGCGCCGCCCCCCCCCGCCCCCCCACCCCCCCAGCCAAACTCACTGGGGGACGTGTGCCGTCCTCTCAGAACCTCTTGTCCTCCCCTGTGACGCGGAACTCAGAAACTCCGTCATTCCTGTTTCACTGGATGGCTGAGAGACTGGGTAAGACGCTACATGTGCCCGCACTTGAGAATCAGTGAAAAAAAGCTTGCCCGGGTGAGTGCTAAAGTCCTCCCGGTTCAAATCCTTGCGTCCCTGCGTTCTAGCTGTGTGGCCTTGGGCAAGTCACTGGCCACTCCGTGCCTTGGTCATCTCAGCCCTAAAATGGGCCCAGAGGGGCGCCTGGGTGGCTCAGTCGGTTAAGCGGCCGACTTCGGCTCAGGTCATGCTCTCGCGGTCCGTGAGTTCGAGCCCCGCGTCGGGCTCTGTGCTGACAGCTCAGAGCCTGGAGTCTGTTTCAGATTCTGTGTCTCCCTCTCTCTGACCCTCCCCCGTTCATGCTCTGTCTCTCTCTGTCTCAAAAATAAATAAATATTAAAAAAAACTTTTTTTTTAAAATAAAATAAAATGGGCTCAGAATAGTACCTCTTTCTTTCCCTCATGGTGTTGTTGTGGAAATCAAGTGAGTTAATAACACCGTGTGCTTAGCACAGAGGCTCAGGCGTGCCAAGTGCTCAATGAAGGCAGCTCTTGAAGGGACACTAAAGGATCCTCGCAGGCCCTTGTCCCCACCGCTGTCCCTCCCAGCGCCTGCCACAGGGTGTTCATTGAGTGAATGTGCGTATTGCTGGATGGGTGAGAGAAGGAAGGAGGGGAAGGAGGGAAGGACACACAAGGTCCAAGAACCTGAACTTGTATGTAAATTGGAACCAACGTGGACGGCAGAAAGGACAGAGCCCACCGGCCGTCACGGCCACATCTGGGTTGACAGCTGCCCTGATGACACAAGGTATCCAGAGGAGAGAGGCACTCGGAGGGGGCAGGGGACCCGAGCCAGCGCTGGCTGCTTCCTCCGAGGCAGCCAGAAAGCCGCTCCTTGGAGAAGCTTCTATGACTCCAGCCTTTGGATCTGGGCCCTCAAACTGAACTGCCCGCAGGGGAGGAGCCCTGGTTGTGACAGCATTTTGAGACCAGAAAAAAACGTACACGTATCTGTTGAAACTTGGACTTCTGGGTGCCTTGGAAGTTTTTTATTGCCTGATGGTTTTTAGTCTTAAACACTTATCTTTGGGCAGAGCCCTGGGAAGAGCACAGGACTGGGAAGCAGGTGAGCTGGGTTCCAGTCCCAGGCCTGCTGGTGACCTCCCCCCACCAGCGTGTTCCGGGAGCCCCCGCCGCCAGGAGGGACCGCACAGTGGAGGAGGACAGGCTGGGTGACGCATGAGGAGTTTCCATTCTGTGTCCCCGACTGTGGCCTCAACCCCCAAACCCCTGATCAGAAGCCACTCCCCTGACCTCTGGCTGGGAAAGTGTCAAGGGGCCAGGCCGGGACCTGCTGAGTCCTCCTCTAACTGTGCCTGCACACAGAGGCCAGAGGCCAGAGGCCAGGACCCCGAGCTGGGACAGAAGGGGTGAGGGGCCCCAAGGGGGAGGGACACAGACCCAGAAGGGGGGTGGTCACTGGGGGAATCTGACATCAGGGGGTCCTGGGGTTGAATCCCAGCACTTCCCGGCTGTATGATGTTGACAAGTGACATCTGCACTTTCTCACCTGCAAACTGGAGTGAAATGGCCATTTTTCTTCTGCGGGGGAGGGGATGAGGCCAGCCCATGTCTGGTTAACTGTATCACAAAGTCACAGAGTCTTTTTTTTTAATTTTTTTTTTTTGTCATTTATGTTTTTTTTTTTTTTCCAACGTTTATTTATTTTTGGGACAGAGAGAGACAGAGCATGAACGGGGGAGGGGCAGAGAGAGAGGGAGACACAGAATCGGAAACAGGCTCCAGGCTCCGAGCCATCAGCCCAGAGCCTGACGCGGGGCTCGAACTCACGGAGCGGGAGATCGTGACCTGGCTGAAGTCGGACGCTTAACCGACTGCGCCACCCAGGCGCCCCTAAATTTTTTTTTAACATTTCTTCATCTTTGAGAGACAGAGCATGAGCAGGGGAGGGGCAGAGAGAGAAGGAGACATAGAATCCAAAGAAGGCTCCAGGCTCCAAGCGGTCAGCACGAAGCGCGACGCGGGGCTCGAACTCACAGACCGCGAGATCATGACCTGAGCCGGAGTCGGACGCTTAACCTACAGAGCCACCCGGGCGCCCCACAAAATCGCAGAGCCTTAGGGCCTCCATAAGGGTACCGGAAACCCTTACGAGCCTCGAATCCCTCTATAGGTGAGGGAAGTAGGGTCACTGAGGCAGTGATTCCTGTGAGGTCTCACACTTGAGTCGATGACAGGCCATCCTGACGGATTCTCATTCCTAAGGAGTGTCCCTAAGTGCTGCCGAGGGCCTCGTTCTCTGCCTGCTGCTGAGAGAACAGTCTGGCATCTGTCGCACTGTCCGTCTTCCCCCGGCTGAGCTGCGTCCCTCAAGGACCGGGACTGAGCCTTGTTTGTTTCTGCGGCCCTGGGGCCCAGCACAGGCCGGCACCCTGTTGGTGCTGACACCCGTGTAATGAGAGAGCGAGCGAGTTGCTCTACGTTCACCGTGTGCTGGGCAGAGGTGACAGAGGTGGCCTCCGGGGCCCCTACCGGGGCAGCCCCTAAAGGCTTGGTCAAGGCAACTGGAAAGATGTGTGCAGCTCACAGAGCTTCCTTTCCTCCCAGCCGTGAGACGGCTCCCAGAGGCCACAAGGAGGGGGAAGTGACAGGTTACATCTGTGTTTATGAGGGGGCAGACCAAGGCAGGGGTAGCAGCTCAGACGTGCAGAGGGAACGTGCTTCTGAGGCAGGGAGGGTGCCCGGGTGGCTCCGTCGGTTCAGCGTCCGACTCCGGCTCAGGTCATGATCTCGCGGTTCGTGAGTTCGAGCCCCGCGTCGGGCTCCGTGCTGACGGCTCGGAGCCTGGAACCCGCTTCGGAGTCTGTGTCTCCCCCTCTCTCTGCCCCTCCCCTGCTCATGCTCTGCTTCTCTCTCTCAAAAGTAAAATAAAATAAATTTTTTTAATTAAAAAAAAAAAAGAAAAAGAAGCGACTTGAGGACTCAGGGTCACTTGGACCTTTGGAACAGTAGTCCGCGGCATTGCCAATAAACAGCCTGTTCCCACCCCTCTCCCCCTGCCTGGGAGGGGTTGACCTTGCGTCCCCTAAAAGATATGTCGCAGTCCGAACTCCTGATAGCTATGAATGTGACCTTCTTTGGAGACAGGGCTCTTCACAGACGTACATCAGATGAGGTCATCAGGTGGGTCCTAATCCAGCACGCCTGGCGTCCTTATAAGAAAGAAGGGATCCAGAGACAGACACATGACATGCGACAATGGAGGCGGACATTGAATGAATTCCAAGGATGGCCAACAACCTCTAACGCTGGGAAGAGGGAGGAAGCATCCTCCCTTAGAGCCTTCGGAGGGAGCTTAGTCCTGCCGACACCTTGATCACGAACTTCTAGCCTCCCGAGCGGTGAGGGAATAAATTTCTGTCGTTCGACACCACTCCGTCAGCCGTACCTTATTAGGACAGTTCTAGAAAACGAAGACACCGCCTTGGAGCCTAGGGGAGCTCGGTCCTCCCCATCGCCTGTCTAGACAGCATCTGGGTGGCACCCAAGGGGCCCGCCCCCGCGGCCCCCACCGCAGCCCCTGGACCTCAGAAATGCCAAGGGTCGCTAGCCATGCCCAAAAGCTAGGACGAGGCAGGGAAGGAATCTTCCCTAGAGGCTCCAGAGAGAGCCTAGACCTCTGACGCTTGATCTTGACCTCCAGAACCGTGACAGAACGCATTTCTGTTGTTTCCAGCCCCGGGGACGGTAATTCTTCGTGGCAGCCCAGAAAAATGACACCGCCCCCATCAAAGGGATCAGGCCAGAGCCCCTGCGACAGGAGGTGGGACCCGGGGCAAGTCAGCCTGTCGTCCCCGGAACCTCGGTCTCCTCCTCAGCTGAGCAGAGTCACGGATTCCCACTCCCAAGCCTGGACTTGAGGCATCCCCGGGAGGGGCCCAGCTCACGGCCCAGAGCTCAAAACACCCACCAGATTGTCATTGAAAGAAAGGACAGTAACCATCATTTGCTCGCTCAGCGAGCATGTGTGTGTCCCGTGTGCCCGGCTGGGACAGGACAGACCAAGCCTTTGTCTTCATGGGGTTCCTAGCAGGCCCCACGCTGTCAGCACAGAGCCTGACACGGCGCTCGAACCCACGGACCGCGAGATCATGACCTGAGTCGAAGTCAGATGCTCAACCGACTGAGCCACCCAGGCACCCCTGCCCGTCCCCACCTCTAATTTCACTCCCACCTCGGATGAAAAGAAAGGCCTCCCGTGTAGAGGGCACAGCACCCGCGAATTCTATCCCCTTCCATCTTCCCGACTCCAGATGATTCTTTATCATCTCCCTTCCACAGCTGACAAGATGGCAGCCTGGGCAGGTGACATGACTCGCCAGGTCACTAAGAGGTAGAGCTAGGACTCCAGTCAGGTCCTCGAACTCTCCAACGTCTGGCTGGATCTCGTCCCCTGAGTGTGGTGGGCCCACTGAGGTCTGTCCCTCCCTGTCCTGATGGATCAAGCCTGCTGTGTCCCTTGGCCTCCAAGCCTCACTGGCCAGGCCTCCAGGTGGCTTCTCTGTCCCTAGAGACCAAGGGGACCCAGTGTGAACGTGAAATGCAGATGCCCTGGGAACACTGAGGCTCTTATCCCGTCTGTGTGGGAATGTGTCCCCCTGCCACGGGACAAGGGTGTCCAGGGCACGTGGCTACCCTGTGGACCGAGAGGACTCCGGGGCAGGCTGTCCCCCGCCCGTGGTGGCTCTCTGAGCTCTTGGGGAGTTGACATCCTTGCACTTTTGCTTTCAAACGCCCCGCTCAGCAGTTTGCTGCCCCCCCAACCCCCCAGTCCCAGCTCCTCCCCCCGGGCTGTGGCCAATCAATGGCCGGGTGGCCGCCAAGTACAGAGGATGCCGATTGAACGAGGCCTGCTTTTCAGACCGTCCGGCTACGGTCTGGGGCCACCTTGCCTTCTGAACGACAGGATGCGGCTCAGACGCAAGTCTCAGTCTCTCCGCCCTGCGCCCTCCCGAGAACCCCCTTCCCCTCGGAAAGTTTGCAGCAGTGGGGGGGGGGCCGGGGGCCGGGAGGAGGGGAAGAGGGGAGGCTGGAGGGAGGAGGGAAGATTTCCCGGGGGCTGCGGTGACAGGAGGTGGGGCAAGGCTGGGGGCTTCAGTCCCAGGGTCCCGGCGGGGGCAGGGAAGGTGCCCCCCACCGACCCCCCGGCCAGAGTCCCCAGCCAGCCCCCTGCAGCCAGTGCGCGGTGTAGAGCTGTGTCCTTCACCCCGACCCTCCTCACTCACACCTCCCCCTCCTTGCGACACGGCTTCTTCGGACTCCACTCGGGTCAGCCCCTCCGCGTCTGCCTGGCCATCGTGACTTCAGTGTTAACGGCCACATCACACAACACACACATCACAAAGCAGGTGAGATGAATTGCGATAAGTTGTTGTTTAACCCAATACAGCCGGCGTGTAATCAACGTGGAAACTTCTCACTGAGGTGTCGGACATTCTTTGTCCGCCCTGAGGCTTGGATCTCGCCACAAGCGCGTCTCAGGTCGGACTGGCCGCACCTCAGGGGCTCAGGGGCCCCCTGTGGCCAGTGGCCGCCTCAGTGGAGAGCACCCCTCTATAGAATCAGGGAGGAGTTGAAATCATGTCCAGCTGAACGGAAAGTAGCATCAGACCCCGCTTTCCCCCTTTCTGTCCCCGGACCACAGGGGCCCAGCCTCCTGCTCTCTCCCGGGCCACTGGCTCCTCCGGGGTCCCCAGGAGACCCGCACGAGCCCCTGCCCCCGCCGCCCGGGCCTCTGCACAGCCCCCCATCCTCAGTCCCTCCCTCCCCCCAACCTCATGCTCTAGGGGACCGGGGGCTGTAACCAGGCAGGAACGTCACCAGGCAACAGGCCTCAGGGGAGAGCTCGGATCTCCTGCACCTGCCCGCCAGCCTCCGGGGTGCCCACGGGGCGGGGTGGGGTGGGGCGGGCGCTGCCTGTCTCCTGCCTCCGGCCTGTTTACCTGGGCTCAGTCACCGTGCTGACCTGAACCCGGCAGAAGGCCCATGGAGCCTGGGGCCACAGGCCACAGGGGACAAGGGCCAGACAGCCCGGCCATGGCTCTGGGCCATTGATCCAGCCCAGGCTGGCTGGTGGGGGCAGGGAGACCTTGGCCTGGACAAACAGAGGCTCTGGGGCCTGCGTGCAGGCCCGGCACCCACCTGCCACTCCCAGAGGTAAGCGGGGGCCTCCAGGACGGGGGACCAGGATCTAAGAATGGCCCGGTGACAGTGTCCGTTCTGAGAGCCAGGCCTGGCTCTCTGGGGCTGGAGCCTCCGGCCCTGCTCTGAGAACAGGTCTTCAGGGCCCCGTCGGCCAGACAGCGACTGGGTAAGCAGAGGGCGAGGGGTCCCCAGAGCCGGGGTGGGGGCGAGACGGGGCGGCGTGAGGCCAGGTATATGGGCAGGCACGGGGGCAGTGGGGACACTGCGGGCTCTGGGGGCTGGGAGGCCTGGGTTCCGGTGGGGCCGGTGGACCCTGGGCCAGGGACTGGGCGGAGGAGGGGCCCCGTTTGCCAGGCCGAGCTCCCCACCCACACTCCGCAACACTAGATGTGCCCTGCTCCCTACCTACGCACCCACCTGGGCTCTCGGGTGTGGGAGACGGGCCCCGAGCCTCACGCTGCGCCGAACGGGGGACCCTTAGGTCCCAGGCCCGGAGCTGCGTGCAGCCGGCTCTGCGTGTGCGTGCGCGTGTGTGAAGTTTGAGGAATGCACCCGTGAGTTCGTGTGTCACAGACGGATGTGTGTGTACCTGAACGTGTGTCTGCCTGTGTGATCTGTGTGTGGGTTTATCACATATTTATACCGTGTTCGCGTGTGCGTGGAAGGGACTTTCACGCGCTCCCCCCACCCTCGGGCGCACGCCACGTGCTCGTAGCGGGGATCTGCTCCAGGCCCGGGTCCTCCTCGCTGGAAGGTGCCTTCCATGGCTCTAGATGAGATTTCTGGTCTGTTCCTCCCCGCTCTGCCCTGCGGTGGCTCAGTGACCTTGGGCAAGTCGTTTTCTCTCCCCGTACCTCGTTTCCCCCAACTATTAGATAGAGATAACAAAGCAGAACATCCCAGGCTGCTGGAGGCTGAGATACAACGTGATTCGCAACATTGTCCAGTAAAGGGCTGGCAGGCAGGGGGGGTGGCCTGGCCCTGCCCCCCACCGCCCCCCGGGGAGCTCAGCTTCCGGTGGGCCGACTGAGGACGCTCCGAGGGTCAGGGAGAGCTGGAGGGCAGAGGGGCAGGTGCCAGGGAAGGGGCCAGGTGCTCAGATCAGAGAAGAAGCCGGTGTCAGTTGGGGCACACCCAGCCCTCCTTCCAGGGGCTCACCCTCAGGGGACAGAGAATGTCCCAAGGTGAACTGCGCGTTGATGGGGGAGGCCTGGGATGGTCCGGAGAAGCAGCCACCCCTCCTGAGGCACCCTGGGAGAACTGCCAAGAGGAGGTGGGAGGCGCGCAGGGGTCAGCTGGGAGCGGGCCAAGTCAGAGGAGGGCAGCCCACGCAGAGGGAAAGCCAGGTGACGAGCAAAGAACTTTCAGGGTTCCCGAAATGACCCGCGTGACGCTTTTCATGCAGAGCGAGCTCAGGGCCCTTGACCTGTATACCTCTTCTAGCATCTTCATTGTTAGAACTGATGGCTGAGAAGTCCAGCGTCAAGGGGAAAAAGAAAGCAGAGAGAAAGGAAGGCAGGAGAAGTCGTGCGTGCCCAAAGCGCCCTCCAGCTATGGGGAAGGAGCTGGGATCCCAGCTTTCCCTCGCTTGACGACAATTACTGGGGGTCGAGCTCTGCCCTGGGAGCAGGGCACACAGCGGTGGGCAGAATAAAGCCCCTGTCCCGGTGCCGCTTTCAGCCAGAGAGGAGACAAAGGACACTCAGCATCATGCAGTGTAGGTCACCAGAAGGGCTGTGAAGAAATTCGAGCAAAAGACCTGGAAGGAGAGGAGCAGGCCTTGGGGCGAACTGAAGGAAAAGCGTTCCTGGCAGAGGAAACAGCATGTGCAAAGGCCCTGAGGTGCCGCGTGCTTGATAGTGGAAGGTCTGGCAAGGAGCTGGGTGTGGCTGCAGCAGAGGGTGGGAGAGGACAGAAAGACACTCCAGGGCCGTGTCCCATAGGCTCTTGTGGGCTGTGATCTGGGCTTCGGGCTCCGCTCTAGGTGGAGGAGAGCGACGTGAGGCCCACGAGCGGGGCCCACGGTGAAAAGCCCGCTCTGGCGGTTGTGTGGGAATTCGCTAGTGGCGGTGACCACACAGCTGGCTACTGCAGGAGTCGAGGTGACGGATGAGACTGACCTGGATGACGGTGGGAGCCCTAGAGGTTCCAGGAAGGGGTCGGGTTCCGGAAGCAGCTGGAGGGTAGAACCACAGACCCTTCTGATGGACTGAACCCTGGAAGCAACCGGGGAGGGGGGCACTGTATCATAGTAAAAGACAGGAGTCGTGGGTCATCTTCCCAGCTGTCACTTGTCACACCTGCCCATCTCCTGCTGGGCTGTCAGCCCCAAGAGGACGGGAGACAGGGCTCATATTCACCAGCGCGTGTCCCCCCCCCCCTTCCCTGTGCCCAGTGCAGAGCCCGACACCAAGCAGGTGCCCAACAAAAATGGAATGGTTCGGGGGCACCTGGGTGGCCCAGTCGGTTAAGCGTCCGACTTCGGCTCAGGTCACGATCTCGCGGTTTGTGAGTTCGAGCCCCGCGTCGGGCCCTGTGCTATCAGTTTGGAGCCTGGAGCCTGCTTCCGATTCTGTGTCCCCCCTCTCTCTCTGCCCCTCCCCAGCTCACGCTCTGTCTCTCAAAAAATGAATACACGTTAAAAAAATTTGTTTTTTTTAAATGGAGTCGTTCAGGGGGACACGGCAGGCAAGCCCCAGGTTCCGCCTCCTGGAGGCAGCAAGGTGTAGGAGAGAGCACTGTACCAGGGGTCTGGAGACCTGGGGGCCCTCGCCATTCGTTCTCTCATTCGCGTAGCAGGGCCTGTGGGTTCTGCGGGGAAGCAGGGGTGAGGAGGACGCAGGCCTGTCTCTCCTGTGGGGGGGAAGAGACGAAGCCAAAAGCCAGGCATCCTGGGGATCTGACCGCCCAGGAGAGGAGGCGGCCTACTACCCAGGGCCTGGGGACCCATCGCCAGGCTGGTGGCCTTGCACGGGGCCTTTAGGGATCCCTTCAGTCCTCAGACGGAGGGCGTGGCTGCACAAAGGTGTGGCTTTGTGGGCCTGCGGGGTGATGTGCGGGATGGGGGTTAGGGCTACGGGAGAAGGTGGGCAGCAGCCTGGCCATGGAGGGTCTTGGGCGCTACAGCAAGGGTTCGGAGGTGGCCACGAGGGCGTTCTGAGCAGGCGAGCGGTTGGAGGTGGGCAGGGAGTGCTGCCCGGTGACAGTGTGATGGCACGTTGGAGGAGACAGGAGATGGGGACCCCAGGGAGGAGTCCTCCCAGGGAGGAGTCTGCCCCAGGAGCCCAGGTGGGAGGCGATGGGGAGGTCCCGATGAATTGCTCCCCCCCCCCCCCCCGCCGTCAACTTGGGCTGGATCCAACTTGGGCCGATCTTACCTTGGGTTTCTGCCCAGTGGCTTTGCTAATACTGGGCTCCTCTGTGATGCTCACTGTCCCCCCCCCCACCCCCAGATGGGAGTGAGGGACACTTAGAAAGAAGATGAAATCCATGGAGTGAAGGTCTGGTCTCGGGAGTGGGGAGAAGGGAGGGGAGGCCTGCTGAGCATCCCACCCTAGGCGCCTCCCCTAATAGACCTCTGACCTTCTCCGGGCCTCGTTTCCCCCCCCCCGCCTCGGTACCCTGATGATGCGTGAGCCAGTAGAGCATAGGGGTCGGGGCGCTACTCTGCTTGGGTTGACAGTCTGGTTCTGTTGCTCTAACCAACGGTGAGACCCCGGCCAAGCCGCTCAACCTCACCTCTGTGCCCCCAAGTCCCCATGGTGGTGCGAGAAATCCCGCAATAGCTCCTTGGTGATCCAGGCTCAAGAGTATAGAACCAGGGGTGTGGCCACCTCTGGCAGGAGCGGTGGACCTGGGCCGAGAGAGGACCTGGGTCTCCTCGGGACGGCCAGTTTGTCACCAGGGTTGCCGCGGACGCTTTGGGAGGCGGGCGAGGCTGCCCCGACCTTCGCAGGATGTGCACCGGCCATCCTCGGCTGCGGCCCCGTGGGTACTGATGGCTTCTGAAAGAGCCTCAGCCCGGCTGAGGGTTGCCAACAGTCCCTCCTCCCTTGCACTCTGGGGGGGGGGACACTGTAAGGGTCACTGTGGCTCGGAGCCAGAGACTTAACGCCAAGAGGAGCGACGGGGAGCAGGGACGCAGGGAGGAGGGCCAGGAGGCCCCTTGAATCCAGCCGGGAGAGCTTCGAGCTTCGCTGGGGAGCCCCATTTTTCAGAAAACCCACTGTATGAAAACCTAAGACGCAGCCCCAAGAAAGCCCTCCCACCCCCTCACCCCCACATACACAACTGGGGGTGTATTTTAAAGCCACAGTGGCATTTATGGATGCAGTGAGACACTTCTCGAGGGTCTAGCATCCTGACCCTGCCGGTGGGTGGATGGCTAAAGGGCCTTCCCTGAAAAGCCAAATAACACCCAGAAGTTTCCTTGGGGGGTTCCGAAGATACAGCCGCAGACCCAGGGCACTGAGAGCGGCAACATCCGGTTGTTATGAAGTCATGATCTGTTAATGAACAGCTCATTTACAGGAAGCAGCCCAGGGTCCTGGCAGGAGCAGGGAGACAGAACCCCCCCCCTCACCCCCCGGGCTTGATCCCCACCTTCCTGCTGTGTGACCCTGGGCCAGTGTGGCTTAGCCTCTAGGGCGTCGGGTTTTTCATCTGTAAAACGGGGCTGATCGTGAGTGACAGATCCTCAAACCGCATTGGGAAACTGAGCCTAGGAAAATCCCGGACTGAGCTGTGGCTGTAACGCTCTGGCCGCCGGCTTCCTCCTCTGCCCAATGGGTGCGGAACCTCGAACAGTGTTTGGAGGTTTGAGGCAGACACGTAAAGTGTCCACACAGCGTGGGCCCGAGGAAGGGGAACGCAGAGGGACAACGAGCCCCACGCCCCTGGGTGAGCGGATGAAATGAAAAGTGTTCCCGAGACGCTTGATGAATTTTAGTTTGTGCCTCCTCTGGCCCCAAGACACTCTCGGCTGGGGGGGGGGCGGGGAGACCAGAGGGCGCACTTCTGGAAGGGCAGGGGTCTGGCCCAGCATTATACTGGCTCAGGGGCTGCCGGGGGAGGGTTTACGTGAATGGAAGGCAGCGGTATTTCGGGACGCTGTGCCACGGAGAACCGAGAGGAAGGAAATCGCCTGAGCGGACAGAAGGCCAAGGGCGCGAGGAGCCGCTTGATAGAAATTTGCACTCCGGGCTCTCCGGCTGCGGGTACCATCACGGGGCGGTGGGGGGCTTGGGAACCGAAGCCCCTCTCTGTCCTCGGACCACAGACAGGCCGGTGCGGCCGCAAAGGTGGCGTTTCCAGAGCCCGACTGAGTCCAGCTCCGCTTGTCCTCTGGAGCGAGCGGCCCCAAGACCCTAGGAGGTGGCTCGTGCCCTCTCTCAATCACCGCCTTCCAGAGTCGCGGACTTCCCATCCCAAAGGCAGGGCTGCTGTCTTCCGTGCACCCTTGGTATTCGGCAAAAGCTCCTTTGCCGACGCCGGGTCGTTTCCAACCCGGGTCTGTTTCTCCACTAGGATGCCCACGGCCGAGGCCCCCCAGGCAGCTGGAGGACAGGGCGATGGAGGTGATGGCGAGGAGGCAGAGCCGGAGGGGATGTTCAAGGCCCCCAAGGACTCCAAGAGAAAAGTCCGGGACTACCTCCGCCTGGCGCCCCTGTGGCTGGCCCTTGTCGTGCTGGCTTCGGTGGGGGTCCTGCTCTGGTATTTCCTAGGTAACCTGTGGGCCCGTCCGGGAGAGGCGCCTGGGGAGGACTTGGGATGGCCGTCGGGGGCGTACCAGGAGAGACCGGAAGTCCAGGCTCGGGGAATGCGGAGTTCACTGCGTGAACTTGGGCAAGGCACTTCTTCTCTGAGTCTTTCTGCCGTCCTGTGAGATGGGAGACCTCCTGCACCTATGTTCTAGGTCCTGGGCTCAGGTCAAGGGCAAGTTCCTTGCTGGAGTCAAGCGCCCCCAGCTCCCTCCAGCGGGGGAAGGCGTATTCTCACAGCACCCAATTCCCGTGAACCGACAAGCAGGAGTGTAAACATTGCCTCCACTTGCCTGAAGCCCTCCTGGGTTGCCCCTGGGCTCAGAGCCAGTTGGCTCTGCGGGAGGAGGCCCAGCGGCACGGGAGGTACCTGGCACCTGGGGTGGGGACCACAGCTGTCGCCTCTGGGTCTCCAGGACCCAGCATGAGTGGGGATGAAGGGGAGGGAGACACAGGACTCAGACGCCTGGGGGAGTGTCCCTGCACAGAGCTTTCACGCCCCAGCTCGGGCACACTTACAATTCAACACACGGGGAAGGGGGATTGGTCTGGCCTTGGTCTGAAGTTTGGCCTCCCCCTCTGGTATCACAGCCCTCAACTGGTCCCCGGGAGACCCAGGAGCAACGGGCCCATGTTCTTGGGTCCATCTGTCTATCCTTCCATTCATTCATTCATTCATTCATTCATCCACTCACTCCCTTATTCAGTACCAAGCACTTTCTGTGCCCCAGGCTCTGTGCCAGGCTCTGAAGATAGCCCCCTGCCCTCACCAGGAAGCACGGCATGGGCTAGGACAGAGGAAGGTGAGCGGCCAAGGAACCAGAGTGGAGACAATGCACCTTGCCCAAGCGATCAGAGACTTCCCACAAACACTCTGCGGAAGTTAGATAGTCTCCTTACTGGCTGAGTCTCATGGTGGAATGTCAGGCCCTGTGGAGGGAACGGGGACCCCACTATGGAGCAGGCATCAGAGACATCAGCCTAGGCCCAGCTCCAGCGTCGGGGCATCGGGGTAGGGATTGTCTGGAGCCGGCCCCTGGGCCACGCTGTTAGGAAGCCTAGGCCTGATGCACCTGCTGGCCATGACTTAGACCGTGAATCCGCTCAGAGCCAAGCGATGCGGGCAGGCGGGGGGGGGGGGGGTGGTGGGGGGGTGGGGGTGGAAACTGTGTGCATTTCACCACTGGCAGGAACCCAGTACCCCAAATAGCACAGAGCTGCCGAGGCCTCGGGATGATTAGTCTTCGGGGAAAACCGCGGTGTCAGGCTGGAGGGCCAGGAACCCAAGGGCCAATCGTCTTTCTTTGAGGAGTCTAATGGCTTCTGATTCTGTTCCGGGAGTACATTCACCCCTCGGGGAGGGGGTGCTCCCTGGGGCTGAGGACCCAGCGGAGGGGGGGTGCTCCAAAGCCCCCAAAGGGATTTAATGGTAAAAGGAGGGACTTCCAGGAGCTATTTGAAGGATTCTTCCCGCCCAGGCTCACGCTGTGCTCCGGGTGCTGGGCGAGGCGATGAATCTAGAAGGGGAGACAGACAGGGGGCCTGTGCTACTGGAGCAGGAGAAGCCCAAAGTGACAAGCCAATGACTGGTTAAGTGGCAGTCGGACTCTAGAAAGGGGCCCGGGGGAGAGGAGGGGCAGGGGTAGGGGCTGGCTCCCCAGGCGGGCAGGTCCTGGGCCCTGGGGTGCCTCCTACTTACGCTGGGGGCCCTCATGACTGCCCAGCTCTGTCTTCCTCATACTTTTTTTTTTTTTTTTTTTTTTTAAATTTTTTTTTTTTTTCAACGTTTATTTATTTTTGGGACAGAGAGAGACAGAGCATGAACGGGGGAGGGGCAGAGAGAGAGGGAGACACAGAACCGGAAGCAGGCTCCAGGCTCTGAGCCATCAGCCCAGAGCCTGACGCGGGGCTCGAACTCACGGACCGCGAGATCGTGACCTGGCTGAAGTCGGACGCTTAACCGACTGCGCCACCCAGGCGCCCCTGTCTTCCTCATACTTACCCTCCCCTGCTCTCCTGGGTGACCGTTCATGCTTTCTTCTTCCCGGCACCAAATCCCGCAGGCGCCCCCCCCCCATTTCTCCGCTCCCCCCTTTGCAGCAAACTCCTCGAAAGACCCGTCTCTACTTCTGCACCCCCAGCCCCTCCGGTACCCTCTCCAATCTGGCCCCCCGCCCCCACCCCCAATGGCGCTTGCCAAAGTCGCCAGTCATCACGTCGCTACATCCGACGTCCGGCCCTCTGTCCGCCTTGCACCTGAGCCACCGGCAGCATCTGACCAGGCCCCTCACTCCCTCCTCCTCGAAACCCTCTCCTCACGTGGCTTCCAGGGCGCCCCACATTTTCTTTTCCCCCAGCTCACACTGTTTGCTTCTCCCGCGTGTCCTTCGCTGGTCGAGGGCTCCCCTTCTCCCTAGTCCGCCTTCTTCTTTCAGGGTCTCATCCGGTGCCCCTGGCCTTAAATGTCCTTTATACCCCGGTGACTCCCAAATCCGTCCAGCCTGGGCCCCTCTGTCGCCGGGGCTTGCCCTCCACCAGGATGCCTAAGGGCACCTCGGACCGCAGCCCACGGCTCTCCCTCGTTTCCTCCGGACCCGCACCCCCCAGCCCACACAGTGGCCATCCCGACCCTCCAGCCGTGCCCCCCTTTGCTCCCCTCTTTTACACCCCAGCCCCAATTAGCCAGCAGACCTGGTCGCCCCTCGCCTGGCCACTGTCACTGGACGACTGTAGGAGACCCCCTCCCCCGACGGCCGCGGGGCTCCCCGCTTCCGCCCTTGCCCCCTTACAGCCCGTTCACACAACACCAGGGGGACCGATTTAGAAAGCAGATCAAAGCACCTAACCTCTCCCCTTAAACCTCCCCCCGCTCCCACCTCATGGCAAAACCCAAGTCCCCCCCATCCCTCCCCCCTCCCATCTCTTCCTACTCTCCCCTCCTTCCCTCCTTGTGTTCCTCAAGTACACCACATGAGCTCCTGCCTCAGGGCCTTTGCAATTGCTGGTCCCTCTGCCTGCAACGTTTTTTTCCTGTAGATTAACATCCGCCTTCTTCCCGCCCTCACCCCTGATCTCTGCGGCACTGACGCCTCTAATTGCTCGTTTATTGTCTGCCTTTCTTGCTCAACAAACCATTAAGGGCAGGGTGTTGTTTTCTTCACTGTTATACCGTGAGCGCTAACACAGTAGGGTTCTCAAGTACCATTTGCTGACTGAGTGAATAAACGAATGAATGAACGGGACTAGAGACCCAGGGCTGTGACTCCGGCGAAGGGAAGGATGCACGGAGACGCTAACCCGCAAACCTGACCTTCTTGGCCACGCGGGTCCCCTGGCTTTCGTGTGGTCTGTATCCTGGACGGATCCTTGTGTCCGAGCTTCTGCCTGGGAGCCTTCGGGACGCCATCCGTCTATGGGCTTCTTTCCTCCCTGTCGCGGAACAAACCGGACGACGCGACGTCCACGGCAAAGATGATGATGGGGGAGGGGCCTCGGAGGCCCGGGATGCCGGCCGCTGAGCTGAGGGTTTGGGTGGCAGGAGAAGGCGTCGGGGAGACCGGAGGCTCCCTCGGCTGACCTTGTTGGTTTCTTCCCGGGCAGGGTACAAGGCGGAGGTCACGGTCAGCCAGGTGTACTCGGGGAGCCTCCGCGTGCTCAATCGCCACTTCTCCCAGGACCTCGCCCGCCGGGAGTCCAGTGCCTTCCGCAGTGAAACGGCCAAAGCCCAGAGGATGGTAGGGAAGGGCTGCAGGGAAGGGAGGGAACAGACGAGGGGTGGGGAGGGACGCGGAGGGCCCCGGTCAGGCCGAGCCCGTCGGTCAGTCGCTTCAGAGCCCTCGCTGGGAGCCGGGTCCTCTTCCAGGCACGACGGGAGGGGAACGGGGGACAGGGGGGTGGGAAAGTCAGTGGACTCGGGGGTGAAACGCACTTGTCCTGATGGTCACTCCCTAGCAGCCTTACCTTGGGGGAGGTCAGGGCCGTGCAGGGGTGCTGTCCGGGCCCACCCACATCCCCTCCCCTCCAGGGCGATGGTTTCCTGCCCTGGGGATGGTCTCGGGCTGCCCGGACGTCCCACCCTCCGGCTGCGGGATGGCACCCCGCCCGGGAGGGCAGGCCGGAAGTGCTGAGGTGCAGTGCTTCCTGGGAGTAACCTTCAGCCACGAGACAGGGCGCGGGTAGATAAATACCCCAGCTCCCTTGGCCTTGGTGAGGCGCCAGCTCTGGGCTGCCTCCCAGGGCTCCGTGTTGGACGGTGCCTCAGCTGCCCACGGCCCTGTCCTCCTTCACAGCAGCACTGGCCGTCCCCCTGCCGGCCTGTCCTCCTCGCCCCCCGCCCCCCGGTGCTCTCCAGAATCACCCCCAAAGAAGCCACTCTCCCCACACCCTTGTCCCGGGACTTGCTTCTGGGGGATGCGCCCAAGGCTCTCTTTCCTCTGTAGCGCGGATAATCCAGAGGGGCGCGGGGTCGAAAGGGGATGGTGGGGACGTTGTTCAAGGTGTCCGAGATGCTCCGCAAATGCACCTCCTGCCGTCAGCGCCGGGCTGCCAACACGGGCGAAAACCGACCAGCTCAGCCCCCGTGGCTGGTGGCTGGTGGCTGGGGTGAGGACCCGACTTGGGAGCTGAACGGGGCTCTCCGGAGTGCAGGGGCGACTTTTGATGAGGAGGGACGGAAGCCATCGGTGGTCTGGCGTAGGCGGCAGCGTTGAGGGGCAAGGCCTAGGTATGGGGGGAGGGGAAAGGAACGGGGGTCAAGTTTGTTTTCCACGGCTAGTCCGCTGGGTGACCTCGGGCAAGCCTCTCCACCCCGTGGGTTCCGGTCAAGCAGGGCCACCGACAAGGGCAAAGGACGCGCGCAGGTGGGAGGGGGTTTCCGCAGAGGGTCCCCAGGGTGCTGCTGTCTCCTCTCCTTTTAGCTCAAGGAGCTCATTGCTAGCACCCGCCTGGGGCCTTACTACAACTCCAGCTCAGTCTATTCGTTTGGGTGAGTCGCCCCGGGCCCCACCCCCACCCCCACCCCCAGCCCTCACTAGAACCTGAGACTCAGGGACAAGGAGGGGGTGCTGGCGGCTTCCGATGCGATGGCCTTGTTTTTAGAAATGGGGACACCGAGACATGGGCCTTCCCTTCGCGGAGCTCGGTTTCCTCACCTGTAGAATGGGCACAAGGCCGCGGTGGGGCTCACGCCAGACCGTGGCTGTGCGGCGCGCGTACGCCGCACGGGAGCCGGGGGTGGCGGGAGTCGGGGTGGCCCAGCTGTCCCGTGCATGTCCGGCTCCGGCCGGTGGCACACCCCTGAACCCCGCCCGCGCGCGGCCGGGAGGTAGAGAGCGCCTCGCTCCGGGTTTGTCGGGAGGAGGTTTCCACGTGAAGGGGGACGACAGCGTGGGGGGGGGGGGGGTAGTGGGGGGGGGTAGTGGGCACGAGCCACGCTTGGCTGTCTCCCCCCCCGGAGCCGGATGTCCGGCCCCTTTCCCACCGGCCTCGCCTTCTGCCTGCCTTAGGGAGGGGCCTCTCACCTGCTTCTTCTGGTTCATCCTCCAAATCCCCGAGCACCGCCGGCCGATGCTGAGCCCCGAGGTGGTGCGGGCGTTGCTGGCGGAGGAGATACAGTCCACGGCCAACGGCTCGGCCCCCGCCCCCTACAGGGCCGACTACGAGGTGGACCCCGAGGGCCTGGTGATCCTGGGTCAGTACTGGGGAGGGGCGGGGGGTGTGGGGCGGGCCGGTGAGGGCTCCGCAGGCCTGGATGCTCTCAGGGTGGGGGTGGGGTGGTCTCCGAGCGACCCCCACCCCCACCCCGGGAGCCAGGACCACTGCGGGGCGGTAGGGGGTCGGCACTCAGGGTCAATCTCAGGCAGGCTGGCTCTGATGGTGGCTGCAATTTTTACTTGCACTTTTTCATTTCGTTTTATTTATTGACCTTTGGTCTTTGTTGATTTGTCTGTTCGTTTCCTTTTAACAGAGGCCAGCGTGAAAGACATAGTTGCCCTGAACGCCACGCTGGGTACGCGCCTGGGGTTTTTCTTTCCCCTCCGCTGCGTTTCGAGTCGCTGTTGCGCTTGGCTTTGGTCGAGTGTCGGGGGGCCGCGTGGCTTCCGGTGGGTGCGGGGAGCAGTGGCCTGGAGGGACCCGGGGGGGCTGCCGTGGTGGGCTTGGTGATGAGTCCCGAGCGAGGCTTGGGCCCGCAGGGGACGGGAGGGATGGTGCCCCCCGTGCGTGCGTGCGCGTGCGTGTGTGCGCGCGCGCGCGTTGCCTGTGCGGGGTGTCGCAGTGAGTAGCCGGGTTAATTGCACGTAAACGTGACTCTCCTTTTTTTATCGCCAAACTCAGTTTAGTGGAAAGCTACGGTTTCCACTAATGGTAGAAAATACTCTGGCCAATTCCAAGCGTTATCAGCCGCTTCGCATTTAAACCTTGGTCTCTTGGAGATCTTTCTGTCACGTTCAAGGATACTCCCTTCACATTTTCCTTCCCCTTCTTAGCCAGGCTCATCTGCCCTGTCTTCCTCCCCTACTCCCATGCCCTGTTGCCAGACTCGCTTTGCTTTTCTCCAAGAGGCTCCGTAGTCCTCCTCCTGAGCCCTGGGAACAAAGTACCAGCAGGGCCACCATGACGCACAGCGCCAGGCGGCACTGTCCACATCGGAGTCTGCGTGACTGGAGACTCCTGCGGTTGTGCAGTGCACAACCTGTGCTGCTGTGCCCTGTGGTCCCGAGCAGAAGCTCCTAAATTCCCAGCTCCTTCTTACATTACCTAGAGCGTCTACCCAGAGCTGAGGTCAGGCTGAGGGCATCAGCCCCCTCTCAGTGGGGCAGGCAGGATTGAAATCATCGTCCTACCCTCTCTTATCTTCTGGCCCGGTCAAATGCTCACTTCTTCGGGGGGATGGAGGTGATGAGGTCAAAGTGCGATTTCCAAGTAGCTGAAATCATGGTTCTCGAAACTATAGTGAGCACACATCAAAGATGTATTTAACTTCTTAACGAGGGAACCAGTAGAATATTGCAAAACTGGTTCAAAGGAGAATGTGAAAGACGGACGGATGGAGGGATCGATCGATCGATCTCCCTACGTAGCTCCCTATCATCTTCCGCTGCACCGGTACTCACACCGTGACCCTTGGTCTTGGATGGGCTTTTCTGCCGCCCTTGCCTGAGCTGGCTGTCCACGCGTCCTCAGGTTTCTGGCGGTTGCTTCGTAATTATCTTTATTCGGTTCGGTGCACGTCTGGAGTCCCTGCTCCCCGGGAGCACGGTGTCTGATGGGGCGAGGATGACAATTCAAATCCTTCGTACAGGCTTTTTCGAGCATTTCCCCCATGCCAGGCCCCGTGCCTGCTCTGGGGACATCAGATGACCGTGTCCTCACCCCTGCCCTCAGAGGAGCTCTGAGCCCAGGAGAGAGACAGACAAATAAACAGAATCTCATAACACCAAGTGCCAGCGCTAGAGCAGAGGTCCCAGGGGCAGCGGAAGGGGGGGGATCGTTCCACCCTGGGGACGGAGGGACACCAGGGGCCACAATCCAAAGCAGAAGAAGGGACCCTGCCTCTAGAGGGAGGGAAAAGTTGCTCCTGCCCGGGAGGGCGGGGGGTCCTGGATGCCTTCATGGGGGGGGGGTCAGGCAGCAGACTCAGGCATGGGAGATGGGTAGGGGTCTGTCAGGCTGCGAAGAGGAAGGGACACTCTGGGCAGAGGGAACAGTGTGAGCAAAGGCCAGGCAAGGAGAATGCAGCAGGCATGTTCGTTTACTCTCTCCCGATGACCGGAGGTGACAGGGTTCCCAAACATATTTCCGATGATCAACAGAGACCAGCAGGTACTTCTCTACTTAATAAGCCTCAAAAAAAGGGGGGGGTGTGCCTGGGTGGCTCAGTCGGTTAAGCATCCGACTTCGGCTCAGGTCAGGATCTCGCGGTCCGTGAGTTCGAGCCCCGCGTCGGGCTCTGTGCGGACAGCTCGGAGCCTGGAGCCTGCTTCGGATTCTGTGTCTCCCTCTCTCTGCCCCTCCCCCGCTCGTGCTCTGTCTCTCTCTGCCTCTCCAAAACAAAGAAAACTAGTTAAAAAAGAGAGACATTATTAAAATGGCAAAAGCAAAACCTCAACTTGGGGCAAGATTTGAAGAAAACAGACGACCAGGAAGAGCCAGGCGGCCTTCCCCAGGTGCTGGCTCAGGCAGATCAGAGGCCCTGTCTCTTCCCTGTCACTGGTGCCCCGTCCCCCCCCTCCCCCCACCCCCCCCCCGGAGGAAATCAACTCCCCGATGGAGTCAGGACGGCCAGGGCTCAGGACGAGGGGGTTGAGGCAGCAGCATCTGAGCAAAGCATCCTCCCCTCCGTTCCCTCACTGGTGCTCAGAACCCCCCAGAGAAGGAGGTGGGAAATGGGCGACCATAGTGGGCGTTCGCCAAAACGGAGTGGCGAAGCAACCGAGTCACGCGGCTGATGAGAAGGTGGCGCTGGGACTGCAGGGCAGGGGGCGAGCCCCTCACCCACCAGGCTGCCTCCCACCTACCGGGGCGCCTCCCCTCATCCCTGCTGCTCCCCGGGCTACCGTAGCGTGAGGCTTCGACGAGAGACTCGGGCTCCAGGGGAGAAACTGTTTGTTGGCTGCTGGTCCCTGGGGCCTGAATCAAACACACAGTAGGGCCCCCACCGACCGTGCCGAGGGGGTGAGCGCACGAAGATGCTAGAACGGTGCAGGGGGGGCCTGCCGTGCACGTCCTGACATTGCCCGCAAGGCTCATGGGTTCAGTCAGGCGGTAGGTGCAGCGGGGTGCGGGCGCAGGAGGGGAGTCCGGGACGGAGAAGGGGCTGCAGAGTGAGGGCAGCCGGCGGGACTGGCTGTGTCCGAGCCTCAAGCGGGGGGGGGGGGGGGGGCCCGGCTGGAGGCTGACAAGTCACAGGGCTCTCTGCCCCAGCTCCCCCTTCTCCCCCTCCCCCCACTCACCCAGAGAACCCTCGCCCCCCCGTACAGAGCACCTGCTTTGTGCCAGGCCCCGTGGTGGGCACGCAAACGCACATCAGCCCTAAGCGGTGTGACAAGGCCTGCAGGGCGGTGTCGTGGCCCCCATCCCGCCCGGGTCTGTAAAGGGGGACGCCGACAGCAACTGCTTCACGGGGCTGTTAAGTGAGGTGGTGAGTGGAGGGCGCTTAGCCGCCCTCCCCGCAGCCCTGCATCAAATGCTTGATCAGTGCGATCTGTGTCCTCATCATTAGCTCGAGGCACTTTCTCAACCCAGCGCTGCCTCTCGGCCCCACCGGAGCGCGCGCCCTCCTCTCCACCTGAAATGAAACCCTCACCCTAGTCCCCCCTTTTTGCCAAAAAAATGTTTTTAAAAGTTCATCAGTGCGAGACCGCGCATGAGCGGGGGAGGGGCAGACACAGACTCGGAAGCGGGCTCCAGGCGGGCTCCGAGCTGTCCGCGCAGAGCCCGACGCGGGGCTCGAACTCGCGAACCGCGAGATCGCGAGATCGCGACCCGAGCCGAAGTCGGACGCTTAACCGACGGAGCCCCCCCGGGAGCCCCTCGCCCTTCTCCCCCTATTGCACAGCCACCTTGCAGGTCGCTCGGCCTCCTCGAAGCTGCTCCCAGCAGTCAGAGGGGTCTGTGATCCGAGCCCCGCCACGCCCCAGCCCTGCCTAACCTTCCATGGCTCCCCGTGGCCACGGGGGAAAGGGTCTCCGCTCCAGGGCGTGATCTGGGCCCTGCCTCCCTCCTCCAGCTTGCTCTCTTGCCTCAAAGTCCCCTGGCCCCCTCTGGCCACCGGCCGTTTGTTCGCGCTGTGACCCTGCCTCCCCCCACCCCCCACCCCCACCCCAGGTCTCCCCAGCCCTACAGCCGGCTGGGCTTAGAGCCCTCGCTTCCTGAGCTGTTACTTAC
This sequence comes from Lynx rufus, assembly GCF_022079265.1. Taxonomy (NCBI): domain Eukaryota; kingdom Metazoa; phylum Chordata; class Mammalia; order Carnivora; family Felidae; genus Lynx; species Lynx rufus. The sequence continues at coordinate 131,008,057 of NW_025814889.1, read as the reverse complement.
TGCTGGGCTCTGTATCTGTCCTCGCTGTTCTTGGTGCTCCCAGGCGGTGACCGGACTTTTCTCTGGCACTCGCCGGACATGGAGAGGTCAGTGAGCGCTTAAGCGAACGAACGAATGGACCCACGAGTGAATGCGTGGATGGGGAGAGATGGGAGTCAGCGGGGAGACAGAAAGAAGGGACATGGCGCATCTGGGCTGCTCCCCATCCAGCTGCTGTCCCCGGGCCACCGCCGCCCAGGTGAGGACCGGCTGGCCCCCCGGGGTCTCTCCTCCTGGCTAACAGGGGTCAGGGGGCCTGTGCCTCTCCCTCCTCCAGGCTGCTACCGCTACAGCTACGTGGGCCAGGGCCAGGTCCAACGGCTGAAGGGGCCCGACCACCTGGCCTCCAGCTGCCTGTGGCACCTGCAGGGCCCCAAGGATCTCATGCTCAAACTCCGGCTCGAGTGGACGCTGGCCGAGTGCCGGGACCGGCTGGCCATGTACGACGTGGCCGGGCCCCTGGAGAGGAGGCTCATCACCTCGTGAGTCCCGGGAAGGGGGCGGTGATGTGGGGGCCAAATCGCACCCCGTTCCGAGATGAGGGGCTGTGTGACCCTGCTCCTCGGTGTGTGGTCTCTTGAGAGGCAGCGGGGCTAGCCCACGGAGAAAGGGAAAAGAGGCTGAAAGGGGCTGCGTCTTGTGGGCCGTCCCCTTTCCCTCCCTGAGCCTCGGTTTCCCCACCTGTAACAAAGCGGTTGTACGAGATGACCCCGAACCTCAGCTCTGAGGGGCGACAGGGCTTGTCAGGACGCTTCAGGGTCTGGCAGCCCCAGACCTCCCACCCCCCACCTCTGGTGCTTCTCAGGGACGTGTCCTAAGGCAAGTCACTTTGCCTCTCTGAGCCTCAGTTTCCTCACTTGTAAAATGGGGGCAGAATCACGCCCACCTTGCCGGGTTGTTGCGAGGATTTAAAGGAAACCATCAGTGCCACGCTTCTCACACATCGTAATGCTATCCATTATTGCTACGTGTTCAATGTATCCATCAAATATCCAATAACTGCTGTCCGTTACTACTCTCGTTGTATATAGTCTAGTGGGATTGGGTCACGAGGGGCATTGAATGCCAGGAGCAGTTTGAGCTGTAACACTTGGTAAGTGGCCCCCACTTACCAGCCCCCCCCCAAAGTTCTTGAGCAGAGGAGCGGGGCTTTAGGACATCGGATAGGATGACAAGGGCAGGAAGCGGGCAAGTGGCGGTGGGGGTGGTGGGGGGAGACCACGAGGGGGCTGGAAATGGCCTCCACCTCCAGGAGATGTGGCCACCTCCGCAGCGTGGGGGAGGGGCTCTGTGAGCCCAGGTGTCACGTGGCTCTGTGACAGGTAGAGGGGCCCGGCTGGGAGGGCAGGGGGGTGCCCCAGGCTGCTGCCTCCTCTGTCTCGCTCGGGCTGGCCCAGCTTCCAGGCGGGAGTGGGGGCGAGACCCGCGTGTTCAGATCAAGGGCAATCCTGGAGGCTGGGCAGGGCCGAGGTTCTCCCCCAGATCCCTCCCCTCCCCCCTCACCCCCCCCCCCCCCGCCTCTCTGAATATCCTGGCTCTGAGGCGGCACACTCATTTGCGACACCGCCCCCCACATGGTGACCTCAATCTGGGGTGTGCGTGGGCTGGGTTCCTGGAGGGCTCTGGGAAGGCGGAGAAGTCAGACACCATCTGATTTCCAGCCCCGATGAGGGTGGAGACACTTGCGGGCTTCCCCTGGGGCTTCTTCAAGTCCCACCCCCCACACGGCCTGCCCAAAGGGAGGGGACCCGGCTCGGCCTCGCCCCTGCCCGCTGTGGTACCCAGGCAGCTCGGACATCCCACCTCAGAGCCTTGCAGGTCTCCGATGATGGGTTGGATAAGGTCAGGGGGTCCCCAGACTTGCACCCCGGAGTCGTGAGAGGGTCTTGCGCGGTGATAAAGAGGGCAGAGCAGGAGGGTCCCCGACCTACTTGAACCCCGTGGTTTCTCTTATGGGTTTCACACCCTGGGAGACGGCGACACATTTTTGTCTCTGCTGCTAAGCAGATAAAAGAAAAGAACCCCCAACGTTAAAGGCTGAGGCGCCCACTACAGGTGACCTCGGGCCCCTCAACCCTGAAACCTGGGCTCCCTGCGGGGTACCGGCCGGGCACCCGGGGGTCACAGGGCTTCTGAGGGGACAGGGGCTGAGGGACGGGAGGCAACCTCCTGCCCTCCCTCACCTGAGGAGCTGGCCTGACCCTCCCAGGGCCTCCAGTCGGCCTCCTGGGCCAGAGAGGGTCAGAAACCTGCCCAAGGACACACAGCAGACTGGCCACAGCTGTGCTGCTCTTAGACCGCCCTCCCGGGCCCCTCCCGCCCCGGCCACCTTTCTCTGTCCTTCCAGGGTCTACGGCTGCAGTCGCCAGGAGCCCGTGGTGGAAGTCCTGGCATCCGGCGCCGTCATGGCCGTGGTCTGGAAGAAAGGCCTGCACAGCTACTACGACCCCTTTGTACTCTCCGTGCAGCCTGTGGCCTTCCAGGGTGAGGGGTCGGGTCCCTAGGGATGGGGGGGGGGGCGTTGCTGTGAGAAACCCAGGGCACAGGCCAGCAGGCCTTTCACCTTCCTGTTGGAGTTGGAAATGGGATGGGGGCAGAGGGAAGGTTCTGGAAGCTCCTCCGCTCTCCACCCTCCCGTGCCCTCGGCCCCTCTCTTCTGTCCTCTATTCTCACTCCATTTCCCTACCTTTCACCTGGCTCTCCGGCCCTCCCTGTCCCTGTCCCTGTCCCCCCTCTCCCTCATTCTCTCTCCCACCCTCTTTCTGTTTATTGTCTGTTCTGTCCCCACCCTGGACCTGTGTCTCCTCTCCAGGCTCCTCCCCTGGCCCTTTCCGCCCCCCCTCCCGCCCCTGCACCTGCCTGAGGCTAGAGGGTGGGTCTGTGGTCAGGAGGCCCCGAGAACCTCAGATTCACCCCCAGACCACCCTCGCATACCTAGGGTGAGCCCCACATCTCTCTGGAGAAGGCGTTCGGCTCAGGGAGGGCTGTCCACACCATTTCCGGGAAGGGCTCCCCAGGCTGCCCGCGGGTCTCCCCGCTGTCCTCCTGCTCCGGACCTCCCTCGCTGACACCCCCTTTCCCAGGAAGAGCTCACCCTGCCCTTCGTGCCCTGGCTGTCGTTAGGCCTGGATCAGCGAGGCCCCTCTAGTTTCTGGAGCAGGTGGAAGAGAGGGTTGGAGACAGGAGACCACGAGACGCTGCCCCCACCTCTCTTGGCAGTCTGCCTCTTCCCGCCCCTGGTGTTGGCCCCAGAGGTCTCCTGGCAGTGGCCCAGGTCCCCAGCGGCCCCGGCTGGGTTCCGGCAGCCCTGTGGGGGGTGCCTGGGGCCGAGGAGCTGCCGGAGCCCTCGCTGGTTCCAGGGAGTCACTGACATAGCTCAGAGGAGAGGGGGACAAGGTGACCCTGGCTCCGGGGAGAGGTGGCGGGGCCCCTGGGAACCCTCCTGATCCCTCGCCCTCTCACTGTGTGACCTCAGCCAGGTCCCTCCTCCTCTCGGAATCTCAGCTTTGCAAAGGGGAGTGATTCTCCCTCCCCCGATGCCCAGAACCGCGAGGCTTGCACAGCGGTGACCACGTGTAGTAAACGTTCAAGGGCAACACACAATTCGTGCCAATAGGTAACATTTATTTGAGGACTCACCACCGATCAGGCTCTCTGTGCGATGCGTGTCTATTTAATCGGCTTAGCTGCCCTGTGAGGTAGGTGCTACTGTGGCCTACTGTTGCAGATGGGGAAACTGAGGCCCAAGGCCACACATTCACACTCGACCACTGAGCTCGACGGTTTAATGGCAGGATGCGGGTGGGGTTGCGGCTGCCTCTCACCTGCTGGGAGGCGCAGCGAGCTGGGGCCGGGGGGACCCTGTGTAACAGCTGTTCTCGGGGCCCCAGCTTGCGAGGTGAACCTGACCCTGGAGGGCCGTCTGGAGCCGCAGGGCGTCCTCAGCACGCCTTACTTCCCCAGCTACTACTCGCCCAGCACCCACTGCTCCTGGCACCTCATGGTGAGCCCCGTGCCCTGCCACCCATCTGCCCTCTGCCCAGGGCACCCTATGGACCTCAGGAAGCCCCGGCGGGGAGGGGACCGCTGTCTTGCCCCTGCTGGAGCAGCCACAGGCTGGGCCCTGGGTGCACATCTCCCCGGGAGGGGGAGGGGAGGACAAGTGTGGCCAAGGTCTGCCTCCCTTGGCCGCAGTGGTGCCTGTGTGTTGAGTGACAGACAGAGCTCAGCCCCGGCAGGCCCTCTGTGTCGACAGGCCTCCTCCCTTTGCGGGGCTGGGAAGTGGGGCCACCAGCCCAGCCACAGCCCACGGGCCGCGTGGTGACCACTCCTCTGTCACAGGTGCCCTCCCTGGACTACGGCTTAGCCCTCTGGTTTGATGCCTATGCTCTGCGGAGGCAGAGGTATGACCTGCCGTGCACCCAGGGACAGTGGACGATCCAGAACCGGAGGTACCCACCCCCTGGGGCCCCCTTCCTCTCCCCACAGTCACCCGCCTGGGGAGCCCACGTCCCGGACCTCAGAGGGGCAGCGCAGGAGGAGGGCACAGGGCACAGGCGAGGCTATTAGGCCCGCCGCCCCGGCCCCAGCCTCCCGTCCTGCCACCCGAAGGTCTCGGACACCTTGGCTGTTGATTCTGGTTCGGGCGGGATGGCTTCGCTTCCTTGGCTGCTGTCACCCCACTGTCTGGTCCCCTGAATTCTCAAGTGAGACGATGCCGGAGCCACAGGACTCCACGTGCACCCGGGGACCCCTCTTCCCTTACCCCACGCCCTGCTGTTGGCCAAAGTCGAGTGGCTTCCGGGCTGGAAAGCTGCATGGCCAGGGCCAAGCCCGCTCTGGCTAATGTGACCAAGGGTGGCCGATCGCCAGGGTCGCTCCGTATCACCCACATCACCCACGGGACGCTTGCCCTGCTGTCTGTCCTGACTTGGGCCCCCTGAGGACAAAGTTTCGGAGGAAGAAGTGAGCCCTCGGGGAGGTGGGACAGGACACAGCGGGGCCGCCCGTGGGTCATCCGGGGATGCAGTTTGATCAGTAGGAGGAGGACTGGTAAATGGCCACTGGGGCAGGCAACCTGGGGCCCCCGGTGGCCCTGACAGCTGCGAGGAGTGAGGCGGGAGGGTGGTGGGGAAGGGAGGCAGTGTAGACACGCTCTCCCCAGTCTGGGAAGAGGTGGGTGACCTGGGACATTTGGGGGAGGGGATACTTGTGATGGGAGGGGCTCCATGCCTAAGCCCTGAGTGGGAGCGGCCCCCAGAGGGAGAGGGGAAGGTTCGGGCACCTGTAGCGGTGAGATGATGTGTAAGTTACAGGCAGGGCTGCGGGGGTAGGGGGAGTAGGAGGCCCTCCCGGGGCCCCATTGTTGGGCGGCAGACGTTTGGGGAGAGAAGAGGGATCTTGAAGTAGCCTCGCCGGCCGGGGTGGGGTCCAAGGACGTTGGAGAGAAGCTTCTGCACCTAGTAGGGTCGGGCCTCTGCCCTCTCTTCCAATCCCAGGATTCTGGCCTCAGAGGCTGGGATGCTCATGTGCAAAGTTCCCGACGTCTTGGCTTCACGGAGTTTGAGTGTCCGAGATTCCAGGACATAAAATGCAAAAAGGTTCCAGGACTCTGGAAGCCTCGGATTCTGGGACTGGTGTCCACATTCTCCAACGCGGGCTTTGTCGGTCGATGCTATTCAGACAAAAGGTCACAGGGTTGACGACGCTCCTTGACTCGTCGTCATCCTTTCCGGGGCCCTGGCAATTCATCAGGGACTGTGGTTAAAGGGAAAAAAGGCGAAATGCCTGTGGTGCGACCTCAGGCCCGTGCTGTTCGGGAAACAAAAGGCACCCTGTCCCATGGGTCCCAGCGCGCGGGTGTCATTTCTGGGCACCTCCACCTTTATCCTCAGGGAGCTCCCTGGGGACCCAGGGGAGTCACTCTTGCAACCAGAGTCGGGCGAGGTGGTCGGATCCAAAGCGTGTGCGGGTGTGCATACGCGTGCCTGTGTGCGTGAGTTGGCGCGTGTTCGCCTGCACCCGTAAGTGCCCGCCCGAGTGCGGGTTCTCCTGCAGAGCCTCTGAGCAGCTGTGCTGGCTCAGTCTCTTGGCCACGGCGCTCCTGCCCAGCCCGCCGGCACCCGGGTGAGAGGGCTGACGGCCTCTGTGGCCCTCGCCAGTTCCGAGAACGGCCCGGGAAGTCCCACCTCTATCTCCTGAGACCTTCGGGAAGGATCCAGGGTCCCCAGGTGGAGACTCACGCCCCAGGCCGGCCCCCCGGGGTTCCTGCCCATGTCTGAGTGTGGAAGGGAAGGCAGACGTGTGTCTCCAGATCATAAGCACCGGACAAACATTTCCTCTAGTTTCGCTCTTTTTTGATAATGATTATCCAGTGTAGACGCTGAGAAACTCTTTGAATGAGCATTTGTTGGAAAATTTGCTTGTGTGGGTGGCAAAGATATGAGAGGTCCGGGGAAGGGTGTTGATTTGCAGGCACAGGGTGTATAGGGAGGGGGAGGGCACGGCCCTTGGACCCAGAATGGCCACGGACGAGGAGCGATAGAGGGCAGGTTGGGGGCAAAGGGGGCTTGCCCTTCAGGTGGCGATGTAGCGATGAGGAAAGGCTGGGCATCCTCGGCTTTGTGGCCTCCCTCCTCTGGGCCCTTTCTGCCTTTCCCCACCTCCCTCCTTTCTACCCGGCTTCTCCCGGCGCCCACGGCCGAGGCCTCACGCCCTCTGAGTGGCCCGGAGGCGGCGGGGAGGGACGTGGCCTAGTGAGCCTGGCCACCGGCGGCTTGATTTCACAGAACCCGCTCTGGCGGGGCGTCACCACAGCATAGGTTTCCCCTTTACCGGGAATCTGTCTCCTGCCAGCTTCCTCCACTGTGATGTCACTTTTCTCGTGATCTGCCCTATCATTTCCCCTTCCCTCCTGGCACCGGCTGCCTGGGCCCGCGGGAGCCCCCTGTGCCTGACCCGGCTGCGGGTGGCCCTCCTAGTCCTCTGAGCCACTGGGTGGCCAGCACTGCCTGCAGCCACGGGGGCTCCCGGTCAGACTGACGTCAGCCCGACCCCAGGGCCGGGTGCTGGTCGTGTGCAGGCCCGGCTCCAGCTGCTGCCCTAGACGAGCTCACAGCCCGACGGCATGAGCAGCTGGCTTTCCAGGAAGCCGTTTTCTCATGTGTTCCTTAACGTACCCCGCAAGGGAGATATTATCACCCCCATTTTGTAGACGTGAAAACTGACGCTTGCTGAGGTCGATGTGCCCGAGGTCGCGCGGCTGCTTCACGTGGCAAAGCTGGCCTCCAGCTCGGCTCTGCGGCTCTGGGTCCGGAGCTCTGGCCGCCACGCCAGACGCTGCTATTCTCCCTTCTTTTTTTTTTTTTTTTTTTTTTATTTTTATTTTAGTTTTGGGACAGAGAGAGACAGAGCATGAACGGGGGAGGGTCAGAGAGAGAGGGAGACACAGAACCGGAAGCAGGCTCCAGGGCTCCGAGCCGTCAGCCCAGAGCCCGACGCGGGGCTCGAACTCACGGACCGCGAGATCGTGACCTGGCCGAAGTCGGACGCTCAACCGACTGCGCCACCCAGGCGCCCCTATTCTCCCTTCTTTAGTGCTTGTGCCTTCTGACCCGCCTTCGCACGTAATCTGTCCTCAGGGAAGGGAATGTGTGCGTGCATGTAGCCATGCTGGATCCTTCCTTCCTTCCTTCCATTCATCCATCCACCTACCCACCCGCTTTTCCTTCCTTCTATCCACCCACCCTTCCATCCATTGACCCATCTATCCATCCACCCATCCTTCCTTCCATCCATCTACCTTTCCTTCCTTCCTTCCTTCCCTCCTTCCCTCCTTCCCTCCTTCCTTCCCTCCACCCACCCAATCTTTCTTGAATTCCTCCTGGTGTGGAGTTGCTGATGTGCAAGAAGGTTGATAGGGTCTCTTCTGACAGTCTGGGTGAGGCGAGAAGGAAAACACCCCAACCTGGAGAGGTGAGAAAGCAAGCCGGCCACTGCGCAAACATGTGCCTCCAGACCCCCACGCTTTGCAGCTGAGCTGGGTTCCACGGCCTTTAGACTCCTGGCGCCTCCTGAAGAGGGCTACACGGGGGCCCAGCTGGTGCGTCACTCCGTGAGGCAGGCCGCGTCGGGGAGAGCAGGAGAGGGAGGGGCGGGCTGCAGCCCTACACATGCCTCTGATTATTTCCAGCCAGCGTTCCTGGGGCTTCCTTTCCGGAAGAGGAATCTAGATTATTATGTGACATTAGCGGCTGACTGAACTTGAAAAAAAAAAAAATTATTTTAACATTGCATCGACGAAACAGACCGTCTTTAACTTGGGTGAGTCAGCCTGAGTCCCTAGATTGTAGCCTCTGCCTTGAATTCTTATGGGAGAGACTTGCCCCAGGAAGGCTGTCGCCAGCCCCTGCCCCAGCCCTCCAGGGTGAGCCCCAGATGCTGCCCAGACAGGTCCCGGGGACACCAGGCTGAGCCACGGGCTGATTCTGGAATTTCTTCTCTCAGATGCCAGTAGGGAAAATGTCCGGTCAGCACACACTGGTACATGAGAGCCAGAGCTCAGGGTGACCACGCGGCCCTCAGATTCTTCTAGATTGAAATGTTCCACTCCTCTCCCACCTGGCTCTGGTTCCTTCCCTGTCTCTCCACAGTCTGTCCCTGACTGTGTGGGGACAGTGCCTCACGCCCCTGAGCCTTAATTAAACACGTTCAGGGTTGTGCTGTGACACATTTCCCCTGGCCCCGTATTTCCCACCTCCTACCTCCCCTGTCCCTGCTCCTCAGGGAAAAATCTCCGGGCATAATAATCCATGATAACATTTGTCCACGTTAGAAACAGTCCGATGGACGAACCAGCCAACCAGCCCAAACCCGCTTTGCTTCCTTAGTTTTAAAAGGACAGGGGCCAGGACTGCTCGAAGGCGCCCCCTAGTGGCGTTTCCTCCCTGTCTTGTCCCCTTGGACTGGAGGAGCCGGGCTTCTCCAAATTTTCCACCTTTACACCTTTTAAAATTATTGAGCGCCCCAAAGCGTTCTTATGCGGGTCATATCCTCTACGTTTACAGCATTAGAAATTAGAGGTACGAAAATTTAAAAACACTTACCAATTCATTTAAAATAACGAGCCCCGGGGTGCCTGGGTGGCTCAGTCGGTCAAGCGTCCGACTTCCGCTCAGGTCATGATCTCACGGTTGGTGGGTTCGAGCCCCACGTCAGGCTCTGTGCTGACAGCTCAACCTGGAGCCTGTTTCCGATTCTGTGTCTCTCTCTCTCTCTCTGCCCCTCCCCTGTTCACGCTCTGTCTCTGTCTCAAGAATAAGTAAACATTAAAAATTTTGTTTTAAATAAAAACAAAACAAAAAAATAAAATAACGAGCCCGTTACATTTTAACACAAATAACATATTTTGCAAAAAAAAAAATTATATTTTCCCAAACCAAAAACAGTTGGTGGGAAAAAATATCGTTTCACGTTTTTGCAACTCTCTCCTAAACTGGATTAGTAGACCAGAACCGGATACACACATCCGTTTCCACATTCAACCGGCTGCCGTTATCGCTAACACATCGTGTAGTCTCTGGAAAATTCCCCCGCATCCTTGTTGAGAGAATGCGGGTGAACGTGGCGGGTATCATCCGAGCATTATTATGAACATAATTTTTACTTTGGACCCCCCGCCCTGAGGTTCCCCGGACCACACTTTGAGAACTGCCTGTTGGTCTGGAGGCAAGGAGAGGATTCACTGTGACTAGACAGCAGGAGGAGGCTAGACCTTAAGCCGGGTCGGTGGCGGAACCCGGGAAGTGGGGCTCACGTTGCAGTGACGGCCAGGGTGCCCATCTGCCCCCCCAGAGCGGGCTGAGCGCGTCCTCCTAGGTCCTGAGCAGCCTGGATTCTGGTTTACCTCGATGGTTCCCTACGCGAGCCTCATCTAGAAAATGGGACGAGAACAATCCCTGTGTCACGAGACGGAGTTGTGGCAACAGCCTCGAAATCTCTGGGCAGTGAGGCCTTGCGATGTTGCTGTCGATGTGGGAGGGGCCGGACAAGACAACCCCACATCTTCCTCTGGTGTTTGCTGATGAACTCATTGCTTAGGTGAACTGTGGAGGGCTTGCCATGTTCTAGAAGTTCCGGGGAGGTACCCGGCGTCTGCAAATCAGGGGAGCTGCTCTGTGGGCTGCATCTGCTGTGGGATGCTCCCATCATGCTTTGGGGCATTCCCGCCTGCTGTCTTGACTTCCTCCCGTCCTCTCTGCTGGGGGGGGGGGGGGCACTTTCCCTTCCGTCTGCATGTTTTCTGACCTGTGTTCTGGGTGTTTCCTGCGTCTGTAAAGCATCCCTATTTGCTCTGTGAGGGTGCTCCCTTCCCTGTGGGGGGCGTTCCCATGAGCTATTCAGGGAGGGGATCCCACCTGCGAAGGGAGGGAACCCCAGGCTGCTGTCTGGGTAGCGACCCCGTCACTCTGGGGGTGGGCTGCCCCCCCCCCTTGGTGAAAGCGTGCCCATGTGCTCTGGGAGGCAAGGTGCCCCCAGGCGTGGGGTGGGATGAGCCCCCCCCGTACCTCCATCCCTGGAGATGGGAAGATTCCTCCCTGCTCTCTGGGCAGAACTTCACCCCTCTGTGGAAGTTCTCCCACCTGCTCTGTGGGGACGAGGGCATCATCTTGGGGTGGGGGAGTCCCGGAGGGATGTGATGGCCCTCCTGTGGCCGGGGAAATGGTCCCCCCTTCGTGGGACAGAGAAGCTGATGGCCGTCAGCATTACTCTATTGTATTGGTCCTGGGAGCAGAACCGGTGTCTCCCTCAGGTCCAGAGAGAGTCACAGGGAGACCCCCCAGGGCTATGGAGGCTTCTCAGTGGGCAGGACGGTGCCCGAAGGGGGCACACGGCTGCCTTCCCCCTGCCCCCCTCCACACTGAGCACAAGGGGAGCGTCCTCTCCTGTCTACACCCAGTAGACCAGTCAAGGACTCCTCCCTCTACTGACACACTGAAGTTTTGTCAGCTTTGGAGTCAACGGGGGTGACCATTTCCCTTATTTTCTAAGGCAGGAAAGCGTGCGGCTCAGAGAAGGCCACGGACTTGCTAGGGAGCCAGGCTTTGAATTTTATCCCGCGGGGAATGGGGAGCCACTGAAGGGTTTTGAGCAGGGGGATGACGGAGGCTGATTTCCAGAAGATGACTGTGGGGGTGAGCGTTCACCCAAGGGAGAAGTCAAGACAGATGAGGTGGACGATGGGGGAGCAGCTCCCCCTTTCTCTCCGGCTGCTCTGCCCTTGCCCTGTCTGTGCGCGGGGACCTAAGCTGTCCCTTCCCTCGGGCCGGCCTGTGTGGCCCTGAGCCTCTCTCGGTCACCCCCAGGCTGTGTGGCCTGCGCACTCTGCAGCCCTATGCCGAGAGGATCCCCGTGGTGGCCAGCGCCAGCATCACCGTGAACTTCACCTCCCAGATCCCGCTCACCGGGCCCGGCGTGCAGGTGCACTACGGATTATACAACCAGTCAGATCGTGAGTAGGGGCAGCCTGGGGGGCAGGGCGGGCACCCCCCGACGCCCCTGCAGCTTCTTCCCGCCTGCCTCCCATCCCCAGAGGCTGGACAAAAGGACCGTGTGTGTGTGTGTGTGTGCGCGTGCGTGCGTGCGTGCATTCACTAGGCACACCCTCTCATACACGCCTGTGCGTGTGCTGGGTCCGTGTGCCTGGCCACGTATGTCCTCATGCACTGTGCATACCGGCGCGTGCATGAGCACACGAATGCAGCGTGTCCGTCTGCCCGTGTCTGCACGATGACACGTGTCCTGACGGCGCCCTCCCCGTCCAGCCTGCCCTGGAGAGTTCCTCTGCTCTGTGAATGGCCTGTGTGTGCCAGCCTGCGATGGGGTCAAGGACTGCCCCAACGGCCTGGACGAGCGGAACTGCGGTGAGCCGCCCACCCGTCGCACCCCTCCTCTCTTCTCTATGCTGAGCCCAGCCCCCTTCTTCAAGTCACGCGCGGTCCCCCTTCTCGGCATCCGGGAAGTGGGCTCCCCTGGACCGCCATGTGGGGCAGGAGCAGGGATAAGGTGGGACCCCAGGTCTCCTGACTCCCAGCTCAGGGCTTCTCTCCATCAGGTCATGGCCCCCAGCCGGCTGTCCAAGAAGGAACAGAGTGGCTGGAGGACCAGGAAGGGGAAGGCTGTTGTGCAGGGACAGGCGAGGCGTGGGCGGCCAAGGAGATAATCCTGTGTCTCCCTCCCTCGAGTGCGGTCTTCACTCCTCTACTCAGGGGTTCGGACTGCAGCTGCCATCTTCTTGGAATTATGTTCCCCACTGCCCGGCCCTGGTGGTCTCTTGGAATAATGCCTGTCCCTCTGAGTTCTGGCTTCTGGGCCCCCAGATTCACCACCGGGGCAGCCTTTTCTTGTGTGACCTCCCCAGGCCTCCCCCAACCCCGTCCCACCCAAGTTTTACATCCTTGGGGAGAGAAGCGGGAGGGAAGGGAGATGTGCTGGGGAAGGTGCCTCATTTTTGGAACCAGAGCATCTGGCTGCAAGTTCTGGCTCAGCCAGGTGACCTTGGACAAGTCACTTCCTTTCTGTTTCCACTGATGAAACGGGGTACCTCACAGTACCTCACAGGGTTGCTGTGAAACTCGGGGGGTAAAGTAGCTAAGAAAGACATCTGGAATCAAACACATGTTCTGCAGGCAGCACAGGGTCCCGGCCTGGCTTCTCTGGCTTCTCTCACCTGCCTCCTTTGTGTGTCCCCACGCAGTCTGCAGAGCCACATTCCAGTGCCAAGAAGACAGCACGTGCATCTCACTGTCCAGGATCTGTGACCGGCAGCCTGACTGTCTCAACGGGAGTGATGAGGAGCAGTGCCAGGGAGGTAGGGGTGGGGGGTGACCAGCTGTCCAGAGGAAAACCAAACAATGGGCTTAGCCAGACAGCCCAGCCCTTCCGCATGCTTCTTCAGCAAGGGCTTCTGCCTTCTTGTCCAAACACTTACCAACCCATCTGTATGGATGCTGATATGTCCATTCATCCGTCCGTCTGTCCAACCATCCATCCACCCATCTGTCCAACAACCTGCCTCCCAATCCACTGAACCATTAATCTACTCATCTATGAGTTCACTTAACTACCTGTGTGTCCATCATTCCATCCTCCGTCCACGTATCTATGAATGCATGTATGCACGCATCCAACCATTGGTCTCTTTACCTACCTATTTGTCTATTGGACCTTACATCCACTCATTTATCCATCCTTCTAGCTGTTTGTCAGTCTCCCTACTGGAACATCATTTCTTTTCTTTTTTTTTTTTTTTTAATTTTTTTTTCAACGTTTATTTATTTTTGGGACAGAGAGAGAGAGAGAGAGAGCATGAACGGGGGAGGGGCAGAGAGAGAGGGAGACACAGAATCGGAAACAGGCTCCAGGCTCCGAGCCATCAGCCCAGAGCCTGACGCGGGGCTCGAACTCACGGACCGCGAGATCGTGACCTGGCTGAAGTCGGACGCTTAACCGACTGCGCCACCCAGGCGCCCCCCTACTGGAACATCAATCCACTTGTTTGTTGGTCTGCCCAGTCTCATGTCTGTATTCATTGTTTACCCATCCATCCATCCGGGCACCCATCCATCTATCCATCTATGCACCCATCCATCTATCCATCCATGCATCCATCCAAACATCCATCTATCCATCCAAGCATGCATGCATTCATCCATCCATCCAACCATCCATCCATCTATCCAACCATCCATCTATCCATCCATGCATCCATCCATCCATGCATCCATCCATCCATCCATCCATCTATCCATTCATGCATCCATCCATCTATCCATCCATCCATCCATGCATCCATCCATGCATCAATGCATCCATCTGTCCATCCGTCCATCCATGCATCCATCTATCCATCCATGCATCCATCCAT